>NW_024467122.1:41723579-43076079 GCF_017591425.1 Ochotona curzoniae
GAAGAGCGGCCTGTGGGAGATGCATGCAGGGAGGTTTGGGGGGCCTGAGTTAGGGGGCTCTTGCTGTGTGATTTACTACCTGAGGCAGAGATTGGAGTGCTCCTGGGGGACCCCTTGGGAAAGACTGAGGCCACTTCAGAAGTTCACGGAGGGGGCTGGTGCAGTAGCCTAGCGGCTAAAGTCCTAGCCTTGAACACGCCAGAATCCCATGTGGGTGCCAGTTCTTAATCCTGGCAGTCCCGCTTCCCATCCAGCTCCCTGCTTGTGGTCTGTGCAAACCGAGGAGCTGCTGCTTCCCCCACCTAAAATGTATAAAATCCAGCGCTGTGTACCCTGGGTGGCCATTTCCTTCATGGGTGCCTCCCACCAGGGAGCAGTACTCAAACTATTTCTCTTTCTGCTCTCTCTTACCCCCACTCCTTGCTGGAATAAAGACTTCCTGTGTGACTTGCTGTGTCTGGCTTACTGGGTTTCTGGCCTTAGAAGCTAACACAGGGCCTGGCGCAGTAGCCTAGCAGCTAAAGTCCTCATCTTAAATACACACCACGATCCCATATGGGCGACTGTTCTAATCGCAGCAGCCCCGCTTCCCATCCAGCTCCCTGCTTGTGGCCTGGGAAAGCAATCGAGGACGTCCCAAAACTTTGGGACCCTGCACCCGTGTGGGAGACATGGAATAAGTTCCTGGCTCCTGACTTCAGATCGGGTCAGTTCCAGCCGTTGCGGTCGCTTGGGGAGTGAATCGTGGAACAGAAGATCTTCCTCTCTGTCTGTCCTCCTCTCTGTATGTTTGCCTTTCAAATAAAAATAAATTTAGAAAAAAGTTCACGGAAACCGTGTGTGACAACACTATGCATGATTTCACATTTTTAAAAGCTGATATTAGGCCAGTGTTGTGGAGTAGCCGATAAAGCCGCAGCCTGTGACACCGGCATCCCACACGGGCAATGGCTCATGTTCCAGCTGCTCCGCTTTCCATCTAGGTCCCTGCTAACGCCTGGGAAAAGCCACGCACTGTCGTCCAGGGTTGAGCAACCTGCCATCCGTGTGGGGAACCCAGAAGAGGCTCCTGGCTTCAGCCTGGCCCAGCCTGCCTGGAAGAACTCTCTCTGCCTGCCTCTCTCTCTCTCTCTCTCTGTAACTCTGCCTTTCAAATAGATAAATAATAATAATAATAATAATAATAATTTTTAAAAGGTATGAACTCTCCACAACCTTTTTTTGAAGCTCCCGGGTGTTCGGTGGCAGCCCCTTCTGGCCACAGTGTGGCGCTGTAAGACTCTCCGTGAACTTTGACAGGTCCCTGCACCTGCTGGTCCAGGAAGGCAGGCGCAATCTCCTGCCCTGTAAGCTGGAAGGCAGCCTCGCCCCCGGAAGACCGGCTGAAGTGCAGCGCCGCATCCAACTCTTGGGGCCCCGAGTGTGCAAACGCTGGCCGCGAGGGTGTTCAGATCGCGCTAAGGTTTTGCACGAAGCAGGGCCTTTCTGTAGGAGTCTGCAGGAGTAGGAAGCCTGAGGCTGAAGAAGGGCATGTGTGGAACAGGACTTGGTCAACCTCCCCTGACTGCAACTGCTAGGACAGCTGTGGCAGTATAGCGGGAGGACACAGGAAGGGCTGCAAGTTCGTGTACGGACCAGGGGCTGAAACTCCTGCTGGTGCTGCTGAAACATCCGCACAGCCGAGTGTGCTGCGGGCGCGACCTCGTGCTAAGTCAGCCCTCTTGTGGAGAAAACGGGGAGCGCCTTGGGTCTCCAGGGTCTTGAAGGGCAAAATTGTAGCCTTCGTTTTTTAGGGACGCCGCTATTTAGTTTTGACTCTCTCTCTGGGTGGGGATTTCTAGGGAAGACAATTATGTCGTCCCAGGCGAGTTCACGCAACAGCACAAAGATGTCTCACAGCAGAAGGCCAGCCTTGTTTAGGAAAAGAAAGAAGCGAGCAGAGGGGAACCCCGGGGCTAGTTAGTGACTTGGAGGGTCACAGGCCTAGGGTCCCGGGAGCAGGGGCTGGAGGAGAATCCACATCTCCCTGTCAAGGATCTGTCCGCTCTTGTGCCATCCACATGGTGCCGTGAAAGTCCCACCCAGGTAGGCATCCAAAGGTTATTAAGGTCTGCCGAGAAAAATCCCCGGATACCATAAAGAGCCTGGCGGAGCACGAGAGAGGTGCGTACGCATTCGCACATTTCTTTGAGGTTGACTGGGCACGTGCTGGTCGGGCATCTGCTGTGTTCTAGACGCTGGGCTTGACACAGAGATCCCGAAGGCAGCCAGACACACGCGGTGTCTGCCTCCTGGAAGAGGGGGCATGATATTGATACACATATATGAAATCAAGAAGTAACATTAATTCATGGTGCCAAATAAGGGCCACAAAGAACAACGCAGGATTTCGTTTGGTAAAACTGGAGCTGTTCACACGCCCTGGTGTCTCTGGGGAGGCCATGGAAAGAAGGGTGTGTGCATGGTAGTGACACACACCAGGCAGGACGTGGCAGGTGCGCAGAGCCTGGGACGTGCCCTGTTGGCCTTGAGTTGGAGGGAAGCTAGCCAGTTCAGGCTGGCCGGAGGAGGTGGGGGCGGGGAGCAGATGGGAGCGAGGGGAGAGGCTGCCTGTGCGGGATCATGTCCCTAGGAGTAGCAGGCTGAGAGCACAGGCTCCCTGTGGGGGTGGTGGAAGTGAACCCCTCAGCGCCGGCACCCTCTGTGTTTCTGGCAGATGATCCGGAAGCAGTCAGGTTCTCTTGAAGCCCGGTGAAGCTGTGTTGCAGCTCCCACAGCAAGCTCAGAGTTCCCAAGGACGGCTGAGCCCAAGACCCCTCCTCAAATCCCAAACCATCAGATATTCTCAGTTCCTCTATTCCCCCAGCTCTGTCCACCCTCCCGCCCCGTCCGAAGGGGCCCAGGAAGGTCCGTGGAGGTGAGTTCAGGGACACAGGGCCGGTTGGTGGCAGAGCCAGCGTGACCTCAGGCTGTCTCCCGTGACTTCCCACCGCTGCCCCCCCTGCTCAGGCTGGATGCTTTGGAACAGGCAGTTTCATCCTTTCCTTTTTTTGAAACAACACATCAGATTTTGAGAGGCCCCCGGGGGTTGCAGGTGGGTGGGGGCGGCATCTTAGGTGGCTCTCAGGGCATGGGGAGGGGTAGTCGGGGGTGGCCCGGTTAATGATCCGTTCCCTAATGCTGATTCACAGGGGACCATGGAGAACTCAGCCTGGGGCACCTGCGAAGCAGGTGCGTTAGGATCAAAGTGCTCTTGAAGGCAAGGGACACACTTAGGGCAGCTCACCCCGCACCTGGTCATCCCTGGGCTATCACAGCCACCGATCAGTTCAGGAAGATAATGAAACAAGGACTAACTTGGCCTTCCTGCAAAGAGGGACAGCTCCTCCCTGGCGTGTAGCCCAGGGCAGTGACGCAGGCCAGGGCAGAATCTGACTTGGACACGACCTGCCTGAGGGCAGAAGCAGCTAGTTCTGGGGTGTCAGTCCACCCAGCCTGTCCTCATCTGGGCAAGGGAGCAGGGCGGGTGGTGGGTAGAGAGTGGGAGGGGTGCCCAGGGGCTTGCTGTCTGGGAGGTTGTTTTCTGCAATCGCCACAGCCCCGCCACGGACGCCTCTCCCTCACGAAAGGCTCCCCACAAAGAGCTCCCCGTGAGCCGAACACTCTCAAGTCAGAGCTCACCATTTTGGCTCTGGCACCTGGGCACCCCATTTCCCTGTTGCTTGCCCAGCCATAGGCTGAGTGGTTGGCGTGTGGAGGGACATCGTACCTGTGGTCACAGAATTGCCATTTTCGTAATCATTGGATTCGTTTAATTTTTCTTTGTTTAATTTATAATTATTTTTTTGACTTTTTAAGAGAGAAAAGAGAGCATTCGCAGCTGCTGGTTCACTCCCCAGCTGCCCGCCCAGCATGTCTGGGGCTGGTTTGGGTCTTTACCCATCACAGCCCACCCAGGCTTCCCAAGTGGCCCCTACTGGAATAGCTCCCACATTTTTCTGTATATGAGAAGAAAGGGAGTGGGGGAGGAGGTCTCAGAACTCTGCAAATCCATGCGCCATCATGTATGGACACAGCAGCCTCCGAAAGGAACCTAGGCTTGCTTTTGGTCCTCGGGGTGGGGGAGGGGGAGTCCAGTCTCCAGCTGAGCTTGAGACCTGATGCCCTGAGAGCCAGAAGCCCCGGACTTCTGCCAGATTCGCGCGAACACCAGGAAGCTGTTTTGAACTTGTCCTAGATACCATGTGGGAAGCAAACTGGCTGGAACCGGAGCTAAGTGCTCAGCCCTTGCCCTGCCTGCCCTGTTCCCTTGCTCAGGTGAGAAGGACAGACCGGGGTGTACTGATGCCCCAGAACAAGCTGCTCCCGCCCTCGGCTGACGCTCCAGCTACCATGGCTGTTTCCCAACCATTTTGAGTGAGGAAGTAGCTCTTTCTTTTATATTGGTTAGTAACAGTTACAAGTTTAACATTCAGCTGCAAGTTTAACATGCATCATGGAATTGTACCAATAAACAAAAATAAAAATATAGTATCATATTGTCAAGGTACGTGTTTAATTGTTTTATTGGGGAGTAGAGATACCTAATTCGACATATCTTCACTCCTCAGTATGCTAGCCTCCATTATACGGTTCATCCATGACAGTATATGTAATACTTGTTCACCTGTACATCTGATTGTTTTGTATTTTGCATGAACGTTGCCTTGTATCAGAGAGAATATATTTGTCCTTTTGGGACTGGTTTATTTCACTGAGCATAATGGAAGACCGTTTCTTTATCAATGGAATGAAAATTCCAGCTCTGTCACAGGTTGGTAGTAAAAAACTCTGGAAAGCAGAGAACACTGCGGTTGGCACAATCAGACCCTCACTGAGTGCCTGGAGATGCCCACGTGCTTTAGTGAGTCCTGTGCACTGTACACTCCCTCTAACGGGAAGGAGTTACCATGACACCAGGCACATTGCTGCAAAAGTCCCTCCCATCCTGCCCCGTCCACTTGGGCCCTCCCCACACTTCACCTGCTGCCTCTCAGCTACTGTTAGAGACCGCAGAGACACGAGAGATTTCCCCAAACGTGAGATCAAAACGACATGCTGCCTGTGAGAGCAAAAGCGAAAGTGACAGGTGAGAGGACGCGCAGCTCAGAGTGAAGCAGGACTGAGTGGGAGCAGGGCTGGCATGGAGGACTGGGATGGAGGACTGGGATGGAGGACTGGGATGGAGGACTGGGATGGCTTGGGAAAAAGATGCCAGAGCACAGTATCACTGGCTTGTGGGATTTGAGTCAGAGGTTATAGGAACTCAAGGGTATGTTGGCTCTGCCAGGTTAGCCCTGTGTTCGGCATTTTAAAAAAAGATTCATTTATTTTCATTGCAAAGTCAGATATACAGAGAGGAGGAGAGACAGAGAGGAAGATCTTCCATCCAATGATTCGCTCCCCAAGTGACAACAACAGCCAGTGGGCCAGTGCTGTGCTGATACGAAGCCAGGAGCCAGGAGCTTCTTCCAGGTTTCCCACTTGGGTGCAGGGTCCCAAGGCTTTGCGCCATCCTTGACTGCTTTCCCAGGCCACAAGCAGGTTGCTGGATGGGAAGTGGAGCTGCCGGAATTAGAACCGGCACCCATGTGGGATCCTGGTGCGTTCAAGGTGAGGACTTTAGCTGCTATGCTATCACGCTGGGCCCTGTGTTGGACATTTTGAAGGACTTGGGTGGAAAAAAGTTGCAGAAACAAACACAACAGGTGTAATCAGGGACCAGTTGGGGGCCGACACGACCAGAGAAGGCTTTCTGGCAGATTTGAACTTCCAGCTGGATCTTGTCGGCTCAGCAGACTTTGAATGAGCAAAGAGAAGGAAAGTATCCCAAGGGAGGCAGCTGGGGTCGGAGTCTGAGAGGGAGGGAATGAACCTCCTCTGCCTTTTACTGTCTTCCCTTACTCAGCCAGAGTTCAAGCCAAGGATGTGAAGGCGCTTTTGCCCTGGATGATCCTGATGGTGATTGTTTTCTTGATGCTTCTGTTCTGGGAAAATGAGCTGAACGAGCACGAACCGTTGCTAACCTTGGAGCACTTGTACATAGACTACCCCCCGGACGGCGCTGCGGGAAGGTACTGCAACCACCTGATCCAGCAGAGACTCATCAGGGAGCGAGACCACACCTGCAAGAGAAAACACGTCTTCATCCACGAGAGGCCGCAGAAGATCAACAGTGTCTGTCTGTCCACCAAGAAGGCGGCTTGCCTGAACCAGTCCAGCCTCATCTGCTCCCAGAGTGAGACCAAGTTCAGACTAACCGTGTGTGAGCTCACTGCAGGCACCAGATACCCTGCGTGCAGTTACCAGAGCTCAGCCACCCAGGGATTCATCCTTGTTGTCTGCGATGATTTGGGACCAGTGACTTTTGAGGGGTATGTTGAGTAACAGCTGCTGTCCTCTCTGCTCGCTCAGCAGCTGCTGGGCTGGCTGGCTGGCTGGCTGGCTGTGAGGCGAACTGGAATTCTGGACATGGCGTGATGCCTGTGTGGCCACTGGGAATGAACTTGTCCTTTCTAGAATTGTTGAGTTGGCAGTGTCTTATTTTGCTTCAATAAAGAAATCTTCCAAAAAATCAACAAAAAAAAAAAAAAAAAAAAGAGAAAAAGAAAAGAAATCTCCCATGAATTAAACTGTAAACTCTGTGTGTTTTTGTGTTCCTCGTATTTGGGGGTCATTCAGGAGCCAAGAGTGAGTTGGAGGCAGGACTGGGATTGACTAAGGTAGAGTGAATCAGACAGTCATGCCAAGTGTGAGATGGAACACACTGTCCCCCAATCCCACCAGTCGTCAAACCACAGAGTTTTTACTCATCCTTTAAAAAACTCGACATTCATGCAAACATTTCCAAGGTGTGGAATACCTACATTTAAAAGATCTGGTCTGACAGAGTTTGGATTAGAGCTGAATTCTGTGAGTTGTACTATTGTAGATCAAATTCTGCTGTTCAAATATCAAATATGTGTTTACAGGGGATTGCATTGCATTGATTCTACATGTTGTACTAAAATAGTATTTATCTTGATCACTGAGTTTTCTGCTATCTCCTTACATTTTTTAGCTGGAATAAGCAACTCTGTAATTATATCCTAATGCCAGCCCTGACTTTAAGAATAAAAGCAATTGAAATCACCTATCAGGGTCTGTTTGGGTTTGTTTGTTTGTTAATATTTAAAGGGCAGGATTTACAGAGGGTTGCAGAGCTAGAGAGAGGGAGAGAGAGAAAGACCTTCCCTCCTTTGGTTCACTCCCCAAATGGCTACAGTAGCTGGAGTTGGGCTATTATGAAGCCAGGAGCGAGGGGCTTCTTCCTGGTTTCCTGTGTGGGTACAGGGGCCCAAGGTATTGGGCCATCCTCTGTTGCTTTCCCAGGTCGTAGGCAGGGAACTGGATGAGAAGTGGAGCAGTGGCGACTTGAATCAGTGCCAATTTGGGATGCGGGCGCTACAGGCAGAGGATTAGCCCCCAAGGTCTTTTCTAAAGATGGAAGTTACAACACACTACCCTTAGTCCTGTCCGGCAACTCCCTCAGTGTCTTGAGACAAAAGGGGAGTGTGAAAGAGGCTGACTGGTCAGTGGCCATTTCCCTAGTGACAACTGGGTGAGGATCTCCTGGGGAGACAGCGGGGTGCAGGATTCTCACTGTCATACTTTTTGCCCTCTCCAGAGGGCGCAGGGAGGGCTTTGGAGGCAGACCAACGCTGTTCAACACTCAGTTCTGACAGCTGAACTCACAGTTTAGTTCTTGAGGTCCAGCCGTAGGCAGAGCAGCCTCCCTACTGGGGGCCTCTGATTCTGAGCATGCCACGGGATCCCGCTCTCTGATAACAGCCTCCTCATCTGGGAGATGAGGGGCCCCGGCTAGCCCATCTTTGAGCTTCCTTCCAAGTCTGTTGCTCTACAAGTCAATATCCTAGGTGATGTGGAGATTGGTTTTGCTGCAGGTGAGGCTCACTATTGGCAACTGAAGGCCAGATGATGGGGTACCTAATTGTGAGCTGCTTTGATCCTGTGTGTGAGCGCCAGAGATGCATACAAGGGCTGAGAACAGGCCTCATGGGGTCCCGCAGCTCCGAGGGCACTCGCTGTTCCTACCTCCTCAGCTGGGGGACTTGCACAGCTGCAAGTTTAGACCAAATTCCATGCCATCTCAGAGGGAGGCCCTGTGCGTCAGTTGCTGTCTACCTCCACAAATTTTCCGTAAGCATCAAGTTCTGACCGACTGAGTGGATCTATGGGGGATGGCGACCAGGGGCTGTAGAGGATGCTGTGCAACCTTGGAACTTGGCCAGAGGTCGCCGTCCCACAACTTCTTTCCCATGATGGCCTCCTTTCTCCATGGGAATGCTGCCACAGGCTTGGGTGCCACCAAGTGAGTAGGGCCTTGAGCATCTGAGTCCAAGCTGAGTAGGAGCAGCCGGCCCTAGCACAGGACTAGCTGGGTCTTGGTTCCAGCACTTTTTGAGCACAACTCTGAAGTAGATGAAATGTGTCCTTCAGTCCCAGACTTCTAATTTTTTTTTTTAAGTTCTGTTTCCTTTCCTTAGCCATCTCCCTTGGCTGTATTGTCTTTGTTTTTTCTTCCCTTTAGCCTCTAACCTCTCCTCTTCTGAACACAAGCGAAATCTTATAGATGAGCACATTTCCATAACAATGAGAATAACAGCGACTGCAATGGCGTCTGTGCGTGGAGTGCTTTCAGTGATCTTATTTATTTAAAGTTCTACTTAGTTTTGCTTATTTCAAAGGAAGGAAAGAGGGGAGAGAGGGAGAAAGAAAGGAAGGAGGGAGAGAGGATGGGGCGAGGAGAGGCGAGGATATGAGAAGGGAAGGGAAGGGAAGGGAAGGGAAGAGAAGAGAAGAGAAGGGAAGGGAAGGGAAGGGAAGGGAGGGGGAGGGAAGGGAAGGGAAAGGAAGGGAAGGGAAGGGAAGAGAAGGGAAGAGAGAAGAGGGCATTTCCTGTCTGCTAATTCACTGGCTGATTAAAATCTAGACGTTGGAACTCAGCCTGTGCAGGCATCCAAGCATTTGCTCAACACCTGCTGTCTCCCAGAGTACAGATTAGTAGGACACTGGAATTGGAAGCTGAGCTGGGACTGGAAGTCAGAAACTCTGATACTGAATAGGATACCTCAGGCAGTATTTTGTTCTTAAGATTCATTTTATTTTTATTGGAAAGTCAGATATACAGAGAGGAAGAGAGACAGAGAGGAAGATGCCTAAGTGGCTGCAATGGCTGGAGCTGATCTGATCGGAAGCCAGGAGCCAGGAGTTTCCTCTGGTCTCCCATGTGGGTACAGGGTTCCAAGGCCTTGGGCCATGCTCCACTGCTTTCCTAGGCCACAAGCAGAGAGCTGGATGGGAAGCAGGGCCGCTGGAGATCCCTGCTTATTCAAGGTTAGGACTTTAGCCTCTAGGCCACCACACCGGGCCCCCAAACAAGATTCTTGCTTAATATGAACCTTGGGAAGCAGTAGATGCTGAGGAGGTGGCTTCAGTACTGGATTCCTTGTCACTCATTCAGGAGACCCAGATTGAGTTTTGGACTTCTGGTTTCTGCCTGGCCCTAGTCCTGGCTACAGCAAGCATCTGGGGAGTGAACCAGCCAATGAAAGATCTCTCTCTCTCTTTCTCTCAATTGTAGAATTCGTTATTCATAACGTCAGGTAAGTGGAACAAGGCTTTATACAGTGACTTGTAGGACTCAATTTCTTCCTTGTGTCAGCGAGGAAGGCTCAAGGATTCCGAGATAATGTTTATTTCAGGAGGTGATTTTAGAAAAAGCAGAATGTTGAATGAATGGAGGAAGTGGTGATGAGGAGTGAACAAGGGTGGTGACACAGCATCTAGATGTGCAAGGCAAGGAGGCTTTGAGAGGGCAGAGATCAAAGGGGGCAGGAAGGGAACAGGGTCACCGTTAACCATTTTGTCTGGGCTTCTCATGATGTGTTTTCTAGTACTCACTATAAATGAAGCCATGTTCTATCGTTAACCAGTACCACTGTGAAGCTCATGTGTTCAGTTCAAGGTTTGACATAGCATAGAATGATAAAGAAAAGGGGTTCAGAGCTCTGGGGTGGGGGGCTTTCAGCCCCACCCAAAGCAGGAAAAGACCGACAAGTATCCACTGACTAGGGTAAAGAAATATAAAATGAAGGACAACATGGGCCAAACTCCCGAGTGTCAGAAAAGCACAGGTCATTCTGGGTTCAGCTCTGGACAGGGCAGCTTTCACAGAGCAGCAGGCCGCGTTGCGGGCCATCGGGTCTCTGGCTGCCAGAGGGACACTTAGTTCTCTGTGTCCTCGGTTCCACATTGTCTCCTCTGTCAGCCGTGCCCCTCCTCCCTCGGGTGGACTCAATAATAGAAACTCCCAGGAAATAGACACAATTTCACTTCTAACCCTGCAGCAAGCCTGCAGTCTTTTTCAACCGGATCAGCTTGACAAAGGAACTGGTAAAGTCGGATCCCATGACTGGGAATGGGTGGGAAAAGCCATGAGAGGCGGGAAAATGGCATTGTATGTTTCTTCCCGCTTCATTTCTCCAAGTGGTTATCATGTGTCAGATACCAGGGGTGTGAGACCAGGGGTTATAACAAGAGTGAATAGCGTGTGGATACTTTTTCTAATCTAATCAATGAGATTAGGCATAAAGGGACAGTGAAGAGCAAACATACACAGCACCTTACTTCATTCTCACTTTTTTTTTTCATATGGGGAAACTGAGGTTAAATGAGGCAAATTTTGAGTAACTTGAAGTCGGATCTTCAAATTTCACCACTGCTTGTTTTTTCACTCTATCTTACTGCCATTACAGAGTGAAGGGGTGTGTCCGTGTCACTTCTGGGAATAACTGTAGTGGGGAAAAGAGCACCGTCTCCTTAAGAGTTTCCTTGTTTTTATCTTTGTGTCTCTGGTGCAGAGAAGACTGCCCTGGCTCTGCGATGGAGACTTCTCTGCTGCTGCTGCTGCTTAGCCTGGGCGTGGTTCTTGCAGGAGCTTCAGAAGTTACGGAGATAAGGAAAGAAGAATTTGCAGAGCAGAATCTGCACAATGACGTGGCAAAACAGGCTGTTGAGATATTAATGAATGTGACCCTGCTGGATACAAACACCAGTCTCATTGTGTCCAAGAATATTATGTCTTCCTCATTATTGAAATTTGGAGAGTTTCCTTACGGCATCCCTAAGGTACACAGGCTAAGTGATGCCAAAGGTTGTTGCAATGAAATGATGATCTGGAGAAAGCTTTCCAAAGTCAATGGTTCATGTGGGCTGAGCAACATCTTTCCCCACGGCGCTGAGGAAATGACCTGCGGGATCCAGAAGGTCCCCAGGTGCAGCTGCAGGCGTGGGAAGCGCCTTGGTGTCAGCAGCTGTGGCAGTGCGGATCTGGAGCTTTCTGTGTGCCAGCTCCCCGCAGGCACACAGTTTCCCAGGTGCCAATACCACAGTGTGACCTCACTGAAGAAGTTGTTGATGGTGCTGACAGGCCACTCTCTGATGAGCTGGCTCGTCAGTGGCTCAAAGCTGTAAGCCCCACAGGCCTTTGAAACGGGGCCCACCTAAGGAGGACATAGTCATGTTGGTTCCTGTTTCTTTCCTTTTACTATCTACATCTAGCATCTAGTGCAACAGTAAATTCTTAATTATGTGTACTAATTAGAGAAATGAAAATTCCCAAACTGGATAATTCCATGAACATTTACAACTGATCCTGGGGTGCAGATTCATATTCATCTCTCCCTGCTTTCCTTCCTCCCTTCTTTGAAACAAGCTGAAAGAAATTGAGCGCTGTGCTAGTTTACTCATGAAGTGGGGAAGCTGAGTCTATCCACCTGGGTGAAATTTAAGGCGAAGTTCTAAAACTCATGTGGATGATGAGACGTGAATGGTTCTGCCAATGAGATCTTCAGCAGTGCAGTGAAGGAGTGCCCACCCCAATCTCTTCATTGTGCCCACAGCGCCCATGCCCACCCACGTGGACAAGGGTCTGACCATCCTCCAGGACATGTCAAGGGAAACAGCCTTTGACTGGGCATCGCCTCATCCAATACTGCTCGTCACCATTCCCCCACCCTCAGCTCCGTCTCACGGGTTGCTGCCAGAAGAAATAAAAGCTCTGATAGTCATAATCTTGCCACCCTGTGGCTGTGGGAGCGTGATGGCAAGCCAAGGAAGAATGAAGGAGACGTTAAGATGGAAATAGGAAGTCTGTGCCAAGTTCCAGGCGGGACTGATTTTTCATCTTGATGTTTTCTGATGTTTTAATGATTTTTCCAGTTGTTTGCAAGTCTTCATGATTCAACTTACTGCAGAAAGCATGGACGGTTGTCCTGCTCACGCTGTGTGCCCACATGCTTCTGTTTCTGACACTTATGTCTTCCTTCCATCCTCAAGCCATCCTATTGCAGTGTTCTCAGTTTCAATAAATGCATGTCAATGAATATTATACCACTGTGACATTTTTCTTGTATCTGACTTCTTACAAGTGAATTTTCAGGTCACGGGCTAGCATGCGACATTCTGGCAAGAGGCAAAACTAAAGGACAGGAGCTGAAAGATTTAGAAATACAAGGGACCTGGACACACTCTCAGGCAAGCAAACCAGTTACTCCCAGATACTGATTTCATTAGGTTTCTTCCAGTAAACCATTATAAAGATCTGAGGGTCTTGTAATAGAAAAAAAAAAAAAGGAAAAGGAAAAATCACAGAGACTCAGTAACATAATTAACAATCTTATTGTTTATGCTAATGGTGCTGGGCATTGGGTTACAGGTGGGTGACCATCCCCTTGTCCTCAGACTAACACTCAACTACAGAGGATCCCCTGACATCCCTGTCAAACCAGGGTCTTCCACATGTTCATCATCACCTTTATCAGGCAGTGGACCACTCAGAGCTTGGGAGTTCCCATGCGTCTGATATGATTGCCAAGGGTAACCTGTGAGGAATAAGCATCTAACCTTGAGAAGGCAAGAAGCTTCACACCAGCTCCTGGCTTGCTGTGACCAACCATGCTGAACCACAAAGAATTCCCAACATTTCCCCAAGGTTTTTCATCTTGGTGCAGAAAGATTACACTGGAACTGCAGAACTCTGACAATCAACATTTCGGTGGATGACAGCACAGTCTTGCACCTGCTTTCCTGATCAGCATAGTGGCAGCGTAACTGAATGTTCACTGGGTTTGGCCAACAGGTGTGTAACCTGCAGGTGTGTGATGAGCAACCAGAAGGGAGAGGGAGAAGAGATTGCTGCATCTTAAAGGTTTCTTCTCCTCAGGAAAACTCAGGCACTATCTGTGTTAGATAGAAAAAAAAAAAAAAACAAACTTGCTTATAATCATGCTGAAAGGTAATGGTGAAACATCCCTAACAAGTTGCACCCTTCAAGATTGTTTTGAAGATAAAATCATGGTTCCTGTTCTTTTTGTTGCACTACATCAGGGCACTGTGCTAAGTATACAACAACAAAATTACCAAGGGTAGCATTTGATCTACTGGTTAAGCTATTGATTGGCATACCTACATTCCATAATAGGTGTTGGGGTTCAAGCCCACACTCCACACCTTGGGAAACAGCAAGTGATGTTGAAGTGGTTGGGTCCTACCAAATCATGTAGAAAACCTGGTCTGAGTTTTCAGTTCCTGGCTTCTGCCAGAAACTGAAATTGTGACCAATTGAAAGCGAAGCAGCAGATGGGATCCCTCTGAAATAAAATTTTAAAATCATTTCCAGGCTCTGTGCAATAGCCTAGTGGCTGGGTCCTTGCTTTGCATGCGCTAGGATCCCATAGGGGCATTGAGTCCTGTCCCGGCTACTCCACTTTCCATCCAGCTCCTGCCTCTGGCCTGGAAAAGCAGCACAGGATAGCTCAAAGCCTTGGGACCCTGCACCCATGTGGGAGACCTGGAGGAAGCTCCTGGCTTCGGATCAAATCAGCTCAACTCTGTCTATTGTGGCCACTTGAGGAGTGAGTCAGCAGACAGATCTTTTTCTCTGTCTCTCTTCTTTGTAAATCTGCCTTCCCGATAAAAATAAATAAATCTTTTTTTTTTAGAAAAATAATTTGCAATTTATAGATGACTGACAAAGGGTTGATGACTTTAATGTAAAAAGAGGTCATCAATTTGATAAGGTGAATATTCATATAGAAAAACCAGTAAGGGACACATGAAAATTAACCAAAAGAGAAATAAATGGTCATTCAACATTAAAAATTTTTTCTGGGCCCGGCGCGGTGGCGCAAGTGGTTAAGTCCTCGCCTTGCACGCCCGGGATCCCATATGGGCGCCGGTTCTAATCCCGGCAGCCCCGCTTCCCTTCCAGCTCCCTGCCTGTGGCCTGGGAAAGCAGTTGAGGACGGCCCAAAGCTTTGGGACCCTGCACCCGCGTGGGAGACCCGGAAGAGGCTCCTGGCTTCGGATCGGCATAGTATCGACCCGTTGCGGCTCACTTGGGGAGTGAATCATCGGATGGAAGATCTTCCTCTCTGTATCTCCTCTCTGTATATCCGCCTTTCCAATAAAAAATAATAAAAATAAATCTTTAAAAAAAAAAATTTTTTTTCTTCCTACTAGATGTATTATGAATAAAAACAGTGTACTATCACATTTTCCCTTACGCAATCTGCAGAAGCAATAGTTCAGAAATATCATGTAGTGGGGGGCTGGTGCTGTGTGCCGTTTACAGCATCAACACCCCACATGGGCGCTAGTTCAAGTCCTGACTACTCCATTTCCAATCCAGCTCCTTGATAACACACCTGGGAAAGCAACAGAAGATAATCCAAGTGCTTGAGAGATCTGCTACCTATGTGAGAGACTTGAATGGAACCCCTACCTCCTGGTTTTAGCCTGGCCCAGGCCTGGCTGTTGTGGTCATTTGGAGAATGAACCAGCAGATAGGACAGCTCTCTCTTTGTAACTCTGCCTTTCAAATAAAAATAAAAATTTAAAAAAGTGACCTAGCAGTGGCATGGCATAAATGTGGGAAAGGAGATGTTTGTGTGCACTCATCCAAGGAAACCAAGGTGGCAGTTTGCAGTCTTTCTGGAGAGCAGCTGGAGTGAAGCCCAGGTTCATTTGGAGGATCTCTATCCACTGTTCTAAATTACTTCGCCCTTGATACCCCTCCCTCTTCTACAAGGTTCAGGAAAGAGACTCAAGCCAGTCAGCACTGGTCCCGGGGACTTTGAGATGTGGCCTGGGGACTTGCCTTGCCCAGGATCAAAGGGCAGGGTCACAGAGCGGGCAGAGCCCTGGGCAAGCCAGCACTCCCGGCTGTGCTGTCACGCACGTCCAGTTCAGGGCGTTCTAGCTGCTCTGTATTTGGCAACCTGAGAATTTGAGCTGAGTTCTCCGGTCTGTCGCACTAAACACCCTTGCTGAGGGCTTTGCCTGGCACAGGCAATGGGGGTTAGTTAGAGCAAGCTCATGGAGGGAGAAAGGCCTGGGGGGGGGAGGGGATCTTGCCCAGGAACACACAGCCTGGGACCCTCACTTCCATGTCTGACACTGCTTCTCACATCTCCCCTTACCTCCTGTCCTCACGCCAAGTCCTTATTCTGGCCTCCTGACTCCACCGTGTACCCAGCACACTTTTTCCTTTTGCTTCTTGCTCTAGCTTCTGTCTTCTGCTTTGGTGTTAAATCTTGCAGATTCATTTGTGTGCTCTTTTCTGCATATTCTGCATCCAATATTCGCTGTTGAGGTGCGGAGTGACAAGTGGGGAGATTTCTAGAGCCAAGACTAAACGTACAATTCTCATTCAAAGGCTGCCATTCCATCTGTGCTGGTTTCAGCCCCTTTGGAGCCACTACCTGTGTCAGTACAAGTTGTTGGGCTGAACTGATGAGCCAGAGGATAAGCTGGCTCATCAGAAGATAAGAGAGCTTATCACAAGCCAGGAATACCTGATAGCTTTGAAACACCACAAACGACAGAAGAAAACTTCACTAGCCTCCGCGTTAGCTTTGCCAAGGTCAAGCAGATGCTCCCATCCAAAGATGTTTGGCATGTTGAATCTGTGCAGATCAACACCCACCATGACGACACATCACAGGCGTGTGCAAACTGAGGAGCTGCTGCCTTCCCCCATCCCCCACACCTAAAATGCGTAAAAGTCTAGCACTGTGTGCCCTGGGTGGCCATTTCCTCATGGGTCACCGTGCCGTGTGGAAGTGGCCCCAGGCAGTCTCCCATCAGGGAGCAGTGGTCAGACTATTTCTCTTTCTGCTCTCTCTCTTCCCCACTTCTTGCTGGAATAAAGACCTCCTGTGTGACTTGCTGTGTCTGGCTTATTGGGTTTGTGGCCATAGAAGCTAACACAGTGACACCTGGGGATGTACTTGGGCCCAGGGGAAAAAGGAAAGAACACAAATACAAAATATAAAGGGCTTATAACCAACAAAATCAGTTTGAAGAAGAATACGTCTGGAAAAATTCTATGATGCCAATTCTTTTATTTGGAAATTTAAAAACTATTTCAAAATTTATTTGAAAGAGAGAGAAAACACTCCGCTGTGTTGTTTCACTCCCCAGCTGTGCAAAGCAGCTGAGATACCAGCTTCTTAACAGGCATCTCCATGGATGCATCAAACACCTGCCTCTATACTTGTAGAGTTGCAGAGACAGAGAGGTCTCCATCCACTGGTTCACCCCCCAGATGGCTGCAGTGGCCAGAGCTGAGCCAATCCAAAACCAGAGGCCAGGATTTCTTCCAGGTCTCTCATGTGCTGCAGGGCCCCCTTGTGCTGCTTTGCTAGGCCATAAGAATAGAGCTAGACCCAGCACCCACATGGAATCCCAGGCGTGAAAGGCGAGCACCTTAACCAATACACTATCGCACCGGGCCCTAAATTTTATTTATTTTTAATGCAAAGTCAGATTTACAGAGAAAAGGAGAGCCCAAAAATCTTCTATCTGCTAGTACATTCCCCAAGTGGCTGCAACTGCCAGAGCAGAGCTAATCTGATCCAAAGTCAGAATATATTAGTCCACCTTGACTGGTCTAGTCCTTCTTCTTCTTCCTTTTCTTCATCTTCTTCTCTTTTTTTTCACACTTTAAACCTGTGCAGCACTTCCCCGGAGACATGCTGTCTTCATGTTTAGGCAGCGCAGGACCCTCTCCTCTGCTTTAGTGCCACACAGCAGCCATGCGCCCCAGGAACTTCCTCTACCCATGATGAAGCTCGAGGTGGATGAACAAACTGAGGCAATTTGTAGCAAAATGAATTTCATTGAGAAGAGCAGAAGGATGGAAAGAGCAGAGGGCAGGCTGCTGGGAAAACAGCTGGGGGAGACTTCTTCAGCAGGAGGTCATTGCGAGCAAATCGTCTGGGGGGTCATTCTCTTTGCTAAGTTTTCAGGAGTGCCTTTCCGGAAAACGTTTCTTAAATGGTGAGCCCATTTTCTTTACCTCACTTTTGGCTGTGACTTGTGCAGACAGAGAGAAAATTCTATCTTGGGGCTTTCTGGGGCTGGGGGCCAGGAGGGGACATCTGCGCTGTTCATCACACGCCTGGGACTAGACACAGACAACTCCAGCCGCCTGACCTTCAGCGTGGCCTTGGCAGCGGAGTCTGCTTTTCTCCCCAATAAATAAAGATTTGCTTTGTGTCTCTGTTATTATCACTTTTATTTTCTAGCTCTTAAACCCAGCAAGGTTAAGAAATGTTCCACCTTGCTGGAGGGGCCCCTTTTGTTTTCTCTGGTTTCTGCCGTACTTGTTCTAAACAACTCCTTTCAGTGGCCAAGTGCCATTCACTCTGAACACAGTAATAGAGCTGCACAAGGTGAGACATGCTCAGGTCAGTGTGCAAATTCTCTGGAAACAAGAAAGGATCGGGGTTCCAGTGTGGTAGCCTAGTGGCTAAAGTTCTCGCCTTGTCGTTCATATCCCCGCTGCTCCACTTGCCTTCCAGCTCCCTGCTTTAGGCCTGGGAAAGCAGTTGAGGATGGCCCAAAGCTTTGGGACCCTGCATCCTTGTGGGAGACCTGGAGGAAGTTCCTGGCTCCTGGCTTTGGATTGGCTCAGCTCCAGCCATTGCGGCTGCTTGGGGAGTGAATCATTGGACGGAAGATCTTCCTGTCTCTCCTCTTCTCTATATGTTTACCTTTCCAATAAAAAAAAAGCAATCTTTGAAATAAATAAATAAATAAATAATTTAAAGAAAAGAAAGGGGTCAGGAGTGAAGACTGATGCCACTTGAGGGCTACGTCAGCTTGGGACACGTCAGTCCGTCTTCTCAGACACAAGGATCAGAGGAAGACAGGAAGAGACTGCAATGGCCAGCTCACCACAGGGGCGATCAGAATGGAGACTGAGAGTGAACGGGTGCCAACCACCCGTACAATCACCCTGTTGACACTGCCCCTTGTGGCTGCTGTTATCTCACCCTGGGACCCCTGTGGTGGCCTCTGCTAGGAGGGTGGGGGGGACGACACAGCAGAACAGTAACTTCACTCACTTGAAAGTGAGTGAGGTAAACAGAGATCGAAGCTGCTAGTATTAGTCAAAATGAGGACCTTAGGTCATTGTTACAAAGTAACTACTTTGTTTCCCCCTTAATTGTAACTTAGAGATTCTGTGAAGCCTGTGCCCGTGACCTTGGGGGAACCAGTGATGCATGACCTGAAGCAGAGTGTATTCTCAAGGTCAACTGCTGACAAAGCTGAATCCATCCCACATCCAGGTTGGCAGCCCTGGCTTTAGGAAACAGGAAGAGGATCAGCGTTCTCCATAGCATTCCACAATGGTTGCTTGCTTTCTGGGTGATGGTTCTTATCTCTACATTGGGATTGGATTCAACAATGCATTAGAAAGTCAACTGGGATCCTCAATAGCTTTAAGCAAAGTTCTTCTTTCTCATGGAAAAGACATTTGCAGCTATGGAGCTCCAGGACTGGCATGGAGTGTCATGTTGCAGGTGATCATGAGGTATCAGTTCGCAGAGTCCACTCTGCTGACCATGCAGTGTGGATTCTCTTCTGAAGGAGAAATGGACAATGAAATACCAGTCAGTACTTGCACATATGGGTCAGCTCCAAGAGAATGCTAGGTAGGCCCAAGGGAGTTACTTTTTTTTTTTTTCCTTTAAATGTTTATTTATTTTTGTTGCAAAGTCACATATACAGAGAGGAGAAACAGAGAAGAATATCTTCCATCCGATGATTCACTCCCCAAGTGACCATAATGGCTCGTACTGTGCTGATCTGAATGCAGGAGCCAGGAACTTCCCCCAGGTCCCCCACACGGGTGCAGGGTCCCAAAGCCTTGGGCCATCCTCGACTGCTTTCCCAGACTACAAGCAGGGAGCTGGATGGGAAGCGAGGCCACCAGGATTAGAACCGATGCCCATAAGGAATACTGGTGCGTTCAAGGTGAGGACTTTAGCTGCTAGGCCACCATGCTGGGGCCAGAACTCCATGTCTTTAACATAGGAAGTTATGCTACCTTTAGTCCTTGAGGTGTTGAGTTAACAGCATGTGTACTAAAATTTACAATTTTGTATATCCAAAAGACACAGAGAAACAACAAGGTCACGCAGAGAGCAAGCGTGACCACATCAATGAACATTCCCATGCTCAGAGCTGCACTTCCTGCTTTCCTAGGACAGCCCCAGGTCCCTGGGCTCTCTGGCTCTGTAAGAAAGGCAGGGTGACCCTCACAGTCACAGAGCTGAGTTGCTGCTATCCTCAAGGACTGAGGTTTTGGTGTAGATGTGTTGGATTTAGAAAAGAAATGAAAACTTTTTCCTGCATGGAAATTTGAGAAGCAAATTCACATGGCACCTGTTCAGAGAAGTTTTTTTTTTTTTTTTCTTCAAGCTAATGTTGATTTTGGAACTTGGTTTTTGGTGTCATTTATTTTGGGAGAAAACAAAAGCAGACGCTCGTGTGCGTAGGTATGTGATTGAGTCTGTGTGTGTTGAATCAAGTCTGAACAGTTTCCCTTACACCTCTGCTCTTACCTGATCTAACGAGAACAACTTGTATTAACCATTGAACTATGAAACATGCTCTGCTATATTTATAGTTAATGTTCTTAATTTTTGAAAGATATTCTTTTGAGTGTTGGGCTATTTTACTTTGAGTTTTAGAAAGAATGTGTGTTTGTGGGGTGTGTGTTCTGTATGTATGTGGTGTGGGGTGTGTGTTCTGTATGTATGTGTGTTTGTGGGGTGTGTGTTCTGTATGTATGTGGTATGGGGTGTGTGTTCTGTATGTATGTGGTGTGGGGTGTGTGTTCTGTATGTATGTGTGTTTGTGGGGTGTGTGTTCTGTATGTGTGTGTGTTTGTGGGGTGTGTGTTCTGTATGTATGTGGTGTGGGGTGTGTGTTCTGTGTGTATGTGTGTTTGTGGGGTGTGTGTTCTGTATGTATGTGTGTTTGTGGGGTGTGTGTTCTGTATGTATGTGTGTTTGTGGGGTGTGTGTTCTGTATGTATGTGTGTTTGTGGGGTGTGTGTTCTGTATGTGTGTGTGGTGTGGGGTGTGTGTTCTGTATGTATGTGTGTTTGTGGGGTGTGTGTTCTGTATGTATGTGTTTGTGGGGTGTGTGTTCTGTATGTATGTATGTGGTGTGGGGTGTGTGTTCTGTATGTATGTGTGTTTGTGGGGTGTGTGTTCTGTATGTATGTGTGTTTGTGGGGTGTGTGTTCTGTATGTGTGTGTGGTGTGGGGTGTGTGTTCTGTATGTATGTGGTGTGTGTGTGTGTATGTGTGAGAGAGAATAATATGAATACAACGATCTGCATTCATTTTTATAAAAATTTGCAGCCTATTGTTTCCCCAGATCTACTTTTCTTTTCCAGTACAAATTCTGTGATTGCATTCTCTACATTCTATTGTCCTGCCTATTTTTTTTCTGTGATAAACTATGCAATTATAAAATAAACACCAACAATACCAATATTCACCTTAATATTATAGGGAGAAAGTTATCAAAATCTACCTAGTTATCAAAATCTTTCACAGACCTTGTAGAAGCATATGATCATAAGCTAGACAAAGCACAGATAATCGCCCCTAACTGCGTTCTGGAGTCAGGCTGGCTCTGGAATGGAATCGTCAAAGTTGGGCTGCAGTTTGGCTCTGAAGGTTTATTTTTCGTTGTTACCTTTGATGGGCTGCTTCTATTTGTTAGCTGCTGTGTGTTTTAAGGCACGGCCTGTGTACTGGTCCTAGAGCAGGAACTGTGTGGAAAGGAGTAAAAGACTCAATATCTTACACTGTTGATTCTCTGTTTCCCTACAGGGAGGATCTTTTTCTCCTGATTTTCCCAACCTGATCCCTAATATGAAGTTTGCTTAAGGGTGTGAAGCTCCGAAATTTAAGCATGCTTCAAAGTGCTTGTAAGAAGTATAAATCCCATGCTGGTGAAAGTTTAGGATTTTAATTTGTAATTTTATGATAAAAATTGTTAATGTACAATATAATGAAAGGCTTAAAGCTCCACTGAATAAAGAATTCAACAAACAGAAAGGCAGAAGTTCAGCAGGAAAATAGGCGAGGAATATGAACAATAATTAATTGAAAAGATCAATCTAACACAGCTAAAGCAAATTTTGAAATAGTCACAAAAAATATAACAGTGTATAATTCTTCACAACTTGTTTGAGAACAATCTAAACAACCTAAACACTGTATTTAAAATAAAACTAATCCACACAGACATTTCTTTTCCATTTTTGTTTTTTGACTTTTTCTTTTAATTTAGCTTCCATGTATTTGAGAAAATATACAGAGTTTGTCTTTCTCTGTCCAAATTATTGCACTCTACATTTTGTCTTCCAGTTGCAAACATTTTGATGCAGTTGAGGGAATTTTAAACTTTTTTAAAAAGATTTAATTATTTTATTTGAAAGAGTTTACATAGAGAGGTGAGGAGACAGAAACAGAGAAATCTTCCATTTGCAAATGGCTGCAATGGCCAGAGCTGAGTTGATCTGAACTGGTAGCCAGGAGATTCTTCTAGACCTCTCACATGAGTGCAGGACCCCAAGGAGTTGAGCCATTCTCTGCTGCTTTCCCTGGCCATCAGTAGGGAACTGGAGCAGAAGTGGAGCAGCTTGGACAGGAACCGGTACCCATATGAGATGCTGGCACTACTGGTGGAGGAGTAGCTTGCAATGCTACAGTGCCAGTGATAGAATTTCATCCTTTTTTACAGTTGAAAAATATTTCATACACACACACACACACACATATGGATGAACACATTGGTTGATTACACAGTTTGGCTATTTTGAACAAATATTGGTGGTGCAGATATTTCTTTGATAGAATGCGTTCATGACTTTTTGGTAAATACCCAGCAATGGAATCATTTGCCGAGTCTACTTCCAGTTTGTAAAAAAAAACTGTCTTAAAATTTTCCGTAGTAGCTACACCATTTTGCATTGCCACCGACACGCGTAGGAGTTGTGCTTTCTCCATAACCTTGCCAGCTTTTGTTTCTCTGTCTTTCATCCATCCTGCTCTTCCCCACTCTGACAGGGAAGAGGGACTTTGATTCGTGCTTCCCTCCTGGCTGGTGTTCTTGAGCATTTTCTCCTATGCCAGTTAACCATTTGCATTTCTACTTCTGGACAGGTTCTTTCCCTGTTTCTTAACTGATTTGGCTATTTTGTTGTTGAAGCTTTTGAGTTGTTGGTGCATTTTTTATATTAATCCTTGGCTGGGTTAACAGCTTGCAAATATTTTTTCCATTTTATTGTATGTCTCTTTCCTCTATTGGTTGTTTCCTCTGAAAAACAGAGGCATCTGAGAGTGATATAATCCCATTTGTCCAGTTAGATTTTTCTACTGAATTTAACTAGAGATATCCTGGGTTCCATTTGCAAAGCTGGTCTATCCCTAAGAGTCACTCACATAAAGAATGGGCTTGTCCTGATGCTGACAAAAAGTGGGAGTTCACTGATACCAAAGTGTAAGGTTCTGGGCCCGGTGTGGTAGCCTAGTGGCTAAAGTCCTCACCTTGCACATGCCAGGATCATGTCCTAGCTGCTCCACTTCCCTTCCAGCTCCCTGCCTGTGGCCTGGGAAAGCAGTCGAGAGCAGCCCAAAGCCTTGGGACCCTGCACCTGCATGGGAGACCCAGACGAAGCTCCTGGCTCTGGCTTTGGAGGGATCAGCTTAGCTCTGGCCATTGTGGCCACTTGGGGAGTGAACCAGCAGATGGAAGATCTTTCTCTCTGTCTCTCTTCCTCTCTGTATATCTGACTTTCCAATAAAATCCAATAAATCTCAAAATACATATATAGGGTTCTGGAAATTTGACAGCTCATAATTAGGAACATGCTCAATTCAAATACTAAAAGTAAATTATTTTCATGATTATTTTGCTGTTACTCTTTTTTGGTAAAATAGATCATTTTCAAGAAAAGAATACAAACTGAAGCTGTAGCATAACATTCTGAAATAATCATCTCCTAAAATCTCATTTTTTTCTTCTCTCCCTCATGTAAGCTGTATTTGTATTGATAGAGTTCATGAAACAGGTAAAATTCAGGGTTTTGATTTTTTCCCCAGTCACTTGGAACTCACTTTGTCTATTTCTGAATTTGTTCCCTGTTATATTGATGGGCGCTAGTGAACAGCCATGCTGTCAAAAATTGGGATTCTGCCAGGATTTTGATGGCGTGGTTTCTCCTTTATTCCTTCAAGTTGACCAATCTAAAGACCTCTCCTCCTCATTGGTATTTCTGAGTAGAAGCAAGGCCAATCAGGAAAAAGGCCGTCCATATCGGACGGTGGGAGAAGAAAGCCCTTCCTACTGTGACCCTGATATAAGACTAGCAGCAGGTGTGATCAGCCTGCCCTGGCCTGGACCGAGACTGAGAGCAGCATCAGTGACCGTGTGACTGCAGGAGACAGTGAGAGTGGGAGTCCAGCGAGGAATTTAACTTCGTGCTCCTGCTGTCATCCTGAGACTCCTGTCTCTGCGAGTCAGTAGAGTCTTCTACGAGTCAGCAGTCTTCCACATTTCAGGTATTTATTTGGGATTTCTCTCACAGTCCATCAGACAGTGCTTTTTTGATATCATATCATAGTACATAAAATTCCACTGAGTCGTACATTTGTAAATTCTGGAAAATAGCTCATTCTAAGAATATGTAAATCATGACTACTGAATAGCACCTCAATAAATATCAGCTTTTATGAAAATGATTATTATTGTTAACATGGTCAACTGAACCTTCCCTACATTTTAAGATATTATATTTTAAAGAAGTTTAATATATACATTTCCAAACATTTGACATTTTTGTCTCTCAATTGAAACGTGCTATACATCTGTCCAGAAGCCATTTTTATGACTGAAAATTCTAGCTGATACAATGCCGGGACTGGAGTGCATTTTTGGTGCTGTGAGGATGCCACTGGGACACTTGTAGCCTGTATTAGCATGCCTGAGTTTGTGCTGCTTCTGCTTCTGTTTGTAGCTTCCCAGGAATGCTTACCCAGAGGCAGCTGTTGAGGTTCATGTGCTTGGGTCCCCGATACCGAAGTGGGAGGCTTGGTTTCAGCTGGGCCTACACCTGGCTGTTGAGATCTTAGAGATCTTGCTACATCTACTGTCTCTCCCTCTCTAACTTTCATAAAAGGTTAACAGATTAAGTATTGGAAAGGATATAGCTTCTCAAGTTTTGGGTTATATTTATCTTTTCAGAAAAAAAAACCTATTAAAACAATTTCTTTCTGATGAAAGATACATGATTTCTCTCTTTATCACATTTTTTTTAAAGATGTATTTATTTTTATTGGAAAGGCAGATTTACAGAGAGGAGAGACAGATCTTCCATCTGCTGGTTCACTTCCCAAGTGACCATGATGGCCGGAGCTGAGCTGACCCCAGGAGCCAGGAGCAAGGCTTTGGGCCATCCTCTACTGCCTTCGCAGGCTGCAAGCAGGGAGCTGGATGGAAAGTGGAGCAGTGGGGACATGAAGTGCCCATATTGGATACCTGTGCAAGGAGTTAGCCATTAGGCTGTTGCATCAGGCCCTCTTTTATCACACTCTTAAAAACACTGGGTTTGTAAGATATTACCATTTTTTAAGATTTATATAATTTTATTGGAAAGACGGATTTACAGAAAGAAGGATGAACAGAGAGAAAGATCTTCCATCCTCTGGCTCACTCCCTAAAAGGCCACAATGGCCAGAGCTAAGCAGGTCCAAAATGAGGAGCCATGAGCTTCTCCCCGGTCTCCATGTGGGTACAGGGGTCCCAACACTTAGGCTGTTCTCTTCTGCTTTCCCAGGCCATAAGCAGGAAGCTGGATGGGAGGTAGAATGGTTGGAACTAGAACCAGTGCCTGTACTGCAGGTGGAGGATTAGCTTGTTGAACTATAGTCATGGTCCCTATAGGATACTGTAATTGCCACTAATTTGAAAAACACAATTTAAACTTTCCTTTTTGTGATTGAGGTTATGTAACAATTATATGATCATTGTGTATTAATGTCTTAATATAGATTTTAAAATTATTTGGCTTAGGCCTGGCACAGTGGCCTAGCGGCTAAAGTCCTCACCTTGCACTGGTCAGGATCTCATATGGGTACCAATTCTAATCCCAGCAGCCCTGCTTCCCATCCAGCTCCCTGTTTATGGTCTGGGGAAGCAGTCAAGGATGGCCCAAAGCCTTGGGACCCTGCACCCACGTGGGAGACCAGGAAGAGCTCCTGGCTCCTGGCTTTGGATCTACGCAGCTCCGACTGTTGTGGTCACTTGGGGAGTGAATCAAATGGAAGATCTTTCTCTTTGTATCTTCTCTCTATATCTGTGACTTTGCAATGAAAATAAATAAACCTTTGAAAAATTGTTTGGCTTTTTCTACTTAAATGTTGACTTGCTTTTTAGACACCACTAAGGTATCCATCTGAAGTGCACACTGATGTACTTAGAAAGCCCAGACCAATCTTTTCTTTTTACTATAAATTCATGTGTGTGGTGTGGTTAATAAAGTCCTGGCACTCAGGACCTCTGCTTGAGGAGACACCCTGGCCGTGTTAGACTCGGGGAGAGTCCAACCCCGTGGAAGGGGAGCCACTCCGTTCGGCAAGACAAGTCACAAAGCAGAGGCTGTAAAAAGCATGAGGATTTTTATTGATCATTCGCGAATGGGCGACAGAGTCTCTGGAGACACCCAGGAGTCTGCGCGCCCCAAGCAGGTTAAAGCACCTTTTTAAAGGACAAAACCGCAAACTTCGCATAACAGCTAGCATTTTACTTTGAGATTAGACAGCGCCAGGGCTCCCTTGGCTTGGCATAACAGTCTGCACTTTCTCAGACTGTTGTGCCTCCCTTTCTTATCCACTATATTCTTGTGTTGGCCTTGCTGCTCCGGCCTTGCTACCTTATCTCTTTTATTCCCGCAGCTGCCTTGTTCATGTCTAGGAAACTGAAACTTTTACTTGCTTCACGAAATAACTTTTCTATATTTATTCCAACATGGCTCTACTCTTGCTCAGCAGAAAGCAATATACAGAAGCAAAATCAAGCGGTTATTCTAAGCTCTTACAGCCGAACAAGCTCTCGCAGGACCTTCTCAAGTCTACAAGTAGGAGTTAACCATGACCCTGTGAGAAAAATCAACTTTCTGCTATACATGAACATAAACTCAAGATAGTAAAAATGTTTTAATCTATAAGAGTAACAGAATACAAATGAAAATTCACATATGTTAAGAAAGTACTTTGAGAAACATGAAATCAAAGGTTAAATTAATAAATAAAGGATTAAGGGCTTGGCATAGTAGTCCAGCGGCTAATGGGGAGTTCTAATCCTGGCCATTCCATTTCCCTTCCAGTTCCCTGCTTGTGGCTTGGGAAAGCAGTAGAGTATAACCCAAAGCCTTGGGACTCTCCACAAACATGAGAGAAGCTCCTGGCTTTGGATCAGCTCAGTTCTGGACATTGTGGCCACTTCTCTCTGTAAATCCGCCTTTCCAATAAAAAATTAAATTAAAACATAAAATTTAAAAAGAAGAATAGAACATGTGGTTAAAGAATTTTCCTCATCAAAGCAGGATGCCAAGGGGATGGTAAATAACTTCTCTCTCCTTTTAAGATTAAAAAATATATATATTCCAATTATTTGGCAGGTAGAATTACAAGGGAGAGGGCAAGATCTTCTATCCACTGGTTCACTCCCCTAGTCACGGCAATGTCTGGGGCTGGGCTGGACCTGAGCCAGTAGCCAGGACTAAAGAGCTTCTTCCAGGGCTCCCACGGGGCTGCACAGTCCCAAGCACTTGGACCATCTGCTGGTTTCCCAGGAATTTTAGCAGGAACCTAGAAAGCAGCAACAGAATTTCAGTTGTCAGCTGGGTGTTGCCACAACACCAGGCCCACTTGTGTCTCTTTTCAACAAAAGTCCTCACTTCCTAGGAAGGGGCCAGATGTATTTGCTCCACATGGAGAGAGGTCTGAGTCACCTCTGCCCCCAGCTCTCTCCCCACCGGTATCTTGATCTCCTCTTTCCTTCTTCATCCCTCACCGCCCCCCGCCCCCACTCCCGCTTACTGTATTGCTCAATCTTTTTTTTTCTCCTGATTTTTTTTTTATCTCTATTTCTTATTCCTCTTCCTTTCACATCTCTCTCTCTCTCTCTCTCTCTCTCTCTCTCTTCCACAATCTCTGAACTAGTACACTTTTAACCATTAAGTCAAAGAAAGTTATATGTGAATGGTCAATTTTAACTTAAAGTTCAAAATCTTACAGTTTAGAATCACAGTGTTAGAAAACTGTCCTGTATGGAAAGCAAAACAACACGTTTTCACAATAGATGACATCTCCTTATCTCTTTTAGTCTCCACCAAAAGAAATGTTGAGGATTCTGGTCCCGATACACCCACTGTCTCTACTGCTGCTGCAGCTGGCACAGCCGTTACAGTCTAAAAGGAGAAGCCATTATCACATGGAGCCTGATGAAATGTACAACTACGATGAAGCTGTACGAGAATTTTTTGGTAGTGGTCCTACCAAACCGCCTGTCAGAGAAAAATTCATTAACGATTTCCTTATTGGGTCAGAAAGGCCATTATATGATTCCCTCTTCTGCACTGACACAATCTTGCTAAAAAGTGTGCACCATAAGTCTCGTTGTATGGCAGAACATTATTTCATCGTAATGCCTTACAATGAGGTGGAAAAAATATGTTATACTAGGTTTGCTGAATGTAAAGATGGAATTAAGAAATGTAACAGAGGTAGGGAGCTCATAGAAGGAGTCTATTGTAAATTAACAAAAGGTACCAAAATGCCTGAGTGTCAATATGATTCATTTTATAAGAAAGGGCTTGCTGTAATTACTTGTAAATGGGCAAATATTTTCGAAGAACTTATTCCTGTTACTGTAAATGAGATCAAGGAGTTAGAATAATGAACACAAAGGTGCCCTAAGTGAAGTCTTCCTCAGCAATGAAGAAACCATCTCTGGTGCAGGTGTCTCCCACAACAAAGACGCCTTCAAGAAAGAGGAGGGGTTTGAGAAGTCAGTCACCCTATCCACAAGATCCTCAATCATCCAAATTATGAATGGTTATTTCATTGCACTCCTTGTAATCATCAACCTCCCTCCTGCTGGCCCCAACAGTTCTCCAAGGCCACGTGAGCGGGGGTCACTGCACAGTGACCTGGCTAACGCCTGAGGATGTGTCTGCACACCTCTAGAATGTGATCTGTGTATGAACACCTGCAATGGAAGGACAGCCAACTCTAGCAGGAATAGGAAATGGTGGCCTGAAGTGTGCTCCCAAGACACACTCATGGAACTTTCTAGTCCAGTAGGAGAAATAAAGTGCTTCAAAGGACAGTGACTTTGATGTGGTTTCTGGGTTTGGAACTTGCTTCTAGTGACACAATCTGAAAGCAAGAACACTCAATCCCTTAGAGATGAGACAGCTTCGAGTGCTAGTTTGTAGATATCACATGTTTCCTACTCCTTTCACGAAATATGACACACATAACCATAAAAATTGGTTCTAAGTAGGGGACACCTCAGGATAAAAACCCTATAAACACTTGGGAAAGCAAACTCTTCCAAACTACCGTCAACTCTCCAGTACGTTGGTGAATAGATCAAGAAAATTTGGAAGTTAAAATTAGGGGCCGCTGCCATGGCTCAATAAGCTAATCCTCCATCTCCAAGTGCCAGGATCCCACAGAGGTACCAGTCTGTATCCTGGCTGTTCCACTTCCCATCCAGCTCCATGCTTGTGGCCTGGGAAAGCAGTTGAGGACATCCCAAAGCCTTGGGATTCTGCACCCACATGGGAGAACCAGAAGAGGCTCCGGGCTCCTGGCTTTGGATTTGCTCAGCTCCGGCTGTGGCAGCCACTTGGGGAGTGAATCAGCAGACAGAAGATCTTCCTATCTTTCCTCCTCTGTGTAGATCTGACTTTCCACTGAGAATACAGTAAATCTTAAAAAAAAAAAAAAGAAAGAAAGAAAGAAACTTTGTCTCTCAACATTAACTTCAAAAGCTTTCTCTCTGGGGGCATTAATCAAATAAAATGGATAATTGTTGAGGTGAGGTTTTCATTTCATTCTTTTTCCTGTGGATACCAATTATCCCTGAGTCATTTATTGTGAAGCCTTAGGGCAGGCACTGTGGTGCAGAGGGTCCCACCCAGCTTGAGATGCCTCCATCCTATATCTGAGTGCCAGTTGAGTCTCAGCTGCTCCCTTGGACCCCAGCTTCCCCCTAACACATCCTGGAGTGCAGCAGATGGTGGCTCAGGGACTTGGGTCCTTGCCACCCACTTGAGAAACTTGCATGGATTTCTAGGCTCTTGGCTTTGTATCCTGCACCCACACAGGAGACCCGGAGGAGGCTCCTGCCTCCCGGCTTCAGATTGGTGCAACTCTGGCCGTTTCAGTTGCTTGGGGAATGAATCAGGGAACGGAAGATCTTCCTCTCTGTCTTTTCTTCTCTCTGTATATCTGACTTTCCAATAAAAATAAAGCTTAACAACAACAACAACAACAACAAAACAAGAATCTGATCAATACTCACAATCAAACATAATTTATGTACCCAAACAAATATATGTAAAGTCATGTAGCTTAAACACTCTAGTCAGGAGTTACTTCAAATAAGTTGTGGTCCCGCAGTAGAACTAACTCGGGATAGGCAGGAAATGTCTGTGGTGTTAGAAGGATTGGTGAAAGCCCAGTGCAAGGGCTCAGTTAGCTAATCCTCCTGTACCAGCCTTCCCACAGGACACTGGTTCAAGCCCCTGCTCAGCTCTGGCCTTTGTGACTCCCACCAAATGGAGGGTGAACCAGCGGATGGAGAAATGTTCTGTCTCTCTCCAATATTTTTATTCTCCAATAAAAATAAATGTATCTGTTTTATTTTATTTTATTTTATTTTATTTTATTTTATTTTATTTTATTTTATTTTATTTTATTTTATTTTATTTTATTTTATTTTATTTTATTTTATTTTATTTTATTTTATTTTATTTTATTTTAAGGAATTAGTGAAAGCCTTGTGAATTCAGCAGAGTTCAGGCTGTTAGGAGTTAATCGTGGCTGGGAGGCAGGAAACCCACAGAGCCTGTCACCCCCTCCCCAGGCTGGCTGCGGAAGCTGTTTTTCCTGCTTAAGCCACTAGGAGCCTGTAGAGTATTTTGCAGATTTCTTTCCTGAGCTAGGTTCTATGGCCTGACTTGTAAACTTTACCCAAACGAAGAGGAAGTCAAGAGGAAGTCGTGGGACTCTGTGAAAGCACTATGGCATCCCTTAGGGAGAAAAGCTGGTGGAAATCTGTAGGAGAATGTAGCCACATCCACAGTTTGGAGAGTACAGTTGCTTCTAGTCTCTTGATAGTTCTCCCTTCCGGTGCTGGCTAAGAATCCTTTCACTTTCCATTGCTAAACCTAATGCCCTGAGGTCACTGGTCAAATTCCTGACCGGGCTGACTTTCTCTAAGACACACTCTTTCCGCTGGTATGTCCTTACCCTTCCAAGCTCTCTTGCCTTGCACTGTCTTTGCTTCTTTCTCCAGAGATGGGTTTCCCCCCATTACAGCAGAAATTTCCCTAGGCCAGTTCAGAACCTCCTGCGACTCCTCAGCTCGCATCTAAAATGTCACAGCAGCCCACAGGTCTTGACACTTCCTGCCCAACAGCATGGTTTCTGTGAGGTCACTGTCAGGAGGCATGAGTCAGAGGCGGAAAGGAAAATATTGAATCGGGGAGGGCAGTGAGGATATAGAGATAATATATACGCAAGTGGTTGCCTGCCTACAAGAACAGGAAGGACAGAGGACATTATGGAATAATTGAAGGGACTAAGTGGGAAATTAAAAGCTAGCTCAAAAGAACCAGACTCTTTTCTCTCTCCAATTGCTCATGCGTATGTGTCCCTGGGGTCTGGGAAGGTGACGCAGAGAAAAATGCTAGAGGGGAGGAAATCCTACAATCAAACCACACAGTGAGTTCTTACAGCCACGGTCACAGATGTCTGCCTGCTCCTATGTAGCACCAACTGCACTGCTTTGCTTTTGGTTATGTTTTTTAACTTTTAAAGACTTATTTGTATTGAAAGGCAGAGTGACAGAAAGAGGAGAGACAGAGATCTTTCATTTGCTCGTTCTCTCCCTAAATGACTACAATGGCCCGAGCACAGTTCACCTGTAACTAGGAACCAGAAGCTTCTTCTGAGTCTCCATGTGGGTACAGAGACTACTTGAATGATCTTCTACTCCTTTTCCAGGCGCGTTCACAGGGAGCTGAATTGGAAGTGGTACAGCCAAGACTTGACTCAGTGCTCATATGGCATGCTAGTGCCACAGACTGAGCCTAAACCAGCTAAGTCACAGCACCGAATCCCCTGTTTTAAAAATTAGAGACTCTATGTTTCTTTTCTTTCCATTAATTTTTATTTAAAGACATATATATGTGTGTATATGAGAGAGAGATCTTCCATCCTCTGACTCCCTCCCCAAATACCTACAATAGCGAAGATTGGGCCAGGCCCCAACCCAGGAGTTAGGAGGCCCATTCTGGTCTCCAGCATGGGTGGCTGGGCCCTAAGTACTTGGTTTGCCATCTGCTGCTTCCCAGCATATCCGTTAGCAGGTGGCTGGATTGGAAGCAGAGCTAGGGCTCAAGCCCGGGCACTTCTGTGTGGGATGGATGCATCCCAAGCTGAAGCTCATGAATGCTCATTGTTGAGATATTGGGATTTAGAAGAAACAAGCTAAGAGATGCCACTTGTGTCCTCTATTTATTCAGCCCCATAGCTATCCTCTTCAATAAGTAGATTCAATAATTTTCCTGTTGAGATGGTCTTTTCACCAATTTACATCCTCTTCAGAGCAGCAAAAGGGTAGAGAGGTGCTGAGATGAGGACTCCCCCCGCCCCCACCCTGTCCTGCTGGTTCCTCATCCTTTTTGAGCTTCTGGTGTGAGTGGCAGTCTACTTTTAAGACTTAATTTGGAACTACTTCCCCTGCCCCCAGCTTCACCTTCTGACTCATACTTCTTCCCTCTCAAACCCTGCGTCAGACTCTGAATATAGAACTAACATCTTGTCTACCTGGGATAGCGCAAGTGACAAGTATTGGCTGATTAAAACTCTGAAAGGACCTAGAGAAGTGTAGGGAGGGTCTCAAAAGAAAAGGAAGAGAACAGAGGAAAGGAAAGGAAGGAAGGAAGGCGAGAGGGTCAGGAGGAAGCAAGGAAACTGAGAAAAAACTGGAAGAAGAGAAAAGAGGGTGAAGAGGGGCTGGAAAAGAGTGCCTACCCTACCCCAGCACGTCTACCTTGGTCTGCACCCCAGAGCACACCACTGGCAGATCCCCCAGCCTGTGCCGTATGTTTTTCCAGCCTCAGAGAAAACACCCTGACCCACCTGACTATTCTATGCAACCAGACACAGAATCAGTTGAATAAAATCCACACAAGAGAAGTGCAGTTGTGCAAAGCCGAGCTGTCTTATGTAATTGCCACGGAGGACTGGGGTGGGTAACGGGAAAGGACAGGGGATGCATCACACTGCGTCAGACAGGCTCACCCCGAGACCAAGGGTGGGGCTAGAGCAGCTCTGTGCTTTTCTCTTCTCCAGAGAAGTAGGAGGTGAGGCGAGACAGAGAACCTAGTCAAACCAGGCATCACTACCCCACTCTGCCACCTCTAATTCCGCGTACAAACTACAAGATGGGTGACCCCAAGGCAAAGAAGAATTAAATTTTCAGGACAGAAAGAACACATGGTCCATCCTCTCTTCCCAGAATCTTCTCTGCAGGATCTGTAAAGAGGAGAGGAATGGGAGAGAGGACCTCAAAAAGGAAAAGGGAAGAAAGAGCGGATCGGCCGCTCATGGCGCTATGTGGACCTTCTGGTCATTGCAAGTCATAAAAATGTGCTTCTCCAGAACAAAAGTGAGATAATGGCAGTTGGGAGTAACTTGGCCTGGTTTGGATAATTTGCAGAAGGTCAAGTTGAAAGGACGTGGGCTTTTGTGACATTTGCCATTCTTGGATTCACAGGCCACGGTGGGAGTTTTGCAGACGGCTTTGACTGTCTTGGGTTCCTCGTGGATGAAAATGTACTGCGAGATGCAGCTGCGGTTGTTCTCTTTCACCTTCTCGGCCATCATGGTGTTGCAGTCCCTGGACAGCAAGTCAAATCTCAGGTACTGGTTGTGGCTGCGGGAGGGGGCCTCCGCTCTGAGCATCCTGTCCCCTGCAGACTCCTCCGTCCTGCCCGTGCCCTCTTCTGGCCAGCCAGGTTGTTTTACTCGCGTGTGGCTCATCTCCGGACTTGCTGTGGTTTGAGCTGCCTTCTCGGTGGCCTCGACTCTGTCCTGAAAGTCACCAGACCAAAACTCTTTCAGCGACTGCCCGCTGTCCTCCAGGACTGCTGCGGCCATCCGGAGGCCCAGCCCCAGGCCCATCCCCACGCCCAGCAGCAGCAGCAGCAGCATGAAGAACATCTGGACCAGGGTCAGCTTCATTTTGGCTGGAAGGGGGGAGAGCAATGGAAAGATAAAACTGATGAAAACTGACTGTGGCCCCTCCTGCAGCTCTCTGGCCCTTTTCAAGGCAGGGACACGCTTCCTCTCTTACCCCATTTCTCTTTGTTCCTCCCTACCGCATTCCTCCCTGTTCACTGGTGGGCAATGAGGGGTGGGTCCTAAAGACAGAAAAGAGGACAAGGAGAAGCAGTTTTGAAATCAGGTCACATAGGGGAGTTTAGTGAGCAAAGTTGACTCTTACTGATTCCTAGACAGGAATTATTTCTGAGGGGGCGGGCCAGCTGCCACTTAAGATACTTGGATCTCATAGCAGAATGACTGGTTTTAGGCTCAGTTACTCCGTGTGTGTGTGTATGTGTGTCTGTGAGAGAGAGAGAGAGAGAGAGAGAGAGAGAGAGAGAAGAGAGAGAGAGATTGTGATTTACGAAGTATTTGGGCCCAGCAGGGTGGCCTAGTGGCTAAAATCTTCGCCTTGAATGTGCCGGAATTCCATATGGGTGCCGGTTCTAATTCCAGCTGCTCCCCCTCCCATCCAGCTCCCTGCCTGGGGCCTGGGAAACAGTCGAGGACGGCCCAAAGTCTTGGGACCCTGCAGCCGAGTGGGAAACCCGGAAGAGACTCCTGGCTCCTGGCTTCAGATCAACTCAGCTCTGGCCATTGTGGTCACTTGGGGAGTGAGTCATCAGATGGAAGATTTTCCTCTCTGTCTGTCCTTCTCTCTGTATATCTGTCTTTCCTATAAAAATAAATAAATCTAAAAAAGAATTATTTATTTATGGGCCCGATACGGTAGCCTAGTGGCTGAGATCCTCGCCCTGCATGCGCTGGGATCCCATATGGGCGCTGGTTCATGTCTCAGCAGCCCTGCTTCCCATTCAGTTCCCTGCTTGAGGCCTGGGAAAGCAGTGGAGGATGATCCAAAAACTTGGGTTCCTGTACCCGTGTGAGAGACTTGGAAGAACCTCCTGGCTTCAGATTGAAAAGGCAGAGTTATTGGAAGAAAGGGAAACACACAGTGAAATCTTTCACCCACTGAATAACTTCTCCAAAGGCCACAATGGCCAGAAGCCTAAAGCCAGGTGCTCGGAAATCCAGCCAGGTGCTCGGAAATCCAGCCAGGTGCTCGGAAATCCAGCCAGGTGCTCGGAAATCCAGCCAGGTGCTCCAGATAAAATGCAAAGACCCAAGCACTTTGGCCACCTCTGTTGCCTTCCCAGGTGCATTATCAGGAAACTGAATTGGAAGTGGAGAAGGTGAGACTGGAACCTGACTCGTGTGAGATGCTAGCGTGGCAGGCAGCTGTTTGTTATGCTGTGCTCCCTGACAATGGCCCTATGATGACTGAAATGCTTGGGTCCCTGTTACTCACGTGGGAGACGTGGAAGGAGCTCTTGGCTCTGGCTTGGCCCTGACCTGACCCCAGCTGTTGTGGGCATTTGGGGGACAAAATAACACATGGCATATTTCTCAATCTCCCTCTCTCTCTCACCTCCTACCCCACCTCTCCCTCTCTCTTTGTCCTTCTGCTTTTCAAATAAATAAATCTTTTCCAAAAAAGGGGGGAAACTATTTCAAAATAGCCAAATATGGTAGCTGAGTACAGAGAGATATACGAATAGAAAGTCATATTCTCAGAATAGAACTAGAATTATCATAGGAGGTCATCTCTCTATTTTTATGCCAAATTTGCATTTACTCATTCAAGTCTCAACTACTCTCCTCCAACCCACAAGAAACACTTTCAAAGAATGGAAAACATCAAGTCCAGATTCATGTGTGATAGGTAAAAGCTGCTACTTGAAATGCTGTCATCCCATAAGGATGCCAGTTCATGTCCCGGCTCGCTCCACTTCCCATCCAGCTCCCTGCTAAAAGCTCAGGAAAAGCAGCCGGTGATTCAAGGGCTTGGATCCCTAACACTGGTGTGGGAGACCTGGATGAAGCCTCAGGCTCCTGTCTTCCGCCTGGCTCAGTCCTGGCCATTGTGGCCATTTGGAGAGTCTGGAGGGGAAAAAAAAAATTCCATCTCAAGCTTTTATTGAAATCATGCCAGAATGCTTTTAAATGCCTTTGACTTAAGTGTCCCTGGTGATTAGGTTTGTGCTGTTCAGGAAGAAGTGAGATAAGAATGAAAGTGAGGAAAACCCAGCAATTGGCCTGCTGAGGGGTTCCCCTGTCGAGGGTCCCCCCAATAAAGGCTCTGATGACAATTGCAGGCATGAGCAAGAAACTTGGGTCCCCTGCCGAGTTATATTCTCATCTCCCTACCAAAAAAGAGGCATTACAGACCAGGAAAAAGATGTTGGGAAAACTTCTACTAAGACTTTTGGTAAAATTAGATTGTAGTATGTGGAGCAAATAGAGTTTATGTTGATTTAGGGCCACTGAATTTTAAAGTTGCACTGTGCAAGCAAGGTTTTGGCAGAGTGGGTTAAGATGTTGCCTACTGACACCAACATCCCATATGAACACAGGTCCTGGCTATCCCACTTCCAATCCAGCTCCCTGCTAATGCACCTGGGAAAACAGGTGAGGATGGCCCAAGGGTGTGAACCCCTGCCACTCACATGGCAGACCTGGGAGGAGTTTCTGGCTCCTGGCTTCAGTCTTGCATAGCCCCTCCATGGCAGACATTTGGAAATGAACCAGTAGATTGAAGATCTCTGTCTCTGCCGGTCTTTAACTCTTTCAAGTAAATAAATAAATCTCTTAAAAAAAAAAAAAGGAGGGGGCCCAGTGCAGTAGCCTAGTGACTAAAAGCCCTCTCCTTACACACGCTGGGATCCCATATGGGTGCTGGTTCTAATCCTGGCAGCCCCACTTCCCATCCAGCTTCCTGCTGTGGCCTGGGAAAGCAGCCACAAACCAGTGGTTTGGGATGGCCCAAACCATTGGGATCCTTCACCCATGTGGGAGACCCAGAAGTTGTTCCTGGTTCCTGGCTTCGGATCAGCTCAGCTCCAGGCATTGTGGTCACTTGGGGGATGAGTCAATGGACAGATCTTCCTGTCTCTCCTCTCTGTATATCTGACTTTCCAATGAAAATAAAATGAATCTTCAAAAAAAAAAGGAAAAAGGAAATTAAAAGATACTATTTTGAAGCTTTATTCTTATTTAAGAAAATATCTTTGTCCTAGCAAATGAAACCTGAAATATACAGGAGCAACAGAGCCCAATGTATTTAACCCACTCTCAATATAGAATACATGTACACAGATGTGTAGGCGTCTATGTGTTTACAGATGCATAAGATGATAAAATAAATGTGGGAGGAAATTCTAAAACAATCAATCTTGGTAAGAGTGCTCAGGAGTGGGCCCATTGGCGTGGCCTAGCAGCTAAAGTCCTCGCCTTGAACGCACCGGATCCCATATGGGCGCCAGTTCTAATTCCAGCAACTCTACTTTCCATCCAGCTCCCTGCTTGTGACCTGGGAAAGCAGTCAAGGACGGCGCAAAGCCTTGGGATCCTGCACCTGTGTGAGAGACCAGGAAGAAGTTCCTGGCTCCTGACTTCAGATCGGCGCAGCACTGGCCATTGTGGTCACTTGGGGAGTGAACCATTGGTCAGAAGATCTTCCTCTCTGTCTCTCCTTCTCTCTGTATATCTGGCTCTGTAATGAAAATAAAAATAAATAAATCTTAAAAAAACGTGCTCAGGAGTGCGGTGGTCATTTAGTCTGGGTTAAGATGCGTCTTGGGATGCCCATATTCCTCTCATTAGAGCGCCTGCCTTGAGGATTAGCTTCTCTGCTTCCGATCCAGCCTGCGGCTACTTCCTGAGCAGTAGCAAGTGTTGGCTTAGGTACTCGGATCGCTGCCTCGCAAGTGGAAGACGGAGTGACTTCAGCGTTCCTGGAATGACCTATAGCCCCAGCGTGGCTGACATTTGGGGAATTGACCAGCAGGTGGAAGGTCTGTCTGTGTGTCTTCTTGAAATAAAGTCTTTTAATCAGTAATAAAAGGACTTTAAAGGGAGTACTCAGAAATTTCTTGTGTTATTATCTCCAATCTTCTCTGAAGTCAAAACCACATTTTTGTGTTTTTTAATGTTGAACTTGCCCTACTGTTGCGCGGGGCTCCCAGCGCCGCCGTGGCTTACCTGCACACCTGAGTCGCTTCGGGGAGTCTGGTGCCTTCCTGCTCCCCACGCTCCTGCCTCCCAGATTCTCCTCTGCGTTAGCAACGATCTGGACGCTGGTGTGTAGAGGATGGTTGTCTGCAAGTGGTCAGTGTGCTCTTAAACGCTTCCTTCTGAAGCCCACTCCCCCTCAACCCTCACTCAGTGATGAATAAATACACTCTGCCAAATCCCCAGTTCGACTCCCACGGACATGGAAGTTAAGGCCATTGAAGCCTTGAGACAAATCCAGACATCCAAGACAGGAAACGCGTCCAGCCAGGGAACCTGCAGTTTCCTTTCTTCAGTCAATTGCTCCACTCCCTAGTTACACCCACGACCTTGTGGTTCACAGCAGTCTGACCCTCTGCATGATTTTCAAGCCCAGTCATGGCCTTGTGTCGCCCATGTGTATTTCCTCTAAGCCTTTCCTGTCGTTTCTGGAATGTCAAGATCTTTGGCTTTTATTTATTTACCCTCTAACAGGGTTATTTTGTTTTCCACGTTCAACAATTATGTCATGACTTAATTTGAAGATTCACAGTATTTCAGTCCATTATGAATTCTTACATAACTTTATCCCTCCACTTCCGAGCCAAGGACAGCCTTTCCCATAAGGACATCCAGATTTTATGAATCTGATCAATTAGCCATAGGTAAGAGAGCGTGTTAAGCAGCATTATCATTGTCATTCTCTATGACAATGCTGGGTAAATCAAACAGGGTTTCAAACTTGAATCAAAAGTTCACCTCTTAAACCAAAGTTGGCTTCATAAGACAATATTTTTCAGATGGAATTTTTCAGATAGTGGCCTGAGAGCCACTCCTGTGTCCTATGAATCTTTCATGCTGACTTTTTTTATAGTGCTGGTATCTGTAATTTACATTAAAAGCAACGAAAACAGACCCGCATAACACACTGAACTTGATACGAGGCACTTGTGTTCCACCCTCATCATATGGCTGTCCTAGCCTTCTTTGGTGTCCGTTCTACTCACTCATTCCGGTGAGGTCTGTTTGCAATAAGAGGAAAGCAAGAATCCTCTGTTGAGTCCAGTGGCAGTTAGGGACAATAGGGATAATACATTCAACTAAAGGTACCACCTGCTAGATTCTCACTGGACATCTGGGTTATTTTTAGATTATTTGAATTTAATTAATTTAATATGGTGAAAGAACTTAAACAGGTGGTTTAAACATAGCCTTTGAGTAGGTTTTTATTTTTTCTTTTCCTAGGCCACAGTTTCTTTCTTTCTTTTCTTTCTTTCTTTCTTTCTTTCTTTCTTTCTTTCTTTCTTTCTTTCTTTCTTTCTTTCTTTCTTTCTTTCTTTCTTTCTTTCTTTCTTTTTTTTTATAAGATTTATTTTTATTGCAAAGTCAGATATACAGAGAAGAGGAGAGACAGAGAGGAAGATCTCCCGACCGATGATTCACTCCTCAAGTGACTGCAATGGCCAGTGCTGCGCCAATCTGAAGCCAGGAGCCAGAAACTTCCTCCAGGTCTCCCATGCGGGTACAGGGTCCCAAGGCTTTGGTCCGTCCTCCACTGCTTTCCTAGCAGGCTACAGTTTTCTTATCATAAATTTCAATAATAGTGACACCTTATAGGACTGTTATGAATATTATGTAAGATGTTACACGATAAAGTCTCAGTATATTAGCCATCGTTGATAGTGTTATTACTATTGCATACTCATCACCAACACACGACCATTACCCACCCAATCAGTGTGATTTTCTTACATAAAGGTAGCATGCTCTGCAGCAGATGCCTAATGATTAAATGTGTTTCTAAGATGCTGGCATTGTGGTTCCACTGGGTCAATTGCTGCTTGTGATGTCAGCTCCTCATATCGGAAAAGCAGGCCATAAGTTGGGAGCTGGAAGGGAAGTAGAGCAGCCAAGACGTGAACTGGTATCTGTATAGGATTCTAACTTGCAAGATGAAGTCCTAGCCATCCATCGCACTAACCCGCTTTTTTTTTTTTTTTTTAAGATTTATTTACTTTTGCAGGAAAGGCAGATTTATAGGTCCCAAGACTTTGGGCCATCCTTACTGCTTTCCCAGGCCACAGGTAGGGAGCTGGATGGGAAGTGGAGCTGCAGAGAACAAACTGATGCTCCTATGGATGCAAATGCTGGCGGGTGGAGAATTAGTCAGCTGAGCCGTTGTGCCTGCACTGACATAAACCCTCTCATAATTTGCATATCCCAATCCTCCTAACATCGGTCAGCTCTTTCATTCTCAAAATCTTTCCTTCCCTGATTGCTGTAGTTCCTGATTGTCTTTCTGTCCATTCAAGCCCGGCCTCATCCTGGGTCCACTCAGTGGCCCATTTTTCTGGGGGAGTTACTGCACTATGTCTTGTTCTTTCTGCCTGAGTGACCCAGGTAGCTTCTGTAATTTTGGAGGAGTTTTGCTAATAAAATGTGAGCAATAAACAGACTGCAACTCCCCTACTCCTGGTACAACGGGAACTTTCCGAACCAGTAGTCTGCGGAGGGGGCTCACCAAACCATCCAGTCCACCAGTCTCTCTTGCCAAGTGGCCCTTTGTCTTCACCCACACCTCCCGAGGGAAGGTGGCAGCCTGCTGACATTCTGGGTCATGGCCTCTGTAAAAATTACATTCTGGCTCCTTATCAATCAGTGTAACATTCGTTTTTAAAGATTTATTTATTTTTATTTTAAAGTCAGATATATAGAGAGGGGAGAAGACAGGGAGGAAGATCTCCCATCTGATGATACACTCCCCAACCAGCCACAATGGCCAGAGGTGGATCAATCCGAAGCCAGGAGCCTGGAGCCTTCTCTGGGTCTCCCACATGGGTGCAGGGTCTCAAGGATTTGTGCTGTCTTTGACTGCTTTCCCAGGCCACAAGCAGGAAGCTGGCTGGGAAGTGAGGCAGCCGGTTTTAGATCCAGCACTCATATAGGATCCTGGCATGTACAAGGTAAGGACTTTAGCTGCTAGGCTACCACACTGGGCCCAATATTCACTACCTTTTTACAGACAGATTTTGTCATTCTCTTTGGAGAATTTTGGCCAAAAATATTTTTTGAAATGTCTTTCCTATTTTGTATGCCAAAGAAACAATCAAATTTCTTTATAAACTGCATGCTTTTAGTATGAATCTTCACAACCCTTTTTATTCAAAAATGATCACTAATAAAATTATAGAAGCTTTAAGTCTATTCCAGGATGGTTGTAGGACTAAGCCTCCATGTGGGATGCTTGCATTTGATATCAGTCCTGGTTCTTCGGCTTCCAGTCCAGCCTCCTGCTAACCCACTTGGGGGTGGCATATGTGGGCCCAAGTGTTTGAGTCCCCACCACTCACATAGGAGACCCAGGTGGAGTTCCAGGCTCGTGGTTTCAGCCTGGCCCAGCCCTGGCCAGTGCAACCATTTAGAGAGTAAGTCAGTGGATGGAAGATCTTTGTCCTCTTGCTCCCTCTGTCATTCTGCCTTTCACAGAAATAAAAAGATTTTTGGGCCCGACACGGTGGCCTAGCAACTAAAGTCCTCTGAATGCACCGGAATCCTATGTGGGAACCAGTTTATGTCCCAGCAGCTCTGCTTCCCATCTAGCTCCCTGCTTGTGGCCCGGGAAAGCAGTCGAGGATAGCCCAAAGCCTTGGATTCCTGCACCCTCGTGCAAAACCTGAAAGAGGTTCCTGGCTCCTGGCTTTGGATCAGCTCAGCTCTGGCTGTTGCGGCCACTTGGGGAGTGAATCATTCCTCTCTATCTCTTCTCCTCTCTCTCTTTCTATATATATATATGTATATATATATATGATTTTTCAATAAAAATAAATAATTCTTTTAAAAATTAAAAAAATGAAAATAAATTCATAATCAGGTTTAAAATAGTCCAGCAGGAAATAAAAATAAAATATGGAAGAGAGATGAAACAATAGGTTAATGTTTATTATTATTGAAGTTGCATATGATGGGCATTTGGGTAAATTTTATTATTCCACTTCAGTGAATGCTTGGAATTTTCTAAACAGAAAAAGGAAAGAAGAAAGAGAAGAGAAAAGAAAAGAAAAAGGAAGAAAAGGAAAGAAGGAAGGAATAAGAAATTGCACAAAGTCCAAGGAGGGGTGATGAAACAGGTGATGAGTGAGCAAGTTCAGGCCATTCTGCTTTGCTTTTGGGTTTTTGCATCCAGTACACACTGCTCCTTGCTCCACTTTTTAAAAAATTATTATTATTAACTACATTGCATTATGTGACACAGTTTCATAAGCTCTGGGATTCCCCCAACCCCTCCCCGAACTCTCCCCCTGTGGTGGATTCCTCCACCTTGTTGCAGTATTACAGTTCAAATCCAGTCAAGATTCTTTAATTGCAAGCATATACCAAGCATAGAGTCCAGCATCTTATTGTCCAGGTAAGTTCAACAGTTTTTGGGGGAGACCGTCTTTGGTCTGAAGGCAGATCTGGCAGAATATCATCCCAACTTGCCCCACTTTTGATTTCCTCTTCTGACCTAGGAGAGAGCCTGTAAAGCCCTAGAGGGTTCAGGGAGTGAGCCAAAGGAGGGGCGTGCCCAAGTGGTATTGTTTCACTCTCAATGTTAGGAAGTCAGCCCTACCCCACGCACCTGGCCTTCAGCTGAACCCTGGCTGAGCTGGTGCTGGCAGAGATTGCAGTGTGTTGAGAATGGAATGCCCTAAGAACAGAAAAGTAGGGTTGTGCAGATGTGGAAGAATCTGTGCCGGATAAGAGAGACAGGAAAATGGGAAGCACTTGGCCCTTATTTTCCTCTTGTCGCCCTCAGCAGTGGAGGAAGTCAGGAACGAGTAGAATCTAGGACAGAGGAATTTGCATGAAGAATAGACATGGCTCATGCGGACCGCTAAAGTTCAGATCATTTTCCAGTCTCCACAGCGGAGCACAGGCCAGCCTTCCCGGTAAACACGAGAGCCGAGACCACCTGTGGACATCAGAGCCTTGTGGTTTCTTCACCCTTCACGCACCACAAACTGGTCACACACAGTGTAAGATTGTACCACGTGAGACATATCCCTCTAACAATCTTCTTCCTGCACTTTTTTCTTTTTTAAAAAAGTATCATTTAGCAATTAATGTGAGAGGGACACACACACACACACACACACACACACACACACACACACACACACACACAGACTTCCATGTGTTGGTTCATGACACAAAGGCCCAGGCCTGGGCCAGGAAGAATAGAGCTGGGACACAAGCCCGAGCACCATGACATGGGATGTGGGTGTCTTCACTTATATAGCAAACAGAACCTTCCCTGCCTTTTTCCTTTTTGAAATGTAATTGTGTTTGACACATATTATATTATATTTCAGTCAAAATCAATTTATGATGGTTTCATAGAAGGAGTCATTGCCCCTAAGAGATTAAGAAAGATAATAGTTACCATTTATAAAGTGCTGATTAAGTGCTAGGGAATTGTGTTGAGCATTTACATTCTCTTGTCTAGTCCTAACATTGTATGGTTATGCTCTCCCTGCATTTTGCAAATGTGGGAAAAAAACCCAAGATCATACAGCTCAGTGTTGGCACTCAATTATGTCTGATCGAAAAATCTGTTTTGGAATTTTCAGTGTAGACAGAGAAAAGTATAGTTATATGAAGAGTGAGGGACTGTAGGTATCGGGTATATGATGATTATGGACACTAACAATGAGAAGAAAAAATGCTGATAAAGAAAAGTGCGTGTGTGTGTGTGTGTGTGTGTGTGTGTGTGTGTGTACATGAGACACACATACACCGTTGGGGAGAGGGAGAGGCAGAGGGAGGAGAGAATCTGCTAGAGAGGAAGATGGTCATTTCCAACATGATCGGCAGATAATTCAGTTAATAACAGTTCTTTAAGAATGACCACAGAGATTGTGACAGTGAATTTCAGAGAGAAAGAACCAAAGTTTCAAACAACTGTCAGTGTTTGGTATTTCAACTTGAGGTAATGGCCAAACAAGTTTTAGTGGAATCACATTTAATCCAGTCAGCATAAAGCTTCTCTAGTCAAAAAGAAGATACACCAGTCAAACTAGTAGTTTCCAATCTTTAATCACAAAGCCTTTTTGTTTTGTTTTGTTTTGCTATTCCTAGCCCCTGTGGGTCCCTAAGCTATGCTTGTGAAGTGGTTATTATTTTTCTTGATGAGATGGAGATAACTAAGGCATCCAGAAAGGCCAGTTGGCCACCCAGAAACTCATAGGTCTACACTTGATTTTTGTCTGTGCATCCAGCGTTCTTTAGTTTTATAGGATCAACTCATACTAACCAATCAAAAAATAAAATTGTGAACAAGAGCTACATTGAAAACTGTGCACAGAGAAAAATAAACTCCGAACCTTCTCTTGCTGACTCAACTGAAGATCAAACCATGAAAAGATGTTTGCTTGGCAAACAGGAGTGGCAAGTGTAGTCTTGTGATTCATTCAGGCCAGGATGAGGTTAACAAAAACATTCCTGACTTGGAATTAAAAACGGAGCCGTTGTCTGACTCCTCAGCAATGTTGGCTTAGTAAGAAGCAATTCCCACCGTTTAGAATTTCACTGTGTAGCCTTCAAACTTTAGAATCCTTTCCCTAAAATGCAATAGCATTCCTACTGGTTTGTATTCTCTTATTAAACTTATATATATTTATTTTTCATTTTATTTGAAAGGCAGAAAAAGAGACAGATGGAGAGAAGTCTTCTACCTGCCAATTCACTTCACACCAACACTCATTAAAACCAGGGTCAGGTCAGACTGAAGCCAGAACCATCTACGGCCATACCACCCTGAACACGCCCGACCTCGTCTGAAGCCAGAGCAAGAACTCAGTCTGGGTCTCCCACACGGGTAGCAGGTATCCATCCACCACAGCCCTCACCTGCTGCCTCCAAGGGTGTGCGTGAGAAGGAAGCTGGAATCAAAATGGAGCTGGCTGAGGCTTAGGCGCTCCAATAAGGTAGGACTAAAATCAGCTTGCAAAACTAACTCCAATAAATGATGACCCAAATCAATTTAGGTAAGAGAAAATAGGAAGGATACATTTTAATTGATTATGTTTTAGGGATATACAAGCTAAAATCTCCATGCTTTGCAAAGCCTACTATAATTTAGTCCCAAAACCTGGAGTTTGTGAATTCTTAACGCACTCCTCACTGATAGATTAGGAGTTTGGAAAAAAAAAACACTGTGGAAATAATAGTCTTGCCCACTTTTCTGTAGCCCTTGAACCTTTTTGCCCTAATTAACTATGTAAAGATTGTAAAAAAAAAAAAAAAGAGAGTTTGGATAGTCCAGTTTACAAATATTGGTCTATTTACCAAATGCTGATTTGACTTCATTTAGTTTCCAGGCAGTATCAATAATAAAAATTAAAGGAAATTTTCCTATTGTACTTATGAAGCACTATAGTGTCATTTTTTTATTTGTATTAGTAAAAATAAATAAACCAGGGTTGATGATGTGGTATAATAGCTTAAGCTTCTGCCTTTGGTGGTAGCATCCCATATGAGTGCTAGTTCGGGCCTTGGATGCTCCAAATTCTATTCCAGCTCCCTACTTACAGCCTGGGAAATCAGCAAGGATGGTTCAAGTTCTTGGGCCCCTGCACCCAGGAGACTCCTGGCACCTGGTTTTGAGTCAACTTAGCTCTGGCCATTGCTGCTATTTGGGGAGTGAACCAGCAGATGGAAGATCTCTCTATCTCTCCTTTCTGTAACTCTACCTTTCAAATAAAAAAAAATATATCCTTAATAAACAAATAAATGAACTTATTAAAAAGACTTTTTGGGGCTGGCACGGAAGCCTAGTGGCTGAAGAATTCCACCTCTTGCAACTGCCAAGATCCCGTATGGGTGCAGGTTCATGTCCTAGCTGCTCCACTTCCCTTCCAGCTCCCTGCTTGTGGCCTGCGAAAGCAGTTGAGGATGGCCCAAAGCCTGGCTCTCCTGGCTTCGAATCAGCTAAGCTTCAGTCGTTGCGGTTACTCGGGGAGTGAACCAGCCCAAGGAAGACCTGTCTCTCCTCTCTGTAAATCTGACTTTCCAATAAAAATAAATAAATCTTTTTTAAAAAGTATTTGTTCCTATACTGTAAAGTGTATTTAAAGTGAGGAAACCACAGGCACACACGGGCCACTTTCAGGGATAGAGTGGCAGGAAGGGTGTGGGTGGGAGACAGCTGGTTTTACTTTGATCTTGTGTCCTCAGCAGGAGAGAGGGAGTCCCTCCAAGTTGCCTGACTTCTTAGGAGCCTGGAAAGGAGAGCTGTAACATGATTGCATCTTAGCGGAGACGTTAGCTAAAGTTGGTGTTCAATATGAGAATGGCCTTAGTCTAGAAATGCTTGACAACATATTCAACAGGGCCCGGCGCGGTGGCACAAGTGGTTAAAGGTCCTCGCCTTGCACGCCCGGGATCCCATATGGGCGCCGGTTCTAATCCCGGCAGCCCCGCTTCCCTTCCAGCTCCCTGCCTGTGGCCTGGGAAAGCAGCAGAGGACGGCCCAAAGCTTTGGGAACCTGCACCCGCGTGGGAGACCCGGAAGAGGCTCCTGGCTTCGGATTGGCATAGTATCGGCCCGTTGCGCTCACTTGGGGAGTGAATCATCGGACGGAAGATCTTCCTCTCTGTCTCTCCTCTCTGTATATCCGCCTTTCCAATTAAAAAATAATAATAAAAAATAAATCTTTAAAAAAAAACATATTCAACAGTGGCAGGATGGATGCCACAGGGATATTGGTTCGAGTCCCAATTGCTCCACTTCCAAGGCAGCCCTGCACCCTCTTGAGAGACTCAGGAAAAGCTCCTGCCTCTTGCTTGAGCCTGACCTAGCACTAGCCATTGCAGTCAGCCGGAGACTGAACAATAGTCAGAAGATCTCTCCCTCCTCGCCCTTTTACCCTGTCTTACAAAAAATTGTTTTTAATTTTAAAATGAATAAAATATACAAAAGGTTGCCTGGCAGGATGTGCACATCTACTTACTTTGAAACGGCTCAGGAGAGAAAAAAGAAGTGCAGTAAAGGGGTGACCCTTTATTAGACACAGACAGGCTCGGGGGACAGTAGGCTGTGTTTCTTAACACTTTCATCTTTCTCAGAAGCTGAAAGCTTTCTCAAGTCAAAGTTGACTTTTTTAAGCTGGTAACAATGCTTTTCTTGCCTGGGCATGTAAAGGGACTCTTTTGGCTGCTGTAAGATGTAGCTGTTAATATTGCATGGTGACTTAAAATGAAGAACATACACATACTTTTTGTTCTTGTTGCGGTTGCTTTTTGCACATGTGTTTTTAAAGGCCATGGCAGTAACCCTCCCTTCTGCCCTACGGCTTCTTTCTTGACACTAACACCACCGCTTCTGGGCACCACTCCCGCCCCCTCACAGCAGTCTGCACAAACCACATTCCTTAGCAAATGCTTCCATGCGTAGCATGAACCCCATCAACCTCCTCCCACTACTATTTGCCTCATAAACCATCGCCGACGTAAAACACACCCCCTTTCCACTGCCCTCCAGAACAAACGACTTCCTTCACCGCTTGTACCCATGTACAAGGCTTCTGCCTATGGACCCTTCACCTGTCCCCACCTGTCCTCAGTCAAGCTCCCATGCCCTCAGGAGAGGCCTCCTGCACAGGGAAACATTTCAGATGTGAGGCTAGGCTTTCCCAATCAGGGTAAAGGACTGCCTGTGTATGGGCTGAGAAAATAGTCAAGGACGGCCCAAAGCCTTGGGACCCTGGACCGTGTGGGAGACCTGGAGGAAGGTCCTGGCTCCTGGCTTCAGATTGGCTCAGCTCCAGCTGTTGCATCCATGTGGGGAGCGAACCATCAGACAGAAGATCTTCCTCTCTGTCTCTCCTCCTCCCTGTATATTTGCCTTTATAATACAAATAAATAAATCTTAAAAAAAAAAAAAGTCCTTTTGAAAAGCTGGCTTCAGGTCTCTTTTTCTCTTAGTCAGGCCTCCAGACCTTCTTGTACTTTGGTCATTGATTCTTCATTATTCCTGAATAGTCAACATAGAAAAGGTAGCTTCACCAGGAACCAGAGACTTTGCCTATCATCCTATCTGACTCCTCACATTTCCTAACAGAGGAATCAACCCCAACTGTGATTTTGGTTAGGTGGGTCTGCACTAACGAGAGAGAAGGGGGCCCAGAGCAGTGGCCTGGCTGCTAATGTCTTCGACTTGAACACACTGGGATCCCATATGGGTGATGTTCTAATCCCAGCAGCCCCACTTCCCATCCAGCTCCCTGCTTGTGGCCCGAGAAAGCAGTCGAGGACAGCCTAAAGGCTTGGGACCCTGCACCTGTGTGGGAAACCTGGAGAAAGTTCCTGGCTCCTGGCTTGGGATCAGCACAGCTCTGGCTGTGGCAGTCACTTGGGGAGTAAATCATCGGATAGAAGATCTCCCTCTCTGTCTCTCCTTCCCTCTGTATATCTGACTTTCCAATACAAATAAATAAATCTTAAATAAAAAAAGGGAGACAGAAGGGAAGAAGAGAGAAGAGAAAGAGAAGACAAGAGGGCCTGGCACAGCAGCCTGATGGCTAAAGTCCTGACCATGCAGGTGCCAGGATCCCATGCGGGCTGCAGTTGACGTACCACCTACTCCACTTCCCATCCTGCTCCCTGCTTGTGGCCTGGGGGAGCAGTGGAGGATGGTCGAAAGTCTTTGGACCTGCAAACCAAATGGGAACGTGGAAGAGATTCCATGCTCCTGGCTTTGATCGGTTCTGCACCAGCTGTTGCAGCCACTTGGGAAGTGGACCAGCAGTTGGAAGATCTTTCTCGCTTTCTCTCTGTAAATCTGACTTTCCAACAAAAATAAATAAAAATCTTTAGAAAAGAGCGAAGAGAATAATGATATCAATAGCCATCATTTCCTGTGCATTTATGATAATACCAGGTACTGTGTCTAAACACTGAATAGCTGTTTCACATAATCTTTGTATAATAGTAAGTGCTATTATTTCCAAAATTTAACAGATAAGAAAACTGAGACACAGGAATAGTTTTACTTACCTAAGATCATACAGCTGGTAAGCAAGGGGGCAGAGATGGGATTCACTCAGACAGTTGGGTTATGGGCCACTCATTTCCACTCCATAGCTTCAGAGATGATGTGGTAACAGAAAAACCGAGGTCATAGTTCCTAAACTCTGCGCCAGAGTATAAACTCACAAAGATACCATGGGATATTCTTTTTAAACTAAAAGGGAAGATGACAGTATTTTAGAGTTCTTGTGTGCTATGTGAATTCTTAGTTTGAGATGAGTTTTTAAACATTAGATTATGCTACATTCCTTCCGATGACAAAATACGTTTGCAAAGCTGGTTTTAGGAGATGCTTCTGATATGGAACAGCAGACGAGGATTGCAAAGTCGGATCTCAAGGTTTGTTAAATTGTACAAAGCCAAGCAATACTTGGAATAAGTAAGTACTTGCAAAGCCATAAGTACTTGCAATTTTCTTCAGAATGAATTTTAAAAAAAAATTGTAGTTTTCATATATTTCTTTCCCAAGTGATTAGTAAGCTTTTGGAAGCACATGACTTCAAAACAAAACTGTGAAGTATTTCTTTGGACCTCGAGGTGCTGTGTGACATTCTTGGGATGCTAAGTGCAATGTGACCTGGGAACCTGGGCAGTCTGGGCTGGAGTACTGAGAGCAGATCAAAGCAGTCTTAAAGGAATAGAATGTGGAGATGTGGTGTGAGATGATGTAAAGGGAGATGATGGACATTTCTTGGGCAATTCATGGGTTGAGCCACGAAGTCTCTGTTCACAACACTGCAGAAACATACTTGTTCATAAAATACACATTGGTAGTCCAACTCTACCAGGAAAGTAAGATACGTAAAAATGATTTCCTAAGGACAGGTGTAGGATGGGACCCCTGGAGTGCCATCCTTGATAGACCACACCTAAAAATGTGGCCAGAGGAGGTGTGCTAGACACAGGGGAGGGAAGTGGGAAGAGAGAGATCGGGAAAGGATGATTTGTGTGTAACAAGCTATACCCAGAGAGGAGAAAGATGTTCTGGGTTCCATTACACAAAAAGGCAACTGCGGAGATGAACAACACACTGTTTTTGTTTTGTTTTTTTTTTTTGTATCAATAGCCAAAGTTTATTAGTGGCATCAGGCTTTTATAGAATGAACGTCATGTGCATGGCGGATAAAGTCCTGGCCTTGAATATGCCCGAATCCAATTTGGACACCAGTTCTAATCTCGACTGCCACCCCTTCCCATCCAGCTCCCTGCTTGTGGCCTGGGAAAGCAGTCGAGGACGGGCCAAAGCCTTGGGACCCTGCACCCATGTGGGAGACCTAGAGGAAGCTCCTGATCCTGGTGTCCCATAGGCACAGCTCCAGCCTTTGCGGTCACTAGCGGAGTGAATCATGAGACAGAAGATCTTTAAATAAATCTTTAAAACAGGAATGCGGCTCACATAGGATAAAGGAGGAGGTACTGAGGAGCTTAGGTAGTTCCCATGAGCCTGTCTACAGAACCCATCAATTGTTTTTCCACCCTTGTCTGAAAATACCTTTGTTTTTACCGTTGCCACTCAAAGGATAGCCAATCAGTTGTTTTCATACAAATCCTATCCTGGGCCGGAGATATAAACCTGTGCTCACTCGGGAACAGTGAACTGAGCCTACTAGAGCCAGCCACCTCCTGCTTCTCTCGTCGGAGCAGATCGCAGCTAGGCAAAGGCTCTTGGAGAGGACGACGCGGGACCATGGAGAACCAGTGAGTCGGGCACCAAGCCCAGGGAGCCCCAGAGGCTGCTGCGAAGGGGAAATGGCTGTCACCAAGCCTGGGAAACTTGGCTCGCTGGGCCCCGAGGGGGACGGGAGAGGGCGCAAATGCCTTGGAGATGCAGAGGCCCGGCATGGAACCTAGGTGTCCTGGGCGAGGCGACAGAGCAGTGAGGCAGCCCGCGCTGGCAGGGGCGCGCGCGGGAATGGAGCTAGGGTGGCGCCACCGCGGCGGGAAGGGCACAGGTTGGTGTGGTGCGGGCTTCTCGTAAAAGGGACCGTTGTGCCTGGATTAGGGTGCGAGTGGAGACAGAGGCATAGGACCCGCTTCGAAGCAGGGCAGACGGCCCTCCAGCCCATCCTAGGATCTCAAAGCCACGAGGTGTTTGTGCCCGAAGCCCCAGTTCCCCATTTAGAGAGAAGCGTGCCCGCCTCCCTCGCAGGTTGCTTCTCGCTGGTTTCCCTCCGAATTGGAGATGAGATCAGTCAATGGGGAATGATGTCTCCCAGTGAAGACAGAAATTATTACTGAGCTGAGCGGGACCCCTCCTCTCGATCCTCACCCTGTTCTGGGATGCCGCTCTCACCATGTCTGTCAGGTGATTTCCAGTCTAACTCACCAGCATTGGGGATCACAGGAACTTTCGGCTGCCCAGGGATCAGGGAATCCCTGGGGGACTGAGGGCCAGGGAGGAAACCCCTGAGCTGGGGCTATCACACCAGGGGGCAGCTGCTCCAACATTTTGCTTTCCTTTGCACCTCTTGGAGATACCATTTGACTCTTTTTTTTTTTTTTTTTTAACCAGCCTCATTGCCTCTTTTTCATTTTGTGACACTTGCTCTCACCATCACCCCCAGTTCCCCCCTTGCCCACCACCTCGTGTCCTGGAGAGTAAGTCTGGCTTCCTCTGCTCTGCTTTTGAAGGGAAAGAGTGTCTCAGTTGGCTTGGCCAGTTTTGCAGCCCTGCCACACCTCAGTGCCACCGCAGGCAATCATTGGCTTTTCAGAGGGGAGTGAGAACTGGACTTGGAACTGTAAGAAGCATTCTGAGTTACTCTTGCTGGCGAAGTAGAGGCAGGGGTTCTGGGTAGTGTAGGTGGCCAGATCCTTCAAGGACGTAGAGTCTTGGTGAAGAGAAGGAAGAGAAAGTGTCAGGTGTGCAAGACAGTGTTCCAGGAGCTGGTTAGCAATCCTTTTCTTTTTGTTTGTTTTTTAAGCTTTCTTCATTTTGATTGGAAAGTCAGATAAACAAAGAGCAGGAGACAAAGAGTAAGATCTTCCATCTGATGGTTGAATTCCCATGCGGCCCCAATGGCTGGAGCTGAGCCAATCCGAAGCCAGGAGCCAGGAGCTCCTGCAGGTCTCCCATGCGGGTGCAGGGTCGCAACCTTAGGCTGTCCTCGACTGATTTCCCAGTCCACAACAGGGATCAGATGGGAAGTGACTTTGGACTCAGTTATGTGAGCCGCTTACGGATGGGAATTCTCTGGCCTCTCTCCAGAAGTGTTCCAGCCACTTTTTAAAATGAGATGTGTTGATTCCAAAGGCAGAGAGCAAAGAGAATCTCCCATCTACTGGCCAGATCCAAGCCAGGAGTCAAGAATCCATCCTGACCTTCTCCATAGGTGGCAGGGGCTCAAGGACTTGGCCATCTTTTCCTCTGCTTTCCCAGACGTGTTAGCAGGAGGCTGGATCAGAGGTGGAGCAGCCAGAACTAGACCTTGACATTTGAATGCTGGTGTTGCAAGCAAGCGGTGGCTTAACCCAGGGTGACAATGCTACCCCAGGCACCAGCACCCGCCCTCTGGTGTGGCCCCACCACACTGGTCCCACTGTGAGTGCTCTCCCGAAGCTTTTCAGACTCTGGTTGAGCCTTTGACCTGCCTGCCTGGATGAAGTCATCTAAGAAGGGAGATGAAATCAGCTATGGGTAACAGGACAGAGGCGGGGCTGTTGGTAGAGACATGGGCTTTATAAACTTAGGCTCTCCCGCGAGGGGAATTTCATGTCTATCTCTCACCGGGCTGAATTCAGAAAGGGCTGGTGGAATGTGTGGGTGAGTATGCTGTGGCTTCTCCTCGGAGCCAGTTTCTCTGTCCCCTGCTGTCTTGGTGCACCTGCCAACCTGTTGGTCATTTGTTGGACACCTGTGGCTGGGAGCAGCACTCACTTTCGTTTTCTCTTCTAGATTCACATATGAAGATTATCAGAACACTGCAGAATGGCTGCTGTCTCACACCACGCACCGCCCTCAAGTGGCTGTGATCTGTGGTTCCGGGCTAGGAGGTCTGACTGATAAATTAACGGAGGCCCAGGCCTTTAACTACAGTGAGATACCCAATTTTCCCCAAAGTACAGGTACGATCAGAGGGATGCTGGGGGTGGGACTAAGGGAAATATATAGGTACATATGTTTGTATAAATATTTAGATATAAAACATTTATATAAATAAGTATATATAAATTTTCATTTTTATGTGAGACAGTTAGAGAAGAGATCCCATCTGCTGGTTCACTCCCTAAATGCCTGGGACTCCAACCAGCACTCACAGGATGCCCTGGGATGGGGGGGATATATATTGATGGGATGCTGTGGAATCCAATCAAGGAGGTCAAAGCTTATTGTCCTATGCCCCAGCATTTGCTCAACCAATGTAAGAGAAGAAAAATGTCCCGTCTCAGCCAGAATGACTTGGGATGGAAGCTTTTGTGGCAGAAATGTGGTAATAGGACAAGTATGTGTTAGCGCAACTAGGGTGGCATCATTCCATCTTTCCTAAGCTTTGCTGACTCAGAGCTCCTCACGACCCCAGGATAAAACACTTGCCCACTTCCCAGCCACGTGCCTCCTCCCGGTACTGTGGTACTGTCAGCACGTTCAGACTGTCTATAGTAGTGGGAGGACAAGCAGTATCTAGATCCGGGACAAAGTCACACCTTCCCTGTCTGGGCTAAGACACACCTTTGTGCACAGCAGCAGGTGGAAAGGTGGCATAGGGTGCTCTGCAGACATAGCCACAGCTCGCTGCACGGGTGGAAAGACCTGACTACCTGACCCTTTGGAAAGGCAAAGCGGCAGATAGACCCTTATCTACAGGGGAGCCCTGAGAGCTTGGGAAAGCACCAAATGGCCAGACTCGGCAAGGTGAAACTGGCAAGGAAGGGCCAAGGGTACTTTATTTGGTTGACTTATTGATTTTGTCAGTAACTTGCTTCCCTGGGCTTATTCATGAATGCTTAAGATTCCTATCTTCTGTCTCTGCAGAATTCATCCTTTGAATAAAGATGGTTAAACTTTTTGGACAAGAATGGAAGCCTAGAATAGAGAGATGAGAATGGGGGTTGGAGAAGGAAATATTACAGCGAAAAGGAAGGCTTTCTTATTTTTTTTTTTAATTGTTTTAAGGTAGTAGTGACATTGGCTGCATCTGCCTCTCCCATCCCCAGTGAGCTGGGCACTGCATTAAGTGATAAGTGGGCTCCCTTGCCGTGTTGGGGAGCTATATAGGAGAGTGAAGGAGATAATTTTGGTATTTTGAAAGAGGTCTATCATTATGACAATCATTATGTTTCACTCCTTTTTCTTTGTTTTACAATGTAGCTTTCTCATTCTTTTGCAATTTCTTTAGCAAGCCTTTCCTTTTCCTTTGTATGTTCACATGGATCAGTTTTACCTCTAATTGCAGGTTGTGTTTGCATAATTATGACTAATGCCCGTCGACCATAACAGACCAAACTTGCTGAAAGCAGAGATAATATCTTTTGCTTAATTATGCCCTCCTCTGTGGAGCAGCAAGTGGCTCACAGCAGGTGCCCAATGGCTACGTGTTGCATGAAAGCCCGAGCCTAATCATTCTCCCCACTTCCCCCTTTTTGTTATACAGTGCCAGGTCATGCTGGTCAGCTGGTGTTTGGCTTCCTGAATGGCAGATCGTGTGTGATGATGAAAGGCAGGTTCCATTTGTATGAAGGGTACCCACTCTGGAAGGTAAGCCCGGAGAGAAAAGGAAGAGAAGTGTCTGTTGTGTTGTATTCCTCGCTTCCTCGGGTACTTCTACAGAGGCAGCTATGGGAGAGTTCAGAACACCTTTTCTCATCTTGTGTTTCTAAGGTGACATTCCCTGTGAGGGTTTTCCGGCTTCTGGGTGTGGACACCTTGGTGGTCACCAACGCAGCTGGAGGTCTTAACCCCAAATTTGAGGTTGGAGACATCATGCTGATTCGCGATCACATCAACCTTCCTGGTTTCTGTGGACAGAACCCTCTCAAAGGACCCAATGAGGACAGGTACGTGTCTCATTCCTTCGTTCCTAGATGTGCATGCTCCGTGGCATTTGCCTAAGGTTCCGGTGTCTGAGCTGGTCCAACTTGTGCCCTAGGTTTGGAGTTCGTTTCCCTGCCATGTCAGATGCTTATGACCGGACTATCAGGCAGAAGGCTCTGAGTACTTGGAAGCAGATGGGGGAGCAGCGAGAGCTGCAAGAAGGCACCTATGTGATGGTGGCAGGTCCCAGCTTCGAGACTATCGCAGAGTGTCATCTGCTGCAGAAGTTGGGGGCAGATGCTGTTGGTGAGAAGGGGAACTTTGGTTGGAGTCTTCAAGAGGGAGGGGTTCTTGTTACAGCCATACCTCTGGCTCAGAGACAGAGAGATCTGTGTCAACAGAACCAACTTCAAAATGACCACAATATGTTTGTTTTTGTTTCTATAAAAAACATGGCTTCGGTACTGTTGTATAAGCAATGCAGAAATAAGCCCTGTAAAGCCCCACTTATTTCAAGTCATACGGAGCAATAAGCCCCGTGCTAATTTAGTGTTGAGTGTCCTTTTATGCGTTTGGGGATTGAACATTTGCAGTGAAGTTAGAGTGGAAGCCGAGGCTGAGGACGAGGATCCTGACAGTCGCTTTCCTTTCTTGTGCCCACCAGGCATGAGCACCGTGCCAGAAGTGATCGTCGCCCGGCACTGCGGACTTCGAGTCTTTGGCTTCTCACTCATCACTAACAAAGTCATCTTTGATTATGAAAAGCTGGAAAAGGCCAACCACGAGGAAGTCTTGGAAGCCGGGAAACAAGCTGCCCATAAACTGGAACAGTTTGTCTCCATTCTCGTGTCCAGCCTTCCGCTCCCTGGCAATGTCAGCTGACCAGCCCTGGGGTGGCCAGGCCTCTCCGTGTTCGGATCCGAGTAGCTGCTATCTACTTGGGCCCCCTAGCTGGAGTCACATGCCTGTGTGCCCTTACTAGCAACAAGAGGGAGATCCTTATCCTTTACCTTCTCTACTTTGTTCCACTAAACACTCCAGTGCCCGGTTCTCTTGCCCAGTTGTCTTCTCAAACAAGTTTGCTCCTAGTCCCTCATCTGCCGTAAGACCTGGAGCTGGTGCCCTATGACACACGCGTGGACGTGCTTGGGATTTGACCTGGGCCTTTGGACTTTGCACAGTAGCTGTTGCTACCTGTTTGGGACGATGCTTCTCACGTTCCTGGGGATTCAGTTCTGCCTCACTAACACTCTGGAGACCAAACAAGGACTAGACCAATACCTCGTAGAAGCTTTATTTAATACTGAAATGTTTTGAGAATAAAGAAGAAAAAAAAAAGAAAAGAAAATCTTGTGCTTTCTTGTTGCAATTTGTGGTGAGCCTGAGGCTCAGGCCAGGACTGTGACTCAGCTTCAGAGTCAAGGAGCTGAGACTGAGAGCACTACCGCAAAGGAGGGAGGAGCCGCGAAAGGCAGCAAGGTGGCCGTAGGTGGGGAGGAGGAGGACTCGCTTCTGCTCCGTGGTGACCACTTCCTTCAGCCCAGTGCTAGGCCTTCTGGTTTCACTCCTAAATCTGTGAAGTTTAATCCCAGAACCACTTGGAGCATACATAATCCATAAGTGGGAATGCTCAAGGGAAATTTTGGGCTTCTCCCTCCTGGGATACTACTCCCAATGGAGAGCGTAAAAACTAGGACTGGGGCAGGGGTGGCTATACAGAAAGTCACCCAACAGCATGTGTAGGCTGGGAAAGCAGTCGAGGATGGTCCAAAGCCTTGGAATCCTGTACTCAGGTGGGAGACCTAGAAGAAGCTCCTGGCTTTGGATTGGCTCAGCTCCAGCTGTTGCAGCCACTTGGTGAGTGAACCATCATCGGACGGAAGATCTTCCTCTCTCTGTATCTGCCTTTCCAAAAAAAATAAATCTTTTTTTTCCACATTCTTAAATTTTTGACAATTTATGTAGTCAAATATGGGAAAAACAGTTCAAGGGCTACCAGAAAGTGGGTAAGACTGTTATTTCCACATTGTTTTTTCATGTATCTCAGGTAAAGGGGGAGTTAAAGGGAGAAGCTCCACCCAGTCTCCCACCCATCCCACGTCCCTGATGTGGGGCATGCTCTGAGGGTCTTGCTCAAGTGGTTTTGATAGTTCAACAGTTATGAATCGCTGCCAATCTCGCCACTCCAAGCATGATGATGTGCTGAAGATTCCACTGATTGACATAGTTCATCTTAGAGTCTCCTCTCTCTGTATATCTGACTTTCCAATAAAAAATAATTAAATAAAGCTTTAAAAAAATCATTGGTCTTTAAAGAGACCACCATATGCTTTTTCTTATTTCCTGGCTCTGCTGCCCTAATATGGACAGCTGTCAAGTCAAGACCAAGTTCCTGACATGCACTCATTTTCTTCCCTCCAGAATCCATATTATACCAAACAGTTGTAACTATATCATCAGCAAGCCATAGTTTAAGGTGCCAACAATAAGTTAAATGCTCTATGATATTATGATCTCTCTCAGCTCCCCCATATATGTACACACACACATAGTTACCTAATTAGTTGTTCAAGGTTTTACTCATAGCTACCTCCCCAATATAGGCCATAGCAACCTAAAGACCTTCCCTCATTCCAAAAGAGTCCTACTCCATTTCTAAGAGAAAGAAATGCTCAAGAATCTGAATAGACAGGTCTTGCTGCATTTCCCCACACAGTCTGTTATTAGCAATCCTGCCTATGCAATGACATCTCCAGTAGATTCCAGAACAGTAATCAGACACCGCTGAACGCTGAAATTCCTGAAGGGTGTTGCACCAGGAGAGTGTGGAAGCTCTGCATCTCTTCCCCCAGGCCTCATCCTGGGCATCTCCATTACCCTTTTCAACATCCTGTGTAATAAACCAGTAAATGTTAGTGTTCCCTTGAATTCTCCCAATACTCAAAAGAATGAATGGCTACAGGATTGCAGCTGGCTGGTCAGAAACACAGGTAAAATAGCCTGGGCCTTGCAACTGCCATTTAAAGAGGGAGAGGGGAGCAGTCTTGGAGATTAACACCTCAACCCGTGGGATCTGATGCTATGTCCGGGAAGGTAGTGTCAGAACTGAATTTGAGAACATCCAGCTTGTGTCAGTTGCAGAACTGATTGCTTGCTTGGTTTGTAGAGAAAACCTCACACATGTCTGGTATCACAGTGATCTGTATTGTGAGAGTGAGCAAGAGAAGCTGAATTCGGGTTGGTTTTCCCTTGCATGGCCAAAAGTCCCATTTAACTTCTTCACCACAGCACAGGTCACCTTGTCTTCTTTTCATTATTACCTAAGTCCCACTTGGTTTCTTTCTGTTTCAAGACGTCTCCAATAAAAAAAAAAGGATGTCTCCAATCATCCAAAAAAAGAATTATTTCCCCAAACTCACATCTATCCTCCAGCTGTGACTCTCCTATGTTACAAAATTTCTCAAGAGTTGCTCATTGCATTTACTTTTCATCTCTATTTCCCCATCTCTCATTCATTGTGGTTTCTATTCTACTCAAGAGATGACACACGCCACTGAGACCACTTGCCAAGGGGACCTTGACCACTCTCTCTGGTTGAAGTAGGTTTTTTTTTTTTTTTAGATTTATTATTATTATTTGAAAGGCAGATTTAGAGAGAGACACAGAGAGAATTTTTTCATCCACTGATTCACTTCCCAAATGACCACAATGGCCAGAGCTGAGCCTATCCAAAGTTGAGAGCCAGGAGTTCCCTCCAGGTCTCCCACATAGGTACAGAAGTAAGAGGACCTGAGTCATCCTTGACTACTTTTTCAGGCCATAAGCAGGGAGCCGAATTGGAAGTAGAGCAGCTAGAACTATAACCATATGGGATGCCAATGCTGTAAGACAGAGGATTAGCCAATTGAACCACTGAGCCAGCCCCGAAAACTTTGTACTCACCTCCCAAGACAGTCTGCTTTTCTGGTTTTCTTGTACCTCCATGATGGCTCCTTTTCACATTTCCTTTTTGCATCCTTCTTCTCATCATGAGGATGGAATGGTGTCCAGACCATATGTGCTAAATGCCATTTATGTGTTAATAACTTCCAAATTAATGAATGTAGCTTAAGCCCTGTCGCTTGATGTCCAGACACATTTACCCGAGTAGAAATTCTATATGTCCATCTGGAAGAAAAGATTTTTCCAATCTTCACAGCTGTGAGCAAAATTTAGCTATCCTGCCAAAATCACTTTTTCCTTCAAGGCTTCATCTGAGTAAATGGAACCTTGTTTTACCTATTAAATCATATTAAAAGCTTGGGAGCCAATCTAAACTTTTTTCTTTCTTCCTCAGATTTTTTTGACTGCAAACCCTTTCTACCTTCAAAATATCTCCAGTCTGAACTTTTCTTTCTGACTGAACATTACCACCAATGGTGGAAGCCAAAACCAACTGGTAGCTTGGTTGGTCTACTACAGGGCTCTCCTAATCAATCTCTCTACTTCCATATTTACTTCATATCATTGGTTTTTCTATGAGGCAATCGGTGAAATTCTGTAAAGATGAGTCAGTTAAAAATGATTTAAATGATATTCTTTCATGCTCAAAACTCAGACTTTGTACCACGACCTACAACATCTACCTATGTCTCCATCCTCTTATCAACCACCATTCTCTCCTTTCTTCACTGAACTCTAGTGAAATATGTTGTAAGACTCTTTCTGGGGGCTGGTGTTATGGCGTAACAGGTAAAGCCTCTGCCTTCAACACCAGCATCCCATATGGGTGCTGGTTCATGTCTTGACTGTGTCACTTGCTCCCTGCTAATGCATCAGGCAAAACAGCTAAAGATGGTCCAGGTACTTTGTAAGAATGGTTTTTTGTAAGTGAAAGTCTTTAGGTTTTCTTATATGCTTACTCTGCCAATTTCTCATTCTATGTTATGAATGGATACAAACCATTCATTATTTAAAAACAAACATGGAAGTATAGTAAGAGTAGCTGGATATTTTCTGCCAATCCCTGATTCTTTGTAGTTGTTCAGCTTCTAAACTGTTTTATACTTGTTAACTCTTCACTTTAGGATAAGCCCTATGTCAGGTCTCCCAAAGATGCGAGGAACTGATGTGATTTTACTGGGTTCAGGAATTTGCTCAGATCAAATTATCTTAGCCTGGAAAGTCTGAGAGATCCTTGGAGAACCAAACTGCACCTTGAAGCAATGATGGTGAGCACTGCATAATCTTCAGACTTATGAGGCACCCCTGCCCCTGAAGGAGCTTTGGGCAGATCTACAGGTGCTTGTGATCTCAGCTAGACTGGACAAAGATGAGCATGCATGCATAGTCTCTCCACTTCCAGTACAGGAGCTTTCCATCCTAATGCAGTAAGCTCTCTATGAAAATTCTAGAGTCAAAAGCTTCTGCTTCTGTCTGAACTGGAAAGTTTGGTTTGTCTCAGTGAGCTACTATGAGCCCTTGGGCTAAATAACCCTCTTTGGCTTATGTAAATAATATTATGTTGACTCTCATCAGTCTGCACCTGAGTTTTCCATTTGTCAACATGGGTTGGCCACCCAGTTTCTAAATAACTGTAACATTTACTTAACAACCCTGCACAACACTTTTGTCCTTTTGTTTTCTCCTCATCTTATTTGAAATTTGTTCTTCTGAAATTTGAATGTATTAAGTTTCATGAAAAAGTGCTGGCGTGTGTGTGCGTTTTGTATGTGGACCATCATCTTCCCATGAAATCATGAGGAAGCTTAAAATCCTTCATAGTTCCAACACAGGATGCCAGCCAACATGGCTCCCTAGGCTGCTGAGCAGCAGTAGATGCTTGAGGTTGTATGTTTACTCATTTATTAAACAAATGGTTTAGGGTTAGGGATAGAGAAAAGAACAAGAAAACATTCTTACTTTTTGTAGTCTGGGGTCAGACTACAAATAAATATGCATGTCAAAAATATACAGCTGGTGCTATCACACAGCAGGTTGCTGTCACTTGTGATACTATCAACTCATTCATGTCTGCTTGCCTGTTCAGGACCTGGCTGTTCCACTTCTGGTCCATCTCCCTACTAGAGTGCCTGGGAAGTCAGGGGAAGATGGCCCAAATGCTTGGACCTCTGCTACCCATGGTGGAGATCCTTCAGGTTCTTAGGATAAGACTGACAAGGCCTTGGGCCATTGTGGATATTTGGGAAATGAATTAGTGGATTGAATACTCTCTGTAACTTTGCCTTTAAGTAGGTAAATAAATCTTTTAAAAACCATGAAAATTGTCAAAATTGAACAGCCAACAAGCAAGATGGAAATAAAAATATAAATATGAGGACTGACACATTGGATTAACTGACTAATCCTCCAGCTCAAACCATAAACACTCCATATGGGCACCGGTTCATGTCCCATCTGCTGTGCTTCCCATCCAGCTCTCTGCTTATGGTTTGGTAAAACGGTAGACGAAGGCCCAAAGCCTTGGGCCCTGCACTCACATGGGAGACTCAGAGGAAGCTTTTGGCTCCTGGCTTCAGATTGGCTCAACTCTGGATGTTATGGCCATTTGGGGTGTGAACCATTGGGTGGAAGATCTTTTCGTGACTCCTTTCTATAAATCTGCTTTTCCAATAAAAATAAATCTTTAAAAAAGTGCAAATAAGAGAAGATAAAAAGAACATGAAATGACCCAGCACGGTAGCCTAGTAGCTAAAGTCCTACCTTGTACATGCCTGGATCCCATAAGGGTGCCAGTTGTAATCCCAGCAGCCCCACTTCCCATTCAGCTCCCTGCGTGTGGCCTGGGAAAGCAGTCAAGGCTGCCCCAAAGCCTTGAGAGCCTGCACCCATATGGGAGACCCAGAGGAAGCTCTTGGCTCTGACTTTGGATCAGCTCAGCTCTGGCTATTGCTGCCACTTAGGGAGTGAATCAGTGCACAGAAAATCTTTCTCTTTGTCTCTCTTCCTCTCTGTATATCTTACTATCCAATAAAAACAAATAAAGTAAATCTTAAAACAACATAAAATGAACATGAAAAATAAGAAAACAGCAAGTGAGATAGTCAACTTAATAAAATGGACATAGAAACTCAAAATGGAAATGAAAGTGAAAGGCAAATGGAGGAGTAGGATTTTCCAACCCAGAAATAACACAAGGGTAGATTCATCCAGAAGGATATCAAATTTAATTTAGACCAAAGCTAAAAATCAGGCAAGATTAAAGATAGGAAATTTCTCCTTTTTATTGAGTTCCAAAGTCATAGTAACAGAAAAACCAGGCGCATGACCAGTATTTGTTCAAAAGATATCCCATAGAAACAAAACATCATTAATGAAAAGCAGAGGCCTATTTACAAGAGAGAAAGGCAACAGAAATCTAAGCCAAATTAAATTTCGGCCCAGAACAGAACGAACAGCTCTCCCCTCACCCTTTCATGAGCTGATGACATTACGTCTTTGTCTCCATTACCATGAATAAGCCATAAAGTTTTTGTAAGTGGCTAAAAAAGAAAAATCAGGATATATTCTTCTTTTGCTTCTAAAACCTTTGAGATCACAGGCATGTAAACTTGGCAGCACTGACTTCATTCATTAAGAAAACACTAATTTATTAATGTGAAATGATCTCTAGGATAGATTAAAACAGAGCAGCAAGAGGCACAACAGTACACAGAGCACTCTTTTCAATGTGGAAGAGAAGTAAAAAGAAGAATTTGTCTGGCACCAAAAGACAGATACTGTATGCTCTCTCTTGTATGTCGAAGTCAAAATGTTGATCTTAGGAAACTAGAGAACTAGAGTGGTCATCAGAGCCCGGGAAGGGTGCCGCGGGGGAGGATGGAAGGGGGCGGTTACCAGGTACCGGTGTGTGGAAGGAAGGGAGGAGGCGCTTCTCACGCTCTCCAGCATTGCAGGATCACGGTGGCAGGCGATACTTACGTGAATAATTCAAAATCATTGGCCGAGAAGATTTTGAACATTCCCAAGAATGATGAATGGTATGGGTGAGGGATATGCCAATGATCCTATTCTAATCATTATACATTGTATATATTAATGAAAATGCTTAATCACACCCTCTGAACAAAATTACGATGTGCTCACTAAAAAATAAAAACAGAGCGGCTAGCATTGTGGCACAACAGATTGGGCTGCCTGCTGCTTGTGAAGCCAGCACCCCCAGAGCACTTGGTTGTTCCACTTCTGATCCAGCTCCCTGTTCTTGGAATTGGAAAAGTAGTTATAGGATAGCCCACGTGCTGGTACCCCTGCACCCATGTGGGAGACCTGGAGGAAACTCCTGGCTCTTGGCTAGAGTCTAGTCCCTGTGGTTACAGTTATTTGGGAATTAAGCCAGCAGATGGAAGATCTCTGTGTCACTCCATCTCACTTTTTTAAATTGGAAAGTCAGATATACAGAGAAGAGGAGAGACAGAGAAAGAACTTCTGCCCGTTGATTCACTCCCAAAGTGGCCGCAACAGCCAGAGTTGAGCTGATCCAAACCCAGGAACCCAGAACCTCTTTCAGGTCTCCCACATGGGTGCGGGCCACAAGCAGGGAGTTAGATGGAAAGGGGGCTGGGCCTGGCACAATAGCATAGTGGCTAAAATCCTCACCTTGCACGGGCCTGGGATCCCATGTGGGCACCAGTTCTGAAACTGGCAGTCACACTTCCCATCCAGCTCCCTGCTTCTGGCCAGGGAAAGCAGTCGAGGATGGCCCAAAGCTTTGGGACCCTGTACCCGCGCGGGAGATCTCGATACTCCTGGCTTTGGATTGGCTCAGCTCCAGCCGTTGTGGCCGCTTAGGGAGTGAACCATCGGACAGAAGATCTTCCTCTCTGTATATCAGACTTTCCAATAAAATTAAATAAATCATAAAAAAAAAAGAAAAAAGAAAAAAAGAAAGTGGGACTGTGGCTGCCAGAACACAACTGGAGCCCATAAGGGATCCCAGCGTTTACAAGGTGAGGACTTTAGCCACTAGGCTACTGTACTGGGACTCTTCATCTGTTTCTGACACTGCATGTTAAATAAGTCAATCATTAATAGATAGCTAGATAGTGTTGTGGCATAGTTGGCATCATTTTCATCATTCCATCCAGGAGGCAGATCAGAGATTGGAATGGAAAGATCCCTTTGTGTGACAATGACTTAGGAACATATCTAGAACTCTTCATCACTCTGTGCTTTGGTTTATTCTGATGTGGAGCCCTAGTCCTCTTTCTCATCCTTCAAGGCTAAGCTCAAAAGTTTAACAAAAGTTTTTCCCTAGAGCCAGAACGTGTGCAGCAGGTTAGGCTGCCACTTGCAGCACTGGCATCCATCCCACACGGACACTGGTTTGAGTCCTGGTTGCTCTACTTCTGATCCAACTCCCTGCTAATGTGCCTGGAAAAGCCACAGAAGATGGCCCACGTGCCCGTGCCCCTGCACCCACATGAAACCTGGATCAAATTCTGGCTGCTGTCCCTAGCTGACCCAACATTGGCTACTGTGACCATTTGGGAACTGAACCAGCAAACGGAAAATCTCTTTTTCTATGCTTTTCCTTCTGTTACACTGCCTTTAAAATAAATAAAGATGAATAAATTACACCTAATAGCTGTACTGCACTTCCCTCTAAATCAACTTCTAGACACAGATGTGAGCAGATTGCTTGAAGGCGCAGTGATGGATCTCCTGGTGAACAGAAGTACAGAAAACTGATGACAGGGACACATCTGAAGCCTCTGCATTTGGTTCTGTGAAAGAGCTAAATTGCTGAAATCTTCCCATTGCAAGCACTGGATCTCACAAGGACTCTGGTTCGTATCCTGACTGCTCCAATTCCCATCCAGTTCCCTGCTTATGGTCTGGGAAGGCAGCAGAAGACGGCCCAAAAACTTAGAACCCTGACCCATGTGGACACCTGGAACAAGTTCTTAGCTCCTGGCTTTGGATGGGCTAAGTTACAGGTGTTATGGCCACTTGGAGAATGCAGTGGGTGGAAGAGCTATCTCTGTCTCTCCTCTCAGAAAACCTGACTTTCCAATGAAAAAGAATCCTTTACATTGAGTTCAGCTCCTATCAGAAATACCTCTCCATATCATATTAACAGTAAGTGAAAGGTTCGTTACCGTTAGAGGCTCATCAAACACATAGGCCCGGGAGGGTAGTGTGGTTTTTCAAAGCTGCTAGCCAGTTGAATGCACATTGAAAAGCAAAGATAAGGGAGTGCAGTGAGTCAACAATGAGCAATGCCTGAGAGCAGCTTCATAGCTAAGATCTAGCCATGCAAAAGAAACAGACAAAGCGAGAAATGCTGGAGGGCAGGGGTACCCGCTGCACTGTCAGAATGGAGCAGAGTGTATATGGCTGCTGAAGTCACAAACAGTACGGGAGAAAGGGCAGACAGAACAAATACACCCAGAAATGAAACTAGGAAGTGGCAGCTAAATACAGCGCAGAAGCTGAGATCAGTGAGCGCATCCAAATATCATAAGCAGATTTAGAGTGAAACCAGAAGGCCTAGCACTGGGCTGAAGGAAGTGGTCACCACGGAGCAGAAGCGAGTCCTCCTCCTCCCCACCTACGGCCACCTTGCTGCCCGTCGCGGCTCCTCCCTCCTTTGCGGTAGTGTTCTCAGTCTCAGCTCCTTGACTCTGAAGCTGAGTCACAGTCCTGGCCTGAGCCTCAGGCTCACCCCAAATTGCAACAAGAAAGCACAAGATTTCTTTTTTTTTTCTTCTTTATTCTCAAAACATTTCAGTATTAAATAAAGCTTCTACGAGGTATTGGTCTAGTCCTTGTTTGGTCTCCAGAGTGTTAGTGAGGCAGAACTGAATCCCCAGGATCGTGAGAAGCATCGTCCCAAACAGGTAGCAACAGCTACTGTGCAAAGTCCAAAGGCCCAGGTCAAATCCCAAGCACGTCCACGCGTGTGTCATAGGGCACCAGCTCCAGGTCTTACGGTAGATGAGGGACTAGGAGCAAACTTGTTTGAGAAGACAACTGGGCAAGAGAACCGGGCACTGGAGTGTTTAGTGGAACAAAGTGGAGAAGGTAAAGGATAAGGATCTCCCTCTTGTTGCTAGTAAGGGCACACAGGCATGTGACTCCAGCTAGGGGGCCCAAGTAGTAGCAGCTACTCGGATCCGAACACGGAGAGGCCTGGCCACCCCAGGGCTGGTCAGCTGACATTGCCAGGGAGCGGAAGGCTGGACACGAGAATGGAGACAAACTGTTCCAGTTTATGGGCAGCTTGTTTCCCGGCTTCCAAGACTTCCTCGTGGTTGGCCTTTTCCAGCTTTTCATAATCGAAGATGACTTTGTTAGTGATGAGTGAGAAGCCAAAGACTCGAAGTCCGCAGTGCCGGGCGACGATCACTTCTGGCACGGTGCTCATGCCTGGTGGGCACAAGAAAGGAAAGTGACCGTCAGGATCCTCGTCCTCAGCCTCGGCTTCCACTCTAACTTCACTGCAAATGTTCAATCCCCAAACGCATAAAAGGACACTCAACACTAAATTAGCACGGGGCTTATTGCTCCGTATGACTTGAAATAAGTGGGGCTTTACAGGGCTTATTTCTGCATTGCTTATACAACAGTACCGAAGCCATGTTTTTTATAGAAACAAAAACAAACATATTGTGGTCATTTTGAAGTTGGTTCTGTTGACACAGATGTCTCTGTCTCTGAGCCAGAGGTATGGCTGTAACAAGAACCCCTCCCTCTTGAAGACTCCAACCAAAGTTCCCCTTCTCACCAACAGCATCCGCCCCCAACTTCTGCAGCAGATGACACTCTGCGATAGTCTCGAAGCTGGGACCTGCCACCATCACATAGGTGCCTTCTTGCAGCTCTCGCTGCTCCCCCATCTGCTTCCAAGTACTCAGAGCCTTCTGCCTGATAGTCCGGTCATAAGCATCTGACATGGCAGGGAAACGAACTCCAAACCTAGGGCACAAGTTGGACCAGCTCAGACACCGGAACCTTAGGCAAATGCCACGGAGCATGCACATCTAGGAACGAAGGAATGAGACACGTACCTGTCCTCATTGGGTCCTTTGAGAGGGTTCTGTCCACAGAAACCAGGAAGGTTGATGTGATCGCGAATCAGCATGATGTCTCCAACCTCAAATTTGGGGTTAAGACCTCCAGCTGCGTTGGTGACCACCAAGGTGTCCACACCCAGAAGCCGGAAAACCCTCACAGGGAATGTCACCTTAGAAACACAAGATGAGAAAAGGTGTTCTGAACTCTCCCATAGCTGCCTCTGTAGAAGTACCCGAGGAAGCGAGGAATACAACACAACAGACACTTCTCTTCCTTTTCTCTCCGGGCTTACCTTCCAGAGTGGGTACCCTTCATACAAATGGAACCTGCCTTTCATCATCACACACGATCTGCCATTCAGGAAGCCAAACACCAGCTGACCAGCATGACCTGGCACTGTATAACAGAAAGGGGGAAGTGGGGAGAATGATTAGGCTCGGGCTTTCATACAACACGTAGCCATTGGGCACCTGCTGTGAGCCACTTGCTGCTCCACAGAGGAGGGCATAATTAAGCAAAAGATATTATCTCTGCTTTCAGCAAGTTTGGTCTGTTATGGTCGACGGGCATTAGTCATAATTATGCAAACACAACCTGCAATTAGAGGTAAAACTGATCCATGTGAACATACAAAGGAAAAGGAAAGGCTTGCTAAAGAAATTGCAAAAGAATGAGAAAGCTACATTGTAAAACAAAGAAAAAAGAGCAAAACATAGTGATTGTCATAATGATAGACCTCTTTCAAAATACCAAAATTATCTCCTTCACTCTCCTATATAGCTCCCCAACACGGCAAGGGAGCCCACTTATCACTTAATGCAGTGCCCAGCTCACTGGGGATGGGAATGGCAGATGCAGCCAATGTCACTACTACCTTAAAACAATTAAAAAAAAATAAGAAAACCTTCCTTTTCGCTGTAATATTTCCTTCTCCAACCCCCATTCTCATCTCTCTATTCTAGGCTTCCATTCTTGTCCAAAAAGTTTAACCATCTTTATTCAAAGGATGAATTCTGCAGAGACAGAAGATAGGAATCTTAAGCATTCATGAATAAGCCCAGGGAAGCAAGTTACTGACAAAATCAATAAGTCAACCAAATAAAGTACCCTTGGCCCTCCCTTGCCAGTTTCACCTTGCCGAGTCTGGCCATTTGGTGCTTTCCCAAGCTCTCAGGGCTCCCCTGTAGATAAGGGGCTATCTGCTGCTTTGCCTTTCCAAAGGGTCAGGTAGTCAGGTCTTTCCACCCGTGCAGCGAGCTGTGGCTATGTCTGCAGAGCACCCTATGCCACCTTTCCACCTGCTGCTGTGCACAAAGGTGTGTCTTAACCCAGACAGGGAAGGTGTGACTTTGACCCGGATCTAGATACTGCTTGCCCTCACACTACTATAGACAGTCTGAACGTGCTGACAGTACCGGGAGGAGGCACGTGGCTGGGAAGTGGGCAAGTGTTTTATCCTGGGGTCATGAGGAGCTCTGAGTCAGCAAAGCTTAGGAAAGATGGAATGATGCCACCCTAGTTGCGCTAACACATACTTGTCCTATTACCACATTTCTGCCACAAAAGCTTCCATCCCAAGTCATTCTGGCTGAGACGGGACATTTTTCTTCTCTTACATTGGTTGAGCAAATGCTGGGGCATAGGACAATAAGCTTTGACCTCCTTGATTGGATTCCACAGCATCCCATCAATATATATCCCCCCCACCCCAGGGCATCCTGTGAGTGCTGGTTGGAGTCCCAGGCATTTAGGGAGTGAACCAGCAGATGGGATCTCTTCTCTAACTGTCTTTCACATAAAAATAAAAATTTATATATACTTATTTATATAAATGTTTTATATCTAAATATTTATACAAACATATGTACCTATATATTTCCCTTAGTCCCACCCCCAGCATCCCTCTGATCGTACCTGTACTTTGGGGAAAATTGGGTATCTCACTGTAGTTAAAGGCCTGGGCCTCCGTTAATTTATCAGTCAGACCTCCTAGGCCAGAACCACAGATCACGGCCACTTGAGGGCGGTGCGTGGTGTGAGACAGCAGCCATTCTGCAGTGTTCTGATAATCTTCATATGTGAATCTAGAAGAGAAAACGAAAGTGAGTGCTGCTCCCAGCCACAGGTGTCCAACAAATGACCAACAGGTTGGCAGGTGCACCGAGACAGCAGGGGACAGAGAAACTGGCTCCGAGGAGAAGCCACAGCATACTCGCCCACACATTCCACCAGCCCTTTCTGAATTCAGCCTGGTGAGAGATAGACATGAAATTCCCCTCGCGGGAGAGCCTAAGTTTATAAAGCCCATGTCTCTACCAACAGCCCCGCCTCTGTCCTGTTACCCATAGCTGATTTCATCTCCCTTCTTAGATGACTTCATCCAGGCAGGCAGGTCAAAGGCTCAACCAGAGTCTGAAAAGCTTCGGGAGAGCACTCACAGTGGGACCAGTGTGGTGGAGCCACACCAGAGGGCGGGTGCTGGTGCCTGGGGTAGCATTGTCACCCTGGGTTAAGCCACCGCTTGCTTGCAACACCAGCATTCAAATGTCAAGGTCTAGTTCTGGCTGCTCCACCTCTGATCCAGCCTCCTGCTAACACGTCTGGGAAAGCAGAGGAAAAGATGGCCAAGTCCTTGAGCCCCTGCCACCTATGGAGAAGGCCAGGATGGATTCTTGACTCCTGGCTTGGATCTGGCCAGTAGATGGGAGATTCTCTTTGCTCTCTGCCTTTCGAATCAATACATCTCATTTTAAAAAGTGGGATTAAGACTTTACTGTGGGCAGTAGCAAGTCTAAGACAATTTTGCTCAGGATTTTATCTATGCCCTAGGGACATACAAAATGTAATGACCGGACTGGAGCCAGCCTGGGACTCTGGGTTTACACTGTTGCCTGTGATACCCGCATCTCACAAGGGGGTATGGGTTTGAGTCCCAGTTGCTCCACTTTCAATCCAGTTTCCTGCTAACATGCCTGGGAAGGCAGTGAACCATGTCTCAAGCACTTGGGCTCCTGCACCCGGTGTAAGACCTGCATGGAGCTCCTAACTCTGTTTTGGGCTTGGCCCAGCCTCACGTGCAGCAGCCATCTGAGCTGTGAATCAGCACATGGAAGGCCTGTGTCTAAATCTCATTTAAAATGCAATGAAAGTTACCTTTAGGGCAGGAGGAAATCCAATTTCCTTTTGTTGTCTCACTCTGCAACTCTTTTCTCAAATACCAAAGGATCGATGTTTTAAGGAGAAAAGCACTAGGAACCGGCTAGAAGGTCTGGGTGCCATTCATGGTTCCCTGGGTTCTTTCTGGGATACCCAGGCCCACAAAGATCCCTGTCATCAGACGTGCAAGGGTGCATATAAAGGCATACAAAAGCACACCTAAGCCACAACGCGGTCGCCAAAAGCTAAGCCAGACTGACGGCATACATTCTCACATGAAGCTTGTGAAAGACACAAGGCCCACACTTGTGGCTGGAACACTTCTGGAGAGTGGCCAGAGAATTCCCATTTCCGTAAGACGGCTCACATAACTGATTCCAAAGTCATGTTTGGGAATCTGGGTGGAGAGGGAAGCAGAACTCAATCTAGATTCTTGCTGAGGTTGTCTCTTTCAGTGAGTAATCTCTGCTTTCATCTGCCTCCGGTATAAAGTAAGGCCATGTTATTTGCCCCGTCTATCACTGGACAGACTCAGCTCCCAAGTGAATTTAAAACTTGCTAACCAGCTCCTGGAACACTGTCTCGCACACCTGACACTTTCTCTTCCTTCTCTTCACCAAGACTCTACGTCCTTGAAGGATCTGGCCACCTACACTACCCAGAACCCCTGCCTCTACTTCGCCAGCAAGAGTAACTCAGAATGCTTCTTACAGTTCCAAGTCCAGTTCTCACTCCCCTCTGAAAAGCCAATGATTGCCTGCGGTGGCACTGAGGTGTGGCAGGGCTGCAAAACTGGCCAAGCCAACTGAGACACTCTTTCCCTTCAAAAGCAGAGCAGAGGAAGCCAGACTTACTCCCCAGGACACGAGGTGGTGGGCAAGGGGGAGCTGGGGGTGATGGTGAGAGCAAGTGTCACAAAATGAAAAAGAGGCAATGAGGCTGGTAAAAAAAAAAAAAAAAAAAAAAAAAAGAGTCAAATGGTATCTCCAAGAGGTGCAAAGGAAAGCAAAATGTTGGAGCAGCTGCCCCCTGGTGTAATAGCCCCAGCTCAGGGGTTTCCTCCCTGGCCCTCAGTCCCCCAGGGATTCCCCGATCCCTGGGCAGCCGAAAGTTCCTGTGATCCCCAATGCTGGTGAGTTAGACTGGAAATCACCTGACAGACATGGTGAGAGCGGCATCCCAGAACAGGGTGAGGATCGAGAGGAGGGGTCCCGCTCAGCTCAGTAATAATTTCTGTCTTCACTGGGAGACATCATTCTCCATTGACTGATCTCATCTCCAATTCGGAGGGAAACCAACGAGAAGCAACCTGCGAGGGAGGCGGGCACGCTTCTCTCTAAATGGGGAACTGGGGCTTCGGGCACAAACACCTCGTGGCTTTGAGATCCTAGGATGGGCTGGAGGGCCGTCTGCCCTGCTTCGAAGCGGGTCCTATGCCTCTGTCTCCACTCGCACCCTAATCCAGGCACGCGAGCTCCCACACAACGGTCCCTTTTACGAGGAGCCCGCACCACACCAACCTGTGCCCTTCCCGCCGCGGTGGCGCCACCCTAGCTCCATTCCCGCGCGCGCCCCTGCCAGCGCGGGCTGCCTCACTGCTCTGTCGCCTCGCCCAGGACACCTAGGTTCCATGCCGGGCCTCTGCATCTCCAAGGCATTTGCGCCCTCTCCCGTCCCCCTCGGGGCCCAGCGAGCCAAGTTTCCCAGGCTTGGTGACAGCCATTTCCCCTTCGCAGCAGCCTCTGGGGCTCCCTGGGCTTGGTGCCCGACTCACTGGTTCTCCATGGTCCCGCGTCGTCCTCTCCAAGAGCCTTTGCCTAGCTGCGATCCGCTCCGACGAGAGAAGGACGAGGTGGCTGGCTCTAGCAGGCACAGTTAGTTCACTGTTCCCGAGCGCAGGCTTATATCTCCGGCCCAGGAGTGCGCAGCCAATGGCAGCAGAGCACGCGGGCCGGCCCTTGTCGCCATGGTGATATAACCTGATTCACTAGCCCCAGGCGGAGCACAAACCTTTCTCTCAGCTCTGGTCCCTCCCTACCCACCCCGGGTTTTAGGTGGTGGCACCCAGCATGTTATCCCTGTACCCGCTTTGTCCCCGGGTCGGACTTTTGCAGCAAGGAGGCCTGGAAGATGGAAGTTGAGCGGTTCAACCTGCCACCCGGCTGCTGCTCATCTAAGGTAAATCCCTAAACCACGTGAAAAGAACAACTTTCAAATCGCGGATTAGAAACGCAACGACGGAATACAATGAAGTGGGTCATATACTTACACTTTTTTTATGTCATAAACCTTCCCTTTCAACCTCCCTGGGCAGTCAGGGCAGATCAGGAGGCAGTGTGTTACTGGGGACTAGGGAAACACTACATTCAGCATATAAATAAGAAAAAAACAATGAAGTGAGTGGGTGTCTGGTGTCCTGGACAAGGGGAGCCTTGCAGGGAGATTGAGAGAAGGAACCCGTCCAGGTCCGGATGGGGAGAAGAAAAGTTCTAGGGCAAGAAATTCTGGATCCCAGGCACGGAAGGATGAGACGCCAGTGTACGGAAAGATGGGAATGATCCTTTAATTTACTTTGGACTGAATCTGTGCCATTCAGATAACTAGAAAAAATCCTGCCCCAAGATGAAAAATGCTTCTAACACAACTACATAAATTCTCGGTAAAAATTCAGTTGTTTTTATTTTTCTCCCTAGTTTTACAAATTAACCAACCTCATGTTAAATGACAAATCAGTGGCCCAAAGCTTGGTCGATGGCGTTGCCCAGCTGTTGTTTCTTGCAAAACTCTAGTGATTGCTGCTTGCCATTTACCCATAGCCAAATCACACTGTTCTCCAAGCTGGCTCTCCCCTTCCTTGAACAAATATTTATGGGACATCAACTATACACCAGAACTGTTAGTGATAGGAAGGGCAGCAGAAACATGATTGGTACAGGGAAATGAAAAAGGAATGTGAAGAACTGGGACCAATGTCAGACAAATGGATTATTCAGGCACATAGTAATTTTATTACTATCCTTATACATTTCATGATTTTAACAAAACTAACAAGAGAGTGGTCTAAAACTAAAGTTTCACTTCACTAATGACACCATGCAGTTTCGAACCTTTGAAGGCATTCTTTTCAGTGATGGGGTCATGAGTAAAAAATGGCCCATGTATTTGATTCCTTCCTGAAGGTGTTGTTTTCAATAGCTCAAATCTGACTCAGTTTACACAGAGGCAGGATTGGAAGAGGATAATTTCTAAATTGTTAGAAATTTAAACAGTTAATTTTAGTGGACTCTGCAGTAAGTGGCTGCAAAACAAAGGAATGGTCAATATATAGGAAACATGAAACATTGGCTTATTTTGGTGCAGGAAAACCTGAAATCCATGCACTTCTTACTGTGAACTTTTTCAGGGCTGACCAACAAACAAGCGTTCTACCAAAGATATGTACGTGTAGATGACAAGCAAAGCCAGGAGTTTTCCAGACCACACCTCGAGGGGTGATATACCTTCCAAGGTCACATTCTCCATAAATACATCCCTCAGGACTAATTTACAAAATAAAGATTTATAGAAGGAAAATTGATAGGATATCATTGTATGAAAACAAAGGTTTGAATATACTCAACAGATATTTTCAGGCAAGGGTGTAGAAACAATTGATGGGTTCTGTAGACAGGCTTATGGGAAATGTGTAAGATCTTCCATACCTCCTCCTTTATCCTATGTGGGCTTTATTTTTTTTTTAGGATTTAATTATTTTCATTGCAAAGGCAGATGTACAGAGAGGAGGAGAAACAGAGAGAAAGATCTTCTGTTCGATGATTCACTCCCCAGGTGATCACAGTGGCAGCAGCTGAGCCTATCCGAAGCCAAGAGCCAGGAACTTCTTCCGGGTCTCCCACACGGGTGCAGGGTCCCAAGGCTTTGGGCCGTCCTCGACTGCTTTCCCAGGCCACAAGCAGGGAGCTGGATAGGAAGTGGGGCCACCGGGATTAGAACTGGTGCCCATATGGGATCCGGGCATATTCAAGGTCAGGACTTTAACTGCTAGGCACATGACGTTCATTCTATAAAAGCCTGATGCCACTAATAAACTTTGGCTATTGATACAAAAAAAAAAAAAAACAAAAACAGTGTGTTGTTCATCTCCGCAGTTGCCTTTTTGTGTAATGGAACCCAGAACATCTTTCTCCTCTCTGGGTATAGCTTGTTACACACAAATCATCCTTTCCCGATCTCTCTCTTCCCACTTCCCTCCCCTGTGTCTAGCACACCTCCTCTGGCCACATTTTTAGGTGTGGTCTATCAAGGATGGCACTCCAGGGGTCCTGTCCTACACCTGTCCTTAGGAAATCATTTTTACGTATCTTACTTTCCTGGTAGAGTTGGACTACCAATGTATATTTTATGAACAAGTAGGTTTCTGCAGTGTTGTGAACAGAGACTTCGTGGCTCAACCCATGAATTGCCCAAGAAATGTCCATCATCTCCCTTTACATCATCTCACACCACATCTCCACATTCTATTCCTTTAAGACTGCTTTGATCTGCTCTCAGTACTCCAGCCCAGACTGCCCAGGTTCCCAGGTCACATTGCACTTAGTATCCCAAGAATGTCACACAGCACCTCGAGGTCCAAAGAAATACTTCACAGTTTTGTTTTGAAGTCATGTGCTTCCAAAAGCTTACTAATCACTTGGGAAAGAAATATATGAAAACTAGAATTTTTTAAAAAAATTCATTCTGAAGAAAGTTCCAAGTACTTATGGCTTTGCAAGTACTTACTTATTCCAAGTATTGCTTGGCTTTGTACAATTTAACAAACCTTGAGATCCGACTTTGCAATCCTCGTCTGCTGTTCCATATCAGAAGCATCTCCTAAAACCAGCTTTGCAAACGTATTTTGTCATTGGAAGGAATGTAGCATAATCTAATGTTCAAAAACTCATCTCAAACTAAGAATCCACATAGCACACAAGAACTCTAAAATATTGTCATCTTTCCTTTTAGTTTAAAAAGAATATCCCCTGGTATCTTTGTGAGTTTATACTCTGGCGCAGAGTTTAGGAACTATGACCTCGGTTTTTCTGTTACCACATCATCTCTGAAGCTATGGAGTGGAAATGAGTGGCCCATAACCCAACTGTCTGAGTGAATCCCATCTCTGCCCCCTTGCTTACCAGCTGTATGATCTTAGGCAAGTAAAACTATTCCCGTGTTGTTGCTGTCCCGCAGCGATGGACTTGGTGCACAGAGCTGATAATAACACGCGTGGACCCCGACTGATGGTCAAAGCCGAAGTTTATTAGGGGCATCAGACTTCAAACACTGAGAGTCCATACTGTTTCCCTCTCTTGATTGGAATTCCTTTTGTTTTGTATATTCCCCCAGGTGTTCTCATTTACATGCTGTTTATACCAAAGATAGCCATTTGGTTATTGTCATGCAAATATTGTCCAATGAACTGCAAACCTGTGCTCGCTGCCCTTCCAGGCTCACAATGTCCTCCTACACTGTGTCTCAGTTTTCTTATGTGTAAAATTGTGATAATAATAGCACTTACTAGTATACAAAGATTATATGAAACAGTTATTCAGTGTTTAGACACAGTATCTAGTATTATCATAAACGCACAGGAAATGATGGCTAATGATATCATTATTCTCTTTGCTCTTTTCCAAAGATTTTTATTCATTTTTATTGGAAAGTCAGATTTACATAGGGGAGGAGAGACAGAGAGGGAGATCTTCTATCCGATGATTAACTCCCCAAGTGACCACCACAGCCAGAGCTGTGCTGATCCCAAGCCAGGAACCAGGAACTTTCTTCATGTTTCCCAGAAGAAACAGGTGCAGGGTCCCAAGGCTTTGGGCTGTCCTGGATTGCTTTCCCAGGCCAGAAGCAGGGAGCTGGATGGGAAGTGGGTCTGCTGGGATTAGAACATCACCCATATGTGATCCCAGCATGTTCAAGGCGAAAACATTAGCAGCTGGGCCCCCTTCTCTCTCGTTAGTGCAGACCCACCTAACCAAAATCACAGTTGGGGTTGATTCCTCTGTTAGGAAATGTGAGGAGTCAGATAGGATGATAGGCAGTCAAAGTCTCTGGTTCCTGGTGAAGCTACCTTTTCTATGTTGATCATTCAGGAATAATGAAGAATCAATGACCAAAGTACAAGAAGGCCTGCCTAAGAGAAAATGAGGGCTGAAGCCAGCTTTTCAAAAGAACTTTGAATAACCCCTCCCTCCACTCCTGTTTCATCCACTCAAATGTAAATTTTTTTCTAATGAAACCATTAACCAGTTTCTTTACAGGTCTCAGAGTGTCCCTCCATCTCTCATTCCTCCCACCAGCCACTGCCATTAGTAAACTCAGCTTGAAGAAGCCACAGGGAGAAATGCCCCTTTTCCTTTATGTATAACAAAAGGGAGGAATGCAAGGAATTATTCAAACATCCCACCCTGGGCCCTGCGCCATTTCATCTTCCTCATAGCTGAGGAAATTCGTGCCAGTCCAGCCATCCACCACCAATCAGAAGTAACCTGGCATTTCACCTGAGAATCCCACCCCCAATCTCCCAGCCCCTTCCCCAACTCTGCCTGCTTACCCATCATTCTTAGGCAATCACCTGTGACTGTCTCAGGTACCAATCCCCTGGGGCCTGCCCTCAATTTTTCCCATTCTCCGCCCCCCCAACACCTTGCAGGCTCACTTGAATGGCATAAAGGTGCCCTCCAAAAGGCTCTGTGTCTTACTTCTCCTACCTTCCTCCTCCCAACCTCTCGTCCTCCCCTACTGCCTCACCTCCCCACCAGCTCCACCCCATTCTGAGATACAAAAAAAAAAAAAAAAAGACAGCAACTAAAGTACTACATTGTCCAAAAACTAACCTTCATTCTTATCTGGCTTTGTAAAATAATAAAATTAAATAAGATGAAATAGTTGTAAAAATTCAGTCTCCTAGTTATATTTATTAGATTTCAACTACTCAACATCTACAAGTAACTACTGGCTACCCTAGTGCACAGCACAGTGCTATTCTTTATCTAAGTTACAGGACCTACAACTGTGAGTTTTTTTCTAAACTTATGATGAAAATACTTCTAGGATTACCGTAATCAGGAATCAAAGCATCGCCAACCTGAGTGTGATTATAATCCATTTCTGCCTTATTATCTTCTCTCTCCTTGCCATTCCTTGCTTGTTGAGAAGGACTCCTTTGTCCAGGCATATATTTAGTAACACACCCATCCTCTATCCTCAAGATCAAAGAAATGGGAGTGGCAGGGACAAGTGCCACGGCTGCCCCATGTTGTTTTGTGGAGGGAGATGGCTCCAGATAGAACTTATTACAGCAGCAACTATACAAGCAAATACAGCTTCAATCATTTTTTAAACTATATATTTGTTTAGTTTATATATTGCAAAGGCAAGGAGTCAGAGAGAAAAACAGAATTTTCGCATCTACTGATTCAGTCCCCAAATGCTTGCAATAGCTAGCTACTAGGAAGTCAGTCCAAGTCCCTGCCAGGAGGGTGCCAGGGACCTGAGAACAAGAACCATTACCTGCTGTCTCCCACAGTGCACAACAAAAGCAAGCTGGGATTGGGGATGGAGTACCCCCTGGAACCCAGGCCCTCCAGTACAGGATCTGAGCATTCTAACTTGGGTCTCCACGATCATGACAAATGTCCACCCTGTAATTTTTCACAAATTTGTAAAAAATAAAATCTCAGAACTCTTCTGTACTAATGTTAGGATTCTTGGGGCTGGCACAATGGCTCCATTGACTAATCTTCTGCCTGCAAATTGACACTCCATAAGGGTGCCAGTTCATGTCATGGCTGTTCTACTTCCCTTCTAGCTCTCTACTTGTGGTCTGGGAAAGCAGTGGAAAATGGCCTGAAGCCCTCAGATCCCATATGCATGTGGAGACCTAGAGGAGGCTCCTGGCTCCTGGGTTTGCATTGGCTCAGCTCCAACCGTTCTGGCCATTTGAGAGTGAATCAACTGATGGAAGATCATTCTCTCTGTAAGTTTGCCTTTTCAATAAAAATACACAAATCTTAAAGAAGGAAAAAAGAATGACAGGATTCTTTTTAAGATGGGAATCCCACTTTGTTCCTGCCACTATCACCTAAGATGTTAAATTTCTTTAGACCACTAGATGTTCAGTCATGTCTTTACCCCGCCTCCATCACATAAGTCCTTGATCTTCTACTTTTCTCTACTTTAATATAGAAATTGAAAATATTCTTTGATCTTATGGGTTTTTTCCATTAACGGCAATTCTTTTTAAAAATGTATCTATTTTTATTGGAAAAGATACAGAAAGATCTTCCATCTGCTGGTTTAATCCCCCAATGGCTGCAATAGCCAGAGCTGAGCCAATCTGAAGCCAAGAACCAGGAACTTCCCTTGGATCTCCCACATGGGTGTAGGATCTCAAGGCTTTGGGCCATCCCCGATTGCTTTCCCAGGCCACAAGCAGGGAGCTGGATGGGAAGTGGAACATCTGGGTCACAAACTGGTGCCAATATGGATGCCAGCACTTGCAGGCAGAGGATTAGCTAGTTGAACACTCACACCAGCCCCTAACAGAATCATTTTAACTTATTTTTTTCTAAAGGTAGACCTCCTGGGCCCAGTGGGTTCGTTAGCTAGCCTAGCAGCTGAAGTCCTAACCTTTAATGGACCAGAATGCCATATGCATTCCGACTCTAATTCCTGCTTCCCCAATCCAGCTCCCTGCTTGTGGCCTGAGAAAGCATTCAAAGATGGCTCAAAACCTTGAGATTATGCACCCACATGGGAGACTAGGAAGAAGTTCCTGGCTCCTGGCTTTGGATCAATTCAGCTCTGGCTGTGTGGTCACTTGGGGAGTGAATCAAAGGACAGAAGATCTTCCTCTGTCTCTGTTTCTCTCTCTCTCTTTCTTTCTCTCTCTCTCTCTCTCTCTCTCTATATATATATATATGACTTTGCAATAAAAATAAACAAATCTTTTAAAAATAATAAATAAAGGTGGACTTCCTTAGCTGGACTTCACTCAGTGGCAGGATCAGCACAGTAGAGAGAAAGGACAGCTTGTATCTTCAATTCCAAAGACTTCTGCTAAGTAGTTCTTCAGTGCTACAGATTTAAAACAAAAACAATCACAAAAGCTGGGATGGGTAGGATGCATAAGGAACAAAGGGCCAAGGTAACTAAAACAAAATCCCTTAAAACCAAACTACATCCTATTCTACCCTCCAACCAGCTCTCCACATCACCCTCATTTCTGGTTAACTCATTTTGCATTTACCAGAAATGTTTTCTGTACAGGAAATGGAGCCATGTCTTGGGTTATTCTCCCACAGGGAAAGAAAAAGTGACAGGGCATGTGAAATATCTGGGCAAAAAAATCAAATCAACACTTGAGTCCTACTAGTCAGACAAATGTTTCCTGCCCTGCTCTAACCAGGCACACCCTATCCTAGTTCCTCTTGGTTGGAAGCCTGAAGAAACAAATCATTTCCAGCTTTTTCAGTGCTCATATGTTGAAGCTTGCCACCAATTTGCCCATATTTGGAGACAAGGCCTTTAAGGAGATAATTAAGCCTAGATGAGGTCAGTAGCATAGGGTTGTAGTCCTATAGGACTGATGTTCTTAGAAGAAGCAGCAGAGAGCTTGGGCACGGTAACCTAGCAACTAAAGTGCTCGTCTTTGCATGCACCGGGATCCCATATGGGCGCCGGTTCTGATCCTGGCAGCCCCGCTTCCCATCCAACTTCTTGCTTGTGGCCTGGAAAAGCAGTGTCCATATGCGAGACCCAGAAGAAGCTCCTGGCTCCTGGCTTCGGATTGGCTCAGCTCCAGCCGTTGTGGCTGCTTGGGGAGTGAATCAACTGACAGATCTTCCTCTCTGTATATATGACTTTACAATAAAAACTAAAATAAATCATAAAAAAAAGCAGCAGCAGAAAATTAGGCACAGGGCAAGATGTTGGCCCGTTTGGGCAGTTGGCAGCTCAGTTGGAGACTGCCTGGGGAGCTCGCCTCCTATTTGGAGAGCTGGGGATTGAGTCCTGGCCCTTCCTGAGGTCAGATTTCCGCTATTGTGTGCCCTACAAGTCAGCAGGTGACAGCTCTAGTGCGTGGGTCTCCATAGAAATCCAGCTTGAGTTCTGGGCTTCTGACTTTGGTCTGGCCCGTCCTGGCTGATGTGGGCATTTAGGAAGTGAGCAAACAAATGGAAGATTTTCTCTTTCTTCCTTTCAAATAAAATAAACTACTGCAAGCTAAAGAGAGAAGCCTCAGGAGAATGTAAACCTGCTCATGCCTTGATCCTGGATTTCCAGTCTCCAGAACTGAGAAAAAACAAATATGCATAGTTTAAGCCATGAATCTGTGATGTTCTGTTATAGCTGTACTAGCAAACTAATCACCATCCATGGCCTGATTTTTCTTGTTCAAGTAAATTACAAGTAAAATATTTGATACCCAACAGTTCCCAGAGATAATAATAAAATATTTAACTCATATAATATAGGCACAGGTCATAGGTGCCATTTCATGTTCCGGCTTCTCCACTTCCCATCCAGCTTCCTGCTTGTGGCCTAGGAAAGCAGTAGAAGATGGCTCCCAAGCCTTGGGACCCTGCACCCACTTGGGAGACCTAGAAGAAGCTCTTGGCTCCTGGCTTTGGATTGGCTCAGCTTCAGACATAGTTGCTACTTGGGGAATGAACCAGTGGATTGGGAGATCTTTCTCTCTGTCTCTCCTTCTCTCTATAAATGTGACTTTCCAATGAAACAAAATTAACAACTCTTTAAAAAAATAATAATAGGCAGAAACTGGCCAGAACCAATGCCAGCCCCAATGACATGCCCCTGCTGAGTGCCCACCTCACTTGGGGCTGCAGCTAACAGGACTGCTCAGTACTCAGCAGAGTTAGCTCAGGATGGGTATAGGCTAGTCAGTTCATTTAATAATCATTTAGCAAGCTGCTTCTCCATGCCAGGCATGGTGTAAAGGAACCACTCTACCCCAAGGATTTTGTGTTCTGTCACCTCTATGCTTCTACCCTTTGCAATGGATATTGTAGGTCACAGAAGTGCAAAATGCCATAGAACAGGAGACCTCGCTTTTATTTCTCTCTCTTTTTTTTAAAGATTTATTTATTTTTTATTGGAAAGGCAGATATATAAAGAGAGGAGGAGACAGAGAGAAATATCTTCCATCCAATGATTGACTCCCCAAGTGACGGCAATGCCCGGTGCTGAGCCAATCCGAAGCCAGGAGTCCAGATCCTCCTACGGGTCTCCCATGCAGGTACAGGGTCTCAAGGCTTTGAGCTGTCCTCAACTGCTTTCCCAGGTCACATGCAGGAAGTTGGATGGGAAGTGGGGCAGCTGGGATTAGAACTGGTGATCATATAGGATCCCGGGCGTGCTCAAGGTGAGGCCTTTAGCCACTAGGTCACGGTGCCGGGCCCAACCTCACTTTCTGGTCCTGCTTCTAGCTCTCACTTAGCACAAATGACACTTATAGAGTCTGTTTCTGCACCTGGTCGGGTCTGGTATAGTGGCTCAACTGACTAACCTTCCCCCTTCAAGTGCCAGCATCCCATATGGATGCCAGTTTGTATCCTGGCTGCTCCACTTTGTATCCCTTCTAGCTTCCTGCTTGTGGCCTGGGAAAGTAGTGGAAGATGTCCCAAAGCCTTGTGACCCTGCAACCCACAGGGGAGACCCAGAAGGGGTCCTTGGCTCCTGGCTTCACGTCAGCTCAGCCTCAGCTGTTTCAGCCATTTGGGGAGTGAACCAGAAGATGGAAGATGTTTCTGTCTCTATTCTCTGTAAATCTGCGTTTCCAATAAAAATAAATAAACCTTAAAAACATGAAGATGTTCTTGGCTTGTCTGTCCTTATCAGTGTGCTCTGAAATCAAATGAATGTAGATATGAAAGTTCTTTATTGACTGTGAGAAGTTACAAATACTATCATGACTTTGCACCTCTCTACCTCTTGACCTAGTAAAGAGATAGATCCAATCCAGCAGTGTAATCATTTTTCTTTATACTGTGTATGTATTTTCTCTTGCTGTTCTGGCTAGCTGAAGTGATCTCCTGTGTCCCTGAACTTGTATTATTTTGGCTCATTTTATGTAGTCTGTGCTGTGCCCTACATTTTTAGTAAGGACATTTCCCCATGCAATAAAAGATCACTAGTGATGACGTTTTGGATTATGAATGTTTAATTATGTCTCCCTACCCTGAGTGTAAATCTCTTATGGAAAGAAACTTGTTTCATGTCTTTCCTAGTGTAGATATTTAAGGAGTATTTGTAGATGTGTTAGTTGCTGAGATTCTGCCCACTTGCAATAGACTGAAAACCACAACCGAAATCCTTGGCAGCTGTTCTCACTATGGATGTGGGCAGGTTTTATTACTTGCTGTGTTCCCTGGAAAACAGTAATAAGGAAGTTGTGATAATGCTATAATCTAGACCTGAAGATGGCCTTGCTTCTCCTGTCTCCATCACCTGAAGAATCAACACACTATACACGGCCCAGCCACGGGCCCACGTTGTGGTGCAGCGGGGCTTAGCAGCTAGCATTCCACATCAGATGCCACTTTGAGTCCCAGCTGCTCTGCTTCTGACCCAGTCAATGCATCAGAGAAGACAGTGAAAGATGGCCCAACACACCAAGGACTACATCCCAACTGCCAAGGAGACCACGGGGAACTGGAATACCTTCGAAGGCCAAGAACTCTGAGGTCATCCACCCCCGTTTGGATCTACCACATGGGAGGGAAGAAGCCCAAACCTTTCCTTGCAGGATCCAAGGTCATTGGAACAACAGTCAGGAACCCTGAGTGGTCTGCAGAAACAGAACAGTAAGCTTCCTTTGAGACTAGGGAGAGGAGCTTTCTCTGGTCCTCACTTAGTTCCAACTTTGGATCCCCACCCTATCTTGCAACGACCATCAGGGTCGCTCTGGAACCCCTCCACCCAAAAATACGCACACACAAATTAGAATAGATAGACAGAGAACAACAAGGAAAGCTTGGAACCAGACAGGAAATGGTCAGTGTGGACTCACACATGCCTTACTAGGTAGGACACAAAGATTAGTTACTCCCCACTAAGGTACTGAAGATTTCTCTGCACACCCCTCCTAAAACTGTTCTGCATTTCAACTGTTGACATATGCCTTGTTAGAGTTATAAGCCAGTTTAGACTATCCCAAAATCTGCCAAGTTTAGCAAAATTAAGCTTCAAAACTATAAACTGCTGATTGCTAGAATGAAAATAGACACAAGACAGCTGAATAGTACCCTACAGCCATTTTAAGGTGTATAGCAGCCGGTTCTGTGTATAAACTAAAATTGAAATGTCAATGAAGTTATCACAGGATGTGGTTAAGAACTTGCATTTTTTAAAAGATATTTGTTACTCAATACCATGTCAATTATTTTTCCACAATGTTGTAAATTGTTGTTGATGTTATGTTGTAGCTTTTAATTGATCAGGATGATATTCTGCCAACTCTGCTTTCAGACTAGAGATGGTCTCCCCAAGAAACCATTGAATTGATCTGGACAATAAGATGCTGGACTCTATGCTTGCAATGAAAGAATCTTGACTGATTCTGAACTGTAATACTGCAACAAGGTAGAGGAATCCACCATGGGGGGAGGGTATTGAGAGGGGTTGGGGGAATCCCAAAGCCTATGAGACAGTGTCACACAATGCAATGTAACCATTAAAAATAGATGAAAAAAAAAAAAATAGCCCAAGAACTCAGGCTCCTATCAACCATGTGGGAAACCAAGATGGGGATTCCTGACTTCTGGGTTCTGTCTGGCCCAGGCTGGGCTGTTACAGAAACTTAGGGAAGAAACCATCAGACAGCAGGAGATTTGTCTCCATCTATGACCCTGATTTTGAAAATCAATTAATTAATAAATCTTAAAAAAAAAAGAAAAGAAAAAGAAAAAGGCCCAGCAGAGCTAATACATACAACTAACACAAGTACAGGTCTACAACGCCTCCTGGACCAGCCAGTTGCTTCCAGGCCCCCTCTGACTGCGCGTTCATGAGATCAACATCTCTGCTCTCAAGTGCTTCGCCTAGAACTGTAGGTCGTGAATGATTAGTCCTCTCACAGAACAATGGCTTCTCCAAGGGAATTTTAGAATGAAGGACCTTACTCTCAGGTAGTTTCATCATCAGAACACTTACAGAGCATTTCCCTTAATCCCTTCCACACCCACCACGGCACAGCTTTGGGCAGGATTAAGAGTCATCTACAACAGTGTTGCAGGCATTACTTCATCATACCTTCCCTTCAGTGTCACACATATTTATTTGAGAAGACATTTTTCCTGTTACTTAATACAGACTTCATGTCATTCCTAGTCACTATCCATATATATATCCCTATTTATATATATATATATACACACACACACATATATATAATTAATTTTCTAATTTGAAAAGTAGATCCTAAAGAGAGAGAAGAGATAGAAAGAAAGACCTTGCATCCACTGGTTCACTCCCCAAATGATCACAGTGACAGGAGCTGAGCTGATCCAAAGCCAGGAGTTGGGAGCTTCTTGGTCTCTATCTACTGGTTGCCCAAGGCCACAAAGCAGAGAACTGGACAGGAAGTGGAATGGCCAGGACAGGAACCAGCACCCATATGGTAGAGGACTAGCCTGCTGTGCCACTGAGCCAACCCCATACATCCTTGCATTTAATCTAAAATTAAACACCACCTAGAGCCCGGCATGGTGGCCTAGTGGCTAAAGTCCTTGCTTTGAATGAGCCGCTGGTTCTAATCCCTGCAGCCCTGCTTCCCATCCAGCTCCCTGCTTGTGGCCTGGGAAAGCAGTTGAGGACAGCCCAAAGCCTTGGGACCCTGCATCGCATGGGAGACCCGGAAGAGCTCCTGGCTCCTGGTTTTGGATAGGCTCAGCTCTGGCTGTTGTAGTCAATTGGGGAGTGAATCATTGGACAAAAGATCTTCCTGTCTCTCCTCCTCTCTGTATATCTGACTTTGTGATAAAATAAATAAATAAATAAATCTTTAAAACAACAATAACAACAACAGAAAGAAAAACAAACAAAAGACATTTCTATTCAGCCATTCTTGTGAGATTTTTGGGACTATATTCTGTTTTCCATCTCTCCCCTTACCTTTATGTAGATACAATTAGGTCTAAATGACCATCAAATATAACTTGGATGAGGGTAGGGAAATGACAAAAGCACACACACACACACACAAAATGTTGCAACCACTCAGTGAATTCTTCAGTATTTGTGTACCAATACAAGCAGAAAGAGCAGTAGAGTGGCCTGCTTCCTTTTAGCCCTATAATCCTTTCCCCATTTTGTGTCCAGAAGGCCTTTAGTTAGTTGGCAGGGATCAGAAGGAAGATCTAACTGCTTGTTACAAGGACAGTAGCTTCTAACTATAAGCTGGCCTGAGGAAAAAATGTGCCTCACCATCAGCACATAGGCGAGGTGTCCAGCTCCTGGGGCAGCCACAAGGCCGGGACAATAGCAGTTCCTTCATTACTATCTGAGGCCGGCTGGACTTCAGTTTTGAGCTCTGTGGAGAGGCTTCCAGCAAATTGTTCATGGCTTTCAGAGTCTGCTCCTTTATCAGTTCCCATTGCTTTCCAGGGGTGATTTGGATAAAACCCAGGTGGGGTTCAGGATGCTATGAAGGCCATGTGAAGCTGCTGGGGAGGGCAGAGGCTGGCAGGGCACACTGCCCCTTGGCTTGGTGAGTGACGGTCAAGGTTATGCTTCAGTCTCCGGGAAGGGGTCAAGCAGAACCTTTCCCTCAGGGGTTCTCCAGGGAAAAGTAGTCATCTCAGACCAGAAGACCACTCCTCTGATAGAACAGATGAGACATTTCCCAAGAGCAGGTGGTCAGAATTGATATCTGGGCATGGGGAAGAGGACTTTGTGCCAGGACCCCTGAGGATGCCAATCTCTGTGGACGCTCATGTCCCTTATATAAAAGGCACAGTGTTGCAATATAATGTAAGCACAATCTCCTGAGTACTTTAAATTACTTCTAATTCCTAACACAATGTGACTGCTGCATAAATTGTCACATTGTATTATTTAGAAAATCACAAGGAAGAAAAGCCTGTTCAAGTTCAGTCAGATAAAGCTTTCTTGGAAAGGCAGAGTGATAGACAAAAAGAGAATGTGATGGGGCTGGCACTGTGGCAGAGCGGGTAAAGCCTGCAGTGCTGGCAAACCATATGAATGCCATTTCCAGTCCACTGGATGCATTAACGGGAAGCTGGATTGGAAAAAGAGGCAGGACATAAACCCAGGCTGATAGGGGCTGTGAGTAATGCAAGCCAGGGCTTACCGATATGCTTGCAACACCTATACCCAGTCACAGCTTTTTTTTTTTGAGATTTATTGTATTTGAAAGGCAGATTTACGGTGAAAAGGATAGAGAAGGTCTTCTAGCCACTGGTTCACTTCCTAAATGGCAACAACGACTAGAGCTGAGCCTATTTCAAGCCAGTAGCGAGGAGCTTCTTCTAGGTCTCCCACGTGGGTGCAGGACCCCTGGACATGGGCCATCCTCAGCTGCTTTTTTTTTTTTAATTTGTTTTTATTGCAAAGTCAGATATACAGAGAGGAGGAGGAGAGACAGGGAGGAAGATCATCCATCCGATGGTTCACTCCTAAAGTGACCACAACAGCTGGAGCTGTGCCAATCCGAAGCTAGGAGCTTTTCCGGGTCTCCCACACAGGTGCAGGGTCCCAAGGCTTTGGGCTGCCCTCGACTACTTTCCCGGCCACAAGCAGGGAGCTGGAAGGGAAGCGGGGCTGCACCCATATGGGAATCCAGCCCATTCAAGGTGAGGAATTTAGCTCCTAGGCCACCGTGCTGGGCCCTCTCTTCAGCTGCTTTCTCAGTCCATCAGCAAGGAGCTGGATCAGAAGTGCAACAGCAGTACGAGTATGGGGTGCTGGTGCCACAGGCTGAGGATTAGCTTGCTACACTACTGCACTGGCCCCAAGTCACTACTTAAAAATTGTAATATTTCTTTTTCTTTTTTAAAAAAAGATTTATTCATTTTTATTACAAAGTCAGATATACAGAGAGGAGGAGAGATGGAGAGGAAGATGTTCCATCTGATGATTCACTCCCCAAGTGAACTGCAACGGCCAGTACTGCGCCCATCCGGAGCCAGGAACCAAGAACCTCATCCGGGTCTCCCACATGGGTCCCAAAGCCTTGGGCCGTCCTCGACTGCTCTCCCAGGCCACAAGCAGGGAGCTGGATGGGAAGCGGGGCCGCCAGGATTAGAACCGGAGTCCATATGGGATCCAGGGGCGTTCAAGGTGAGGACAATAACCGCTAGGCCACGTCGGGCCCAGTATTTCTTTCTTGCAAGTTAAAAATAATACATACTTCTTCTGGTCTGTGGGTTGTTGACTCCATGGTTGAGGACACCAAATATGCAAAAAGGCCAGTTGTACCTCCCATTTCCTATTCCCAGGGGACCTTAGCATCTTGTATTTGCCTAGCTAAGGAACATCACTTCAGTAACCCTGCAAAGCAAACATTTCTTAGTGAATCATTTTTTCCTTTTTTTTTTTTTTTTTTGCCTAGCCTTCACCATTAATCCCTAAATAACAGCCTACCCATCCCATACTTACAGAACTAAAGAAGACTTTCCATATCATTCTCAGAAGTAAGGGCAGTACGCCTTGACTGTCAGTCAGCCCAGATCTTAACTCTGAATCATCAACAATGTTGAAACTACAAAGAATACAAGTTCCCCTCAGTGTAGGAGGGAAGGAATCCTAAACACTTCATCTGTTTAGTACCCTGTACAAGGGCTCTGACGAGGAGTGACAGAGCCTGATCTGTCCCGGGAAAGCCGAGGCAGATAAGTGTGTGCCCAGATTTTGAGATCCCCAGAAATCACCAGGAGTCTGAAGTCGGTTCAAGTGCACAAGTTATTCAAGCGTGGCATGTCCGAGCTTGGGTTCTTGATAGAGAGCAGTCAACCAGCAGACCGACCAGCCAGCCGGCCAACCGGGACCAACACCCCTTACCGGAGTGTGGCCCGATGAACAGCACATCCATAGGGTTTTTAATAGGGGTAGTTCACAATAGCTTGGAAAGGGACAATTCACAATAGCGAGCAAGGTGAGGAGAAATACCACACATTCCCTACCTAACTCGGCTGGACAGCCCCTGCCTCCAGCAACTAAGGGAAGCACCCACCTAATTACTTGGAGCCACCTGTGAGATAACCAGACTTAGATGGGCCTTGATTCATGAGAATTGGGGCCCATCAGTGCTAAAGGTCTCATAGGCCGTTTGGCTTGCAAACTGTTTCTTAGTAGCAATGAGCCATGAGCAAATAGTTGGGATTTTGATACTGAAGTTCCTCATAAGGATGATCAGAAATGGGTGGGTGAAAAGGCGCTCTGTTCAAACGTCAGTTGCTCACTTGAGACTTCTTAAACACTAAAGTAACCTCCATGACCAACTTCCTCGCTCAAGGCATAGAAGCTGACCCATCTGCCACGAGAAGACAAATCACCCTGGAGATGACTGGTAAATTCAAGGAACGTTTAGTGTAACATTAAAGGGTTAATGGTCACAAAATTCAGTGGCGGAGACACTGCAATCTGGTAACCTCTCAATCTGACCAGTGGGGGGTCGGGAGGGTAAGATTTCGTGTCCTGTTCTAGAACTGATCCCAGCAAGAAACCATGGATTACGATCTTTGCAAACGTTCTTAAGTTTTTTTTTTTTTTTTTAACTTACTTATTGGAAAGGCAGAGTGACAACGGAAGAGGAGTGGGATGGGGAGGAAAGACAGGGAGAAGTCCATTTCCTGGCTCACTCCCTAAAATGCCCTCAACAGCCAACACTGGGTCAGGCGCAGCCAGGAGGGAAAACTCCATCTGGGTCTCTATGCGGCCGGCGGGGGACCATGATCCACGACCTTGCCAGGAGCTTTAGCGACAAGCTGGATGCGAAGCAGAGTAGCCAGAGCTCAATCAAATCTCCACTACGGGATGTGGGCGCCACAACGCCATCCTTGACTTTTGAAAGGCATCCCCCCGCTCCCCCAGGAGGGTACCTAACAGGGCCTGATAGCCTACCCCTCCTCGGTCGGTCGCTCAGAACTGCCCAGGATTCTGCACTCTGGGACTGTCCCTCTCCTCAACACACTGAGGACACGCCCTCGCGTTCTGGCGCTAAGTTCGAGCCAATACAGTGGTTGCCCAAGAATCACAGGACCACCAGCCAATGGGAGGCCGCTTTCCTGGTAAAGAGAGGCAGGAGCGTTTCAGTGATGTCGCCAGGCCAATGAGCAGAAGAGCACGCGTCACGTCACCCCGCGCAACCGAGGCGGCGTAGCTCCCCGCAGCACATGACCCGGCCCCACCTCCTGGGCTGGAGGTAGCGCGATGGGCCGCGCCTCCAATGGCTCGCACAGCCTCTAGTCACGTGCGATTTTTGCAAGCTCAGCTGCTCTCGGTAAGTCATGTGACCGTTGATATACATCTCACGCTACCCAATGGAAACGGAAAGCCGCCTTTCTTAGACTCGGGATTGGCTTATCGCCGCGAATAATAGCACGGCGAGGGCGGAGACAGCCTATCACGTGCTGCGGGGCGGAACGGGGCGGGGCAGGCCGCTGGTTGCGGGGTGAGCGGGGCTCGCGGCGCGCAGGCGCCCTGGGGACCCGGTAGCGGCGGCGGCGGTGGCAGCGGTGGCTGCGGCGGCGGCGGCGGCGGCGGCCGGATCGCTGATCGGAGCGGGAGGCGGCGGCGGCGGCGGCGGCGGCGGTAGCAGCCATGGCGGCAGATGGAGAGCGTTCCCCTCTGCTGTCCGAACCCATCGACGGAGGCGCTGGCGGCAACGGTTTAGTGGGGCCGGGAGTGAGTGGGGCTGGGCCCGGGGGAGGCCTGACCCCCTCCGCCCCACCGTATGGAGCCGGTAAACATGCCCCGCCCCAGGGTAAGCCGGGGCGGGTCCGATTTATTCCCCGGGGTGCTGAGAGGAGGCGAAAGGCGGGGCCGAGGGCGGAGGCGGGGTCCGAGCGTCAGGTGCAGGTCTGGCACCTGCCATGGGGTGAGGTTTCTGTCCTCACCCACGTCAGGCTAAAGTTTCCTCCTCTCTGTAATCGCATCCTGAGCGTGGGAAGAGAAGGGGGTTCTGAGGAAGTGGAGTGAAACGCCGACTATGAGAAGCCCGGCGAGCTTGGTCAGAAGGGTTGGGAATCAGAGAGAGCTCCCTGTTTCCGTGGAGCATCCTTGGGGGTAGGGTGGGGGGTGTCTGTAAGTGATCCTAGCCCTTCTGTCTATCTTCTTCCTCAGCATTTCCCCCATTCCCCGAGGGGCATCCTGCTGTGCTGCCCGGGGAAGACCCACCCCCCTACTCACCGCTGACCAGCCCGGACAGTGGGAGTGCCCCCATGATCACCTGCCGAGTCTGCCATTCGCTCATCAATGTGGAAGGCAAGATGCATCAGCATGTAGTCAAATGTGGTGTCTGCAACGAAGCCACAGTGAGTTCCACATATAGAAAATGGGCCCTAGTTTCCTGGATCTTCCTTTCCGATCTCTTGATTGTAGACCCACCAAGCATTCTTAACGAAACTCAGGTTTCAGTTCCAGCAGTCCCCCCAGGAGCCACTCCCCACAGCTAATGTTCACCATCCCGGGTGGCTTCACACCTATCGTGGGTACTGAAGCCTAGTTCTCATTTGCAGATCTTGTGATGCAGGCTTGCTTTCATTTCTCCTTTTTGGTTAGGGCCTTCTTTATCTGTTTTCTCCTCAAAGTGATTTTGGAGGGAGATGGAAGGGATTGGGACTAGAGATTTGCTTGCTAATGTCACCCTTATTCTCTAGCCCATCAAGAATGCACCTCAAGGGAAAAAATATGTCCGGTGCCCTTGTAACTGCCTGCTTATCTGCAAAGTAACTTCCCAGCGGATTGCCTGTCCTCGGCCCTACTGGTAAGAGGCGGGAGCAACCCTGAGTAGGGAAAACTGGAAAGCTGAAAACTGGTAGTGTTCGTAGAGGATTTAGAAGGAAAAGAAGCCATGGAACACGGCACTTCAGAAATGTTGGAACCATTTCCTCATTTCCCAATAGACACATTGGAATGAAACAGTATCCTCTAAGAGAAGTGAGAGCTTGGGGGCCTGGGTGCATTATTGTGGAGTTCTAGGGGAGTCGGGAGATCTTGGATTGAAGCTGCTTTCTCCCAGGATTCTCTGAAGTTGGATTGGAGAGAGAGTATCTTAAGTGTCTTAGACACTGAGGAACTTGACAGAGAGAGAAGCTAGTGTCCCATTGTGGGAGATCCTTTGAACACAAAGCTTTTCACATAAGGTCTTTTGTTTCATATATAGCAAAAGAATCATCAATCTGGGGCCAGTGCATCCGGGACCTCTTAGTCCAGAACCACAACCTGTGGGTGTCCGAGTCACCTGTGGACACTGCAAGAATACTTTTCTGGTAAGGAAGGGTGTGGGGAGCCTTGGGGGGGTGGGGAGAGGCCAGGAGTGAGTACAAGTATATGTGTCAGGGTAATGGCAATGAATCCTGGGAAAATTTGTCCTGTTGTGACCTATCTCCCACCCTCCCCCGCTCTGGGCTTCTCTGGAGAAAGTCCCTGCTTCTCTGAGTGTCTTTTCCTTTCTCCCTAGTGGACAGAGTTCACAGACCGAACCTTGGCACGGTGCCCTCACTGCAGGAAAGTGTAAGTGATTACGGACAGAACCGGCACCGGAGTGGTGTGTGCAGTGAAGCTACCGGACCACTGCAAGTTGTTTGCCTCCCCACAGGTCATCCATCGGGCGCAGATACCCGCGAAAGAAATGTGTCTGTTGCTTCTTGCTTGGTTTACTCTTGGCAGTCACTGCTACTGGCCTTGCTGTGAGTAACCTCGACCCTAACCCCTTTTGTTCCTTAGCTTCATCTCCATAGGCCTCAACTCGGGAAGTAAGGCCTCTAAAAAAAATAAACTAGGGGTAAAGGGCTGCTTTGTTGTCACATGTGGACTGGCTGCTGTCTGCAAAGAAGTACAAAGCAGCCATTCTCTGTAGAGAGGATCCCAGAATATAGAACTAGATGGTGCTGTGAATTGCCCTTAGGAAGCCTGACTCAGTCATCAGGTATCAAAAGAGACTTGATGTCTGTCTGGGTTGCTATGAGATTATCCCTGTCTTGGGGGAGCTCTAGAAAAGTTGCTGGAGGTGTCTTCTGTGTGGATAGGGATCAGGGACTGAAATCTGAGTTCTGCTCCTATACTTGGGGCTTCTAGGAAGTAGTGGACTATCCACAGTAACCTCATTTTTCTTCCCCCTTTATCTTGTCAGTTTGGCACATGGGAGCAGGCGCGGCAGTATGGAGGCATCTACGCAGCCTGGGCATTTGTGATCCTGTTGGCTGTGCTGTGTTTGGGCCGGGCCCTCTATTGGGCCTGCATGAAGGTCAGCCACCCTGTTCAGAACTTTTCCTGAGCTCTACGATGACCCACAGACTGTGCCTGGCCTCTCCTGGTGGGGACAGCGACACTACTGAGGGAACTGGGCTGACTCCCTGGGCTTCTCGAAGGAGGTCGAGCAGCTGCCTTCCTTTTCCCTGGGGAGAGATAGGAAGGACCCAGGCCATGGCTTGGTTTGGAGGGGTGGAGGAGACCCTGGCCATCTGCTTCCCTCCAAGGATTGCTGTTGAGGGCAAAGTAGACAAAGCATTGCCCTGATGCCTGGGTCCTTGTGATGGTTCTAGCCCTTTTCTTCCCGAATGCTTCCTGAGCCTTTTCCTGTTCCTTAGACAGTCCAGGGCGGCAGGGCTGGGCAGCCCTGGGGGTCCCTTCGGGTCCTTGGCACCACTGGGACCTTGCTGCTGCTATTGCACTTCACCAGGGGCTGGCTCTGGCCTCAGTACCCTCCACCTCCTCTCCCACATTCCATGTCCTATGAGGGTGGGGTCAGCCGCTGATTGTACAGAACCACAAGAACTGATGTACATAGAACTATTTAATTTGGGGTACGTTCCCCTTGTCCTGTATTTCCCTTAACTCTTCCTTCAAACCTTCCTCACCCCCCAGCTGCAGTATTTGACTGGGCGGGGTGGGACTGCTGTCTTGGGGGAGGTTAGGAACTCATCCTGTGCTTGTAAATAAATAAGGTCATGACTCTGCCCTTTCCTAGTGGTCACCGCGCATGTATGAAAAGCAGACAAGAAACACAATGTGTAGCTCCACAAAGGAGTAAAACTATGAGCTTTTATTTTCACATATAGTTAACCATTTCTTTTTTTAATAAAAAAAAAAGCATGAGTGTGGAGGAAGGGACATAGAACTTCACAAAACCAACATCTTAGGAGCCTTTAGAGAAACCTAAGTCTGTGATAGGAGCCTACTTGAAGGATTCATGGCTACACAGGAGAAAAATACAGTGCAGATTTCACTAGAGAGCTCTGAGAGAAAGAATCCTATTTCCTGGCTCAAAATAATTCAGGGGGAGGTGTCACAGTGCTAGGTATAGGGTGATAGGGCAGTGATCACTGCCCAGGGCCTTAGAACGGATCTTGCTGTCACACAAGGCAGGCAACAGAGAGTCGGACAACAAAAAGTAATCAAGGCGCCAACCAACGTTCTTGGACCGGGCATTCATCATGTAAGTCCAAAAGGTGTAGGCATAGGCAGTATCGGGGTATAGGTGCCGAAAGCTGTCGGTCAGTGGCACAGCCTGCAGCAATTCCCCAAAGCCCTGGCGCTCTTGTGGAGTGAAGCCTGCATTCTTTTTGTTTCCCTTGGGATTGCGAAGGTCAATTTCTTCATGCGCTACATTGAGGTCCCCACACAGCACAAGAGGCTTGCGAGAAGCCAAGCCCTTCAGGAACTTTCGAAAAGCTTCATCCCAGCGCTGTCGGTACTCCAATCTTACCAGACCGCGCCCTGCATTAGGCACATAGGCTGTTACCAGCACAAATGCATCAAATTCAGCCACAATCACCCGGCCTTCCTGATCATGCTCTTCTTCACCTAAAATAGTGGAAAAGAATCAGCATGCAGAACCACAAGGAAAGAGAAAACAAGAATAAAGCAAGAGTGAACAAAGGGATGGAATAATACTAATACAGTAACCGGGTCCTGGGGTCAACAGGGTCTTACCAATGCCATAGGAGACTTTGAGTGGGCACTGGCGGGACAGCAGGCCCACCCCACTGTAGCCTTCCTTGTCTGAAGGAGCTGACCAGTACTGATGAGACAGTCCTGAAAGCTCTTGAAGTTCAGGTGGCAGTTTGTTCTCTGAACATTTGGTCTCTTGGAGGCACAGGATGTCTGGGGCTTCTTCCTTTATCCACTGTGAGTGAAAAGGGTGGGGAGATGGATCCATTCAGCAGACAGCACCTGAACAATCTGTGTGCAAAGGAGCAAATTCCTTGTGCACAAGCAGATCTGTCTAGCATCACAAAAATCAAACAACTGCATAATTGACAAGGAGAGGATGTAGGAAGGAAACACCTCATATGCTTTACTAAGGGGGTGTTTTTCCTAAAGGCAGTGAATAGCCAGTTAAGATTTTTTGAAAGCAGTAGATACTGGAATGGAGATGACGCCAGAGTAGTTCCTGGAATACAGAGTAATTTGGAGCCAAAACAGAGGAAGTCCAGTAAGGAGGTTTTTTTCACAACAGCAACAAAACTATGGCAAGGAAGAAATAAACAGGCAAGTCTTGGTGAAGTATTCCTTGTGTCTCTCCCATAAGAAAAGAAAAATTTATATCCTGGGCACTAATATGAAACATAGTGAAGTTCCAAGGTCATTCCTTTTCCCCTCCTCGAACCCCACTCACATCTAAGCCTTTCTTCTTAATCCAGGCTCGAAGCCCATCCACATTCCAGGAGCAGATCTTGAGAGTGGCAGCTTTGCCACTAGGTGAAGTTTTCTGATCTGGGGGGTCCTCGTACAGAACGGGGCCCTCTGCGGTCGCCTCTTTTTCGTTCTTTTTGGCTGTTTTACTCTTTTTGGCTTCTGGTTCTGTATAACGAGAATACACAGCAATACAAACTGGAGGTTTACAACATCGACCCAGAGTTCACTGTAAACCCACGGGACCCTGCGGTTAACGTCGTTTTCTCCAATTTCTGCACCAGTTAGGAATCGGCCCAGTTAGGAGTTGGCCCCTATTGATTATTGCATAAAGCCTATTAAAAAACACTCCTCCCACCAGCACTGCAACCTGCAGAGGGGGCTTCGCTTTCTCACCCGTCTTCGGCTCCTCCCCGTCTTCTGCCGCGGGCCTCTTTTTCCCACGCTTTGGCATGCCTATAAGGATCGCCCTTCGGCACCTGAACCAAGTCGCCCAGCGAAGCAGTGTTTTCACCGCAGTGCCTACAGATGCAAAGAAACGGTTCAGCCAGTTGGGACTGGGAAGAAAACTCCATCTTTGGGCGTCCCCGCACTAGGTCCCGCTTTTCCAGCCGCATAGTCTCTGAACCCCGTCCCGTCCCCGCCTCGGTGCATCAGGCCTTGGGCGATTCACTCCCTCCCTCAACAAGATAACTTCATAGAGCCTTTGCAGCAATCGCGAGAACTGCCCCCACGGCCAACTGCACACCTTAATAAAAGATCCCGTCGCAGACTATCAGAGGCCCCTCCTGTAGGCAAATCAGCAGCCCCAAATCTGAACAGCCACGGTCCCAGGTGGGATCCTTACCCGAGCACAAAGGAGCGAGCACGCCGCGCTCCCACGTGGGTACCTGGTGTGATCACATGACCAGGGGCAGCGCCTGATTGGACTGTTTGCCACCACGTGACGGAGACTTACCCCTCCGGCAGCCCTAGGAGGTCTGGAGGCCCCCATGCTTCGTTTTCAGGCTGTTCACGTTTCTGCCAGATGAACGTACGACTCATTCTGCGACCGTGATAGAAGAAACCTGTGCTGTGCGGAAGTGAAAAGCCTCAGTGGCAAAGACGGCTGGGCCGCAGGAGAGCGGTGGGGAGTGGGTAGGCAGGGACGCCGCGGAGGCCGGCTCGGCGTTCCTGGCAGCTGGGAAGACACGTCCCGGAGGGGTCCTTGGTGAGCCGGCCGAGAGGGCGCAGGCGCAGGCGCAGGCGCAGACGCGGGCTCCGACCCGCGGGAGCCTTCTGGTGTTTACCAACAGTGGCGTTGTGCGTGTGCGCCGCCGCCCGGGACTCCGAGCGCCTCCCCGGCTCCCTGGCGGGGCGCTGGTCGGCGCTTCCTCTCGGGCTGCACTATGCCCACCGTGCTGGGCTTCGAAGGCAGCGCCAACAAGATCGGTGTGGGAGTGGTGCGGGATGGCAAGGTGCTGGCGAACCCGCGGCGGACGTACGTCACGCCTCCCGGCACAGGTGAGCCAGGCTGGGGTGGCGGCTTTCCCCTAAACTTGGGCGAAATGCGACCTGGGCGCTTCCTTCTGGTAGCCCCTGATGATGTGACAGGACTGTCGAGTGGCAGTCCCGGGCGCTCGGACTCTCGGACTTGTTGAGGGTTTTTTTTTTTTTAGTGCATTTTGTGTGCGGAGAGCTCATACACTGGCTGGAGTGCTGCAGTAGAGATGGACTCAGACGATGAAAGATGCGGAGGAGAGAGGGTGGAAGGGCTTCTCAGTTAGGTACCAGGTAGAAATGACTGGATTTGTGATACAAATCTTTACATTTTACTGTTTTTGTATCTACTCGAAAGGGTGTGAGAGAGATCCTTCATCCACGGATACAATTCCCAAAGGCTTATCTGGGCCAGATAGAAGCCACCGGCCAGGAACTACAGCCGTCTCCCACTTATGGCTGGCAGGGACCCTTGAGCCATCATATGCCTTAGATGCGCATCAACAGGAACTTGGACTGGAAGTGGAGCAGCCAGAACTCGGTCCAGGCACTCTGAGTTGTGAGTGCCTCCAGCGCCTAAATACCCATCCTATTCTGACTTAAAATGATAACGTTAGGGGTCCTGCGCTGTAGTATGTAGCAAGGTAAACCTCCGCTTGCAGGGTCAGCATCCCATTTGTGCGCTGCTTCAGTTCCAGATCCAGCTCCTTGTTGTGGCCTGAGAAAACAGCAGAGATGGCCTGACTGCTTGGGCCTCTGCACTGGGCAAGGGAGATCTGGAAGATGCTCCTGGCTTCAGATTGACCCGGCTCTGGCCTTTGTGTCCATTTGAGGAGTGAACCAGTGGATGAAAGATCTTTCTCTTTTCATTTTCTGTTATAACTCTGCCTTTCAAATAAAATTGAATAATTTTTTAAAATATAATGCCAACACCTTAAAGTTTAGTTGGTATTACTTATAAGCTGCTATGCCTTAATTACTGTCTTCCAAAACACCTGCACATGCAGGAGAGGGAAAATGATTTTCATGTGCCTGAGCAGCTTCCCTGAACAAATAACCTGATGGGCTTTAGGTGTTAGAAATGGCTACAAATGTGTGTTTAAGCCCTCACTATTCTAAGCACTTGGGTGCTGCAAATACAAAGACAAATAGTCACTGTGTTAAGATCATTAGCATTAAAATATGGAAACCATAGATCATTCTTATGCTGTAATTGTTCTGTGTGAAACATAATAATGCAATCAGGTCCAGGTCTCGGCCTGAGGTACACTCTGTGCTGAGTCCTGAAGGCTAAGCGGGAATAGCACTGCTGATGGGTGAGCAGCTTGTGGAGAAGTTACCAGGGTGATGACTTGGGAGACAGGATGCTTGAAAATGAAAGCAGCATTCCTAGCTTGCTAAAGCTCGGGGGTTCTCATTGCCATTGTCTGAAAATTCCACTCTATTTCACTACAAAAAAACCTTATGACCTCTGGCCTGTGCCCATTTTCTAGGATTCCTTCCTGGCGATACTGCCCGGCACCACCGAGCTGTTATCCTGGATCTGTTGGAGGAAGCCTTGACAGAGGCTGGGCTAGCCTCTCAGGATGTTGACTGCATTGCCTTCACCAAGGGTATGGCTGGGAGAGGAAGCAGGGATGGAGGCAGAGGGGCCTGGCTGGGTCAGTGTAGCCTGTGCCTTGCCTCCGTTACCATGTGAGCCCTTCCTCAGTTAGGTATTCCCTGCTCCCCCCCACCTGTGTTCTTCCAAGCCAGGATTCCAAGGACCATTTCTATCCCCACCTAGGTCCGGGTATGGGTGCCCCCCTGGTTTCTGTCGCTGTTGTGGCTCGCACCGTGGCCCAGCTGTGGAACAAGCCGTTGCTAGGTGTGAACCACTGTATAGGCCACATTGAGATGGGCCGCCTCATCACTGGAGCCACCAGTCCAACTGTGTTGTACGTCAGTGGGGGAAACACACAGGTATTTCGAATACTGTATCCTTTTCATCTTAACTTCAGAGGCAGTGGACCACTTCCTTCCTTCCTGAGTTGTGGGGACTGCAACAGAATTGTTTTATGTGTTCACCGGAAAACCCACAGCGGATTTGTAAGAGAGCAGATTTTGAAAGGATAATTAGAACATTAGGAGACTTCTGTACCTTTGATTATATGTATTTTTTAACAAAAACTAGGAATTTCCAGTTTACAAAAAGAATGGTAAAAATGTAAGCTTTCGTTATTTTGAAGCATTTTATTTTTTTCTGTAAATTTTAGCAGTTAAAACTCAGGAGAACTAGCAGGGTTTTTTTGTAAGATAATTAGACATTTTGTGTTGCTATAAAGGGAAACATGAACTTTGTTATTCTAGGAATATAAAAATATAAGAAAGAAGCAACATTATAAATGGTACAAAAGACGTTAAATGTATGAGTAAAACTAACATTGCTTGGGATAGTCACATAGCATTTTAAAGTTGTGATTGGGTTTCTTTCCCTCAGAACACCACATAGGGTTATTATTAGAAATAGCTCAGTATGGCCCCCAGCTTATGAAAGGGTTATATTCTAAGTCTTTGGTTTGTGTAATAGTTAACTGTAAGGTGCATATTCCTGTCATGACAATGTGGAAACTTTAGTGAATAGAGAGGACAGTTGAGGCTTGGAGGACAACAAGTCTTGGGTGGTGGAAAGTAGTAGTAGATACTGTTGGAGTTCATGAAAAGAAGTGATAAGATTTCCTCTTCCTGTTCCCTTTTGCTTAGGTGTAAAAAGAGGGGGTGATGATTGGGTGTGAAAGGAATAAATAACAGAAAGAAAGCTTTCCAACAGCAGAGAAGTATGGAAAAAGTGAGCCATCCCTGGTAGCTGAGGGGAGCTTTCTCTGGTCCGTAGAAGCCCTCAGTGTGAGTCCACAGGTGATACAGGTATTTGCTGAGTTGGACACGTGACAGATTCGCCTATGGAGATGGCCTTTACTGAGTTGGGTGGGCCATTAGCCTGGCCCCCGTCTGAGGTTCTGAAGTTCATCAGAACTACTTTTCAAATACCACTGCCATAGAAGGAGGCTCTAGACTGATTCTTACTTCCTGCTTGCAAGTAAGGTAGTCTGCTCCTAACCTGTGCTGTCAGGGCTGCTTCTAAGGAATATATTGAACCTGTAAACTGGAGAAATAGATCTGAAATTATAGTTTGCCTTGGCTCTGACCAATCTGTCTTCTGGAGATTAGGAATCTACTCAAAATTTTGCAGGGGTGTATGTTTCTTAGAGAAGAGCTGTTTAAAAAGTCAACCAATTAGGATTTGGGGAAGCACTTAGCTGCATGTCTCATTTGAATCTCCGACGGCCATGTTGATCCTCGGCCACGTTCTTCCCCAAAGCCAAGCACTACAGACCTAGGGTTTCATGGACATCCTCATCACCTTTAGGTGATTGCGTACTCAGAACATCGTTACCGCATCTTTGGGGAAACCATCGATATTGCTGTGGGGAACTGTCTGGACCGTTTCGCTCGAGTGCTGAAGGTAAGCCACAGGGGCTGCAGAGAACAGAGATGTGGCTGAAATCTGGGGGCGCCTTCAAAGTGGAGGAGGGAGGTAAGCTTTGCTTCCTGCACTGCTGAATTTATCGTCTTCTGGTTATTGTTTTCCTTTTTGCCTCTGGTAGATTTCCAATGACCCAAGTCCTGGCTACAACATCGAACAGATGGCCAAGAGGTAGGGGGAACTGAGTGGAAGGAGGCTGGCGGCCGGCGCTTGCGGGAGTTCCCTGGAAAGGCTTTGCAGGGTGAGCAGCAGCTGGCTGTAGGCTCAGTACCTTTACTTATCCCCACACAGAGGCAAGAAACTAGTTGAACTGCCCTATACTGTCAAGGGGATGGATGTCTCATTCTCAGGGATCCTGTCTTTTATTGAGGTGAGTGTGAGAGGTGAGATGAGGGACACTTTCTTGATTTTTTGAAAAAGATTTATTTATTTTTTATTGAGAAGTCAGATACACAGAAAGGAAGGGAGAGAGAGGGGAAGATCTTCTGTCTGCTGATTCACTCTCCAAGTGGCTGCAACAGCCAGAGCTGAGCCAATTCCAGGCCAGGAGCCAGGAATTCTTCCTCCAGGTCTCCCACATGGGTGCAGAGTCCCAAGGCTTTGGGCAGTTCTCAACTGCTTTCCCAGACCACAAGCAGGGAGCTGGATGGGAATCAGGGCCACCAGATTAGGACTGGTGCCCATATGGGATCCTGGTGCATTCAAGGTGAGAATTTTAGCCATTTAGGTTACCATGCCAGGCCCACTTTCTTGATTTTTTAAATGAATCATGTCTGTTTTACTTTCTGTTTTATTTCTTGCATATACCCTAGTCCTGGCCTGTATTAGATGCTGAATAAATTCCTAACATTTATTTTTATTGAACATCTTTCCTGTGCCAGACTGTTCTACAAAGTAGGGATACAGCAGGAAGCAAAACAAAAATTCCTGTTTGTGGGGACCTTAGATTTTTTTTTTTCTAAAGAGGGAAATAGGCTGTGGCATGATGGCTCAATTGGCTAATCCTCCCCTTGTAAGCTCTGCGATCACGTATGGGTGCCAGTGGATCACATATGGTGTGTCCCATTCAGCTTCCCATCCAGCTCCCTGCTTGTATCCTGGGAAAGCAGTCAAGGACCCGTGGGACCCTGCTCCCACGTTGGAGACCAGGAAGAAGCCCCTGGCTTCGGATCAGATCAGCTGTGGTCGTTGTGGCCTTTTGAAGAGTGAACCAGCAGAAGGATGATTTCTCTTTGTCTCATCTCTGGAAATCTGCTTTGTAATAAATGATTCTTAAAAAAAGGCGGGGGGAGACAGACAAGAGAGATGAAGGGGAAGCAATAATTTGTAACACATCAATGAGTGTTAGTGCTGATGAGAAATATTGAACGAGCTCTGTAAGGGGTGGGATGTGTAACAGCAAGTGTTCAAGAAGTTGTTACGTTACAGACTCTTGATGCTGCCAACATATGGCGTGGTATGTGTGAAGGGCAATGTGTGGTACAGGATGTGCTCATAGTGTGAATTGTGCTGAAAGGTGGGGATCCCTTGGCACTTTTGCTCTCATGTAATCCCCAAATCACTTTTTTTTCCCTCTCCTTTAATTGTAGGATGCGGCCCAGAGGATGCTGGCCACAGGGGAGTGTACTCCTGAAGATCTGTGTTTCTCCTTGCAGGTAATGGAATAAAAAGCTGGTGCAGAAGGTTTGGGCTGGGGTTGCTTTTACATAATAAAGCAGTACTAACCTGGGGTGCCCTCTGATGTTTTCACCTGATCTGTCCCCTGCAGGAAACTGTGTTTGCAATGCTGGTAGAAATCACGGAGCGAGCTATGGCGCACTGTGGCTCCCAGGAGGCCCTCATTGTCGGAGGGGTGGGCTGTACGTATGCTGGAGCAGTGTTGCCCTTTCCTTTTGGTGGCACTAGGCTTCCTTCTCCTGTTGTTCTAAATGGCTGAGAATTGGAGACAATTATTGGTTTCACTTCTTGTCCTGTGCTGCTTTCTGCCCCTGGCTCTCTACCGCATTATCCCAAGTGTGCATGAAGCTTGCTGCTGGGCCATGGAGAGATAGTTGAAACCAAGCTCACCCTGCCTCCTGCCTCTGTAGGTAATGTGCGGCTACAGGAGATGATGGGGATAATGTGCCAGGAACGTGGAGCTAAGCTTTTTGCCACAGATGAGAGGTAAAGGCCCTTTCTCGTTCGGTTACTGGGATTTGCTGCCTGCAGATTCTAAATCGCATCTCTTGCTTCCAAGGTTCTGCATTGATAATGGAGCCATGATAGCCCAGGCTGGCTGGGAGATGTTTCAGGCCGGCCACAGAACTCCTCTCAGGGATTCTGGGGTCACACAGAGGTGAGGGGTTCACTCCTTGTGGGGATAGACAGGATTGTTTGGTGGAAACAGGCTAAAGTCGGCAGGGGAGGGAGGGTACTTACAGTGGGGAGGCAGGGAAGAATGCAGAGCTCTGAGGGTTAGCCCATCTGCCAGACTTTTCCTGCTTTCCCACAGGTTTCGGACAGATGAAGTAGAAGTGACCTGGAGGGACTAGCAAGATGAACAGAATCTAAGAGTTTCCTCAGGGGAGCCCGCGGACCCTGGGCCTTAGTCTCTGTCTTGCCTTGGGAGCTGGGCCACAGCTGTGGACTCCCTGTCACCCTGGCGAAGCTGTGCACTGTAAGCAAGGTTGACATCCCAAGATGACTCGGCAATAAAGTATTTTTGGTTTTATATGTTGCTAATTAGATTGTGTTGCTTAGAACGTGGAGTTGGTGTGGGGTAAATTCTTGTTGCTGGTGAAGGAGCCAGGGGTTCTGACAGCTCTCTCAGAGGCCGTTCTGCTCAGCAGCCAGAACTGGGGAGGGACATCATAGGTGCTATCCTAACATCGCCGTAACATAAAGTTTTCGTATCAAACCCAGTACTGTCTAGTGGCTAAAGTCCTCACCTTGCATGCGCCGGTGGGCACCGGTACTAATCCCGGCAGCCCCACTTCCCGTCCAGCTCCCTGCTTGCGGCCATGTTTGGATGCTGCGCTCCTCCTGGAAGGGCAGGACTCAGGTGTCACAGGGTATTGGCTGGTTAGATTCCTGCTTGTGATTTTTGAGAAGTGATTCATCTAATCTGCAGTCACAGTGCAAGGTTAGACCGTCCAGGATTGTCAGGCTGGAGAGATGAATACAGAAAGAAGGGTGGGCAGTACCCAGAGCAAGTCTGAGAGGGTCTGAACAAAACCTACCACGGTCCTAGTCCATGGCTGTGGCATTGGCAAAGGCAGCGATGAACATGCGTGAAATAAGCAAATACCTGCCTTGGGGGAGTAGAGAAAAGGACAGCTGGTCTGTAGCCTTGGCAGTTGCTGACATTCCTAGGGGCTCTGTGAGATAGGGATGTCACAGCAGGCTTACCAGCCTTCACCCCTGGCAACTGGCTGAGATAGAAGCCAGTGATGGTAGCCTGAGGCTCAGTGCAGGGTAATGAGTCACATACCTGGGTGGGAATAGCGACTTTTGCTAGGCCCTGCCCTCTGCCTCCCTTCTTACTTCCCAGGAGAGCTCTAAGCTCATGACTGTGTCCACACTAGCCGTGATCCAGACAGCCTTGAAGGTGATGTTCCATATGCTGAGCACAGCCAAGTAGTGATGGAAGAACCACCCCTGCCAGCTAGTCCCTGTCTCAGAGACACCCTCCAAGAACACTAGAATGAAGTTCACTCTTCAAGCCACCTAGGTCCTCAGCCATTTTTTTCTTTGTATCAACTATCACAGACTAATAACTTGCTGTGAACACAGGGGAAGAGGTGCAGTTGATCTGTTGTTGATATTGGCAATTCTGTCTTTGGGAACCTTGGGCTCTGATCCAGTATAGTGACTCCCATGAGCCAGCAGAAGCACACTGAGGCCTTGCTGGGTGTGGGCCTGGGGTTCTCCATTGTATCAGGAATGTGGCTGGTCATGGGCTCCTCTCAGTAAGGTGGAAGTTTCGCTAGCCCCTGATGAGATGGCACAGATGTTACTGAGATACTTTGACTCCTTCGTAGCCAGTCTGTCTGTGATCTAGACCGTAACTAATGTGCCTGGAGGCCCTTAGTGGGAAGGGCAGCACCAGATTACATCCTACCTTCAGGAATTCTCTGGTGGGCCTAGTGTGATGGCTCAATGGCTAAATCCTCACCTTGCAAGCACGAGGATCTCATATAGGTGCCACTTCGTGGCCCGGCTGCTCCACTTCTTATCCAGTTCCCTGCTTATGGCCTGAAAAAGCAGTGGAGGATGGCCCAAAGTCTTTGGACCCTGTGCCAGCAGGTGAAAGACGTGGCCCCTGGCTCCTGCTTTCAGATGGGCTCAGTTCCAACTGATACAGCCATTTGGGGAGGGAGCCAGTGGATGGAAGATCTGTATGCCTCTCCTTTCCGGAAATCTGATCTGCCTTTCTAATAAAAAATACATTTTTAGAAAAAAATACTTTTTTTCTGGCATGAATCTCACCCTGGTAGAGCCCCACAGAACCTCCAGAGTTGAGTGATGTCCACCCAGGACCATAACATTGGCATAGAACTCGTAGTGGGACCCATGTCATTGTCCTTGTAGGCAGGTGGTGGGCAGAGGCTGGCCCAGCGTACGTCTCTGCCAGATTACAGTTTCTTCACTTCCTGCTGGGGACTGGAGGTTCTGACCGCAGTGTCCTCTGCAGAGGGAGGTTGTGAGAGCAGCCTGAAATGTCTGAGCTGAGGAAGAGGAGGCAGAGGATGACCACCATGTTCCCGCTTGTTAGGAAAGTCCCTGCAGGGAGTGCTGCCCTTGGAGCCAGGCGTACCTTGGGGTCATGATTCAGTTGGTTAGGTTTTTCAAGGCCACAGGTGGGGAAATGGAGATAGCTCCAGACGCCAGAAGGAGTAGTTGGCTTTTTTTTAATTATTATTAATTTATATTTATTGGAAAGGCAGATTCAACATAGGGAAGGAGAGACGAAAGATCTTCCATCTGCTGGTTCACTCCCCTAGGTGGCCACAATGGCAAAAGTGAAGTTGATCTGAAGCTAGGATCCAGGAGCCTTGAGCTGTTTCTGGGTCTCCCACCTGGGTGCAAGGTCTTAAGCCTTTGGGCCATACTCTGCTGCTTTCTCAGGACATAAGCAGGGAGTTGGATGGAAAGTGGAGTAGGCAGGATATGAACCAGTACCCAAATGGGGTGCCAGTGCTTGCAGGTAGAGGATTAGCTAATTGAGCCATTGTACCAGCCCCTTGGCAATACTAAATCAACAGTTGGGCCTGGTGCAATAGTCTAGAGGCTAAAGTCCTCACCTTGCACGTGCTGGGATCCCATATGGGCTCTGGTTCTAATCCTGGTGGCCTGCTACCCATCCAGCTCCCTGCACTTATGGCCCAGGAAAGCAGTTGAGAACGGCCCAAAGCCTTGGGACCCTGCACCCACATGTGAGAGACCCAGAAGAAGTACCACGCTCCTGGCTTTGGATCAACTCAGCTCTGGCTGTTGCAGCAGCTTGGGGAGTGAATCAATGGACAGAAGATACAATTCTCTGTCTCTCCTCTGTGTATTTGATTTTCCAATAAAAATAAATAAATCTTTTAGAAAAATCATAACAGTCATGTCTCCATTCTTGTCTGTCTGACTTGTCCAGCCTAGAATACCCTTTTTTATAGGCCAAAGGAGTCTGCCTCTGGCAATAACTGGCTGACTTGTCTCCCCAAAGAGGGCAGGGAGGCCATGGCTTGCTGCCATCCTCCCCAAATGCTTCTCGTAGGAGACTGACCCAGAGTTGGTTGATTCAAAGCTTTTGCCAGATTTTAGGGGCTTCAGGCACGTGCCAGTGATAGCATGAAATGGGAGGTGCCCTGCAGAGTGTGGTTTTTGCCAGCTCAGTGAATGTGCCTGTGCACCTCAGCCTCTCTGCCTCTGTGATCTCAAAGTAGTGGAGCTTAACCATCTGTTCCACTGTGGGTCCTTATCCTAGTGGCCCAGTGAGAGACTTGACTCCTGTAAAAACAGGTCTGGGCGTCAGGATCTCGGCTCTGGACAGAGAAACTCTTTGTGAAGGTGTCACCAAGGTCTTCCAACCTGCTCCTGCCCTTGCCCCTTCACTTCCACTCCATGTTTATCCTCCATGAACAGGGTCTAGTTAGATTTGTACTCCATGTCAGTATGGTGTGTTCTAGGCTCCCAGGTCTATCATGCATAGAAGTCAACAGCTGAAATTCAAGTCTGACCAAAGCGTATGCTTCTCTTCTCTTGCCCAGCTTTCTGCTGGTCCGCAAAGTGCAGAGTCCACCAGTTCCATCACCTTGCCATTCTCACCTACTCTTCTGCACCCAGGCCTTCCAGCTGGCTCACTCCACTCATGCCCCATATCCTTTTTGGTTTCCAAATTCGCCTCACTCAGCACCCATGTCTGACCTACAGGTGGAACAGGGTTGGGGGCAGTCATTCTGGGATGGAGCCCAGGAGATAGGGTGTCAGAGTTAAGGTGCTGGATGCCCAGCGCCTGTGTCCTGCCAGCACCAACTATAATTAGCAGGAGAGGGCCACTGACAAGTGGGAGTGAGTTCCCAAGCAGAGGGCATGCAAGTGAGAGGGCAAGCAAAAGGCTGGTGTCTATTGAAGGTAATTTTAAAAAATGGGAGGGTCTGGGGCCTGGGTACTGCATGTTTCACACACTTGGCTACAGTGCATGAGCCCTGGCACTTCAGTGCATGGAGTAAATGCTACTCCAGCTTTAGCATGTTACCTTGAGGTAGCAGTGGGGCATTGGAGGAGGAAGGACTGGCATTTAGAAGGGCTGGGGATATGGTTCCTCAGGGTCCAACTCTGGCACTCTGCTCACCTGCAGCCACCCTGCAAACCCGGGCCATGAGCATCTGGGACACAGCACAGCCTCTCTTGGATTCACTATGCCGGCCCGGAGAACCCCGTCCTGGCCTCCGTCCCCAGATGAGGATCCCGGTTTGCCTTGCTTTCCTCTGGAGAAGCCCGGCCCCCACTTCCGGGTCCCAGGAAATCTCCCCTCTGCAGCTTTGCCACTGGAGGAAGAAGAGCAAGATGAAGAGGATGTGATCGATGAAGGCAGGCTGTGGCCTGAAGGGATTCGCAGTGAGGAGCATCCCATCCAGTTTTTTGCCGAGGCGCGGCGGCTGCGGGAGCAGAGGCTGTTGCTAGATGAGGAGGTGTCGGTCGGTGGGCAGGTCTATGGGGTGCACCGGGTAATTTTGGCCGCAGTGAGCAGCCTCTTCCGAGAGAGGCTGCGGGAGGGCGGTGGAAGCCCTCGGCCCCCTGTCAGCCTCGCTGTGACCCCTAGGGGCTGGGAGTCCGTGCTGACCTTTGCCTATGAAGGGGTGCTGGGCCCCATCCCTCATGGGGAGGTAGAGGTGGTGGCGGATGCCCTGGGAGCGCCCCGGGTGAAGGCAGCCGCCCAGCAGAGATGTGAGGAGGCCATGGAAGACGGAGAGAAACCCGACCAGACAGAGGAGCTGTGGGCGAACCTGCGTAGCATCGAGCTCCTCTACCAAGAGGGCATCGGGTGTGACCTGGAGCTGGAGGCGGACGGCTGCCGGCTGCAAGGTGAGGGCACAGGGTCATTGCTTTTCTACAGATACCTAGGCTAGGAAGCTGTGTGCAAGCAACAGGTGGTTCCATCTGCTCACTGCAGCAATGGTTTTGATCCCTGAGGCAGTCAGAATTACCCTCAGGTGACTTTTGGGGCCTCTTGGCACCGACTGGCATCTGGGCATGCGCAGTTGAGTTGTTTTCCTGCCGCAATGATGGATTTGTGGTGTGGCTTTCCTCGTACAAGCAATGAGATTTCAGCCAGCTGGCTGAACAAGCAGAAAGTGATGGACTCCAACAGGGATTAACCAATGGCCCTGCTTGGCATCTTCTATTTGGGACACAGATAAGCCAGAAGACAGTGGTGCAAAGGGCCATTACTTCCTTCTACCTAAGTGTGCCTGCCTCCACGGAACATCTGTGGGGTCCTGCAGCGAGGGAGAGAGATCTGGTGCCATTTCACCACCATCCTAAGGCTACCAGGCCCTGACACTTTGAATATGATTTGGCTCAGGACCAAAAAGCCAAGTAAAGTCAAATAAGTATTTCACTAGCATTTAGTTAAGTGCTGAGCGCCAGGAATTTCTACACGTGGCATCTCTTCCGATAATCACTGGAAGCTAGTGCTGCTTAGATTCAGACAAGGAACAGTAAGCTTTGAGAACCAGGATACAAACCCCTAGCCGCCAGGCCAGTTGGCTTCTCTGAGGCCTAACCTGCCTCCTCGGCAGTTAGGTCAGGACACACAGGGTCTGGAGAATGGAGTCAGAATAGGGTCACATAAAAGTTTAAATCACAAAGGATTAGTTTAGAGTTTACCTAGTTCAGATGTTAATGCTTTACCAAGAAAGAAACCAGATTCTAAAATATGTCAAAAACCACATTAGAGGAAGGGACTGAGAACCATTTCTAGAACTTTCTAGAAGGGCGATAATCCCAGAAGTTGTTATTATTGTTTCCAATAGAACTAGGTAGCAGGGAAAGTTCAATTGGATGATTATAAAATTCTCACTAGGGTTTGAAATTTAGCCATATTTATATCAGTGCTTTTATTTTTCTCAGTTTCCAACTGAGTCTTTGGGAGTACATCCCTGAAGACCCCAAGGCGAGTGTACAGAGGTGAATGCAGTGGTTGTCAGCCTGTCACAGTAGGCTCTGAGCTCCAGGTGGAGTGGTGATATGGAAACTAAGCCAGCTTAACTTGTTTCAAAGAATGTCAATTCCCTCAGACAGTGTATGTTTGGGACCTGTTGCTGATGCTTGCTGCTAGGGAAACATCAGGTCAATACTGCTTGAAAGGCAATGCGGCATTTCAGCAACATCTGCCGCCATGCCTCATGTTCACGTCTCAGGAAGCTTCGCTGGGGGCTGGGGCCCTCTGCTAAGAGAAATTTTAGCAGACTGTCACATTTATAGCAAAGAGAAACCAAACATGGGGCTGGTGCTGTGGCATATCAAGGCAAGCCTCCACCTGTAGTGTCAGGATCCTGTGTGGGCACCGGTTCAAATCCCCATCGCTTCACTTCCAATCCAGTTTCTGCTAAAGATTTGCAGAGTGGTGGAGGGGAAAACAAAGATAAACACTGAAACATCCATCAGCTAGCTGAATTTACATTATTTGTTTTTTACATATTTTATTGTGTTTGTTTTTCATCATTATTATTTTGCTTCTTTTAAAATTATGATGCCTGGCATGGTAGCCTAGTGGCTAAAATCCTCGCCTTGCAAGTGCCAGGATCCCATATGGGCACTGGTTTGTCTCTTGGCTGCTCCACTTCCTTTCCAACTCCCTGCTTGTGGCCTGGGAAATCAGTAGAGGACGGCCCAAAGCCCCGGGACCCTGCACCCCTGTGGAAGACCCAGAAGAAGCTTCTGGCTCCTGGCTTTGGATTGGCTCAGCTCTGACTGTTGTGACCACTTGGGGAGTGAACCAGCAGATGGAAGATCTTTCTCTCTGTCCCTCCTCTCTATAAATCTGACTTTTCAATAAAGATAAATAAAGCAATCTTAACATTATGACATTTCACTCATAAGTATGACAGTACTTCAAGAAGTGCAGAAAAAATGGAATTAAAAGTATGAGTTCATTTTGATGTAATTTTTTTCATAATGCATGAAAAACGTATGCATTTATTTCAAGACTTTTTTGCATCAAAATAAACTCATACTTCAAATTCTGTTTTCTATAAAATATTTTTAAGACACTAGTCCATAGATATTAAAGTTTACTTATTAATTTTTGTGCATTTGAGTGGTAGGGCGAAAGAGAGAAAATTCAGTCTTCCAATGCTGGCTTATTCCCCAATAACTTCAACAGCAGAGCCTGGCTCAGGCTGAACCCAGGACTATGAACTCAATCCGGGTCCCCCACATGGCTGGCAGGATCTCAAGTATATAAGCCATCAACTGCTCAAGCCAGCTTGTGCATTAGCAGGAAGCTGAATCGGAAGCAAAGGTGACACTTGATCCCAGGCTCTCTGAAATGGAATGTAGGCATCCCTGGCAGTGGATTTACCAGCTGCATTGCGACACTATCTTCCCTCTGCAGACTTGGTGAAGTGCCTTCATATTTGTGTGTGTCTCTTTAAAGGTATTTTCTTAATACCTTTATTATGTCCAAGAGCATTAATAATTCCTCTTTAAAAGGGTTAATATTATTTTGAAAATCAGAGTTATAGAAAAATAGAGGGAGAGACTCTCAGAGAGAGAGAGAAGGATCTTCCATCTGCTGGTTCTTTCTCCTGATGGACACATCAGCCAGGGCTAGGCCAGGCCAAATCCAGGACCCAGGAGCTTCGTCTGGGTCTCCCATGTGGGTGGCAGGAGCCTGCACACTCGAGCCATCTTCTGTTGCATTAGCAGGAGCTGAATCAGAAGTGGAGTAGCCAGGACTTGAGTTGACACCCATGTAGGATACTGGCCCTGCAGGAGAGAGCTTTAAGTGCTTGCAACAACACCAGCCCCTAAATTAAGAATTCCTTTATTTAATCTATACACACTTATGTTTTTCCACTGGTCCCAAAATTGTCAGAACTACTTTGTTTAATTCAGGAACAAATCAAAGACCGTGCTGTATTCAATTGTGTGTTCAATTTCTTCTGATCCAGTATAATACTCTCTCCCCATTTTTTTATAAAGTGATTTCTGGAAGAAGCAAATTATCCTGTAGAATGCTCCATTTCCTAGCCTGAATGATTTTTCTTCATGACTTTAACTTGTTCCTTTACCCTCTCAATTTTCTATAAACGTGATTTTAGATCCAAAAGACTAGACTACATTTTAGGCTAGAATATTCCACAAGAGATAAATGAGTATCTTAAACTGAGTTGCTTTCAGAGGTGTTTTCAGAGATCTAGATGTCTGGCAGTATTTGTTAAAGGGACAGTTTCATTGTCACAAGGGTCATGGCTGAGCCGGCACACAGACATGCTCATAGCAGCCTCAGATTGGTGACAGTGGGTGGAGATGACCTGATCAGAAAGCCACTGCTTGGAAGTAGAAAATAACCCACAGCCTTCTAGAACTCAGTCTTTAACATGAGTAGTGGAATTAGATGATCTCAAAGTTTTCATGTTTCAGTTCCCAAAGTCCCATGAACAATGCCAAGGTGGGGAAATGCTATGTGGAGGACATGCAGAGCACATGGGAAGTTTCAGGTGCTTAATGCTGGGCAACAATGAGATGGGGTGACAGCCATTCCTGAGTGCTACACAGGATTAGAGAATGAGCTGTGTCAGAGGTTCTGTGGTCATAAGGCAACATCTTTATTCCATGTACAATCTAAACAGTCTATATAAGTTGCTGGTTGTAGCATCCTTTCTGTTTTGTTTTTGAGATTCTTCTTCTAATTGTTCTAAGGCATCTTCAGACTATTAATATGAAAATCGGTCATGGAAGCATAAATTTAAAAAATAAACCCCCTAGCATCTTCTCCAGACCAGGTAGATCAGAATCCGAACTTTCACAAGTTCTCCAGGTTTTCTGATGCATGCCACAGTTCAGGCTGTAGCCTTGAGGGTTGGGTGGTTGGCCCAAAGTTTGGGGTTGCCGGGCTGGAGTAGTGCCCAGAAACGTTTCAAATCTCTGGGTCCTCCTGTGCTTCTCCCTTTCTGCAGTGCACCGAGCAGCCCTGGCCTGTGGCAGCGAGTTCTTCGGGGCCATGCTCCTGAGTGGGATGAGGGAATCCCAGGGCACGCAGGTGTCTCTGCGCACCATGTCTGCTTGGGACCTGCAACTCCTCGTCTCCTTTGCCTACTCTGGGGTTGTTCGAGCTAGGTGGCCAGGACTGTTGAGAGCAGCACAGGCCGCCCTGCAGTACCAGAGCTCTTCCTGCCTGGATGTCTGTCAGAGAGCCTTGTCCCGAAGCCTCAGCCCCGCACGCTGCCTGGCCCTGTACCCCCTGGCCGAAGCCCCTGGCCTGGAGCAGCTCTGGAGTAAAGCCCGTCATTACCTCCTCACCCACTTGCCCGTGGTGGCTTTGTGCCCCACTTTCCCTTCTTTGCCAGCTGCCTGCCTGGCAGAACTCCTGGACAACGACGAGCTTCACCTCCAGGAAGAGTTGGAGGCCTTTGTGGCTGCACGGTGTTGGCTGGCTGCCAACCCGGAGACGCAGGAGTCAGAGGCCAAGGCCCTGTTGCAGTGTGTCCGCTTCGGGCGCATGTCAACTAGGGAACTTCGGAAGGTGCGGGCAGCTGGGCTACCCTCCCCTCTGCCCCCGGAACTGCTACACCAGGTGATAGTGGAGGCTGAGGTCCCAGGTCAACAGAGATGGAGAAAACCTGACCGGGCACTGGTGGTGATTGGTGGGGACGGGCTCAGACCAGACATGGCCCGAAGAAAGCCGTCCCGCAAAGTGTGGTGGGCCCAGGCCTTCCGCTGTGGCATGGGACTCGTACGGACTGTGGAGTGGGGGCAGTTCCCTGGCCTACCTTCCCCAGGGCGCTTCAGGCATGCTGCTGCCAGCCTGGAAGGAAGTGAGCTCTATGTGTGTGGGGGACAGGATTTCTACAGCCATTCCAACACCTTGGCTTCAACTCTCAGGTATGGAGGCCTCTAAGAGAGGGTTGGGTGTGGCATGGCCCCAGGTGGACAGGTCTGAGAAATCACTGACTCAGCTATCCGCACACTCACCAGTCTGTCTCCATCTCTTGTTCCACTGTGTCTAGGTGGGATCCCAGTCTAGAGGACTGGGAAGAGGTGGCACCTTTATGCCAGGCTCGGAGCTTATTCCCTCTAGTGGCACTGGATGGACAACTTTATGCCCTAGGAGGACGGCATGATGGTGTTGCCCTCAGTTCTGTAGAATCCTACAACCCTGAGCTCAATGTCTGGAGGTGAGAGGGCTTGGGGGTATCTGGGAGAGACCGGGAGACTTGAAATGCAAGAATTGACGATGCCTATGGCCTGATCTTGTGTCCTGTTCTTTCTTAGGCCGGCTCCTGCACTTCCAGCACCGTGTTTTGCCCATGCAGCTGCCATTTTGGAGGGTCGGTTATATGTGAGCGGTGGCTGTAGTGAGAATGGCCAATTTCTGGCCTCACTGCTGCACTATGACCCCAAACTTGAAAATCCAGCAACATTTCTGAGCCCTATGGGGGTGCCTCGAGCTGGCCACGTCATGGCTGCTCTGGGTGGACGTTTGTATGTGGCAGGAGGAATAGGAGAGACTGGGGACCTGCTGAGCTTTGAGGCCTATCAACTGAGAACTGATAGCTGGAGTCGCCTGGTGCCTCTGCCCTCTCCCCACGTAGGGGCTGCAGGTGCTGTGCTACAAGGGGAGATACTGGTCCTGGGGGGCTACAGCCACCGGACCTATGCCATCTCACACCTTATCCATGCCTACTCTCCTGGTCTGGGCCGTTGGCTGTGCCTGGGAACTCTGCCAAAGCCTCGGGCTGAGATGCCTGCCTGCATCCTGGCCCTGCCTGCAGTGCAGCACCTAGCTTCAGCTCCCACCCTGCACCAAACCAAGCCTGCTGGGTGAAGAATGCACAGTAAGGTAGTGGTGGGAGGAAGAGGAAAGAAATATCTTTAAAGAAGGACAGGAATTATGAGAGGAGGAAGAAAAATCTTTGTTCTTGATAGCATTTTGTTTTCACCTAGGACTTTCAAGCTCAGGCACTGCTTTTGCACATATGATCTCCACTGAGGATAAGGTGGTGGCAGAGCGCCTGAGGACAGGAGGAGGAGAGGGCTTGAGGATGGGGGACAGCTGGGTCACCTGAGTAGTGAGACGAGCCCAGGAGTGACTGCCTAATGGTTAGGGAATCTTGGTGGAGGCTCCAGTAGCCAAAGAGCAGGGGCCATGAGGGACGTTAGAGAAGTGATTTGGACCCATGGGTCAAGGAGGAAAATGTGAAAGAGCCAAGCATGAGTGAGTTTGAGGAGTGTGGAGTGGAGAACTTCCAACGGCCAGCTCTTTTCTTTTCCAACACCTGCGCCACCTTATTGTTCTTCCCTCTTGACAGTATTCCTTCTCAGCTGTCTGTGGACCCAGCCTAGGGTTTGGTCTGCCCTCTCACCACAGGCTGCCCCTAGGTACCTCTTAGTTTCCATTGGAGGTGGAAGTTCCCATCGGGAGCTGGATGCACAAGGAGCCTGAGAACGGCCCCCCAGGATAATGAAGTGGGAGTATCGTGTAGGCAGAGGCTAAGGGAGGAGGTGCTGTCAGCAGAGATGGGTGATGTTAGGTCAGAGGGCATGGTGTGGCTTCCTTTCCCTTCCTTGGGGACAACACAGGTGTCCGGAGTGAAACACAGAACAGTTGAGGCGTAATGGCCCGTGTTATAAGGGGAAGTGGCGGGGAGAAGAGCGAGAGGCAGAAAAGGCCCCGAGAGAGTTGTTTCCCCTTTCAGTGTCTCTCCCACAGAGTTAATTTTAAATCCATTTCCCTTTTCTTGGCCAATGGGTCCAGATGAGACAGATGCTTCCTATCCCCTTCTTTGGTCCTGCCCTTCTTCCCTCTTTTTTCTCTTATTTCTCCCTAGTCCTTTACACAATTAATAATTATCTACTGTACGAAGCAAGGTGAGAGGCATCAAGAATACAAAAGCCATAAAATTCTTAATCAACTGACTTGACCCAATGCAAGTTCCTAGGGTTTATACAGATTTGGGAGAAGGGAAGAGAGAGAAAGAGAAAGAGAGAGGTCACCCACCTCTTGGTTCATCACCAAATGCACACAACAGCTTGTTCTGGGCCAGGCTGAGGCCAGGCGCCAGGCGCCAGGAGCCAGGAACTCAGTCTGTATCTCCAATGAGTGATAGGGACCCAACCACTTGAGTGATCACCCATTGCTTTCCAGGGTGTGCACTGGGAGGAAGGTGGAATCAGAAATGGAACTGCATCTCAAATCATGCGCTGAAAATGGTATGTGGGCATTCCAAACAATATCTTAACCACTGCACTAAAGGTTTGCCTACCACCTCAGTGTAAGTTTGACTGTAGATTTAGAAGTAAGTACCTGCTCCTGCAACAGTCCCGAGGAAGGAACTGTGAACTTGACCCAGGGAAGGTACCATCAAATGGAAACAGTTTGACCCAGATTTTGAAGGTCGCCCAGAAATCCAGCAGTTAGGAGAAGGGAGAATGCGTTCCAGACAGGAAAGGGAAGTGCATGGACACTGCTGTGCTGTGCTTTTCTGGTGAAAAGATGTCAGTATAGCGCAATACTTCACGTGCTTCTGCAGCTGCTGCCAACCTGCCCTCCACTCCTGAACCCTTCTGAAGACGGTGTGCCACCGCCCCCTGCCCTCCCCGCCCGGTTGTAGTCCCCTAAGTCTTACCTGTGGACGTTTCCATTGCTGTACCCAGGAAGTTGTGGGGGTGGGTGGAGAGGAACAGTGAGTGCTTGATATAGTTCTGTTTTCTATTCCTACTCTTTATGGCACCTCCCTTTATTTTTTTTTTATTCTAGCCTACATAGTACTTGACTTGTGTCTATTCTTTTGAGATTTCAATTTTTCTTTTTTATCTATATAAAGGGATCAGATTTCATATATTACATATAAATATGCAGTTTTGAGAACATACTTTTCACCCTCATTTCCTCCCTTGCTCCTTCCTCTTATTTTTCTTTTGATTTTTTTAAAAAGATTTCTTTATTTTCATTGGAAAGGCAGGTAGATTCACAGAAAGGAGGAGAGACAGTGAATCATGCACTGGTTCACACCCCAAATGGCTACCACAGTCAGAGCTGAACTGATCCAAAGCCAGGAGCCTCCTCTGGGTCTCCCACGTGAGTGCAGGGCCCTAAGGCTTTGGGCCATCCTCTGTTGCTTTCCCAGGGCACAAGCAGGGAGCTAGATGGGAAGTCGAGCAGCTAGGAGACAACCTGGCATCCATATGGGGTGCTGGGTCTTGAAAGGGGAGGATTAGCCAGTTGAGCCATTGCACGGGCCCCTCTTTTAATTTTTATGATGACTTATTTTCCATTTATTTTATAATCACAAGCTTGATCTTCCACTAAGCAAAGGATTCAACTAGTAGTAAGTAGAAAGTCAGTCAACTGTTCCTCAGGAGTATCAGCAAGGACTATAAGCAGTAGTCACATCTCAAGCTGTCAGTTTCATGCATGCATTGCATTTTTGTGCTCTTTTAGTTACCACAGTTAGGAGAAAACATGATACTTGTCTTTTGGGGACTTCACCATTTTACTAGGCATAATGGTCTACATTGCATCCAGTTTACTAAGTTTTTCTAGTTTGTTCAAGGTAGACTAAGCATTAAATAAAAATGATGAGGCTCAGTAGGACATATAAGACAAAAGCGGGAACATGGAGGAAGAGAGGGAAGAAGAAAATTAGGAGATGAGAAAACTAAGGATGAGGCAACTGCTGTAGGTGTTTTCTTTGTGATCTCTACCCGAAGACAGGTTCAAATAAAGCCTTCACAGTGACGAAATCATTCATGCCTGAGTTTCTGTACTGTGAAAGACTTTTAAGCCTTTTCCTGTAATACAACTTTGCTGTCATATGTAAAATTCCCTGTAATAGGACTTGCGTCTCTACTCCCTGCTGAAATGACTCACCTTCTTTGTTGCCACAGCTTCCTTATTAAATCTAACAATTGGTGACCACTCTTCCATCTTTCTGCTGAAATTGACTGATTTGAAAACTGGTTCTTAACCCCAAAAATATTTTCTGTCTTGTTTCAGAGATAGGACATTCTTCTGGGTTGACAGTCTCATTTCTCAATTCCAAAGGGTGGCAGCAGGTCACATTAGAATGTCTAGAGAGGGGAGTGTTGGCTCTATCCTGGGTGAAGCTGGTAGCTCAGGGGCTAAAGGCATAAAGATGAGGATAATGAGTTACAGAAGAATCCAGCTTTCATTATTCAATTTTAAAATTCAGGTTGTAATACTGAGGTTAGGAAAGAAGATGTCTGAATCAGGATTCCCAACCAATAAATCATATTTCAGTGAGAAAGGATGGTATTTTTTTTTTCTTTAAGATATATCTGGAAAGTCAGATATATAGAGAGGAAGAGAGACAAAGATTTTCTGCCTGCTGATTGACTCCCCAAGTGGCTGCAACAGCCAGAGGTGAGCTCATCCAAAGCCAGGAGCCAGGAGCCTCTTTCAGGTCTCTCACATGGGTGCAGGGTCCCAAGGCTTTGGGCCGTCCTTGACTGCCCTCCCAGGCCACAAGCAGAGAGCTGGATGGGAAGTGGGGCAGCCAGGATACAAACCTGCACCCATATGGGATCCCAGCACATGCAAGACAAGGAACTGTGAACTTTAGCCACTGGGCTGCTGTACAGGGTCCAAAAGGATGATATTGGAAGGTAACAGATTGGAGTCTTATCCATATAGGATAGTTTTCAACCCCCAAAGGAAACTGGAATTGGGACAGAAAATACACTTTTCCTTCAACTTTTTTTTTCTTTTTGGGTGATCGTGCAATTAAATTTTATTTATTTGAAAGACAGGGGCATATAAACAGAGTAAGAGTAAGCTCCCATCCACTAGTTCACTCCCTATATCCTTGCAACAGCCAGGGCCGAAATGGGCCAAAGGCCAAAGCTAGGAGACAGAAGCTTAACCTGGCTCTCTCACTAAAGTGGCAGGGAACCAAGTACTTGAACCATCATCGGCTAGTTTTCAGGGTGTGCATTAGCAGGAAGCTGGATCAAGAGTGAAAAAGCTGGAACTCAAGCCCAGACACCCTAATATGAAATGTAAGCAGACAAAGCAGTTTTTAAAATTCTGAACATATTTCATATTTATAAATAACAGGAATTTAAAATTCCCATTTTAATGCTCCTCATCAAGGTCCCTGGGATGACATTGAGCAACCATCACCCATCCCCTGGGTACTGATGTGGTTAGGCTGCTGGGAGCAGCCCTTTTTTCTCCTCTCCCCACTCCTCCCCAGATACAGGGGGAAAAAAAAAGAAAATTGAAAATAATTGTCTCATCCACTTCCCCTATTCCTTGATCCCAGCCTAATCAGTGGTCTACATGGGCATGCATCCTTTTCCACTATGTAACATCATTAAAAATAAATAAATAAAAATTTCCTTTTTGTTGAAAGGCAGAGAGACAAAGAGAGATCTTCCACCCTCTGTTTCATTCCCAAATGTGTGCAACAGTCAGGATTGGATCAGGCTAAAACCAGGAGGCAGGAGCTCTATTTACATCTCCCACATGGGAGGCAGAGACCCAAGTCCTGGAACCATCGTCTGCTACCTCTCAGTATTAACAAGCGACTGGATTGAAAGCGGGGAGAGCCAGGACTCCACCACGGAATGCAGGCATGCCAAGTGGAGACTTAACTTCTCTGCCACTTAAGGAGCATGAGTGGCACTGGAGGCTTAAAGACACAATCTTGAGCAATATTATATCCAGTCAGTGTAAGGTGTATTAAGTGTGGGTTTCTGAGAAGGTCCTCTGGAGTAGCAGTTTGTTCTGTAAGTCAGGGTGTGTGGAGCCAGGGGTTGTCATGAGAATAATATGCAAAGTGGGACATTCCAAGTAGAAAACCTCATCTGCCTCTTTGCCACATCAATGTCCTTTGATATTACTGCAGATGCAAGGACTATCCCTGAGCCCCCAGCCAGGGAATCAGGAGATTTTTTTAGATTTTTATGAGATTATTAACCTTATTTTCTTCTGCACCACTAATCCACAGCAGAGGAGGATCTGGGAGGATTTGAACACCTGACTGTTGGATCCCTCAGTGCAGGTTTAAGCAATCATGTTTAGTACATACTATAATGTCTCCATATTTTCTATATGTCTTTTTAAAAAAGATACACTTATTTTTACTTGAAAGGCAGAATCAGAGAGAGAGAAGGAGAGACAGAGAGATATCTTCTATCTGGTTCACTCCTCAAATGGCCTCTGTGGCTGGAGCTGGGCCAGTTTGAATCCGGCATCCAGGAGCTTCTTCTGGGTCTCCTACATGAGTGGAGGGACCCATGGGCTCAGACCCTCTTCTGCTATGTTCCAACATGTATTAGCAGGGAGCTGGATTGAAAGTGGAGCAGCAGAGACTCAAACCAGTGTCCATATGAAATGTTGGCACCACAGGTGGAGGCTTAACATACTATGCCATAGCACCAGCCCCCAATTTCTATATTTCATTTTGCTATTCCTCAAAGCACAAGTTATTTCTTCAAGTCCACTATTTCAATATCCAAATAATACTTCCAAATGCCTGGTCTACTCCAAGGCACTAGAATTCCTTGTGAGATTAGAAGTCCTGACTATTTTTTATGTGATTATTATTATGACATGAGTCTGTATGTACTAAGGCAGACCCTATCTTACAAGACTTGTGGGCAAGGGCCAGCACGATGGCTCAGCCAGCTAATCCTCCTCCTGTAAGTGCTGGCATCCCATATGGGCACTGTTTCATGTCCTGGCTCTTTTACTTCTCATCCAGCTCCCTGAGTGTAGTCTAGGAAAGCAGTCAAGGATGGTCCAAAGTTTTGGGACTCTGCACCAATGTGGGAGACCCACCAGAAGTTCCTGGCTCCTGGCTTCAGAGTGACTCAACTCTGGCTATGGCAGCCATTTTGGGGATTGAATCAATAGGTGGAAGATCTTTCTGTCTGTCTCTTCTCTCTTTAAATCTGCCTTTCCAATAAAAAGAAGTAAATCTTTTAAAAAAAATGTGTAGGGCCTGGTTTCTTGAGGCTAAAGTTCTTGCTTTGTGCATACCAAGATCCCATTTGGGCGCAGGTTTGTATCCTGGTGGTCCTGCTTCCCATCCAGCTCCCTGCCTGTAGCCTGGGAATGCAGTCAAGGACGGCCCAAAGCCTAGGGACTTTGCACCCACGAGGGAGACCTGGAAGAAGCTCCTGACTTCAGATCAGCTCAGCTTCAGCTGTTGCAGCCACTTGGGAAGTGAATCAATGGATGGAAGATCTTTGATCTTCCTCTCTGTCTCCTCTTCTTCATATATCTGACTTTCCAACAAAAATTAAAAATAAATCTTAAAAAAAAAAAAGGCTTGAGGGCAATTGATAAACTCTTTCAGTGTATTTCTGAAAAAGACCTGCAAGGCATCAGTGTATTGTTTTACGTAGGCAATAACATCAAAGACATGTCGAGGGAGTGGTAGGTGCTACTGGGACTACACACTGGCCAGGGCATCAGAAGACTTGTATTCTGGTCCCAGCTTTGCTTCCAGTGGGATGTTTGAACTTGGTTCAGTCACCTGTACAAGTTGGACCGATGATCCAGTGAGAAATAAATAGTTAGGAAGTAAGAACAGCTCTGAAGTGTGGCTGGCAAGCAGCAAGCAGTGTTGTTCGGGGTTCACCCATAGCCTCTTAGAGTTGCTAGCCAACAGCCACTCTTCTTTCTGGTCCTCTCAAAGGTATTGCTGAGGGTTTCATTGTAGCATATGTCCTTAATCCTTCCACAGACCAGCCAGTTGCTCTTTTCCCCTTTATGGACTTGTCAAGAGCTAAAGCAACCAGGCCAGCTCTCCGTTACATACAAACAGCTATCATTTCATTATATCATTTCATTATAGCAATTCTCCTTTATCAGGAGGTGATTTTTTTTTCCCCCAGCAATAAGCATGCTAGCAAAGTTAGATGAAGGGGAAAAAAAAGGATTATTACACTCAACAGACCAGGTAGCCATCTCCATAAAGAACTGAGAGCCAGTAGGAAATCCATCCTAAGACATTCCGTGGATGCCTAAATTATAGCTAGTACTGACTCAAATATATATAGATATAATGTTTTTCTAACAGATTAACAATAATAGCTACTAATAAAGCAGGAGAACTATAACAACATACTGTAATACATGCATTTAAAACATTATTTCTGGAACGTTCTAATATTTTTAAGTGTCAGTTAATGGTAAGTCACTGACATCATAAAAACAGAAACCACAAATAAGGATAATGAAGGGCTACTATATGGTTCACATTTTTATGTGTCATTTATTTCATTAAATTTAGGCAGGCATCCACTAGATACTTGTGTTCCATGTGTTATTGGTAGAAATTGCTGTGTGACATTCCATTGATATATAGGCTGGTCTGAGGGTTTCAGAAGACTTCATTCACAGGTTTGACCCTCTAGCATGGAAGGCTGGGCTCGGCGGAGACAGTTACCTGAAACAACCTACATGTTTCTTAACATGGCAGTCCTGGGTGGCTTAACTTCGTTGGCACCTCAGAGCTTCCTGAGAGGGTATTCTAGAATTTTGAGGGGACAGTGCAAGGTTACTTTGACCTAACATCAGAAGTTCTAGAATGACACTCTGACACATTATGTTGGTCAATCACAGCATTAGATAAACCTGAATTCAAGAAGTAGGTGATCACAAGCCAATATACACCCTGGGAGGCAGCGGTGAGGATCCAAGTGTTGGGGCCCCCGCCAAACACCGTGGAAATTTGAATTGAGTCTCTGGCTCCCAGCCTGTCCCATCTCTATGAGTCAGTCAACGGGAGCTTTCTGTCTGCCCATCTATGTATCAACTGAATTTTTTTTTTTTTTAAAGATTTATTTTTATTATTTTTTCATTGGAAAGGCGGATATACAGAGAGGAGAGACAGAGAGGAAGATCTTCCGTCCGATGATTCACTCCCCAAGTGAGCGCAACGGGCCGATACTATGCCGATCCGAAGCCAGGAGCCTCTTCCGGGTCTCCCACGCGGGTGCAGGTTCCCAAAGCTTTGGGCTGTCCTCGACTGCTTTCCCAGGCCACAGGCAGGGAGCTGGAAGGGAAGCGGGGCTGCCGGGATTAGAACCGGCGCCCATATGGGATCCCGGGGGTGCAAGGCGAGGACTTAACCACTTGCGCCACCGCGCCGGGCCCTCAACTGAATTTTAAAATGAAGAAGAGGAGCCGGAGAAAGAGAAAGGAGAAGAAGGAGGAAGAGAGGGAGAAGAGAAAGATGGAATTCGATAACACTTTTCGCTGGAGGAGAAGCAAAGATTATGTGTTTTTTTTAAGCCGTTGTATCTAAAAAGGAAAACTAAAAACAAAACAAATTAAAAGCAAATGAAGAAGGGACTACCACCACAACAGAAAACAAACAAAAATAAATAAAAAGGAAGATAGCTAGCAGTGAATGTTCCTTGAGAGAAGATAAGAAAAAAAGTTGGTAAATGTCAACGAACCACACCAAATGCAGGGCTTTTTAGGTCTGAGGGGTCAGCAGGGAGAAGCTCTTAAGTCGCCTGTCATCTGATTGGCTGCTGCTCTCGGCAGCCCTCTGAGGTGCCAAGTGCCCATGAGTAAGCACTCATTTATGTAACAGGGAATGCTGTGAAGCACACGCTGTGAATGTGACTCCAAAGGCAATTATTCACAGAGGAGAAACCAAATGAGGCAAGACCAATGGCCTCTCTATTTCCCGCCACTCCCTCCCTCCCAGTTTTCTCTCAAGGAGCCTGCTCTTGCCACTTCCAAGTCCAACAGCTATAGGTTACATCCTCCATCCAGGGAACCTGCACTTCTCATCCCATGTCTTGTGTTTTTGTGACCTCTCCATGATGGGGACGCTTGAGAGGAAGAAGCACCACCCTTTGTACTCCATGGGTGCTTGGGGTCCGTTGTTGTGGGAAAAGAGCAAGAGCATGCAATGAAACTGACCAGAAATCAGCAATTTTAAAAGGATTTCCAAAAGCTGAGGGGATGGCACTTCACTGCCCCAGATAAAACAGTTTGGGTACTCCAGTCACCAGCTGGCTTTTGCTGAGTGTCACCAATCAACAATTAGGTAGGCTATGCATGGAGCAGAAGGTGAGTGAGTAGTCTCTAATAACTTGTAAATTAGGAAAATAAGATAATTCCATGGGCATTAAATGAATTTGATTGATGAAAGTCCTGATTTAATCAATGATGGTGACCTGAAGAAAAATTGCTATAGCTGAGCAGAGTGGCGAGTTAGCAAGCCACACACACACAAAAAAAAGCAGTTGGCAGATGCATTTTAGTCTGCCCTCATCCACAGTAAAGGAAAGTTAAACCTGGAGTTTCGGACACATCTTAGCAGTTGAAAGATTCCCTCTGTACCAAGGCAGGGCTCCCAGAAAACACAGCTGGAATCCCTCAAGGATCAGTCAGTGGCTATTTCATTAGATAAGGTCTCTGAGGATTTGGCCACATTTCATTTTATTTATTTATTTTTAAAGATTTATTTATTTGGGGGTCCAGTGCAAAAGTTTATTTACTTTTATTGCAAAGGTGATCTATAGGGAGAAGTAGAGACAGAGAGAAAGATCTTCCATCAGCTGGTTCACTCCCCAAGTGGCTGTAATGGCAGGAGCTGAGCCAATCTGAAGCCAGGAGCCAGGAACTTCCTTTGTGTTTCCCACATGGGTGTAGGGTTCCAAGGCTTTGAAGCGTCCTCTACTGCTTTCCCAGGCCGCAAGCAGGGAGCTGGATGGGAAGTGGAGCAGCTGGGACATGAACTGGTGCCCATATGGGATCCTAGGCATGCAATATGAAGATTTAGCTTCTAAGCTATTATTCTGGGCCCTGGGCCACATTTTAATTTTATATATGATGTTACTTTAAAAGAAAAATGTGGATGAAAATGGGCTTGGTGCATTGACTCGACTGGCACTTCCAATTCAGCACTCTGGTAATACACGTGGGAAAGCAGCTTTTTCCCCGGCGCATTCAAGGCAAGGACTTTAGTTGCTAGGCCACCACACCGGGCCCTTGGGCACCAGTTCCATAACCATCCTCTAAGATAGCCCATGTGGGCACCAGTTCTGATGTCAGCTGCTCTGTTTCTGATCCAGCTCCGTGACGATAGCCTGGGAAAAGCAGAGAAATGTGGCCCAAGTGTTTGGATCCCAGCCACTCACAAGAGAGACCCAGATGAGACTTCAGTTTTGGCCTCACTCAGCCCTGGTCATGCAGGTTCTTGGGAACGAATCAGCAATGGAAGACCTCTGACTCTCTCTTTCTCTGTGTGTGTGTGTATGTGTTTCTCGCTCTTTCTGTAACTCTGACTTTCTAGTAAATAAATAAAGATATATATATATATATTTTAACGAGAAGCCCATGGTAGTTGGGATCTAACTTCGCTTTAAATATAAACACAAGAGATTTTATGCATGTTTTTTTTTAAAAGATTTATTTTTATTATTTTTTTATTGGAAAGGCGGATATACAGAGAGGAGAGACAGAGAGGAAGATCTTCCGTCCGATGATTCACTCCCCAAGTGAGCGCAACAGGCTGATACTATGCCGATCCGAAGCCAGGAGCCTCTTCCGGGTCTCCCACGCGGGTGCAGGTTCCCAAAGCTTTGGGCTGTCCTCGACTGCTTTCCCAGGCCACAGGCAGGGAGCTGGAAGGGAAGCGGGGCTGCCGGGATAGAACCAGCGCCCATATGGGATCCAGGGGCGTGCAAGGTGAGGACCTTTAACCACTTGCGCCACTGCGCCGGGCCCTGTGCATGGTTTTAATATACATTGAACTTTGTGTGAATGAACGTACCCTGAAAATCAGGAAACAATAGGAACACAAAGCATTTTGTGCATATCCGCAAGGAACGGGCATACCTTGTGGTGTCTGACAATCTGCCAAAGTTATTCAACAATTTTGGAAAATCTGTTCATGATATTAAAAAAAAGACTATTTATTTGAAAGAGTTGCAGAGAGAAAGAGTATGAGGGAGAAAGAAGTCTTCCAACCATGGGTTCACTCAAAGCCAGGAGTCAGGAACCTCTTCTGGGTCTCCCATGTGGGTGCTGAGGCACAGGCCCTTGATCCATCCTCCACTGGTTTTCCAGTCCATTAGCAAGGAGCCGGGTGGGAAGTAGCACACATGGGACATGAACTGGCATCCATTCGGGATGCTGGCCGCTTTACCTGTGATATCACAATGTTGGCCTATTCGTCTTGATTTTAACAGTAAAACCTTCACCCTAGGAGGAGCTGAAGCCTTCTTACCATAATATGTGACATATGTTAGAGCATGTTTCTGAGTTTCCACCCCCTACATGTGACGACAAGAATTTTCCCTCTCGGCCTGGCGCAATAGCGTATGGGTTAAAGTCCTCACCTTCAACACGCCAGGATCCCAAAGGGATGCCGGTTCTAATCCTGACAGCTCCGCTTCCCATTCAGCTCCCTGCTTGTGGGCTGGGAAAGCAGTCAAAGACGGCCCAAAGCCTTGGGACCCTGTACCTGTGTGGGAGACCCGGAAGAAGTTCCTGGCTCCTGGCTTCAGATCGGCATAGCATCAGCCGTTGTGCTCACTTGGGGAGTGAATCATCGGACAGAGGATTTTCTTCTCTGTCTCTCCTCTCTGTACATCTGCCTTTGCAATAAAATAAATAATTTTTTTTTAATTTTCTCTCTTGTATATTCATTTTTCGCTAAAATAAAAGATGGCTACACACCCTTGCTCTGGAAATCAGGGTTTGGGAAATGGTTTCCCTATTTGCAATTACTTTGTGTGACAATGCTTTCTGGTGAATTTCTTGACTCAGCTCACCAGTAGCAGGCCCACAAGGACACCAGCATCATCATGGACGGTTCCATGTCAATCATTCGGCTCCACTGAGATTCTTTGTAATGCACAGATCTCTCTTCTGATCAGCGTTGGGGCCATGCGCCCAGTTCACCCCGCTTTAATTATCTGGTGTCTACAGTTGGTGACAGACCATAGCTTTGGACTTCCTGTTCCAATTAGCTGAATTAACTTGGGACGGATCCAGAAGCCAATCATCTTTGATATCTGGACAAAGCAGGCATCATGACACAGAGGATAGAAAAAGCATAAAGGAATGACATTCAAATTTGGTAGAGGAGGAACTCTGAGGCTAAGGAAAGACGAGGATCAGCATGGGAAAAACAAAACAAACAAACAAACAAACAAACAAAAAGAGAAAACAAAAAGCAGTGGCAAACTCGGGCTAGGACGCAGGGTAAGCCTTCAGGCGCCGCCGCGGACTTTGGTGTGGTACGTGGCGGCGCCCCGCCCGGCAGCGCTGAGTCCTCGCCGCCCCACCCGGCTCCTCCCACGCACGCCCTTCCCACTAGCTCAGCCCCGAGCCAGCCTTTTGCTTCCTGCTGCCGGTAATCGAGACGCTCCACACCAGGAAGGGGCGAGCGCAGGTAGAACGGGTCCCGACCCCCACGTCTAGGGCGCTGGGCTGCGGAGCTGAGAGCCGGGCGGGAAAGGCCCAGGGGGTCCTGGGGCTCGAGTCGGACAGTACCCCGGCTCGGAGTCCGCCTGCCCGGCTCCTCCCTGCGGCCGCTCGCTCGGGCAAGGCGAGGCGTGTGCCGAGTGACAGGGAAGGCTGAGGGAACGCGGGCTTGAGGAAGAGAGACAACGTGAAAAGCTGTCCTCGTCCTCCCTCGCCCTGGTGTGTGCCGGAAGGAGAGTGTGTAGTGACAGAAACTCGGGATGTGCTTCAGTTCGCTGGAGTGTGACGCAGCCTCTTGACAGAGCGGGGTGGGAATTGGTGCGCTACACCAGCCAGGCCCCCACGGTATCCTGCGTGTTACAGCGTGAGCCGCGTGTGTAAAGCGGAGGACACAGGTGGAGGTGATGGAGGCAGGGACTGCATGTTTGTATCAGCGGGGAAAGGGGCTGGGGCAGTGCACAGCTAGTGTGAAATGGCCAGCTCTGGAGCATGGCGCTGGACCTGCGGGGGGATGTTTAACTGTCCTTTGGTGGATTTGGCAAATCTTTCACAAACTGCGGAGGGCAAGAAAAAAATTGTTTTTATTTTTCTGTTAATTTCTGTTTCGACTTTTCCCCCTTCTCTCTCTCTCTCTCTCTCTCTCTCTCTCTCTCTCTCTCTCTCTCAATCCTGGGTTACCTCCCTCATCCCCAGGCCTTCCCTTGGGGACTGACCCTTGCACTAGGTCACGAGGAAGCAGCCCAGGAGGCTGACTGCAGCGTGGGGAGGAGGCTGTGCAGTGCTGTCAGTGAGAACGTGGTCTTGTCTGATCCGAGAGTGAGTCCTCACAAGTCCTGGACGGGTTCTACCCTCCTCTGTGCTCATTCTCATGAAGGTTTCTAAGTGGTTGACTTCACAATATTATTGCTAAATTATTTAAATGTCATGGGGAGCCAAGCCTTTATTCAAAGAAATAGGCAAACACATTCAAGCATTCTGTCACGCAAAGATTCCTATTTTACAGTTTATGGAGATCCTCGGAGACCTAAGAATATACTTCATGGTGTTGCTAAAAACAGAGAACAAAACAGTACAGACACAGGTGTTTTCCCCACCCTTGTGGGAAAGCTTCATGCTTTTTATAGGTTCTGAAAAACTTCTGTAGCCCACTGACTAGGGAGTATAGAAACCATGGTGAACAAGGCTCAGCGGTCTCTGTCCTCAGGACTTTACTGTCTAGTGGGACAAGAGGCAAACAGGTGTTCCCCTGGGGTGTTTGCGAATACCCGGGGAGCATCTAAGCAGACTGGAGCTGCGTGTCAGCAGAGGCTCTGGAAGAACTTCTACGAAACCGGGGCCTTGAGAGGGAGAGGAAAGTAGAGTCGGACGAAGAGGGCTTGGGGTACTGTGGTGGTGTTAGAAGGAGTGTGCAGAAGGCCACAGTCAAGCGTAGCCGCGCCACTCATCAGTGCAAAAGAATCCGTGTGGTTGAAGCTTAGAGTGCTTGGACGGGAGACCAGAAGGAGCTGAAGCAGCAGGTGCTGGGTCCGAAGGCAGGACGTGTGGTGTTGCTGGGGATCCAGAGGGAACAAGACAGAAAAGCACCTGGCAGCAGGGAGCTTTATTTTTTAAAGACTAATTTATTTGAAAAGGGGAGCTAGAAAGAAAAACAGAGAACTCGCCAAAGGGCTGCAATGGTCAGGTCCGGGCCAGGCCCCAGGCAGGTTCCTGGAATTCTGTCTGGGTCTCTCACATGGGTGCAAGGGCCCAAGGACTTGGACCATCCTCCACCGCCTCCCCAGGCACATTAGCAGGGAGCTGGATTGAAGTGGAGCAGCCAGGGTTGCTAGTATTAGAAGTAGTGGCTTAACTCATTGCACCCAATGCCAGCCCCCCTCAGGGAGTTTTATTTCAGAAGGAAATAAACTCCTTCTTTTATTTCAGAAGGAACTGTGACAAGCAGGCAAATAAGCCAATATATAGTTATAAGCATATATACGTATGCATAGATAAAGAATAATAAAAAGGGTAATATAGTGAATGGTGACTGGGTTATATGTCAAGGACGTGTCTTACATCTACGTAAAATCTCCACATGGAGCAGAGCGTTTCAACAGAACTGGAGGTAGGATGGATGGAGTTGGGCGGCTGTGGGAGACCTCGAGCACGTACAATCACAGCATTTGGTAGTTTGTTGAATAACAATAACATAATCACCCCCACTGAGTGAGTACATTCTGGTTTTAGGCATTGCTCCAAGTGCTTCATAGATTTTCCCTCATTCCTATATCAGCTCTATGAGGTAGGAATTTTTCTTTATTTTGTAGATGAGAAAATAGAGGGTCAGAACATTTAACTTGCTCAGGATTCCATGGTGAAATAGCGAGGATTCCAACTCAGATGTGCCTCATTCTAAACCCCTTCAAAAAGAAGGGGGCAGAAGAGAAGGAATGCCTTGGGGCAGAAGAGTAGAAAAAGATGGCGTATGTGGGATCTGTTGGCTTTGGTTCCTTTATGTCATTCAGCTGGAGATGGTCAACAGGCAAATGGGTTAGAGAGTATGGCGTTTACAAGAGAAATTTAGACCAAATATATATCCAGAAAAACACTTGTGAGCTTCCAGCACAGAAATGTTATTTGAAGTACAAACTAGATGAGACCACTCTCGGAGAGTGTATAGATGGATTAGACTTGAATTGTAAGATGCACCAGCATTTAAGAAATGACCAGGAGGGCCTGGAGCAATAGCCTAGTGGCTAAATCCTCACCTTGCCCATGCCTGGATCCTATATGGGCATTGGTTTGTGTCTCAGCTGCTCCATTTCCTATCCAGCTCCCTGCTTGTGGGAAAACAGTCAAGGATGGCCCAAAGCCTTAGGAACCTGCACCTATGTGGGAGACCTGGAAGAAGCTCCTGGCTCCTGGTTTCGGATAGGCTCAGCTCCAGACATTGTGGCTACTTGGGGAGTGAATCAGTGGGTGGAAGATCTTTCTCTCTGTTTCTCCTCTCTGTGAGTTTGCCTTTCCAATAAAAATAAAGAAATCTTTAAAAAAAGGAAATGACGAAGAGAGACCTCTCACTTGGGGCATTCTGCCCTGCTTTCCCAAGCTATACACAGGGAGCTGGCAGGAAGCAGAGCAACCAGTACTCAAGCCTGCACTAACCTATGTGGGATGCTGGCACCACATGCAGAGGCTTGACCCACTATGCCGTGGTGCTGGCCCCTAGGACCATGATTTTTCTATTCTTGGTAATAATAAGCAGAAATCTACTAGTTACTCAAGAGGACAGTGCTGCTTTTTTTTTTTTTTTTGAGTTAAAAGTCCAGAAATCAGATTATAACCAAGGCCCCTTCAGTAAGTTGAAATCACATCAGCGGAGGGGGACATGAGAAGACATGTCCATCCCTCCTTAGCCATCATTGCTTGTGCGTGTGTGATTTCACTCCCTCAAATGCCTCACATGTTCTCTAATTCCCTTGCTATAGGAATATTCTTTGGATGGGGGCCAGTGAGGTAGCAAAGTGTGCTAATCCTCCTGTCGCTCCAGCATCCTACATGTGAGCACTGATGTTCCGGCTGCTCCACTCTGCGCTAGCTCCCTGCTAATGGCCTGGGAAAGCAGCAGAGAATAATGTGGGTTCTTGGGCCCCTGGATCAACATGGGAGATTCAGAAGAAACTCCTGGATTCACACTTTGGATGAACCCAGCTCTGACCGTGGTTGCCATTTGGGGAGTGAGACAGCAGATGCGAGATCTTTCTCTCGTGCCTTTCTCTATAATTCCTTTTTTTTTTTAAGAATGCTCCTTAGATGAATCCAGTCCTGGGGGCGGGGGAGGGGGAGGGTATTGTGTGCAGATGGCTGTTGTTACCAGGAGGGCTGTGAGAAGGGTGAAGGGCAGCCTTGTGCTCATCACTTCTCTTTCTTTCCTTCTAGGCATATGCCAGTTGGACTGCGGCCATGGAGAGACTCCGTGGGCAAGGGTCAGCCCTCCCAGACATACTGTCCTTGGAGAACCGGTGTCTGGCTACACTTCCTGACCTGAAGGCCACAGGGAGATTCCATGGGCATGGGTCTGCCCATCCAGACATCCTGTCCTTGGAGAACCGGTGTCTGGCCACACTTCCTGTCCTGAAGGCCATGGAGAAAGCACATGGGCAGGGGTCTGCCCGCCCAGACATCCTTTCCCTGGAGAACCAGTGCCTCGCCTCCCTCTCCAGGTTGGAGAGTACAGTGTCGGCCAGCCCCTTGCTTCAGTGTCTCCAGCCGCTGCACACGATGCCAGCTGACGGATGTAGCCTGAACACCAGAAATACCTGGAAGTCTTGGGGTCTCTCTGAAGGACAAGACCTTGGGTCTTCTCCCGAGGCCCTGAAGCCCACCTCTGCTGCAGAGAAGAGTCACACCGCAGCTTTGGTAATAGTTCCAGGCAGCTTATCTTGACTCCAGCTGTGTCTCTCTGGCTCTCAGTGCCTCAGTTTCCCTTTGTGGTGCTGTTTCCGTAGAACCGCTTCCTGAGTTGCCTTTTACCCTGGGGATGTCTTCATCAGCATCATTATTTGTTGTATGTTTGGCACCAGAGAGAAGAGAATAGGTCCTGTCCTAGTACACACCTGCTCCCGAGAGCTTGGGCAGAGTCAGGCAGGTGCTTCTGGTATGAGATACATTTGTTAAACCGGGTGCTGCTCCTGCACCCATGTGGGCACATTGCTTTTTACAGACTTGGGGTCTAGACTGATGGAAAAGGTGAATCTAAGCCCGCACATGGTGTCTACCAGTGAAAGACAACCTGCCCAAGACCCAACACTTTCATGGCCTTCACTTACTCTCCTCAAAAAGGCAAGGAGTGACAATCTACCTTCTTAGGACACTGAGAGCATTCTAGCTACTCCTATATTACTCTGATTTAGAGCTTTGTGAATGCAAAAAGTCATAGAGAATATAGTTGTTTCACTCAATTTTCCAACAGCCCAGTCAGCTAGGTGGAAGTGAAGGCAAAAACTCAGGTTCAACTAAGCCCAAGATTGCTGGAGGACTGATGTGGGAATTGCCTCTTCTTCTTCTTCTTTTTTTTTTAAGATTTTTTTTTTTTTTGTATTGCAAAGGCAGATATACAGAGAGGAGAGACAGAGAAGAAGAGCTTCTGTCCTACAATTCACTCCCCAAGTGGCAGCAATGGCTGGAGTTGTGCCAATCTGTAGCCAGGAGCCAGGAGCTTCTTCTGGGTCTCCCACATGGTGCAGGGTCCCAAGGCTTTGGGCCATCTTTGACTGCTTTCCTAGGCCACAAGCAGGGTGCTGGATGGGAAGCGGAGCTTCAGGGATTAGAACTGGTGCCCATATGGGATCCCAGCATATGCAAGGCGAGGACTTTATTTTTTTTTTAAGATTTATTTTATCTTTCATTACAAAGTCAGATATACAGAGTGGAGGAGAGAGAGAGAGAAAGATCTTCCATCTGATGAGTCACTCCCCAAGTGAGTGCAACGGCCAGTGCTGTGCCGATCCAAAGCCAGGAGCCAGGAACTTCTTCCAGGTCTCCCACATGGGTGCAGGGTCCCGAGGCTTTGGGCCAAGGCGAGGACTTTAGCCATCAGGCTAGTGCGCTGGGCCCAGCTCTTGTTCTGACTCCACAAACATTTGAAAAGCATCCTAAGGGCTCAGTGAAGGGTTCTAAGCTTCCAGATGATGACATCAATAAGGAGATAAAGGCAGCAGGGGAAGATCACAAAACATCTGTGTGCAGGCTCACAAGGTTGAGTAGGAGAGTTGGAGAGGTGGGATGTGCGGCAGAAAGAGGAGAGCACTTGATCAGAGATGTGGCAGATGAACCTGGGTTGAGAAGGGAGAGGAGTTCATGTGTCATAGAGGTGGGCCCTTCCTCTCTGGGATCCACCTTTCGATTCCTGTATCTAAGAAGCTCTGTGGGTACTTCCTCTGACTTGTAACTGCTGCCATCTCCAGGGTCATTGGTCCTATTTGAAAGAAGATAAAAAACTCGAAGAGATGAGCGGAGTGGAGTTCCACATGCCTGTTTACAGTCTGAGCCTGGGAGACAAGGAGGAGGTGGAGGAGCTGGCTCTGAAGCTCCCTGCTGCTGGGGATGCTGCGTCTCATCCTGAGCCCATCGGCCAGGCCCTTCAGGAAAAGAAGGTGAACGATCCAGAGTCAGAGTGACCATGAGGGAGGGGAGGTAGGGGACAGGGCTCCTCCCGGATGGAAGGGGAGGCAGGGGAGCGACACGACCCAGCTCTCATTTCTCACAGTTGCATAAACATTTTCCCCAATCTAGGGTTCTATCCTCTCTGTGCTTGATTCTGAGTTGTTCTGTGTGGATGTTTAAAGGGGTCCTGATTGCCTCTGGTCGCCTCTCTTCTCTCTTTTCTCTAATTCCCAGATGGTTCTCATGAGCTTGCTGTGTTCCACCGTGGCCTCGAATGTGAATAGAAAAGATAAAACTGACAGGACACAGGATTGCATCCGCCATGTTTGCGGGGAACTCGCCGCCCTGGAGCCTGAGTTCATCCTCAAGGTATTGCTGGGTGGAGGAGAGGGTGGGTGTGGACATGGGCAAGCTGATTCTGATTTGGGCAGGAGTGGCTCCTAGCTCCCTGTTGGGGTGGAAAGAGCTCCAACTTGGGAGGAAATGGAATCTCTGGGTGAGTGTAAAGCTTAGTTCTGCAAAGAGTGAGCAAAGAAGAGACTGGGAAAGACACACTAAGGTTGTCAAAAGGCTGACCATGCCAGGCTGGTGGGGATTGAGGAACTAAAATCTGGAACACTTTCCAAAAGCTCATGTGAATGCACCTGGAAGGTCTGGCATTGTGGCACAGTGAGTTAAGCTACTACATATAGTGCTAGCATTCCATATGAGCACCAATTTAAACACTGGCTTCTCTGTCCACACTCTAGCTTTCTGCTCATGCAGCCGAAAGGGCATCAGAAAATGGCCCCAGTCCTTGAGTCCTTGGCCCAGCTCTGGTGTTTTGGGGATAAACCAATGATGGGAGAGCTCTCTTTGCCTCTGTCTCTCTCGCTCTGTAACTCTGCCTTTCAAATAAAGAAAAGGGGGCTTTTTTTTTTAAGATTTAATTTTTTTTTTTTAAATTTGAAAGGCAGAGTTACAGAGAGAGAAGGCAAGACAGAGGGAGTAAGATCTTCCATTCATTGATTCACTCCCCAGATAACCACATGGCTGGAGCTGAGCTGGTCCAAAGCTAGGACCTTGAGTCTTCTTCGAGGTGCAGGGGCCCAAGGATCTGGGCCATCTTTTCCCAGGCACATTAACAGGGAGCTGAATCGGAAGTGGAGCAACAAGAACTCGAATAGACACCCATATGGGGTGCTGACACTGTGGGTGGAGGCTTACGCTATTGGGCCATAGCACTATTTCCAAGAAATACACCTGAAGTAGTAGATAGTGACCATTTCGGAAGCAGAGAAGAGCGGGGAAGCTTTCTGTGATTCTTTGGAAGTCAGCAGGGCTCATTAGTGATTTGTATCCCAGGTAGGTTTTTGACAGATGTTGATGTGGGGGATTTTCCAGAGAAAGGCCTCCGGCTGGCTTGGACGCCAGGTAGCAGAGGTTGTGTGGGAAAAGTGGAAAGGAACTAGATGACGGAACTTAGAAGGTCCAGCCAAAAAACTCATGGGTTTATGTTTTGTGGACCATCTGGAGGGTTCAGGAAGGGTTTTCTGCAGCCAGACCCAGCTGGCTGAGGGCATGTGCTGATGGAAGTGGCTGACAAGCGAGGTTCCCTCACTCTGTGTCCCAGGCAGCTCTCTACACCAGGCAGCAGCTGAACATCCGCGATGTGGCCAACCAGGTCCTGGCTATCGCTGCCTTCCTGCCGGCCTGCCGTCCCTACCTGCGCCGATATTTCTGTGCCATTGTCCAGCTGCCTTCTGACTGGATCCAAGTGGCTGAGTGCTACCAGGTACGGCACTTGGGGCCCTGGTCTGCGGCCCCCACTGGATGCCCTTCCTTGGCTCAGGCATCCCTGGAGAACACTTGGTCAGCCTGGCTTCCCTTTTCCTCTCCTCACGCTCCTCCTGGCTCAGCCTGGGCTGGACTGGGGGGAGATAGGCAGCTTCTCGCTGGGCTGGGTTACAGACTCAGACTGAGAAAGGCTGGACTCAAGTCTGGGCAAAACCCATCTTTTTCTGGATCTCATGTTCTTAATGAAGAAAACAAGAATCAGGGACATCTGCTGAGTCGACTACCCACGCACCCCAGAAATTGTGATCTGGGATCACGGTGGCGAAAAATCTGCTCTCTTAGCTGTACTGTTCTGGGAGCCCAGGAATGGCCTTGTAGGGTTGGAAGGGCCTGTTTGGGTCTTGCTAATGATGATATTTCTGTCACTCGCTTGCGCTCTCCCTGACAGAGCCTGGCTGGAGGAAATGAGAACAAGCTGGTAGCCCTGCCCGCCTGTCTCCGTGCTGCTATGACAGACAAATTTGCCCAGTTTGATGAGTATCAGCTGGCTAAGTACAACCTGCGGAAGCACCGAGCCAAGAGCCGGCCCCGCCGGCCCCCACGCCCCCCAGTGAGTCTCGGCTTCAGCCTTCCCGGTTTTCCATTGGGGCCTCTGTCTCTGGAGAGGAACTGACCCCGGGAGGGAGGACAGGGGCTCTGCAGCCAGCATCTGCTGAGGTCCTGTGGCGGCAGCCAAGGAGTCTCAGAAATGTGGAGGAGCCTGGCAGAGCTGGGGGTGCAGGGCAGGGCTTGCTTTCAGCTGGCAGGAAAGCTGCAGGGCTGTTGGAACGGGTCTCCCCTGGGAGAAGCTCCTTTCTCTCTTTGTAACTGCTTCTCCTGTTTCTACAGAGGACCGAGCGCCCGTTTTCTGAGAAAAAGAGGAACGTGCCGAGGTGCCTCCCGCTTCTGAAACAAGAACAGAAAAAGGTGAATGCCTTGTCTCTCGACTAACCTTCAGACAAGTTCCCATTGGAGGGTGCGGGCGGCACGTGCTCATTGCTGGTCTGCAGACTCTCAGACATGATTGGAGTCAGGTTCTTCCAGTACTATGGGAGGCTTATGTGTGTCCCCCCCCCCTTCCTTGATAATTGTTTTTATTGACAGGTGAACTGGCCAGTTGGACAAATGAGTTAGAAACACGAGGAGGGGTGGGCATTTCAGGCAGTGATTGGAATGTTTCTGGTTTGAGTCCCAGCCCCACTTGGGATCCAACTTCCTGCTCGTGTGCACCCTGGGAAGGCAGTGGGTGATGGCTCAGTGGCTGAGTGCCTGCCACCCGTGTGGGAGACCCAGCTGGAGTTCCTGGCTTTAGCTTGGACCAGCCTCGGCTGTTATGGACGTTTTGGGAGTGAACCGGTAGATGGAGGAGTTCTCTTGCTCCGTCCCTGCCTCTTTCCTTTCTTTCCTCTCTCCTTCCTCCTGCCCTTACTTTTCAGACAAAATGAAAAAAAAAAAAGTAAAAAAAAAAATGGTTATGAAATATCTGCCTTTCATAGGAAATTTTTAAAAGCACACCAAACCTTTTTATTTTGATGGCAAATAAGGCATTGCAGAGAACAGTTAAGAGCATCTAATCTGGCCTCAGCTCCCCTGCTTTCACTCGCCTTCAGCCCTTGATGACTGTGAGGCTGGAGGCCTCAACCTCCCACTTTCCTCTTAAGTCCAGTAGGGAAACAGCAAAACGTACATTGAGTGCTATTATAAGGATTACATTCATTACTGTATTTTTTTTTAAAGATTTATTTTATTTGTACTGGAAAGTCAGATATATAGAGAGGAGGAGAGACTGAGAGGAATATCTTCCCTCTATTGATTCACTCCCCAAGCAGCCACAATGGCTGGAACTGAGCCAATCCAAAGCCAGGAGCCCGGAGCCTCTTCTAGGTCTCCCACATGGGTGCAGGATCCCAAAGCTTTGGGCCATGCTTGACTACTTTCTCAGGCCACAAGCAGGGAGCTGGTGGGAAGAGGGGCTGCTGGGTTTAGAACCAGCACCCATATGGGATCCTGGACATGCAAGGCGAGGACTTCAGCCACTAGGCTACCATGCCAGGACCTTGTTAATGTATTTAAAGTGTTTCTCATGTCAGCCATGACATAGGAGTTTGCTGTCACCGCTGTCGTCATGATTAAAATAGATTATTGGGAAAGTGTAAATTGGTATGATAAGAAAAAGAAAACACGTTTTCAGTTGGCCAGCTGGTTTTTTCCTCCCGTTAACATACTGTGTGCTTAGCTTTTGTACTCTAGGAGCTTCTGAAAGCTGCCTTTCTTTAGCTTTGGAACGCCTCACAGCTTATGGTGTGTGCTTGCTTCCCTTTATCTGTTCAGCTGGAGGAGGCTGGACTAGGGTTGCTCCTCCCTGTCGCTCCCTCTGAGAACAAGGATGTTCTCTGTTCGGCCCATCCCTGTGTTGTTTTTTGCAGCCAGCCACCCCGCATAGCCTCTGATAGTTCAGTCTTGTATAAACAAAGCCCGGTGGACTTGGCCCTGCCCCAGTAAACACCTGCTCTCCTGTGCTCATTTGTGGATGCTCTTATTGTTGGACATTTTTAACCTTCTGTTTCTACTCTGGTCAAATCTAGTTTGGGAGAGAGAAATTGCCTCATAGCTACAGCATGATCTTGGGTTCTGCTTTCTGAAGACAGTGATGTTGTTCATGGACGAAATGCCCCCCATGGGACTGGGGGCCGGGGGTGTTTCCACAGTTTGAAGCAACCTACAGTCGTGTGCCAGAGAAGAAGACTCCCTCAAGGTTCACCTTGAAGAAGCTGGTGCAGCGATTGCATATCCATGAGCCTGCTCAGCATGTCCAGTCCTTGCTAGGCTGCAGGTGAGGAGCTAAACCGTGCTCACACATCCCATGGCTTTTCAAGGTCATGGCCCCACTTCTGGTAGCCGTACACTCTAGGGACCTGTGCTAGGGTAGATGTGGGCTATGAACATGGTTGAGTCCACGTGGGTGACTCAACTTGCCTTTTCTTTCTTCCGCCAGCTGCAAAATGATAGACCCGTTCTCTGTTCCAGATACCCTTCCACCCTGCAGCTCTTTTCTCGGAGTCGCTTGCCTGGGCCCTGGGATTCTAGCAGAGCTGGGAAGCGGATGAAGCTCTCTGTGCCAGAGACCTGGGAGAGAGAGCTGAGCCTGCAGGGCAACAAAGCTTCCGTCTGGGAGAAACTCATTGGTAAAATGACCTTGACCATTGTGTTTTAGACATTGGGTAGAAGCTTTCCATGTGTGATGAGGTTATTCTCTCACTGCTAGTTCCGTCCCTGCAGGTGAATAGATTTAGAAGGTTTGTCATTGACTGTACCAAAATAGACAGATGAGCCTGCTTTGAGTGATGTTGGAGTTACAGGAAGGTCATTGTTCAAGATGTAGTTAGGTGACCTGCAGGTTATTTTTGTTGTTAAGATTTGTGTATTTAATTACTTATTTGAAATATTGAATGAGGGGGAGACACACACATACATCTTGCATCTGCTGGTTCACTCCCTAAATGCCCACAAAGGCCCGGTCTGGGCCATGTCAAAACCAGGAGCCAGGAACCCCATCTAGGTTTCTCACATGGGTGTTTGTCTGGGACCCAAATGCCCGGACATCTTCCACTGCCTTCTCAGCAGCACGGTTGGAAGTAGAGCAGCTAGGACTGAGGGTGGTGTGCCAGTGCCATAAATGGTAGATTAACTCACTGTGCCACAATGCTGGCTTTCTGCATCTCTGACTGCAGCCCTGTTTAAGCTTTTCTTGAAAAACTGAATGACAGAAAGAGGACACATACACATTACATTTAGTTTTCTCTTTCTCTGTTATTTTGTTAATTAAAAAATTTTTTTAAAAAAATATTTGTTTGAAAGGCAAAGTTATACACTTTGAAAGGTGAAGTTACAAACACACACACATACAATCTTCTATCTATTGGTTCACTCTCCAGATGACTGTGATGGCTGAAGCTAGGCTGGTCAAAAGCCAAGAGCCAGAAGCTTCCAGCAGGTTTCCCACATGGGTGCGGAAACCAAAGCAAATGGGCCGCCTTCTGCAGCTTTCTACATTCGCAAGGAGCTAGATTGGAAGTGGAACAGCTGGGATGCAAACCAATGCCCATTTGGGATTGTGGCATCACAGATGGCAGTTCTACCCATTAGGCCACAGCTCTGATCCCTATTTTGTTAATTTTTACCTATAGAGTGCTTCTATTTTTATCTGATTTCCATGATGTTTCCTCTTTTGTTTTTGAGAAAGAGTCATATTGTTGCGAAACATCCGACTTTGGAGTTTTCTGTTGATTTCATTATTGGGAGCTTCAGGGCTCAGATCGCCTCTGACTCATTTCGATGTGCATCCACGGATGTAGGTTTTTGATGCTCTTGTTCATTCATTTTTCTGATCCTTGTTCCCCATCTGCTGCAGATGATGGGAAACTTCCCTACATGGCCATGCTCCGGAACCTGTGCAACCTGCTGCGGGTCGGAATCAGCGCCCGCCACCACAAGCTGGTCCTGCAGCGCCTCCAGCATGCTGTACGTGTTAGGGGTCAGGATGGTGGGGTGAGGCCCTGTGGTGAGACAAGGTGTGGAGCTGCGGCTGCTGCAAGGAGGCCAAGGCTTTCCAGGGGGCCGAGGAAGGTCATGCTGTTTTCATGAGAGCTACCAATTGGGTTGGCAATGGAGGTTGGGTGGGGGAGACAGGGCTGAGGGTTTAGTCTTCTTCTGGGAAATTATAATGGGATTTAAATTTAAAAATTTAAAGAAATTTAACTTGAGCCCAGTGATTTCCTAGTGATGTAGCTTACTTGACAGGGAATCAGATATGAAAGCGACATGCCTCCTTGTGTCATTTTGTTATCTTTATTCACCTCTTCTCATCCTTTGAAATGACCACTTTTGAGGCCACACCTGTGGCATAGTAGACTAAATCTGCTTGTGGTTCCAGCATCTAACATGGGTGTTGATTCAAGTCCCGGATGCCTCATTCCAGCTCTCTGCTTATGGCTTGGGAGAAAAGTGAAGACCGGCTGAAGTCCTTGGGTCCCAGCCCCCGTGTGGGGAGACCTGGCTCTTCGCTTTGCATTGGGCCAGCTCTGGCCGATGCAGCCTTATAGGGAGTGACTCAGTGGATGGATGATCACCTTCTCTCTGTCTCTCCTTCTCTCTGTAACTTTACCTTTCAAATATGAATAAATTAATTAAAAAAATAAAATGGTCACTTTTCTCTTTCCTCCATTCTCTTCTCTAAGTCCCTCTTGTCCTTGCTGGCCTTCCCACATGCTCGGGGAGCTGCCGCCTCACCCCCCTGGCTCCTTCAGCTTCCATATCGCTCGCTCCTCTGCTCACATCCCTTCCTCTGCTTTGCAGAAGTCGGTGATCCACAGTCGGCAGTTTCCATTCAGGTTCCTCAATGCCCACGATTCCATCAATGTCCTGGAGACTCAACTCAGAAATAAAGGTATTCACTCTTTTCTTCCAATTCTTGTCTGCCTGTCATGTCTGGGAGGGAAGGACACAGCAGCCTCGATATCCTTGGCCTCTCCTTGCCTTGTGTGCTTGCAGTGGGGGTGGGAGAGAACAGAAGTCAGATGCTTGCAGCCCCGGGGGTTGAGACTCTGGACACAGTGATGGCAGGGCAAGATGATTGAATGGAAGCTACTGGTCTCACATATCCATCTGTTGCCACACAGCATTGCCCTTTCCTTCCAATACAACATTGATGAGGCGGATACTGATTAGAAATTTAAGAGATGACGAGAGGCGCACCCGCGCCCGTCCTCGTGTGCTTTGCAACCCGAGTCGTCAGCAGCTTCGGGCAGCAATGGCGATCCCTGTGATGTATGAGCAGCTCCAGCGAGAGAAACGGAGACTACACAAAGCCAGGTGTGTGCCCCAGCCGGGAGCTGACAGCAGGCACCAGGAGGTGGCCTGGTGAGGCTTGGGGGTTGCCTGAGGACCCCAGTTGTGTTTCTGTAAGGATGCTTGTCAGCCCTCTGCATGCCTTGGACTTGCCTGGTTGCGGTAATCTTATCCATTGCCCTGCAAAACTCATCTTTAACATTGCCCGGTCCCAGTCTCCTATACCCGTGCAGGAGGCAGGCAGTGGTCCAGGGTGGCAGTGCTTGTGGAGGGAGGCAGAGGACCCTGTCACCCAGTGGCAAGTGCACATCTTCCCATCTGTCTCAAAGTGGCAGCAGTCAAGCCCTGAGTGCTTGTGTCTTTGTCCTTCCTGCCCACAGGCAGTGCACCTATGACAGTGACATGTTGGAGCGGTATCGACAAGCCCTGGAGACGGCCGTGAACATCTCAGTGCGGCACAGCCTGCCCCCACTGCCCGGCCGCACCCTCTTGGTCTATCTGGCAGATGCTGATGCAGACAAGCTATGTCCCAAGAACAACGTACAAGGGGTAATGAAACAAAAAGCATCTTCCAAGGGGTTGACTGCTATTCCCAGTCCTGGTTCTCCAAGGCAAGCACATGGCCTGGAATTTGCCTTTGAGAACTGGATTTGTAGGACAATTCCTAACATGTGGTTTCACCATGTCTGTGGATAATAACAGCCACCTATCAATCACGTGTGGCTCTTACTTGACACCCTCTAAATGTCTATCACTGAAAACATGTCTCAGTTTTACCTCTCTGCCTTCCAGCATTGTTTTTGAGCAGAGATCTTCCCTCCTGGCTGCCTGCCACCCCAGCTGGCTTTCGGCTAGTTGCTGGAGACACCCTCTCCAAGTGCGGACCCCATGTCTTTTTCTGAAGTCATCAGTGGGGGGTCTGTTTCCCAGGGCTGGGCAAGCCAGGAGGGGATTTCAGAATTAGGGCTTTGTTGCCCCTGATACTTGTCCATCAGCCGCCGATGAACTACGTGCTGCTGCTGATTGCCATGATGGTCGCGAGGGCAGAACAGGTGGATCTCTTGCTTTGCGCTGGAGGCACTCTGAAGACCGCGGTGCTTAAGGCAGAAGAAGGCATCCTGAAGACTGCCACCGATCTCTATGCTCAAGTCCAGGTCAGACAGCCAACCCCACCACTCACAAATGCATGGGGTGTCCAAGCCTGGCATTTTTGATTTCTCAAGGTAGCTGTGCTGTCCCGTCCTTTCCAACCACACAGCGTGAGTCTCTTTTGTTAAGGAGCTGGAGGAAAAGGATGGCTGGTCCGTGCGTACTTTTGGGAAGTACCTGTGCTCCCTGGCTGCCCGAAGGGTCCCTGTAAGTACTGCTTAGTCCCTCAACAACCCTCCTGTCCTCACATTTTTCTCCACAACTGATGCATCTCATTTCTTGTTGTAATGCTGACTTTTCAAAACATGTACAGCATTGACCTAGTGCAGTGCTGGTGAATTTTTGGCCCTGCCTTGTTGGAAGAATTAGTTTAAAAATCAGCATTTGCTGATCTCCATGGTGTGAGTTGTCCTGTACAGATCCAGGCTGTCCACTCGTTGTCACACGGAGTTGGGAGGCGATGCTGTGTAGCACACCACTGTGTGTTATTTCCTTACTTCTAGCATGTGGATGTGCGTCAGCTCACGGGCCGATCACAGTCAGGTGAAGCAAGCAATTAGGAAGGGACAGGTTTGGAGCATTGGATAAATTTGTTTTTAAAGTGATTTATTTATTTCTAAGCTTTTACAGTTTAGTGTTTAATAGTGACCATGTTAATTACCAGCCCTAAAGGAGCCCGTTTTAGTGCACCACTGCCCCTACCCTACCACAGCATCCGCAGCCCTGGAGCACCAGGGGTCCGTGGCTGTTTTTGTTCAGAGGGCTCTGGGTCCTCCAGTCCTCTGTTGTTGAGATTCGGGGCTCATTCACATCTCCTCTATCCTTTTGGTCCCTGTTCTCATCCTACAGGTGGACAGGGTCATCCTCTTTGGCCAGGAGATGGATGAGAGAAGGTTAAATGTAACCAAGCAGCTCTTCTGGCAGCATGTGAATCCCAAGTGTCTGTTTGTTGGTGTCCTTCTGAAGAAGACACGCTACCTGTAAGGGTCCCTGCACTCCCTGCCCGAGGTCTAGAGTTAACAGTCCCTGTGTTCCCTTGACCCCTGCAGAGGGTGGGATGCGCTCATTAGCTACACACTCCCTGTCTCCACCTTCTCATCTCTGCTGCACTGTAGGGGCTAGAAGTTTCTCTGATCTTCAGCCTAAATCTAGATGTTTGTACCTGCCCTTGCCTACTAACCCTATGTTAAGTACAGAGGGCAAGTTCATCTTAAGGAGTGAGGGGAGCCCAGATCAATGACCGCGTCTTCCTTTGCCAGGTCACCAGTTTCGCATCCCAATGACGTGACACTCTCAGGCTGTACGGACGGGATTCTGAAGTGAGTACAAGGCGGACCCTGAAGGGGTTGGGGACTTTGTTAGGACACCTTTAGAAAATCATCTAATGTCTTACTTCATTTATTTGTTTTTTTAAAGCAAGGTCAAAGTTTATTCCTCTTTTACAGCTGTTCAGGCCTGCTAGTAACATAGGGACCCAGGCACTTACTATCTTTTGAAAATACACATTTTTATTTTAATTATTCTATAATAATTATGCATATTGATGGGGTACAATGTGCCATTTCAATATGTATACACAGTGTGTAATGATCAGCTAGAGTTCTTGCATATCTATCGTTTCATATAATGATTATTTCTTATGTTGAGAAGATTAAAAATCCTCTCTGCTGGCTGTTTTGAAATGTGCCATTAATTATTGTCAACCATAGTTAACCTACTGTGATCTAGAATATTCCAGGTTATTCCTCAGATTCATCTGCACCTTGTGTCCCTTAGCTGTCTTCCTGCGTGCTTGCCTCTCCACACCTTTCCTGTATTCCACGACCACTCTTCTACTCCTTACTTCTGTGAGATCAACTTTGTAGCTTCCAAATATAAGTGAGAACATGAACTATTTGTCTCACTATGCCTGGCTAATTACTTTAAAAAATTCTTAAAGGTCTATTTATTTCTTTGAATAGAAGGAGAGGCAGAGAGAAAGAGATCTTCTTTTAATTCACTCCCCAAATGGCTGCAATCGCCACGCCTGGGACATCCGCTGGCTTTTCTGGGGTATCAACAGTGTGCTGGATTGGAAGCAGAGCAACTGGGACTTGAACCGGTGCTCTGATGAAGGATGCCCGTGTTGCAAGTGGCTTAATCTGTTGCACCACAACACTACCCTGTGGCTTATTTGTTTTAACATAATGTTGCTGGTTCCATCCATGTTACTGCAAGTGACATAATTCCATTCCTTTTTATGGCTGAATAGTATTCTGTTGTGCATATTATGAACACATCTTCTTAATCCACTGCCCTAGGTTGAATCTCTTGTGGCTTCTGTGACTAGTGCTGTATTAGATATGGGGCACACATGCCTCTTGAACATACTGATTTCATTACTTTGAATATATGCTCACAGTAAGCTAGCTGGATCATGTGGCTGTTCTATTTCTAGTTTTTTTTTTTTTTTTAGGAATTTCTGTATTCTTTCCCATACTGAATATGCTAGTTTACATACCCATCAACAATGTATAATAGCTTATGGTTTTCCACATTCTAACACTTAAAAAAAATTTATTGGAGGGTCCAGCGCGATAGCCTAGCTGCTAAAGTCCTCACCTTGCATGCGCCAGGATCCCATACAGGTGCCAGTTTTAATCCCAGTGGCCCTGCTTCCCATCCAGCTCCCTGCTTGTGGCCTGGGAAGGCAGTTGAGGACGGCCCAAAGCCTTGGGACCCTGCACCCGCATGAGCAACTCGAGACTGCAGTCTCCTAGCTTCGTATTGGCTCAGCTCTGGCTGTTGCAGTCACTTGGGGAGTGAGTCAACGGATGGAAGATCTTCCTCTCTGTCTCTCCTCTCCTTCTCTCTGTATATCTACTTTCCAATACAAATAAAATAAATCTTAAGAATTGTTTTTTATTGGAAGACACAGCAGGGTGGGCTCCAGCTGAGTTTTCTTCTCTCCCATTCCCTTGGTTTTGCAGTCTCTACTTTTATCATGTGTAGTCATCTTCTCAAGGGCATCCTGTTTACTGGGCGACCCACACTAACCAATTCTTTGTCCTTTTGTCCCTCTTGGAAGACATTCCTGATTCTGAATTCTACTTTTATTTATTTTGTTACCATTAATGTCAGGTTCATTGCAGAACGCGGAGCCTCCCGCCTTCTGGAACATGTGGGCCAAATGGATAAAATCTTCAAGATTCCACCACCCCCAGGGAAGAAGGGAGTCACGTCTCTCCAGCCCGTGGAAGAGAATGTTCCGAGCCCCCTAGCTCCTATTTCCCAACCTGGGTCTGTCTGTGTTTCTGTGTCTTTGTGAATTGGGAAGGGTTGTGATAAGATCAGAAACTCTGAAATTCTGGCTGTTGAGCTACTGCTTGTTCTGGTCGCCAAGGTATACTTCTCCTTGCGGCACATTTCTTTAGCACGGGAAACTGTCAGGTTATGAACTTGAAGGTTAGATATAATACTGGGAGGCCAGCAGGCACCATGGCCATATACCTCGGGCTTAGGTGCAGGACTTGGAAGCACAGGCTCTGACCTTTTCATCCTAGCTTTGCCAAAGAGTACCTTGAATGTTGGGCTAATTGCCTAATTTCTTAAAGCAATAGTTTCCTGGCCAGTGAAAAGGAGATCATAATAATATTTATCTCACTGTGTCGCCGTGAGCAAATTTTAAGTGCATAATAATGACAAGGCAAAAAGGGAGGGCTACGGGAGGAACAGCAAGAAATTGTAGGGTTCTGCATTTGGGATCAGAGTGGAGTGTTCCCTGGAGCGCTGCTGGGCCCCCTTGTCTCTCCCTGTCCCCCTGGTTCACGTTCATCTGAAGGTGATCGCATCACTGTTGGTGGATTAGGTGGTGGGGCCAGTCACTAGACTGAGTCTCACCATCTCCCTGCTAACCCCTCAGGTGGCGCAGTGTCCGGCTTTTCATTTCATCCACTTTCCGGGACATGCACGGGGAGCGGGACTTGCTGCTGAGGTCTGTGCTGCCAGCCCTGCAGGCCCGAGCTGCACCCCACCGCATCAGTCTACACGGCATTGACCTGCGCTGGGGCATCACGGAGGAGGAAACCCGCAGGAACAGGTAGGGAGGTAGGAGTGGGCTGCAGGGACGAGGGGCTGGAGCGTGAGAGCTGAGGTGGGCAGGAGCTAGGGCTGCAAGAATGGATGAGAGCAAGTAATGGAGTTGGTTGTCAGGTGCTACTGAGGGCCGCCTGCCTTGACTTTGCTCAATGTACCCCAGAGCCCCTACTTGCATTCCCTCATCCTCTCACCACTGATTCTTTCCTGTCTTCATAACCATGCCTGCAGGCAGCTGGAGGTTTGCCTTGGGGAGGTGGCGAGTTCCCAGCTGTTTGTGGGGATCCTGGGCTCCCGCTATGGCCACGTTCCCCTTGACTACAACCTACCTGATCACCCTCACTTCCACTGGGTAAGTGACATGAAGTTGGGGAAAAAGTCAAGGTCAGACAGGAGTTGGGGGAGTTTGTCAGGAACCCATGCACAGGCAGGCCCTGGTTGCTTGGAGTGAGACATGGGCAGGAAATTCTGCGAGTGGCTAAGTCCTAGAGGGGGGGAATGCATTTGACAAGGCTCTCTGGAGTTGGCCAAAGGATGTAAGAAGGAGGAGAGGTGGGAGAGGTAGCTGGGTGTTCAGTCTGTCAAATGTGGGATCTGATCTCTGGTCTGGCATTTGCAGGTTATCTATCTGGCTTTGTGGGAAGCAACTGAATCTAACCTCCCCTTAGTTTCTCCATATATTAAAAAGAAACAGCCACACCCACATTGCATGTTCATGTCAGAATTAAAAACCTTTTCAAGAGGTGCTCCATCCCTGATGGGCATTCCATAAATGCTGGCGATCAGCTACGTCTGGGAGGGATGCGATGGAGGCTGGGGATCAGGGGTATTAAAGTGACCTAAACTTGTCCTCTCTGCTCTCTCCCTGCAGGCCAAGCAGTATCCTGCAGGGCGCTCTGTGACGGAGATGGAGGTGATGCAGTTCCTGAATCGGGACCTAGGCCTGCAGCCTTCTGCCCAGGCTCTCATCTACTTCCGGGATTCAAGCTTCCTCAGGTAGGTTCTGTTGCTTCCAGGGCCAGCATCGCCCTCCCCAGAGGGCAAAGGCTGTCTTAGTCATCTCTCTCCAAAATTCAAAGAGGAGGGAGCCAGAGGAGAGAAGCAGGCCTCAGAGAGGACACTGTTACAGCCCCCAGTCAGCCTCAGAGCCGATGTTTAGGGAACACCATTTGAGGTAGTCAGGGAATCACTCGTGATGTTTGGTGGCGGGACCTGGCTCTGAGGGTGGCCTCACGCTTGGTCTGACCTTGCTGGTCAGCTCTGTGCCAGATGCCTGGAAATCGGACTTTGTTTCTGAGTCTGAGGAGGCTGCGCGTCGAATCTCAGAACTGAAGGGCTACCTGAGCAGACAGAAAGGAATTACCTGTCGCAGGTGAGCTGGGGAATGCCCCTGAACAGAGCTGGGGCGAGGGAGCCAGGCCTGCCCTGACCTGGGTGCAACTTGCTTTGCCCACAGATACTCCTGTGGGTGGGGGGGTGTGGCTGCTGGCCGGCCCTACGTTGCGGGGCTGGAGGAGTTTGGGCAGTTGGTTCTGCAGGACGTGTGGGACATGATCCAGAAGCTTTACCTCCAGGTCAGAGGGAGTGATGGGAGCTGGTGGAATAGGAGGGAGGGAGGGTGATCTGGGTGAGCCCTGGTGGGGAAGAAGGAATCCATCCTGTGTGGGTCGTGTGAGTGATGCCTGGTGACTGTGAAGGGCCTGGAATGACAGGTCATCACTGCCCTCTGTGTCCTCAGCCCGGGGCTCAGCCAGAGCAGCAGGCCTCCGACTCTGACGATGATGCGGTCCAGGCCACCTTTCAGCAGCTGCAGAAGCCCCTGAGTTCTGCCCGCCCGCGCCTTCTTCAGGACATGGTCCAGCAGCTGATGCTGCGCCGGGAGAGGCTGAGCCTGGTGACCGGGCCATCAGGACAGGGCAAGACTGCCTTTCTGGTACAGCCTTTCAGAGTCCTGGCTGGGCGGGCTAAGGAGGCAGGGTACAGGGAGCATGCACACATCCAAGGTGGCTGTGTCTTCTGTTCCCGTCTCTTGTAGGCATCCCTCGTGTCAGCACTGCAGGCTCCTGATGAGGCCAAGGTGGCGCCCGTAGTCTTCTATCACTTTGCAGGGGCTCGTCCTGACCAGGGTCTTGCCCTCACCCTACTCAGACGCCTCTGTACCCATCTGCACAGCCAATTGCTTGAGCCGAGTGCCCTGCCCAGCACGTACCGGTGTGTAGCTCCCTTCTAGCCCTGCCTCGCTGAGGCCTCATGGCATCACCCCCACATCTCCTCACCCACTGACCCTGAATTCCCCTCCACTGACAGAGGCCTGGTATGGGAGCTGCAGCAGACACTGCTGCCCAAGTCAGCTGAGTCCCTGAAACCTGGCCAGACCCTGGTCCTGATAGTTGATGGGGCTGACAGGTTGGTGGACCAGAAAGGGCAGCTGATCTCAGACTGGATCCCGAAGACCCTTCCCCGGGTGAGTGTGAGCAGGTGGAAGAGGCAGGTTGGGGGAGAAAGAGAGAGGGGACTTTCTGATGTTCTCTTCTTTCTATCCTTCATTCCCATGCTCCTTTCTTCAAATGTCACAGTGGGTGCACCTGGTGCTGAGTGTGTCAAGCGATGGGAGCCTCGGGGAGACTCTTGAGCAAAGCCAGGGTGCCCATGTGGTGGCCCTGCGGGCGCTGGAGCCATCTGCCCGGGCCCAGCTGGTGAGAGAGGAGCTGGCTTTATATGGGAAGCGGCTGGAGGAGTCTCCATTTAATAACCAGGTTGGCTGTGGGTCAGGACTCCTGTGTGTGTGTGTGCGTGAAAAAGAAAGTGAGAGAGAGAGAGAAAGAGAGAGAAAGAGATGGGGTGTGGGGTGTGGGTGGGATGAGGGATCTGAGAGCTGAGTTCCTGGAGCACTGAGGCTGGCAGGCTGGCTGCTTCCTGCCTTCTCAGGGCTCTGTGCTGGGAAAGCTATTAGTAGTATGAATGTTAGTAGCATTGCCTTGTTCACCTGGTGACTGGTAACTTCAGGGCTTTTTGGGGCAAAGGGGATGTTGGTCTTTGGCTGTGGGTGGGGTCAGGCTGTGAGCTCAGGGGCTGGTTGGGAAGTGGGGAAGGATGGTTGTATCCTATGGTGATGTCTGTGTGCCTGTCCCCTGCCGGGGACTCTCTGAGAAGGCACTGCCTTATGGTGGACTGGGGGGTATGAGTGGCAGATGGCTGGCTATGGTCGGCCTCCTTGGTCCCCCACCTGAATCCTCTGAGTCTCGGCAGATGCAGCTGCTGCTGGTGAAGCGGGGCTCAGGCCTGCCACTGTACCTGCGCTTGGTCACCGATTACCTGCGGCTCTTCACGCTCTATGAGCAGGTTGGTTGCTTCGCGTCACCTGCTCTCACTTCTCTGCTGGTGGACTTCTTTGTTGCCTTCCTTCAGCGTGACTGCTCCTCCCATGCCATCTTGGGATCACTCACTCCCTCTTTTTGGCATGCTCCTGTCCCCTCTTCTTGCCCACCTCCTTCTCTTTATTTTTTTTTCATCCCTGCCCACTGTTTTTCTACTGCCCCTTCCCAACAACTGAAGCTGCTTCTCGCCATTGGCTCTCCAACTGACAGCTGGACTTCCTCACCCTCCCAGGTGTCCGAGAGACTCCGCACCCTGCCCGCCACCATCCCCCTGCTGCTGCAGCACATCCTGAGTACCCTGGAGCAAGAGCATGGTCCCCATGTCCTTCCCCAGGCCTTGACCACCCTTGAGGTCACTCGGAGCGGTCAGTGGTTGGAGTGGGTCGAGAAGCTGGGGGTTTCAAGGATCAGGTGTCCTTGGTTCACATAGGGTCTTAGCAAGCCAGGCAGGGAGGGTCAGGAGTCATCAAGGTGGTGGGGCATGTTGTGGTTTGGACAGGGAGTTTGAGCCTCAGAGGGCTTGGCTTTCAGGTCTGACTGTGGACCAGCTGCATGGAGTGCTGAGTGCTTGGAGGACTCTGCCCAAGGGGACCAAGAGCTGGGAAGAGGCAATGGCTGCTGGGAACAGCAGAGAGCCCTACCCCATGGGACCCTTTGCCTACCTTGTCCAGAGTCTGCGCAGGTACAGGTGTCCCCCCAGCCAGCTGAGCTCCCACCCACCTCACTCTACCTGCAGTCTGTGAGCCAGGGTCTCATGGGGCCTCTCTCCCTGCCTTCCTGCGAGGACAGTTTACTAGGAGAGGGCCCTCTGGAGCGCCGTGGGGCCCGCCTCTGCCTCTCTGATGGTCCTCTGAGGACAGCAGCCAGGCGTCGCTATGGGAAGAAGCCAGGACTGGAGGACACGGCACACATCTTCATTGCTAGTGAGTGCCACCCAGGCCAGCCTGGGCATGGGGTGTGCAGACCATGCCTGGAGTGCTCCCTGCCTGCTGGCTCCCTGGTCCGCCATCCTTTGATGTGGCCTTCGTGATCTCAATGCCCGAGCCCTTCCCAATGTCTCTCCTTCCAGCCCAGCTCTGGAAGATGTGTGATCCTGATGGCTCGGGCACCTTCCGAAATTGCCCTCCGGAGGCTCTGGAGGACCTGCCTTACCACCTGGTGTGTCTCAAACGCCATGGACACTTCTGTCCAGGCAGCTGCTTTGCCTCCTGAGCCCCTGCCCATCTTTTACCTCCGTGCCCCATCACAGCTGCCGTTACCCCTTCCCACCCCTCTTCCACTGTCTCCTTTCAGTTTTCCTGCTCTGCTTGCTGAGGTGTTCGTCCAAGCTCCTGGCTGCGCAGACAGGGTTTGGGACCCCAACATCTCCCTGCTCACCAGCCTGTTCAGCTTGCTAATGAACCCAATCTGACTTTCCTAGCTCCAGAGTAGGAACCGCGGTCTTCTTGCCAAGTTTCTCACCAGTGTCCACGTGGTGGCTGCACACCTGGAACTGGGTCTGATCTCTCGCCTCCTGGAAGCCCACGCCCTTTATGGTGAGCTGACAAACTGGGGAGTTTCTTCTCTGGCCCATCGGCCTCCTGGGAGTGTTCTGGGGTTCTAGCTGCTGCCTGGAGTGGTGCGGTGGAAGAATAGCCATATTTCTGTTGCAGGTTGAAGATACCAAGAGTGTGAGCAGGTGATTCTCAGGAAACATTTTGCTTTGATCCCCTAGATCAGAGCTTCTTTTTTTTTTTTCAAGATTTATTTATTTTTATTGCAAAGTCAGATATAGACAGAGGAGGAGAGACAGAGAGGAAGATCTTCTGTCCGATGATTTACTCCCCAAGTGACCTCAGTGGCCGCTGCTGCGCCGATCCGAAGCCAGGAGCCAGGAACCTCCTCCAGGTCTCCCATGCGGGTACAGGGTCCCAAGACTTTGGGCCGTCCTCGACTGCTTTCCCAGGCTGTAAGCAGGGAGCTGGATGGGAAGTGGAGCTGCAGGATTAGAACTGGTGCCCATATGGGATTCTGGCGCTTTAAAGGCAAAGACTTAGACCGCTGAGCCACTGCACTGAGCCCAGGGCTTCTTAAACTTTATTTCATAGGCATGAAGTTTAATGTGGGACATTTGTCAAATTACACATCCTTGGGCCCCCAGATTCTGGTTCTCTAGGTTCTGGTTCTTTTTGTTTTTATAGCAAGCCTTCCTGCTGTGAGGCCAGGCAGCCATGGTTTGAGGTTTATTGATTTGCACTGTATGTGTACTTGGTGCTGGGGTTAACGGTCCAGGCTTGCCTCCTAGGAACTTACTGCTTGTGTTTGTAGCTTCTTCAGACCCTGATGAGGAACATCCACTCCCTGAGGCTGATGTTGCTGTGTTTCGCACCTTCTTGAGGCAGCAGGCGCCAATCCTCAGCCAGTACCCCGTCCTGTTGGCCCAGCAGGCAGCCAACCAGCCTCAGGACTCGCCTCTCTGCTGCCAGGCCCCCCTGCTGTCCCAGCGATGGCACATCCAGCACAAGCTACAGTGGCTTAATAAGCCCCAGTCCATGAAGGATCAACAAAGGTAGGAGGACCCTTGACCCCAAACAGAGAGCAAGATATTGTACTTGCTTTTCCTTTGTTTCAATCTGGTCCTCCAACGTGGCTGGTGCTGTAGGCAGTAGCTTAGTTCTCTGAACCACTGTGTGCCAGAGAATAAAGGACAGACCAGAATCACTGGGGAGAAAGGAATCAGAGTGCAGAAATACGGAGGTGGATACCTGTTTGCATTCCCCACAAAGCCTCCTCTCTTCCTGCTCCTTCTCCAGCTTCAGCGTGTCTCTGCCAGTCTCCTCATCCCCTACAGCCGTGGCCATCTCCCCCAGTGGGCAGAGAGCAGCTGTGGGCACTGCCAATGGGACGGTTTACCTACTGGACCTGAGAGCCTGGCAGGTATGACCCTCGAGGTGGTGTGCAAGTTCCCTGTAGAAAACCCTCAGAGATTTCCCTGAAGGTCTGAATAGGCCAGGTCTGCTGATAGGTGCAACATCTCCATGCCAGTCAGGTCAGATCAAAGCGCTTGGTCAGAGAAGCAGCCCCAGCCCTGCCTAGCCCCACCCTGCTCCCTACCCCTTGGCAGTTCCTCTCCTCTCTGCCACTTGGATGTCCTGGGCGCTGCAGCCTCTGGGCCTGACTCTGGGTAGGACTCCCCTGCCACCCACCTGCTGCTGAGCCCTCTAATGCAACATATTGAAATTCCCATTTCACATCTCCTCCTGGGCCAGAATGAGGTCCTCCTAGCTCTTTTTTTGTGCTGTGGCCCCATTCTTCGAGGCACCACGGTGAGAATCTGGTCTGCACTCAACATGTCCCAACCCAGCCATCAGCGTGCCACCATGCTACTCTTTGTGGTGCTTTTCTAGACACTCTTTACTGAATTTTTAAAAAAGATTTATTTATTTATTTTGCAGAGTTGTAGAGAGAGAGAGGGAGAGGGAGAGAGATCTTCCATCTGCTGATTTACTTCCCAAGTGACTACAATGGCCAGAGCTGAGGCAGGTCCAAGGCCAGAAGCCAAGCTTTATCTAGGTACCCACATGGGTGGCAGGGCCCAAGTACTTGCACCATCTCCTGCTGCTTTCCCAGTCCATTGGTAGGGAGCTGGACTGAAGGTGGACCAGCTGGGACACAAACCAGTACCCATATGAGATTGAGATTCTGTTATAGGCAGCAACTTTACCTGCTGTACCACAGTGTCAGCCTGCATTCTTTTTTTTTTTTTTTTAAGAGATACTATATTTTTATTGGAAAGTCAGATATACAGAGAGGAGGAGAGACAGAAAGATCTTCCAGACATCCCAAGCGGCTACAATGGCCGGAGCTGAGCCAATCTGAAGCCAGGAGTCTCTTTCGGGTCTCCCACACGGGTGCAGGGTCCCAAGGCTTTGGGGCGCCCTCGACTGCTTTCCCAGGCCACAGGCAGGGAGCTGGATGGGAAGTGGGGACACCAGGATTAGAACCAGCGCCCATATGGGATCCTGGCACTTATAAGGCAAGGACTTTAGCCACACTGGGTCCCTAGTCTGCATTCTTTATGTGTTGTTATATTTATTACCCCCAAAGATGACGGTTCTTTAAATGTTTATGAGGAAAAAATGGAAGTAAAAGGCAAGTTTAGGAATAGACATTTGGTTCAGTGAGTGAAGACTCTGGTGGGGTTGCCTGCCTCCCATGTGGGACTGCTGGTTCAAGTCTCACTTCCTCCTCTTCCAGTCTAGTTCCCCACTGGTGTGTACCCTGGAAGGCAGCAGGTGATGGCTCAAGTGTGTGGGTGCATCATTGGCACGGAGTTCTGGCATTCTGCTTTCAGCCTGGCCCAGTCCTAACTGTTGTGGGCATTTGGGGAGTAAACTGGCAGATGAAGGGGCTCTCTGTGTCTCTCCACTTCTCAGTGAAATGAGAATAAGTAAATTTCTTACAAGATGCAGTTGTTGTGATATGAATATTTTTAAATCCATGCATGTGATGCATTCTTAAAAAGGTTACAGAAATGCTTATTACAAACAACCTAGAGATGAATTTCAATTTTTTTTGCAATAAAATAAATCTTGATTTAAAATATATATTAAAGAATTTTTGTTTTCTTAACTTGGCCCTGAGCACAGGCTGGGGGATGCAGAGAGCCAACAGCTCGAGGGCTCTTGCCTTGGCCATCTTTTTAGTGGGGACCTGGAACGGTGACATCCCACGGTCCCGGGTGTGGCTTGAACCCACTTGTGCACTTGCCATCACAGGAGGAGAAGTCTGTGGTGAGTGGCTGTGACGGCGTCTCCTGCTGTTTGTTCCTCTCAGACAATACGCTCTTTCTCACTGCCTTCGATGGGCTATTGGAGCTCTGGGACCTGCAGCATGGTTGCAGGTAAAGGGCCCTGCCCTCATGTCATCTGGAATCCCTGAGGGGAAGACACTGAGGGGGACCCTATGGCTGGGTGCACCCCCAAGGACCTTTGTCTTCTTGAGGTAGAGTGCTCCAGATCAAAGCTCACGAGAACCAAATCACTGGCTGCTGCCTGAGCCCGGACCGCCGGTTGCTGGCCACAGCCTGCCTTGGAGGATGCCTAAAGGTGAAGGCTTGCAGTGCTGTGGTGGTGGAGGCTTGCTGACTGCTTGCCCTGGGGAGGGAGGCCTTCCCTGCTGGGGAGGGGCAGCAGCAAGGTGGCCCTGGAGCTCTCCGACTGAGAAGTGCAGTGCTCTGAATCCTCTGCTCTCTCCCCAGCTGTGGGACACAGTCCGTGGGCAGCTGGTCCAGCAGCACACTTGTCCCAAGTCCCTGAACTGCATTGCCTTCCATCCAGAGGGCCACGTGATAGCTGTGGGCAGCTGGGCTGGAAGCTGCAGTTTCTTCCAGGTGGATGGGCTCAAAGTCACCAAGGTGAGCAGCTAGGGGAGGAAGCACGGGAGGACAGAGTGGAAGAGTGACGGCCACCAGCGTCGCTAGGGCTTCTGCAGAGCACCTGCCCTGACATTTCTGCTTTTACCTCTTTGCAGGAGCTGGGGGCCCCAGGAGCCTCTGTTCGTACCCTGGCCTTCAATGCACCTGGGAAGGTTGTGGCTGTAGGCCGGCTGGACAAGACAGTGGAGCTATGGGCCTGGCAGGAGGGGGCTCGGCTGGCTGCCTTCCCTGCTCACTACGGCCCTGTTTCTGCTGTGCTTTTCCTGCATGCGGGGCACCAGTTGCTGACGGCTGGAGAGGATGGCAAGGTCAGGTCACAGAGGCCCATGTGGCTTACAAGGAGGACAGCCTCTCTACAGCATGAGACTCTTAAGATGAGTCTCTGGAAGGGGACTTGAACAGCAGCGGCTGTAGCTCTGGGTAGGTGGTAGAGGTGAGTATCCTTAAGCCGTGTTCTCCCCACAGGTCCAAGTGTGGTCAGAGTCCCTTGGCCAACCCCTCGGGTGTCTTGGCTCCCTTTCCCTCTCTCCTGCCCTCTCCGTGGCTCTCAGCCCAGATGGTGATCGGGTGGCTGTTGGATACCGAGCAGATGGCATTAGGATCTACAAAATCCCTTCAGGTACTGAAGGGGAGATGCATGTGTGGCTGTGCCTTCTGGAAGATGGCAACCCCCCAGCCCCTGAACCCTTTCTGAGCTCCCTGCTCTGCTGTTTTGCAGGTCCCCAGGGCATTCTTTGTCAAGCACTTGATGTGGCAGTGTCTGCACTGGCATGGCTAGGCCCCGACGTGCTGGTGAGTGGGGCAGAAGACGGCTCCCTGCAGGGCTGGCTGCTCAAGGAGGGCTCTCTCCGGTCCCTCTGGCTTCTGGCCAGACACCAGAAACCTGTGCTGGGACTGGCCACCTCCCAGCAACTCCTGGCTTCTGCCTCAGGTACTCTTGGTAGTGGGTGGAGTTACTGAGGGGCTGAGAGAGAGAGAGAGAGAGAGTGCTCATTTGCCTGCAGTGACCAGGGCTGGGCTGGGGTCAATACTGAGAGCAAGGAATTCAACTCAGGTCTGTCTTGTGGGTGGCAGCCAATATTTTGAGCCATCCAATGGGAGGCCTGGACTGAGCACTCATCTCCCACCTTCCTACCAGAGGAGATTCGGGGCATGACCTCACATGGAAGCTCTGTCTCTCTCAAATAGATTAAAACAAACAAACAAAAAAAGCCAAGGCCTTCCTTCAATGTATATGTTTATGTACATATGAAAATACATGTAAGACTTTTTGTTTTTATACCTTTCACAGTGCTTTAGAGTGTGTTAATCTAACGTAATAAGTCTAAGTCGTTTGTCTTTGTTCTGTAATGCTCGTTCCTTTATTATTGTTATTTTTTAAAGATTTGTTGTATTTATCTGAGAGGCAGAGTTACAGAGAGAGATGAGGAAAGACAGATCTTTCATCTGCTTGCTCACTCTCCAAATGGCTGCAAAGGCTGGGGTTTGGACAGGCTGAAACCTGGGTCTCCCACATGGTCCAAGCACTTGGGCTGTTCTCCCCTGCTCTCCCAGGCACATGAGCAGGGAGCTGGACTGGAAGTGGAGCAGCTGGGACTTGGACTGGTGCCTGTACAGGATGCCAGTGTTGAAGGCAGCAGCTTTCACCTGCTATGCACAGTGCCAGCCCCCAATCCTCATTCGCAGACCTCTAAATTCCCAGGGATCTTTTGAGTTTCTGTCCAGTGTGAGACTTCGCCTGTAAACAGATAGGTTTCTCTTCGAAGGAGAGGGAGGGAGATGCTGATGTGGATATGTAGAATGGCCTTGGTCCTCTCTCGTGGGGGCTTGGTCTTTGCTGATAAGGAAGTGAAATGGCACTGAAGGGACTGGGAAGTGTGGCGGAGAGTTAGTGAGAGACAAAGTACCATGGTGCTTGTGTGAGCTACAGAATTGTAGCACGAGCTGGGAGTGCTGGCTGTCCCTGCCCTGCACACCCACAGGGTGACTGGCCCCTGTGCACAGCCTCATCACACCCTGTGGCTGTGCCCTCAGACATTACCCTAGGCTCCCATGACTGCCTTTGGACTCCTAGGCCCACCTTGCCTCCTCTTTCAGGAAGCCTTCCTCTCTGTTTCCAATGCAGAGGATTTCACAGTGTGCCTTTGGCAGAAGCAGCTGCTGACAGGGCCACACAAGGCTGAAGATGTTTCCCGTGGCATTGAGCTCCGGGGACACGAGGGTCCTGTGAGCTGCTGTGGCTTCAGCAGTGATGGAGGCAGCCTGGCCACGGGGGGCAGGGACCAGGTGAGCACCCTGGGTCCCAGAGCGCTCTGGCTCCTGGGCTTCTTCCTATAGACTTTTTACACTCCCTTCCCCTCCCCCCCCTTGAAATCTCTTGTCTGGAAAAGCCTGGTATCCTCACTTCCCTTTTTCTGTCCTGACTGCTTCCTGTCCTTGGGGTCCAACCAGAGTCTTCTTTGCTGGGATGTGAGGACCCCTCAAACACCTGTTCTGATCTGCACCTTCGTTGCCTGTCACCGTGACTGGATCACTGGCTGTACCTGGACCAAAGACAACCTGCTGGTGAGTAAGGGGCAGGGTGGCTCTTGTCTTTCTCCTAGCACCTCTTCATAGTAGTAAATCCAATGTTGCCAACACTTGGCATATACTGGGCATTGAACTAAACTCTTCATGTATATTGACTGAGTCTTCACCTTGCTATAAAGGAGAGAAAAGGAAATGGAACTCAGAATGAACAGTTCCAAGGTCATGTTACTGATAAAGCTGAGCCAGTAAACTTTCCGATAAGAAAGCACCTGCTCTTAACAAGAACCCAGTACCGTCTCTCCAGGGTTTAGGATGTTCAGCCTGCAGGTGAAATGGACTGCTGTGAATTATTTGATCCTTAGTGCATAAAAAAAATGCATCTCCAATTACGTACTCAGAGTCGGTAAAGTTTCAATTTCCAGTGCACAAGCCCTATGTTGTTCTCAACCAGAGGGAAGAGGAGGAATGAATATCAGCTGCATAGTCTAGGCATAGTTTGACCTGTACTTTCTAGGCAGCCAGATTTCTCCTTGGCGCTGCAGGTTTTCCAACCTTCTCTTTGTTGACTGGCATTACAGCTATAATAGGAACAACAGAGCTATTATTTCTTCTCTGGTTGCTGTGTCCCAGGCAGTATGCCAAATCCTTTATGTAGCTGCCCGTGGCCCCTAGCAACTGGATCAGACAGGTGCACCATCATTATCCTCACTGGATGCATGAGAGTCCCAAGGCTCAGAGCAGTGGATGTGAAGCAGGGCTCTGCCCCATAGTGTGAACATACGGTAGTGATGGTGGGGTGCTGCTCGTTCCATGCCTCTGATGTCTGACCCTGCAGATCTCCTGCTCCAGTGATGGCTCTCTGGCTGTCTGGGACCCAAAGTTGAGGCAGCAGCTTGGTCAGTTCCTGGGTCATCAGAGTGCTGTGAGCTCCGTGGTGGCCGTGGTAAGAAGGCAGTGGTAAATTCACTCCCTACACATCTATGAGAGGGCTGAGGGGATTTTAGGGGACTGGGCATGCCATGTCAATAGGAACATTACCGCTCCTGAGTTCTCCTCACCCTGACCTCTTGCAAAGCCCTGTGGAGGGAGCTCCATTTCCCATGCACTGCTCAGCATGATCCTGCTCTGACCCTGTGTTCTCATGGTAGGAAGAGCACGTGGTGTCTGTGGGCCGGGACGGGACCTTGAAGGTGTGGAACCAGAAGGGTGTAGAGCTGACCAGCATCCCTGCTCACTCCAAGCCCATCAGCCAGTGCGCAGCTGCCCTGCTGCCCCGTGCAGGTAGTGAAATATCAGTCATCTCCCCTTCCCGCTGCTGCTTCCCTTCTCCCCTGCATCTCCCCCTTGTCTGACTCTGTGTTATGTATCAGCTGGACAGCCTGGGTCAGAGCTGCTTGTGGTGACTGCTGGACTGGATGGGGCCACACGGTTGTGGCATCCACTCTTGGTGAGCTCCCTGCAGGGATTTGGTTGGGTGGGGAAGTGGAGAAAGCATATGGGACAAACTTCTGTTAACTTCCTTCCTGCCTATCTCCATCCTGTCCCAGGTCTGCCAAACACACACCCTCCTGGGCCACAGCGGGCCAGTTAGCGCAGCTGCTGTTTCAGAGAGTTCAGGCCTCCTGCTGACTGCAGCAGAGGATGCTTCCATTCGGCTCTGGCAGGTGCCTAAGGAGGCGGGTGAGTGAGCCCTGGAGAGAGGCAAGTAACGCATGAAGGAGGTTTCTATGGCTGGGACATAGAAGGTCAAGGTTCACGTGATATATATAGATATATGAATCACTTACCTTCTTTAGATGGCACTTGTACGCCCAGAAGTTCTGCACCCATTACTGCTGTGGCCTGGGCCCCAAATGGCTCCTTGTCAGTGTCTGGAAATGCAGCTGGGGAACTAACCCTGTGGCAGGACACTAAGGCTGTGGCCACAGCACAGGTGAGCTGGTTGACCTCAGTTCTTGGACTGTATGCCTTCCATCCTGACTCTGTGCTTAATGGCACATGCCACAGTTAGGGATGGCCATGTGCCTGGGAGGGGGAGAGGGTTAATTCTGGCTCCTCCAAAATACTGACTTGAACTTGTGTCCACCAGACCTCAGGCTACATCATTGCTCTGATCTGGTACTCGGCACACACCATTATTGTCGGTGATGATGAAAAAGTCACCGAGTGGCAGGTGGAACTGCAGAAGGGTTCGACACCCAGAAATTTCAGGTGAGATGAAGTGGCTGGGTTAATGTGATAGGAATAATAGCCTCCTCATACGTGGGATTTTACTCAAATTACTCCATTTCTGCTTCTAAACTAGGTCAACAGGACTTTTTTTTTTTTTTTTTTAAAGATTTACTTATTTATTTATTTATTTGAAAGCAGAGTGACTGAGGGCAGAGAAGAGACACAGAGAATCATCTATTCTCTGGTTTATTCCCCAGCTGGCTGCAATGGCTAGGGCTGGGCCATCTTTTGCTGCTTTTCCAGGTGCATTAGCAAGGAGCTGTTTGGGAAGTGGGATTCCAACCAGCACCCATATGGGATGCCTGTGTTGTAGGTGCAGGCTTAGCTTGCTATTTCACAATGCAGTCCCTCAATAGAACATTGTGGAAATTCCTTTCTGATCCTGGCAATTTACATGATTAATTCCCAAGTGCCTAATTGATGTCAAGCTCTGGCCCAAGCAATTTCAACCAGATACAGAGGAAGTATGTTTCTTAAAGAAGTTCACTCAACAGGATTCCATGTAATGAAGCCACCAGAATAATCACAGTGATTAGTGCTACAATGAAGATACACATGTGTACACACGTTTGTTCCCAGGGCAACAGATTATATGTAGGCACTGATGTTTGAAGTTGGGCCCAGGGCTGTAGAATTAAGAGATTGTAGGAGAGCCTTGATGGTTGAGGTTGGGCTTAAGGAATGAGTAGGATTTTTCTGGATTAGTAAGGGAAGGGAACAGTTTTAGGAAGAGGAAATAGCATTAATAAAATGCATAGAGGCAATAATATGCATGACATATTCTAGGTGTGGCCCAGTCTTAGACTCTTGATCAGAGTGGGGGTAGTGTGGAAATTGGATTGAAAAAGTAAACTGTGGAGCACCTTTCCTAGGGTTTTTCAGTGGTTTGAATGTTTGAAGGAGAGCTCTGGTGGCTATGGAGGGTGGATGGTAGTGGAAGGGTACTAAGGGCAGGGAGACCTCTGCAATAGCCATTTCTATTTGCTTGGGGAAGACAGAATGTGGGCCCTGCTCTGGGCGGTGGAGAGATGCAGACTGAGGCATGTGCTGCAGACAGAAGCCATGGGACTTAATGATCACTTGGTGGTGGGGTGTAAATGCAAAGATAAGAACGTTTGAACATCAGTGTTTGACCTGGGAAGGAGACAGAAGTGATGAATACTGATGTAGGCCAATAAACAGAAGCAGGATTATAGCGAGGGTGATGCTTCCTCTTTCACGCTCCAGCCTGAGGCTTCACAGGGAACTGAGGAGCCCAGGCAGTGGTAACTAAAGTAGGCTCTTCTCTGTATTTTTTGAACTAGTCTTCGTCTGAACCGAGTTCTGCAGGAGGACTTAGGGATGCTGACAGCAATGCACCTGGCCCCTGATGGTCAGTCCCTTATCTTGGTCAAAGAGCTGGAATTACTACACATGAAGCTAGGGGAGGCTCCCTCTGTAATCTGGTAAGATGTAAAATGCTCTTTTCCCCTGAACTGGAGAAAGGAAGTGTGGATTTGTGGTTACCCTAAGGTTGAGTCTCAGAACACTGGAATCACCAAGAGAGGTGCCCCCCTGCCCCCTCCAGGCTCAGCCTCTGTCTTTGTTATAAACCAGGGAGAACTACTTTAATCAACCCATAGTGACATCCACCCACAAGGATTATGGTGTGTTTGTTCTGCCATCAAGGGAAACTGCATATCTTTTTTTACTCGTAAGTTCCGTTTGTGTATTAAAACCTACACGTGTCTAGGATTATTGTCTTTAAGCCTTGGGGCCCATTATGGAGGCTCAAGGAAAGGGAGGCAAGGGCTGTTGATTCCAATTCCCCTTGCCCTTTGACTGGAGCAGCTCTCTAGTGCATTACATGTTAGATGTCCATGTGAGATTTTACTGGCTAAAATATTGTGGCAAATTATAAGTCTAGAAATTTCCTTAATTGCATTTATTCGAGTCTCTCTAATCTTACCACTGTCTATATTAGTATTTTGGGAGTAAGGACTTCATCTTGCCTCTGTCCTCACGTTAACAATGACCTAGACATTGTGGATTCACTGGTCTGAGTGTGCTTGAGCTGGCTGTCCCCGGAAGCTCTTTGTGCCTGGGAAGGTTATTCATTCCTGGCTTGCTGCTTGTCCCTTCTACTCCGAAATTTATATCCAAGAGAAATGCGTGTATATGTCCCTCTAAACACACCACAAGAATGTCCACAGTACTTGGTGTTTCATCATAGCCAAAACAATCTCAAGGTCTATACACAGGAAAAGGATAAGCAATTTGTGGTACTGTTATACAATGGAATGCTATGTGGCCAAAGTACATGTCATGCTGAATACTGAAGCATGGAACAATACAGACACGCCATAGATATGATGCGAGACAGAAGAAGCCAGACATACATGAGTTTAGGACAGGCTTTCACTGAAAAGAAATTTAAGAAGCAAAACTATCATAACAGATGTCAAAATATTGTTAGCTCCATGGGTGATGCTAAGGTGTTGATTGAGAAGGGGACCGAGGGCAATTTTGGAGGTGCTAAAAACAATCCATCTATTGCTTCTGGGTGTGACTGCATGATGTATGCATCAGTAAAACTTCATTGTCATGTATATTTAAGCTTTGTGCACTTTACTGTGTCTGAGTTGAAGTTTGAAAAAAAAAGATACTAATCAGCCCAGAGCAGAAAACTCTTGCTTTGCCACACGGAATTGAGCGACTGAGCTGTTATGAGTAGTCTCAACACAGTTACGTATGATTTCACAGAAGCAAGACGAATCAGGAGAGTTATCAGGCTGCCTGGACTTCATCCTGCAGGGTCCTAGTGGCGCCCTGAAATCACTAACACAGGCCAAACCCGAGTCTGGTGAGTGGGAACGGGAGGGCCCAAGCGGAGACACCGACCTTGAGGATGACTGAGACTTGATTCTAACTGTACCCTTACAATGGCAGAGTCCTCCGTTTTGTTACCAAGCTCAGATGGGACTCTATGGAACCTGGCAGAATGCACCCAAGAAGGAGAATGGACCACAGGTAACATCTGGCAGCAAAAAACAAAACCTCCTAAAACCCAGACTCCAGGGACAGATCCAGAAGAGAGCTCTGAATCAGATAATGCGGAGTACTGCCCAGTAATTACAAACCTAACCCCACGGTGGCAAAGAAAGGTGAGTTTGAGGGAGGAGTCCCATCTCGAGGGGAGGGGGCTGGAGGCCTGATCCAGCGACTGGCTGCTTCCTTACCTGAGGAGGCCGCTCTGAGGACTCACCACGCTGCTTTCCCTTCCTCCCTGAGATCCATTCGGGCTCTGTCACAGCCCTGCATGTGCTGCCCGAGTTGCTGGTGACAGCATCGAAGGACAGGGATGTGAAGCTATGGGAGAAATCCAGCATGGAACTGGTGAGTGTGCAGGTGCACAGCGGGCTGCGAAAAATCTCACAGAAGGACAAAAGATCCAAATTCTGCTTTTTTGGATTCCTCTTGCAAAAACGCATGACCGGGGGGGGGAGGGGAGTAGGTTTGGGGGGGGGAATCCCAGTGCCTGTAAAACTGTGTCGCATGATGCAATGTAATCAATAGAACAAAACAAAAAACACAAAAAACACATGACCAAACTGTTTCCAAATAAAAGGTGTTCACATGAGAAAAATGTTAAGTGAGGAGGCCCCAGGTCTGTAGCCCTCATGCTCACGCTCTCCTTTTTTTTGTGTTTTAGCTGGGCCTGTTCCGATGCGAAGGGGCAGTGTGCTGCTTGGAACCCTGGCTTGGTCCTAACTCCACACTGAAGCTCATGGTGGGAGACACACAGGGCAATGTGTACTTCCTGTCTTGGGAATGAAGATGCTTTCCTCAGGGAGAAAAATGAAGATACCAGTGGACACTTTCTTAACACAATGATTAAAATAAAGTACCAGAAGATCCTAAGTTGCAGGCCCGTGTTTCCATGTGTATTTGGACTAAGAGGGAATAATGTGGGTGTTCTCCTGTTTCTATTTTAACATCATTCCTTACTGAAATGGCAAGAAAATGATCTGGCTCTTCAGCAGGCATTCTTTGAAAGTCAACTTTAGAATTCCTGCATCCAGGACCTGGTGCAATGGCTCAATAGGCCAATCCTCTCCTTGCAAGTGCTGGCATCCCATATGGGCACTGGTTCATGTCCCAGCTGCTCTACTTCTCATCCAGCTCCTGGCTTATATTCAGGGAAAGCAGTTGAGGATGCCCCAAACCTTGGGATCCTACACCTGTGTGGCAGAACGGAAGAAGCTCCTGGCTCTGGCTTCAGATCAGCTCAGTTCCAGCTATTATGGGCACTTGGGGAATGAACCAGAGGATGGAAGATCTTACTGTCTCTCCTCCTGTGTAAATTTGCCTTTCCAATAATAATAAAATTAGAAATTATGAAGTTATTTATTATAAAAATGAAATTAAAAATTCCTGTATCCCCGTGGCCCCAGGAGTCTAGCTAGGATTTACCACTTTCGCCAGGAAGAGGAACGGAGTGATGTTGATCAACATTTGGTTTGATTAGAGAACTGAAGATTGTTTCCATTTGGTCAAGACAGAAGGATGGAAGGAATATGTTAGCGTAGTGACCAGGGCATTTAGAAAGAGAACAAAATTAGGCTTCTCTGTTGTAAACAGCCCTCTTTTCCAGACGAGAACTGACAAGCCTTTTAGCTTTCAGAAACATTGACAGGGCGGCATTTCTAGAAGAGGTCACAAAAGCGTTTCTGTGTCCTATCAAAGTTCACAAAGATTAAACCAAGTTGAAAGTGGGAACGTTTACACCCAAAGATGTACCATGGATTCTGATTCTCCAGAAAAAGTTATAGAGCCTTCCTATTTTTTAAAAGAACATTTATTGGGCCCGGCGCGGTGGCGCAAGTGGTTAAAGGTCCTCGCCTTGCACGCCCGGGATCCCATATGGGCGCTGGTTCTAATCCCGGCAGCCCCGCTTCCCTTCCAGCTCCCTGCCTGTGGCCTGGGAAAGCAGTCGAGGACGGCCCAAAGCTTTGGGACCCTGTACCCGCGTGGGAGACCCGGAAGAGGCTCCTGGCTTCGGACCAGCATAGCATGGACCGTTGCGCTCACTTGGGGAGTGAATCATCGGACGGAAGATCTTCCTCTCTGTCTCTCCTCTCTGTATATCTGCCTTTCCAATGAAAAAATAATAAAAATAAATCTTTAAAAAAAAATAAAAGAACATTTATTTATTTTTATTGAAATGTCAGATTTACAGAGAAAAGGAGAGATAGAAATATCTTCCATCCGCTGGTTCACTCCCCAAATAGTCACAACAGCAGGAGCTGAGCTGATCTGAAGCCAGGAGCTTCCTCTAGGTCTCCCACGTGGGTGCATGGTCCCAAGGTTTTGGGCTGTCCTCGACTGCTTTCCCAGGCCACAAGCAGGGAGCTGGATGGGAAGTGGAGCAGCTGGGATACAGCCCATATAAGATCCCAGCATATGGAAGGCAAAGATTTAGCCATTAGACTATTGCTTCAGGCCCACACCTTCTTATTTTCTTATAATTCTGTCCTATGGGAGAGGAAGTTCCCTCAGGCCCTTTTTAAGGGCTAGGGAAGAAGGAAATATGTGTGCCCAAGAATCCAAGAATTTGTATAAGACAGGTCAGAGAAGCTCTCTGCCTGTGGCCTGGCAAAGCAGTAAAGGATGGCTCTAAGCCCTGGGACTCTGCACCCACTACCCATGCAGGAAAGCAGGAAGAAGCCCCTGGCTCCTGGCTTCAGCTCAGCTCAACTCCAGCTGTTGCAGCCACTTGGGGAGTGAACCAGGGAACAGATCTTTGTACCTCTGTAAAATCTACCTTTTCAATACATATAAATAAGTGTTAGAACAAAGACAAACAAGTAAAATACGAGAGAAATCTACTTGTTGGTTCACTCTCAAATGGCTACAACCACTGCAGCAGGGCCTGTCTGAAGCCAGGAACATTTTCTAGGTCTCCCATATGGGTGCAGGGGCTCAAGTACTTGGGCCATCTTTTGCTGTTTTCCCAGGAGCATTATCAGGGAGGTGGATGAGAAGTGGAGCAGCTGAACCTGAGGCCGGACTGATATGGGATGCTGGTGCTGTAGGCGATGGCAGAGCAGGCCCTGACCTCACTCTGTGCAGATTCCAGGATTAAACAGAAGGGATCACTGGAGGGTTTGAACCTTTTGAACCTTATGTCCATCCCAAATTGCATGGGTTCTTCTCCACCACAGGACAAAGGCATTAGCTGTGAAGACCTGAGTCATGCTTCCATCTTCTCATATACTTCTGCAAGGGTTCTAAACATCCCTTCTGGACCCACTCCCTCACATATATGTGACTAGAAGTCCTAAATTAAATCATTTGAAATTTAGGATTCATGATTTTATCCAGAAATTCTACAGAAAACCATAGCATGGCATTATCCTAAAGGTCACTGATTTTAATCCTTTGTTTTTTATCTTCCTTAAATCTTGACGAAGGCCTATTTATTTTTCTATGCCTGTTATGGTACTGTCATACCTAGAAAATTGTTACACAATAACTTCCTCCTATTTTTTCTAAGTCTTACAGTTTTAGCTCTTACATTTAAGCCTTTGAGAGTATTTTAATTCTTGCATGATATGAAGTATTCCCAATTTATTATTTTATATGTGGATATACAAGTTGTCCTAGTCCTATGTGTTGGAAAATGTTCTTTCCTGCAATGAACTGTTGGCATCCTTGGCTGAAAACCAACTGGTACCTATGAATGGACTTACTTCTGGACCCAATTCTATCCCATTGACCCGTCTACCACCTGTATGTCTACCCAGTGCCAACGTCACACTGTCTTGATTACTGTAGCTTTGTAACTAAAATTGGAAATCAGGAAATGTAGTCCTACAACTTTTTTCAAGATTGCTTTGGTTTTATGAGATCTGTATGAATTTCACATGTGTCCTGGCCATTTCTGCCAGAAAAACCTAGAATTTTTGCAGGAACTTAATCTATCAATTACTTTGGGGAGTACTACCATATTAGTAATCTCCAAATACATAAACATAGGATGTCTTTTTATTTCTTTGGGTTTAGGATATTTGCAATTATGCTTTGTAGTTTTTAGTCTATATTATACTTTTCTGGTTAATTCTGTTCGTAGGGCCCAGAGCATATAATGTTTAGTGATACAATTATTTTTGTATATTCATCTTGTATACTACAATTCTGCTGTAGTTGCTTTTTGGGTCTATTTTTTTGGCATGTACATTCTTTGGGGGGGGGGGATTATATAGATCAGACCACATAATATGAAGTACATGCAGTTCTTTTTTTTTTCCTTTTTGTTAAAGATTTATTTATGTATTTGAAAGAGTTACAGAGAGAGAAAGGGGCAGAGAGAGAGATAGAGATCTGACATGTGCTGGTTCACTCTCCAAATGGCTGTAACTGGCTGAAGCCAGGAGCCAGGAACTTCTTCCAGGTTTCCCACGTGGGTGCTGCGTGCAGGGTCCCAAGGACTTGGGCCATTCTCCACTAATATCCTAGGCACATTAGCAGCGAGCTGCATTGGAACTGGAGATCCAGGACATGAACCAGTGTCCACAGAGTATGCTAGCTATGCTATAGAGTCAGCCGTCTCTCTCTTTTGAACCTGCACGCCCCCTTTCCCACCCTTTCTGCTATGTAAATACCATAGCTAGAAATTCCAGCACAACATTAAATGGAATTTGAGTGGGTATTCTGGTGTGGCTGTTGTATTTTAGGGCAAAATTCATTTGTTCTTGTATAATCCTTTTTACGTTGCTGGATAAGGCTTGGTAGTATCCTTAGAGGAGACTGCTTTTTTTCCTCTGATATACTGACCTGAATTTTTTTGTCTTAAATTTATACAATGAACTGAAAATATTCCTCTTTCTTGGAAAAGTAGGCCAAGACTACTTTAGTTTTAATGTATCCTAATGCTTTTAAAAACAGATTTATTTTTGCCTGGTGTGGTAGCCTAGTGACTAAAGTACTCGCCTTGAATGCGCTGGGATCCCATATGGGTGCCGGTTCTAATCCCGGTGGCTCTGCTTCCCATCCAGCTCCCTGCTTGTAGCCTGGGAAAGCAGTGGAGGATGGCCCAAAGCTTTGGGACTCTGTGCCTGCATTGGGGGATCGGAAGAAGCTCCTGGCTCTGGCTTTGTTTTGGCTCGGCTCCAGCTGAGGGGACCACTTGGGGAGTAGAAGCATCGGATGGAAGATCCTCTTCTCTATGTCTCCTCTGTTTTTTCTGACTTTGCAATAAAAATAAATAAGTAAAATATATATATATATATAATAAATTCTTTAAAAATTCATTTATTTGACTAGTTCTTCACTTACAGATCTTTTTGTGTATTCCAATGTGCAGTGACACCATCTACACAAACATTTATAAATTTTGGGTCAGGAGATTTGTATATACACTTTTTTTATTAAAGATTTATTTATTTTTATTGGAAGTCAGATATACAGAGAGAGAAAGATCTTCCACCTGCTGGTTCATTCCCCAAGTGGCCGCAATGGCCGGAGCTAAGCTAATCCAAGCTAGGAACCAGGAACTTTTTCCAGGTCTCCTACGTGGGTGCAGAGTCCCACGGCTTTGGGCCGTCCTCCACTGCGTTCCCAGGCCACAAGCAGGGAGCTGGATGGGAAGAGGAGAGCCAGGATATAAACCAGCACTCTTCTGGGATCTTTGTGCATGCAGGGAGAGGACTTTAGCCACACTAGGTTACTGTGCCAGGTCTGAACTGTATATCTTGAATTTTGACAAATATTGGTAATATGGTTTCTAAAATGTTATGAGCAATTATTTGTATGTAGCCATTATTATTTAAAGAAGTATGCTGCATATGTTAACACCTTTAGATTTGATCCAAATATGGTATATAAAACCATACTTCTCTCCTTCTTCCTTAAGACATATTTAGGCTTAATAACATGGCTTCCCAAAGTTTTAGATATATAATAAATATTAGGATGTTAAGTGGGGAAGACTTGGTCTGCAATTAATAAAGAAGCCAGTGAAGGACTGGTACCATGGTGCAGCCGGTAAAGCAGCAGCCTGGCCGCTGCCTGGAGTCCTGGCTGCTCTGCTTTCCATCCAGCTCCCTGCTCCAAGTGTTTGGGCCTCTGCAGCCACATGGGAAACTTCGAAGCCCCTGACTCCTGCCTTTGAGCCAGCTCAGCTCTGGCTGTTTGCAGTCATTTGGGAAATAAATCACACATGGAACATCTCACTCTTTCTCTAACTCTGCTTTTCACATTTATAAACAAATCTTGAAGGAAAAAAAGCGAAAGTCAGAAGATTTGACATGAAAGAAGGGAGCAATTCAGCTTTTGCTTTTGTTACTTTTCCTAAAATAATGCCTGGAAAACTACTTTTCAGGGTAATAGTTTTATTACATAATACATTAAAAAAATAAACAAACAAAAGTCCAGAAGCACAGTAATACTTATTGTCTTGTGCGAAGATTACATCTTCTGTTTTTGTCATTTTTAAAAAAATACAAATCAACACTCACCACAACTTTAGGAAATTAAATTGAACCTTTAGAAGGTATCGCATACGGACCTGGTTGGGATTATAGACAACAAACTCATTGTAGTTAAGAGTATAACCCTCTGGATTCAGAATTCCGGTTTCACTTGCTGGCCCTAAGGGCACTGTACTCCCATTCCTGCAGAAATGAAGAAAGTATATCAACATCAGCCTTTGGTTCAGAAACTGGAATGGAGAAAATGATTTTATGTGACAAAATGGGAGTCTTCTAGTGCTCCCGGTTCTTCAGGACTTACAGGGTGATGGAGCAGGAAGGACTGGGAGCCATCTTGCCCAGACCCTTGGTGCTGTGTTTGCCCTGAAGTAATCCCTCTGCTTTAGGATTGGCCTCCAGTAGTTCATTACAGTGCCCGAGGGCTACCTGCAAAGCACAAGATCTTTGAATGCCCACATGCGAATGAGAACTAGATGGCTCTACAGTCAAACAGAAAACCACATCAAGACTTTATTCCCTAACTTCCACCAGCAGTGGAGCTCTATGAGATGCAAGAGGCACTTGGTTTCCATTTTGTGCTACCCCAGGTGAGCTTCATGGTTCTGGGATCAAGCTTTTTTCACTGGAAAAAATAGGAGTACTAAAGGAGAAATCACAATTACCTCTGATAAGAGTAGCAGTCCGATATTCTTTAGGTGAGAGGCAAAGCAGTAGTTGGCACTTTTGGAAGACATGTCAGCAAAGTAGATTCCTTTTCCAAACTGAAATAAACACACACCAAGGCCAGCTACTTAACTATTCTCTTAGACAAGAGGCTTGTATCAACGACCGACCCAGTCTTCCCATTTTGGGCAACACAAAATCCATCCTTCTCAATTCCTCTTCTCTGTGTGTGTGTCTGTGTATTTAAGTATTTATTTATTGTAAAGGGAGAAAGAAAGAGAGAGAGAGAGAGAGAGAGAAAGAGAGAGAGAGAGAGTCTCACCTGTTGGTTTACTCCCCAATGGCTCTAACAGTCAGGAATGGGCCAGGCTGAAGCTAAGAGCCAGTAACTCTATTTTGGTTTCCCTCCTGGGTGGCACCAGAGCCCAAGTGACTGGGCGATCATCTGCTGCCTTCCCAGCCGGACACATTAGCAAGAAGCTAAACTGGAAGTGGAGTAGTTGTGGCTTGAAGTGATACTTCAATATGGGATGCTGGATTACAGGTGGCGGTTTACCCCATTACCACAAAGATGGTCCCTTCCTTGATGGTTCTATTCCAAAGAGGGCAAAAGTACTTGTGAATTATTACTTTCTGGGGGAACTGGACAGATATCTTTAGGTATTTAAAGAAAGATGAACTTAGTACGAGATGACAGCGTTATTGGTAAAATGGCTTAATTCTTTGGGAGGGAAAAATCTAATTATAAGCCAGGAAAAATGACCAGAGAATGTTACTGTCTAAATTTTCCTCCCTCCCCATGTTCCCTTCCAAGTCAATTTGCACTCACCATGTAACCTGTGATGGGAGCCTCGGGTGGGGCAATTCGAAGCCCATGGCTCAGGATTCCTACCCAGTTACTCAGTCTGGAACCATGCCATAGCAGCATCCTAAGGAAAAGCTATTATTATTGTATTCTATTGCAATTCTGTAGACAGGCTACATGCATAAAATCAACCAATGCCCCTTCCACCCTCCTGAGTTCTATGAACTTTGGAAGAGAATTTCGTCTCCAACCCACAGCTAGTTGCAGACCTGTTAGGAAGGTCCTCTCTGAAGGCTTCTTTCTCTCCCTCCTTTTCAACTTCAAAAACATCCAGCAAGGTCATGGTGTAGTCTTTGTGTGTGGGAGCATGAGTAGACTGTAGGTACTGAGAAATCACCTGTGCAAGAAAGGGAGAAATGCTCCAAGATCTTGGCTGAACTGAAGCAGTCAGGGTTTCTGCTATAGCTTGGCAGATTTCTTTGTTCTCAGACAAGGAAGCTAATGCACTTACTTTCCCAACTCCCAGTAAACAAAGTCCTCCCAATCTGTTAGTAGGGAGAGTGTCTTAAGGATATAACAGTTTAAAAACTTACTTTGAACTCATAACTTTCGTGGTCTACAGGGTGCAAGGCACAATGTAGGTTTCTATAGTGTTGGTCTAATGGGTGTTCTGGGCTTTGCAGCTCTGTCTTCACCAGTTTAATGGCAATTTCAATGTCTCCCAAAGCCTAAGCAGATGAGACACAGAGTTGATTTGGAAGGGACCTGGTTTAACAGATTTAATACTTCCCAATTCATACATAGCTTACCTCCAGTAGCAATATTTTTTCTGAGAGCTCTTTCTCTGTTCGGATTAATGGAGGGGTCCGCAGTCTAAAGACAGAAAAGATATAATGAGCTAATACATGGGTAAAGGAAACTTAACAAAGAATAGCGCAGTTAAGACAGGCCCTTCAGGGGCTGATGCCATGGCTCAACAGGCTAATCCTTCACCCTATGGTGCCAGGATCCCATATTGGTGCTGGTTCATGTACTGGACGGTCCACTTCTGATTCAGTTCTGCTTTTGGCCTGGGAAGGCAGCACAGAATGGTCCAGGCACTAGGGACCCTGAACCTATGTAGGAAACCCAGAGGAGACTGCTGGCTTTCAGCTTTGGATCAGCTCAGCTCAGCTCTGGGTGTTGAGGCCATTAGGGGAGTGCATCAGCAGATGGACCATTTTCTTGTTCTACAAATTTGCCTTTCAAATAAAAATAAATGAATCTTTTAAAAAAAGATTTATTTATTTTTATTGCAAAGTCAGATATAGAGAGAGAAGAGACAGAAAGGAAGATCTTCCATCCGATGGTTCACTCCTCAAGTGACCACACCAGCTGCTGCTGCATCGATCTGAAGCCAGGAGCTTCTTCCAGGTCTCTCATGCGGGTGCAGGGTCCCAAGGCTTTGGGCTGTCCTCAACTGCTTTCCCAGGACAAAGGCAGGGAGCTGGAAAGAAAGTGGAGCTACCAGGATTAGAACCGGCGCCTATATGAGATCCTGGCGCATTCAAGGCAAGGACTTTAGCTGGTAGGCCACTGCACTGGGCCCAAAAGAAGTAAATCTTAATTAAAAAAAGAAGAAGAAGAAAAAAAAAACAGATATGTACTTCGGAAAATGAGTCTAAATAACAGGTTTTCCATTTGTGACAGACATCTGTAAAGAGACGTTAACTCCTAAACACGACAAACGATATTAAATGTGCATTTGGAATAGGATAAAACAAATTAAATAGATTTTGATATTTGAGACTAGCGCTGAAATTCTTTTCAAGGGGAAACTTTATATAGAACAACCTGTACAATATCAACAAAGAAAATCTGGACCCAGCCCCAACAAGAAGCAGAGGTGGACCTGCTGACCTCACAGGACTGTTTCTAGATCACAAGGCACTATATAAAGCACTAAAAGCAGTAGGAATAGAATGAAAACCAGACACAGAATCAACACTGATAACATGTTTTTCATAAGTTTAACACATTTTAACTTACAGAATGTTGCTTGTGGACAGTCTCTTTAAAGAATAAGAAAAGGGAGTGCCATTCCTTAGGCTATCTTACTGAATGGCTGCATTGCTACACTCCTCTAGAGCTGCAACTCCTACTCAACCAGAGAATATGGTTGAAATCACACCAGGAGAACGTACTCCAGCTATGTAAGCTGATTAAATAGGCTCTCTAGAAATCAGTTTGGCTCTGAATCTACTTTGGATAATTTCCATGGGAATAAAAGAATGAAGACAGTCTAACCGCTGGTGATAGATTCAGGAGATATGGATAAGCAGAACAACAAGTGAAGAAATAATACAGGTCTCACCCAAAGTCATGCGGGATCCTGGTATAGAATTCGTTGCACGCTTCCAGGAGAACGCGCCCATGCTGGCCAGATCGAATACAATCTTCAATCTTCTTAAGAGACTGGTAACCTGCCTTGATTTGTGCCACTGTCAGTTTCCCTGCAGACCCACAAGGAGATCAAACTAAGTCCTATCCTGGAAATTACGTTTACATCCCTGTCCAAGAATCTCACCTTTCAACTTTCAAAAAGCTCTCCTTTCCGCCACACAAACTCAAATCTCCACTTGATCTTAGCCAAAAGGCCGAGAAGCGATCAAACTCAAATCTCCAAACCTGCTTTCATTCAGTACCTTCAGCAAGCTTTACATCATGTTAGTGACTCAGGAAATACGAACAGAGGGTGCAGGAAAGAATCTGAAGTCCTACCAAGCGGGGCCTTCTTGGTATCATACTTCATTTCTATCATCATCTCTTCCATGGCCTGGACATTGCAGATCAGCTTGATCAGCTCTTGTATCCGAAGATCTAGCTGCGACTCCGGTCGCAAGGGTGATTTAAGCGGGTCCTCTTTTTTTGTTTCATCTTCATCCTACAGCAAAACCAATGAACCAACCGGCTCACAAGGTCTGAAGGGATGCATTTTAGAGTCCTGCAGACTGGCTAGGCACAGTGATCATCTCTCAGCCTCTGCCCAAAGAGGTACATTTTATTCTTACCTGAACCAAAGCACTCAATGTAACTTCCACCTTTAATTACTAGTCTCTCCTCCCACAGTTAAACATTCAGAGGAAGTTTAGAAGGCTTTTTCTGGTGATACTAAGCATGTATAGACCGTTGTTAGGCCTCAAGGGCTCCATTTTAGGATTTCTCCATTTTTCACAGAAGCAGCAGTTTTTTTGGACAGTTCAGCATTCAGGTTTACCTTCGTTTTTCAAAATTCCCTGTTTTGGGGCTTAGCCTGATGGTTTAACTGCCCATCCTCTGCCTGCAAGCTCTGACATGCCATATAAGCACTGGTTCCTGTCCTGGCTGGTTCATTTCTGATCCAGTTCCCTGTTTATGACCTGGGAAAGCAGTGGCAGATGGCCCAAACCCTTGGAACGCTGCACCTATGTGAGAAGCCTAGAAGCTTCTGGCTGGTGGTTTTGGATCAGCTCAGCTCCTGCAGGAGCAGCTATTTAGAGTGAACCAGTGAATGGAAGACCTCCTCTACCTCTCCCTCTCTTTGTAAATCTGCTTTTCCCATAGAAATTAAAACATTACTAGAGTTAAAAATAAATGAAGACAACTTACTGATCAGTAATCTAAATTGATTACTTCACCCTTGGTCTGTAACAATGAACTTCTGCAAGCTGGGCCCAAGACTTGAAAATAATCTTAATCAATAACAGGAGAGACTGGAAAGGTAACTTCTATCTGTTTGCTTTCTACTCCTTTGAGATTACAGAGATCAGAGAGAGTTCACCAAAAGGTGAGAAACAGTGACAACCCAAGCCACTCTGGCCTATTCTGGTCTAGGATGAATTAAAACTACCCTCTTAGCCTTCACCCTGAGTAAGAGGAACCGTTATTTCCCACAAAGGTATGGTTGGAATTTACCTGAGTATTGCTGGCATAGTCCATCTGTAGCATATCATATTTTCCAGGCACCTTCTTAAACTTTTCACGATCCTCCCAATTATTTTTTGTTTTGTCAAGGAATCTGTAGAGTCCCAAGGGAAGTAAGAAAACTTAGGAATAAAGTTCTATTACTAGGGATGAACTGAGAACTAATTCCTTAGAAAACCTCTAAAAATTATCCATTCCCCAATCACTTCAGAGCTCTTTCACATGCCAAATTTCCCTAAACCTGAATTCTAAATGAGGTCATCAAATGGAGAAAACTCTAGAAACAAAGGGTATTTTAAAAATTGGGAATGGGTCAGTATTGTGGTAAAGCAGGCAAAATAGCAACTTTAAAAAAAAAAGATTTGTTTAATTTTTTAATTGAAAAGTCAGATATACAGAGAGAAAGAGACAGAGAGATCTTCTGTCTGCTGGTTTTCTCCCCCAGTGGCCCCAATGGCCAGAGCTGTGCAGATCTGAAGCCAGAAGCCATGAGCTTCTTCCAGGTCTACCAGGTGGTGCAGGGTCCCAAGGCTTTGGGCTGTCCTCGACTGTTTTCCCAGGCCACAAGCAGGGAGCTGGATGGGAAGCCGGGCTGCCAGGATAAGAACCAGCGCTCATATGGGATCCTGGAACATGTAAGGCGAGGACTTAACTGCTAGGCCACCCCGGGGTCCCCAAATAGCAACTTATTATGCCAGCATTCCACATAGGTGCTGGTTTGAGTCCCAGTTCTTCCACTTCTGACCCAGTTTTCTGCTAAAGCACCTGGGAAAGCAGTGAAGGATAGACAAAATCCTTGGGTCTCTGCACCCACACGAGAAACCCAGAAGAAGCTTGTGGCTCCTGCCTTTGGTCAGGCTCAGCGCTTGCCATTCTGGTCATCCGGGGGGTGAACCAGCAGATGAAAGATCTCTCTGTAACTCTGCCTTTCAAGTAAATAAAATAAAACTTTAAAAAAATGGAGAAAAAGGATCCTAAGACTTCTGAAAAGTTCCCCAAACCCCATAAAAATCATTGATTTTAAAACAACAGCTATTCATCTAATCTTTTCCCCTGAAACACACATGTTCCCAGAGACTCAAAGTTCTTCATCCACATCACAGTAAACATTTTAAAAACTCTGGTTGGATACTCTCTACCCTTAACATTTGCCACTTTCCCTGATTTCCTAAATTTGTTAGTTGCATGTGAAATATAGTGCATTCTCCTGTTTATAGTCAATTTCAAGATTCTAGGATAATTTCATACTAAGTTTGGTATTCTAATCATAGACTTTCAGAATGGAAAGACAGTAATATTTAGGTCAATTGCATTTTTAATAGACTTCTTAAGGAAGATATAACCAAGAAGAGCCGGCATTTTTCTGGTACCAATTTCTTTGCACTCACTTCTTCTGAAAGATTTCTTTGGCCTTGTTGAGGTCACCTGAACAAGCCACCAAGCTGTGCTGTCCCATTTTCCCAACTGCAAAGGAAACACCACACTTCACATGGTTTGTTGTCCTCTAGTCCCCGGTTCCCTAATCTTAATGAGCCAACTCTTGTAAGGTCTCTGCTTGCCATCTGACACACAGGCAGAAAAGGGAGAGGGCAAGACAAGATGGCTTAGGGACCTGATCACATTGATGTCACCTGCTCAGACATGGTCTATGAGCAGCACTAGAAGCTAACTCCAAGAGTTCTCGGGCTCAATAGCAGCTCTTAGCTTCTCCAGTGGGAACATCCCTTTGATTCTAGAAGCCCAGTTTGATCCCAAAACACTTCCCAGACCTCACCTCAAATCCTCCACCTACCCAATGTAGACCCACAGGAACTTTTGGTCATTCACTAAGTTGTTTCTGACTTTTGGAAAGACAGCTCCTAAAAATCAAGAGTAAAATCCTTACCTCGTCCCCATCTCATCCAAACACTGAAGTTCCTCTGGGCATCATCTTCTAATAGCTGAATCAGATAGTACTTGTTGTTGTTGAACTGGAGGTTGGTCTACGATGAGCAAGAGACAGAGAAACATGAAGCAATTTTCCAAATTGAGGCCACACAAGTCAATGACTCTTTCTTGATAATTTCCCTAAGGCGAAGGATAGATACAAAGGATAGTATTTATGTTAATCTTGGGATTCTTAGGGATTAAAGTGGCAACCTGGAACCTTCCTAAAACCCTCTACCTAACTTCAAACACCGGCATTAGATGGCTCCTGCTGTTTCTCTCCCTCAGCTCCTTCCATGGATTTCTTTCTATGTCACCCGTGTGTTCCAATTTCCACTTCATTCCCAGTGATTGCTTAGTAACTTCTTCCTCTTTGCTAACTCTACTTACAGTTTTGGTTTGTCTGTTGCACAAATTTATTGATGAGCTGGGAGCAAGACAATGTTTTAAGTCTTTGGGGAAAAGGAATTTGTAGAAACCAATGCCACAGCAGAGCAGGATCTTCAACCTGATCCAACTTGGAGACATTCAGAGTGAATATGACCAGGGCTAAAAATCTCTCCGTGAGAAGTCGCGTGGGGGAGGGGAGAGCAGAGAGCAGAGGCCACCGGAACGCGCAGCGGCCAGTACTGGAGGCCGAGCAGTGGCCAAGGCAACACCCCTTTCTCCCTTCACATTCACACTGTAAAGCCACTTTCTGTGAGAACAAAAAGGAGCTTTACATATTTTCTATCCACTCATGATATTTTAAATGGGAAAAATAGTAATAAGAGAGCTTTAGTTGTTTGTTAAAATTATATATATATATCTCAATATATCTAAACATGATATGACATGCGGGAAATATGTTTCTCAAGCAAATGCACATATTATCTATTGAAAGCCACAAAAACAAATAAAAAGATAAATTAAAAAGAAAACAGTAAGTTTAAGCATGTACAAATTTAAAATGTCAACATGGGCACAAAGTACGCTGTAAGGAAAAATCTAAAAGCAAATCAAACACAGAAACATACAAGCAATATGTTATATAGACAAAGCTTTTCTCCATTTTTATGAAATTTCTCAAAGCCAGTAACAAAGAGGAGAAATTAATAACCCATTAGAAAATATGCAAAATGATATAAAGAAGTCACAAGTTCAATGAAAGACATAAATTGCGCAATCATTGGCCTCTCACGTAGAGGTTACCTATCAGGCCGGGTGTGCTGGGCGGTAGCTCAGGGGTGTAACCTCTAACGGCTATCACACATACAATGGGCCTAATCAAAGAATTACAGATCTGGGCATTGAGATGCTATCAACAGCAACTCACAGGAAATGGAAATGCCCATCAACAAAACGGCCCCGCTTACCTGATTGAGCATGACGTCATAGACATCATTTCCTTCACTATACACGTGAGCCTGGAGAAGGAAAAAACAGCAGGAGTGCAGTGTCAGCCCTGATCAGGAGTGTGGTTCTAGATTTTCTTGTGCCTCAATGTGTTATTCTCCAAGGAATCTACCTTCCAGGAAAGGAAAGGTACATATAGAAGAGTACTTCAAAAGTTAGTGTGAGAGCCCAGCGGCGTGGCCTAGCAGCTAAAGTCTTTATGTTGAACGCACTGGGATCCTATATGGGCGCCAGTTCTAATCCCGGTAGCTCCATTTCCCATCCAGCTCCCTGCTTGTGGCCTGGGAAAGTAGTGGAGGACGGCCCAAAGGTTTGGGCCCCTGCTCCCGTGTGGGAGACCCAGGAGAGGTTCCTGGATCCTGGTTTCGGATCGGCATTACATCGGCTGTTGCACTCACTTGGGGAGTGAATCATCAGACCAAGGATCTTCCTCTCTGTCTCTCCTCCTCTCTGTCTATCTGACTTTCCAATAAATAAATAAATCTTAAAAAAAAAAAAGTTAGTGTGAAACAAAGCCAAAAAAACAAAAAATGTTTTTTTAAAAAGAGTTAATTTTGAAATGCATACATATGAAGGGTCTTCAAGCTTATAAAAAGTGTAAAGTGTAAAAAATATATATATATATGTATATATATGGTTATGTATATATATATATATGGTTTTCAAAAAAATTTTTGTGCCATAATAGATTTATTTTTAATTCTATTTTCCACAAAATTTTTAAGGTACCACTGTACATTCTATCCATAGCCTGTCATTCTTATAATGAAAACATGTTGTTTTTTCCAATATACAAATAAAAATTCTTACTCCCTTGCAAGCAATCTGTTCTAGAGATAGCCTTCCTGAATTCTTTAAGTTCTTTCTCCCTTCATAAGTAACTCACACCACTGCAGCGTTTCTCATTAGGACAGAGGACGGTTCTCCTTTAATATTGCTAGCTTCCATAACTAGGATACGAGCTACAGAAGGCTGGTGGCCACCCCCCCATGGAACTGTGTTAAAATACTGACATGATTAATCCCATACCACTCCTGTCCTCCCCCCGGGAGAAAGCTGAGCATGAGTCAAAGTTTGGTTTCTTACATGAATACTGGCAGCACTTGAAGACAAGATGCTACAGCAGAGTGCTGCTTTCTGAGAAACCTCTGGGCTGGGGACTGGTTCCAGTTCTTACCTTTCCCACCTTGGTTGTGCATTCTGGGTCCACGGGGGCCTTGCCCTTGATGAGCAAGGACTTCACAGAAACTGGGGAAAGACAGCAAGGAGACAGCTGTCACTGTCAGGCACAAACCTGCCAGAATTAACCCTGCCTTCCCTATACACTCCTGCTCTCCTGTTTTGGTTCTGAGCCACCCACAAATACGAAAATGAAAATTCAAGAAAGTAGATTTCTACTTTTTATTCATTTGCTGAGTTCTTCAGGAGAGCACTAAACCTTTGACTATTATGTAAATTTAAACATGTTATCTCAAAAAACATTAAAGAAATGGATGAGTCCTGTGGTACACACTGAGGATAGAGACACAAATTCTATCTCCAGAGAAGACATGACTGCTGAAGAGCAACTGATCCCAGCCCGCCAGCCCACTCGTCCCAGGGCCCCTTGCCTGCCCTCCCACCTTGCTCGTCTTCTGTCCCATCCTTATCAGCCTTTCCTCCAGACTCAGGTTCCTTCTTCACCTCCACTTTCTGGCATTTTCGAGTTTTCTTCGCAGGGGGAGGGTCCTCTGTGGCTGCATTGCCAGGGTTAACTTTCTTGGTTCCATTTAATGCTGCACAAGCTAAGAACAAGAACAGGGAACAAAAATCCTATGAGAATTAAGAAAGAAAAAACAAACCTTTTAAAGGAATCACGTAAAGATGGCTTTGTAAGTGCCCAGAATTTAGAAGCAACAGAAACCATTGTCACCCCAGGGTTCTAGATGACAATCCCAGTAGTGTTCCATAACTGCTGTTTTAGTGAAATAAAAGGACGCCCTAAGGCACCTTTCAGTTTATTGCTCAGCCCCAAGACTTACAGCTTACTCACTGCAGAGCCTACAAATACACACTCTCAATGAGTCAAGGCTGGCAGACTGCTGTAGGTACCCCACCCAGCTTAGGGCCCAGCTCTGCTTCCAGCTGGAGAGCCTTGGAGAGCTTATGTAATCTGCTTACTATTTTGTTTAAACTTTTTGTATTTTTCTTTTCCCTGATACAGTTCTGTACTTATAGGGACTTCCTTCTTGTTTCCTCCCCATTTACCCCAATATTACTACATAGCATAGTTCTTAAGTAACAGTTACTAGTTTAACATTTGTGGCACTGGAGGCATAGGCAAAGGCAGAAAACCAAGTATGTCATCTGCTTCTTTTATTTTTATTTCATAGCCTTCATTATTATTATTATTATCATTTTATGATACAGTTCCATAGGCCCTGGGATTTCCCACACCCCCTCCTAGACCCCCTCCCCAGTTCCCCTATGATATTATTATGCTATAGTTCTTCATAAACAGTCATATGTCCATCATTGCGGATATGCACAATGTGTGATCTGCTTCTAATCAAGTGCGACATCCAGAAGACGACAACAGTGCGGCCTGGAGCACGGAAGGACACAACAGGGATGGGTCAGGCTGGAGTTCCGCTTTCTGCCAACATGTCTGGGGCAGCCCAGGGCGCCCTGGGTTCCCTCCCAGGCCTGCGGAGGAAGATCCCCCGGTCTGCCCCTCGTAGCCCCATTACACAGAACACTCCAACAGCTCCAACACTCGTTCGTTGGCACCAAACGACGCGCCTTCCAGTTAGCTTTTTAAAATCGAGCTGAATGAGGCATTCGTGACTCGCCAGTGTGGCCACTACATTAGCTGTCACAGGTCCATACGCCTTTTTTTCTAAAAATCAAACGTGAAGAAATTTAGGAACTAAGCACGTTTGGCTGCCACGTGCAGATCGAGGGGGACAGGAGTCCAAGCAGCGAGCTCCGTTCCCTTCCCAAGGACTTTCCGCCCGCCGAACCCGGACTCCGCACCTCGCGCGCCGCTGCCAGGAGCCGCCTTGCGCCGCCGCGCCGCCATGGAGACCGGACGTCATCAGCCAGCTCCCGGGAACCGCAAGCGCGCGTTCGCGGAGACCGCGCCCACGTCTGCGCGCCTGCGCGCCCCTGCGCCGGGGCGGGAAGCGGTCAGCGAACTCATTGGCAACATATTAGCATGTCCCTGTGTATTGTGGGAAGCCACCATAAGGGAAAAGTGTCTTGAGTTTTTGGAGCTTTATAAAGGCTGATCGAGGTCAGCTTCCCCCATAGGGCGGAGGAAGCTCATCAGTGGGGCTACGAGCTGAGTGCGTCACGTCACTCCCTTGTCCCTTGGGAAGGTCTGAGACTAGGGCCAGCAGCGGCCCTAACAGGGCTCTCCCTGAGTCTCGGGGAGGTGAGTTCCCAGAGAACGGGGCTCCGTGCGAGGGCAGACTGGGCAGGAGATGCCGCGGTCCCTCTCCCGGAGGGCCCGGCGGATGCCTCCTTAGCCGGAGCTTGGAACAGACTCACGGCCAGCGAAGTGAGTTCAATGGCTGAGGTGAGGCACCTGCCTCGGGGCCTCATAACCCAATTCAGACTACTCTCCCCCGCCCGAATTTTGGAAACAAAAAAGTGAGTCCAGCTTTTCCTTCCTTTAAACATTTCTATTCTAGAATTGCAGTGAAAGTACGAACTAAACGAGGTACAGTGGATGAACGTATTGGAAAGTGAGACGTATACATTTGTCTTTTTCGTATAATACTTTGAATACTTATATTTGCATACATATTCAAGATGTATATGTATACACATTTTATACCTATTCTGTGTTTTATATCTTGATTGTGTTTTTAAGAATCATAATGAATATTGTGCCTGAGCATTCTCTACTTGTGATTCAAAATGCAATCCTAACTTTTTTATACTTAAGGAAACTGGGACTCAATTGTCCATAATCAGCAGGGCTCACATTCGAAGTCAGCTGAATTTTGCATCACCTTCTCGGCCTTTTCGCTAAGATGAAGTGACATCAACTGCATTTTATGTTAAAGGCTGAGCAGTTAACCAAGCCGATTTTATCCACCCAGCCCGTTTTCCTTGAAGATGACCCGGAAGGCACTTTTAGCTTGAATGGATCTGGCATCTTTATCAGGGAAGCTATTATCTTGTGTAAATTAACCACTAGGAGATCAGAAAGGTTAGGGATAAAGGGATTAAAATTCTTTGGAATGGAATGTAGTAGGCCCATCTAGGCAAGAGTTTATACAAATTGCTTAAATTAGCCTGTGTTTGCTCCTGCTAGTTCATTAACCCAGAAAAAAATTTGGTTTTTGAAGGTCAATGTAAAAACAGGATGGGAAGCATCAGTGGTCCTTGGAGCAGTGGGTAAAGGAGGCCGTTGCGTCATTTCAGTACCGTTTAAGGTAGAGGGGGAAAGGCAGCGTCCTTGGACTCGTTAGCCAATCGGCTTCCGAGCCACCTCTGAAGGCCCCTTCCTGCCTCGCTACTTTCTTTCCTGCGGTGTGGTGGGCTGGTGAGTACGCGCTTGGCTTGGCTTCACCCTGACCTGTCTTCCCTGTGAACCCCGGGGCCCAGGCTGCAGGCCTGGCTTTTCCAGCCAGCAACTGGCAGTCTCCGCTCGGTGTTGTGGAGGCTGTGGGGAAGGCATGACCTGCTGAGCCTGGTTTGTTTCCACGTGGGCCTCTGCAAGACTGACTTGGCCTGCCCTCCCGCAGACCTGGTGACCCGAGAACAATAGATGGCGCGTTCTGTGCAGAGTGCGTGTGTTCCTGGAAAAGCCCGGCGTGGCTTTGCTCGGAGGGAAAGGCAGCTGTGACCATCGCAGTGTTTTGTTTCTGTCTCCGAGTGAGGCTGCCCTTGGGAGACTGAATCCGGGCCAATGTGTTTTCATTTCACTGTTGAGTATCTTCAGGGACCCAGGTTCTTAGAGGGTTCGTGGAAGCTGCGTTGGATGTTGCGTTTCCCCTAGTTTTGCCCAAACCATTCTGTGCAGGAAAGACTGGAGATTTTAGTGAGCCTTAAAAGGGATTTCTAATTTTAATGCTGTAACTGTGGTGATTGTTCCTTAAAAAGCTTAAGATGTTCTGAAAAAAAAAAAAAAAAAAAAAAACAGGCTTTGCTCAAGCCTTGGTTTCAAATTCCAGCGCCACACTTTATGGCCTGGTGACCTTGGGAAAGGCAGCAAGCGTCTCCAATGTTCAGCTGCTAAAAAAACTGCACTAATCAACGTATGTTACATACCTTCTAGAAGTGGACTGTATTTGCAATAAATATTTTGGATGTCTGGTTTTAAAAGTTTTGCCTAGTGGCCTCAAGTATAATCTCAGTGAATACCTGTCTTTTTAATTGATTTGATGGTAATCCTTACAGAAAGTGTAGAAAAATTTCAGTTAATTGAGTATATTAGTAGGCCTCCCATAATTGCAACTCCTAAACATTAATATGGTTTTTTTGTAGATAATAACATTCACATGGCTCAGCATTCAAACAGACTCAACAGAAGCATGCTTTTGTTTGGAAGTAAAGTTGGGGGGCTGGTATTGTAGTGGGTAAAGCTGCCAGCAGTGCTGGCCTCCCACGTGGGGACTGTTTCTTTGTGCTTCCAATCCAGCTGCATGCTAATGGCCTGGGAAAAGCAGAGGGAAATGGCCCAAGCATTAGGACCCTGTCACCCACGTGAGAAATTTGGATGGACACTTCTGGCTCATGGTTTCTGGCTGATTCTGCCTTAGGACTTAGGCAGGCAGTTCTGGATCAAGCCGCACTTCCCCAGCCTACGTAATCCTTTCTGTGAGTCCAATGATCTATCCTGCTTGCAGCCTGAGGGGGAGGGCGGTTTTGCATGACCACTCCCCTTTCAAGCCCTTAAAAGTCCCCACCCAGGAGGGACTTGTTCTCTGAGCTCCCACGTGCTTGCTGGCTCTCCTGCTGACTCCAGGACAGAAGGTAACAGACCTTACCACATTCTTAACCTGTGCCTGTGCTTAAAATGCTTCTTAGGTAACAGGCAAGAACCTAACAAGTAAATATTAGGTCTTAGCTTAAATACAGAGGGTGGGCAAGTGAATGGAAGATCTCTTTCCTTCTGTGATTCTTTCAAATATGTACTAGAATACGTTTCTGAAAAATAAATTTAGAGTACATTAGGGTGAGTGAAAGAAGGGAAAGCATGTATTTTTTTTAAGAATTTTTTTTTTTTAAGATTGTTTTGTATTGCAAAGTCAGATATACAGAGGAGGAGAGGCATAGAGGAGGATCTTCTGTCCATTGATTTACTCCCCAGGTCTCCGCTGAGCCAAATCGAAGCCAGGAGCTTCCTGGTCTCCCATGCCAGTGCAGGGTCCCAAGGCTTTGGGCTGTCCTCAACTGCTTTCCCAGGTCACAGCAGGGTTCTGGATGGGAAGTGGAGCTTCCAGGATATGAAAAGGTGCCCGTATGGGATCCTGGTACATGCAAGATGAGGACTTTAGCCACTGGCTAGGCTATCTTGCTGGGCCCTTTCTAATACCTTTTAAGGATTGATGTGTCCACTGTTTTACTTGAAATGCAAAGAGAGGGAGAGAGAGTACAGGGACAGGTAGGGATCAGCTACCTGCTGGTTTACTCCCCAGTTGCCAGCCATATCTGGGGCTCAGCTTGGCCCAGGCCAGCTCTCCCACTTGTGTGGTAGGGAACCAGTTACTTAAGCCATCTCCACTGTCTTCCAAGCCATGTGCTGGCAGCTGGTAAGCAGAGGTGGCACTCAAACTGGCACCCAGGGGGATGCAAAGTGGCATCTTAGCCACTGAGCCAAACATTGGTCCCTTAGTTTTTTCTTTTTGTTTTTTTTTTTTTGATAGTTTTACTTAGTTACTTAAGGTACAAAGGGTCAAGGGCTACAGGAAAGTGGGTAAAACCATTGTTTTCACACTAATATTTTTTTCCCTGTATCTGGGGTCAGGGGAAAAATAAAGGGAAAAGCCCTACCCAGCCTCCCTCCCATCCCAGGTCCCTGATGTGAGGCATGCTCCAAGGGTCCTGCTCAGTTTTGATAGTTCTGAATTGACAGTTCTGAATTTGACAGTTCTGAATTGCTGCCAATCTCGCCGTTCCAAGCGCGATGAAATCTCTTCAGAATCTACTGGCTGACATAGTCTCTTCATGGTTGGGGTAGTTTTTTTTTTTTTTTGTAAGATTTATTTTATCTGAGACAGAGGATCCATCTGCTAGGTTTTTTTTTTTTAAGATTTATTTATTATTATTGGAAAGGCAGATGTATAGAGAGGAGGAGAGACAGAGAGGAAGATCTTCCATCTGATGGTTCACTCCCCAAGCGGCCGCAATGGCTGGTGCTGAGCCGATCTGAAGCCAAGGGCCAGGAACTTCCTCCAGGTCTCCCACGCAGGTGCAGTGTCCCAAGGCATTGTCTGCCCTCGGCTGCTTTTCCAGGCCATAAGCAGGGAGCTGGATGGGAAGTGGAGCTGTTGGAATTAGAACTGGCGCCCGTTCAAGGCGAGCATCTTAACCATTATGCTATTGCGCCAGGTCCCATTTGCTAGTTTATTCTCCAATGGCCCAACAAAGCGGGGCACATATGAAGCCAGGAGCCTGAACCTTCTGGGTCTCCCATTTGGGTGCAGGGATCCCAGTATTTGAACCATCTTTTCATTAGCATGGTGACTTAGACATGGAGCACCCGTATGGGATGCTGGCACCACAGGTAGAGGTTTTATATATGCTTGATATGTTATGCTACCATGCCAGCTCCTCAGCTGTGAAGTGGGCTTGTTTGAAGGAATGGGCTGAGTTTAGGCTGTGCTGAATGGATAGCCCAAGTTTCTGACCTTCCTGCATTTACTTCTTGCATGTGTTTTTATTGGGTTTTTCCTGTCCTAAGAGGTGAAGACAGTCTTGGCTAAAACACCTGTCAGTGTGGGAATTGAAATTTGGACTCTGTTCTGCAAATAATATCCTGCAGAATTATTTCTAGATGCCGGAGTCCAGGTCCAGCCAAATTCAGAACTCGTGGAGTAGGAGCAGAAAAGGAGTGGACCACTACGATTTCATGGTCATAATGGACAATGCAAGAAAGCCTCACAAGCTTTGGCACAGACTTTTGACATGGTCAAGTGGGTGTAGCCAAGAATAATTCTGCCATTTGTTTGACCTAAAAACTCAATAGAAGTTCCTACTACGATTCTACAACTCAATTTTGTACCACAAAGAAATGAGAACCTAAAGATCAAGGAAAGAATGAAACCCTAAACAGATGCCTTCATTAGCTGTAAGGTCAATGGGGACAGCCAAGATAGCATGAATAATAAAAGGGCTTTGGGCAAGCTGTTGTTATTATTTACATTAACCTCCAAGCTCACATTGATAGTAAGAAGCCAACTCCATAGCAGCAAACAATGCCTGAATGGATTACAGAATTCTTGCACAGGGTGGTCTGTTGTCCATGCAAAGGAAGGCGGAGCTGCATTCAGGTGCCTGTAGAGACATCCACTGGGCCCTGCCATGCAGCGAGAAATTCCTTGCAGCCCTGCCTGCAATGGAACAGTACTCTTCACACCTTCACGTCCCCCACATCCACTATACTGGCCCCAGCATGTAGAGGAAAACTATGCCAAATGATCATGTTAGAATTTTTTTGTGCAAGGTTCTGTATTTTCCTTTTGTTTCAGGGTCAAGATGAAATCTACTGAGGAGGAAAGTGGAGGTTGTCAGCATCCTATGCACCTGCCCAGATGTTACCCCATGAAAGCCTTCACAGCATCTCCAGACTTGCTGCACTGTCAAGAGGAAGGGCTAGTGGGAAATAGACCCAAGACAGGTATGTGAATTTTGACCAAGATAGGATCTTAGGATCTTTGCATTACTCCTGTGTGCTTTTTCTGTTTAAAAAGATTTGAGGGGTTTTTTTTTTTTTAGTTATTATATCCTGTATTGCTAGGCACAGAATAGTTTGGGATGGAAGTGGATAAAATGGGCTGATCATACAGTTTTAAGGTGAAAGCATTTGATTTAGTATAAAAATTTGTAGTTTCTGGACCCGGCACAGGAGCCTCGTGGCTAAAGTTATTGCCTTGTTCATGCTGGGATACCATATGGATGCTTATTTGTTTCCTGGCTGCTCCAGGACTACCCAAAGCCATGGGAGACCTGGTGGAGGCTCCTGGCTTCGGATCAGTTTGGATCAGCTCAGCTTTGCCCATTGTGGCCATTTGGGGAGTGAATCAGTAGATGGAAGATCTTCCCTCTCTGTAATTCTGACTTTCCAATAAAGATAAATAAAATTTATTTTAAAAATTAACAAATTTATAAACATTTACAAATAAAATATAAAAAATAAGTAAAACATTTATTTAAAAAATTTGTAGTTTGTATATTCCTGCAGGAATTACTTCTCCTTTCATGTACAGCATAGCTTTCACCCATGAACTTCAGTGCTTTGCATTCCTAGGGCCTAGAGTAAGCAAAACGAGCAGAGCAGTTACAAAATACTCGGTATGGAATGACTCGAGTGTAAGGGTGATGCCAGCAGAAGTATGACTGCAATCCTGCCAGCAGCATCACACATTGAGAGGCCTCATGTATTTACCATCAGAATTTCTGTGCTCAGCTGTGTGTGTTTACATTCTAGGTTCTGTGAGATAGGTAGAAAAGTAGTTATCCTGTTATACTCAGTCCTGTGACAAGTACTCGAGTCTAGGGGTTTTGAGGTAGGCATTGACAAAATTGTACAAGCTACTGACACCGTGTCTTGTTTCTTGTCCATGGTAATAGACATATGTGCTAGACGTTATGTCTGGGTTAAACTTGCATGCAGCTGATCTGAAAACAGTTTTCAGGTTGAAGTGTTCCACCATGGACAAGGAAGGAGTTCAATAATTAGATTGTATTTGAGGTCCTTAAGACATCTCGGCTTTGCCTGCTGTGCTACTCGGTTCAGTGGCGTTGCTAATGGGCGTAAGAAAAAGAACCCAGGCTGGAATATGTAGGAGTGATGTGTACAGTTTGCTTTCTGTGCCCCTTGCATGAGGACATCAGGGGTGAATCTTGACATGGTCCCTGTTGTAGCAGTGTGTGTGTGACAATTCAGTTTCAGTGTTCAATAGTTTTTCTATCAACCAACCCTACTTACTGGGCATGCGACTTTAAGGCACACTTAAGACCCACTTGTTTTTCTCATGAAGTCTTGGCCAGTGATCATCCTTTCTTTAATCTTGATCTCTGCCACTTGTTTGCTTATTATCACTATTGTGCCACTTTGTGTACAGGAGTCTTTCTGATGAAATTGTCTGGAATTTTTATCTCCACACTGCTGTATGAAAAGGTGCATAATAGTAATATTTTTAGCTTAAGTTTATGATCATTATGTAATAAATTATAGATGATGCCTAGAGAAAGAATAGAAAATGAAGCTTGCCTATAGGGGTGGTTGCATGCTCCATGTGTTTCATCTTAGAGTTCAGATTCTATTCAAGCGCTTAAGAGGAAATTAAAGGCTCTTACATTGCCATCTTGTGGTGGGTTTGGGTTCCAAATGAAGGTTATAATTTTCTCATGTCAAGGGCAGTTTTTCCAGTTTATTGTCACTAGAAAAATGAAAGATTGCCAAGATTATAAATACAACCGGCATTGATTCAAATGAACTGGAAATACATTTTGTAAAAATATAATTATTTTATATTGCCTTTTCATTTGTCTGAATCATGGGGAGTTTTGGATTTTTGCAAGCTTTTAAACTTAAAGACCTTTAGAAGATGATTAGATTTAGTGTGCATTTTTTTTAAAAATCCAGATCTTAGGTTTATACAGAGTTGACCGTGATAGTTTTGTGATTTTTATTTAAAAAATTAAAAAATATTTGTAAAATTTACTTATTTTTCTTGCAAAGTAAGATACACAGAGAGGAGGAGAGACACAAAGGATCTTCCATCTGATGATTCACTCCCCAAGTGACCACAACGGCCAGAGCTGTGCTGATCCAAAGCCGGGAACCAGGAACCTCTTCCAGGTATCCCACTTGGGTGCAGGGTCCCAAGGCTTTGGGTGGTCCTCGACTGCTTTCCCAGGCCACAAGCAGGGAGCTGGAAGGGAAGTGGAGCTGCTGGGATTAGACTCAGGGCCCCTATGGGATCCTGGTGCGTTCAAGGTGAGGACTTTAGCTGCTAGGCCATGCAATAGGCCCCAAAAATTTTTTTAAAAATCTATTACTGCATGAGGATTTGGGCAGAGAATCAGTAGTTCCCTGTTTTTTCTTGTGACTTAATTTGAGCATGCCCGCCGAGTTGTCATCATCCTAACCATTGTATTTGCTTCCAGAGATGTTAACTGGGTGGTTCATTGATCCTACACTTCACCTTGATACCTAGATAGAAGCTGGATTCATCTGAAACCAGAGGTAAGTGTAACAACATCTTCATTTTTACCTTGCAAGATTTAAGTGGCTGAACGTTGGTAGTTGAAAAGGTCAGAGCTAAGGGGGATGGGAGGCATCGGTGGTTTGCCCTTCACCAGTCACGCACAGTTTGCCATGATGAGATGCATGTTCAGTCCGTGTTTCAGCTGATGACCCTGATTAAACACATGCTCTGAGCAGACTAAAGGCAGGGGCAAACACTTGGAGTGTTTCCTGGGAGTCTTGCGTTTTAGATGCCAACATTTTTTTGTGCTTCAGTCTTTCTGGACATTTCATCTCTGAAATAGAATGAGAGTGAAGAATTCATCTAAAAATTCAAGAACTATAGGAAAAACACAGCCAATCAATCTATTCACATCTACGCAACCAGAGAGGCTATTTTAAACTAATATCTTGCGTGTTTGTGTGTGTGTGTGATTAGAATTGCAGAGATGGTTAAAACAATTATAGGATGTTATAATGCAACATTAAATGAATAATATTCATGATACATTAACTTAAGAGATTTTGTTTGTGAGCCCAGTGTGATGGCTAAATCCTCACCTTGCATGTGATGGAATTTCATGTGTATGCTGGTTCGTGTCCGGTTGTTCTGCTTCCCATCTAGCTCCCTGCTTGTGGCCTGGGAAAGCAGTTGAGGATGACCCAAAGCTGTGGGAGATCTGGAAGAATCTCCTAGCTCCTGGCATCAATTCAGCTCAGCTCCAGCTGTTGCAACTGCTTGGGGAGTGAACCAGCAGATGGAAGATTTATTTACATGTTTGAAGGAGTGACTGAGGGAGAAGACAGATCTTGCAGCTGCTGGTTTACTCCTCAAATGTCCAAGCTGAACCAGGAGACCAGGATTCTGGAGCTGTTTGCAGATCTCCAGAGTGGGTGTGTATCTAAGTACTTGGGCCAGCCTCTGATGCTTTCCCAGGAGTGTTGGCTGGGAGGTGAATTGGAAGCAGAGTAGCCAGGAACTTGACCTTAAAATTTGATAATGGGATCCTGGCATTCCCAAGTGGTAGCTTAACCAACTGTGCCTGTGGCATTATTGCCTGCCTCTCTGGAAAACTATTTTTATATGCCTATGTTTGCTTGAGAGACACATGTGCATAATGAAATGATAGTGGCTATTTTTAGAATTTGTTTCTATATTTTTGTTAACATTTTTGCTTAAAATTTTATTTATTTGAAAGGCTGAGTTAACAGGAGAGGAATAGAGAGCAGGTTCAAGACAAATGGCTGCAACAGCCAGGAACTAGGAGCTTTTTCCAGGTCTAGGAGTTCAAGCATCTGGACCATCCTCCTGCTTCCCTAGGCTTGCTAGCAGGGACTTGGATCGCAAGTGGAGCAGCCAGGACATGAACTGGCAACCATATATGGTGTGCTGGTGTCACAGGATGCCATCCTTGACACAGGTGTCACCATGCCACAGCACCACACCACCAGCTGCAAACTGTATTTTCTGATTTTGCTACATTTATGTGCTATTTTTAAAAACTATTTTACACAACGTGGACAGTCTTGTACTCATTGTTTGTGTCTGCATTTTCAGCAGGGAATGAGGTGGATAGATGGGAGAGTTAAAAAATACAAGAAAAGCAAATAATGCAAAGTAATGTCAGCACTTGAAATGCTTTTTTAAAAGCTTTTGGTTATCTTTTGTAGAAGTGAAATTTGAAGAGACCAGAACCACCTATGAGTTTTGCCTTACCAATCTGGACCTCTTCCCTCCTGCAAAGCCTGGATTTACGATCGGTGATGAGTGCACTTTGTTTCCTGGTAAGCTTCTGTTGAGACTGAGAAACCTTTTGAAGATGTTGAGGTAGTAATGGTAGTAAAGGATATTCTAGACAAGATCTCAACTGGGCTCAAACCTATGTACTGCTTAATCAGTTATATACCTAGTTAGAAAATGAGGGCAACGGTGCTCAAAGTTTAGTTACTTTATGATTAAATCTGATAAATGGGGCTTACCATGTTGTAATACACATGGCAGATGCTGAATACGTAATTAGGTGTTTTATCTGATTGTATTTATTTTAGACTTTGTATTACCTGGCAGTTTCTGGCATTTATAATTCTGGCATTTATAATTTATAGCTGCTGTCTTTCCCAGTTGACCTACCCCTCATTACTTTAATCTCTGGCATCCCTGAAGCTAATTTAGTTATTGAGTTATGGTAACAGGGCTATTGTGTGTATCTTTTTTTTAATTTTTTATTAAAGATTTATTTTATTTATTTTTTTTTTTATTGGAAAGGCGGATGTACAGAGAGGAGAGACAGAGAGGAAGATCTTCCATCTGATGATTCACTCCCCAAGTGAGCGCAACGGGCGATGCTATCCCAATCCGAAGCCAGGAGCCAGGAACTTGTTCTGGTATCCCACACGGGTGCAGGGTCCCAAAGCTTTGGGCCGTCCTCAACTGCTTTCCCGGGCCACAGGCAGGGAGCTAGATGGGAAGCGGGGCTGCCGGGATAGAACTGGCGCCCATATGGGATCCCGGGTGTGCAAGGTGAGGACCTTAACCACTTGCGCCACCGCGCTGGGCCCCTATTGTGTGTATCTTTATGTAATTATCTTGGTTTGGGTACTATTTTGTTTGTCATTTGTTTAGCTGGGTCAGTTCATCCTTACCGATTTTGTTCTTTGCTATTTTTGTGTGTATGTGTTTCTTAATAGGATTGGGGGCAGCCCTGATGGCCGTTCCTCTCGCTGCTGGAAGCCTTGGGCAGTGGGATTTTGGTCCATCACACAGCAATGCTGGCTTGTCTTCACTCGGGGCACCATGGGATGGGTTGGCTGTCCGTTAGTGCCTTCTGATTTTTGCGGAGTCAAACAATTACACTTAAGTAGTGATTCTAGATTAAGAAATGTAATAATGATTTTTAAAAAATTGCGAGCCATGGGGATACGTCTTATAGAGAACACTTTCTGTACTACGAAAGAGCTGTAGGTGATTCTGGATGTTGCTGAAACATACTCTGAAGTTATTCATGTTGAAATTTTAAATAGTTTGTTCAGTTTTCTACAGGGGCTTACACAGTTTTGAAACATGTTAGTGTGAAGGTTCTTCAAATGCATTTGAAGATTCTTCAAATGAAAGATGGACACTAACATCTTACCAGAAATGGCTTTATAGAATGAACTTGGAAAAATGTAAGAGGCAACCAAAAACAGTAAATTTTATTTTTTTACCTTGGACTTAACCTTGATGTAAAGTGTATATATACCGATGATAGACTATGTGACTACCCTTGCGTTCGTCTGATTATGATGCTCAACCCTTTTAAAGGGAAGGCAGAATTTGAGGAGTAGATACACACAAAAGCTTCCCAGTAGGGCTGGCATTGCGGGGCAGCAGGTTAAGCCAATGCTTGACATGTCCCTTTTCAGAGTGCCAGCTGGAGTCCCAGGTGCTCTGCCTCTGGTCCAGCTTCCTGCTGATGCGCTTGGGAGGCAGCAATCACTTGTAACTGCTGGCTTGTGGCCTTAGCTTGGCCTGTAACTGCTTGCTGTGGTTATCTGGGGGAGCGAGTCAGTGAATGGAAGATCTCTATTTAAAATAAAGGAATGAACGTTTCAAAAGCACAAGGTACTGGTATCTAATACTCTCAGTGGGTGAGGCTTGCAAAGGCAGAGTGGGGAACTCAGTCCGGTCTCCTACATGGGAGGCCAGCACCCAGTTCCAACCATCCCTGCTGCCTCCCATGGTGCATGGTAGCAGGAGGCTGGCCTTGGCAGTGGAGCCAGAACTTGAACCCTGCCAGCCTGATACTGGGTGTGGGTGTCCCACGCAGTGTTTCACGCTGACCCAGAAGCACCCTGGCAGCTTCATTTTTAATTTATAACAGGTCTCAATAGATTACACAGTTATAGGAAGCAAAGAAAAGCAAAGTGTGGCAGATAGCGTTAGTGTGAAATAGTGTGTGCAATTCCCGGGGCCTCACTAGGTGGATGCAAGGGAAAGACCCAGACGTACTGCACATGATGCTCACTGCTGTCCGTTGTAGGCGTCTCAGCATTTTTGATCCCGTGCCTCCCTCCTGGCCTGTGCCTTGAGCGCCAGAACTCCCTAGCTCCCTTAGGACAAGTACCTTCTAGCACCCAAAGTATGCTGCCTTGTCTCCCCTCTCAGTGAAGAAGGCTAGCGCCTTAAAAGATGCACGCAAAGAAAGGGTACTGTGCCTTTTGAGGGCGTTGAGGGCACCTGCTGGCCTTTGAGCAGGGACACCTATGGCGGCTGAGACGACCCCGCCCCCACTACCCGTCAGGCCACTGGGCCACTCCGCACATGCGCTCTGGGTGGTCAGTGTTGACGCATGCGCGACTCAAGGGCGTCGTGGCGGCAACGGCGTTTTCCCGCGCTTTTTTTGCTCTTCAGGTTAAGTATTCTGTTTGTGTATTTGTTCTTTTTGTTCTCTGTCTAGAACGGAGGACGGGCCGAAAATTCTAGCGTGTGATAGTCTGTGGGTTTACGTCTCTAGAATTTTTCCTCAGCCAGGCAGCTGGAATCTACTCCTCAATCCTGTGGAAAATTTGGAACTGGTTATAGCTTTGTCTGACAGGAGCCTCAGATTTAAAATTTTTCAGCTTTTGTGCCTTCCCAATGTCCTTTTTAATTTACGCTGCCTGTCAGGGCTTGCCTGTGGAGGCTGACTTTGGGGGTGAAGGTGTCAGCGTCGGCATCCCCTAGGATCCAGGCGGCGTCCCTGACACTGTTAAATGCCAATGCTTTTTGTTGATGATTTATTTCTGGTGTGTTTAGAATATTGTTATCTATTTGTTCAGTAGAACTCTGGGAAAAAGTTGAACCCATTTGGAAACCTTATGCTGCTTTTAGGTGATATTTTCACAAATGTTTTGGGTAGAATCAGCATTGGAGTAAGACAAATTAAATGAACATCCAAGTTTTGTGCATATTTTTAGGTGTCATGATAGGTTTACTTGGGTAAACTAGGTTTCCATTAAATGTTAGTAGCTTGCTGCTGTTTTTTAGCAGGGGCAAAATGGGTGAAGATTCAGAACAGTATGTATAAAGACAAATTTTAAATGCATGAAAAAAAGGTTGAAGTACATAATGTGGAGTTTTAGGTTTAAGCGTGGGATATGACACTAAAATAGTTAGCAAAGAATGGGTGATACATTGGGCATTTGTTTAAAATTTTTAAAGATTTTTTTTTCATTGGAAAGGAAAGACAAAAGATCTTCCATTTGCTAGTTTACTTCCCAGAAGTCACAACAGCCGAGCTGAGCTCATCAAAGCCCTTTGGGTCCTCCCTGCAAGGCTGCAGGGTCTCAAGGACTTGGGCCATAAACCGCTGCTAAGTGGGAATTGGAGCAGCTGGGACACAAACTGGTATCCCTGTGGGATCCCAGGGCTTGGAGGTATAGGATTAGCCAGAACCATGAAACCAGCCCCAAGATGTTATTACAGAAAGAAAAAAGCATTTTTAAAATTTTTTTTTGTGGAGTGTTAATGTTCTTAAACATTTTTCCAAGGATGTATTATTTCTGGCCTTAATAAGATTAGGAACTAAAAAAAAAGATTAGGGACTGGGCCTGGCGTGATAGCTTCAAGACTAAATCCTTGCCTCGTGTGCGCCAGCAATCCTATATGGGTGCTGGTTCTAATCCCAGCAGCTCCACTTCTCATCCAGCTCCCTGCTTGTGGCCCAGGAAAGCAGTAAATAGCCCAAAGCCTTGGGACCCTGCCCCCGTATGGGAGGTTTCTGGCTACTGGCTTGGAAGATCTTTCTCTGTATCTGTTTCTCTTTGAATATCTGCCTTTCTGATAAAAATTATAAGTCTTAAAAAAAAAAAGAGTAACGAGTCATAAGTTTGTGTCCTGGGAAAAAAATAAGCAAATCTTCAAAAAAGGTTTGGAACCAACTATGTCTCTAATGTTTTCCTTACTTTTTTCATGAGCTTTGCATAGAGAGGATGCACAATTAGTATTTTTGAGAAATTGAAATCAGTATAATGTATTGATTATAGTAACTGCATTTACCATAGCAAAACAAAAACATGCAGATTTTATTTGTTATTTAATTTTCATTTATCTCTTTTTAGGACTCTTCAGAACTTGGAGAATTCCTATCCTACTATGTCTTTGTGTGAAGATATGTTGCTGTGTAATTATCGCAAGTGTCGCATTAAACTCTCAGGTTATGCATGGGTCACGGCCTGTTCTCACATCTTCTGTGACCAGCATGGCAGTGGAGAATTTAGTCGCTCACCAGCTATCTGTCCTGCCTGTAACAGTACCCTTTCTGGGAAGCTAGATATTGTCCGCACGGAGCTCAGTCCCTCAGAGGAATACAAGGCTATGGTGCTGGCAGGACTACGACCAGAGATTGTGTTGGACATTAGTTCCCGTGCACTGGCGTTCTGGACATACCAGGTTAGCACTTTTATATTAACTTATTGTCTACTAAGGTTGAATTCCTGAAAGTGGATAAATATCTTGTAAAGTTTTTTTTTTTTTAATTAATTAGGCAGAATTACAGAGAAACACAAATGTCCCATCCATTCATTCACTCCCCAGAGGCCTGACGGCTGGAGCTGGGCCAGTCAGAAGGCAGAAGTCGGGAGTTTGTAGCTCTGTCCGGTCTTCCACATAGGTGCCTGGCCTGTGCACAAAGGGTCATCTCACTGCCTTTGCACGTGCATCAGCAGGGAGCTGGGTCACAAGTAGAGAAGCTGAAACTTCAGTTGGCACTGTGCTGTGGAATGTAGGCATTGCAAATGGTAGTTTGACCCCCTATGCCACAAGCCTGCCCTGGTAATATACTCTTGAAGCAACATCACCTTTGGTGTGTTCTAGTCCTAGGACTTCCCCATACTGAAGAGGAGGTGTTTACGCACAGTGCATGTGACAAGGAGAGGATATTGTATTCTGCTTAATTTGGTTCTAAATGTTAAACTGATATTACCCTTATCTAAGCATCTTTAATTTCGTTTTGTGTTTGCATAATGTGTTGTGTATAACTTTGTACTCAGTATTCTAAAAATCTTCTTGGCAGGTACATCAGGAGCGTCTCTATCAGGAATACAATTTCAGCAAGGCTGAGGGCCATCTGAAACAGATGGAGAAGATATATACCCAACAAATACAGAGCAAGGATGTAGAATTGACCTCTATGAAAGGGGAGGTCACCTCCATGAAGAAAGTGCTGGAAGAATACAAGAAAAAGTTCAGTGACATCTCAGAGAAACTGATGGAACGCAATCGCCAGTATCAGAAGCTCCAAGGCCTCTATGATAGCCTCAGGTTACGAAATATCACTATTGCTAACCAAGAAAGCACTCTGGAACCATCCATGATTGCACAGCCTGGCATTTTTGGCTTCCCATTAGGTAAGACGGGGCATGTAAGATCCCGTCTAGTTCTTATTTTTATTGTTCTTTAAAGAACATTTTATTTTTATTTGAAAGGACCCAGAAAGAGAGGGTGGGCCATCTAGCGTAGGAGGAAGACAGGTTTTCCATATACTCCCTAAATGCTGTGATAGTCGGGTTTGAGCCAATCTGAAGCCAGGCAGAGACACTTAGCCCTCTTCTGCTGCCTTCCCAGGAGTGTTATCAGGAAGCTGGCTTTGCAGCACAGCAGCCTTGAACTGGCACTCCAGTAAGGGACATTGGCAAGTGGCAGCTTAACATGACATAGTAGTACTAGTCCCTCCTTGAAATTTTTTTTCTCCATGTAATTTTTTGAAGTATTCTTGTGTGTTTGTGCATATATATGTAAAATATATATAGATATATGAATTTATGTATATATATAAAACGGTTCCTCTAGAGTAATCTGCAAAATAATAAAATCATAATTTTTTTAAAGATGTGTATTTTCATTTGAAGTAATCAGTTTCAGAAAGAGCTCTTCCGTATATATTTGGTTCATTCCTCAATGGCTGCAATGGCTGGGGTGGGGTTAAGCTGAGGCTAGGAGCCACAAGCTTCTTCCAAATGTCCTACATGGGTGTGGGGGTTCCTTTCCTGATTTTTCCCAGGCACATTAGCAACTGGGACTCAAACCAGTGCTCTTATGGTATGTTAGTGTTGTGGGCAGTGGCTTAACGCACTGTACCACAACTCTAGTCCTTTGTGTTTTAATTTAAAGATTTTTTTATTTTTACTAGGAAATCATATTTACAGAAAGGAGAGATAGAGGGAAAGATCTTCCATCTGCTGGTTCACCCCTCAGGCAGCTGCATCAGCTGGAGCTAAACCGATCAGAAGCCAGGAGCTTCTTTTGGGTCTCCCTTATGGGTGCAGGGTCTCAAGGCTTTGCAGCGTCCTCCACTATCTCCTAGGCCAAAAGCAGGGAGCTGGATGGGAAGTGTTGCAGCCAGGATACAAACCGGTGCCCATATGGCATCCCTGGTGAACGCAAGGCGAGGATTTTGGCCAGTGGACTACAGTGCCAGGCTCTTTGTGTTTTACGTTTTAGCTCTAATGAAAATGTATTTCTTTTCTGAGCTTTGTTTTGGTGGTGAGGTAATGACTCATTGAAAATGGTAAGAGAAGGTATGTTGTGGTCAGGTGAAGGAGTGGGAGATACTCATGTCTTTGTTAGGCAGTAGTAGGTCTGTAGTTTGTACATTGTATAGCAGTTGAGTTCTTTCAGAGTACATATTGAATAACTTTTTCTTTTTGATGATTTATGAGGAAATAGTTGCTAAAATTCTTATTTTTTTTCCCCTAGGGAATAACTCCAAATTTCCTGTGGAGAATACGCCAGGTCGAAATCAGGGTGGTGGGGATGGAGATTTTCACTTCCGACCATTCTTCGTGGGTTCTCCCACAGCACAAGAACCCAGCAACAGCTTTTTTAATTTCAACTCTCCAAACCATGAGTTAGAGCAGCAGCAGATCTCCAGTAGGGCCTTCAAAGTGAAAAGAATTTAGATTACTTCATGGAATGCCTCCCTGTTCACTTTCAGTGGTATTGGTCAGTAAATTGTCCTTATTCTAGACAGGGAGTCAGCAGTCTTCCTGCGCTATTAAGTCTTTGAAGTTGTCTTTGCATTTCCAATGTGTGAGAAACTACCTGTGGGAAATGCTTTAGAGTCTGTTTGCTTTATTTCCTTGTGAACTATTGTGTTTTTTCACTGTTGATGACAGGACATTATTATTTTTTTTCACTGTTAACTGAATTGTGGCTTTAAATGAATATAGGCATTTGTGTTCTACTTATCACTTTGGATCCTATTCTTTACAGTTGTGAATGTGTGATAGTGTTCATTTATATCAATATTTTGTGGTATTTACCAATATATTCATTTGAAAATTTTGTTCTCAGAAAATGGTGGATTACATATTAATTTATATATATACATATCTGTGCCTTCAGTAATTGGCACTCATGTACTCATGTCAGTGAATGAGAGTATAATTTGATGCTTTTATGTTCAGTCCCTATTTGCATTTGAAATAATTCACATTGATAATGCTAATTTGTAAGGTTGATTTTTTTTTTCTTTACAATTGTTTTTATTCATTTATTTGCAGTTCTTTTTAAATAAAATTGTTTATGTCAGCTCTTGTTTGGATTTTCTTATTTAGGTATATACTTTTGTTATAGAAAACTTAACCAATATATTTTTGATTCTAAGATAATGTTACTAAAAGCTTTATTCCTTGTTTTTCTCCATTATCTTCCGTCCGTTGATTCACTCCCCGGGGGCTGCAACAGCCAGAGCTGAGCCAATCCAATTCCAGAAGCCTGGAATTGCTTCTGGGTCTCCCACGTGGATGCAGGGTACCAAAGGCTTGGACCATCCTCAGTTGCTTTCCCAGGCCACAGGCATGGGCCTGTTTTTTTGTTAGGGTCACAGAGTGAGCTTCAAGTACAAATAAGTTAAACTAAAAAGTGGTGCATTGTGGTGCATAGGGTTGAGCTACCTTCTGGGACACCTGCATCCTTATGAGCACTGTTTGAGTCCTGCTCCCTGCTGAAACATGCCTGGGAACGTAGCAGAGAATGGCCAAGTATTGGGCCAGTACAACCATGTAGGAAACTCAGATGGAGTTCAGGTTTTGGGTTGACCCAGCCTTTCCCATTGTGGCCATTTGGGGAGTGAATTAGCAAGTGGAAGATCTTTCTGTCTCCTTATCTCTGTAACTGCTTTTCCAATAAAAATAAAGAAAAATCCAACTAACAAACACTAAGAATTATAGACACTAGGGCCTGGCATGGTGGCCTAGCAGCTGAAGTCCTCACCTTGAATGTGCCAGGATCCCATTTGGGCACCAATTCTAATCCCAGCATCACCACTTCCCACCCAGCTCCCTGCTTGTGGCCTGGGAAAGCAATTGAGGAAGGCCCAAAGCCTTGGCACCCTGCACATGTGTGGGAGACCTGGAAGAAGTTCTTGGCTCCTGGCTTTGGATCGACACAGCACCAGCCATTGTCACTTGGGGAGTAAACCATTGGACAGAAGATCTTCCTCTGTCCTCTATATCTGCTTTTGCAATAAAAAATTTTTAAACTTTTTCCATTTTTTAAATGACATTACATAGTTAATTAGGGTAAAAAGGTTCAAGGGCTACAGTAAAGTGGGTGACATTATTTCCACATTGTTTCCTTCATGTATCTGAGGTAAAGGGGGATATTAAGGGAGAAATCCCACCCAGTCTCCCACCCACCCCAGGTCCCTGATGTGGGGCATGCTCCGAGGGTCTTGGTCAAGTGGTTTTGATAGTTCAACAGTTCTGAATTGCTGCCAGTCTTGCCATTCCAAGCACGATGTGGTCGTTGAAGAATCCACTGATTGACATAGAGTCTCGGTTTGCCCAGTTTTTCACTGCCAACACATAGCTGAGGTGGTTGATTGACTTGTTCTGTCCTCTGTCTTTTCATGGTTAGGGTTCTGAGTCCAGCAGTTCGATTGGAGAGATCCCAAAAGAAAAAAAAAATCATTAAAACAAATTTACAGACACTCCAAAAGATGTTCAACTTATATACTCAGCTGGCAAGGGAGATAGCAGGATTGTGACGGTGGCTTTCCCAAGACTTATCCATAGCACTGCAGACATGCTGACCTCTGCAACTTCCACAAATATGGGGAACTCAACGGTATAAACTGTAATGAGGGACTGTGTGTACTCTGCCTTTTTTAAAAAGAAAAGGGGGAAAGATATTTATCCAATAAGTTATGCTTCAATGGTAGAAATTGAAGAGGCAACTGGGAAGCCTCTTGTACTCTTTCCCTACTCTTCGGCAGTAGTTACTGTGGGGAGGCAGGATGCTGCAGCAAGCAAATCCTCTGCCTGTGCCCTCAGCTTCCCGTGTGGGTGCTGGTGTTTGTTCTGGCTGTTCCTCTGCCCATCCAGCTGCCTGTCTGTGGCCTGGGAAAGCAGTGGAGGACGGACCAAAGACTTTGGGATCCTGCACCCGCGTAGGAGACTCAGACGCAGCTCCTGGATCTACTCAACTGGCTGTTGCAGCTGTTTGGGGAGTGAATGGAAGATCTTTCTGTCTCGCCTTGTAAATCTGTCCTTTGAAAATAAGTCATTTTTTAAGGGTACACAGTGAAGAGAATGCTCTCACCCACAACTGTCATTCCCTCCATGTCTCTCCAGATATAATTTTTTTCTTAAGCATCATGGGTATAATCTATGAATACAGGTAATAATTACTATGCTGGCTTTCATACTTCTATCCCAAATGTAATAGATTTATAAGGATAAAGCTTCGAGATGCTAAAATTACTCAGGAAATTACTGCCAAATTTGGTAAAGTTTGAACTTACTGATTGCCCTTTTCCTTTCAAAAGTTCCATGTAACACAGGTGTTCACTTCCTTAACTATTTAGGGAAACCATTATCTAGTATTAATAGGTAGGGAAATATGAAACTATAGATATATATGTGGTTAAAGCAGAACAGGCTGATTCCAGGATTTGGGAAAGAGATGAGCTTAGGAACTTGATCACAATGTGCACTGGGAGGCCTTGGTTCGGTAGGTTGGGTGCGGTTAAGCCTCCGCAGCCCTAGGTGTCGCTGTGGTCCCTGTGTGGGCGTGGGTGTGGCGTCTCGGTGGTTCTAAAGTTGGGGGCGGAGAAGGGGAAGAGTTCCTGGGAAATGATGGCTGATGAAGAGGAGGAAGTCAAGCCTATCTTCCAGAAATTGCAGGTGGGGCCGTAGGTTGAAATCTGTGTGTAGGTGTGTTGCTCGGAGCGCGGCAGGGGCGCGGCCAGCGCGGGGCCCCCCAGTTCCTTCCCAGCCACGCCGCGGCAGCGTCGGTGCGGTTACTATAACAACTCCCGGTGCTGCGGGCCGCCGGCGCTCTTCCCAGCCGGTGTAGGGCCGCACCGAGTGGGACCTGGCTGGCCGCCCCGTCTCAGTTCCGCCTCGAATGGAGGAGCATTCGTTGCTGCTGACTGTATTCTCAAACAGAGTGTCCGTGCGCGTGGCAGGGCCGTCTGCAGGAGCTGGTATTACACGTTCTCCCGAACCCCCGCAGAGGCCGCTTCTGTAATTCCTTTCTGCTCTGAGATGGGCAGCAGACGGTCCCAGCCTGCTCTGCCCGTGTGCTGGCTAAAGCACTGGCTGTTCTGAACACTAATCCAGTTTGGGGTCCCAGGCAAGGGGGCGTTCTACATTCCACCTAGACCCCAGGTGGATGTGTTTCCCCCCCGCCTTTAAAAATATATTGTTTATCATGAAATCTTAATGGATACACTGAGTAATAAAATAAGCATGTATGTGCATAAAACCTGGCCTGAGCAGTACAATAAAAGCAAAAATGTTTGAGGTGTGCCTGTAGATTTAGTCAAGACAAACCTTTTATATATGGCAGGCTGGTGTTAACAGGTTGCTGTCTTTTAGGTAATTCCTGATTACACTGAAACTTAAAATTGGCCTGATCCTGCTGAGATACAGCTTTCTGACGTGTTTGTCGTACTGGCAAAAATGATGTTGTATTGTCAGATATTGGCATAGGGAAAATTAAGGATGAGATTGTTTTTGTTAGGAAGTCCAGTTTTAAATGTGATTTCAAAGTTTATCCTCCGGGGATCAGAGACCAGGTAGAATGGTCTCATTAACCTTCAGCTCAATCCAAGTTGCACAGAATTTCCCTCGTGACTGGTGCGAGGAGTGCCCTCCGCGGCCGGGAGAGCTGTCCTGTCAGTGCGGATCGGCATGGCGTGACTAGATGTCACCGGCTCTCCTTATGATCTCTGACGTCTTGTTAGATCCGCCAACCTACCCGTCGTGCTATTCCTAGGTGACATTAGAGGAACAATAAGTTTAAAAAGCTTTTTAATTAATTAATTAAAAAAAAGATTTATTTATTTTTATTGCAAAGTCAGATATACACAGAGAGGAGGAGAGATAGAAATAGCCTCTGCCCAATGATTCATTCTGAAGTGACCGCAGTGGCCGGTGCTGCACTGATTTGAAGCCAGGAGCCCAGATCTTCTGGGTCTCCCACGCTAGTGCAGGGTCCCAAGGCCTTGGGCTGTCCTTGACTACTCTCCCAGACCACAAGCAGGGAGCTGGAATGGGAAGCAGGGCTGCTGGGATTAGAACCAGCGCCCACATGGGATCCCGGCATGTTCAAGGTGAGGACTTTAGCCGCTAGGCCACAGCACCAGGCCCTATTTTAATTTTTTTAAAAAAGATTTATTTGTATTTATTGGAAAGACAGATCAGATTTACAGAGAGAAGGAGGGACAGGAAGATCTTCCATCCGTTGGTTCACGCTCTAAATGGCCTCAATGACTGGAGCTGAGCCAGGAGCCAAGAGCTTCTTGTAGGTCTCACATGCAGATACAGGGTCCAAAGGCTTTGGGCCATCCTCTGCTGCTCTCCCAGGCTACAAAGAGGGAACTGGGTGGGAAGTGGAGCGGCTGAGACATGAAGCAGTGCCCATATGAGATCTTGGTACTTGCAAGGTGAGGATTTAGCCTTTGAGCCATTGTGCAGGTTCTGTATTATTTGTTTAAAAGGCAGAGACAGAGACAAACTTATTGAGATCTTTATCCTCTGATTCACTACCCAAGTGCCTGTAATAGCCAACACTGGGCCTGGCTGAAGCAGGCAGCTTGGAACCTAGTCCAGGTTTTTCTTGTGAGTGTCAAGGACCCAGGTACTTGAGGCATCCATTACCTGCTGCCTCCAAGGGCGCACACACAGGGAGGCACAAGTAGAAGTGGGGACCCACGTCAGGCACTCCCATGTAGAGCATGGGCTTCTGCAAGGGTGTACACACAGGGAGCCACAAGTGGAAGTGGGGGCCCACGTCGGGCATTCCCACGCCGAGCATGGGCTTCCGCAAGTGGCGTCTTGACTGCTGCTGCTAATGCTCTCTGAGAATCAGTATTTCGTGGCCTGGAGCTTGCTAGCTGATTTCAGATTTTCTTGCCTGCTGCTCTCTCCACCTAGTGTCACCATCCTTACTTCCTTGCGTTCTTCCTTAGGAACTGGTGGATCAGCTCTATGTGTTTCGAGACAGCTATTTTGAGACACACAGTGTGGAGGATGCCGGACGGAAGCCACAGGATGTGCGGGAGGAGATGGAGAAGACCCTGCGGCAGATGGAGGAAGTAGTGGGTGAGCCCTAGGGAGCGCCCCACTGGGGTCCATGCTCTCTCTCTCTGGTCTCTTTGCTGTCCTGTTTGTGCTTGTTGTGGGTTGAGGCCCCCTGTGCAACTTGTAGCCTTCCACTGCCTAGGCTGTTTTTCCTGAAGTGTGATCGCAGCAAGTGGAATGAAATACAGTATCATAGTTGTAGAAATACTGAAGGAATCTTGATTGATCTTTCTGCCTGTACTTCCTTTTACCTTCATGTCAACTTACATAATGTCTACAGCTGTGGTCATCTTTTTAAATCATTAATTCGTGCATTTAATCTTGTGCTCCTGTCTGTCCCTTTATTCAGGTATCTATAGACACCTGTTTGTTGATTGGTTGGAATCTTTCTTAACCTGATTTTCAAGTGTTAGTTTTCTCTTTTTTTCTGACTTAATCTCTGACTGGTTATAGAAAAACTTGTGGTTTTCATCAAGGTCAGACCAGTGTTCCATGAGCCTTTGCATGCGTTTTTGCTGCTGTGTCTATCCTTACATTGTGTTACCCTGAAGGTCTTTTTTTTTTTTTTTAAAGATTTATTTATTTTTATTGGAAATATTTACAGAGAGAAGGGAGTCAGAAAGATCCTCCAATTGCTGGGTCACTCCCCAAGTGGCTGCAACAGCTGGAACTGAGCCAATCTGAAGCCAGGAGCCTCTTCCGGGTCTCCCACGTTGGTGCAGGGTCCCAAGGCTTTGGGCCGTCCTCGACTGCTTTCCCAGGCCACAGGCAGGGAGCTGGATGGGAAGCGGGGCTGCTGGGATTAGAACTGGTGCCCATATGGGATCCAGGCATGTGCAAGGCGAGGACTTTACTGCTAGGCTACTGCGCTAGGCCCCGAGGTTCTTTTCTTGCCTTTTTGAAGCCCGTTTGTTTGGTGTATGCTGTGCACCTCTTCTCATGCTTGTGTCAGTTTTCTGTGTGTGTGGTTTGTCTTCATCAGATTGTCAGCTCCTCCAGGGTAGAAATAGTGCTTTTCTTGTCACCCAGGTACCTACCGTGGCACTCTGCTCACAGCAGGTTTTCAGTAAATTATTTGTTGATAAGGATTTTCTTTAACTCTTTTCATTCCTAAAGCTGGCATGTAGTTATTCCATGAAAGTGACCTGCTCTTTAAGAAATGCATCCTCCTTTTTTCCCCTCTTTTTTCTTTTTTTCCCTTCCTTCTAGGTCCTGCTCAGGGGAAGGCGCAGGCTCTCATGCTGACTGGGAAGGCGCTGAATGTGACGCCCGACTACAGTGCCAGGGCCGAGGAGCTCCTGTCCAAGGCTGTGAAGCTGGAGCCTGAGCTGGTGGAAGCCTGGAACCAGCTGGGCGAGGTGTACTGGAAGAAAGGGGATGTTGCAGCTGCCCACACCTGCTTCTCAGGAGCCCTCACCCACGTGAGCCACCCACTGCCGCCTCGGGAAACACACGCGGGAAGAGCGAGGTTCCTTTGGCTTCTGTGCATTTCCCAAGGACAGACATACCAGAGCAGGACTGACCTTGAAGTAGGAGAGCAGAAAAAAAGGAGAAAAGGTGTGGTGGGGAGGGTGAGAGTCCTGGTTGAAGGAAAAGCAGATAACTAAGGAACTAAGAAAAGAAGGGAATGGAGCCTAGATCAGAGCGGCGTGAGACATGAAGAAGAGTTATCAACTCAGCTCAATCTCACAGACTGAGATGCCTGGGACAGCAAGAATTAAAAGGCAACCTTGAGTTTAGAAGACTGAGATGAGAATAGGTCTGGAAAGGGGAGGTAGAACCTCTGTCTTTTCCATTTGCAGTGCAAGAACAAGGTCTCCCTGCAGAACCTGTCGATGGTGCTTCGGCAGCTGCGGCCGGACAGTGCGGATGAACACTCCCGCCACGTCATGGACAGTGTCCGGCAGGCCAAGTTGGCGGTGCAGATGGATGTCCTTGATGGCCGCTCCTGGTGTGAGTGCTCTCGTGGCCCTCCAGTGTCCTCCAGCATGGCTGCCTAGCAGAGTCACCCCACGGCCCGTCTGTGGAGACTCGGGGTGGGGATGGTGGGCTTGAGGCAAGGATCTTTGTGTTTGGATGACTCACTGTTCTGGAAGTGCTTATGTCTTTCGGTCCAACAGAGGAGACCCAAGTTTCCACAGAAGCAAGAAAGAACTTGTACAGTGTGTGATTTTTCTTTAGGGTCCAGATTTATGATTTTTTCCCCAGTAGGATTTGGGGTTTACTAAACTTAACGTCATCTCCGGTTTGGGTGAGATATGGGGCCTTTTGAAGAGACTTTTGCGGATGAACAAGGTAGGTTGTGTTGTGGACTTGGGTGTTAACATGATTCTGCACTGTTTTTCAGATATTCTGGGAAATGCGTACCTTTCTCTTTACTTCAATACTGGCCAGAACCCCAAGATCTCCCAGCAAGCCCTCAGTGCCTACGCCCGAGCAGTAAGTACTCGGATCACCCGGCCCTGATGAGGTACCCACAAAGGCAGGAGCATCGTCGCGACTTCCTTGTGCTGCTTTATTCCGCGCCCTGACTGGTGTTGCTGGAGTCCAGTGGCTGTGGCTTTGCAAAGCTGTGTTGCAGGGCTCTCTTCTGTCTTCTTGTAACTGGAACGTCAGGGACTACTTACAGTGTAGTGCTTTGGAGTCAGGTAACTCTCCGAGCCATCTAGATTGCCTACGGGCAGGTATAACTGGAACACGCAGCTTGCTTGAGCATTTCTGTTGGGAAAACAAAGCCGATTGAAGTAGTGCTTATGAATATTTGCCTCTGGTCATTTTAAACAGCTTTTTTTGTGATTTATTTATTTTCATGGGAAAGGCAGATCAGATCAGTTACCAGAGAGAAAAAGAGACAGAGAGACAGATATTCTGTCTCCTGGTCCTGCCTGGCCCGGCCCGGCCCAGCCGTTTTAGGCATTTGGGCAATAAACCAGTGTGGGAGATGCCTCCCTCTACCTCTCCCTTCTTTCTCTCTCCCCCTCTCTTTTTACCTTTCAGATAAATGATTAAATAGTGAAAACAGTTCTTTTTTCCTAGGGAGAAAAGACCTGGGACATGTTGGGTAAAGCCATCTTTAAGATTGAGCGAGGGTCCACTGATGATCCTTTATCCCTTTACAGGAGAAGGTTGACAGAAAAGCATCCAGCAACCCTGACCTTCATCTAAACAGGGCGACGGTGAGTCCTGTGGGGTTACGTCATCAGCATGGCAAATGAAAAAGATGTCTGGGTGTTAGCCTCTGAAGAGAACTGAGTATTCACAGGGACACTGATGGGCACCAACTGAAAGGAAAACAAATTATCTCTAAAAGAGCTAACTCAGTTCAACTTAGTATCTGCACTCACCGGAGTGGCTGGAGAAAGGGGCTGAGGAGGTGGCAGAGCATGGGCTGTGTGGGAATGTCCAGTGTACACACAAAATCCGAGTGACTAAACATTGCAGCTTAACTATTTTGGAATCCAGAAGTTAGTTCTTTGAAACAGTTCTATCTGTCATCATCAGCTTCCTAGGCTGTTCCTCGTGGCATAGGAAAAACACAGGGGGAGAAAATGTTCATTTTTCCAAATTTCTAGTTCATTGCGCCATTATCCCCTCAGCATGGCTTGTGTGGATACTCTTAGAGTCAGAGGTGTTTGATTGCTTCTTGTACAGTTACATAAATATGAGGAGAGTTATGGGGAAGCCTTGGAGGGCTTCTCTCAGGCTGCAGCTCTGGACCCTGCCTGGCCGGAACCGAGGCAACGAGAACAGGAGCTCCTAGAATTCCTGGATCGATTAACCAGCCTGCTTGAGAGCAAGGTAAGGTGTGTGTGTGTGTGTGTGTGTGTATGCTTAAGGATTTACTTGTCTGAAAGGCAGAAGTTAGAGAAGAGAGACAAAGACTTCCTATCCACTCATTCACTTTGCAGATGGCCACAATGCCTAAAGTTGGGCCAACCAAAGCTAGGGCTGTAGAACTCCCTCTGAGTTTCCTGTGTGTGTTGGGTAGCAGGGGCGCAAGCACGCAGGCCAGCTACTGCTGCTTCTGCAGGCTCATTTTAGGAAGCTGGATTAGAAGTGGATTAGCCAGGACTTGAACTGATTATCATATGGGATAGTGATGTTGCAGGTGGCAGCTTTAGTTTCAGTGCTGTAGCCGTGGCCATCAAGATGTACAAAGGGCAGGATCCTACTCTGTCATCCTGCCAACGGTCATTAGCAACAAGATGTATTCTTAGTTTTAGATGGTGATGCTGTGGGTGGAGGGAAGGGAAGACCTGGACTCTCGGGGAGAGTGGCTGGTTTCCAGCTCGCTCATTTGTTTTCCCTTCCTTCACAGGGCAAAGTGAAGAACAAAAAGCTCCAGAGCATGCTGGGAAGCTTGCGCCCAGCCCATCTGGGCCCTTGTGGTGATGGGCGCTATCAGTCAGCCTCTGGGCAGAAGGTGGCCCTGGAGCAGAAGCCGCTGAGCGCGCTGCGGCCCGGCGTGAACAGTGGCACCGTGGTCCTGGGGAAGGTGGTGTTCAGCCTTACCACAGAGGAGAAAGTCCCCTTGTGAGTTTCTCGTACCATTCTTCTGTTTTACCCTTCTGAATACTCTCCCTTCTGAGTCCTCTTTGGGCTCAGGTGGGCTTAAACTCTTGTGGAAGGTGAACTTTGAGTTAGGATTCAAGCCTACTTGGGGAGACTGTCTGAAGTGCCAAGGAGCAAATATTCAGCTGAGCATTTACTGGGAAAGGAAGTGAGGACAGAAAGGTGAAGGCTGATTATAGGCCAGCACAGGGATGAATTTAAGAATATTCATATAGGGGCCAGCATCGTAGCGTAATGCGTAAGTCTACTGCTAGCAATGCATGCATTGCACATAGCTGCTGGTTAGTTTCCCAGCTGTTCTACTTCCAATCCAGGTCCCTGCTAGTGGTCTAAGAAAAGCGGCAGAAGATACGTTCAAGTTCTTGGGTCTCTGTCACCCATATGGAAGACTCAAAATGAAGCTCTTGGCACCTAGCTTTGGCCTGCACCAGCCTTGGCCATTGTGACCATCTGGGGAGTAAACTAGTGAGTGAAAGATCTTTCTTTCTCTCTGTCTTTCCTTCTCTCTCTAACTCTGGCTTTCTTTAAAAAGGAATATTCATAGAGAACATTCTTAATTTTTTTCCTTAAATACTGTTTTTGTGGAACTGGCATTGTGGCATTATAAGTTAAGCCCCAGTCATGGTGCCAGCATCCCATTTGTGTGCCAGTTTGAGTCCTAGCTGCTCTCCTTCCAAAGCAGCATCCTGCTAATGGCCTGGGATAGTAGTGGAGGACAGTCCAAGTCCTTCGGACCTGCACCTGTGTGGGAGACCTGGAAGAAGCTCCAGGCTCATGGCTTTGGACTAGCCTGATCAATTCAAAATTTTCAGTGTGTGAAATTAAAAATATTTTTATACCCAACGATACTTACCTATTTTTAGGAAACTATTTATTTTTTATTTGTTTGAAAGGTAGAAAGATGGAAGTGTAGAGAGAGGGATTTTGTCCATCTGCTAGCTCATTCTCCAAGTGCTTTCAACAGCTTGAGCTAAGCGAGCCTAGGCCATGAGCCAGGCACCCAGTTCCTGTCCTCTGCGTGGCAGTAGTTGAGTCATTGTGGCTGCCCGGGACACACATTAGCAGGAAGCTGAATCAGAAGTGGGACTGAGACTTGAACCTTGGTTCCACCATGGAGTGCAGGCAAGTCAGGTGCTACACCTAATGTGTATCCCCTAGATTTATATTTTAATTCAGTTTTTACTGTATGCTACTTATTATTCATTACCTTGTTTTAAAGATTTTTTTTCCCATTTTATTTGAGAGGCAGAAGTCTTTTATCTATTAGGTCATTCTACAAATGCCCTCCACAACCAAACCTGGAACAGGCTGAAACTGTGAGTCCAGAACTCCATGTGGGTCTCCCCATTGGTACCAGGCACTCTAGTATTTGAGCCAACATCTGTTGCCTTGCTGAATATGCATTTGTGGGAAGCTGGATCTTGCATCAAGTTGGGAATGTGAGCATCCCAAGTAGTGACATAACCACTGTCCCAAACACCAGCCTCTCCACAAACTTCCTTTTTTAAAAAAAGGCCTTATTTGGGCCCAGCGCAGTAGCCTAGTGGCTGGATTCCTCGCCTTGTACTCACTGGGATCCCATTTGGGCTCTGGTTCTAATCCTGGAAGCCCTGCTTCCCGTGCGGGTCCCTGCTTGTGGCCTGGGAAAGCAGTCGAGGATGGCCCAAAGCCTTGGGACCCTGCATCCATGTGGAGGCCTAGAGGAGGTTCCAGAATCCTGGCTTTGGATCCCAGGAACATGAAGAGGGGGCTCGAGGAGAAGTGCAGTGGTCAGAACTGAAGCCAGTGTTGCAGCGTAGAACACAAAGGCTGAAGCGCAGTGGCTCCGCTTGCTGTGCCCCGCCAGCCTCAAGTTTTGAATCCTTATATCCGGCTGCTGTGGCTGCAATCAGAACTCTGCAATTCAGTATGTTCAGAATTAGCTGATCTTTCTTCTTAAACTTCTAGATTCCTTTTCAGTGAGTGGTACTGTCTGTCTACCCAGTCAGTAAATACTTATAAAGTCATCCTGAACCCGTATCCGCCTGTATTGAGGCAGTCACTGTAGATTTGCCTTTTGACCCTATTTCTGGATGCTTATTAGTCTTTAAATGTCTGACATGCGTTCTACAGTGCTGCCAGAGAAAATGTTTTCTCAGAGGCAAATCTGGCCATCGCCACTGCTTATGTAAAGTATTAGTAGCACTTGGAATGAAATTTGAGCACTGTAGTTTAATTTAAGAAGTGTATGCTTTGCTCCTGGCCACTCTTTCTGCTCTGCTGTTACTCCCTCACATGTGCCCATTGCTGTAGCCATGGGACTGTTCTGTAGGTTCCTTAAACGAAGTTACTATAACTAGACAGTCTTCCAGCTTCTTAACAGAGTTAATTTCCTCCTGCCAATGTCTTTTTAAATAAAGATGTTAATTTGATTGGATTTTGCTGTGAACGTCTGTGCACTTAACCGTACCCTATAAGGTCCACTAAGAATTAATTTTTCCTACTTTAACCCAATTTTCACCTTGAGAATTGCTTCCTTGAGGAAATATTTCTTTATTTCCAGTTTTGATAAAGATACTTCTCTACATTTGCAAAGCCCAACCTGTGGCCTCACTGAATTCAGCACAGCAAAAAACTTTGCTAGCACCCATCACATGTTACTGTGAGTGATTTTTTTTTTTTTTTGAATTGGAAAGTCAGATATACAGAGAGGAGGAGAATCAAAGGGAAATAGCTTCCTTCTGATGATTCACTCCCCAAGTGAACACAATGGCAGCAGCTGTGCTGATCCAAAGCCAGGAGCCAGGAACTTCTAGGTCCCATGTGGTACAGGGTCCCAAGGTTTTGGGCTGTCCTCGACTGCTTTCCCAGGCCACAAGCAGGGAGTTGGATGGGAAGTGGAGCTATCAGGATTAGAACTGGTGCCCATATGGGATCCTTGCATGCACAAGTGAGGGCTTTAGCTGCTAGCCCACCACGCTGGGCCCAAGTGATGGTTTTTTATTGTCTGACTTCTGCTAGACTGCAGGTCATTTGTAGCTGGATTGGTATCTTTAATTTTTTAAAATATAATCTTTTACTGGAAAGATAGAGCTACAAAGAGAGGATAGGTAGAAAAATCTTCCATCCACTGATTCACTTCCCAATGGTCACTTCGTCCAGAGCTGGTCCAATCCAAAGCTAGGGGCCAGGAGGTTTTTCCAAGTCTCGCACTTTGGGGCAAGTGCCCAAGGACTTGGGCCACCCTCTGCTGCTCTTCCAGGCCGTTAGCAGGGAGCTGAATGGGAAGTGGAGCATCTGGGACTTGAACTGGCATCCATATGGGATACTAGCACCATAAGCAGAGGATTGGCATATTACACTGTCATGCCATCCCTAGCTGGATTGGTATTTTTATCTTAACTATGTCATAATGCTTAACACATGCAGAATGTTCAGAGGAAGTTTGCAGAATTAAAACTACAGGGTTTAGAGTGAAGTAAAATTGATAGATCAGGAACAGTGCTTTCGTGGCATCATATTGAGCTAGTCAATCAATGATTATTTTGAGCGTATCCTGCATTCCTAGAAGAGATTGATGTGTCTTATGCATAAAGATGATCCAAGACAAAAGTACTGAGGGGGATATTATGAATGGTGGCACCTGTCATAGATTTTCTGAATAAATCCAATAGCATTGGTTGATTTTGCTAGTTTTTTCAATCCTGTTTCTGCTCTTTTCTGCTCTCCTACTCCCTCGCCGTCTGCCTTGCTGGCCTGTCTGACCCTGGCAGTACCTTTGGCCTGGTTGATTCAGATGGACCGTGCTATGCAGTGATGGTTTACAACATCGTCCAGAGCTGGGGAGTGCTCATCGGGGACTCGGTGGCCATCCCGGAGCCCAACCTTCGTCTGCATCAGATTCGGCACAAAGGAAAGGTGAGTGGCCGTTAGGGCTCTGCGCCTCTGAAAGTACAGGGATACTTCCTTTTTTTTTTCTTAAAAAGTATAAAAATAACATGTGTGAGTGTATATGCAATATGTATATTTATTATTTCTCAATGGAAGAGAAACTATTGGCAAGCAAAAAAAATTAATAGACTGAAATATTATCAGTAAGCTGTTGTAACAGTTAACAGTTTGGTGTATGCATCTCTAGTTCTTTTAATAGAGTATTTAGACATAATCACGTGGATATTTTGAATCATGATTTGGATAACATGCAAACTTTGTGACTACTCCTGGAGCTCTTCTACATTTTGCCATGTTGTGCTGAGTTGACACATGGTGATGGTGATGAAGATAATAATGCATATGTAACACTGAGCAGTTAACTTAGTGCTAGACGCCGTGCCAAGAGTTTGAACCGACACTCAGTTGGTACTTATAAAAACCTCTGAGAATCAGTATTTCACCATTTTTTTTAGGCATTTGGTCAGGGCTTGACAAAACTATGGCCCATTGACCAAATCAACCTTATAGCCTGTTTTCACTTAGTCACTGAAATAAGAACATTTCAGTTTTGTAAATGAAAAAAGTGGAAAGAATGTATAGTGAGGGGTAAAAGAAAAGCCCAGAAGTAAAGCGTTGTTGGGATGAGCTGCGCGTAGGCATTCCCTGCCACGCCTTTGCAGCATGGTGCCACAGGAGGATTGCTCTGTGGCAAGGCCAGATCACCCCAGACGGAAATATTTACTATTTCACCCTTCACTAAAAATGTTTGATGATACCAGGTCTATTGCCTGGTTTTTCTAATTGCTAAAATACTATATGAACATTTCTTTCTTTGTTTTTTAAAGTTTTTTTTCTTCTTATTTTTTATTTTTAAACATTTTAAAAAAACATTTACTTTAGGGTCTGGCATAATGGCTCAACTGGATAATCTTCCACTGGCAAGCACTGCCATCCTATTTGGGCTCCAGTACATGTCCTGGCTGCTCCGTTTCTGATCCAGCTCCCTGCTTATAACCTGGGAAAATAGCCCTTTACCTATGTCGGAGACCCAGTAGAGGCTCTTGGCTCCTGGCTTCAGATTGGCTCAGCTCTACCTGTTGTAGCCATTTGGGGAGTGAATCAGTGGAAGAAAGATCTTTCTCTCTCTGTCTCTCCTTCTTGCTCTAAACCATTTTTTTAATAAAAAATTAATAAATCTTTATGAAAAAGTAAAAAAACATTTTAAAAGTAAAGATTTACTTTATTTTTATTTGAAAGGCAGAGATAATAGAGAGAAGTTAGATCTTCCATCTGCTGGTTTTCTCCCTAGATGACCACAACAGCCAGAGCTGAGCTGAGCTGTCTGAAGCCAGGAGCCGGAAGCTTTATCCAGGTCTCCTATGCAGGTGCAGAGGCTGGATGATTTGAGCCAGGTACAGAGGTTGAAACACTTGAGCCATCCTCTGCTACTTTCTTGGCCATAGGCAGGGAGCTGGATCAATGGTGGAACAACTGGGACATGAAGTGGTATCCACATGGGATACTGGCACCACAGGCAGAGTCTTAGCCTACTATGCCATGGTGCTGGCTCCTACTTTTTCAAAAGCATTTTTTTAAAAAAAAGATTTATTTATTTTTATACGAAAGTCAGATTTATAGAGTGAAAGATCTTGCATCTGCAGATTCACTCCCCAAGTGGCTGTAATGGCAGGAGCTGCGCCAATCTGAAGTCAGCAGCCTGGAGCCTCTTCTGGGCCTTCCTGTGTGTGTTGGCAGGGAGCTAAATCCTAAGTGGAGCAGCCGCAGTTGGACTGGCCTCTGGCCTCTGGTGTGGGAGACAGGAGTGCCACCAGCAGCAGCATGACTAATCACCATGCCACTGCGCCAGCCTGCCTGTTAAAACTTTAAACACACTGATCTTTGGGAGTTCTTTTTTAAGTTTCAATTTGTATTATTATTATTCTTAAATTGATGATTTATGAAAGCACTTTAATTGGACTTTAAGAGTATATTTCACAGTCCCCATGGAATAGTATTTTTTTAATAAAGATTATTATTTTTTCTTTTTTTCACATTTTATTATTATTGCTATTATTTTATGTTACAGATCCATAATTCCTTAGCCCCTTCCCAAATCCCTCCCCCCCAGTTCCTAATAACGATTATTTTTAAAAAATTTATTTATTGGAGGGCCTGACGCGGTGGCCTAGTGGATAAAGTCCTCGCTTTGCACACACCAAGATCCCACATGGGCACCGGTTCTAATCCCGGCAGCCCCACTTCCCATCTAGTTCCCTGCTCGTGGCCTGGGAAAGCAGTCGAGGACCGCCCAAAGCCTTGGGACCCTGCACTGGCGTGGGAAACCAGGAAGGGGCTCCTGGCTTCGGATCGGCTCAGCACCTGCTGTTGCAGTCACTTGAGGAGTAAATCCGGGATGGAAGATCTTTCTCTGTCTCTCCTCCTCTCTGTATATCTGACTTTCCAACAAAAATAAAATAAATCTTTAAAATAAAATGTATTAATTGGAAAGTCAAAGTTTTGCAGAATGATATCTTCCATCCACTGATTCAGTTCCTGCATGGCAGCAATGGCTGGAGCTGAACCAGGTGGAAACCTGGTTTGTCATGTGGGTGGCAGGGGCCCAGATATGTTAGCAGGGAGCTGGGTTGGAAATGGAACAGCCAGGACCCAAACTGGTGCCTATACGGGATGCTGGCATTGCAAGGGTGACTTTATGTGCTACACCACAATGCTGGCCCTGGATGGAGATGTTTTTCTTTCTTTCTTTTTTTTTTTTATTATTTATTTTTGTCGGAAAGTCAGATATACAGAGAGGAAGAGAGACAGAGAGGAAGATCTTCCATCCACTGGTTCACTCCCCAAGCAGTGGCTAGAGCTGAGCCAATCCAAAGCTATGAGCCTGGAGCCTTCTCTGGGCCTTCCACGTGGGTACAGAGTCCCAAGGCTTTGGGCCAGCCTCCACTGCTTTCCCAGGCCACATTCAGGGAGCTGGATGGGAAGTGGAGCTGCCGGGATTAGAACCTGCACTCATATGGGATCCTGGCACGTTCAAGGCGAGGACCTCACCGGGCCCTTGATGGAGTTCTTTTAACAGTGTATTTTAGGATTTAATAAGCATTTGAAACTGGTCAAGTGAGTAGGTATCTTTTCTGTTGTTTAGAAAATATAAACTACTGTTAATACTTTCTCTTCTTTGCTCTTGATTTAAATGGAAGAAGTAACTTTAACTCATGGCAGATTAATTTGGGGCTTTACAGCATTTGGATTTAAGATTTGTGCTGCTTTGGGCTGCTGCTTGGTGTACTGTGTTATTTCTCAAGAAGCCCTGGGAGGGCAGATTCTCGGAGAGCTGGTGCCATCCTTTTGCTAAGCAGTGCCAGGAAGCAGAGGACTGTCTCATTCCTGTAGTCACACAGCTGGTACCTTATCTGCTTCAGATTTGTCTCCTGAAGCCTGAAAGATTATTGCTAAAGCCCCTTCCCCTTTGTGAGCTCCTTTTTGCCAGAAGAGTCTTGGAGGTAGGTTGGGGGTGTGCACTGTTGCAGAGGGGAAGGATGCCCGCGCTGGAGTTCTTCCGTCTCAGGATCTGTAATGACCCACCGACCATCTGTGTGTCTTTGCCAGGACTATGCCTTTTCCAGTGTTCGCGTGGAGACGCCCCTCCTGCTGGTGGTGAACGGAAAGCCTCAGGGCTCCAGCAGCCAGGCTGCTGCCACGGTGGCATCGAGGCCTCAGTGTGAATGACCTTGCCTCGCTGGCGCTGCGGAGTGGACTGTGGAGATGACCCCAGGCGCTCGGCAGCTGGAGCAGCCACGTCAGAGACTCCACCAGGACGGGCAGGGTGGGGACGTTCCCTTCCTCTGTCCTGTAAGGCGCTTGGGGTCTTTCTTGTCTGTCATTATGTGGAACCCTCTCCAGGGCTGTGCCCTCCCTTGATGTGTCTCTCCTGCCTCTTGCGCTGCTCTCTCTGTTTTAGGCAAAGAGCATGGAATTGGCGGAAGTTTTGGGAACCTGCTGTGGACAGTCTCCCAGGTTCCTGTTTGTGCCTCCTTCCTAAGCTTCTGTGTATATATCAGTTCAGTATTTATTGCTGAGGGAGGGGGCTTAAGTTCTTAGTGGCTTGGTTTTTGAGCAATTTCTATGTTTAAAATTTAGATCCATCCCCTTCTTTGGGGCTGGAATGGAATTAAATTCATTTGGAAATAAAGGAACCCTGTATTTTGGGCTGCTTCATTTTTTTTTTCCCAGGCTTGGATTTTTGGTTTAAGGATCACTTTAATCCAGCAGGGTAATACCTTTTATTACCCCCACTGCCTTTTGGTTTATTTCTCTCCAAGTTTAAAAAATTCTGGCAGTATTCAGCCCAGGGCAGAGTGGCAGCTTCACAAAAGTTGCTGAACCTTCTCTTTTATTTCTTTCCAGTTTTCCATTCTGTCATCTGCAGTGGTCATCCTTAGCCACGGTCCAAGCTGACAGACAATATTATTCCAACAGTGTTAGTGGGCTGCTGCCAGAGAAGGCAAGATCCTCAGTTTCATTAGATGCTAGTGATACATTGTGTAACGGCTTCTCTTACTCTTGTGAAGAAATGGGGACATGTGAGTTGAGGTTTACTAACCAACTGAATAATTATTGTACATTGCCGGATACAGATGACTCTGGCTCAGGTCTGCGTCTGCCGTCCAGCTCCGTTCCGTGTTTGATCGACGACTTGCATGTTACTGTTGTAAAGCAGGACTCGTTAGAGAATGGATGGCAGAATAACTGTCCGACTAGCTGTCTGAAGCAGTGTAAGGGCTGCGTCTAACGAGATAAAATCACCAAGTCCATACTTTTGTTCTCCAAAGGATAGCTTTCTGAGTTGTATGCTCAATATCATACATTAAAATTTATTAGGAACTTTAATAGATGAAGTCAATAGGAGCAAACAGTGTGATAATAGTTGCCAAAAAAAAAAAAAAAGTTTCTTCTTGGACAGCACCAAGGAACCTCTCTGTGATAGCCAGAGAGAATTTTGCATGCCGGTGTCTGTCAGACTGTATGTGTAGTCTTGAATTCAGTTTCTGGTGTTGATTTTGAGGCCTACAGTCATAGAAAAGTGATTAGGAGTTAGTGGGGGGCAGAGCAGGATCCTGAGAATAGCCTAAGCACTGATTTTGGGGGGTTATGAGTGAGCGTTAGAGGCAGTAGGGAGACGAGACCCAGTAACTGGCCAGAGACTGAGAAGTGATCAGTAGGTGGTAACTAGAGAGAAGCAGTGTGTGAAAACAAATCAAATATGTTAAGATGTTTATCTGCGGTTTAAAGCGTAGTTTGGATGCTCATAGAATACCCACCTGCCTTAAAATCTGAGCGTCTGATACCTTAGAAGCCCTGTGTGCCTCTCCATGACCTCGTCTCAATTTGCTTCCACAGCTGTGTAATACCTCATTGTATGGATATGTCAGAATGTATTAATCCTGCTGTTAAAAGGATATTGGACTTTCCAGTTTTCCTGACTTTATTTTGCTGTCAAAGCACTAGTTCTTGTGCACGCGCTTGCAGGTAAGCACAAGAGTGGCTTTTACAGCAGTGGTGCTCATAGAGAGATCCCCAGACCCACAGCATCGCCTGGCCTGGAAGCTTCTTAGAAATGCAAGTTCTCAGGTTCCTGCCCAGACTTCAGTGATTCCAAAACTCTGGGGAAGAGCCCAGTACCCATGCTTAGCAAACCTTCCGGCAAACCTTCGGATGGACACTAGTGAGCGAAGAAAGCTGTCTCAGACTAGTGACAGAAGAATCAAACTGCTGGGTCGGAGAGTGCGTACATGTTTGACATTTTTTGAAAAATACCAAACATTTCTAAAGTGCTGATGCCACTCTTTGCCTCTACTGTAAACGGATGAGCCTTCCTCAAGGTCCCTGTCTTCTTCCATGCTGCTTGCTGTTTTTGGACTTTTTTGGATATTGCAAATATAGGAGTGAATGAACACTGATATTTTCCTGTGGCAAAATGCATGTTCATGTTTTCTGACTACTGTTATGTTGGATTCCAAATTGATTTGAACTGTTTAAATGTCCCTTGTGCGAATGTTTTGTCAGGATATATGCTGCAGACATCTGATCGTTTTTTAGCTTGACTTTTTACTCTAGTAGATTTTTTTTTTTTTTTTACATTTTATTTATTTGTTAGAAAGGTAGAATGACAGAGATGGGGGAGAGAGAGACAGAGAAGAGATCTTCTGTCTGCTGTTTTAGTTCCCAGATTCCTGCCTCAAATAGGGCTGGGCTGAGCTGAAGCCAGGAGCCTGAAATCCTGTGCAGGTCTCCCACGTGGGTGACAGTCTCGGTGCCCGCGCCATCATTTGCTGCCTCCCGGGGGCATTGGAGTGCAACTTGATTCTAGCAACTCCGATGTAACCCTCTGTACCGTGGCACCTGCCTCATTAGGGTCTTTCTCTGAACAGAAGTTCTTAATTCCAATGTGACTGAATGTATTTGTGTTTTGAGAAGTCTTTCCCTGTCCATGAGCACATTGCCCCTCTACTGTCTTGCTTTTCTGGAAAAAAAAATCTTATTTATTTATTCTGTCATTTTATTTAAAGACAGAGAGAAACAGAGATCTTCCATGTGCCTGTTCACTCCCCATCTGCCCATGAAAGCCAGGACAGAGCCAGACTCAAATCAGAAATCTAGAACTCCATTCGGGTCTCCTGCTTGAATGGCAGCAATACAAGTGCTTAAGCTGTCATCTACCACCTCCCAGGAAGCGTGTGAGCAGGAGGCTGGATCAGCAGTAGAGCAGCAGGAACATGAACAAATCACTCTGGTGTAGCATACTGGCATCCCCCGTGATGCCTTAGCATCTGCCCCAGATGCCTGCCTGACTCTGTTTCATGAAATTTTATCATACATTCTGACTTGATGTATGTATATAATTTTTTCCCCAAAACCAATAACATTGGCTCAGCACATTTTGCTAAGAATTTGTCCTTTCTCTACCAAACATGAAAATCTGCTTAGACTTAAGCCAACTTTCTTTATACCCAATGGTGCTTCAGAAAGTCCATGAAACATGTAATTAAATTTGTTTTGGTACAAAACACTTTGAAGTTCATGCCTAGCTATTTCACAATATATATTTTCCATGAGCTTTTTGGAGGGTCTTGATTTTGGTATTTCTGAGCTCTCTTACATGGTTTCTTTGGCTCTGTTTATTATTTTATACCAATACCATGTTGTTGTACGTAGTTTTAAATGAAGCTAATATGTAATATTAATGTTAATATTCACACATAATCTCTTACATGTTTTAAAACCAGCTTGCAAATTTTCATGAGAAATTCCTCTGAGATTTTTTTTTCTTTTTGAAAGGCAGGAAGATAGCGATACCTCCCCTCTACTGGTTCATTCTTCCGATGCCGGCAGCAGCCTTGGCTGCATCAGACAAAGCCAGCAGCCTGGAACTCATGGCGGGTTGTCCCTGTGGATGGCAGGGACCTGGATGCAGTATGATTCTGTGTCACTTGCTGCCTCCCAGGGTGCACAGTAGCAGGAAGCTGGAACTGTGATCTGGGCTGGAGCTTGAAGCCTGGATGCTCTGATACCTGGTGCAGGCATCCCACGTGGCATGTTCAGTGCTCTGCTGACTCCCTGCCTTTTCCTCTGGGCTATTTCATTAGTACTGCAATGACTTACATTTGAGATTGGAAGGATAGATCTCTTTGTAAAATTTTGTTTTCCACTTTTTCCTTCATTTATTTAGGCCTTCTCAGTGTCTTTCAATGTTATTTGTTGTTTTGTTCGGATTGGTTTTATGTATCTTTATTCCTAGCGATTTTATAGCTTTTACTGCTATTGTATGTAACAATGGGGAATAAAAATGCAAATGGTTCCTTTATGTTGTTATGCTTGTTTATGCAGCAGTGATCTTTTAAGAACTCTCACTGTAATAATGCGTTTGATTCTTTGGAGTTTTGTACGTATAAATAATGACTTTAGTTTCTTGCTTCTCAGTTCTTTCCTCCTGTATCATTGCTGTGTGCTGTGACAGCAGACACCATCATAACAATGCGTACCTAAAGAACTACTTGCAACCTTTCATCATTAAATAAGATGGCTTTTCATGTACCTACACTTAGATTCTGAGTTGGAGTTTCTATACAAAATTAAATCTTTTTTTCTAACTTATGTAATTGTTTCTAATGCTTTGTCTGAATTTTTAAAAAAAACAATTATTTTTTTCTCAATTTATTAAGGTGGCGAATTTAAGTACTCAATTTTGACAATAAACCAAACTTGCATTCTTAGTGCAAACCTACTTGTTCAGGATATGTATTTGTAAATACTTACAGATAAATACATTTATGTGTTAAGATGTCACTTATTTGAAAATCAGAGATAGAGGGACACGCACACACACTTGTATCTGCTGGTTCTTTCCCCATATGTCTAAAGTGGCCAGGGCTGAGCCCTGCTGAAGTCAAGAGCCAGGAGTCTCTCTTGGGTACAGGGATCCAAGCACATAGACCATCCTCCTGTGCGAATCCCAGACCATTAGCAGGGAGGTGGGGCATCCGGGACATGAACTGGTACTTATACGGGATGCCAGTGTTGTAGATGATGGCTGTCCTTGCTGTACCACAATGGTGACCCCATATATATATTTGATACTTTACTCAGTATACATGATAACACTTGGGATTTTGTGTCTGTGGGTCCCAAGTGATACTTCTGAGCTTATTTCTTAATTTGTTCTTGTTTTGGCATCGAAGTTATGCTAGCCTTATATGATGATTAAATGGTGTTTCCTCTATGTATTTGAGAAGCATTTTCTTTACAGAAAGATTGCTGATTAAAATTTAAAAAAAAAAGTTTATTTTCATTCACCTGAGAGGCAGAGAGCGAAAGCAAGAGAGCCAGCAAGCATCTTCTGGTTCAGTCCCCTAAGGTGTGCAGCGGGTTACGGTGGAGCCAAGCTGAAGCCAAGAACCCAGAACCCCATCTGGGTTTCCGGCATGGGCGCCAGGAGCCATCATCCACTTCCTTCCAGGATGCTCTCACAGGAAGCTGGCTCAGAAGGGAGTGGCCATGACTTAACAACAATGCAGGAAGTAGGTGTCTCCAGCATCATTTTAACTACCATGCCAAACACATGGCCTGTAGGTTGAGCCTTAAACTTCCAGTTTGAGAGCTTCTCCAGATCAAGACAAAACAAAAGCATACCACTTCAGAATCAGTTTTGGATCTCTGTGGATCAAGGACTTGCTATTAATTCTAAGGCCTTAGGCTTTGTGTTGCTGTCAGCACAGTTATAATTTCCAAATAGAGATTTTTATTATTTTTTTAAAAATGTCCAGGACTGGCATTTTTTTTAAGACTTATTTATTTTTGGGGCCCAGTGCGATGGCGTAGCAGCTAAAGTCCTCGCCTTGCATGCGCTTGCATCCCATCTGGGCACCGGTTCTAGTCCTGGCAACCCCTCTTCCCATCCAGATCCCTGCTTGTGGCCTGGAAAAGCAGTCGAGGATGGCACAATGCCTTGGGAGCCTGCATCTGTGTGGGAGACCTGGAGGAAGTTCCTGGCTCCTGGCTTCAGATCAGCAAAAGCACTGGCCTTTGTAGCTGCTTGGGGAGTGATTCATCGGATGGAAGATCTTCCTCTCTGTCTCTTCTCTGTATACCTGACATTGCAATAAAAATAAATATTTAAAAAAATAGAATAAGTTAAGCTAGTATGGAATGAGAATGAGTTGGGGAACAAGGAAAAGGCACTCCCAAGGGTGCTGGGCCGTTTGGCCAGTTAGCAGCCCCTTGGTTCCTGTGAGCCTGTGTTAGTGTAATGAGCACAGTGTCTTGGGAATAGCTTCAGTGCTGATTGATTCCCATAATGATGTCAGTTTCCTTCTAAGGAAATCCTATATTATTTCTCATAATGTGTGATGGTTGTCTTCCAGTTAATACCCATCTACCACATTTCAAAATGGTTGCCTAGAATCCAGTTAATGATACACAATCCTTTGTTTTAAATTATTCCTCTATTAGTCATTCAACTTTTAAACATTATGAACAATGCAATAAAATTCCATAGTTTTTGTATGCCTATAACTTTTACATACATGACATGAAATTAATTTTAAAGATTTTTTTATTGGAAAGACAGATTTTACAGAGAAGACAGAAAGATCTTTCTTACACTGGTTCATTCCCCATTGACCTCAATGACTAGCACTGAGCCAATCCAAAGCCAGGAGTTGGGAGTTTCTTCCAGGTTTCCACAGGATACCAAGACTTTGGGCCACCCTATACTGCTTTCCCAGGCCATAAGCAGGGAGCTGCATGGAAAGTGGAGCACCAGGGACATGAACTGGCTCCCTTATGAAATTCTGGCTCTTGGAAGGCAAGAATTTAGCCATTGAGTGATTGCACCGGGTCCAAAATGAAATTATTAATTAGATTACTAAACTGTGTTTTATAAAGGATATATCAACTGTTAAAACTTCCTATTCATGAACTTGGGCCCAGCGCCGTGGTCTAGCAGCTAAAGTCCTTGTCTTGAATGCACCGGAGTCCCATGTGGGCACCGGTTCTAATCCTGGCAGCTCCACTTCCCATCCAGTTCCCTGCTTGTGGCCTGGGAAAGCAGTTGAGGATGGCCCAAACCCTTGGGTCTCTGCACCGCGTGGGAGACCAGGAGGAGGCTCCTGGCTCCTGGCTTTGGATTGGCGCAGCACTGGCCATTGTGGTCACTTTGGCGGTGAGTCATCGGACAGACGATCTTCCTCTCTGTCTCTCCTCCTCTATATATATCTGACATTGTAATAAAAATAAAAGAAAATAAATCTTAAAAAGAACTTCCTATTCATGAGCTTATAAAAATATAATACTTAATTGTTTTAAAATTTGCACTTTTCAATTTGTAACTGAGCATCTTTTAAATAAAATACTTGTTAATTACTTATGAATGTGATGTAAACTTGAAAGAGGGCATCCATTCATTATGTCACTTAAACTCATTAAGGACAGGAACTAATCCAACCTTTGAGTTCTAATTATTGTCATATACAAATACGGGTGTTAGGTACTGCCTGCCTGACTTGGAACAAATGGTTGGCTGACTGGATAGCTTGTGGAAAGCAGTAAACGTGAAATAAATATAGGGGATATTTAAACCTTGCATGCAAAAGAACTAAAATAAGAGACTTTTATGGAAACAGTGCAAGTACTCTTTCAAATAGTGGATTTATTCTGGATCTGGCACATTGGCGATATGGGCTAATTCTCTGCTTGCAGCACCAGCAATCCCATATGGGCGCTGGTTTGTATCCCAGCTGCTCCATTTCCCTTTCAGCTCCCTGCTTGTGGCCTGGGAAAGCAGTGGAGGATGGTCCGAGGCTTTGGGACCCTTCAGCTATGTGGGAGACCAGAGGAAGCTCCTGGCCATTTAGGGAGTGAACCAGCAGATGTAAGACCTCTTTCTGTCGCTTCTCTGTAAAGGTCTGCCTTTCAAATAAACATCAGTAAAGCTTTAAAAAAATTAAATTTATTTTATTATTTGAGAGGTGGAGAGAGCAAGAAAGAACTTTCTGATTCTCTGTCTCACTCCCCAGATGCCTGCACAATGGTTAGGGTGGAGAGGAACTAAAGCAGGACCCCCTTTTCCTCGCCTGTGCCACTAAAGCCATTGCTACCGTCTCCCACATGGGCAACCTGGATGGGGTTGCTGGCTCTTGGTTTCAGCCTGGCCAGTCCTGGCTGAGAGAGGCATCTGGAAAAGAACCAGTGGATGGATGATCTCTCTTTCCCCTTCTCTGTTGCTCTGTTTTCAAATAAAAATCAATCAGCCAGTCTTTTAAAGGACTGGAATAAAGGAGATTTCAGGAATAGAGAAACTAAAAAGAAAACCATCACAGTGAGCAAAACCTGCTGAACCATTAAACTCAGAATGGAAAGGAAATAAGTGAGTTTTTAGGCAAGGTGATCAACATATCCAGTGATTGGTTGGATCTTGGGTTTCCAGCTCATGTTGAATATGTGGTGACATCAGCTGCTGACAGGTGTATGGATGACAACAGGTTGGGGCTGGACATCATGAATTGAGTTTTTGGTCAGTTTTGATGAGTCTAATGCCACAATCTTTTAGGACTTTTTATTTTTAAAGATTTGTTTTATTTTTTATTGCAAAGTCAGAGGAGGAGAGACAGAGAGGAAGATCTTCCATCTGATGATTCTACTCCCCAAGTGGCTGCAATGGCTGGAGTGAACCAATCCGAAGCCAGGAGCCAGGAACCTCCTCCAGGTTTCCTATGCCGGTGCAGGGTCCCAAAGCTTTGGGCCGTCCTCGGCTGCTTTCCCAGGCCACAACCAGGGAACTAGATGGGAGGCTGGGCCGCTGGGATCAGAACCAGTGTTGGTATGGGATCCTGGTGCGTTCAAGGCAGAACTTTAGCCACTAGGCCACCTCACCAGGCCCTGAACATTGTGTTTTAATTATTTGCCTGTCTCCTATCTCCAAAAGCTATGAGCATTTTGAAGATAGCTAAGCATATTTGAGGTCCTAGTTTCTAGTTCAGTACTTAAACTGTTCAATACATTTGCATGGAACCAGTGAATGAATTTTCAAAAGAGTGTAATATTTACAATGTCTCCTATTTCAGTCCATGGTACCATTCTGTTAGGATCTTCTGTCTGTATTTTGTTCTACTCACATTTGTGGTTTGTAGTCCCATGGGACATCAGCAATGAAAGTGTCATTTGTATCAATTAAGGTTGTGTATCAGTGTATTTTGCATTCTGACCTAATGTCCTCTCACTCTTCTTGTGGCTAAATCCCCTGTCAGTCATGCCAAGAAATTTCCCTAAGTGATAACCAGAAAAGGCACTTTTCCTTCTGCCCCTGCCCCTCTTCTTCCTTTGTCACTGTCCTATCAGCAAGTATGGGGGACCACGGTATCTGGTACTGGCCAGTTTGTGGCTTTCATTTTTTTCTCATCTTGATTTCTTATGCTGAGGTTTTAATTTTATTTTCCATTTAATTAAGATATTTGGACAGAGAAGCTATTTTTTATTTTCCAAATAGAAATCATGTTAGTATCACTTTGTCTGTAAGCTGGAATGACAGTCCTGTTTTCCTGTGACTTGGTTGGGTTTTAGCCCACTCTCAGTTCCTAGTACATTTGCACAAAGTGGGCAACACTGGGAACGTTCCCATAGAAAGTTGTGCATGTGGATGTGGGTGAGGATGAGTGACAAGACGTGACAAAGAAACGTGCCCTGACTCCTTATCACATGGGAGATGGCATTGTATAAAGGGAAACTGTTGGGTTGTGGGTTTTCCTAATTTAACTTTCTTTCTTTCTTTTTTTTTAAATTTAATTTCAGGAAGTTATACATCCAACAAGTGTAAAATTTAAAAGTTTCAAAAAAGTATACAGAGAAAATGTTTTATTTCCATCTCTTACCTTTAGTTCTCTTACTGGAGTAAATAAAAAAAAAAGGTTTATTTATTATTTATTTAAAAATCTGAGCCGGGGAGCGAGAACTTTTACCTGCTGGTTTACTCCTCACATGGCTGCAGTGGCCAGTCTGGCCCAGGAGGAAGCCAGGATGAAGCCGGGAGGTACGGCTTTATCAGGAGTGCAGAGCCCTAACCACTTGGGTCGTGTGATGTTGCTTTGCCAGGGAGCTGGATCAGAAGTACAGCAGCTGGGGCTTGAACTGATGACCATATGGAACACTGCTGCTAAACAGCAACCTAACCCATTATACCACAATGTCTGTTCCTGGAGTAATTAATTATTCTACTTTAGAGATATTTGGTGTCGATGTAAGCATAATGGCATATTACTTTAAAAGATATAATTAATGTTGTCTGTGCACTCTTAGGCAAATCTTTTGAGCAGCAACATTAATTTCTTTTACTTTCTGAATGGAAATACTAATACCTACCTGGCAAACCCACAGTGATTTTTAAAAAATTTGGCCAATGTTGTATTTGTGAACATATTTTAGAAATCATCAAGCATTTTGCAGTACGGGATGGTGGGGAGGGAACTCCTGGAAATGACCCATATGCCATCAGAGATGATCAGAGGGATTCTGTCTTGGCACCAGGGCAGTTGGATCTGCAGTGCCATGGCCAACTCCCTTATGCTTCTCATGTGGCCTGCCGCTCTCACGGCGTGTTGGAGTTTTCTACGTGACTCATCAAGAGCTAGCACACCTTAGTTGTCAGGTACATGTTCACTCGGGAGAGGAGGTGGAATCTTGCCAGTGCATGGGACACTTCTGCCTCCTTCTGTCACCACCGTCCTTTGCTCCCTCTGTGTTCAGGGAGTTGGTGCTGGAACCGTTGGTGCTGGCTGATGCAATTGTTGGAGTCCCTGTCCCTTGGTGCTGTGGGATCTACTCACTTTTAATTGGCATTTGTTGGCGTCTCTTCTCCCTTCTTTACAGTCTGACTTCTTTCTCTAATTGGCTCTCAGGAGTCTCCAAGTCCTGCTAATCAGCCACAGCAGAGTTGCTGCAGAGAGCCTCAAACCGGGACCTAGGGATGCCAGGTTTTTTCACCGTGACTCTGCTTCTCCAAGTTTCTGCTTCGGTCTTTACAACAAATTTGTCTTTGGATTAGGCCTGGGAGAATAGAGTTCCTCTGGGCACTGTTTTCAGAGAGGCAGCTTGAATGATGCCAACCACTCTGGGCTTTGCCAACCACTATGTTCAGCATTGAACTTTTTTCCCGCTGCCAGCAGACAGGGCACAAGAAGGTATCTGGTGGAGATGTTCAGTCTGGGCCTGGAGAATGATGGGGTGAAAGATAATATAATGTGAGGGATGTGACACTCACCATTTAGGTCTCTAGACTGCTTCTTATAGCAAAAGGCCTTGTAGGAAATTGCTTGCCTCTGTTCATTATTATACAAAAAGTAAACACTAGTTGTGCAGCTCTTATGGGTAATTCTTATTTAGGTTCATAGCAAAATGACATGGAAAGTACAAAGAATAGTTGCAAACCTCCTCTCCACCCTCTGCTAAATACTAAAATAAAATAAACTGCTAAATACTAAAATGAAAATAGGCATGGGACAGCTGAATAGTACCCTATAGCCATTTTAAGGTGTATAGAAGTCGGTTGTGTATAAACTAGAATTGAAATGTCAGTGAGGTAGTCACGGGATGTGGTTAAGAACTTGCATTTTTTAACATATTGGTTACTCAATACCATGTCAAGTAATTCCATTATGTTGTAAATTGTTCATGTTGTGTTGTGGCTTTTAATTGATCAGGATGATATTCTGCCAGCTCTGCCTTCAGACCAGAGATGGTTTCCCCAAGAAAACATTGAATTTATCTGGACAATAAGATGCTGGACACTGTACTTGGTACATGCTTGCAATGAAAGAATCTTGACTGAATTTGAACTGTAATACTGCAACAGGGTGGAGGAATTCACCATGGGGGGAGGGTACAGGGAGGGGTTGGGGAATCCTAGAGCCTATGAAACTGTGTCACATAATGCAACGTAATTAATAATAATAATAAAAAAGAAATATTGAGTCATTAAGAAGTGGTATTGAGTTATCTTCATTGCCACTGATTTAAGTTTTTTTTTTTTAAATTTATTTATTTTTATTGGAAAGTCAGATATACAGAGAGGAGAGACAGTGAGAAAGATCTTCTGTCCGATAATTCACTCCGCAAGTGAGCGCAACGGCCGATGCTATGCCAATCCAAAGCCAGGAGCCAGGAACTTCTTCCAGGTCTCCCAAATGAGTCTTCTAGGACTCTGAGTCCCAAGGCTTTGGGCTGTCCTCGACCGCTTTCCCAGGCCACCAGCAGAGAGCTGGATGGGAAGTGGATTAGAACCGCCGCCCATATGGGATCCTAGCACATTCAAAGCGAGGACTTTAGCCACTAGGCCATGCAGTCGGGCCCTGATTTAAGTTTTAATGAGAATTTTTTTTTTAACTAATGTTTCAGCAATTGCATATTTTCTTAGGGTTAGCAATTGAATATGACTTTAGAAGAAGATCTAGAATTCTAATATTCATATAGAGTACTGGATATTTGCTTTTAAACTTAGTTCTATTTTCTAATTTTAAGATTTCTTATTAGTAATTAACACATGCACATTGTTATGGGATGCCATGTGATATTTTAACAGACATATGCAGTGTGAGCTAATCATATCAGGCAACTGTCATTTCAGTCTCACTTTTTTATGTTAGGAACATACAAATCCTCTCTTCCATTTCCTTATACAGTATATAACACGTTAGAGTGAACTGTGGATACCCCTTTGTGCTATGGAATGGTTGGACTCATTGCTTCTCTATTCACTGTATTTTGATGCCCTTATGCAACCTCTTCTTATTCTTCTACTCTCAGATTATTAGAGATAATCACTACTCTAAGCTCAGATGAACTTTTTTTAAAAACTTCTGTATCTGAGAGAGAACAGGCAAGGTTTGCCTTTCTGTGTCAGTTCTGTTCATCTTTCTGCAAAGTTAGGATTTAATTCTCTCTTGATGCTGAATAATATTTCCTTGTGCAAATATGTACTGCTCTTTTTAGGCTATTAGAATAGTATTGAATGGCTGTGAAAGTGTCCTTTCAATTTCTGTTCTTTTCTCATTGCAGATCAAACTTTGAGAGGCACCATGGATCAGGTCCCCACCCTATATTTTTGGGATTATTTCAGTACTCTATAATTGGACCCATCCCTTTAATCTTGACCTCTCTTCCTTACATTATTCTTTATCCTGTAGTTGAATTAATCTTTTGAAACTGTGCATGACTATATAATTCTTGAACAATTCCTCTCAAACATTTTCCATTTGGCTAAGAATAGAATCCACATGGTTGATTTATGTGGCCTTCAAAGAGCTGGCTCATGATTCACTTCTTTTTTTCATCTTTTGACATTTCTCCCTTACACTTTTATATTCCAATCAAAATGAACTACTTTTAGTTTCCTGAAGGCTTACTCGCTTTCATTCTAATCTTTGCAAAAGTTATTCCTTCCTTCACACCTTTTTATACCTAATAATTAGATAATTTCCACTTATCAATTGGGTATCTGCTCAGATGTTACTTTTGAAAGATTTCCCTGTTGCACTTTTAATTCTAAGATAACCATGCTTCTCTCCCTCCCTCAATCCTGCCTCTTTTTTCTTGCTTTCTTTTTTTCTTGTTTATATATTTACTTGAAAGAATTACAGAAAGGGAGGGAGAGAGATAGAAAGACAGAGAGAGAGATCCTTCATCCCCTGGTTTACTCCCCAAATGCATGCCATGGATGTCATGGCCTGAGCTGGGCTGTTCTGAAGTCAGGAACTAGGACCATCTTCCAGATCTCCCATATGGGTGCAGAGACCCACGTCCTTGAGCCATCCTCTACTAAATTCTCAGGCCACAAACAGGGAGCTGGTTTAAAAGTGGAGCAGCCAGGACTCAAAATCGTGCCCACGTGGGATGCCAGTGCTGTGGGTGGATGAATAGCCCACCATGTCATTGCACTGGCATCCACTTTTTTTTTAAGATTTGTTCATTTTTATTTAAGAGGCAGATATACAGGGTTGGAGAAAGGAGGAGGAAGAGAGAGAGAGAAATATTTTCTATTAAATTGCTCCCAAAATGGCTGCAATAGCCAGAGCCAATCTTTTTTTTTTTTTTAAGATTTATTTATTTTATTGGAAAGGCATATATGTAGAAAGGAGGAGAGACAGAGAGGAAGATCTTCTGTCTGATGGGTAACTCCCCAAGTGACCACAACAGCTGGAGCTTAGCCAATCTGAAGCCAGGAGCCAGGAGCTTCTTCCGGGTCTCCCACGCAGGTGCAGAGTCCCAAGGGCTTTGGGCCGTCCTCGGCTACTTTCCCAGGTCACCATCAAGGAGCTGGATGGGAAGTGGAGCAGCTGGGATTAGAACCGGCGTCCATATGGGATCCTGGTGCATTCAAGGCGAGGACTTTAAGTGCTACACTATCACACTAGGCCCGCCAGAGCCAATCTTAAGCCAGAAGTTTCTTCTGGGTCTCCATACAGGTGAAGGGACCTGAGCACCTGAGCCATCCTCTGCTTTCTCAGTCCACAGGCAGGGAACGGAATCAGAAGTGGAGCAGCTGATGCTTGAACTGATGCTCATAAGGGATGCTGGTGCTGCAGGTAGAGGATTAGTTTGCTAAATGACTGTGCCAGGTACCTATCCCCATTTTCTTTATAAAGTCATCAGTTGATGAACATTTGGGTTGATTCTGTATCTTAGCTATTGTTAATTCAGCTTTGCTGAAAATGGGGATACAAATAACTTGTTCATATCCTGATCTCACGTCCTTTAGGCAAATTCCTAGGAATGGGATTGCTGAATCATATGATAGATCAATTTTCAGATTTCTGAAGGATCATAGTGTCTTCTGTACTGGTTAGATATATATTTAACATTGAGCAGCTGAGGGTTTTTCCTGGTCAGGTAATTAGTATATTCTTTACTATATTATGCCTGGGTGAGTCAGAGTGTTTCCTGTTTTATACTTACAGATTTCTCAGCTGCATAGTGACCAGTAGATGGCAGAAAAACCAATGTGTAAGGAACACTATATTGTGCTTTCCAAAAGGAAATCTGTATAGAGTGCCCCGTCCTCTGCCAAAGACTCATTCATTTCGTTTGAAAGGCACTCACAAAAGAGAAAGACACACACACAGATTAAGGGAGAAAAATATCTTTCATCAGCAAGGTAATTCCTTAAATGACCACAATGACTGGGTCTGGGCTAGGCCGAAGCTGGGGCCAGGAGTTTCATCTGGATCTCCCAGATGGCAGGGACCCAAATACTTAGTTCATCTTCTACTGCCTTCCCTGGTACACCATCAAGGAGCTGGATCAGAATTGGAGCATCCATGACTCAGATCAGCATCTGTGTGGGATGCTGGCTCTGCAGGTGGTAGCTTTCACCCACGGCATTACCATGCTAGTCCCAAGGACTGTTGTTTGCTTCCAAATTTCTTTGGAAAACAAAATTCAAATTAAAAGAGGTATGACTTGATAACAGGCACTTTTTTTTTTTTCATAGAATCATTGCTACAATGTGTGCCAGAACCTGACCTTCACCTTTGAAATCTTATATTACTATATTGCCATGCCACGGAGCTCTATGACTTATTCATCTTGTATAACTGAAATTTTGTTGCTTTGACAAATTTCCACTGCTTTACCTTTTCGTTAGTGCAGGAAATTGCTGTTCCACTCTGCTTCTGGGAGTTTTGAGCATTTCACATTCATCATATATGTGGTGTGTGTCCTGTGTCCTGGCTTGTGTGTTCTCCTGCAGATGGCAGAATTTCCTTCAATTTTTAAGATTGGAGAATATTCCACAGAATGCATGTTCCACATTAAAAACTCTATCCCCCCATTTGTGGATATTTGAATGGCTTCTTTGTCTTAACTGCTGTAAATAATGCTGTAGTGAATATGGGATTGCCAGCATGTATTCAATATCCTGATTTTAACTTTTTAAAAAATATATATACCTAGGAATGAGATCATGAGATCATGAGATCATATAACAGTTTTGTTTTTAAGATTTTGAGAAACCCCCCCCTGGGCTGTAGGCTACTACCTAGGTTCCGTTGTACCTAGGCAAGTATTACACTGCTGAGAGAAAGGCAGCTGATAGCTGGCAGGCATGCTGGACTTTGTTAATGCCAACTTTGTATTAACTATACCAGTATGCCAGCATAGTTGCTTCTTCTTTTTTTTTTAAAGGTATGTGGATAAGGTGGGGAACTCCAGCCTGGGACATACCACTCTGGACCCCAGGCAAGGGAGAGGAAGCTGCAGATTGCCTGGGGAAGGAGGTCTGGAGATGTGTTGCAGTGGGAATGGCTGAGACATGTTTGATAGGGAAGGAATGGCTTCTGGAGTCTTCCACAGACCTGGCTACTGCACTCACAGTTAGCCAAGGGAGCTGAGTAGGAGTGGTTTAGAGGAGGGAAAATGGAGTTCATGTCTGGGTCAGGCCAAGGCACCCACCCACATGGGAGACTGGGCTGGGCCTAATAGCATCACCTACCTGGTGTACCTATTGGTGCACACAAAAGCTGGAGGCCATGCCTGACTGGGCTGGGTCACAGTACCCACATACAAGTATCGGTGCAGAGGGTGGGCCACATCGAGTTGGGTCACAGCACCCACCAGAATGTGAGAGAACCAGATCTGGGGTAGATTCTGTAGGGGACTTGTGGGCTTGCCTCTGTATCACTGTAGCACCCATTGGTTTGCTTGGAGAGTTGGGGGGTGGTGATGGCCAATCTGGACCACAGAACTCATCTGACAGGAACCCATCTAACACTCACAGGAGCCAGGCACAAGTGAGAGACAGAATAAGGTACAGACCAAACCTGCTTGGACCATAACAATTTCCAGTTCAAAAGATGGCTGGGGGTGGCTCAGGCTGGGCTAGGCTGCTGCATCTGCCATTGAGAGTTGGCTTTGGAGCAGGTCTCGATGAGCCAGGCTGTACCACCTACTGGTGAATGCTGAGACTGGGGGCCGGCCATCTCAGACTGGTCCACTGTACCGCTGGCATGTGCAAGACCAGGGCTGGGATCAGGGCTGGCAGGGGAACTTTAAGGCCCTCTTGCAGGGCTGCAGCTTCCATTGGTGAACATGAGAGGTCAGGATGTGGGAGCAGATCAATCTGCGGGTGAACTGAGCTGCTGTACCCGCTGGCACACAGGAGAGCCAGAATGGGTATGGACTAGCTGGGCTAGGCTGCAACATCAGTGCACAAGTGCTGGGACTGTATGTGAGTCATGTCAGGCTAGACTGCAGTGCCCCCTGGCAGGCTCAAGATCCAGGACTGAGAACATGCCTGCCAGGGGAACAGTGAACAGTTTCCTGGTAGGCTATACCTATTGCAGGTGAGCACAAGAACCAGGTCTGGGGGTGGGCCAGGCTGGACAAGCTGGCGGCACCTGTCTGCATACACAAGAGCCAGGTTTGGGGTGGGTTGGGCTGAGATAAGTCACAGCACACACGTGTGTGCATGAGAACCACATGGGATATGGGCCGGGCCAGGTTAGGCTGCAGCAGAGGTATGCAAAAATGGGCTGGGGGTCAGCTTGGTAGAGATTTTTGGGGGTCACCCTGACTAGGCTGCAGCACTTGCTGGTATGCACAAGGACGGGGTCTGTGGCAGGCTGGGTAGGCTCAACCGTAGGACTCAGTTTGTATGAGAGATGGGGCTGGGGTGGAACTGACCAGGCAGCTGCATCCACTGTTGTATTCATTGGCTGGTGTAGGTGACAGACTACATCTGACTCTGTACTAGCTGGCACACACAGAGTCAAGTTGGAGCTCATCACAGGCAATGTTTGTTGGGGGACTCTCCAACTAGACTGCAGGAGCAAATCTTGGTGACAGAAAAAGTCACAGAATGTGTGGTCCAACCATGGGATGCACGTGTCAGGACTGGGCCTCCTCAGCTGCTGATGCCTATGTAGTGGACAGCATGCCCAGATGCACACAGAAGACATGACAGTCAGCTCATCTAGGCTGGCAAGGGACACCAGTGTCCTCATCAGAGGATGGAATGCAGAACAGGTTAGACAGCTCTCCCAGCCAAGCACTGCAGCATGTTGTTCTTGGGTCTGTGGATGCACTAAGGTGGATTTTGTCATCCAGAAGATCTTAGAAAGATTCTCTCAACCCTGGAGAAATGAAACCACTGCTCAGAACTATCAAAGCCACTCAAGTAACATCGTCGGAACACTCTTCTCCACATCAGGATTTCTAAGGTGTCATCAAACGACCACCCCCATCTCCAGGTACTGATACAGTTTGACAGTAAGGAATAGCCCCCTTCCCCTGCTCTTTTGTGGACATAGGAGAACAAACAAACAAACAAACTCAAAATTCATGTCCCACCCACCTTCCTCAGTATCTGACCCTAACTGGAGGCCCACATGGTATGCCTCCCTCTCAATTGTGTAATCAATAGTAAAAATAAAATCAATTAAATAAAAAAGTAAGTTATCCATAAGAATATAGACTTTGATGAGAATGACAAAAATTTTAAAGATAACCAGAAACCTATCCATAGTCATATTTGAAAGATGGAAAACACAGTGACAAAAATACGTGCTCAGAACTTCCCAGGAATCCAGGAACTTCTTCCAGGTCTCCCACACGGGTGCAGGGTCCCAAAGCCTTGGGCCGTCCTCGACTGCTTTCCCAGGCCACAAGCAGGGAGCTGGATGGGAAGTGGAGCTGCTGGGACTAGAACCGGTGCCCATATGGGATCCCGGGCATGTTCAATGTGCTATGGCCCTTATGTAAACAGTTACATTTAATCCTTGTGACATTCTTACAAGACATAATTATGATCATCTTAAAGTGTCAGACTTTAAGCATTTAAGTGTTAACATTTCTTAAATTGCACAGTAAAAAATGATGTGAGAATCTCTAGGTTGAAGGAACAGTCAAGAAAAGGAGCCACGGTGATATACATTAGAATAAAATGAGTGGCCTAACTAGAGCTGAGGGTTTATATTAAGAAGTGGTAGGAAAAGCTAGTTTTAGTGGTAACATATTATGGAATATGTTGAATGCTAGGCAAAATGATTTAAATATATTAACTTCAAGGAGCAGAGAGGAATATGGGTTAAAATGGTAGTGAAGTTGGAAAAAACCATTATTTTTTTTTAAAGATTTATTTATTTATATTAGAACGGAAGATTTACAGGGAGAAGGAGAGACAAAGATCTTCTATCTGCTGGTTCTCTCCTCTAATGATCACAATAGCCAGAGATGAGCCAATCCAAAGTCAGGAGCCAGGAGCTTCTTCCAGGTCTCCCATGCTGGTGCAGAGTCCCTAGGCTTTGGGCCATCCTCTGCCACATCATGGAGCTGGATGGCAAGTGGAGTGGCCATGACACGAACCGGTGCCCATATGGAATGCTGATACTTGCAGGCAGAGGATTAGCCAATTGAGCTATAGTGTTGTCTCAGAAATTCCATCATTTTTACACATTTCTGATCACTTCAATTTATAATAATTGCATATGTATAGTAAAAAATTGAGGTAAAATATTAAAAACACAATCTGAGGACATACAATATGCAGAATATTGCATGTTGACACCTATTATGCAAAGGCTACCAGGAACCCAACTGCAGTTGAATAAAGCAGGGTTTGTTGTCTTGTTGCAACAATGGAGGATATTGTAATGATGGGTCATTTCAGCAGGAGGGAATCTCATATAGTAATGACAGCTTTTTATCACAATCAGGATAGCTTTAAGAAAACTTCACTGGGTGTTGAAGACAAGTGCAAGAGTTAAGGAGTCAATACGAAAAAATGCATTCGGTCTATACATATTTTCTGTTAAAATTTGTGTAACTACTTAATAATTCGGACTGAGACATGAAGATCATTGAAAGAACTAGAATCTGGAAGTAAGGCATACATTTGGCTCATGATTTTTGACAAGCTCTCATTCCAAACAGGACGTTTCTCAGGGCAACTTTCATGTCTTTATTACGAAGACTATAGATCAGGGGGTTAAAAAGAGGAGTCATTACTGAATACACCAGTGTGAGAACCTTCTGCATCAAAGTTGGGATGCCATACGTAGGACTCACATACATCACCATGACTGTTCCATAGAAAAGACACACCACAACTAAGTGACAACCACAGGTAGAAAAGGCCTTTCGCCGGCCAGCTGCGGAAGGTACGCGAAAAACAGCTCTGAGCAAGAGGACGTAGGAACGCAGAATGTACAGAACAGTGCAAAAGAGGACAAGGGAGCTCTGTGTGTAGAAAACAGATTCAGTAATTGGAGCTGGAGCGCAAGACAGAGCCATCAGTGGATCCATGTCACACAGGAAGTGATCAATGACATTCGGACCACAGAAGGGGAGTTGGGAGATAAAGAAAATGGGAATTGGGTACCCAAGGAATCCAATGAGCCAGCAGAAAGACACCAGCAGACCACAGAGCCTCCCGGTCATAATGGTGGGGTAGTGCAGTGGGCGGCAGATGGCCAGGTATCGATCATAAGCCATTACTGCTAAGAAGAGACATTCAGTTGTGCCCAGTGAAAAGAAGAAATAGAACTGGAGGAAGCACCTGGAAAATGAGATGGCCTTGGTCTCAGAGAGGATGTTGGCTAGCATGTTGGGGACCGTGGAGGAAACATACCAGATCTCCAGGAAGGCAAAATTTCCCAGCAGAAAGTACATAGGAGTATGCAGGCGTGCGTCCCACCTCACTGCACAGATGATAGCTCCATTTCCCAGCAGTGTCAGGACGTAAATCACCACAAGCAATGAGAAGAGGAAAATCTGTGTCTTCCAGTCACCAGGGAATCCCAGGAGAACAAACTCGGTCACAAGGTGTGTTGCTGACCTGTTCACGGGTCTTAAATTAATGAGTGAGAGAGAGTGAGTATAACCCAGATTTTTTTTCACTCTCTGCATATCTCAAGAATCTCATTGTGAAGGGAACTTGTGTTATATGGAAGAAAAGTGAGATGTTCTCAGACCATGTGGGAATAAATCCTACCAACTCTTGAGCAGATTATGATTCTAAATTGCAATATTGTTTTGGTAGTATGCAGTGCAATTGGAATTTTCTATACCGAGTATAGACTGATTAATTTGCTTTGTCCAAAAGAAAACATTTTCAGTTTTTTAGATGTTTTGCAGAGTTGGTAATAGATTGTTGTGCATCACATTGTTCATTTTTTAAAAAAAGACGTGTAAATGGTCTCTAAAAGTTCTCGAAAAACACATACTACAAAATAACTCTTTGTGAATTCTTATTTTGCACAAAGATAAGTTAATTTTTAACTTTCATTTATAATCTTTCTATTTTTAAATGCATATTTTATGATGTCCTGTATCTTGAAGACAGCTGGTGTGAGGTTTGATTAAAACTTTGACAACACACAGTAAGTCAGGTGCTCTGCCACATGGTGGAAAAGATGAAATCAGGTTACTAGCCTTTCAGAGTAGCTCAACTAACTGAATTGTCAAATATAAATATCCCTAAGATATGGGCCTGTTGCTAATGCTTACTGTTTTCTTTAAGGATTTTCTTTATAAATCTCAGTGATCACATCTGAGTGAAGCATAAGCAATCCTCAATACATCAAACACCTTCAAAGAACAGGCAGGAATATTATTTTTAAACTATCTCTAATTGTGCTTATTTTTGTATTTTATGACGATATACAAAAGTAACTATCTCACTTTTATTCCTTTAATTTTTAAAATAACAGTTTTAATGAGATAAAAGATCCTATAAAGTTCACCTGTTAAAATACATACAATTTAGTAGTATTGGACATATTTTTAGTGTATAGCACAGCCCTTATCACTTACTTCCAAAAAAGGCACTAGGTAAAATTAAGTTTATTTTCAATTCCTTGTTATCTGTGCTAGTAAAATCTTAAATGTCGGTGCTGCAGGCAGAGGACTAATTTGCTATGCCACCATGCCAGGCCTTTGATGTTGATTATACAAGAGACTTAGGGAGGGGACATGATTTTTCATCAAATGCCTGTGTACTGTATTCACTAACATATGTGACTTTTATGCTAATGCAAAGTACTTCAAATAGTCTATGAGAAATGGATTGTAATGATAAGTTCAGGAGCTGGAGTTTTGGTGTAGCTGGTGAGGCTGCCACCTGTGATGCCAGCATCCCAGCCTGCCCATTGTGGCTATCTGGGGAGTGAACCACCAGATGGAAAATATCTTCCTCTGTAATCTGATTTAAAAATATTTAAAAAGGTCAACTTATTTGCATGCAAAAATCTGAAATTCATGCATAGCTTTTTCATAATATGCATTTTCACAAAGTTTTTGAAGACATCTTGCATATGTGGGTTTTAAAAGATTTTTTTTTAAATGCCAAAATAAATTTATGTTTCAATTACATTGTACCTGGACTTTTGGAATTATCTCTGTCCTATGTTGTCTCCTCTGAGCCTTCCCAGAGATACAGTGACTCACTGGATTTCGAAGATAAAAGATACTCTCTTAACATACACAGACATGGTAGTCACCAGGACCTTCAGGACTTGTCTCTCAGGTTGGTGGTCTGCTAGCTCAGCCTGGAGGGAGTGATGGGAACAGGGGAGTTGAACATGTCCTTGGTACCGAGCAGCTCCTCCCTGGTGCTGATGAGGTAGACTCCGGGCCAGTGCTTGGATGGGGTTTAATGCACTTCATCACTTCACCAGTCCCCAGAGACTTGTTTCCTAGCAGTTGGCTTGGACATTTAACGTGTAAATTGATGATGAATCTGTTTCCTCTTGGGGATCCTGTAAAACTCTATCTCCCCCGAAGTAGGATTATTGGCTTCCCTGAGGTTGCCCTGGAGTGCATTTTCTTGTCATCCCTCAGGACTCAACCAGAATCTACTGTATTAGTTTCCAAATATATTAACTCTGGAATGCTGGTTAGTGTTAAAGAAACAGAGAAGTGGGAACTCTGTGGGGTGTGTGCGTGAGAGAGAGAGAGAGAGAGAAAGAGAGAGAGAGATTTCAGGAGATTTCACGCTGCAGGGCTTGTGTTCTATTAAGGAATCACTCTCTGTAGGGATGGGTGGATGAGATGAATGATAGTTTTATTGATGTCTTTAATTCTGAAATGTAAAGATATTTGTAAACAAATCTTTCTCTAGCTTAAACGAAATGCATCAACATGGAGAAAATGAAGTGCATTTTGTTGATTATTTAAATTAAAAATTAAAGCAATTAGGGCCCAGTGTGATGGCTCAATGGCTAAATCCTCCTCTTGCAAGTGCCAGGATTCCATATGGGTACCAGTTCATGTCCTGGTTGCTCCACTTCTCATCCAGTTCCCTACTTATGGCCTGGGAAAGCAATAGAGGATGACTTAAAGCGTTTGGACTGTGCACCCATGTGGGAGACACAAAACAAGATCCTGGCCTCAGAGTAGCTCAGCTCTGGCCATTGTTGCCATTTGGGAAGTAAACCAGCGGATGGAAGGTCTTTCTCTCTGAGACTCCTTTTCTCTGTAAATGCTGATCTACTTTTCCAATAAAAACAAATAAATCTTAAAAAAGGAATTATAGCAATGAAACTTTCTTGGTGTCTTTCACTGTAGTGACCAGATGGTTGTTTCTGGCTAAGAATTGCCTTGATTGAGCTGATAATAATTAGATGACATGAAAGAATCCCAAGACTATTAATTGAGGTGAATTTTAAAATCAAATAATTGAGTCAGATTGTTCGTTTCTACTTTGATTTCATTTTCTAAACATGGGGAATTTGAAACCACTTCAAATGTGAGGATTAATGTGACTTAAATTAAGAAAAAAGTTATTTGGGTCCCGGCGTGGTAACCTAGCAGTTAATGTCCTCGCCTTGCATGCACCGGGATCCCATTTGGGCCCCAGTTCATGTCCCGATGGCCCCGCTTCCCATCCAGCTCCCTGCTTGTGGCCTGGGAAAGCAGTCGAGGATAGCCCAAAGCTTTGGGGCCCTGCACCCGCACAGGAGACCTGGAAGAGGCTCCTGGTTTTCGGATCAGCGCAGCTCCAACCATTGCGATCACTTGGGGAGTGAATGAATGAATGAATTTCCAACAAAATAAATACATCTTTAAAATTTTTATTTGAAAGGGAGAGAAAGAAGGAGAGGGAGACCTTTATGATCCATTGGTTGGGTCACTCCTCAAATGTCAGGCTACCTGTAGGAGTGGGTGGCAGGGATGAAAGTGCTTTAGAATTTTCCACTGGTCTGAAGGTTGGCAGGAGCTGGAAATTGGGATTGGGGGCAGAGCAGGGACTTGAACTCAGGTACTTCAGTATGGGCTGCAGGTATGTTAAGAAGTGTCTCAATTGCTTCCCAAATACCCACCTTGAGCTGCAATTTTGTATTTTGTTTTCTTCAATAGTGTTTTTTTTTTGTTTGTTTAAGAAATAGTATTTATTTAAGAAAATTAAATCGTGCTTGGAATGGTGAGATTGGCAGCAATTCATAACTGTTGAATTATCAAAACCACTTGAGCACGACCCTCGGAACATGCCCCACATCGGGGACCTGGGATGGGAGGGAAACTGGATAGGGCTTCTCCCTTTATCTCCCATCTTACCCCAAATACAGAAAAAAAGAATGTGTGGAAGCAGTAGTCTTACCCACTTTCCTATAGCCATTGAACCTTTGTGCTCTAATTGACTCTGTAAAGATTGTAAAAAACAAACAAACAAACAAACAACAACAAAAAACAAAGAAAGAAAAGGCCAAAGATCTTAACATTATCAAAAAAATTTTCACACTTAATTCAAAGTTTTATTTACTTATTTATTTATTTACTTATTTGAAAGTCAAATACACAGAGAGGAGAGACAAAGATCTTCCGTCCATTGGTTCACTCCCCAAGTGGCCACAAGAGTTGGAGCTGAGCCGATCTGAAGCCAGGAGCCAGGAACTTCTTCCAGGTCTCCCACGTAGGTATAGGGTTCCAAGGCTTTGGGCTGTCCTTGACTGCATTCCCAGGCCACAAGCTGGATGGGAAGTGAGGCTGATGGGACATGAAATGGCATCCAATATGGGATCTCAGCACATGCAAGGCAAGGACTTTTAGCTGCTAGGCTACCGTGCTGGCCCTGCACCTAATTCAGAAAAATGATAAATGTATTTTAAATGTCTGATTCCAAGAAACTGATCTTCTGTTTATTCTTTGAAATTTTGGATTTCTTCTTAGTCTTCTCTTATTTTACTTCTTTAAAGTGTATCTTATGAAGACGTGACAGGGATGAATCAAGGAGAAAATTTTTATTGTTAATTACTAGTGCAATTTGTAAGTGAAGCTGATATTTAATAACCTCATGCCAGGAGTTCTAAAATATTCTAATCTTATTCTAATATTCTAATCTCACCTCCACTTCCTGGAGCCTCTTCTGAACAGGTTCCCAGCCTTGCATCTGTCACCCAGCTTATCTTGTTGGATGCATTCCGAAAGAGAGAGAGAGGAAGAGTTGGTTTACTTCCCAACTTGACTCATATCACTTAACAAATTTGTGTGCATAGAGACGGCACAATAAAAAAGTCAAAAATTTCCTGGAAGCAGATATTAAGATTCTGCAATCATCTTTACACTGTGTTGGGAGTTAATCTGCTTCACTGAGCACAATTCTGACAGTAGAATCTCAGCACAACATGGTCAGCTACATATGAGTTTTGCCTTGCATAAAAGGACTGTGATGGCTACGATGAGTCTTCCACTTACAGAAAGAAATTCATTGGGTTACAGAAGATGTATTCATGAGGTTTGAGAAGCTCTCATTCTAAAAAAGACATGCTGGAGGGCACATTTCATATCCTTGTTGCGCAGGCTATAGATGAAGGGGTTTAAGACTGGCGTCAGCACAGCATATATCAATGTGATGATCTTATGCATAGAAACTGAGTTGCCGGATGTGGGACTCACATACATCACCATTATGGTTCCATAGAAAAGAGACACCACGACCAAGTGAGATCCACAGGTAGAGAAGGCCTTTCGCCGTCCAGCTGCAGAAGGAACACGAAGCACTGCCCTGAGCACCAGGGCGTAGGACCCGAGGATGTACAAAGCAGTGAGAATGATAATAAGAGAACTCACAGTGTGAAATGCACGTTCTATGATGGGCGCAGGACTACAGGACAAAGCCATCAGCGGTTCCACGTCACATAGAAAGTGATCAATGATGTTGGGACCACAGAAGGGTAGTTGAGAAATAAAGAAAATAGAAACGGAATGTCCAAGGAAACCAACAAACCAACAAAGAGACACCAAAACGCCACAGATCCGGCCAGTCATGACGGTGGGGTAGTGCAGTGGGCGGCAGATGGCTAGGTACCGATCGTAAGCCATCACACAGAGGAAAAAGCATTCAGTTGTGCCCAGGGAAAAGAAGAAATAAAATTGGGTGAAGCATCCAGAGAAGGAGATGGTCTTAGTTTTGGAGAGAAAATTGACCAACATGTTGGGAACTGTGCAGGTCACATACCAGATCTCTAGGAAGGAGAAGTTGGCCAGGAGTATATACATCGGGGTGTGGAGTCGGTGGTCCCACCTAACGGCACAAATAATGGCCATATTCCCAGTCACAGTCAGGATATAGATCAAGAAAATAATGAAGAAAAGGATGGTCTGCATTTTCCAGGGCCCAGGAAAGCCCAGCATGACAAAGTGTGTCACAGTAGATTTACTTGATTTATTCATGATGCCCAGGCTGTGGAGAGAAGACAGGTGGATAATTAGAATTTACTTGGCTGTTGAGGCACCTTTAAAGTTTTCTGGAAGGGAGATGGACTCATCGAAGCAGATAAATGGATATTCTAAAATAAGTCTCGAACAAATCCTGCAGTGTCCTGAATGAGCCCTCAAAATTCCTGGTTATAAATCCTAGGCTGAACTTTCTGTGGCCATGGGCAAAAGTCAGTCAAATTTTATCTTCTTCTAGAGTAAAGAAATTTTCAAGTAGAGGTTTGTTTTATATCTAATTTGTTTTATGAAAGCTGTTCCAATGTAGCAATTATTTAGTGTTACCAACTTAAATTGTAGATATACATGCCATCATTTTTGATAGGTTAGAAGCTGAGAAGGCCACCCCCCTTCCCTGATTTTAATGGCTGGTACCTTGCTAGTATTTTGGATTCTTTCTTTCCTGAGTGATTTCCATTAGGAGAAGTAATTTTCTATCAATTTTTATAGAGACATAAGGATATTCAGATTATAAAATTATTTCTATCTTTGTGTTTAGTTACTTAAGGACCTTTATGCTGCATCACTGCTTGTATATAATTTGACATTTGAGTCTTGTAGCAATAAAAAGCCATGATTCTGTCATACTTTGTATGCCAATTTATTATACCTCACCTATATTTGCTTTTATTTTATATTTTATTTAAAAATTATTTATTTTAATTGGGAAGTTGTATTTACAGAGAGAAGGAGAGACAGAGAGAAAGATCTTCCATCCCCTGGGGCACTCCTCAAGTAGCTACAATGACCAAAGCTGAGCTGATCTGAAGCTGATCTGAAGCTAGGAGCCAGGAGCTTCTTCCTGGTTTCCCGCATGGGTGTAAGGTCCCATGGCTTTGGTCTGTCTTCCTTCTTTTAGAAATGCTCTCTCTCTAGCTTGTACAGAGGAGAAGCTGGCTGGACAAGCAGAGAAGAAGGAGACCCCAAAGAAATTTATTTTGGTTTTAGTTGCACTTAATAGAGCTATCTCCATACTACTTTGACTGAAATTTCTACAAACACAGTCACAACATTGTTGGTCCTTTAAATACTTCTGGGGAAGGGGGAAGGCCTGTAGATGGCTCTTCCAGCTTTTAGTGACTTCATTTTGGATGGTGTCAGTCCTGTGGTGATCCAAACAGTCCAGTGGAATTTTTCCCCTTTTAGTTCTTGAGCTGAAATGGAAGTCGTTATTCTTTGAGACTTAGCTTCTTAGATGCATTGAATGGACAAATGCATAGGTGAGTAGACCCACCTGTGACTTACAGCCAGCTGTGTCCATCACAGGATGTATCCCTTGCAGGAAGGGTTTCTTCTCCAGTGGCTCCAGTATGGAAGTCCTGGATGAGAACTGTTTATACGGCTCATTTCACTTCTCTCGTACCCGAAGAGTCCAGTGGCTTGCTTCTCACTGAGTGTCTAGAAACCTTGTGTTGGTTCTTATTGATGCTTCATTTTAGTCTTTGTTGAAATGCTCAGCTCTCTCTTCATGTGTGCTACAACTTCCCATGTTGTCTCTGGGGGTTTCATTGATGTTTTGATAAATGGAACTTCAGGGATTATTTTTTAAAAATGTGCCAAATTAAGTCCTGGGAGACCTCATATTCTCTGTAAATTTGATTTTTCATATTGGGTAGTGAGTTTGTGCTATGGGATACAAAGGGCCGTTTTACTTAGATACCTTTGGATTGTAAAAATACACATGTCTGTGGATTGGGAATTATATCGTGTGGTAATTTTTAAGATTAAACTTTGAGTATCAAAGAAATATCATCTACAGTTGCCCATGCCATCTTGAGCAGAGTTGCCAAGCATGTGGAGGGAGGACTTGGAAACACTTCAGCACTGGCTCTGTCAGGCCCCTTCCCTCATGCTTCTAATTGTATTGGGAAGTGAACAACACTAGAAGGGCATGCTCTCATTTTCAGCAGATTGGTCCCTCCATTGATGTTCTTTCTGTTTTAGCATAGGATCTGGGTACAAAAATGGAATCTATCCTTAGCATAATCTTCTCTGAAAACTTTTCTGCCAGGACTTTGCCCAATAACTTTTTGAGAGGCACAAGTGTCTGTGTGTTTGATGTATAAACTGTAGTGTGTAAGTAAATAGATGTTCAGGGCATTGCTATTGCTTATCTAAGATGATAGTAACTTTGTCATAATAAACTTGGGAAACAAGATACCCAACTGGGTGTAAGCTTGTTTGAAGGAAAGTAAGAGAGTGATCAGTGTGAAGTATAGAGTTACACGGATCAGTGGGAAGGAAGACAGAAGGAACTGTCTAACGGGTGAGGACTTTGGATGACATGAGGTGAAGTCTTTACTTGATTTCTGTGTGACAGAAGGCAGAATCACAGAAGTATGAAGCTTACCCTGGTTTTGGTGTGAAACACAACCTCAAATGATGGAAGGTGCTTGCTAGCAGGGTTTTTTTTCTTGGTCCCTTTACTCATAATCTCTAAGGATTTTTGTTTTCTGGCTTTCTGATCACATGCAACTGATTTATTTAACCAGTTCAGGTTAAAACAAATCAAGAACATCACACAAAAAGAATCTGTATAAAAAGACTACATGTATATGTATCAACATATAATTACTCAATGAGGCCATCATGTTTAAATATTTTATTGAGCATTCATCAGTGATGAGCTGAATTGGGACTGCTAAGGAAGCAAGAACAATAATTTATCCAGTTAATTCAGAACAGAACACACTTAGTGAAGCCATTCTCTAACTTGTTATAAATAATCAGGTTAAGAAGGGACTGATTCCACATCTGTTTCAAAGATGTCTCAGTTTTGACTAACTGCTAGCTTCCAGACTTTCTTTAGGGCATCTTTCATGTCTTTGTTTCGGAGACTGTAGATAAGGGGATTTAAGAGTGGAGTGACTGCTGAGTATACCAAAGTGACGATTTTCTGCATCCCTGCTGGATTTCCTGCAGTTGGGCTCACATACATCACCATCAGGGTTCCGTAGAACAGAGAAACCACCATTAGATGGGACCCACATGTGGAGAAAGCTTTCATTCGCCCAGCACCAGAGGGGACACGAAGCACAGCCCTGAGTACCAGAGTGTAAGACACCAAGATTGAGAGGAAGGGCCCAAAGATGATAATTGAATTGAAGGTGTAGCAGATAAGCTCAGTAGAAGGAGAAGGGACACAGGCCAGTGCAAACAATGGTCCTGGGTCACACACAAAATGGTCAATGATGTTTGGTCCACAAAAGGGGAGATGGGAGATCAGGATGATGGGAACTGGATAGCAGAGAAACCCACTCACCCAGCACACACAGACCAGGGTTATACAGAACTTGCCAGTCATGATGGAGGGGTAGTGCAGTGGCCGGCAGATGGCCAGATACCGATCAAAAGCCATAACTGATAAGAAGAAACATTCTGTTGTGCCCAGTGAAAAAAAGAAGTAGAATTGGAGGAAGCAGCCAGAAAAGGAGATGGTCTTCGTTTCCGAGAGGATGTTGGCCAACATATTAGGGACAGTCGAGGAAACATACCAGAGTTCCAGAAAGGCAAAGTTTCCCAGGAGGATGTACATGGGTGTGTGGAGCCGCCTGTCCCATCTCACTGCACAGACAATAGCTCCATTCCCCAGCAGGGTTAGGAGGTAGAGGAGCAGGAGCAATGAGAAGAAGCAGCTTTGCATCTCTCCTGAACCAGGGAAACCCAGGAGGACAAACTTGGTCACAAAATACATTGTTCTGTTCTGGGATCCCAAAGCTGTTTGAAAAGGAATAGTAACCAAAGAATGAATAATAATGAACGTCTGTAGGCTTAGGTAATAATTTGCTAAAAATTGTACATACATTATCTCATTATAATACATTATCTCATTATAATAGATTATCTCATCTTTCTAATGGTCTCATTTATATACTTGAAAGGCAGAGTAACAGAGAGAAACAGGGATTTCCCATTTGCTGGTTCACTCCTCAGTGTCCACAATACCAAGATCTGGGTCCGTCAGATGCTGGGAGCCAGGAACTCCGTTTAGATCCCTGATGTGAGCACCAGGAAATAAGTCATTTGGAGCATTAACATCTTCATCACAGGTGCATTTATCGGAAGCTGAATTTGAAGGCACTCAGGGCTTGAACACAGGTTCTGTGATATGTGATATGGGTATCCGAAACTACAGCGTCACCCGTGAATTACATTGCTTACCTTTGTAATTGCCTTTGGACAACAGGGTGATGTGTATTATTTCCTCTCTTTGACTGATAAGGTTGTTGACATTCAATTGCACATCATGGCTTGGTTCTTGAGCCATCATGCTCTTGACTAATCAATTTTTGTAGGGAATAAAGCTACATGTCTTCATTTTTGTTAGAATTAATTCCTAAGCTATCATATATTGCTTCACCATCTTGTTTTCATGTACTTTAAATAGTGAGTAAAAGGGTTGTCTTTATGGTATTGGCTGAATCAAGAGTTGAGACAAGACAAGAATCTTAGATATTTTCTCATCAACCTTCTTTAAATCATTGGTTTGTGGTTGTTTGCATGTCCTAAAATTTTCAGGTCAAAATTCAGGATGTCTCATTGGGTAAGCCATCAATATTTCACATTTACAAATATATTGACTTTAAAAGTAGATTAAGAGGGCCCAGCGGCGTGGCCTAGCAGCTAAAGTCCTCGCCTTGAACGCACCAGGATCCCATATGGGCGCCGGTTCTAATCCTGGCACTCCACTTCCCATCCAGCTCTCTGCTTGTGGCCTGGGAAAGCAGTCAAGGACAGCTCAAAGTTTTGGGATCCTGCACCCATGTGGGATACCCAGAAGAAGTTCCTGGATCCTGGCTTCGGATCGGCATAGCATCAGGGAGTGAATCATCAGACGGAAGATCTTCCTCTCTGTCTCTCCTCCTCCTTGTATATCTGACTTTCCAATAAATAAATAAATCTTAAAAAAAAGTAGATTAAGAAACCATATTATTTATTTATATCACTATTAAGATACTCACTAAATTCCATGTTTATGTCATTTATAGAATCTACAGAATACAAGAGGCCTGCTTCTCAGGATTCGATCACACCTGCAGCAAACCCAAAAGAATAAATGTTTTATTGCCAAAGTAATGTTATATATTGGTATTAGCAGTATTTTTGATAATAAAATTACTTAATAACCATGATTCTTATGGATATGTAAGAGCACAGTGAGAGACAGAGAGAGAGAAAGAGAGATCTTCCATTTTTGCTGCAACAACCAAGGTTGTACCAGTTTGAAGCCCAGAGCCTAGAATTCCATCTAGATCTCTCATGTGGATGCCAGAGGCCCAAGAACTGGAGTAGTCATCCGATCCCTCCCAGGATGTACTAGTAAGAATCTGGATTAGAAGTAAAATAGCTGGGACTTGAACCAGACATCCATCCTTCCTTCCTTCCTTCCTTCCTTCCTTCCTTCCTTCCTTCCTTCCTTCCTTCCTTCCTCTTTCTTTCCCTTTTTTTCTTTTTTTTAACTCCTCCTCTCTCTCTTCCTTTTTTATTTACCCTCATTGTTTTTGTGTGTGTGACTGCTACATTTTAAAATTGATTAATATATGGAGGACACACTTCATAAATTTCATAGATATGGTTGCAAGAATAGAATATTTTACTACCTCCTTCCCCCTCCACTTTCCTTCCTTAAAAATTTTTTTTGATGGCATATTTTAAATTTACTTTACAGTCTCGGACTTGATGCTCCTTTAAACAAAGAGCTCTGTAAGGAAAAGCTGGGCTTAACCCACTGTGCCAAGTATTCTCCACAGGAACTTAAAGTCATCGGGACCAATCGAGATGGTCATCTACGTCTTGGCAGTGATGTGCATAGAGTGGGGTTCCATGTTCTGAAGCATGCTTAGCTGCGTGTTCTGGGCCAAAAAAAGATATTTATTCCAATTAGAAATAAATTAGATCAATATGTGTAGTAGATGATGATAACTACTATTATATAAAAACTATTTTGGGGGATTTGAAGGCTAGTAGTCAGAGATAAGAATGAACTTACCTTATTCAAAGACCAGGGAGTACTTGACACTGAGAGATACAGGTCTAATCCATGGTCCTTGGCATGGAAGCAGACTTCAGAAACCCTCAAGTCAGTTATTGACTTCATAATGTCTAAAACCTTGTTGAGATTATTTGTGCTGCAGTAAAATTTTCATTGTTAAAGATGGGAAACAAACTTTACATATAACTTGAAATCGTACTGCATTTATTTCCACGACCTTTGTCACCAAGGTACATTTATTCGCTGATCAAATGTAAATGTGCATTCCCTTCTTTCATCTTGCTGTTCACCTCAGGTGGCAATTAAGATGGACAGTTGGTGAAGAAGAGGATTTAAGGTCTGGGCTGTTGTTCTTGCATGGATCAAGGAAGGAGCTGGACCTCTTCCCACATCCCCAACCATTCACCCAGGGAGGAGCATTTTTAAGATTATAAATATGGGATTTTTCTTCTTTAAATTTTTTATATTTTAAAGTTAATATGCATGTAAATCTAAGGAAGAGTCCTCTGCATTTCTCTCTTAGTCTCCACTTGCTATTTGTCACTTGCCAACAACTCTGAAAATTCGACAGTATGCTTTAATTACTCCTGTTAAGAAACAATCTGTCAAAACTTCAATGACCAAATTTATAAAGTGCTGTAAGACTCACTCTGTACTCTAAGTGGAGGAAATTTAATGTCCCTCGCACCCAATACCCAAGATATCTGAACATTCTCCCACTAAGAGAGTCGTACAGACAGATCTCTGTGAGTCCTGAGGGATTCCTCAACGTGAATATATTACATAAGCATTTTTAAAGATTGTGTTAGGAAAAGAGAAGCAAAAGGTCTAACATATTTTTCCTACAAAACACAGGAATGAAGAATGAAAGGATTTGCAGGGGAATCCTCCGCTGTTAGCATCTGCCAATGGTGCATTCATAGGAATTGTGACATGCTGGGCAGGCAGACTTCCTCACCTTCTTGCTGGCAAGTCTGTCTCCTTGGAGGAAGATGTCAGAGGAACTGCAGCCTCAAGACTCTCATTACTTACACATCCTCAGAACTGAATCAGTCACGCTTAGAATTGTCTGTGGCTGCAGAGAATTGCTTCCTTTATTATTCCCGATCAAATGAAATGTGCTGTTTATATCAGTGGTTATTAAGAGTCTGCAAGTCTCTCCTGAATAGGTTTCATAGTTCCCCAGAGTGCTGGCCGGGAGGCATCTACTTCGTGCTGTCTGTGTCTCTGCATGCACCTCATTCTACCTGTATCTGTTTCCCTTTTCTCTCGTAATCTGAGTAATGAGACGTAGAAGTTAGATACATATTCAAGAGAAGCCAGGAAAGCGTCCTCTTTGTGGAGCTATCTGAACTCTGTCTCAGGACCCGATCTAAGGGAGTGTGGGTCAGAAGTGGAGGGTGTGCGGGGGTTAACCCAGAAGTGAGAGAAGGAAAATGTATGTATCTATGTGTGTGTGATCTCTCCAGTAGGGTTGCTTTACCCTTGGTTTTAAATCCATGTAAGTAATAAATACTCGATGTGTAACCAACACTTACTGTGTACCTACTATGTGTCAGACTCTGATTAAACACTGGGTGCACACAGTTGTTAGGAATCAGTGGCTGTCAAGACTTCATGGAGAAGTTCTGCTTATTTGTATGGAGAAAACATGCTTGTTTGGGGTCGAAAAATAAAACATAAGAAACAAATCCCTGTTGTATAAAATGAACTTAGGCGTGTTTAATTCTTGGTACCTAGACTGCAAGTCTATAAACACTTAAGTTAAAAAATTATTTGTGTATACATAGTTGGCTTTTATTATATTCATTTAAAGAAAATCAACTTAAACATTTTTTTCGAGGTTTTATATATTTGTTTGAAAGTTAGTTTCAGAGAGGGAGAGGTGAGGTAAGCCACTTCCATTTACTGGTTCTCTCCAAATGACTGTAATGGCTGAAGCTGGGCTAAGTCAAAGTTAGATGCCAGGAACTCCACCTGGGCCTCCATGTAGGTGGTGGGAGTCCAAGCACTTGGGATTTCTTCCAGTACCTTCCCAGACACATTAGAGGGGAGATAGACCGGAAGAAGAGCAGCCAGGATTCCACACATGTCAAGGTGGCTATCGTCAGAAAGAGAGAGAATAACACATGCAAACAAGGATGTGGAGAATGGCAATTCTTGTGCATTGCTACTGAGAATAAAAATTAGTACAGCTGTTATGCAAATTACTATGATGACTGCACAAAAAATAAGATGAAACTACAGTGAGATACAGAAATTCCACAATTGGGTGTTTGCCTAAAATATTTGAAATCAGTAAGTTAAAGAAATTGCCTGGACTCCCACATTTATTGCAGAACTATTCAAAATAGTCAAGATATAGAATCACCATCCTAGCTCTGGTGCAGTAGATGGAGAAAGATTATGATGATCTTAGAGAAGAAATAAATTTTGTCACTTCTGTCAACATGGTTGGAATTGGAGACCGTTATAATAAGTGAAACAAGCTTGACTGTGAAAGACAGATACTGCTTCAAAGATATTAAAGATGTACATGAAAATGTGTACTGGGAAAAATTGTGGAAGGATCTAAATTTTTTTTTCACCAAAATAGACCTATACAAACTTGTTACAATTTGTCTGTATAGGACATAGTTTGAGCACCAAGAGAGATAAGATAACAATTTGAGGACAGTGCTTGACCAAAACAAGAACAGCAGGTAACAAATGGCAAAATTATTAATGCTTTATGAAAAGTTTATAGGACTAATGTCCTAAAGAAAGCATCCCTTTACAAATGGATAACTCATGTTAAGAAGGGATGAGAGGAAACCTGTAGCAACAGACTATCCACATGAATTGCGTGTGTGTGTGTGGGGGGGTGGGTGGGGGGAGTTAGTCTTCAGGCTCCAACTGAAGAGAACTAACAGAGGCAAAAATAACAGCTGATATTATAGAATCTCAATCACTTCAGCTTACATCATTGTGATTGAAATACTAATGTGAGGCAAATTTTCTATCTGTTCCCCCAAAAGATCAGGTGCAGACAAGAACAGAGTTTTCAATGGAAATTGAGACAAAGATTGATTTGTTTATTTGAAAGGGAGGGTGACACAGAGATGGAGAGATGGATTCACTCTTCAGAGGTCTGCAACGGCTGGGGCTGGGTTATGCTGACCCTGGAAGCTTCATTTGCGTTTTCCATGTGGGTTTTAGAGGCCCAAGGATTTGAGCTGTCATCTCCTGATTTCCCAGGCGCATGTTCAGGGAGCTGAAACACCCAGGATTCGAACTGGTACTCTGCTATGGGATACAGGCATTGTGAGCTGTGACACAAAGCTGGCCCCTCACTGAAAGTGTTAAATAAGTGGGATCGAAACCATGCAGCGCATCCTCAGAGAACGGGAGCATGGAACATGGTCCTGAAGACAGAACACAATTAAAGCAGTGGTTTCCAGGAGGTGCAGGCGATCCAGTTAAAGCAAGATAGACCAGTTGGGTAAAGGGCAAGGCATCAACTTCTTGGGGGTGCTTGACGCATAGTAACATTTTCTTATTACAAGAGTGTTCTGAGGAACTCAGCCAAAGCTTTCAGCCGAAAAACAGGTGGGAATTCTTCCTCAGAGGGACCCCTCCCCTGTGACAATACTCACGCTTGCTGCTCTCAGCAAATAAGGAAAAGTTTCCAGGAATTAGAGCTGTTTGGATGGCTTTTTTACAATCTGGATATAGCTCTTTCCAACTTTTTGTTAATCTTAAGCAGTGTTTAGAGGGTGCCTGTTTGTCTTCAGTTGGAAGAAAAGAGATGGCTTTGGTATGATTAAATGCCATGCCTCTCAGTCCCTTAGGGACAGACTCAGTAGTTCATGTCACTCATCATTTGGGAAAGAATACTGAACTGATAGAAATTATGTTAACCAAAAAGTTTATATTTTAAAATATAATTTTCCAAATTTTTTGAAGCCCTTCTATATGTTTCACTTACTTGTATACTATAAAAAAGTTAAAATTAAAAAGTGGGGAATAGGGCCCAGCACTGTGGTCCAGTGGCTAAAGTTCTCTCTTTGAACGCACCAGGATCCCATATGCGCACTGGTTCTAATCCCAGCAGCTCCACTTCCCATCTAGTTCCCTGCTTGTGGCCTTGGAAAACAGTTGAGGATGGCCCAAAACCTTGGGACCCTGTACCCATGTGGGACATTCCTGGCTCCTGGCTTCAGATCAGCACAGCACTGGCTGTTGCAGTCACTTGGGGAGTGAATCATCGGATGGAGGATCTTTCTCTCTACCTCTCCTCCTCTCTGTATATCTGACTTTGCAATAAAAATAAATCTTTTTTTTTTTTTAAAGTGGAGACTATAATGGTGGGTATCAGAGGTTTGGGTTGAGTGGAGTAAGGGTGATGGGAAATAATTGCGTGTGAATGCAAAGTTCAAATAGATATGAAGAATATACTTTTTCTTTGAGGTATATTGCATAGCACAGTGGTTATAATAAATAATGTATTATATTTTCAAATTATTATGTTGAAAAATTTCAAATATTCTCACCAGATAAAGTTAAGCATTTGAAGTAATAAATGCATCAAATAGCTTGATTTGATTATTCCACGTTGTATCCATAAGTCATTATCATCATTTTGTTCCCTCTAAGTACATGCAACATAACTGCAAGTAGATTGGTTTAAAAGGAATGTAAATATTTAAGGGGAGGAGATTTGGAAATGACATTAGAATGAATAAAGAAGCAAATCTTATGGTGCCTTATAAACAAAATGAGAGCCTTCTCTTATTGTAAGTTGGCAAATACGGTTATAGTATGTATTATTATTTATCTAACCAGTGTGCTATGCAGTATACCTCAAAGAAAAGAAACATTCTTTCTGTCTATTTGAACTTTGCTTTCCAGGACCATAATTTCTCATCATCTCTCCCCTTAAATATTTGTATTCTTTCCAAACGAATCTACTTGCTGTTATGTGAACAAAATTCTGCCTTAGGGTCTTCTCGGTAATTTTCTTCCTTTCTCTCAAAATGGTCTTCCTTCAGTCATTACCATGCTCATTGCTTCATTTCCTTCACGTTTTTGCTGAAAAGGTGCTTTCTCTGAGTCGCTTGCCATGATCATCCTATTTGACGTTTCAGCTCTTTCTTCCACATTTCCTCTCTTCTTTTTCTAACTGTGTAGAATATCATCTTAACGCAAGCCTGGTCACTGAGGGCATTCTCCAAGATGTTATATATTTTACTCATTTCAAAAATGTCTCTACTATACTGCAAACTTTATGTGTATAGAGTTGTAAAAATCATTTATTTATTTGAGAGACAGGGGAAGTGAGAGAGGGGGAAAGCAGGCGAGAGGGACACAGAGAAGTGCTTCCGTTTCTCTGATCAATTCTCAAATGCCCTCAGTGACCAGGCTGAGTTAAGGAGATGCTGGGAGCCAGGAGCTTCACCCAGGCCTTCCACACAGCTGGCAGGGACTTCTCCCTCAGCTTAATTTCCTAGGGGTGTGCATTCACAAAAAGTGGGAGTTAAGGGTGCAGCTGGGACTGAAACCTAGGCACTTCCCAATGGGCTGTGGCTATCCCAAGAAGTATCTGCTGTAGCAAACATTTACCCCTGAATGGAGGGTTTTTCTTTTTTTTGTCATAGCATATCTCTAGTGCTTGGAAGAAACACGGTAGATGCTAAATTAATATTTATTCAATTACATAAATAATTTTTATGTGACATTAAGGTATGTGGCATTTGCATTAGGATGGCATTTTCAATGTTTCTCTGCTGTGCAAAACTTTGAATCATCAAGAATCTGAGGGGACAAGAAAATTGTTCTGTTATTCAATGCTCTAGTTCTGTTCCCATTAATCACTTAAATCTGATTCTTTATTCACTTTCTAAAAAAAAGATTATTTATTTATTTATTTATTAGAAAGCCATGGTTACACAGAGAGAGGGAGAGACAGAGAGAGAGAGCTCCCAGCTACTGAGTCACTCCACAGACGGCTCTGACAACTGGGACCTGGCCAAGTCAAAAGTAGGAGCCGGTAGCCAGGGGTACAGAGCCCCATCTGACTTTTCCACATGAGTGGCAGGGGCCCAAAGATTTGGGCTGTGTTCTGGCATCTCATATGAGCACTGGTTTGTGTCCTGGCTGCTCCACTTCTGATCCAGCTTCCTGCTGATGGCCTGGGGAAGCAGGAGAGAATGGATCAAATCTTTGGACTCCTATACCTGTATGTAAGACGCAGAAAGAAGCTCCTGGCTTCAGATTGGCTTAGTTCCAGCCATTGTGGTCATTTGGGAAGTGAACCAGTGGATGGAAGACCTCGCTTTCTCTCTCTCATGTTTCTTTATCTCTGATAAATCAAATAAAAATAAATAAATAAAAATACTCCTTTGCCTTAAGAAATGCCTCAAGTGTACCAATGATGATTCATTTAGGATAAGTGTTCTACTTTTACCTTCTATTTCAAGTTTGTAAATAATCAGAAATAACACAGCATGAAATATCACAAATAAAATGCTCTCAGACTTCATTTACTACAGTCATCCACATCAAAAATGTCACTGCAATTTGAATGTAATAAGACGCAAATTAGGTTTGGTTTTGCCCCGTGAGTTGAGGATCAAAATAATGAGGGCTTCCAACTGAGAATATATCATTTTAAAAGTGTACAATGGATGGGTAATGACAGAAAGTCAAACCTTTCCTATCTGATCTTCATCTGGACGATGGTGTACTTGGTCTCACAAGGATTCCTTTGTGCTCATTGTATCCTTAGGACTTTCTTCAATGCAGCCTTCATATCCTTATTTCGTAGGCTGTAAATCAGGGGGTTTAAGAAAGGAGTCACCACAGAATAAACCAAAGTCATAATCTTCTGAATTTCAGCTGGGTTTTCAGCAGTGGGACTCACATACATCACCAGGAGGGCCCCAAAGAACAGACACACCACTGTCAGATGTGACCCGCAGGTGGAAAAGGCCTTCTGCCTTCCAGTTGCTGAAGGGACTTTTAACACAGCTATCAGTAAAAGGGTATAGGATCCAAGGATGTAGAGAAGAGTGAGAATGATGATGAGGGAACTCAGAATATAGAAGACCATCTCAGTAACAGGAGCTGGGGCACAGGACAGAGCCATTAGCGGGTCTAAGTCACACAAGAAGTGATTGATGATGTTGGGCCCACAGAAAGGCAACTGAGAGAGTTGCACAGCAGAGCCTAAGTAACTAAGAAACCCAAACACCCAGCAAGTGGACACTAAGATATAACAGAGTCGGGGGGTCATGATGGCTGGGTAATGCAATGGGCGACAGATGGCGAGGTACCGATCGTAGGCCATAATGCAGAGGAAATATGCTTCGGTTGTCCCAAGGGAGGTGAAAAAATAGAACTGGAGGAAACAGCCAACAGAGGAGATTGTTTTTGCTTCTGAGAGGAAGTTGACTAACATTCCGGGTACAGTAGAGGTGATATACCAGATTTCAAGGAAAGCAAAGTTCCCCAGGAGAATATACATTGGGGTGTGGAGCTGCTTGTCCAACACCACAGCACAGACGATGGCCCCGTTTCCCATCGTGGTGAACATGTAGACTCCAAAGAACAATGAGAAGAAGAAGCGTTGCATCTCTTTGCAACCAGGGAACCCGAGGAGGACAAAGTGGGTCACAGTTCTTATCTCTGATCTGTTCATCAATCCCAAGCTGCAGAGAAGACAGGACACCATTACACAAGTTGTTTTCTTTCCTGAAAAGCTTGGAGGAAACTATTCAAGGTACTTCTGTTTCTGGCTTGGCAATTAGTTTGCAATACACCACTCTTTGACTTCTGGCTCTTATTTGAAAACCTCTAACTCATCAGTCATATGATCTCAAATTTCAATAAAATTAGGTTCCTAACAATAAAATTTTTACCTTACTTGGATTTTATCAGTGGATTAGACTTTAAAAGTTTTCTTCTTTTCATTTTGAAATTTTGAAAGCTTGCAACTCTTAGCCTCTATGAATCATAAGCCAAGTGATTATCAGTTTTCATTCCTTTTTCCTGCCTATAATTAATTACTCCTAATAGAAATTTTTTGTTTAAATTTGAACTCAGAGTTAGGAGAAAAATAACTGCATTTGTGGGACATTTTTGGCCAGGTGAAAAGTACTTGACATACTTCTGGGATATTCTAGAACTGTGAATATCTGCTTTGCATTTTGAGTTTTTAAAATTATTTTATAACACAAGTTAATAGGCATTGGGGTTTCCTCTGCCTTCCCCCCGCCCCATTGTTCTCTTCTCCAGTCTTACATAGCAGTCTTCCGAGCGCCCTCAGTCCGTCATATTGCCAATGAGGTGTCTCCCAACAATGCAGGGGTTTAGCTGTCATTTTGTTGTGAGATCATCCTTGCAAGTATGGGCATATACTTCTCCCTGCATTTTGAGTTATTTACATCATAATTTTTTCATAACATATTAGTGATTTATAAATATCACTATGGAAACCAAGAGGAAAGGTCAAGTAATTTTTTTTCTGGAGAATTGGGAATTAAAAATCACCTCATAGTTGTTTTTGAATTAAATGTATTTCATCCTTAAATACAAATATATAAAGTTAGCAATTGAAAAAGGACGTTGAGCTACCTGTGATGTGCAGAAACATGTAACAGGAGTAAGTAGAGAGTCATTGCTGGAAGTGAGGATTAAGTACAACATCAATTTTCTAGAATTATTTAATGTACCACATTTCTGAACCATGTCATGTTCCTTTATGGATCAGTAGGCAAAAAGTTCAAAGGCATCATTAAACTGAGGGAGATCTGATAAACCGGGCACTAGAGTGAACACTTACAACACAATATTTCGTCATGATACTGCAGTTATTGAGGATGAGCTTGTGTGCAAAAACCCACAAAAGCTTGCAAAAACATGTCAATATTATTAAAGGATTCCATCGGAATTGGCATCATCCAATATATCTAAGGAAAAAAAAGTCAAATGAAACCCAGTCAGAGAGAATAGTTACTTTTCCTTCATGGCAGGGCTAAGTGTAGACAGAGTCTTAAGTGATGTTTCTCTTTATGTCTTTATGTGGCATTAAATATTGGGGGGCTGACGCTGGCTGACCCTGATGTCCTTCTTCCTTTCCTCAAGTGCTCTAGAGAAACAGAAAGCAACAGGGCATTGCTTTGGGCAGTAGTGCAGCCAGTGGGAAGCAACACAACCCTTTGAGGTTGGCTTCAAATGGGAGGTGGGCACTTTCATCAAAAGCTATACAGACGTTCCTGACTCAGAGCGTTTATCTTAACGACTTTGGACTTTACAAAGGTGTGAAAGCAATACTCACTCAGTAGAATCTGTTCTTCAAATTTTTGAACTTTGTTCTTTTCCCAGGCTAGCAGTATGTGATACACAGTTTCTCAGGGTGCTGGGTGGCAGTAGCAAATTTCCACTTCCAGTCAGTCATGCTTTTACTAGCAAGCACTAAACAACTGATATTCTGTAGCATTCTGCGTTGCTGAACTATGATGGTTGGCAGCTTAAGACTATGAAATGCATTTTCAACTTCAGGACTTGGTGGTGATTTAAGGAACGTCTGAGTAAAAGAACTTGCTTACCTCCAGGCATCCGTTTATTCCCTTGTTTTGTCCATGAGAGAAAAGTTCGGTGGGTGAGTTTTATATATTAGTTGCTTTTCTGTGGAGTAGCTAAAACCAGGGAAATATCAACCTCATGAGAAAATTTCAGAAAGGGGGTACTGAGGAAGGGAATGTCACGGAGACTCTCATGGGTGCAATTAAAGTTTTGTCAGTCTCCTGTGAGCATGTTGGCGACTCCCCCAAGAATCCTTGCTATGTCATCCTTTATTTCACCCATAATTTATTATACAGTTCAAGTTAAATTGGATCCCAGAGCACAAGCAGGCAGGATGTCTGAAAAGGCAAAAGTGAGATGTGTACAGATTTCCAGATTCTTTTTGACGGTGAAATACAGAGTGTTCACAATAGACACTGTTAATACTCTCTTTACATACTTGAGATCTATAAATTTTGCTTCTGATCTGTATTGCTAGATTACTTGCTTTGTTCCTTTATTCCTTCCTTCTTATTTCAGATTATTCCAGTACTTTTAAGCTTCATTTTTCCTTTCATGTTTTATGGTGGATTTATTTATTTTTAATAAACTCTCCTTTTTTCCAAGTTTTTTTTTTTTCCCAATGATACAGTTCCATAGGCTCTGGTATTTCTCTTCCTTCCTTCCCCAAATCCCTCCTCCTACTGATTTCCCCTATAGTGGTACAATAGTAGAGTCCTTCCTAAATAGCTGTAAGTCCACCATTCTGCTATTTTAAGTATATCCTGACATTTCAGGTATGGACAAAGGCAAAGAACCCAGCATCTTATTGTCAAGAAATACTTAACAGTTTCATTGGGAGTCCATCATTAATTTGAAAGTAGAGATGCATGCTGCATTGTATCTTCACATCTGGATAGGATAGTCTGTGTCACACAGTTACTATACATCCCCTTAAATGAAAAGCCATAATTTTACTTAGCTTTTCTCTTTTGCTTTTCTTTGGTAGTCTGGCTAAAAGCTTGTTTTGCTCATTTTAAAAAAATGGGTCTTTCTTGTTGCAAATTGTAGGGTTTTTTTTAGCTTCAATTCCTTTCATTTTTGCTGTGATTTTTATCATTTTCTTGCCTCCTGTTCATTTTTCTTTTTTAGTAAATACTCAAGATGCATTATTAGAGCATATTCAAAATAGTTCTATTTTTTCTAAGCACCTGTCATTTTGAATATGCTCTAATAATGCATCTTGACTGCTTTCCCAGGCTGCAAGCAGGGAGCTGGATTGGAAGCGGGGCTGCCAGGACACAAACCAGTGCCCCTTAGGGCTTCTTCCTTTGTTTCTCCCCTGACCTCAGATACAGGAAAAAAAAAATGATGCTGTTAGTGTAGAAACAATGATTTTACCCACTTTTCTGTAGTCCTTGACCCTTTGTGCTCTAATCAGCTAAGTAAGATTATAAACAAAAAAGAATAAAAATTATCTGTTTTGGTTGAAAAAATTAATTAAAAAACTTTAAGTGTTGCCACAAAATTACAGACTTTGGTAACCAAAGATTCAGATAAAAGTAAAAAGTGAGAATTAATTATTCCAGTTGAAACTAAGAGAGCAAGAATTTTCATCTCCTTTTGCTTAGGGAATTTACTTCAGAAAATGTATCATTAAATTCTTTCTCTGGGGCCTGGTGGCGTGGCCTAGTGGCAAAAGTCCTCATCTTGAACGCACCAGGATCCCATATGGGTGCCGGTTCTGGTCCCAGCAGCTCCACTTCCCATCCAGCTCCCTGCTTGTGCCCTGGGAAAGCAGTCAAAGACAGCCCAAAGCTTTGGGACCCTGCACTCGCATGGGAGACCTGTAGGAAGCTCCTGGTTTCTGGCTTTGGGTTGGCATAACACTGGCCGTTGCGCTCACTTGGGGAATGAATAATTGGGCGGAAGATCTTCCTCTCTGTCTCTCCTCCTCTCTGTATATCTGCCTTTCCAATAAAAATAAAATAAATCTTAAAAAAATTCTTTCTTTGCTTTCAGAGTTATATGTAATTCTTTGAAGGCTAAATAAGCCTGCGGCAGAGTTCATAACCCAAGGACCTGAAGTCATCCTTTTGCAATGTTATTATAAGAGAGATATTCTTCCATCTCCCAATTTCTGTGGAAGGATAGAAGCCTAACTTTGGCAGTCTACATACAAAGTTGTAAAATAATTTTCTGTCTTAAGAGTTTATTCTTCTTTTCTACAAAGTCAGTTAATAAAATGAGATGACCACCCAATTCTCAAATGAATTTAGGGTTGCCTGGGTATTAAGCCCTCTTAGGACTTCTTGTTACTTATCTTGAGAACAGATGTGATATGGGTTGTGTTTGCTTTGCTGTATAAAAGGATGAGATTTTTTTTCCTATTGTAACAGTCCCAGGCACATTGTCTGTAAGGTACCTCACATTCTGAATAATGCTTGTAAATAAGTAGTTTCTTTTTCCTTTCATCTTTGCATATAAGTTTTATGAATTTTTAGAAAAGATTTGTTTTTAAATATGTTTTCACCCCAAATTCAAGTTTTTAAAATCTACGTCTCTGTCTTTAATAAGGTTAGGGAGATAGAGTATACCTTGGAAATCAATTACAATCCCCTAATGCTGTAGCACACAAAGTTCCAAAGTTCCAAAGGAATATGAATAATTTCTGAGTGACATGTTAGGTTTTTGAGAAAATTAAAAAAACGGTTTGTCTCTTAGAATCTTTTGACTATATCTTAATCTTATATTGCTAGTATTTTTCTCATTGCTTGTTTCATGTCTTTGTTCCTCAGACTGTATATTACAGGGTTAATGAGGGGAGTGACCACAGAATAGAAGAGAGTCACAACCTTCTGCATTCCAGCTTCATGCTCAGATGTTGGGCTCACATACATGACCATCACCGAGCCATAGAAAAGAGACACCACAGCCAGATGGGACCCACAGGTGGAGAAAGCCTTTTTTCTTCCAGCTGCTGAAGGAACCATGAGCACAGCTCTGAGAACCAGCACATAGGATCCCATGATGAAGAGAAAAGGAACAAATAAAAGTAGGGAACTTAAGGTAGAGCTAGTCAATTCGATCACAGGGTCTCTGGTACAGGTAAGAGTTAACAGAGGACCTGGGTCACATAGGAAGTGATCAATAATTCTAGATCCACAGAAGGACATCTGGGAAATGATAGTTATAGGAATCAGGAACCAGAGGAAACCAAGTACCCAGCAGCTGCACACCAAGATGTTGCAGAGATGTCCAGTCATAAGTGTTGGGTAGTGAAGAGGCCGGCAGATGGCAAGATACCGATCAAATGCCATAATTGCCAGGAAAAAGCACTCAGTGGAACCCAAGGAGAAGAAGAAATAGAACTGGAGGAAGCACCCAGAGAAGGAGATGATTTTGCTGTCAGAGAGGAAGTTGGCCAACATGTTGGGGACTGTGGAGGTGACATAGCATATCTCCAGGAAGGAGAAGTTGGCGAGCAGGATGTACATGGGCATGCGGAGTCTCTGATCGCAGCACACAGCACAGATGATGGAACCATTGCCCATGAGGGTCAGGAAGTAGACAGCTGAGAAGAGCACAAAGAGGAGGATCTGTTGCTCCCTGGGGCCGGGGAAGCCCAGGAGGATGAAACCAGTGATGGTGCTGGAGTTTCTGGGAATGCTGAAGGTTTTCATGTGTCAGTATCTGTGAAGGCATCAGCAGTTGGTTAGTGGCAGTGCAAGACAGACTGAAACTCAGAGATATATTTTACATGTCCCAGGGAGTGAAATAAACAAATGTCAAGTTATTATTTTGGTTTGATTTTGAAATGTGATCATTGTCCTATTTGTCCATACCCAGTTTTTAATCTAGAAAAACTCTAGAAACACATAAGATGAGTTGATAGACATAGAATTCTCCTTACTCTGAAATGTATCAAAATGCATAATATTTGTATCTCATGAAAAAGTCACCTTTGTAACTACCACTGAAATTAAGAAATAGTTTCACTTGTGTCCTAGAATCTTCATTCTCTGTCCCAATGTCCATCTCTCCTTTTTCAGTTAGTCATGGCCTTCCCTTTTTTTCTTTAAAATTAGCAAGTAAGCATAGGCTTCTATTTGGAGTTTTTAAAATTAATATAAAGAGAACATGGGCTCATCATGATGTCTCTATTGCCTAATCCTTGGCCTAAAAGCACTGACATCCCATGTAGGCACGGTTCATGTCCCAGCTGCTCTACTTCCCATCCAGTTTCCCACTTGTAGTCTGGGAAAGCAGCGGAGGATGGTCCAAAGGCTTGGGACCCTTCACTCACATGGGAGACTTGAAAGAAGCTCCTGGCTCCTGATTTCAGATCAGTTCAGCTCTGGTTGTTGTGGCCATTTGGGGAGTGAACTAGCGGACGGAAGATCCTCTATTTTTGTCTCCTTTTCTCTGCTTTTTCAATAAAAACAAGTGAAAACAATTTAAATATAGATTTCACTGATACAATCCTAAAAAGATGATCATACATTTATTCCTCCCTTTTTCCTGTCTTGACCCTTTCCTTTCTTCCTTTCTTTTTTCTTTTACTTTGTGAAAACATAATTTTAATTCACTCATAATCACAGGCATAATGAACCACTAATTGTAATATTCAACAAGAAAGACCAGTTTCATAGGAATGTAGACAATGACTAAAAAGCAATCAAATGACAAGACATTCATTTCCTTTCTGTACCTTTTTGTTTGTTTTATTTTTAATTTTATTTTTGATGATGTTTACACAGTTATTATGCCGGATTAAGGGTCAAGGGATTTGTTTATATAGTTTATTATGATGGGTCATGGATTAGGGAAAAGCGGGTGAGACCATTGTTTCCAAATTTTCTTTTTCTTTTTTCTGTATTTGGGAAAAGGGGAGGAGAAGGGGAGAAGCCACATCCAGCATCCTAACTGCCTCAATATTTGGGGATGGGGAATGGCCAACTGAATGTTATTCCAGGTCTCCAAAGTGGAGCACACAGGCCATCAGAGAAATACCCCTCACACTGCCTTCTCTCACCCCCACCTCTTCCCCATCCCCCATTCTCAGGTGTGCTGGTGGGTGCCGTGGCCTAGTCTAGGATGGCCTGCCTCACCTCAGCATTTGCTGGCAGATACTACAGCTTGGTCTGGCCCAGTCTGTCCCCAGTTCCAGCTCATGCTGGTGGGTGCTGAGCCTAGGCCAGCCCAGCCAGCCCCTGATCCTAGCCTGTCCTGCACCCTGTTCTGATTCTCAGATCTGGCAGTGGGTGTTATAAACTGGCCAAGCCTGGCCTGCCCACAGACCTGAGCCACATGAATCTTGGCAGATACCATAGTCTGGCCTGGTCTTTGTTGCTCCCAACCTTGGTGTTTCTTGTGTTCATCTGCAGGGACTGCATCCTGACAAAGAAGTTCTCCTCCCAGTGGCAGATCTCGTACACACTGGTGGGTCCTTGGCCCAGACTGACTTAGTCTACCTCCTGTCCTGTCAGGAATAGTGGCCTTGAGTCTAACAGTCTGACCCACTCCAGACCCAGTCATGTCCAGCCCAAATCTCCACCCCCATTCTGGCTCTCTTGTTAACCAGTGGGAACCACAACCCTGCCAAGGCATCCCCTTAGTTCCCCAACCAAGTTTGTTTTCAGCTACAGAGCTTGTGGGTGCCAGTGGTTGCTCTGAGCCAGTTCGGCATGGCCCATCTCCTGTCTTGGCCTTTGCAATTGAATGCTGCAACCTGGCCCATCCTGGCCTGCTCTTCAGTTTCAACTCTTGGTGGTGGGTGTTGCAGTCTAGTCCTGCTCAGTGTACTCCCATTCCTGACTCATGCAAATCAGTAGGTGTAATAGCCTAGCCCAACATGATCTCATTCCAGCCTGGCTCCTACACATACCATTGGGCTAAGGTTGGCCTGGCCCTGCCTGGTGCGCCCCCTCCAGAACCAACTTACACACTTGACAATCGGTGGGGCTACCTTGCCTGGCCTGAGCAACACCCAAGTCTAAACTGCATGCTTACCAGAAGGGGCTACGGCCCACCAGGGGAATTTCCCAGGTCCACTCCCAGACCCAGAGCTCACATGTGCTGGCAGGAGCTAGGCCCTTACCTGGAACAGTCCACCACCTCTATCTTGGCCTTGTTATTAGCTAATGGATGTTGTGGTTACTACCCCTAGCTCTTAAGCAAATCAGTGGAAATTGCAGTCTCACAGTGTGGGCTCACACACATATCCCGCACAGAATCTAATCCCGGACCTGTCTCTCATGTGTTGATTAGTGTTGTGGCCTAGTCTTATATCACCAGTCCCCTGTTTCAACTCTCACTGGTGGGTACCATAATATAGCTATGCCAGGTAGACCCTCAGCCCTAGCTATAGTGTGTGTCAGTGAGTAGTTGTCAGGGGTGATCCATGCTAATTAACCCAGCTCAGGGGTCCCATGTGGACTGGTGCATCAGTCTCATCCATAAAGGTCTTCCAGTTTTCCCCTCCAAACCACTCAGTCTCAGTCCTCTTGCTTATCTGCAAGTACAGTGGCCTTGTTGATGACAGTCCCCTAGAAGTCATTCCTCATTTGCAACATATTGCTTCAGTGGTCCTCCCTCCCACCCATCTCTTTACCCACTTCTCTGATCAATCCACAGTCCCTGCACCCAGCCCAGCCTTGTGGACCCCAGTCTTCCATAGGGTGGTTTGCTAGCCTGGAATTCTGCTCACCCATTAGAGATTCAAGCTCCTGGCTGGCCTGGGGCCTTACTTCTCTGCACATGAAAGTTTCAGGCCCATTCAAATTTCGCCAAGCCTAGTCCACCAGCACATTGGGCCAGCATGCTAACCTAGGGCTTTGCTCTCCCTTCCAGCAACATGTGGGGAAATCCCCTGCTTCTCTCCACCTGCCTGGATGTGTGGCCCCACGTCCCTGCATGCCCCTGCTGGTGCCATACTCCAGGCTCCCTGTAAACCCATGCCCTGAAGGTCACCTGCAAGCCCACCAAGTGCAAAGGCTCCCAGGCTCCTTGCTGGGCACTGCCACAAAGCGTAAAGGCCAACATTGTGTATTTAACATGGTGTACTTAACTAGGACTAAACTGGTAATTATCTTTTATTGTCTCTTCCATGCAGAAGAAACTATTATATGTACTTGGCAGAATTTAGTGCTGGAGCTTTCCAATCACCAACAATCGAAACCAGAAGTCTGGCCAGTTCATTCTGCACAGCTACAGAGGTCTCTGTGAACACAGGTGCAGCAACATTGTTTGGCAACTTGACTAAGTAACAGCAATCACTTCTTTTTGGTGTGTGTGTGTGTGTGTGTGTCTTATTTATTTCTTAAATCAGTCATTTTCAGAAGGGTTGGGGTGGACCATGTCTGAGAGTGATCTAGTCTGTAACTTCTATGAAGTGAGAGGAAGAGATTTTCATTATAGTTCAATTTTTCCCCTCAAAATTCCTTCCTGTGGCAGTCTTAGAACTTCCCTTCTGCAGCTTGTTCATATAGTTTCATTGAAAGTACTGTCATGTCTGTAACACTGTGTAATTCATTTCAAAAAAATCCTTAAAAACTAGGGAGGATTTTCTAGATTGTTGTGGGTGGTAGGCAACCCTGTGTAATATGTTGCATAGTCCAGAAGTTTCCTTACTAGTATTAGGAAATCAATGCTCTCAGTTTCCTTAGCTATAAAATTATCAGAATGATGTCTTGTTTAAAGGGAGCTATTATAAAGATTATTGAATGACACCATATCTATAGAATCATCTTGATTAGTAAGAACTTAAGAAGTATTCCTTGTATGTCTATGCTCATACTAAACTCATAGAAAGCTGTAGATGGGAGCCAGAAGAATCCAAAACTGTACCATGAGTTTTAAAGATTCTTCTGAACATGGTATCATGTTATTACCTGTTGCAGGAGATGGAATCCAAACTGAAGCTCTCAGAAATTTCCTTTCTGTTTTCTTAGAAGTGGTCGTCTTTCACAATGACTGGAGGAGACATAAAAGGCTGCTGTGAGAAGGACTTGTTTGTAGAAGGTAGATGGGACATAACGGATCCTGCCATATGTAAGGAATGGTTCTTTCATACATTCAAAGATCCAGTTATTGCTTCCCAAAGGGGAATACTGTTAAGAGATGGCTCTGAGGCTCACCTCCCATGGGGCATGTCTTAATTTGTTTATTTTCTTTCTATAATGAGTTGAAATAATACTTTTCACTTACTTCAAAATTTCTCATAAGTAGAATGAAACATAAATACTAACTCTAAACCCTTGAAATGCTTTCTATGTGGACAGTGAAGGAGTTTGGCAAACCTGAGTGGGAGGAAGCAGTTCCAGACAGCCACAACTGATCTGACATTCCCAGCTAGATCTTAAAGTTATGTAAGTTGGACTGACACTCATGGCTAGGTCTTTCCAGTCTCTTGGGGGGACCTGAAAATTTCCAAGAATGTAACTTTACACTCTGAGACCACATGATGAAACAAGCCATTCCATCATTTTACCTAAGCACAAACAAAACAGCATCATTGTGCTGCTTGTAAGAGTTCAAATATTTTCTTCTCTTGGCTAAAAGAAGTGTCTGCTACTTTTTAAAAAAAGAACAATTGCAGTGTTATTCATGATCTAATCTCTCAATAGATTAGATTTGTTGAGATACCTGGCCATAGAATTGCCCTTGTTTTCTGCCAGCTGGAACCAAAGAAGGGAAAATATGAATTATCCTGTTTTGATCAGTACACATTGAACACATGTACTGAAATACCTCATGGTAATCCATAAACATGCACAACTATTGCAAATAACATTTCTTAGAAAAAGTAGAGTATAGGGGTCAATATGTTGGTATAGCATGGGGTGATCTTAGAATTGACTCTTGTGCAGGGTCAGATGTGGTCTGTCACCTGCACCAGCCATGAACATGACAATGGATGAAGCTGCCTGGTCAGTTCCACTGCAGCCCCATCTCTCAGGCAAACTGACAGGTACTGTGGTCAAGCCCAGCCAGCCTGCCACAGGTTTGGTCCTCATGCAAACCAGGGGTACTGCAGCCTGGTCAGGGTGATCCCCCGATATCCCCCACAAGGTCCATTCCCAGCCCCAGTTTTTGTTCATGCCAGTCTCTACTGTGGTCTAATTTGGCCCTGCTTCTCTTGCATACCAAGGGCACTGCAGCTTAACTCATCCTGACCTGTTCCCAGACCCTACCGTTATGTCTGCTGACAGGTGCTGTAACCCGCAAGCCCTGGTTATTGAGCTCACCAGCAATAGGTACAGCCTAGTAAGGGGGATTTCCCTCATGTTTCCAGCCCTGGAACTTTCATTTTTATTTTATTTTTGATGATTACAGTTGATTAAGTTGGGAAGGGTTGAGGATTAGGGGAAAGTGGGTGAAATCACTATTTTCACACCTTCTTTTTCTTTTTCCAGTATCTGGGGGAAGGGAAGAGACAGGGGGAGAAGCCACACCCAGTCTCCCAATTGCCTCAGAGTCCAGGGATGGAGAATGGCCACCTGATGTCATCCCAGGGTCCCCAGTGCAAAGCATGTTCTTAGGGTTTTGATAGTCCTGACATGCTCTCAATTTCACAAGTCCAAGGATGAGGAAATCCTTCCAAGATCCACTGTCTGACATAGTCCACCTTAGAGTCTCCATTTGCCCAGAAATTTGCCATCAAGCCTCATTGGGGATAGTTGACCAATTTGTTCTGCTCTCCTTCCTCTGCTTTGATACCAGATGTCCTCTGCAGGCTCCAATGGACTAAAAATCCTCCATGTGCAGCTGTCCACTGTACCATCTTGAGTAACTGACAGCTCCGGGTCTTGAGTCTGCCAGAAGATAGTGCAGTTCAGCCTGAGATGACTTACACCCAGTTCTGGCACTTGCCAGCTGATGCTGCAGCCTCGCCCAGTTAACCCACACCCATTTTGGCTGTCATGTGTGCTGGAGGACACAGCAAATTAGTCCAGTCTAGTCAGCCCCTAGACCAGCCTGTCTTCCATTATAGCTCTCACACTCAGCAGTGGAAGCAGCAGTTCTGCAAGGGAGTCCCTGAAGTTTCCCTACCAGGCCTGTTCCAGCTTTTGGTCTTGTATGCCATGGGGTGCTGGAGTCTAGTCTGAGATGTTCCCCTCCCTCCAATTTTGGCACTTGCCAGCAGGTGTTACAGTAAGTCTCAGTCTGGCCAGATCCCAGTTCTACCTCTCAATGATCAATGAGTGCAACAGCTTAGCCCAGCTTGGTCACCCCAGCCGTCAAGCAACCTGATGGGTATTGCAGTCCAACTTGACCTGGCTTGCACTTTGTCCTGACTCTTGCTTGTGCCAGTATGTGCTGTGGGCTTACCCTACCCAGTCTGCCTCCTGACCTGGTTCGCACATATGCCAATGTATGCTATAGCCCAGCTGGTCCCAGTCCTGTGTCTTACTTACTGGTGGGAACTGTAGCCTAGCAAGGGAGCTCCCAAGTTCTCTTACCATGCTCGCTCTACCAGATCTCACGTGTGCCAGCAGGTGCTACTGCCCAGACTGACATGGCTGGCCGTTAGTCCTGGCACTCACAGTTGGGTGCTGCGGCCAGTCTGACTAACCGGCCTGCCCCCATTATCACTCTCATTGATGGGAGCTGCAGCTTGGCTCAGCTTAACCCTTACCCAGCGTCGGCTTTCATGTGACCTGGCAAATGCTGCAGTCTAGCCTGGCCTGTCCCACCAATTCTGATATTAATATGTACTTCCCTAAAGGTTAACGTTTATTTCTATTTGTGTATTTTCTGTCCAATGTCTGTTCAGAACTTTTACCCTTTTATTTTCATTACTGCCTGCTTTTTAATTTGGTTGTTTTCTTCTTTTCCCTTGTGGATATATAAGGCATACAGCATGATGCATTATTTTTTTTCAGCATGATGTTTTGATATACATACAGATAGTTAAATAATTGCATAATCAAGCCAAGTAGTAGATCTATTGTCATCTATTTTTTTTTGTGTTAAGAAATCCTAAAATCTGTTCTAACATATTCCTAATAACAATATTGTTAGCTATAGACCTCATGTTTTCAATTTATCTACAGAAAATTCTCCAGAAGTTCAGGAGCTGCTGGGAGGATGACCTACTCCCATGAACGGGTAATAGGAAGTGCCAGGTCTCCACAGCTGCTGAGCGTCCACTTACTAGGTTGCAAGCAGTGTTCTTGCCTCCTGCCCTTACTGCCTGCAGAACCCAGAGTGCGCACTGCTCTTGCTGCCACTCATTTCAAGACACAACCTCCAGAAGCCTGCAGTTCCACTTGCTGTGTTGTTTGGATCAAGGTGATAAAACTCCCTCTTTCTGTCTCAGCCATCAAGTCACTGGACACATTTAAGAGTAACCTCTCTGAGAGAAAAAAAGAATTTTTCAAAACACAAGTGAAGGATTATTTTATGGCTATAGTTTACTGGAGTCGTGTGCACTCCAGTATTTCAGGAATACCTTTTCACCAAATTACCCCCTTTCTTTCTTTCTTTTTGTTTTTTTTTTAAAAGATTTATTTTATTTTTATTGCAAAGTCAGATATATATAGAGAAGAGGAGAGACAGAGAGGAAGATGTTCTGTCCAATAATTCACCCACCAAGTGACTGCAATTGCTGGAGCTGAGCCGATCTGAAGCCAGGAGCCAGGAGTTCTTCTGTGTCTCCATGCGGGTACAGGGTCCCAAGAGCTTGGGTTGTTCTTGACTGCTTTCCCAGGCCACAAGCAGGGAGGTGGATGGGAGTGGGGTTCTGGGATTAGAACCAGTGCCCATATGGGATCCCAGCACATTATTCTTTGGGGAGCAGGTGTTGGATCTTTCTGTAGGGAAATTACTTGCCGTGGAAAAAAGAATTTTTAAAATCCTTGAAACAAATACTGAATCAATGATTCTTTCATTCTTGTGAACATTCTTCCAAAGCTCACCTTCCGATGACAGAGGAGAATGTTGGTGCCACATGAAAGTGCATATTAATCTTTGATATGAATAAATATACAAATTAACTTTATATTTAATTTTATTTGATTAATTTATTTTTAAAGATTCATTCATTTCTATTGGAAAGGCAGATTTACAGAGAGAAAGATCTTCCATCTGCTGATTCACTCCCCAAATGGCTGTAACAGCAGAAGCTGAGCCAATCTGAAGCCAGGAGCTTCTTCCAGATCTCCCATTTGAGTTCAGGGTCCAAGGCTTTGGGCCATCTCAGGCCATAAGCAAGGAGCTGGTTGGGAAGTGGAACAAACATGATGAGAACTGATGCCCATATCCCAGCACTTGGAGATGGAGGATTAGCCAGTTGAGTCAACACACCAGGTCCACATTTTACTCCTAGAGTGTTTTGAGTTACATTTTTTGGGTTAAGGAAGACCATCAAATGGCTCATATTTGGACTTTGTTTTTTAGACGTGGGAAGAATTGATCCTAGTGAGTTGTAATTCTATCCATGCCTTTGAGTTTCATTTTAAGGTGCTCCAAAAAAAGCCCCTCTGTATCTATCTACCATCTCTCTAACATATATTTTTTTGAGCACCACTATTTATTGTGCTGCATTTTTTCTGTAGCCTGAATTCCCATGATGACAAATTATTCTGAAATGAGGAAAGAATGAGAATTTAGTTTTTCCCAAGTAACCCATGTGCTTTTCACATAGATAAGCTCTGCTGGCTTGACTTAACAGCGTAAAAGTTTATGATCTTTAATTTTCCATTCCTTCTTGTAAAAGTCATATTTATATTCTTCCTCTTTGTTTTCTGTTGGGTATGGCAGATGATTGCTAGAACAAAGTGAAATCTAATAAAATGAAAGTATATGGAATTGAACATACAAACAAGTAGTTCTAACTTGGGAAGAGTGTTAAACCAGAGGAACTTACTGTATTGCCCTAACATGCAGTATTAAGCAGACCATCCAGGAGTTCAGATAAAACATTCTTGCTTTCTGCCTTGTCCTAGATGATCTGCCCTCACCTGTCTTTCCTCACATACATGCCGTTTTCTTTGGGGATTGCCCAACTAACTTTTTCCTACTCATTGACAACCCAAGCCTCTCCCTCTGCTTCCTCAGACCCCGATTCCCTAGATTTTTGCATGGATTATTATTTTAAAACATCACGTCCTCTCCAAAGTGTTCTCTGATTTTCCTATCAAGGATATCTTCTTTATTACCCCAGCATTTCCTACATTCATGTTCTGCTTATGGTTATTAAATTTATGGATTTATATATTTACCTACTTATATTTCCTTCACTGAAATTCAACTTTCTTCTTATTCTTGTTTTTACTTATTATTTTCCACAATATTGTTTCATAGACACGTGGATTTACACCTCCACCTCCCATTCCTCCTCTCCCATTCTGCCTTCCCTACTGTTTTCCTCCATATTATTACAATAGCAGAGTCCTTCAGTGACAGTCACAAGTCCAGCATTGCGCTATTTAAGTGTATCATATCATGGCATTGTAGGTGTAGGTAATGATAGAAAATCTGATATCCTATTGTCAAGGTGTATTTAACAATTTTATTACAAGTCTTCTTTTGATAAAATGCAAATTTTCACATAAGCAGGGATTTTATCTTCTACACTGTTGTAATTCCCGTGTATGCCAAAGAGGAAATAGATACATTTAAATATGAACAAATAATTTTGCTTGACATACTATCATTTAAATAAGTGAATGAAATACATAAAATTCAGTGCCAATTGATCACTTAAAAAAAGAGTTGGGCCAAGTCACTTGGGACAGTCATCTACATCTTCTGAACCTTTTTTTTTTTTCTTTTAAGATACATTGATTAAATGAAAGGCAGAGTTAGAGAGAGAAGGCAGGAGGGAGAGTGAGAGAGACTTAGAGAGATCTTCCATTGGCTGGTTCAGCTTCTAGGCACAATGACTGCAGTGGCTGGGGCTGGTCCAGGTTGCAATCAGGGGCCAGGAACTTCTTCTGGGTCTCCTCCAAGAGTCCAGGGGTCTAAGCACTTGAGCCATCCTCCACTGCTTTTCCAGGTATATTAGCAAAGCTGGAGATTAGCAAAGATTAGAGCACTGGGACTCTAACTGGTGCCATATGGGGTGACAGTATTGCTGGTAGCAATGCTATGTGTGTGCCACAGTGTTGCCCCTGCATCTTTCTTTGATTGGTATGAGACACACATCAACTTTTGCTGTTCATCTAATTTTACCTCTTCTTAATTGTGTATTCATCTCAACTAGGAAGTCCAGTGTATCTTCTATTTCTATGTATCTTAATAATCTTGCATAAGCAGAAAATGGTATGAACAATGAAATTTATTTCTCATTTTATAAGTAAATGTTACAAAAGTCAAGTTAGAAAAACAAATGTCTACTGGTACAATTTTGAAAGTTTGAATTCGTCACTTCTAATTAATATAAGATTTCTATTTCTTTGCCTATGGCATAAATTTATTACAAATTGTGACTATAAGATCAACTTCCGATCTCAGGAAACCTTAATAAAGATTTCCAGGGTTTACTTCAAAGATCATGATTAGATTTTTTGGAGAAAGACTTAGAAATCTCATCTTAAAGCCCTTCTCATGGGCCCAGCATGGTGGCCTAGCAGCTAAAGTCCTCACCTTATAAGCTCTGGGATCCCATGTGGGCACCGATTCTAATTCCAGCAGCCCCACTTCCCATCCAGCTCCCTGCTTGTGGCCTGGGAAGGCAGTCGAGGATGGCCCAAGGCTTTGGGACCCTGCACTCACGTGGGAGACCCAGAGATCTCTGGGCTTCTGGCTTTGGATTGGCTCAGCTCCAGCGACTGTGGTTACTTGGGGAGTGAATCATTGGCTGGAAGATCTTCCTCTCTATTTCTCCTCTTCTCCTTATATATGACTTAAAATAAAAATAAAGTAAATTTTAAAAAGCCCTTCTCAAATAGTAATAGAAAAATTTGGTAGACAATGTTTTAGATTCTTTCAGCCATTTTGATTTCAAACAAATTTTTTTGCTCAGCTATATTTATTGATTGTCACCAATTTGTTTTACCTGAGCTAAAAATGTGTGGATATTCTACTTACCACTTATTAATGCACAAGTGTAAACTGAATATGAGTTTGTGGTCAGACAAACATGTAGAATGTTAGGGACCAGGAAAGTGATCATATATAATAAATGACTATGTAGTTATTAGACACTGGATTCAGAGAAAAATCTAAACTAAGAAATCCAAGTAATTTAATTTAAATTCCAGCCCCTCAAGACTTGAAGGGGCAATGAATGACTTGTGATTTAATCAGGTTAGTTTTGCTTATTACTAGTTTAGGCAGAGATTCATGTATTCCTATCTGTGTCTAAGTGCAGACAAATGAAGCACTACTTCTTACCTGGGAAAGGAAGTGGTGGAAATCAAATTCTCATCATAATCTACTCTTAAGTTCTCGTTATTTCTGGTCACTTTTTATGCACATTTGAATTTTTCCCAAGGCAGCCTTCATGTCCTTGTTCCGGAGGCTGTAGATGAGTGGGTTTACAAGAGGAGTGACTGAGGAATAGAACAGAGTCACAATCTTCTGTATTCCAGCCTGGTTCCCCAAGGTTGGGCTGATGTACATTACCATGATAGTCCCATAGAACAGGGACACCACAACTAGATGGGAACCACAGGTGGAGAAGGCCTTACGTCTGCCAGCTGCTGAAGGGACACGTAACACTGCCCTGAGAACGAGGGTATAGGATGCAAGGATGAAGAGGAATGTGATGAAGATAATAGTCGAGCTTAAAATAGAGCAGGAAAGCTCAATGCCAGGGGCGGGAATGCAGGACAAGGCCAGCAGAGGACCGGGATCACAGACAAAGTGGTCAATAGTATTGGGGCCACAAAAGGGGAGTTGTGTGATATAGTAGATAGGGATTGGATAGCAGAGGAAGGCTGTTATACAGCAGAGGATCACTAAGTTCACACAGAGATGGACACTCATAATGGTTGGGTAATGGAGAGGCCAGCAGATGGCCAGGTACCTGTCAAAAGCCATAAGAGGCAGTAGGAAGGTCTCATTGATACCGAACGAGAAGAAGAAATAGAACTGGAGGAAACAACCTGTGAAAGAGATGATTTTGGTCTCTGAAAGGAAATTCCTTAACATATTGGGAACAGTGGTGTTGATGTAACAGATCTCCAGGAAGGAGAAGTTGGCCAGCAGGATGTACATGGGAGTGTGAAGCCTGTTGTCCAGCATCACTGCACAGACAATGGCCCCATTTCCCATCAGTGTTAGGATGTAGGACACGAAGAACAGAACAAAAAGGAGGACTTCCACTTGTCTGGAACAGGCGAAACTCAGGAGGATGAACTCAGTCACCGTGTTGACTCCGGACACATTCATGGCTTCCTACAGGGTAGACAGGAATAAAATAAAACAAAATAAAATGACAATAACACAGATGATCTCATTACCTATGACTTAAACATATTCATTTCTAAATGATCCTTAAATTCTTCAGATTTCATCATTCCATTAGATAAGTATAAGATAAATATATATATCTGAAGACTCAGTGTTTGAGAATACTTGATATGCACACACTGAGTTCTTAGACTATCATTTCCTTTTCAGAATTTTCTCCCGTAAAAGTGAGCTATTGTTCAGGAAGCAGTCTGGAGAAGTTTAATGGTGACATTTACATACGAGTAAGGGGATATGAAGTTCATGACAGAATCAGATGCAAAATATCATTATTATTGGCCAAGGAATTTCAATTATAAATTCTCAATCAGAGACACTGTTGATCAACACAGAAATAGGAAAGGTAGTAAGTAACACAATGATATCGTGTATTTCATTTTTATCATGGATAAGTCATGGGATAATCTTAACATTTTCTAAGGATTTTGGCATTTTGATAACTTTCTTCCATGTTTATTGAAGTTTCTTAATTCAGGCAAGCTTTGATTGTCCAGATATCTACAGGATGGATTTCACTTTGGTTTCATCTTTTCAACTGGGCTATAAAACATCTATAAAACTTTATTCTAGGCAAAACTTTGTGTACTGATATAAAAAGTGAATAATTTACCTTCTTCATTATTTTAAGACTTTTCACAAATATGTATTTAATTTATTTGAAGACAGAAAAACAGAGCGAGAGTGAGAGCAAGAGTGTGATTAGTGTGAATGAGTGAGGAAGAGAGAGAAAGAAAGTGAGCTTGTTTCCAAATGATTGCAACAGCAGGGCTGGACCATGCTGAAACCAGGAGCCAGGATATCCAGCAGATTTTCCACATGGGTGGCAGGGATCCAAGTACTTAGACTATCTTCTGCCACTTTCCCAGACATATTAGCAAAGAGCTAATGTGATGCAATCGTGTTTGAACCTGCATTCAAATAAGTTGCCACTGTCCCAGTCGGTAGTCACAACAATGTCCTCCATTTTAAGAAGTCTAGATCTTTGTTTGGGTGGTCAGAATTTCCAGGAATGTACTTATCATGTTTTATGGGTGGATTCGAAGTTCAGAAATGTCAAATACTTCTGATAGAGAAGTTTGCATAGCAAAGAGAAGTGGGAGCTGCAAACAAGAGAGGACACCCTCTTTACTTATTCAAATCCCATCATAGTTCTGGAGGACTGAGGTTGTTTGGAAAGTGAAGGGAAAATATATGTGAAAGATTTATTATTTGAGTTAGACTTAGTCTGGGGCATTGTATAATTTCTATGGTGAGAAAGAAAACAAAAATGAAAACAAAAACACAGCCTACATAACCCGATTTTGTTGCTAGTCATCTTTTTGGGATGCCAGCATCTATACTGTGTTGCCTGGGTTTGAGTTCTGACTCCACTGTTTAATCCAGCTTCCCATACATATACATTCTGTGAGTTAACAGGCGATTCCTGAGTTCCTGGCCCTCATGACTGAATTTCTAACTTCTGGCTTAGGCCTTCTCCAGCTCTAGCTGTTGCAGGTATTGAACCAGGGAGTGAGAGAAAACTTTCAAATAAGTAAATAAATCAAATATATATATATTTTGAAAAATGGAATTAAACCATTAAATCGAGCTTATATATTTTGAACTGCACGTAATTTTTCATAACATGCATTTTCTCCCATGAAGTTTTTGAATACCTGCTTAGACCGTGTTTGGTGCAGAAAAGCTATGAGTAATTCCTCTGTAGTAGTAGTAATTTGGAGTACACCATGTTCCAAAGTGATGGTGAAGAAAAAGTGAACATCAGCAAAAAAAAAAAAATTTAGTTTTAATGTGTATGAAGATACCATTAGCTTTATAAGTCAAATGGGACTGAACTCACCAATCTGATGTGTCCAATCATCTTACAGGTCTCTGTTTCCTTGTGGTTGGTCAGTTACTCCATTGATGAACAAAGCAGCCCAAGAATCAGATGGAACTGAGCTTTTCAGCACTTCTCTTCAGAGCCCTCTTGTCAAGTTTTCCAGATGTCAGTTGGCTAACACCTGTTTTTATCCTGTTTCTGAGTGCAACTTCCAATCAATAAAGATATAATTTAGATATTACTGAGGCTTTTCCTTTATTATCATGTGCTTGAGTTTCCTGGTTTTCCTAATTCTCTTACAAAGACCTATCTCCTATCCATTCATGAACCTGGAGGAGTTCTGTTTTTACAGCCACATAAAGGAAAGCAGAGCTAAAAGAAACCCCTAAGAGTTGTCCCAGACTTGCATCTCCTCAGAATTCATAACCTCATTGAACTTGCAACTAAGAGTGGTAATCTTCAGCTTTTATTGCAACAAAAGGCACATAGGATGGAAGGCATGGCACAGAGAAGGCCTGTACCGTATGGTTGGAGAGAAACTGGTATATTTGTTACAACACAGAAGCTCTGAAACATGTAGCTTTTGTGTCTTAAGGGATAAAGTCTCCTGTGGATACCAAAAGTTGGGAATTCATGAGGGAAGATTGTCCATTGTATCCCAAATGTCCCCTTCCCAGAGGAGCCCACTAATTGGTTCTGGAGATCTTATTGTTCCACAGGTGATAACATCATCTATACTATTTCTGAAGCAGATGTTTAGCTTTTTTCTATTGGCCTGCTATGGTGGTACAAACACCATAATAGCACAAACATATCTGGAACAACACATTTTTCTTAACCTCTGCAAATTGTATCTATGAACTAAGAAGATAACCATACTTTGCTCCTTCTTGCCTTCCTTCAAACATCTTACTTCATTTTCTCTTCAATCCTTGTAAAAAATGATTTCAATCCACTTTCTAATCATATGCTTAATGTGTCAATAACTGTAATATTTACAAAGTAAAAAGTACAAAGACCATAGTTACACAGGAGTATAAACAGGGCCAGAACACAATGAAATATCAAGATGTCTGCTTTATCCCTAAACATTTTCTTCCATTTGACATTAACCATCACACACCAGAGAAACATATTTGTCCTTTGGGACTGGCTTATTTCACTAAACATAATGGTTTCCAGTTGAATCTGTTTTGCCCCAAGAGGCAGGATTTCATTCTTTTTTGATGACCGAATAGTATTTTTTAATGTATACATACCACATTTTCTTTATCTAGTTATCAGTTGATAGAAATCTAGGACATATCTTAGCTACTGTGACTTGAACTGCAATAAATATGGTGGCACAATGACTCTTTAACATGCATATTTCATTTATCCTGCAATTTTACTCAACTTTCTTGTGATAAAATTGCTTTTCGCACATATTTTTTATTTTAGTGACACAATGACAAGGAAAGAGGGAGAGGGAAAGAGAGAAAGATCTTCATCTCCTAAGAGTAAGCTATGTGAGGACAAACATTTGTTGTCTTGTTCATATCAGTATTACCAATACCTAAATCATTTTCTGACAAAAAAACACTATAAAATAAGATATATGAAATAATGAAAGCATTCAGAATTTTATATCTGAGACAATAATAAAGACAAATCCTGCAACTTCTCTTTGCATATGTTTTCCAACTTGTAGTTTGATGTATTGTTGACTTTATGATGGTGCTAACATGATATTCATTCAGCAGAAGTTGCATTTTGAACTTTCAATTTTGGTCTTATCCTAGAATAGCTACATGTGGCACAATATTTTCTTGTGGCACTGGTCAGTGGCAGTGAGTTGAAGCTCCAGTCAGCCACGTGATCATGACGGTAACCCATTGTTACTCTACCATGCGCTGTGTTGCTAAGCTATAATATTTGATAGGTTACATGTCATTAATGAATTTTTGACCATACGATGTTTTCAATATGTGAGGGGCTTACATGGATATAATCCCAACATAAGTTTAGTGGCATGATGTAAGCTGTTGGTGAATATGGGTGGGTGACTATTATAATAATTTTCCAGATTGAAGAGATTATACAAGAATATATGTTAATTCATAATTCTCGAAGATCTTTCACTTTATAGATATGCTTTTGTGATTATGATTACATAGCATTCAAACAGCTTTAAATTTATTTTCTGCTATTCTTACAATGGGCTTATTTTTTTATGATTGTGTATGGATCCTTTTGCTAGTCTCTATTTGGGTAGATCTAATTATCTATCAAGGCCTATTTCAAATGCTATTGCTATTTTCTATATTTCACCCTTCAGGCAGAAATGATTGTGCCTGTTTCATCAAATCTGGAATGTACTCTGCCATTATTTCTTCAAATAATATTTCTGATCAGAAGCAGAGTAGGTAGAAGTTAAACCAGGAACTCAGACCTGGGATGCTAAGTAGCAGCTTGACTTGCTGTGCCAGCATTTTCCCCAAATCTAATTTTACATGTAATTCTATCTGATTTTCAAAATGCAACTGTAAAAGGCAATAATTACAAAATTGTGCTAACAGGTTTATAATGTATAAATGGAGCACCCATAAGACAATAAAAGTGGAAGAAAGTGAGCTGAATCGGAGCAATGCTTCTTTATATTAGGTAATTCAAAAGGTTAGCATATTGCCAGACTAGTTTTCTATGGAAGACATCTTATATGAATAATTGCATTATTTCCAATACGTTCTTTTCTTCATATTATCATGTCTTATGTCATCTCCCAAATATAAGCATAAACAAAAGTATTCCATTGCTTCTTGGCCTTTTGGCTAATATACTGCAAAGTTTAAATTATGCCTTAAGATTCTCCCCAAAAATCTTTATCAGTTTATGTTTATGCTAAACAAGATGTAACTGCATAAAAACTTTGATGTTAAGTTTGTACTCAGCTGTTATAAATATGATGATAATGTTGATCCTTTCACTGTTCCTGTGCCACTACGATTTAGGTTAAACTTAAAAACATGTTAGCTTGGGAGGAAAAAAAAAAAGATTTATAGCAGCCGGTTGAGGATGTGGTTAAGAACTTGCATTTTCTAACATATTGGTCACTCAATACCATGTTAATTAACTTCATGATGTTGTTAATTTCTATGTTTCTCCTGCTGTTGAAGTTGTGTAGTGACATCTCATTGGAGGGGATGATATTCTGTCAGCTCTACGTTCAGACCAAGGATGGTCTCCCAATGAAACTGTTGAATTTATCTGGACAATAAGATGCTGGACTCTCAGCATGGTCCATGCCCGCAATGAAGGAATCATGACTGGTTATGAACTGTACTACTGTAAGAATGTGTAGGAATTCAATATAGGGGAAGGGTTTGGGGAGGGACTAGGGGAATCCCAGAGCCTATGAAACTGTGTCATAAAATGATATATATGTATAAAAAAAAGCTAAATGAGAAACTGAAGATAGCAAGTTTGGAGCCAATTCGGACTTTTCAAGAAAAAAAAATCTTTTAAAAAAAATTAGGGAGTGAAAAAAAAAAAGACATTCTCAAAACACCTGTTTTGGACATAGTAATTTAAGTACAGTTGAATTACGTCTTTCTGCAGCCTAATATTTATCTGGTTTTATTGATTTATACCAAGATGGAAAAGAAAATGAATGTGAGCATAGTTTCATTATATGTTATTATGGAAATTCTTAAATTCAAATTCATTGGCCCCCAATTCCATTCCGCTGGTAGAAGTTTTCAAGATATCTGTGCCTAGACTCTACCTAACCCTGAGCCAGTTGGAGGAGAATCACTGCTCACATGAAGGCTGGTTTCGTTAGAGTGCTAGATGTGACTATGATTACTGCGGTCTTTTCATAGGATCTATCACAGATCAATCCTTTCCAAACTTCACTGTGAACATAAATCCCCTGAGGGATTTATGCAAATTGTGCAAACTGTGACTTTATAATCCCAGGATGGAGTCCCGAGATTCTGCCTTTTAAAGAGTTTCTTGGTGGTGCCTAGCTGATGTTTCACAGGTGAGATAGTTTTAACAGTAAGAAATGTAGAGTGTATTTTAAAATACACAAGAGCACAAATGTCAGTAACAAGAAAGTGAAACAAGACAACTTACTCTAAGAGAAAGGGATTAAAGAAGGAAGGGGAAGAGTCGGGTTGACCTCACATTCATCAAGGAGGTTTCTTTCCCTTTCAGCTATAAGACACATAAAGTACAGATCATCAGAGCTTGTGGAGGATCATTAAATATTGCTCAAGTCATCAAGAACCACAGAATCTAGTGGGGAAATATGAATGAATTATTTTATTTAGTTGAACACCATTTGTATCTACGTGCTAGGCATTATGTTGGATTCTGGAATTATAGATATTAGTTAACTACAATTTCTTTTTTAGGGAAGCGAGAAGTTTTTGTTTTAATTTTTATTTTTCATGATACAGTGCCATAGGCTCAGGGATCTCCCCTTCTACCCTCCCCATTTCCCTCCCCCCCCCGTTTGTCCCCATATATTACAATAGTTAGTCCTTCAGCAATAGTACAGTTTTACCCAGAAAATTTACAACTTAATAAGGAAGGGAAGGCAGCTAGTGACAGGCTTGTGAACAGATAATGTTGATATAAGAACTTTTTAAAGTAAAGCATAAGTAACAAGCTTTAGGAGGGGTGCTCAATTCTACCTGGGATGGCATAGCATTTAGGATTTTTAAATGTGTCCTTTGGAAAATTCATACCTGCTTTAAAGTTTCTCAGCTTTTCACTGGAAGGGGTTCTTAGTCTAAATTCATTTGGAAATAACCCATTAATCTCACAGATCAGTTTTATGAGCCTCCTAGAACTTTCTTCAAAGCATCCTTCATTTCTTTATTTCGCAGGCTGTAGATCATGGGATTGAAAAAAGGGGTCAAAACTGAGTAGAACAAAGTTGTGAACTTCTGCATCCCCTCTGCTTGTCCTGATCCTGGGCTCACATACGTCATCATGACTGAGCCATAGAACAGAAACACGACAGCCAGGTGTGAGGAGCAGGTGGAGAAGGCCTTGCTTCGGCCAGCTGCAGAGGGCACCTGCATCACAGCTCTCAGCACCAGGGAATAGGAGCCAATAATATAGAAAAAGGTGGCAAAGATGAGGAGGGAGCTCATGGTTCCACATATGAGGACAGTTCCTGGGATTGGGTCACAGGCTGAAGCCAAAGCTAGCAGGGGCCCAAGGTCACACAGAAAGTCATCAATAATATTTGGGCCACAAAATGGAAGCTGGGTAACGACTATCACTGGAATCAGGAACCAGAGGAAACCATAGACCCAGCAAAAGATGATGAGACTGCTACAGAACTTCGTAGTCATGATAGTGGGGTAATGCAAAGGGTGACAGATAGCCAGGAAGCGATCATAGGCCATGATGGAGAGAAATAAGCATTCAGTTGTGCCCAGCGAGAAGAAGAAGTATAGCTGGAGGAAACAATGTGTAGAGGAGATAGTTTTGGTCCTGGAGAGGAAGTTGGCTAGCATGTTTGGTACGTCCGAGTTGACATAGCAGATCTCCAGGAAGGAGAAGTTGGCGAGCAGGATGTACATGGGGGTGTGGAGCCGGCGATCCCAGCGCACTGCACACACAATTGCCATGTTTCCAAGCAGAGTCAGGATGTATGTCGTGAAGAATATGGAGAACAGTAGGATTTGTATTTCCCACTGGCCAGAGAAGCCCGAGAGGATGAAGAAAGTCACAATGTGGGAGGTATTTCTGGCCTCTGGGATCATTTCCTTCCATCCTGTAAGGATTGCAGCAAAAATTACATTTCCAGAGGAAATTATGCGTCCTAGAAGAGAGGTAGCACGCATGCTTTTCTGGTGATAGGGGTGAGGATTTAGACCAACAGTTCCTTTTTTTTTTAGTTTCTAATTTTTTTTATTGCATACCCCAGCAATGATGTTTTTGAGTATACTTTGTATAACGGACTATTATGAACTACATATAAGTTAATAGTTCACTATTATTATAACAATTTTTCTTGCAATAAAAATAGAAGCTTAAATATTTTCTTTAGTCATTCTTCGGTAGGTCACCTGGGAAACCTAATGTAAACAACATAGATAGGTGGCTGGCAACAGCTAAGATGTCAACTTTGGCATAGGTAGTTCATTTACAGAAAATAAAAGGATTGATAGATCTGCTATGTCAAAAATAATATTAGCTAAGCAACATGTAAGGAGAGAACATGATGTTTATCAATCCAGATATGAAAATAACTACATAGGGGTGGAGCAACTTTAAGACTGTTATAACCAAAGTGTCAGATGACCATTCTAGACCACTATCGGGATTTATTCTCTACGTGCAGGCTGGTGTGTGTAGTACATGGGCTTTGGACATCGGTGTTACCAGAATCCCATGGGAAACTCCTTTAGGAGAAATGGTTTGCTGGGCTGCAGCATGGTTTGGGATCCACTGGTGTGACAGAGTATGGGATTTGAATTCAGAGATCTAGGTTTGAATTTTCAAGCAGTGATTCCTTAGGAAAAGACTTCACTTCTGAGACGATATCGCTGTCTCTATAAAAGATGAGTAATAGTACACACATAGCTAGACTGATAGAATGGCATAAAACAAGATATGTGAAATTTATTTATGGATTATAAAAACTACAGAAATATAGATTATTCAGGAATTTTTGTGGTAGATATCTCCGTTGTTAGCCTTAAAAATTAAATGGATTAGAAAATGCAAAAGTGTGTGTGTGTGTGTGTGTGTGTGTGTGTGAACGCGCTTTCTTGCTAGGTGAGTATGTGGGTACCAACAGAAAATTGTTCCCAGATCTCTTAGAAAAAATAAAAAATGCAAAACTCACGACTATTTTTTGCCCATCAAACACAGCAGAATATCAAATTTCCTCCTTATTGGGTCTCCTTCCCAGCAGAGATGCTACTGCAGCCTTACATCACTGGACTGTTTCCTGATGTCTAAACTGTGTCTTGTGTTCAAGTCCTTCCAGTTTCAACCTGCAAAACTTTCTGAGTCATCCTTATTCGCACTGACCCTTCTCAACTTATGTCCTGTGGCTTCCTGTAGAAGTAAAGTCAGACTATATTTAAATGAGAATAGAAATCACTTTGAAACAGATGATTTTTGTGGAACTCAGATTTTGATGCCATCTTTTTCTCTCTGTTACTCTTTAACTTAGAGGCTTATTTGCTCAGGAGAAAACTGGTTGTTTTTTGAATATTGAAGAATAGAGAGAAGTTTATCTAAATTTTAGGCCTCGGTTGAAATCAAAATTTATCCCAGAAGAAGCCTGAAAAATGTATTTACTATTCTGGTTTCATCTGTTTTCTGTTTTCTCATCTTGAAAAGCTAGAGGCCAAGTGCTGTGTTCACCTTAATTATATTAGTTTTCTATAAAGAGTCCAATAAATGGATTCACAGTAACACCCATAAAATTTTTTTGTAGGTTTTTTTTTTCCTGTGTGGTGATGAGCATGTGGCACACCCATCAGATTTGTTGGAACATCACTTACTAGAGGAATCTCATAGGTCTAGCATCAGTGACAGGTGTGCTGTCCTTCCACCCATGGTAACTGAGGCAGCACACAGAAGTGTGGGACTTGATGTTCCAAGACACATACCCAACTTTTGGACTGAGGGTTGTTTTATCTGCTTGAGTGAGGGAGCACCAAATTCGCTCCAGTTGTGATTAGGGCCACATACAGTATCAGAATAAAGAAAACCTGACTTTGGTTCTACTGTTTGGTGTAGTATTAGTGGCTTGGGAGAGAAGGTACCAGCTATTCAGCTGCCACTTGGGGCCATGATTCAAGCTCTAGGAAATGACAAGCTAATAGTAGGGTTCTTCGCTTCAGCCAGGTGATGGGTAAAGTGACTGCCTTAGTTCTCGTTTCTGTGGAGATGAGCAACTAGAGGGAATCAGTCTTAAATAGATTAACTGTTTTTAAAATTTAATCTTAACAGTTTATACTATTCAAGCAAGATTTTATAGAACTTTATGCAATTTAGGGTAATCAAAACAGTGTTACAATAAGCCATATATTAACAATTGAAGAATAGAAAAGTCTTGACAGGTGAGCAGAGAAATCCTCAATAACTTAGCAAGTGAGAAATAACTGAACTCTACATCCTACCTAGTGTGGTCCAGGAAAAACCTGACCAGTAAGGTACAAGTTAACTCTCAATCTGTGCTATCTTGTATGGTCTTCTTAATACTCTATAAAGAAATTCTAGCAAATATTATTGCCCTTATTTTACATATGAAGAGATAAGGCTCAAAGTACCAGTAAGTGATAGAATTAGAACAAGACTCCATTCTTTTTGGCTCTTACTTTACCAGTTTCTTTCTATTTTAAAGGACTTCCAGTGTCTGTATGTTTAAAATGTCATCATCTCAAGGGAAAAGTGCAGGAAACTCGTAAAATGAATCCCTGATGCCTTTCGTTAGGGTCTTCCAAGTGCCTGAGAGGTCATATAACTTAGGTCATATAACTTAGCTTATAAAAATCTTGTTATGAAAATCCTTTTTTTTTGCAGTCCATATTATTTTATAAGAAGAAGAAAGATATAAATACTTTGTATTATATAATCACTTTACAACATAGCTTGGCTTAAGGAGTTCAACTTTAACTCCTCCTCTAAGTGGTGATAAACTGCCGTCAATTGAGCATAAAGCTGAGACGTGCTGCACATGCTCCTTCATGGCAGTAGTTAAAGAAGAAGCAATTTCTCTCAAGTGAAAAGCACAGAGAGGGCAAAGCACACAGCTGTTTGAAACTTTCCCCTGACCTTTGTGATGCACAATATGGAATTCCTCTATAGTTACCCATAAGTAACGATAGATCACCGCTCACCTATTAAAAACCAAATTAAACAATTAACAAAGAAATGCAACAGAAAAGAAGATGCAGGCACATTCAGGCAACAATTTCTTTTGCATTTTGAGATGTTATGACTCTATTTGTCGAAGTGTCTGATGTATCACTGCTTTTCAATTTTCCCACTGATTATAGGCATCTTTTCTTCTCTCATGGTCTACTGATTTCTTTCCACTTATTTTCACAGTACAAAGGACAGTTGATCCAATGTGCTATATTCTAGGGATCCACTCAATGGGACTCTGTTCTTTGATCATCTGTTTCCTCCTGCAATTTGGAGGAAGTAATGAAACTGTCAAGTGCAGATTTTTATTTCTTGGGATAATGTCTTACATTCCCTGGCCACAGAGAAATCATGGATTAAAGCAGAATCTTAAAAATAACACTTTTTGCTCTTGGTTGAACTCACTGAATCCTGCAGCTGGAGATGGTAGCAGCTTTCCGCCCCCTTTCCACCAGCAGTAAGAGCCTGTCTTCTACCTTCTGTTCGCTTGGTTATCCATCTTCTGTTGAAATAATCAACAACAAAGAACCCATTACAGAGGAAGGCAGGGCATTGCCTTCTTGACTGAAATTTCAGTTGATTTTTGATCTCTTTGCCATTCTGGAGTCACTTTCTCATTTTGATATTGGTTTGGTTTTGTTTCTGCCTCAGGAAATTGTGCCTATTATATGAACACATTTTGGTAAGATTTTGAACCCTCTAAACATGTTTTATTCTTGTTATTTTTCCAACAAAAATCCCAGAGTTTTTCTTCACAAAACTTTTCAGAACCAAACTTATTCCATTGGATGCTTGCTTTGGAGTGAAATACATTAATTGTTGGATTTCACCAAGTACTTCAGTTTAAGATCTTTTAAGCATTGTACTAACTTTCAAAGAATTTTTCTTTTCTGTTTTTATTACCTTTAGATTTGCTCCATCTTTCTTGTTCTTTTCATTTATCTTTGATGAAAATATTGTGTAGAACATAACACTTTTTCAGCTCACTTAAAGCATTTTAAATTTTAACATCTCTTACTATCAACAACTGAGATAGATGACTAAGCTAAAGCAAAATAAATAAATAAATAAATACAAATGGATGCCAAAGCGGGAAGTGAGCCTGTTACTTCTGGAAAGGATTTTTGCATATACTATTAAGCAAATCATAGAAACTTTACCTTCCTGGCATTAAAAGCTGATACCTTGGCTCAATTTCAGTTTCACAAAGTGTTCTTTCATTCTCCAGAATTCTTTAAAAAACTCAATAATAGTTTTGAGATTATATCAGCAAATTCTTAACCTGGAATGTAATTTGTGTAGGTCTGAAGGTTTTAGTAATGATAGGTAATTGAGTTCGACTTTCTTCTCATGTCAGTTCTCTTGCACAGATCTGTTCTTTCTTAGGAATGGAGACTACCCTACCATGGCATGGGCCCAGGGACTCTCTCTTCAAAGGGCTTTTGTGCTATCTTGTAAACCTCGCAAGCAAGTAGACTTTCTCACCACAGTGCTCCCGGCTGAAGTTTGACAGCCTTTCTCCTTAGATCTTAGTCACATGAAAAGCTCATTCAGGTTCTTAGAGAAATCCATTCTTTCTTCACTCAACTAATTCTGTCTCAGTTCTGTTTCTCTGCAGATGAATTTTTTTTTTCTTCAGGATTACTTGTAAGATGACAAGATGACTTGGGGAATCTGTTCTTGGGAAATTATTAAAAGTTGGTTCTCATACTATCTATGTTACATAATTTCAATACTTGTATAGTTAAAGAGCAACAGGTAATGACACTTTACCAGAAGATGATTACTGTTTATCATGGACTTCAGTTCATGTAGTAATGATCACATTTATTGATCAATTAGATGATAGGTACAATATTTTCAGGCTTATCTTCTACATTTTTGATTACTGGCCTAAATTTTCAAAATTCCACAAGTTAGTTGAGTCTCTCCAGTATTTTTGTATGCTTTTCAATGCAATGGATATTTTGGCTGTAAGGTGGAATGTCTTTAGAGTTAGAGACAGTGTTCTTTTCAATAAAATTAAAGGAATTGAAAGAAGAAGAGAATATGAAATTTCTGTATATCTTGTGGGAGTTAAATTAATAGCCTCTATATTTCTAAGTGAACTTTGTTAAATATAAAAAATGAGTTTGTTTGTTTTTAAATTAACAAAGCAGAATAATCACAAAATACCAGTATTGGTAAAGGTGTAATGAAATGATACTCAGAAACAAGGTTGTAGGGAATATAAGCCTATAAAACATTTCTTTTTCTGGAAGGCTGTTTAGAAATACCAAGAGCTTTTAAAATACATAGTGTTGTTAAATAGAATTAGTAAAGCAGAAAGAAACAAATCATAAAGAAGTTCAGTATGGAAGTACAGATGAATTTCCAGGGAGTATGATGTTAAAATGCAGACTATCACTGAAAATAAGATGTTCCAACTTGGAACAACAAGGTAATGCTGATTATTTTTATTATCATTATTTTGTAACAAAGATTCTTTATAGAATTTAAGCTAGCTAATATTTTGGAGAATTTTTTGCATAGTAAGAATTAAGGTAGTTCTTTACATTCATTCTGCAGAAAAAGTAATGTCGATAAGAGGAAGAGAAAATCTGCTAAATAGAAATATAACAAAATTAATAGGGGCATATATTGCAAGGTTAGAAAATAAGCTATAATTTTCCTTATTCATTTATATTTCTCCAAACTTTTGTGAGCAACCTATAAATGTATAATGAGAAGATCATCATTACAAAACGTTATTTTTGAAGACACTTACCTTGTGGGATGCTATCTCTCCTTCATTTGGCACCTAGATTTAAAGTCAGTGCAATTGGCCTCTGCACCAACCACGGCTTAAAAGAACGGGAAAATTCCCAACAGGGCAACCTGTAGATTGATTTAACTGTTGAGTGGGCAATATTATTTTTTATCTTAGGAAATAAACAGTTGCAAAATTTGAAAATGATGTTGTGAGGAATGATAACCATCAGCTTTTGGAAAAGGATTTATTTTTTGCTCTTCTCTCATATTTGTCAGTCTAGTTTCTTTTCCTAAAAGAAGCAGAAAAATATATTAGTTTACGTGTAAGATCTAGCTGTTCCTCAGAGAATTTTATTTTAAGGAGAATGTGTGAATGTAGAATAAAGTTCACAAAAGCCATGGCAATAGTAAACAGGAATAAAGATAACATAGTTATCTTTTAATTTTTCTTCTGTCATAATCAACAGTAATCCAAAAGTTATGTTTCCTATAACATTATAAGTTGTATGCTTCTTTACTGAAAAATATAACACATTTTCCTGTATCCTGCAACCCTGAGCTCTGGGGTCTGCCTTTTATTGAAGGAGCTGCTCCAGGCTTGGATAAGGATAGGGAATCGTATCTGCAGAGAAATGCCCTCCTTGCTCTTCATTTCCCCTGGCACTCGGGCTCAGTCCCTTGTGCTTGCCCTTCGGGTGTGTTTGGGATTTTTTTTTAAATTAAATTTGAAAAGGCAAATTCTTTTGCCACTTCATCAGGAATAAACATGAAAGTTCAGATTTTCCTATTGTCCCTGGTGAAAGTATTGATAGGTTAAAAGCAACTTCCTTAGAGGGGAAGTCTCTGTGGAGATTTCCTCAGCAGGATGGACCAAGGGTCCATCTTGGATGAGAATAATTGCCTTTTCTCACACAGGAGCAAGGGCTCTGCTCTGACTGTACAGCCTGCTTGGTGTGCAATTTAAAGCTGCTTTCTCTGATGGAATTGAAACCATTCTGAATTCATCACATGGACCCAAAAGTAGTTCACCTTTTCTTTTTCATGCAGATATTAGCAGTCAATATATTTTACAAATTTATTTTGTGCCAAATGCTAAGATGAGTAACCTTCAGGAATCAGCTCCCTTAACCCCCAAGTACCCTCAGATATTTATATATTTTAATTTTATAAATGAGATAATCAAAACTTAAGTAAATGAATTTGCTTTAAAATTTCACATCTTATTAATGAAAATGCCAGTATATGAATTCTGTGAAATCTGCGAAGGAGCCTGAGTTAGCAGGGAAAGAAAATACTGCTTACTGATAACCAATTTCATTCATGACAAAATGTTAAATTCTGGTTATCAAAATAGTATTCAGTTCATTGCAAAAATGTGCAAAGCTTAGAAAAGCCAAGAAAGAATTACCAACAGATAATTTTACTAACAGATACAAATACAACTAAACACTTGAAATATTTCTTCTTGTAACTTTGGTCTTAACCATTTTTCTTTATTTGTGACATAAAATTCACAAGTTAATATTCAGCTTACATAAGCTTTTTCATGTAATTAAAACCCAAATATTTAAAAAACTGCATACTAGTCTCACTTTTTTTAAAAAAGATTTATTTATTTATTGAAAAGTCAGATATACAGAGAGGAGGAGAGACAGAGAGGAAGATCTTTGGTCCGATGATTCACTCTCCAAGTGAGCGCAATGGCCAATGCTATGCCGATCCAAAGCCAGGATCCAGGAGCCTCTTCCAGGTCTTCCACACGCGTGCAGGGTCCCAAAGCCCACACACACACCAATGAGTGCTGCAGCTTTGAGCCCTGGCTCTTGTGCTCTCCAGTGGGAGTTGCAACCTAGCAAAGGACTCCCCCAGCTTCTCCAAGCAAACCTACTGCCAGCCTCAGAGCTCATGCATGCTGGTGAGTGCTGCAGTCATGGCCTTTGCCTGGCCTGTGTCAATGGGTGCTGTAGCCTGGCCTAATCTGGCTCCCGCCCAGCCCCAGCCATTGTGAGTGTTGGTGAATTCTGTGATCTAGCCTGGCATGGCCCTTCACCACCCTCAACTTGTGTGCAAACCAGTGGGTGCTGTATTTCCACAAAGATGGACCTACAAATCCCCTACTGAATCTGCTCCCAGATCTGGTTCTCTCATGTTCTGGTGGGTACTGCAGCCTGATGTGGCTCACTCCCTGATCTGACACTTATTTGCAGGTACTGTGGCTTAGCCCAGCCAGGAGTGCCCCAAAGCCCCAGCTTTTTTGTGCTCCAACGGATGGCAGGTGATGCTACCTAGCCCAGCCCAGGTCTCCCATGTGGCTGGGATATATGGAGTCAGAGATTTACTTTAGACAATCAAGTGAATGTATCAACTAAAAATGGGAATATTAATCCAAAATTCAGAAGCTGTATTTGAGCTGGATTTATAAATTTGGAGTTATTAGAACTGGTATTTAAATTACATGAGTATATAATATCGCCAAAGAAATAAGGAATAAGTGTTTTTGAAGACTTGAAGAGACATAGCAAAGGGGACTGAAAATGAGAAATGGGATAAAGATGAAAATGGAGAAATGAGAAAAGTCAAGAAAATATGGCATATAACAGAAAGTGGGAAAATGTGTCAAGAAAGAGAAGTAGCATTGCTAATGATAAATACTAAGCAATATTTAATATACAAGCATGGTACTTAGAAATCAAATGAACCTCTGGTAGTTGTGAGATGAAAACAGATTTCAGGGAAGTTATTCTAATCAGTTTTAAGTTTTCCTATGAAAGATTATATAATTTTCTCATGTACAGCAAGACAAATGAGTGGTATCTTTAAAGGCCATGACATTATTTTATGAAGCTGAATTATTCATCTTGCAAAACTAGTTTAATATCAGTGCTCCCAAATCACAGAGAATAAAAATTACATTCCAATCTCTTATAACAGTAAAAATGAAATATACCATGACATAAACTTAATTGTTTACTGTAAAATAGGATTTCTCCTAGAAGTCAACAGGGCACAATTTCCTTGAAATAAGGAAAAGGTGACTTAAAAATTCAGCATGTCTTTAAAAAAGGATTTCTTTACTTGAAAGAGTTCCAGAGAGAGGAGAAGGAGATAGAGACAGAGAGAGGGAGAGAGAGATCTTTCATCACTCATTTACTCCCCAAATGGCTGCAATGGTTGTGTCTGGGCTAGACCAAAGCAAAGAGCCAGGAGCTTCATCTGATTCTCCAATAGTGATGCCAGAGGCCAAGTTACACTGCCTTCCTAGGTACAGTAGCAGGAAGCTGGATTGGAAGTGGAGCAGCCAGGATGTGAACTGGCACCTATATGGAATGCTGGTGTTGCAGGTGGAAGCTTAGCCTATTACACCAATGTGCTGACTTCATAATACAGGTGAATTAATTTAATTTAAATCTATTAGATTCACTAAGAATGGATTGTCCAGTAAAAACAGAATGTGTGTCACTACTATCATTGAAAATATTCTGTTAGCATATTAGTAAAAATAAAATGAAATGGGTGGCAATTTAAATAATATATTCATCTTTTAATTAACCCAGTTCAGATAAAATCTTATCTCCATATGTAATCATTTTAATATTTTGTTTTTTAAAAGAAATTTATTTGTTGTAATTGGAAAGGCAGATTTACAGGGAGAAGGAGAGACAGAAAGATCTTCCATCTACTGGTTCACTCTCAAATGGCTGCAATGGTCAGGGTTGAGCCCATCTGAAGCCAGGAGTCCATCTTCTGGGTCTTTCATGCAGATACAGGAACCCAAGGCTTTGCACCATTCTCTACTGCTTTCCCAGGCCATCATCAAGGAGCTAGATCAGAAGTGGAGTTAGCCAGGACATGAACTAGCACCCATATGAGATGCTGGTGTTTTCAAGTGGAGGATTAGTCAGTTGCGCTATCGCACTGGTCTTGATATAAACATTTTAATGAGATACATTATTAATTATATTAAGATTTCAAAATCAGCATGTAATTTTAAGCTTACAGTCCATCTCAGCTAGACCTAGTCATGTTTCAAATGCTCAGCATCTACGTATGAACCCCAGCTCGTTTGTTGGGTAGCATGGGGATAGATAAAGGTAGAAGGACTAACCATTGTAGAGTTCAAGTAATGTTGAGGCCAAGCCAATGGAGAAATTAAGTTTATTTTTTGAATGCATGTTGTCACATTCTCTGCTTTATTGATTTGTATGATTATGTGGAGGGAGTTCCTGAGCACACACAGTGGGGTTAGTGATTCTACCCGTTCATGACAACCTCTATGGAGAGTCTTTCCTCAAGAATTGTGTCTTCAGCACCTTTGGACTAATTTGTCCCAGACTGAAGAAGTACCTGCAGAAGGTGGATGAAGTTACCTGCTCACACATCACTCTTTAGGTGATAGCTAGGCATGGTTAACAGAGTCGATTTGTTGTGGAACAATATTTAAGTATCATCCAATTTGTATACTCATTCAAACTCATAGCTCATGTGTTTTGCATGTAAATGTGCACAAAAATAGTTCAGATATTCACCAAACTGAGCACATTACTAAGGAGATAAGTAGGTTTGCAGAAATGTGAGGATTTGCCATGATTTTTGTACTTTTTCCTTAATAATAGTTTATTACAAAATATATTTTATAGCATTTTCATATCCCATTATAGAAAAGTCTGAAGTTGGAAATTAAACAAAAATTGATAAATTTGAAACATGTTAAAATAGTATTACAATAAAAATAGATAAATACATCGTAAACAGGAATCTAGCTTTGTAAATAAAGACTTGATTACATAAGAAATTTAAAAATTTCTGAAACAGAAATGGTGCATTGATGGATGAGGATTTTATAGAATTATCTGCAAACATCTTTAGGACCGTTGACATTCTTTGCTTTTTGATAAGTGACAAGTATTCTTTGTGTATGAAGTCACATTATCTAAAAGTTATCTTTTTAGAAGTAAAATTTGTATTCCTGAAAGGATTGTGATGCAACAATTTATGTCATTTCTTTGAATTTTTAGAAATTTCTTTCCATGATATTCCCAGGACTTTCTTAAGTGCATCTTTCATGTCTTTGTTTCGGAGGCTGTAGATCAATGGATTAAAGAATGGGGTTGCCATGCAATAAAACAATGTCACAAATTTCTGTGTCCCAGGATGGCTCCTGGAGCCAGGACTTACATACATCACCATGACTGAGCCATAGAACAGAGAAACCACCAAGAAATGGGACGCACATGTAGAGAAGGCTTTGTTTCTGCCTGAGCCAGCAGGGACCCGCAGTACTGCACGCAAAACTAAGGTATAGGATGCAAGAATGTAGAGGAAGGTAATGAAGATGATAAGAGAGCTTATAGTAGCGCAAGTTAGAGTTGTTTTAGGAACGGGAACACATGACAGGGCCAGTAATGGTCCAAGATCACAGAAAAAGTGGTCAATGATGTTAGGGCCACAAAAGGGCACCCAGGACATGAGAATTGCAGGCATGAGGATGGATAGAAAGCCACCAGCCCAACAACACATCACGAATCGGACACACAGGGGATAAGTCATGATGGTGGGGTAATGTAGAGGTCTACAGATGGCAAGAAACCTATCAAAGGACATTGCAGACAGAAAGTAGCCCTCGGCAGCACACATGGAGAAGAAGAAGTAGAATTGGAGCAGGCAGCCAGTGTAGGAAATGCTTTTGTTCTGGGAAATGAGGTTGGCCAACATTTTAGGCACATCAGAGCTGACATAGCAGATCTCCAGGAAGGAGAAGTTGGCCAGCAGGATGTACATGGGCGTGTGGAGTTTGGGGCTTGACCACACAGCACATATGATGGATGTATTCCCCAGAAGGGTCAGGAAATAGATGACAGAGAAAATCACAAAGAGAAGGACCTGTATTTCCCTGCGCCAGGGGAAGCCCAAGAGGATAAACTCTCTCACAGACCCAGTAGCATTATGGGCGTCTAAGATACCCATTTTTATAAGTGATAAAGGGAATGAGCAATACAACCCACTATTCTACACATTTTCTGTCTCTTGAGATGTTACCTTTATTTTTTGTGACCAGGACATATTTAAGTCTCTTCTTTTGGAAGAGCATTCATGTGATTCAGAAGTCTGTAACTCCTCTTGCAAGGATTTGGCTCAGTATAGTGAGTTCAGGGTTCTAAGAGAATCTGGCTCAATATGTCACTCCATGCTCCCACCAACATCACTATATTTATCTCTATATTATACCCTTTCAAAGTACAAATTTCAGTGACAACTGTAGATCACAAAAGGATTTCATTCACATTAAATTAATTCTGCTTTGTTGTGTAATTCCATTATATGCCTTTTCACATAGGCTCATCCAATTTCTTCCAACACAGAGAAAAAAATTTTGTATAGTATTTGGAAATGTTTTAAGCATAATCAAAATTTACAGGTACTCTAAGATTGAATTAGAAAAGCACACAAAGTGTATCAGTATGTTGTTTGTGGCTTGTATCCCGGAGATCTGTTCTGGATACCTGTGTTGACTGAAGGACGTTGGTGAATAACTTCTATGCACAGAACCACAGACACCTCATTGACTTCACTCTTTATGATGAGATTCTGCCCCTCTCCAAGAAACAGTTGAAGAAACTTTTCGTCTCTCAGTTCAGATGCATGTTCACCCTGTTTGCTGCACTGGTGATGAAGTATCTTCTACAAAAACTCAATTAAAAAGAAATAAAAGCATACAATTAACTCTGTGAGGTGAAATACTCCAATGCCAAAATGCTAATGTCAGAAAGGATTTCCAGAGTTATCAAGCTCATTTCCTTATATCACAGAAACTGAGATCAGAGAGGTTAGGCTAAACCAAAGTTAATCTTGACTGTTGGTGGAGATAAGTCCTAAATAAAGGTTTTTGGGCATCCTGCTTAGGTACTTTTGTATAAGCTTTTGTGCCATGGAACCCTACTTTTTCATAAAATTTCAAATTAGGTTTTCACTAAATCCATTCAACAGCTAAAAGTTACATTGCATGTATAATACAACTTTCCTTTCTTAGAACTAGATTCCTGTGGATAACAAGAAGAATTTTGAGAGTATTACTGAGCAAAGATGAATTGCTATATTGTATCCTATATTCCTCTGTGGCTAGTATCTTTTCCTAATTGTTGCACCATTTATGACATAATCCATTTTGGGGCACTTTCTTTGAAGACCATTTGATTTTTGAAATAGTAGGTTTAATAGCAACATTATCATGTGTTTGTTATTTGTTGTAATTATTGTTTGTGATTATTGTCTCAAGTCCTACTCCTCTCTCCACTGTTTGAGTCATTTAAAAATTATCTTCATGGAAAATGTTATTTATTTATATTTATGTGTTAAAATACAATTTATGCTATACATACAGACACATTACAGAGTAAGTATAAAGTATGAAGCTAATGAATGCATCTATCGTTGTACTTACTTATTTTCATGCTGAAAGTATTTAGCTTACCCTCTTAGCAATTTTGAAATATATATAACTATGACTATATGTAACTATATGACTATATATAACTATAGTCACCATGTGGTATAGTAGGTCTTTTAAAGAAATGTTTTCATACTTACATATGTAGCATTGATTTTCTTTTCCCTCTAGGGTGTTGATTCTAAAATCCAAGTTTTGTTGTGTATACTCTGCTGTGCCTGTATTAGCTGTGTTCCTCACTACATGTAACTTAATTTATTTACATTTGCCTTGTTTACGTGACATTTCTACTTGTGAACGTAGAAGATTAATCTCAGGAAAGTTGTACTAGGAACTGAAGACATACAACATGATAAAATGTTGTTTAAGTAGTTCTCATGGACTGGTCATAAGGTAGTTATTTTCCAGGCTAGCTGATACATCCGAATGCCAAAGGGAGACTCACATACGAACTCATTTTAGGGTTCCTTCAGAAAGAGCAAACATGACAAACAGGCTGGAACCTTAAATTTAAAGCTGTGCGCTCCCTGGAAGAGCATTAGATGGGAGTGACTACAGGAGATACTACCCAGAACTAGATCAACCGAATTTTCCATTCTTCAGACTTACCTGAAGTGTGTAGTGAATATTTTAAACTCTTCTGTATGATCAGGATTTTACTTAAGCGGCTGAACTGTCTGCTTATTAACAGGACAAAGAAACATGGTAAGAACATGGGTGGAAGACAAGTGATTTTCAGGAGTGTTGGATTTGAATGAACAATTCTCCTTTCCCTCTTGTTTAAAGTCAGAGTAAACTTATCTGAGAATGAAGCGATGACTAAGGCACCCTTGAGAAGAAGGATGTTTCCAGAGTGGCTCGTGGATGAGAAACTGGTCATCAAAATTGGAAGGAGTAAAGAAAGAGACAATGAGAAAGGAACGGCAGCTTATTTCCAAGTCCAGAACTCTAAGACCTTGTCCCTGCTCAAATTGTTTTTCCTTCCTCTTCTGATGCAGGGCAAACTTATTTTTTCTCATTATTTTTGCCTCACTGTTGCAGGCTCAACATGATGAGGCTCATTTTCTTCCTGCCATGGACCATTGTGGGATTATGTAATTATGTTTCCTTTTTTTCTTTTCAGTTAGAGGACCATTAACATCTTGATTATGCCGTATAAAAATAACAGTACATTACTTACAAATGTTTTATGGCCTCTGAAGTGATAGAAAGACTAATGACTTTCGTCATCTTTTTATTTAGAGGATAATTTTAAAAAAATTGGTGCCAACTTGGGTTTTTCTGATGGGATTGTCTAACATGTATTTTCTGGTTAGATATCTGAGATGATCTACAGAAGAACTGATGACTTTGTGAAAAAAATTACATATTATTTTGCACACTATTTTATAATATAAAATATCTTTCTGGGTAGAAATACAGCAACTTCCTTGTCCTCCTTTTGTATCAATAATGCGTATGTTGAACCTTGCAGCAGATGGTCAAGGCGTTTTCACATGCCGCTGAGTAGATGCCTAGGAGTGCAGGATTTTCTGATGATCCCTTCCCTCAACTGGACCTTCACAAAGAGTAATCGTAGGCTGTTACACAAAAGGAGTTACGGTGCTGGCAAACTCTCCCTGGCTTGCATTGTGTGCCATTTTCTGGGCCACCCTCATCCCTGCAGGCTGCACCTCAGGAGTGTGATTCCATCCCCCAGTGTATTTTCCTATCAGTCCTAATCTCAAAGGTGACAGTCTTCTCTGGATCCACTGATGACACTATCACCCAGTAATAGCTCCGCTGTTTCAGCCAGCACCTCAGAGTCGTTCTGGGTTTTACGAAAGCAGTTTCACGTTAGATTCCCCTGGTTGCCTCAGTTCTTAGATATTCCATTGTATCACACGGGTGTTTTCAAGTTGACAATAAAAACCCAAGTCCTGAGTATCTTCCCAATTAGCTCCCAAGAATTATCCCTAGTCCATATTTGTTACTCAGTAAAACGGTATTATAAGTTGATCTCTGTTCCTTTCTGAACAGAAGTTTTTTTGGTCATGTCCAGTTCTCATCAGATTTTGCATGCAAGAGAACCCCTGCGATCCCCTGGGGGATCCTACTCCAAGGGTTCTATGTGCCTTCATAATTGGGTAAAATCTTCCCTCTCCAATGACTACAAATATCATGTCTAGGCTTTGTACCAGATTTAGATGGTAGATTTTAGTATCTGTTATGTGCTTATTACTTTGTCAACAGATTTCACATGCATTAGCCAATACAGGAAAGAAAATGAAATTCATAGATAAGTTTAATTTGCTGCAAATGTTTTGAAGTTCATGCATTGATTTTCAGAATAATGATTCTTGTTAACTTTTAAAGAGAACCAAACAAAAAATTACAGGTTAAATCAAGGCAAACATGTGGTATCTAATCTTTTGGGATTCGCTCATTTCCCTTAGCATTATAGTTTCCAGTTGTGCCCATTTAGCCACAAAGAACTGCATTTTGTTTTTTTTAATAGCTGAGTAGTATTCCATGGAGTAGATGAACCAAAGCTTTCTTATCCAATCTTCTGCTGATGGGCATTTCGGTTGCTTCCATGTTTTCGCAATTACTGATTGTGCTGCAATGAACATAGGGATGCATGTTGGTTTGTCGTAAAACAGGTGTTTTGGATATATTCCTAGGAGTGCTATTGCTGGGTCATATGGTATGCAGATTTTGAGTTGTTTGAGTGTTCTCCAGACTGATTTCCATAAAGGCTGTACCAATTTGCAGCTCCACCAGCAGTGGAGTAGGGTTCCCTTTTCCCCGCATCCTCGCCAGCAAGCGTCGTTGGTGTTCTTGTTTATGTGGGCCAATCTTACTGGTGTTAGGTGGTACCTCATCGATGTTTTAATTTGGATTTCCCTTATTGCTAGGGAGCTGGAACATTTTTTCATATGTTTGTTTGCCATTTGGTGGTTTGTTATTTTTTGAACCTGTCATTGATACTGTCTCAACCCAGATGTTTCGAAGAATGGAACTTGCATTATTTTTAACATATTGTTTACCCAATACTATGTCAATTAATTCCATAATGTTGTATAATGATACTGAGGCCTTGTTGGGGCTTTTAACTGACCGGATCTTTACTCTGTTAGACCTATCTTCAGACCATAGAAGGTCTCCCCAAGAGGCCACTGAAATTATCTGGACAATAAGATGCTGAACTTTATGCTAGGCATGTGTTTGCAAGCAATGAATCTCAACTGAACTTGAACTATGGTTATGCAACAAGGTGGAGGAATCCACCATGGGGGGAGGGGTATGGGAGGGGTGGGGGGGATCCCCAGCGCCTATAAAACTGTACTACATAATATAATGTAAGCAACAATAAAAAAAAAACTTTTAAAGAGAACATATATGACTCATCAAATTCTTTGGAAGATAGCCCTGCCATTTTAGAGTGAGAATTTAGAGTGTAATTAAGCTTGTTTATGTTTTTCCCCACATGTAAGATATATGAATAGAAAAATTATGTCCAAGTTCCTGATGGCTTTTACTTGTCATGATTTCCTAGTCATTGTGATGCCTTTTGGTCACTATGGGAAACCTACTACTATAATTTTGCCTTCTTTTTGTATTTATATATTCTTATCTCGTACCATAAATGGTCTTCCACCAACCCCAGAATCTGGTCTTTATCGCTATTTATTTAGCCATAATAAATTTAGCTGGAAAATTTGCACAGATTGGGAGCAAAAATTTACTTAGAATGATCATTGCTGCAAGCAACTTTCTGGATTATGAAGCACTTGGCAAAAACCCTGTGAAAGAGCAAAACTTCAGATCTTTTTAATTCTTTGCTTCTTAAATAAATCCACAGTAGTGTTTCACATTGAGGAGGGGTACATTTGAGCTGCCAGGTATCCCATGTGGGAAATACGGTTGAGGGGGAGGTACAGGAGGCATAGGGGATGAGAGCGAGAGAGTGAGAAAGATCTTTCATTCATTAGTTTACTTCACAAATACCCCAAACAGCCAGAGATTGGGTCAAGCTAAAGACAAGAACTTCATTGAAGCCTTCCCTGTGTTGGCAGGAGCCAAGGTCCATGGACCATCTTCTGCTGCCTCTGAGGCACATAGGCTAAGAAGCTGGGTTGCAAGAAGAGGTGATATTCAATCCCAGGAGCTCTGAAATACAGATTTCCCAAGTGATGGCTTAACCTGCTGTGTCACATAGCATCCTGCCCAGGGTGGCTATCTTAACTGCGAGGCTAAACGCCAATCCTTAAGACTTGATAATGAAATCAGAGCAGTGAGGTGGTTAAATCATCTCTGTTTGAAGCAAAGGTGGTGAGTCTGGGAGTAGCTCGCTGCTCATTGTCCAGCAGTTTCTGCTGAAAGTAACTTGGAGCAGATAGCTTTCTGAGTAACACTAAGTATGTCCTTTTACTGATGTCCTCTTACCCTGCATCTCCTCCAAATACTAAATTAAGGATACTCTAACTTCCCATTTGGGAAACTCTGTTGTGTTCAAAACCTGGTTTTGAATTCCTTAAAGCTTTCATATTGGGGCTGGGATGTTGGCTCAGTTGGCTATTTCTACACCTCCAACTGCTGGGACCCCATATGAGTACCAGTTCGTGTCCTGGATGCTCCATTTCCCACCCAGGTCACTGCTTGTGGCCTGGGAAAGTGGAGGAGGATGGCTCAAAGTCTTGGGACACTGCACCTGTGTGGGAGAACCAGGGGAAGCTCCTGGCTTAACTCTTCTTTACTGGAGTCTTGATTTATAAAGCACAGGATTTGTGAAGGTTGCTATATAGTTTGTATTTAATTCTGTTAAGTGGCAGTGAGCACATATGATAGTCATCATAGCTTATAACCAGCCTGGGATATGAAAAGTTGTGTTGACTACTAAAAACGATTACAAATACAGAAACCACACACCTTAATAAAAATCAACCATTCACTTTATTAAACACAATGCTTTTTAATGTCTTCTCTCACTCTGTCCTAAAAGATGAATATTGTAGAATGAATGAGACATAAGGAAATCATAATTAAAATAATCAAGAAACCTCCAAAATGTTAAAACCACATTAATGATATTTTTATGCTTCTGAAAATAATCTGTCTAGGCAATTGTTTTCTCATTGAATTTGCTTTGCTTATATGAATGCAACTAAGACATATGTTTTGTGGATCCAGTACAGTAGCATAGTGGCTAAAGTCCTAACCTTGCAAGCACTGGGATCCTATATGGGTACTGGTTCGTATCCCGGCAACCCCACTTCCCATCCAGCTCCCTGTTTGTGCCTTGGGGGGACAATCTATGATGGCCTTGGGACCCTGTGCCTGTGTGGGAGACCCAGGGGAGGCTCAGGGCTCCTGGCTTTGGATTGGTGCAGCTCTGGCCATTGCAGCCACTTGGGAAGTGAATCAATGGATGGAAGATCTTCTGCTTTGTCTCTCCTCCTCTCTGTATATCTGCCTTTCCAATAAAAATGAAATAAATCTTAAAAATGTGTTTTGTTACTGAACCTCCCAGAAATCCTGCCTCTCAAAATCCAGATAGTGTCAAATTCTTCTCAGAAGGAAGCTACTTAACAGCTGTGGTAAAGGGGATTTCCTGATGCAGGCAAATAAAAATTGATAAGCTATTGCATTTTATTTCACTGCATCATTTCATTCCAGTTGTGAGCCATCTTTGGATAGATATATGGCTAATAAACCAACAACTTGTGATTGCATCCTTCAAAGAAGGAAAGATCTTCAGAGACGCTTAAGAAAAGCACCTAAAGATGTCTCACAGCAAAATACTGAAATAAAACATGATTCTCACACTTGTAATTTGACACTGCGTTTGCAGTAAATAGAGTTAATTCCTGATTCATGCCTGATCCCGCACACTCAGCATCTGCCTTACTTCAATAGCATGCAAAAAAAAAAAAATCCTAAATTCTGAATCCTGATTTTGGGTGCTATCTGAGCTCTAGTTTATTATTAAACTCAAACTATTCATTTTAAAAATCATTTTAAGTAAAAACAAGTTATATTCTTTGTAGGTAGAGTCATGAGATCTTACTTGCAAGGTTAAACATTTCGTTCAGAATTCCTACCTTTTTTAATTCAGTGAGTAACCGCCAGTGGAAGAGAATTTACTTAGTATTAAACTAGAAAAAAGTGTGTGATCTATGTTACAATCTAATATGTTTCTCCAGTTCTGAAATATCAAGAATATCAGCATTTTAGAAACTGCATTGTACATGTATGTGGAAGGCCCAATTTTTCTCAAGACAATCTTACTTTTTCAATAAAGACTAACCCATCATGTAGTGAGTGATGTACAAGAAACGATGAGTTCCTTCAGGACACTTGGGTTCTCTAATAACTGTTCTTATGTATGTCTTCTTAATGTAGTTTGTGATGAAACTTGGTTCACCATGTCTTCACATTTACAATTTATGAGCAGTTTCAGTTCCAAAAGTTTTCCTTAGGGCAGCCTTCATCTCCTTGTTTCTCAGGCTATAAATGAGAGGATTGCAAAGAGGTGTTATTACAGAATAAAACAGGGTCACAATTTTTTGCACTTCTACTGGCTGTCTGGATCCAGGGCTCACATACATGACCATAATAGAGCCATAAAACAGGAACACGACAGCCAGATGAGAGGCGCAGGTGGAGAAAGCCTTGCGCTTGCCTGCTGCAGAGGGCATTCTTAGCACAGCCAGAATCACCAGAGCGTAGGAGCACAGGATAAAGAGAAAAGTGCCGATCATGAAGATTACATTGAAAGTTGAGTAAGTGAACTGAGTGGTGGTGTCTTTAGAACAGGACAGCATCATCAATGGGACAGGATCACATATAAAATGGTTGATGACATTTGGGCCACAATAGGGCAACTGTGAAATAAGAACAACTGGAGTTACGAAGAGGATAAAACCAGAAGACCATCCAAAGATGACGAGGCCAGTGCACAGTTGCCTGGTCATGATGCGTGGGTAGTGCAGGGGGCGGCAGATGGCAAGGTATCTGTCAGAGGCCATGATGCAAAGGTACAAACCCTCATCACACCCTAAAGAGAAAAAGAAGTAGAACTGTGCAAAGCAGCTCACAAAGGAGATAACCTTGCTTGTGGAGAGGAAGTTGGCCAACATGTTAGGGACAGTTGTGGTGACGTAACATATTTCCAGGAGAGAGAAATTTCCTAAGAAGATGTACATGGGAGTGTGAAGGCGCTGGTCGCATCGCACAGCGCAGGCAATGGCTGTATTCCCCATCAGGGTTAGAATATAAGCTACTGAGAAGAGTCCAAAGAAGAGGAACTGCATTTCCGGGCTTGAGGGAAAGCCCATGAGGATGAAGTAGCTAACGGAGTTGATGTTTTCTCTGCTGGATCCATTCATTAGTCTGGAGGACAAGAAGATGACATTGGTTTCTGCAGTTTCTGCTGGTATTTCTTCCGGAAATACTGAATTCCTTTACACCCCTCTCCCACCCCCCAGCCCCTGCTTTTTTTTGAGAAGGTAGAGGACAGTGAGGTTTCTGTGAAGAACAAGATTGATTTCCAGTTTTCTCCCAAGAGTATGGTTTCATTTTAGGAAAATAGAAATAATAATACAAATAAGGAACATCATTTTTGGAAAGACATTAAATGAGATCAAGATAATGGATTACACATAAGAGTCCAAGGTTATCATTTGTAATGTTATTTAAATTCCATGTGTGTATCTCATCCTCTATGTGTGATATGTGAGAGATCTCCCACAAGTTAATGAAAAATAAGTATTGTGAAAAAAAAACCTGCAAAGCTGCATGAATTTCTCACTAAATTGAACCTACATTTCAATTCAACTTTCCATGAGTTTTTTTTGAAGTTAAGAAACGATCTTCCTCTAGCCTGCCTAATGGACTCAAATAGCATCATGGAGAAGAATACTGTATTTTTTATCCTAAAATTTTGAAAATGTTGATACACCTTTGCATGAAAGGACTTGATAGACAATTTAGGGAAACTCACGTTAGGGAGAGAAATTGTTCTGAGTGACTAGATTTTTCAATGTGGTCAGACCTGGGCAATTTTGATAAAAAAAATTGTCAAGCAGAAGTCGTTGATTTTTGTATGTGTAGTTACAAAATTACATTCTTAATACCTTATTTCTGTGCTTGTTCCTTCATCTCCTTTTTATCCATATTACTATATTTTTTAATGCTCATCCTAGGCATTTTCTGTTGAGACAATCTTGAGACTTGGGTTATCTTACTTCATTTCCTTCTGTCATTTCTCCGAATTTATAATTGAAGTGAAGCTTAGCTTTACATTTTTAGTTTGCTTCCATAGGACCTAATTGTTAGTTCTCACACTTGGTATTTAAAGTAGATTTCTGTTTCCATAGCATTACTGTCTACTGGACCACGTAGATGGTTGAGATCTACAGCCAATCTCATGGCCCAGTCTATCCGTTTCCTGGAGGTAACTTGGGAAACCACACCACTCTACAGATGCTTCACTGATTCAAAAGACAACAACCCTTCACAATATTAGGACTTCATGCTCGCTAAGTTAAATACTCAATGACAATATAGTCATACCAAATTTAAAAAAAATACTTACTCTGCTTGAGTCTTCTGTTGCAATATTTTTTTAGGAATACACAAACTGACTGTATAAAGTTACAGTTCAGAGATGCTTCTACAAATGCAATCAACAAGAAGCATAGACATGTTGAATAAGGTTGTTAAGAAGGATTGTTTCACATAAGACTGGGGCATGCTAAATTAGTGACATTGAGTTACAGGCACAAAGGCTCAAATGGCCAACCCTTAGCCTGTAAGTGCTGGGAATCCTATATTGACATTGATTTGTGTTCCAGCTGCTTCACTTCCCATCCAGCTCCCTGCTTGTAGCCTGGGAAGGCAGTCGATAATGGCCCAAAGCTTTGGGCTCCTGGTTCCTGGCTTTGGATCTGCTCAGCTCTAACCACTGAAGGCATTTGGAGAGTGATGCCAAATTCTTTCTCTCTGTAAATCTGCCTTTCCAATAAAATTTTTAAAAATCTTAAAAAAATAAACTTGTGAAACTGATAACAGTATTTGGGATGGGAAATCAGATATCAGAGTAAAATAAGGTATTTTTCTTGTTTTTTTTCCTGTTGAACAAATAACAAGGTTCATGATAATATTGGTAACAAATCTTCCTCGAGAAACTTATCAGTTACATATTTTCACATAAAATTCCCAGATCTTTTTGTAAATAATATTAATATTTTAAGATGATAAACTAGATATATTTATCTATTCTAAAACTCAGTGAAACAAAAGCAAAATTTATAGTCTCAAGCTCCTTTGTCTGAATTTAATTTAAATTAGTCAATAACAAGAAGACATCATTTGCCAATAGACCCATTTATGTAGAACACTTGGTACTTACGGCATTATGGTATATAAACTTTTACCTTATTCCTTGGCTATGTGTTAAAAAAAGAAGAAAAATGTAATATTATCCTACATGATTTTAGGGGCTTCTGGAGAATTGACCAATTCAATTTGTTATCTGCCATGAGTTCCAAAAGGTGAATTTTATAGGGCTTTTTTCCTTGCTTTAGAACATGTATTTATAGTAAGCATGAAAGTCCAGATGAATATATTACTTCTGTTTGTTAATTTCCACCATGATCTTTAGAGCCTCTGGGTCATTTCCCCTGATATTTTAAAAGTATCTGTTCAACAGATGAAATGGTTTTGAAATTTTATTTATTTACAATGAATCCCAAGCCCTTTCATTCCCTGAGGAACAGGGCACTTTGTAGAAGTAGTTTCTGTTTCCTGTTGTTCTTCAAGGAATCAGGCTTGGCAAAAGTTTCCTGGGGAATAATTAAATATCAATAGAGCTTCAACTGGAAGACCTATCATTAGAGTCTCTGTTTCTATTGTGAAGAAAGAGAAAAAAAAATACTTTGCACACCAATATGAATTCTGTTTAGAATGAAATATGAAATTTCTTTAGAGAAATGTTGATTATGCTATGTTTGTATTGCTGTCATTAAAAATATCTTCTTTGTACAGCCACGGTGCTGATCTTGTAAGTTAAATCATAAATTTAATTGTACTAATTTCAGGATGACAATATAAGCACAACACAAAATCTCACCATAGGCAAGTTTGGACATTCATTGACAAAAGCTATAGCTCTTTTGTTAGGCATAAAACGAATACAACACGTCTCAACCAGCCTTAGGAGAAGTTCTGGCCCAAGGAGTTCTTGCATTGATCAGAGGGCACACCTCCATCTCTGTGGCTGGTTCAGGACTGAATGTGCAAAACATGGCCTTTGCTTAAATCCTGTGATGGATCCTGAACGCTGCAGCTGGAGACTCTGCTTGTTGCTCTCCTCACAACAGATGATGTGAAGGGAGTTTATTTGCTTATTTGCTATTTCTCCTGTGTGTACCAGTCTGGAAGTTTTCATTCCCGTACCTTCCCTCTGGGTTTGGGTTTGCTGCTCTGTGCACAGGCACCCCACCCACATCAGGTTGCCCACATACAAAGTGCCCTTCTAACATCACTTCCTAAAACTGCAGTATCCAATTGCTCTTTGTTTTGATGTGGTCCCATTTGCTTATTTTGGCTTTGACTACTTGTCAAATCCTCAATTAAAAAAATCTTAATTAAAAATCCTCAATTAAAATTCTAAAATTTCGTTTTTCATTTAAAAAGATTCATCATTCATTCATTCATTCATTCATTCATTCATTTATTTTTGGGGAAAGGCAGATATACAGAGAGAAGGAAAAACAGAGAGGAAAAGCTTCTGTCCGATGGTTCACTCCCAAGTGGCTGCAATGGCTGGAGCTGAGCCAATCCAAAGCCAGGAGTTTCCTCCAGGTCGCCCACGTGGCTGCAGGGTCCCAAAGCTTTGGGCCATCCTCGACTGCTTTCCCAGCCACAGGCAGAGAGCTGGATGGGAAACGGAGCTGCTGGGATTAGAACTGGCACTCATATGGGATCCTGGTGCATTCAAGGCGAGGGCTTAAACCGCTACGTCATCACACCAGGCCCTAGTTTTTCATTATTGATTCCACCACTGCACACTAAATCCTGTCATCACATCATCAACCAAACATCAAGAAACAAAGAGATGCTGGCCAAGATTTTCCCAACAGGCTTTTCAAACACACAGTTCATGGATTTTCTCTTACAGGGTTTAGAAAACAGGCACATGGATTTTGAAAAAGATAAACTAAATGGTGTCATATATACATTTCTGTGGTTGAAAATGTGTTTTTAGGTAAACACAATAAGGTTTGTCTCCCTTTGTGTGACAATGCATGCAACAGAGCAGCAGGACTGCCTAAGGACCTTCACATTCAAGTCATTCATATCAATAACTTTATTTTTAAAGATTTATTTCTTTCAGAAAGGCAGATATACAGAGAGAAGGAGACACTGAAAGATCTTCCAACTGCTGGTTCACTCCCTAAGTGGTTGCAATGGCTGGAGTTGAACCAATCAGGAGCCAAGAGACTCTTTGGGGTCTTCCACATGGATACAGGGTCCCAACGTTTTGGTTCATCCTCTACTGCTTTCTCAGGCCACAAGTAGGGAGCTGGAAGGGAAGTAGAGCAGGTGGGACGTGAACTGGTGCCCATTTGGATCCTCAGCATAAAAGCTGAAGATTTAGCCAGTAGACTATTATGCTGGGACCTCAATAATATTTCAAAGCCACCTTAGCATACAAGATTCCGTTATCTGGTGCAGTGCTGACACTCATTCTTCCAAGAAATCTTCTTAACCAGTTGAACATGGCATTAGAGTGCCAGAATGTCTCCTGCCCACTGGCGTGCATCACTTTCTGGCCACGTACTGTTACTGGAGGCCTCAGGAACAGCAGAGAATCACAGAGCACCACTGAGCTCCTTGCTGTGCTTCCCTTGCAGTGATGAGCTCAAAGAGGAAGGCCCTCTCTGACTCCAGCATGGAGCCTGCCACCAGCAATGGCTCGGCTGGTTTGCTGCTGCTTGCTTGACAACTCCAGACTGGCTCTGGATTTCAAAGCTCCCCTCACCTCTTCCCCTAAAAATGAATGCTGATGATTTATTCTAGGACTCTCCTTCCCTTGCATTAAATGACACTGAAATTTAGTTTTTAAACATCTCCAAGGACCCTCACAATTCCCTGCTAAAGGTGACCTCTCTGTCTATTCTCCTTCCTCAGATGTGGTTGTTTTACCGGGCAGTCCCCTCCACTGCTCTTTCTGGCCACCCAGGATGCTCCTGCAAACGGTCTGCATAGTAATTATCTGGAGTCTTATTCTCATTTCACGTTCCTAGAGACTTCTTCACAAATGAGTCTATGTCAGGCTCATTGCTAGCAGATTTACATGCAAAATATTAGGCAGGCATTAACATTTAAAAGTGATATACCAGGGCCTGGCATAGTAGCCTAGTGGCTAAAGTCCTCACCTTGCATGTGCCAGGATCCCATATGGGTGCAGATTCTGATCCCGGCTGCTCTACTTCTCATCCTGCTCCCTGCTTGTGGTCTGGGAAAGCAGTCGAGGATGGCCCAAAGCCTTGGACCCTGCGCCTTTGTGGGAGGACCGGCGGAAGCTCCTGACTCCTGGCTTTGGATTGGCTTAGCTCCAGCCATTGCGGCTGCTTGGGGAGTGAATCATTGGATGAAAGATCTTTCTGCCTGTGTCTCCTTCTCTCTGTATATCTGCCTTTCCAATAAAAATCAATCTTTAAAAAAGTGATGAACCAGAAATTCATAGCAGTTACTAGATTAGATTTGACTTGCAGGCAGCATGGTGCTTCATGTTTCAAGAGGATAGTACAGCTCTAGGGAAAGTTATAGATAGATTGAAGAAGGATTTTAGTTGTGACTAAATTTATATGTCATTTTTCACTCAGGTTAATGTAACAGTCATTTTTGGGAGGCTTGTGTCTTAATCTTGTCACTATACTTCATGAATAATCTAATTAAATAAAAAAACCAAACCATTTGAATGTTAAACTCAGGAGAAGCAAGATTGATATTCCACTTCAGGGTACTGTAAGATGTGATCGGGACAAAAGTCTGAGGGGGTGTTATCTCAGCAAGGATCTCATGCAAAGCCTGAAATTCAGACTCTATTCATTTTCACGTAGGTAAATACACTGTCCTCTCATGCTAATAGAAATGGACAAGTCCTGGGCAAGGTGGTTTTCTGTAGCCAGAAGGACAATTGTCAGAACTTTTTCAGACAGGTGAGCTGTTTGGCTTGTCAAGTTTTGTACATGTTGGCCCCCAACCACAAGGTGGCAGGCTAATCATCATTTCATGCAAACTATAAAGAGCATATTGAGTTGGCCTATGCTGCATACACTGATGCTGGGAGAAATTTAGAACAAACATTAATTGGCATTACATTAGCAAGAGTAACTGGGTTTCTTCTGTAACTTACTCCTCTCTCATTACTAAGTTTGAATTGGAAGAATCTAGGGAATATTTAGGTTTTCATCATGTATCTCAATGCCATTTCATATTTGCTGATTTCATGCTGATTTACTGGCTCTCTGGTTTCCTTCAAGCAAACTTCTTGGTATTACTCCAGTCAATGTGCCACCTCCTTCCAAGTCAATTTCAACCCTTCCACTTTTAATCTAAGCCTAAAGGTAGTTGAAGAAAATCACTTTTCTTCAACAAGAGGTTGACAAGTCAACCTTTCTGATAAGAGCAGCTTTCCTCAGAATTTTCAGCATATGTCTACACTGAAGCATGGATCCTGTATGTCTTCACTGTTATTCTCCAGTTTCTCCTGTATGTTTCTCTTTCTTACACTCATCTCTGTGATGTATTATAACAATTGTTGGCAGCTCTTCGTCTTCTCCTTTACTAAACTTCAGTAGGTAGCTGGCCCCGGACAATCACCCTTGTAGGTGGACATGTGCCACATGGCCTGGATGTGCTAGGGTAATATTGAGCTCAATATCCTGTTAGGAGAGTTGAACTATTTAGTGTATTGGCAACTAATCAAACAAAAAGCCCTTTTCTTTGGGATCAGGAGGCCATTCGTTTTCTGAGCTCGTGATTGAGTTTATGAATTTGGCCCCTGTGCAGAAGCTAAAAACTGAAGCCACGTCAATGGGAATGAAGCAATCCACTGTGTGGGGCCAAGGTGCTCTTTCTTGGTAAGGGTGGCCTCCGAGGCTGCAGGCTGGGAGGGGCGCCTTCTTCGGGCAGTGCAGCTCAGCACGTGTGGGCTGTCCGTTCACTCATCTTCCCTGAGTAACGTGAATGGTGCTGACACTTTTACATTCCTTTTGAAATCAAGAAGAGGGAAAGAGAACCACTGTGTGATTAATACCAACCTTTGAGCAGTAATTTACAGCCTTCTGACATTAGGTTTGATTTTTACAATTCTGTGGCTGTTTCTGTGGACTTGTTACAGCAAGATGTAACTACTTCACAATGAGAATATTTTTTCTTTCTGTGGTTAAGGATTTTCATTGTGTTTTTCTATTTGCACCATTAAATTCTTTATTTTTCTTGTTTCAGTTTGATTTTTCTTTAATTTCTTTTAATTTATCTCCCTGCAGTATTTCTCATCCATGCCACAAGCAGGGTTTCTGTTTTTTTTTCCTCTCCCTGTAATTGCATCTCCGTGTTTTCAAGGAATTTTTACAATCATTAAAAAAAAAAAAGCAAAAACTCCCTTTCAGGCATTTTTTCAGTCATTTCATTCTTTCAAGTCCAGTATGATATAGTTTTGTGTTCTCCATGAGGATTTGCATTGTCTTCCTTGTCCACACTTTTTGTATTTCTACATTTGTTTTTATGCATCTGGGTTATTACTTCATGGTATATCCTCCCAAGCCTCTCTTTTTGGAAGTATGTTTCTCTGGCTTGATTAATGCCTCTGACTCACAGCAAGCATTCGAAGGTGTGTGTGGGACCACGGGACTCCAGTCAGCATTCAGGACGGGGGTGAGAATGCAGAGTGACACCCCAGTTAAACATGGTAGATATTTTGTGATTATCATCAGTACGGAAAAGGGCTTGCTCGCAACTTCAGGTCTTTCTGTGCCAAACTAAAGCAGCTAATTCACTGCCTTGGGTGAACTCACAGTGCCCATGTACTCTATCCATTCAGGCATGTGGACCCCTTATAGCTCCTACGCACTCCAACCTGGGGGCACGGAGGCTCTTCTCCAATATTCACAAAGTTCTTAGTTTCCAGAGTTTCATAGCTCTTGCACTGTCACAGGATTTCCACCACCACAGGGTGAAGGGGAGCCCTTCTCTGCCCTGTGGGCTGCTCATCCCTCACAAAAGTCAGCTGCGGCTCTGTCCCAGCAAGCTGTCAGTGCCCTGATGTGTTTGGGGAAGCAACATGGCATCCCCTCAGGGGGTTAAGTGGGCACCCTGCTCCACAACCAGGCCTCCAGACTGGATTCGGAATCAGTGATGACCTCCGAGTTCTCCTGTGAGCAAAGTCCTTAGTGTCATGTAGGCTGCTTCAGGGTTTCTCCACCCGCTGCTGGCTGAGGTAGTACACTGCAGGCTGCTGTGACTGCGTACACTGTACTTGGTATTTCAAGGAATCCCTGTCCTATTCTGCAAGCCTCCCATGGCAACTTCAAAATGTCTCCTGGGTACATGGTTCTTCAGCCTTTCTTCTGGCATCTTCTTATAGTTAAAATTGATGCATCTTCTCCATAATCAGCAATTGTGGATCCTTTCCGATCACTTCTTAAAATATCATTATGCCAAAACCAGAGCATACTTTAAAGTACATGTTTTTTTCATTTACTACCGCCTAGCCCAGCCCATTGGGTCCCTAAACCCTGCCCTTATGTGAATTGGCTTGTTTTGTGACCCAACTGGCATAACCCACACTCCTTTCTGGTGCTTGGATTTGCCAGCGAGTGATATGAAATGGCCCAGCCTGACCCACACCCGACTTATGCCAAATGTATGCTAGTGGGTACCATTCCCTAGCCTGTCTGGCCTGCTCCCTGTTTTGGTTCTGGTGCTCACCTACTTTGTCCTAACAGAGGAGTTTCCCAAGCTCCACCCAGAATCTCTCCCAGAGTCAGATCTCGCATCCATCAGTGGTTCCGTTGGCCAGCCTTACTTGGTCCACCTCCTGTCCTAGCAGCAACAGTGCCTTTTCCTGACTGGCCCTCACCCATTCTGGTTCTTGCTGTTGGGTGCTAAAGTCCGGCCAAGCCTGATCCACACCTAGACACAGCTCACGCATAGTGCAGCAGGGGCAGAGACCTAGCCTAGCCCATCCTACACCTACCTTGGTTCTCACGAGCACCAGTGGGTGTTGGAGTTTAGCCTAGTTTGGCATACTCCAGACCCAGTTCACACCCATGTTGAAGGACACTGCAGCCGTGCATGGACTAAACAGCAGTCCCCACTCTGGCCTTTGCACTAACCAGTGGGAACCATAGCCCAGCCAGGGTGTCCCCTTTGCTCCCCAACCAGGCCTGTTCCCAGCTATAGATCTTGCCTGTGCCAGTGGTTGCTCTGACCCAGCTTGGCATACCCCGTCCCTTGTCTTGGCCTTTGCCTCTTCATGCTGTGGCCTGGTCTGACCTGGCTGGCTCCAGTCCCAACTCTTGCTGGCAGGTGCTGGAATCTAGCCCTGCTCAGTCTGCTCCTATCCCTGGTTAGTGTCATTGCCCAGCCTAATGTGACCCGTCCCCTGTTTCAACATTCAGGCAGGTACTAAAATGTAGTCCTGCTAGACAGGCCTCCAGCCCTAGCGTTTGATGGTCAGCATTGTTCCATGCAAACAAGCTGAACTCCAGATTCCCACGTGGGCTGGTGCATGAATCTGATCCATACAGATCTTTCATTCTCTCCCCTTGACACCACCAGGTCTAAATCCCCTTGTTCACCTGCAAGTACAGTGGCCCTACTGTTGGGTGGTCCTTCAGGATTCATTCCTCACCTCACTGTGACCTTATCCATGGATGTTCTTAGGCAATAATTCCAGACACCCAAGACCCCAGAGTTTGCTGCCAGGTGACCAGTGGGCAAAGCCCACTCTGTTGTCGCTCTGGCGACCTGCAAGTCCAGGGTTCGCCCACTGCCTAGTAGTAGTGCACAGGAAATTAGGATCCCAGCAGTAAGTCTGGCCTAGCATGGGTTCTCCTAGCCATAGCCATGTGGTTGGGAGTTTTAGACATCTGTACGTTTGAGCGGACTTATTTGGACTCTGTCCACCAACATGGTGGTGGTGGTTGGAGCCAAGATCCTGAGCATGTCCAGAATAGTCCAAGATCCACCTGCAGTATGATCACTGTGGATGGAGGAAATTCCCAGACCTTGGACTTGGACAAGCCCAGGATTGGCAGTGGTGGATGGGGAGCTAGGATCTTCAGCAAGAAGCCTGGCTTGGCATGGGTTCTCCCAGCCGCAGCCACATGGCTGGGAAATTCAGACACCTGCACCTCTGAACAGACGTACCTGGACTCTGCCCAGAAGTACAATCTAAATATTTGAAAGGTAGGTTCTCCAACATTGTTTTTCTTTTTCATGATTGTTTTGATTTTCTGATTTATCTTGCAATCCCATAGAATTCTAGAGGCATGTTTTTCATTTCTCAAAGAAAAAAAAAAGACCTTTAGGATTGTTACAAATGTTGAATCTATACATCACTTTTTAATATTGCCATTTTAATAATATTAAACCTTATAATTAATGAACATGGATTTGATTTTCATTTAAAATTTACTTTAGGGGCTGGCATGATGGGATATCAGGCTAACCCTCTGTCTGTGGTAGCAGTATCCCAAGTGGGCACTGGTTTGTGTCATGACTGTTCCAATCCAGTTCCCTGCTATGGCTTGGGAAAGCAGCAGAGGATGGCTCAAGTCTTTGGACTGTACTCTTGTGGGAGACCCAGAAGAAGTTCCTGACTCCAGGCTTTGGATCAGCTCAGCGGTTGCAGCCATACATGGGAGTGAACCAGCTCTTCAGTGAATTAGCTCTTAAAGTCTTGTGTGTTTATGTGAGTTTGCATTTAAAAATTTTTTTCTGTATTTAAAATCAAGTCAAATATGAACAGAAAAATTTTATTTCATTCTTTCTTTCTTTTTACCTCCTTTTAGGTTGTCAAAGTAAGAAACTGGATCTGTACATCATATAGGACACTGAGGAAAGGACTGTCTCAGAGGTAAATTCAAAGAATTTGGACTCACAAACATCTTTCCCCCAAATTCATCTTCTAGAAAACCTCTTTTCAGAAATGACACCACTAACAATTTTTATCCTTATGTAAAAATTTAGTCATTTATAATTGCATACAATGCTTCACATTGCTTTCTGAATTTTATAGTCTGCATTTACACCATATAGAAAATTGAACAAAACTTGTTTTTACTCTAATTTGCTTTCTTCTATAAAAATAAAATTTTAAAAACCAAATTATTTTGAAGTAATTTTAAAGCATGATTTTTAAAACAGTTTAGGTAACTCAGAAAATAAGTGAATAAAACTGACAAATAGGAAAAGATTGAAAAAATTACTAATGGCACTCTAGGTTTAACTCAATCTTTTAACTTTTCCTTAATTTTTTTCCATTTCTACCTTATTGTTAATCAAACTGTAATTGTGCAATTGGAATATTTTATCACTTCTGTAGTATGTCTCTAATTTCAGCATATTTTTAAGTGTTTACTTTTATACTGGTAAAGTATTTTGTCATGTATGAACGCCACAAACTAGTGTCCATATAGGATGCTGGCATGCAGGCAGTGGCTTTACGCACTGTGCCACAACCCTACTTCCTTCCAAAATAAATTTTTAAGACCATTTATAGGACACGCATGGAACACCAGTGAGTTCGTGCACATACGCATCACCATTTTTTTTTTTTTTGTAGGGCTGTCAACCAAACTGCTTCCTGATTTTCTGCTAAGGAATCTCTTAGGCACTATCAGTTGCACTGTAAGGTTCGCCAACCACCAGGGAAAGAACGCAATTGGAGAGTAGAGAGAAAGCTGAGAACCGCGGGGCCGAAAAGGCACAGAAGAAAAAGGCGTGCAAAGAAGCGCGCAGAAGGCTTTTTATACCCGTGATTCTCATCAGGAGAGAACATGTTGATCCGAGCGCGTCATTGGTCCTTCAGAGCTCCGTTGTCCTGGTGATGAACCGGATCTACACCGCCTCTTCCGGTTCTGCGGTACCAGTGATGTGTTGGGCAGATGCAAACTCCGCCCACCTTCGTAGCCATGGTAACTGTCAGAGGCAAGGACTGTGGGTGGTGACTCAATTTCAGTTCCTGAAGCAAGATCTCTCCCACTTCACTCTGAGGGAAGATTAGAAAGACCACATCTTTCTAAACATAGATTTTTGAATTAAAAGTTAAATATTTTTATGTCAATAAATAAAATTTATTGTGACACAGGAAGAAGAACATTTTATATAACCATGGATGAAGAGAAAAGTCTTTATTACAGTAAATATCTGTAAAGTTTGGTTTATTTCCTTTTTTAATTTTCCTAATTATAAAATAAATTGGGAAACAGCTCTGTGAAACTTTTCTGTTTTGGAAAAAATTTAGCATTATGTTAACATTTTGTGAATCCATCAAATATACTTCAAAATATGATTTTTAAAAGCAGTAACATAAACTGTGTCCTGGATATATGAAAATTCGTTGTTTCAATCCCCAGTCGTTGAATATTAAAAGATATGATTTTAGCATTATAAATATTTTTTCAATGAATTTATAGGTTTATTTGACACAGTGATTGATTTACCTGTTCTCATTGCATTGAGAAACATGATAAATAGTCTTCATTTATCCGTGTCTTTTCTTTTTTCAATGTATCAGGCTGAGTATTCAGTTTATTTCAAGCTTACATCTTTTTCCTGGTGAGTACTTTAGTAACTGCGTGGCTATAATGTAGTACCTTTGTGGATGTTATGAAGGGCATTTCCCTTTCTTCACATTTTTTTCCTGCCTACAATTGTTTACTTAGTTTGCATTTAGCTAACAATTTAAAGTTCCCCTCTGTCTCTCTTTCGTGAGTGGGAGGGTTGGAGGTTTAAATACCAGCCTCTCCTTCTTTTGATGAGTGAATATTGGACCGTTGCTTGTGGTTCACTTCCCCCTCTCCTGCCAAGGGGCACTGAAGAGGGCTCTGGAGGCCATTCCTGGCCCAGCAAGGGTTTGTTGCTCCAGGAGCTGAAATGTGCAGTCGCACATTGCGTTTACTTCCAGGGTGCACAAAAGCAATGCTAAGATTTGCAAACATACTTCTCTGCGTTGTAGGTTAAGGGCTCAGTAGACTAGTCTTAATTAGTTTAATATTGAAGTGGTGAATTAAGGTAGGCTGACAAACCTATACTATCTCCTTTGTGTGGCTGAAATGAAAATGCCCATGTGAATCTTGCCTTTAGCTTGATATCTATTTATTAAGGCTCAGTATGACCAGACCAGTTTGAAAATGAATTTGGGAGCAACATACCTCATTTCAGACATTGGCTATAATGCATTCTTTCTATCATCAGACGATATATTTTCTGCATGCTTACTGTTCATGTTAACACACATAGAGAAATACATTTTTAAAATAAAGTACTGAAGACACAGATTATTATTGTTTCATTGGGCTTGTCCCATTTGGTCCTGCTCCTATATCTTACCTTGATGTTTTAGTGCTTTGATTCTCTTGCTTTGAGAGCTTGTGGATGGTTCTGAGATAACAATAGAAGATCTGTATATGTTATACAAATTTAAATCAATGTGAAAACATAACCATTTGTAGATAAATTCCTTATAAAACACACCATTTAGATATTAGGTTGCTAAGAATAATTCTTTTGGATAGTCCACTTGAAGAAGACTTTCAGACACCAAAAGATGCACAAAATAACTTGTGAAGATAAAAAGGATTACTCTAGTTATTCTTGCGGGAGATGACGTCAGGGTGAGGAGGAAGAGAGTGATGTGGTAGCTCAGGTTCAATGTGACAGAATTGATTGGAATTTTAGTGTGGCAGCCCCTTCTCTGACTCTCTCTCACCCTGTTTCGAAGTGAGGCTAATTAATGCATGTAGAGCTGGAAGTGAAGTTAATTTTGGATAAAATGTTAAGTTGATTCAACACCCAAGCTGCTATGATCGAAGCAAAACAAATGGATAAGGAGTATATTTGCGTGGTGTGTGTGTGTGTGTGTGTGTGTGTATGGAGATAGTTGATGGACTTGAGATTTCCAATCCCAGTGAAGCGAGGGTTTGGAGATAAATTTATACATACCTGCACAAGGAAAGAAACTGACCAATTGGCACCTTGGTTACATGCGATTTTGTCTTCAAAAGTATCTGCGAATATGAAGCATTTTCTTTCCAGGTAAAACACATTGGAATCATGATACAATAAAATCTAAGACAAAGAGTTAGTGTAATATCTGTAATGTTTCATTTTGCATTTGAATCACAGAAACATATGCCTTGAGAAGTTCTAGGAATATTTTTTTTCTCAAATTTACTAGAATCATTACTCTCCCACATGTTTATGTGACTGTATGTCCAACACATATTTCAATTCTAGTTCTTGAGAGACTGTCTTTGATCACATCTTGTAATCCTGAACAGCTTTCTCAGAGCCTCTTTTACTTCCTTATTACGGAGGCTGTAGATCAAGGGATTGAAAAGTGGAGTCAACACAGAATAAAATAAAGTCACAATTTTCTGGATCCCAGCTGGGTTGCCTGCGGTGGGACTCACATACATCACCATGATGGAGCCATAGAACAGGCACACCACAGCCAGATGGGAGCCACATGTAGAGAAAGCCTTTTTCCGGCCTTCAGCCGAGGGGACCCTGAGCACAGCCCTGATCACAAGGGCATAAGAGCTGGTAATGAAGAGGAAGGTAGAGAAAATTAGGACTGAGCTAAATACGGCACAGATGGTTTCAGTGGAAGTAGCTGGCACACAGGACAACTTCAGAAGGGGCCCAGGGTCACATAAAAAGTGATCAATGATATTGGGGCCACAAAAAGGAAGCCTGGAGATCAGATAAACTGGAAGGAGGAACGAGGAGAAGCCACACAGCCAGCAACAGGCTCCCATTCTGCGGCAACGTCGAACCGTCATGATAATGGGGTAGTGCAGGGGCCTGCAGATGGCAAGGTACCTGTCAAAGGCCATCGCAGACAAGAAGAAAGTCTCCGTGGTGCCCATGGAGAAGAAGAAGTAGAACTGAAGGAAGCAGCCAGAGAAAGAGATGGTGCTGGTCTCTGAGAGAAAGTTAACTAGCATATTGGGGACAGTAGAAGTGACGTACCAGATCTCCAGGAAGGAAAAATTGGCCAGCAGGATGTACATGGGGGTGTGGAGATGTTGGTTCCACCACACAGCACAGATGATGCACAGGTTTCCAATTAGGGTCAGCACATAGATCACCGAGAAGAGGGAGAAAAGGAGGATCTGAATCTCGCCGGTACAAGGAAATCCAAGAAGAACGAATCTGTTCACAGGGGCTGAGTGATTATGACCTCCTGGGTTGTTCATTTTAATTTCTCCTACTACTGCAATAATAGGAAAAATTATGTTACAAATGGCTTTCTATAAATTTTCTCATGAACATTTTCTCAGAATTTCTTTACAACTCAATTAATGGCATGGTCTTAGGTAACCAAAATATTGTTAGCTTTCTTTGCCGCGGTATGACACTGGGAGGAAATCAAGAACTTGGGGAGTTTGGGTGTTTATTACAAGTTTTGTCATATTGACCACTATGTCTGTCATGGTCCATTAACACCAACATGTGTTTAGTGTTCTCGTTACATTAAATGAAATAGATGCTTGCTTGCCAGCTCAGGATTTGCAATTATCTCAGAAACACCAACCAAGGCAAAACTTATGTAAACTCTGAGGAGGTTTAAACAACTGTTCAATTCATATACTGAGGAAGAAATATTAAGATTATATAAACACACAACTGGAATTTATTTCCTGTACAGTCTTAAAAATATCACATGCATGATTTTAGATGGCGATTTAATTCATGTAGTGTTGTAAATATTAGGAGAGGTGTAAGAAAAATGACTTGCAATCAGTAGTGACTTCTAGTAAGGCAAGTAGCGAAGTTTCTATGTCTATTATTTAAAAGACGTCAATGATAGAGTATGGAATTTTAAGTTTAGTGATATGTGTATAGTTAATCCAAAAATTCCTCCTTTTTAATTTAATCTACTTTGCCATTGAAAATTATTGAGCATAAGAAGCTTAATGAAGAGCCTGGCACAAGTGGCTTGATTGGTTAATCCTCCCTCCTGATGCTCCTGGATCCCATACAGGTACCAGTTCACATCCTGGATGCTCCATTTCTCATCCAGCTTGTGGCCTGAGAAAGCAGTGGAGGGTGGCCCCAAATCCTTGGGATCCTGAGTCCACATGGAAGACCTGAAAGCAGTTCCTGACTTTTGGCTCCACAGCAGTTTAGCACTGGCCATTACGGCCATTTGGGAAGTGAGCCAGTCAAAGGAAGATCTTTCTTTCTGTCCCTCCTTCTCCAATAAATCGTCTTTCCAATAAAAGTAATAGTTTTTTTTAAAAAAGAAACTTGGTGCAGTGCCAAAATAGATGAACATTTAAAATTAAGTTGATATGATTTTGGTGGAGAATACCAGAAGAATCCTCTTTAACGGAAGCATGCTTCAGGAAGAAGCCGCAAATATACCCAACAAGAGACTTTGGTCTTAGTTGAAATTTATTAGGAGTCATTTGATTTTTAATACAAGAAAATACTTCAGGATGACACTTAATATTTGCCACAAAAAGCAAAGGTATGCAGAGTGTGAAATTACTGAAAGTGCTGATATTTGAATGATATTTGAGACTGTGTACACTGACTGTTTAATCTTACTCCATTAGTTGGAGCTTCAGTGTTAAAAGTTCTTTTGGTTTTCTTGACTTCTAAGTGTATTTTCAGAATCTGTGTCGTCACAGTCCATCTTCTCCTACTTCACTTTTTCTGTTAAGTTACCCTTTAAATAGTCCCTTGACTTTCAAATGATTTCCATGAGATAAAACCACAGTTTCCATGTTGAGTTGTGAAATCTTTTCTGCAACCTGGATTTGTTTGTCTCTTATCTCTTTTTTTTGACTTCTAATACAGCTAAAATTTAAGACCGAAACAGATCTTTTGGTTTTTCTCTCCACAAACTTATTGGTCCTTGTTTTCTCACCACTTTACTAAACAGAACTTTGATTTACTCAGTGGTTCAGGGCACAGATTTTGTCCATGTTATGTTTTACCACCACTCTCTACTTCATGTCCAAACTACCTTGAAGTCCTTAAGGCCTTCTGTTCAAAACATATTCAGAATTGAATCAATTTTAGCATTCCCCATCAGTTTTAACTCCTGGTTACACCCAGAGAAAATTCTCACATTCACATTCATAGAAACTGCTTGTTGATGTATATAAACAGAACAGATTCCATGTATTTCATTCATTTCATACACACATGTCAAAGCTTCTGGTATTCTCACCCTCTCTCTCCCATTTCCTTTCTTTTTTCCTTTTAATTTTGTGATACATTACTTTCCATTTACTCTATCATCACAGATTTAATCCCACATGAAGTAAAAAATTCATCACATAGAAAGTAGAAAGACCACTACTCCTTGGGAGTAGAGACAAGAGCTATAAATAATAATCAAATCTTGCTGTAAATTTGACTCATATACATTGCATTTTGTACTCTAGATATTAACTACCACAAGTCAGAGAAAACATTGCTACAAAGTTGAAGCTATGTGTATCTAATTGTATCTTTAATCTTTGTATCAACTGGCTGGTCTTATTTTTAAATAGTTAAGTGAACTAACCATTTGAAACTTCTCCTTTTTAAGGATAGGCTGCAGTCACTGATACTTTTATTTTTTCTTCTTTAGTTAATGCACTAATTAGTTAGAACACTAATGCATTAATTTTTATTAATTTTTAATAAAAATTCCTTTGACTTCTGATACTGAGGTCCAGAAATCTTGTATATGTGACTAAATATGTAATGATGTATGGAATAAGCTTGTCATTGCAAAACATACTTCTGTTCTATCTGGTTTTTTAGTTAAGCTAACATTTGAATTAAAGTGAGATATTTTATAAAATATATTTGTAAATGAATGTGTTTGTTTAGAATGTTTCTGATCCTGGACATTTTATTATATTTGTATAGTTGGAAATATCACCAGTTTCTATTACCAGAGAGCTATTGTAAACTACATTTTCATGTAAAGAAAATACAACACAGGGTTAGAGGAAAATGAAAAAGACATGAAGCAAAAAATCTGGATGAAGCCTTACCTGAAGTTATTGGATGAGCGGTATAGAGTCATGTTAGAAGGTAGACATCCAAATTTAACTTTTTCTCTCAGAGCATATGAGTCAGCCCCAGTTTCCTTGCCTCATATTTCAGCAGAAATAAAAGTGCAGCAAAGATGAGTATAGTGGTGCTAGCATACAAGTTCCTCAGCAGGCTTTCTGAAAGAGAGTGAGGCTTGGCGAAGGTAACATCATCAAATGGAGCAACCATGTGTAGCCCACACATGATCACAGGGTTTAGCCTAAAAAGATGGATATCTGTTGATATGGAGGACACTGTGGCCTTTCCAGTTTTCGAGACCCAGTCACATCTTTGTCTCTAGAATACAATATGTAGCAGACACATTCTGAACCGTGGCCTCTCTGTCTTCAACTGCACATCACGGTAAGGCTGGTTACCCAGAGCACACTGCCCCAGTTAACCTCATACCTGCTACTGAGCTGCAGTCCTGACCTACATTACTTCATAACTGGGCTAAGATTTATTATTGATGTCTTTGGATTATCCAACTTCTCCTATTGGTCTCATCTGGGGTAACAGTGAGAAAGTCTTGGCCAGGACTCAAATAGCACTTCATTCCCTGAATCTAAATTGACCCAGTCTCTAGGGAAAGGGAGAAAGATGAGTCTTGGGTCTCATCTCAAAAATAATTGGATTTAAACTTTGCATCAGAATGTTGAGTATATCCACACGTGTCTGTATATGTTTTTATGTACTGTACTATGCTTTTCCACAAATGACACTGGATTTAAGAATTAAAATCAGGAACAATGGTTCTATGAAGTCTAAGATAGAAAATTAGAAATCAACTGTTGCAGAGATTTCATAAAGCAATTAAAAAACTTGTCTACCTGCTCCCTTCTTTCTTTCATTTTGCACACACACACACACACACACACACACACACACACTCAGTCCCAAGTGCACTGTAGCTAAGTTGGGAATTTTGGATTAATACTAATCATTGTATTTGTACTTAACTTTAAACTATTGTCTTAACTGTAAACTACTCATTGTTCCAGTATTGCTTCAATTACAAAAAAGATTAAACACTTAAAGAAACACTATTATTATCACAACTAAAAATATTAGTGTATAATTGGAAGCAATGATTTAAAAACCAGGAGGACATAATCACATTTAATTCTACATAGATAAGATACAGAACTCTACATAATACCTCTCATAAGAACATGATCAAACTGCAGTGAATTTGAAGGAACGTTTTTTTTTTTTTTTGGTTTAGTTTTGTTTTAAGTATTTTTATTTTCGCTATTTCTGATCTTTCAATGATGTTTGATGACTCCTGCTATTTTCTTAACAGATTTTTTTATTTGAAAGCCAAAACAACAGAAAGAGAAAAGGCGAAGCAAAGTTATATTCCATTTGCTGATTCATTCCCCAAATGTGCTCAGTGGACAGAGGTGAGTTGGTCCAAAGCCAGGAGCTTCTTCCAGGTCTCTCAAGTGAGTGCAGTGGCTTGAGGACTTTGGTATCTGATTTCCTTCCCAGGAAATCGTAGGGAGCTGGATCAAAAATGGAGCTTCCAGGTCCAGGAACAGTACTCAAACAGGCACTTCAACATAGAATGCTAATGTACTAACGGCTTAAACCACTGCACCTTGGTGTTGGCTTCCCAACAAACTGTTTCAATGTCTCAACATCATTATTTTTGTACCAGAAGGAAAGCAATTTACAGATTTGGAAATATGGAAACTGAGCATTAGTAGAAGAAACTGGGGTATTTAAATTTAAGAATAAGAGAATATTATACCCGAACAAACACAGAATGGTAATTTAGTGGAGCAGCTGAATACATCCCATTTAATTTACAAAGCCCAGAGTTAGAAATTTTAGTAAAATTTGGTGGGGAACACATTATATTTTAATGCAGAAAATAATTTTCTAGAAGAAGTTGACTTAGTGATGGAACAAGATACTCTGAAATATTACTTTTTAAGATTTATTTATTTTTTATTATTATTTTTTCATTGGAAAGGCGGATATACAGAGAGGAGAGACAGAGAGGAAGATCTTCCATCCGATGATTCACTCCCCAAGTGAGCCGCAACGGCCGATGCTATGCCGATCCGAAGCCAGGAGCCTCTTCTGGGTCTCCCACACGGGTGCAGGGTCCCAAAGCTTTGGGCCGTCCTCTGCTGCTTTCCCAGGCCACAGGCAGGGAGCTGGAAGGGAAGCGGGGCTGCCGGGATTAGAACCGGCGCCCATATGGGATCCTGGGCTTGCAAGGCGAGGACTTAACCACTTGCGCCAACGCGCCGGGCCCGTGAAATATTACTTTTAATCATAAATTTTATCAGATGAAGACTAGGAAACTGATATAAAAATTAGATTCAAATCATGTTGCATCTAAACTTTCCTGACACACACTTAGGGTAAGAAAGCCACCCAGATAGACCCAATGACATGAAACACTGTACTGGGAAATATTAACATTAGGGAGAAACTGGGATTTTACTTAACCTTGACTTGCCCTATTCTTCTGAGACAAAATAGTTTTTCACCATTAAAAATGCATATGAGATTTTATTTTTGTGCATTTTTTGGGGGGGCGGGGTTGGGGTGGTAGCAGATGTCTTGCATTGGGAAGGACCAGTAGGAATCAGGAGTGTCTTTTGAATGAGTGTCTTGGCTTCCAAACGCTTTGAAACATGTGCTCCCACTGAGATTGGGTGCCTCTTTTGCTTTTTTTTTTTGTACTTATTTTGAAAGAATTACAGAGAGAGTAAGTGAAGTGCTCCTTTGTGGCTGAGTTTCTCACACCCTTTTATCTTCTCTTTCTTGTTCAGCTTTCTCTAGCCTGCTCCGAAGCTGCTCACAGAATGTATCCCACTGCACCCTGGATTGGGGCACTTCAAAGCAGTCCTCCTTCTGGAGCCACCGTGTGAGGCGTTGGTAACCTGGCAATTGCTGCTGATCAATAGGCTCCAGAAAGAGTAGCAGCAGGTGAGTAATCCCAGGCCTGGTCACCAAATAATAGGTGGCGAGTCTTAGCTCCAGGTTGCTCCAGGTACTTTCCAGCGCTTGGTAGCTGAGCACACAAAGGATGGCTCTGCTGTTCTCCATGTTGACAGCCGTAGCATTCATCCTGTCTTGGCCAACCCCAAAGTCCCTGTCTGGCAGACATAACCTTAAACCCTCACCGGCAGGAAGAGGCTTCTCCAAGGCAGGAACCAGTTCTTCCAGTACCCAGGCTTGGTCTTGCTCACAATACGATATGAAGACATCATAGTGGAAAGGTCTTCTGGGGACCCGTCCAAACAATTTCCACCACCAGGCATAAAACAGGTTCCACAGGTAGTGAAGCCAGAGCCATTTAGGGCAGCCAAGCAGTGCAAAGATGATGAGCAGGAGCACCAGAGGGAAGCTGATGAGAAAGCCCTGGAGCTCAGGCTCATATGTACAGTGACTAGAAAAGAAGGAAAGCAGGGAAGTCTTGGAATAGTCAGAGGTGTTAGCAATGCAGATAGATGCCTCCAGACCATACACAAAGGTGTTTGGGGCCCGCATTGCCCAGGGCTCCACCCAAGAGCTTTCACACTGGCAGACAAAAGTGACATTGGAGAAATAAATGTACTGGGGTAGCTGGGGGATTATCTCCTGGAGACTGCTGTCCAACCCCAGGGCCCATTCAGAGTTGATCAAGAGCAGCTGGAGTCGGCTCAAGCCCCTGAGGGTTTTGATGGATAGGTTCCTAAGTTTCACATGGCTCAATGCCAACACTTGTAACTGAGGTACCTGCTTTAGTTGCTCCTCCAGTGTCACTGGTCCTAACTCAGAGGGCACGTTTGTATCTCCCAGTTCCAGCACTCGTAGGCTGGGCATGCCCAAGAAATGCAAGTTTTCTAGCTGCTCATGATTAGACCAGAAGTGCAAATGTTCCAGGAGAGGAAACTGTGACAGAAATATTGATTTAGAACCTGAGAAAACGGAGGGGTCACATCCTCGCAAAGTAAGGTGGCGTAGAGAAGGAAAATGGATTGTGTTGTTGTTTGGCTCTAGAACCACATAGGAAGATTGCAAGACGAGGTTCTCCAAGAACAAGAATGGTTCCCCACTGGGGACGTGAAACTCTAGAGCAGTTTGTGCCCGTATCTCCAAGCTGAGCAGTACGGTAGGCCAGGGAGGGTAGATGTCCAACATATTAAGAGAACCCAGTTTCAGATGGCTCAACTCCTGGGGACCCTGGAGCTGCTTGCCTGAGATATGCTCTAAGTAAGTGCCCAAAAGATTCAATGAAGTTAGGGCAGGAAGAGAGGAGAGCCAGCCTGGATGGAGCACTTTAATTTGGTTCCAACTCAGGTCTAGAGACTTCAGATGTTTCAGTCCATCCAGGTTTTCGCTGGATAAGTTGGAGATGTTATTACCACTCAGCCGGAGCTCCTGGAGCTGGGGAAGATAGGAGAATGCTCCATAGGGTAGGATACAGAGCTCGTTATGAGACAGATCTAGCACTCTCAGGTTTGAGCTGCCTAGTCCTTCTGGAAGCAGCAGGCTTGCACCCAGTTTATTCATGGAAAGGTTGAGTCTCTGAAGCTGGGGAAGAGCACTCAAGAACCCAGTGGGCAGGAACTGCAGGCCATTGGCGTGGAGGCTGAGCACTGCCAGGGAGCGCAAACCTGGCAGCTGCTCATCCTCTATGCTCTGGATCTGGTTCCTCTCCAGATCAAGAGCATCAAGGTCAAAGTAGTCCACCACATTTCCAGGCAGTTTATTTAGACCTGTCTGTATGAGGGAGAGGGAGCCCAGGTGGAGCAGGCCTGAGTCTAGCAAGCCTGATACATTCATGGGAGTGTCATCCAGGCTTAGGGAATGGAGATGGAGCCTTCCCAAAGCTCCAACACCCACCCGACTCAGGTGCAGGTTTGAAGACAGATCCAAAACCTGCAGGAAAGGACACGATGGTCTGGGGCTTTGTGAAGGAGGGAAATCAGGGTCAAGATTTGGGAAGATCTGCTGTAGTTCCTGCAGCTCTGTCAAACAACTGTGCTTCAGGGTCAGATGACTAAGGCTGATTGGTAATCGGATGCTCTGACTGTAATTCAAGCAGTAGCCTTGGAAGGAAATGCTGTTGAGAGATGTGAGGGGCTCCAGGGCATCTCCAGGGAGAAACAAATCCAGACAACAAGGGGCATGATGTTCTAAGGAGAGGTGCTGCAGCTGGTCCAGTCCTTGGAATGCTCCAGATGAAACCATGATGGTACCCAGCTCTAGTTTCAATAGTCGTAAGGATGGAAAGAGGCGAAAGGCACCAGTTGGCAGGAGTGGAACTTCCCCTTGTAGACAAAGTGCTTCTGTATCCCAAGGTACTGAAGTCAGGGTCTGAGGCAGGTCTTTAACGTTGGAGCATGATGCAAAAAGGCGCAGTCCTGGGGCCAAAGAACAGAATGGGATGTAGTAAGAGAGGTTAGACAAAAGGGAGCTGTCTCCTATGGTGCAGTCAGGGGCAGTCCATGCTGAGCTCATCAAGCTGAAACCCATCAGGCACAGTAGAAGAGTCAAGGAGGATAGATGTCTTTTCATTCTTTTGTCCTGCTCCTGGGAAAAAGGGGGGGACAAGAAGGGTGTCAGATGCTGTAATAGTGGGCAGTCCAGTCCTGGAGGATCATCCTTGGAGGTTCTGGAAAATATGGGAGAAACAGCTTTGTAATCATGATATAAAGGAGACGTTTGACCAAGCAGAAAATGCAAGTTGTGCAATATGCATGTGCGAATTCCTGTAGGTACATGCCGGGGGAGACAGAAACAGAGGACAGCAAGATAGTCTGCGAGGGGTCCCAGCAGAAAAACTGGCCGTACTTCCCAGTCTTCCTGCAGTGGAAGACAGGCTCAGGATGCTGCTTTATTTAGAGGGGGTCTTCTATGTGTAAACGGCGCACTCTAGAGTTAGGGTGTTTTGGAGAAGAAAAAAATGGCAATGTTGCAGACACTAGAAATGGACATATACTCTCATTTGATCTTAAGCTTGTGGACTTATTCTGCTATGTATGTGCACCTGTTATTCCCTTATGCACTCATGAGGTAGTTCACGTTTAAACAAGCTAAGTTGCTTTCACAAGGTCAGATAAGTGGGTTATTGGCTGTGTTGGGATTTCCCTGCAGATTTTCTGTTTCCTAGATTGGTGCTTCCTTCACAGAAGTCTTCAGATAGTGCTGAGGGAATATTTCAAGTGAACTCTATTAAGATTATGGAAACCAGACAGCTTCTACAGCCAGCTTTAACTAAGCTCTCAAGAACGTGGAGAAAGTGAGCATGGTCATTGTGAGGTTGAAAGCAGTTAAGGTCATGAACTTCTTGTGTTTCAGTTTCAGTATTGCAGGTACAAGGTAGCACTGATCATTTCCTTTGTACTCATTCCTTCCTCCTGGTGTGGCCTCCAAATGCCAAATGTGAAATGGACAGTAATCCATGTTCTCCCTCTAGGTCCTTGAAATGATGGACAGAGGAGGGAGAGCAGATGGGTTCTCTGGGTGCCAGAGATTCAGTTACTTGAAAGGAAAAGACATTGCTTTCCTGAGAGAGTGTAGGCTTTTTCTGACCCTAATGGGCAAGGCAGGACTTAGTATTGGAAGACACAGACATTTCTGTCTTTCCTTAAGTTGCCATGGGGGTAACACGTATGAGCAGATATAAAGCCAATTCTGGAAGCTCTAAAACTGCCTTACCATCAGTCATATGCCTTCAGTGGCTGCAGAAGCATTGTTATATGTGCCCAAGACTTTGGTAAGAAGTTCAGGGGAGACCTGGAAAGGCATGGAACTTCACGATCTAGATGACTCAACGTTACAAAATCCATCAACATTATTGTGGACATCACCTTGAAACCTGATGTTATATTCTGCTTCCATGGTTAGTGCCGTGCACTTCCGAGGCTGTTTCATTGAGCCCTGAGTGTGTTAAACAGTATGCCAGATTATGTTGGAGTAACTCTACTTTAGCATCTTGGGAGATTTCAGAGGCTGAAGAGCAACAGCTAAAGAGACACAATGGTCATGGGACAGAGATCTAGGGAATACAATCATGTGTCAGCTCTGGACTGACCTTTTGTCTTCAGGAAATCAGTTTGGTGCTGTCACTCCTGAGACAGTTACCATTGATCCATAACTGACAGTTCCTGAATTTTACACTTAAATTGTGATAAGTATTAATTCAAATATTCTCCTTAACTTTCTGTCTTTTTCTTGTCTAACTCTTGGCTTTTGGTTTTCCCTTGGAGAGACAAAGCGACAATTTTCATTAATTTTTTTCTTTAAATTTAATACTGAAAGTCAAAGAAGAAAGTCTTTTTTTGTGAATACTAATCTTATTATTTTCCATGACGCAATTTGTAGGAATAAGGATTCCTTCCTCTCTCCCTTCCCTGATTTCCACTCCCATCATTTTCACCTTATTATCATAGTAAATTTTCCTTTAGTAATAGTTATAAGTTCAACTTCCTGGTATTTAAACATATCATGGCATTGTAGATATCAGTAAAGATAGAACATCTACTGTCATACTGCCGAGATGTATTTAACTGATTGGGAGTCCTCCTTTTACTTGGGAGCAAAGTCACTTACTGCAGTATATCTTCAATTGCCAGTATGCCTGTGTCCGTTATGCAGTTCATCTATGAGAATGTATGTAGAAACTTGATTACCTATGTATTTAGTTATTTTGTACTTTGCATGAAGGCTGTCTTATATCAGAGATAACAAATGATATTCATCCTTGTGGGACTGTCTTATTTCACTAAGCATAAAGGTCTCCAGTTGGGATGATTTTGTTACCAACAGTAGGGAACAAGTTCTCTTTTTTAAATTCCTTCCCAGTAATGGTCTAAATACTTTTCCCTTTTGCCACAATACTTACCTAGCAGTAGAGCAGGAGTTGTCTGAGAAGAGGAAATGCAGTTCTGTGAAAACAGTCCAGATTTCTTGGGAGGTTCTTTCTCAGCGTCTACAGCAAAGGAGCAAAAGTCTTCTTCATGGCCTCTGCTGTGTCAGAGCTGCACATCCCTGTTACGTAGCTCTGGGTGGGTAGTTTCAGGGAAAGAGAATGCCCTCCTCCCCCCAGCCTTTTTGACACGTTAGCTTCTTCCAAGGCTGGCCCATTTTTGCTTCCCTTTCTTTCCATGCAATAATCTTAATGGTTTCATGATTTCCTCTTTCCAGTCTGGTTTTAGGATTTCAGTTCTCACTAAGTTTGTATCATATCCTCCAAACATCTGAGAGATCAAGTTCCTTCTTCATTTCCCAGGACAGTTTTCTTTCTCACAACAAGAAAACATCATTTCTGCCGTTTCTACCCGCATCTCACAGTATTAAAGCAAGATTGTAGAGGGAATTGCTATTTCTGGAAGAAGCTTGACTTTTCCAGTGAGGCTGGGAGTGCAGAGTGAAAGGGAGAAAATGAAAGGTTAATTTCTGTTTGAATGGTAAAATTTTATTTTTAGAGGATTTGGGTCATTGGGAAACTTCTGGAGGGAAATAATGAAATCAGAGCCAGGGTGAAGTTTTAGTAATTTCGTATTGCAAACAGAAGGCTTTCCACCTTCACATTTCTATCTTTCTTAATCCTGTTTGAATATTTCTTCTTTATTCCTGCTACAAATTTTCTTATCTCTTGTCACAAGCATTCATTTTTTATATGAATGTGAAGGATTTCTAAAGATTAAGAAAGAAACTTAAATTTCTTTCCATACACATATTTAGAAAAATATTTTTATTTGAAAGGCCAAGATACAGAGAGGTGAGACAGAGAGATAATCCAGCTACTGGTTACTCCCCAAATGGCTATAGTCGCTAGATGTGGGTTGGTACAAAGACAGGAGCCAGAAGCTTCTTCCAGGTCTCCCAGCTGTATGCAGGGGCAAGGACTTACACCATCTTCTCTTACTTTACCAAGTTATAAGCAGAGAGCTGGATTGGAAGAGGAACACATATTGGTGCCAATATGGAATTACAGCATTACAGGAGGGGATGCCAGGTCTTCATACACATTCTTAAATTTTTGTGTGTTTAACTTAGTTTAACTTTTTTCATGTTCAAAATGCTTATCTATTTTTCTTTTTGATGATTTTTACATAGTTAGGGTACCAAGGGTCAAGGGCTAGAGGAAAGTGGGTGAGACTTTTTTCTACATTCTCCTTGTTTCTTCCTGTATCTGGGAAAGGGTGGGAGAAAACCAACAGAGAAACTACACCCAGCCTACCAATCATTCCAGGGTCCATGATGTGGGGCATGCTCTGAGGGTCCTGATCAAGTTGTTTTGATAGTTCAACAGTTCTGAATTGATGTTGATCCCACCACTCCAAACACAATGAAATCTTTCCAGAATCAACTGGCTGACTAAATCCAACTTAGAGTTTCCATTTTCTCAGATAATTCCTACCAACGCTTGGCCGGGTTAGTTAATCAATTTGTTCTGTTTTTGTCCTCTGTCGTGGTACCAGGTGTCCTCTGCAGCCTCCAGTGTATTGTCACATTCTCCATATGCACCACTCCTCCATTTAAGACACCGAGGAGGTCCAGCTTAGACACATGTACTCCACAGTCAGACCAAGGAACCTGCAATTCTCTCCATGGCTGGGGTTCTGAGTCTAACATTCAGCTGGGGAAATCTCCATAAAAACATCATCTGAGGTGATCCCAGACCTGATTCCTGTGTGTGCTTGCTAGTACAGGGTCTGGCACAGTACATCACCCCAATCATCCTATGCACATACTGGGGGTTGCAATTGCTGGGTTAGTTGTTTCCAGCCCTGTTTTCTATGCAAACTAATGGGTGTTGGAGTTCATCCCAATCCTGCCCACTACACACTCAGCCTTCACACAAACCAGTGAGAGTTGCAGCCTAGTTTGAGTGAACTGCAATAACCCTCACCAGCTCTTCCCCCTGCCCTGGTTCCTGTGCTTGCCAACATGTACAGCAGACTGGTCCGATCTGTCCCACATTCCATTCAGTTCTTGTACATGTCAATGGGCACTGAAGCCTAGTTCAACCCATCCATCCCCACTAACCAGCCCACTCATGGGCTAGTGGGTGCCACCCTCTGTCTAGTCATGCCTGCCCCAGTCCTGGTTCTTATGCTCACCAGTGGGAGGGGCAACCCAAGAGGGAGGCGCCCACAGTTTCCCTACTGATGCCACTCCTATTCCTAGATCTTGCACACTCCAGGTGGTTCTGTTGTTTAGCTTGACAGAATTTGACCCATGTGGCAGCATCTGCCAACAAATGCTGCGGCGAATCCCAACTAACCTTCGCCCACTCTGGCTTATGCATGTATAAACATATGCATGCATTTTTTTTTTTTTTTAAACCAGCCCAGCCTGGCTTTTCCCTGATCCAGCCCAGATGAAGCCAGCAGGTGTTGTAGCCCTGCCTGGCCTGGTCTGCCCAGATTTTAGTCCCCGATTTTAGCCCAGCAGTCCTGCCCCCCTCCCACCCCTGTATCTCCTACTGGGTTTACCTGCTCTCCCCTGGGTCTCACGTGTGCTGGTTGGGTGCTGTGGCCCAGTCTGGCATGGTTCACCTCACCTCAGCATTTGACAGTCGGTGCTGTGGCCTGAGTGGGCCCGGGCCATCCCCAATTCCAACTCACACTGGTGGGGGCTACAGCCTAGCCTAGCCTAGCCAGCTCCCAATCCTGGCCTTAATGTGGGCTGACTGGCATTATGTCCCTACCCAGCCTGACCCACGTTCCTTTCTGGTGCTTGGATTTGCCAGCGAGTGATATGAAATGGCCCAGTCTGACTCATATCTGACCTGCCAAATGTATGCTGGTGGGTACCATTCCCTAGCCTGTCTGGCCTGCTCCCTGTTTTGGTTCTGGTGCTCACCTGCTTTGTCCTAACAGAGGAGTTTCCCAAGCTCCACCCAGAATCTCTCCCAGAGTCAGATCTCTCATCTATCAGTGGTTCCGTTGGCCAATCCTACTTGGTCCACCTCCTGTTCTAGCAGCAACAGTGGCTTTTCCTGACTGGCCCTCACCCATTCTGGTTCTTGCTGTTGGGTGCTAAAGCCCAGCCAAGCCTGATCCACACCTAGACACAGCTCACGCATAGTGCAGCAGGGGCAGAGACCTAGCCTAGCCCATCCTACACCTACCTTGGTTCTCACGAGCACCAGTGGGTGTTGGAGTTTAGCCTAGTCTGGCATACTCCAGACCCAGTTCACACCCATGTTGAAGGACACTGCAGCCGTGCATGGACTAAACAGCAGTCCCCACTCTGGCCTTTGCACTAACCAGTGGGAACCACAACCCAGCCAGGGTGTCCCCTTTGCTCCCCAACCAGGCCTGTTCCGAGCTATAGATCTTGCCTGTGCCAGTGGTTGCTCTGACCCAGCTTGACCCTCCCTTGTCTTGGCCTTTGCCTCTTCATGCTGTGGCCTGGTCTGACGTGGCTGGCTCCAGTCCCAACTCTTGCTGGCAGGTGCTGGGATCTAGCCCTGCTCAGTCTGCTCCTATCCCTGGCTCATGTAAACTGGTTGGTGTGATAGCCTAGCCCAACATGACTTGTACTCCAGCCTGATTTCTGCACTTGCTGGTGGGCTAAATTTTGCTTTCTCTGCCTGGTCCACCTCCTTCCAAAATCAGCCCTCATACTTGTTAGGCTACAGCTGGAGCTGTCTTGCCCAGCCTGCCCAACCCCCAGGCCTGTGGTCCACCAGGAGAATTTCCCAAGTTCCCCCATTTGCCTCACTTGGTTAGCTTAAGAGTTGGAGTGATGATGGGCTGAGCTAGGAATGACCATGGGACCCACCGACACTCATGGGTGCTGGGCCTAGTAGCAGCATGGGCAGGTCTAGGCTGCAGCACCTGCACATGCATCCTACCACAGGGTGTGAGGTGAGCTGGGCCTCAATATCCTCTAGCTCATGCAGGCTAAGATGGAGTGGCAGGCTATGCCAGGCAAGAACCTAGCACCTGCTGGAGCACGTGAATCTAGATTGGGGAGTGGACCGAGTGGGGGAATCAGGGATCTTGGAGAACATATAGGGCGTCACAGCTCCCAGATTTAAAACACACAATAATGCAGAAACAATGGTCTTACCCACTTTCCTTTAGCCCTTGACTCTTTGTGCCCTAATCAACTATATAAAAATTAGCAAAATAAAATAATAAATAAACTCTCTCTTTTTCTCTTTTTCTGTGTTATACTGTGTTCTAAGTCTAATAAAATTATATGGAATCTATATTTGCATCAATTAGCTTGATAACTGTACATTATCACCTCCCCATCCCCTGCTTCCTCTCTCTTCTTCCTCTCCGTTTCTCTCTCTCTCCTTCTTTCCCTCACCCTTCCTTCCTTCTTTCCTTCCTTCTCTCCCTCCCTCTCCCCCTCCCTCTTCCCTCTCTCCCTCCCTCTTCCCTCTCTCCATCCCTCTTCCCTCTCTCCTTCCTTCCTTCCTTCCTTCCTTCCTTCCTTCCTTCCTCTCTCTGTCTTTCTCTCTTTCATTTCTCCCTCTTTATTTTTTCCCTATTTCACACATCTAGAATGAAAACAGCAGCATGAGGATTTTCTGCCAAGTACCCAATTCTCATTTATAAAAGTATCAGATCCGAATGAAAGAGAAGCAATTAGTACCAAATTTGCTTCCTTTTGCAAGATGGCTCTACATCAAAAAGCATCTGAGAAGTTCTACCCAAGCACAGGCTGTGAGGCCTGTCCAGAGTATTAACATTGCTTTTTGCAGGCACATCAATTACAGGGGAATGCTCAGGCACCAACGTCTGAAAGCATTGCTTTAATTTATATGTGCATTTTTGGACCCGGAGCGATAGCGTAGTGGTTAAGGTCCTCGCCTTGCATGCACAGGGATCCCATATGGTTGCCAGTTCTAATCCCAGTGGCCCTGCTTCCCATCCAGCTCCCTACTTGTGGCGTGAGACAGCAGTTGAGGATGGCCCAAATCCTTGGGACCCTGCACCCATGTGGGAGACCCTGAAGAGCTCCTGGCTCCTGGGTTCATATTGGCTCAGCTCCAACCGTTGCGCTGACTTTGGGAGTGATCTGTTGGCCGGAAGATCTTCCTCTCTGTCTCCCCTCCTCTCTGTATATCTGCCTTTCCAAAAAAAAAAATCTTAAAAAATTGTATGTGCATTTTAAAATATTCTTAAAGATGTATATACCTTATACATTGGATGAAGTATGCCTACTTGTCATGGGGAACTTAGTAAATAGATAAATACAAGAGCAAGTCTAAAGCTTTGTGTAAAATGGAATTGGAAGATAAGCTAATTTCCCCAAACTTGGAAATCCATGAATAGTTTTTCACAATATGCATTTTTATTAGTTTTGAAGACTTCATATTCCAGAAGCTTAAAATGTGTATCAGAGTAAGCCTCACTTCTAATTATTTTCCCACAAGTGTTGGTTTTATAATTATTGTCTTAAATCAATTGAAAAGAAATGCTTTAGTGTTTCTGTTACACACATTTTTTTTCCTCTACAAAATCCTTTTGTAGGATATATTCTTTTATGGGATGTTAAGTAATCTTATGCTCAATTACTCCACAATTAGTTGTGTAAGCAGTCATTCTCATTTTTTTCTTTTAATGCCCTTGTGTAAAATTCTTTTACTGTAACCTTTACAAGTTAGCCTTTTACTGCCTGCAAGGGAAGTCTTCCTTGCAGGAAAATTTTCACTTCGCCACATAAAACTAAAAGTCTAACTTATCTTGCTAGACTTATAAGCCAGTTCAGACCATCCGAAAAACAACCAAGTTCAGCAAAATCATGCTTCAACACTATAAACAGCCAAATACTAAAATGAAAATAGACACGAGACAGCTGAATAGTAATCTATAGCCATTTTAAGGTGTATGGAACCCGGTTGAATATAAACCAAAACTGAAATGTCTATGAAGAAATCACAGGATGCAGTTGAGAACCTGCATTTTCCTATTAACATATTGGTTAATCAATACCATGTCAATTAATGCCATAATGTTGTAAATTGTTGTTGATGTTATGTCGGGGCTTTTAATTGATTGGGACGATACTTTGCAGGCTTTACCTTCAGACCAGAGATGGTCTCATGAAGAAATCGTTGAACTCACTAGGATAATAAGATGCTGGACTTTATGCTCGGTAAATACTTCCAATGAAAGAACCTCAACTGAATTTGAACTGTGGTAATGCAACAAGGTGGAGAAATCCACCATAGGGAGAAGGTTCGGGGAGGGGTCGGGGAATCCCAGTGCCTATAACACTGTGTCATATAATGCAATACAATTAATAACAAAAAAATTAAAAAAAAACGTAAAGCCTATACCTTGTTTATTCATTGGAAAATTAAAATACTAACTATAAAACTTGCTGTAATATGGAACATTAGATTTGCAATTTTAGTAAACCGAATAGGCTTACATTTGTAAATAAAAGTAGTTGCACTATAGTGATTTTCAGTTCTGGATGTTTTTAGCCTCTGAAATTTTTCCTTAATACTATTTTTACAGTTTTACCAAGAAATGAATGATTATTTATCCTTTTGAGGGTTCATAATTTATCTAAAAATATCATTTCACTCTCCAATTCTTAGGATGAAATAGTCTGTTATTTAAAACTTAATTAACAGGGCCGACTGCGATGACTCAATGGCTAAATCCTCACTTGTATGCTCTGGGATTACACATAGGCTCCAGTGTGTGTCCTGGTTACTCCGCTTCCCACTTGCTTATGGCCTAGAAAAGCAGCAGAGCCTGGCCCAATGCCTTGGGGCACTGCACCTGTGTGGGAGACCTGGAAGCGGCTCTCAGCTCCTGGGTTTGGATCAGCTTAGCTCTGGTTGTTGCATCCATTCAGGGAGTGAAACAGCAGACAGAAGATCTTTCTCTGTCTCTCCTTCTCTCTATAAATCTATTCTGCCTTTCCAACAAAAATAAATATATCTTTTAAAAAATAACTTCATTTAGATTAAATATTGGGTACCTGGGGCACTGGATTTCTGGATAATTTGACTGATGTTACTCTACATGGAGTTAGAATCTACCCTTTATGGTTTACAAAGAAGTAATGTGTAAAGGAAGCAGCATAGATCTGGAAGCTACTAAGTTAAAATAATGTCTTACAGAAATTTTAGCAAACTGCTCTTTTAATGCTTATTTATCAGAAATGGTCAGATCACCAAAATAATAAGGCTAAATATATTAAAGCTCATAAACAGTAAATACATACTTTTCCTACTCTACTGAAAAACGAACCAAATAAACAAAAATGACAGTTATATTTTTATTGATTCAGATTTATGAATTTAAATTCAATTAGAATGTAAGCATTTTTATCACAGATAATGATATACCAACTAACAGAAAATACTCTAATATATATATTCCTTCAACACACAGTTTAAGTGGCCAACAAAACCAAATATTTCTACTTATTTGTATAATCTGGCCACTTTAACTTTATAAAGGCTTCATAGATACTATGTTTTTATTTATAGATTTTGATAACAACATAAAATGTTATTGCATTTTGTTGGACTCTGCCTTAGGTTATGTTGGAAGTCTCAAGACTTTCTTTAGAGCTGTCTTGATCTCCTTATTACGGAAGCTGTAGATGAGGGGATTGAAGAGTGGTGTCACCATAGCATAGAGGAGAGTGGCTATTTTTTGCATCCCAGCAGAATGTCCAAGTCCTGGGCTTACATACATGACCATCAAAGACCCATAGAACAGAGACACGACAGCCAAATGAGACCCACATGTAGAGAAAGCCTTATGTCTCCCAGTGGCTGAAGGCATACGCAGCACGACTATTAAGACAAGAGTATAGGATCCAAGAATAAAGAAGAAGTTACCAAAGATAACTAGTGAGCTAAGAGAGTAGCAAAGCAGTTGGGTTCTTGGGGCAGAGGCACATGCCAATACAAACAGTGGCCCTGGATCACACACAACATGGTCGATAATATTTGGACCACAGAAGGGCATCTGGGACATGAGAACAATGGGAGTCAGGAACCACAGAAATCCACACACCCAGCAGAGAATGACCAGTTTGGTACAGAGATGCCCAGTCATGATGTTAGGGTAGTGCAAGGGACGACAGATAGCAAGGTACCTATCAAAAGCCATGACAGTCAAAAGGAAACATTCAGATGTACCCAAGGAGAAAAAGAAATAGAATTGGAGGAAGCATCCAGCAAAGGAGATATTTTTTTTCTCTGACAGAAAGTTGATCAACATCTTGGGGACTGTGGAAGAGACATACCACATTTCTAGAAAGGAGAAATTCCTCAGGAACATGTACATGGGGGTGTAGAGTCTCTGGTCACACCACAAGGCACAAACAATGGCTCCGTTCCCTGTTATGGTCAGAACATACGTGGTAGTGAAGAGGGAGAAGAGCAGGATTTGAATCTTCCACTCACAAGAGAAACCTTGGAGTATAAATTCTCTGACAAAAGCAATGCCAGAACCTGGGTCAGAAATATTCATTGAATCAGTAACCTGCAAGGACAAGAAGCATATTGTAATCAGTCAGGGTTAGTTTGAAAGGAACTCCTTTCTGTAAGAATGAAGAGAAGACAATGTGAGATAGTTCTTCAAAGGAATCATCAGGAAGATAATATAACCTAATGAGTACTCTGAACTTTAGTGCATAGATTGCTACACAGAAATTAGCTTTTATGTGTTTCTAAGTGTCTGTCTTACTATGAAACCATGTTAGAACTGGGTAAAATTAAATTAATTTAATACATTCAAACCTAAATGATAGTACAGCAAAATCAGTAAAAAATTTTTATATAATTCTTTATAGCTCAGTTAAATATTACTTAACATTATTTAAATATGCAAAAATCTGTATATATTTTGCAGTTATTTGGCAGTAATCACTTTAAATAACTGAATTTCTATTTCTGCTAGCTAAAACATCATAAAATGCAGTTCTATAACATTACTTACCAACACTGATTTTTAATGTTGTAATGTTGTAGTATCTTTTGTCGAAAACAATAGCTTTAATTTTTTGCCCAAGACTTCACCTTATTTCTGGGAACTGAAATAGTCGCTATCATATCGGTATACTCAACATCATAGTATTTTGGTCAATATGCATGAAAGTTTGTGAAAAATATCTAAGCATGAACATGTACTTTATGGTTTTTCAAACATTTTTTGAATTACTTTTGCTAATAGGTTTGTATAAAATTAAAAAACTAATTGGCAAGAATGAAATACTTTCTGTGTCCTAAATGAGCTTACTTTATCCCATCTTCTAGCAGAAAAGATGTCAGGAACTCAGTTACCTGGAACAATTTTGCTTTGGTAATAAGCAGAAAAGTAAAACGTTTTACACTTTTGGCACAAACGCAGAACTTGGAAAAGAATATTTTCTTCTAACCTACTCTAGACACCTGTAATGTAGAGTGTCTTAGCGTGTGATTAACTGGACGATGTATTTGTGCTTCTTTTGGTAATGTGCATCTCCTAGAAACGCTCTAAGACAGAAGCATTGCTAAATCAACATTAGGAAACTCAGGAATGATACAGAGGAATCCTGTCACTTAGCAGTGCTCCAAAGGTACAGCTGCTACAGTTTTGACATGGACCAAATCATGAAATAACCTCATTTTGTAAATTTTGTCCTGCCTTTAGCTAGTTTTATGGCTGCAGAAAAAGTGAAAGATGCACCTCCTTTATCTTATGTTCTCTTGGGATGTGGCCTCTACAGCATTAGGACAGTTCACTTCTTCCAAGCCAACAGATCTTCAAATGTTAATGACTGTACGTTCTCTGAGGATTCAGTCAGGAGTAATGATAACTTCTCCAATGCATCATTATTTATGAAGAACTTGCCAGTCTGAAAATGAATTGAAAATAAAAAGCTTCTTGAGATTCAGTCTGAGAAAAAAAAATTACAAAATACAAGCTGAAGTTCTGACATTAAGCTGAGGAACATTACAGATGTTATTGTTCATATTCTGGAGGATACAGAGTCCAGTGAGCAAAACACTGAGATGTAGACTTGGTAGGACACTGAAATGCATAGAACTTTAGAAGGATAGTATGGAAGATTTCTTTACATATTAGAGGAAAGTTCAAGACATTTAACTGGCAAACCTATTAGAGGCCCATTTGGCTTCTCAATATGAGAATTTACTTTCATTGCTTAGTGTCTCTTCACTTTTTAAAAATAGATTTATTTTACTTATTTGAAAGGAAGAGTTACAGAGGGAGAGAGAAAGGGGTGGTGGTGGAGAGATCTTCCATCTACTGGTTGACTACCTAAGTGGTCTCAGTGGCTGGGCCTGTGTCAGCTAAAGCCAGGATCCCTGAGCCTCTTCCAGGTTTTCCATGTGGGTGCAGGGGTGCAAGCACTTGGGCCATCCTCCACTGCTTTTTCAGGTAGTTAACTGGGAGCTGGATTGGAGGTGGGTCTACTGGGACATGATGCTAAATCAGCATTAGGAAATTATGGAATGATGGGATGGCGGCACTGCAGTTAGTCCCTTAATCCAAGATGCCACAGCACCTACCTCATCTTTAGTTTTGTCTTATAGCATTTGAGGGTCTACATGGTATACCTCAGACACACAGAAAGGAATGAATGGTTTTAACAAGTAACTTGCATCAAGAATATATGGTTTCTGAAGGTTGGTCTCTGTATCAGAGACTACTTAAGCAAAAACAAAACAAAAGCCCCTCACAATGAAAGACCAAGGCAAAATGTTATTTAGATCTTTACCACCTTTTGGTTGTTACTGTTTCAGTCCTTACACACTCTGAAAATATAGGCTTGATTTTTTTATTGCTTGCCTAACGTCATCACTGGTTTCATTATCCACACAATAAAGACCAACTTCTCAAATTCTCCATAAATATATCTGTAATTACTTTAAAAAAAGTCTTTTAAAACAGATGTGTTGAACAGTATTTCTTTCTCTGAAAATCTTGAAATTTTTTATATTCTCTTCTTGGTCATTTTCTCTACTTGAAATTCCTCTTGTCTTCCTTTGTCCCATGAAAAAACTCTTCCTGTTCTTCAATATGCAGTTCAAGTGACATTTTTCTGCAATACTTTCCATTTTTAGATTTTTTGAAATAAAGGTTTTTTATTTACTTGCAAGTTGGAGTTACAGAAAGGGAAGCAGAAATACACAGAGAGAGCTTCCATCCAGTGGTTCACATCTGTATGAGAGCTTCATCTGTGTCTCCTTTGTGGGTGCAGAGCTGGGAGCTAGATGGGAAATGGAGTACATACTGCTCTCTCTTACTCCCCTAACTGACCAAAGCATGTTTTCTTTGCCCTAATGTTTAATTTTATAGTTTTTATATTTTTTTGTGATACTAATAAAAAGCTATTTTATATTGTATTTAATTCAGTGCATATATTGAAATGATAACTGTGACTTTTATCTTTCATTTTTATTTGCATCTTTTTGCATCCACTATTTAGTGTGTGCTGTTGAATCATCCTTACACACCAGGTCTAAATTCTACTTGAGCATAGTGTGTGATTATCCTAATGTGCCTTTGAATTTGGTGTGAGAGTGTTGAGGATTTTTGCACTGGTCTATAATTTTTTTGTCTCACGGTATCCTTGTCTGATTTTGGTATTGGGTAGGCCTGGTATCATAACATTCATTTAAAAATGGCTTCATCTTCTTCAATTTTTGGGAAGTTTGGAAAAGCTTGCAGATAATTCTTTGAATGTTTGGTAGAATTCATTAGGTTCTGAGATCTTTCTGTAAGGAAAGTTTTGATTATTTATGTAATCCCCTCATTCGTTGTTGGCCTGTTTACTGTTATCTGTTTTTATTTAAAAAGATAGTTTTTACAGAGAGAGAGGAGAAACAATGAGAAGGTCTTAAGGTGACTGCAACTTTCTTTTGCTGTGGAAAACATCGCAGCATGAGTGTGCTGGATGGATGGGGACTGGGTCTGGTAGCCAACACTTCTGCAGGGGGAGGCACAACGGAACCCCTCAGCGCTCCCCTATCTAACAGCATCTTTTCTCCATATTACCATTTTGGAACCCAAGATGATGGCTGAGATTGCTTCTGTTAGATCTGTTAATGGCATTGTGAAGTTTCCAACTAAATACTACATGAATTACCTAAAGGAAGAAGACACTTTGCATTCACAAGGCAGGATTGTGTGTGACTAACACACACACTCGCTGATAGGAGCTGTGAGTCCTTTGGGACCTGCCCAATGCCAAAAACATAGTCAATGAGTCAGTGGAGACAGCTTGCCTAGTTTTCCCTCTCTCACATTCCTATTGTTTAGTTCAAGTGGGAAATAACCATACTCACACATTCACACATAAATTCTCTCGACATAAAACCCTTAATAAAGCAAGGAAATCAGTTTTAGCAATGTGGACATTTATCTTTCCAGAGGGCTCTGTATCATATGTGAGCATGTGTATGTACTGAGGGAGAGGCCTACCCAGGGGTGCAGCCATGCCTTGAGTTGGTGGCTGGAGTAGCAATCCTCCCGCAGTGCAGGTGGAGGCATCCAGCAGTAAGGGCATGCTGTCCGCAGGTCACAACTCCTGAGGCCTGCACCAGAAGAGACTTTCTGTCTTGCTGCTTTTTCTCCTGGTGCTAAAGAGGAAGACAACTGGTCTGATACCTGTTGAGGGAAAGGTCCTGTTTGTAGAGACCCAGGCAGACTCTCAGGCCCTTTCTCCTCTTAGAAAAAATTTTGACCTGTCTGGAGTGTGGGGCGTTGGCTGGGCTACTCAGGCTAAAGCCAAAGGGATTCATGGGTGGCTGGCTCTGCCCAGGAGGCCCCACTGCAGGAACCTCAACAGGGTATGTAGAGATCAAAACTCTAAACCAAAAAGAGGGATTTGGTTACATCTAGGGTTCTTGCTCATAAATAGAATTGAGGTTACATAGTTTTAGAAAAATTCAAACATAATTTCAAAGGATCTGACCCAAGCATCAGAAGATTGGGGTGAGAGAGCCTGCTGGGAGTGGCTTGGAGCACAGACATCTTAAACCACTGGCTGCAAAACCATGGAAATGAAAATAAAGAATGATTCTTGGGAGTCTTTGCTCCACTTTGGGAACTGGGGCCGTGGGCCCTCCAGAGCCCCCCACACCACATCATCTTCTCATCAGCCAGCCCCCTTCCAAAAACAACCTAGCATCCAAGATCTAGACCTAACCTGTTAAACCTCTATTCTGCTATTACTATTCTGCTATTATTAGGAAAGTAACATTCGATAACTCTATTATCCCTTTCCTTAGGTAATAAAAAAAGAATAAAATGCCTTGCTGTGCAATGGATGTGAATGCCTGTAACACATGCTGCCCTACTATCTGAACGTGACTAAGACGATCCTATACAATGTCTCTGTTAATTAGGAGAATCTAGGAGAGAAACCTTTGGGACCAGGCTGTGGTTGGACAGGCTGAGGACTGGTGAAATAGAGACTGACAATTGCCATTGGTTAGCAATTCCTAAGAGCAGGTGGTGCATCTGTTGCTAAGGGTTTCTCTTCCCAGCTTCCTCTTACTATCCCTTTGGCTGCATATCCTTGTAGGAAAAGCATGAGTGAATCAGGCAACACATCCTGGCTTACTGTTACAAAGTGAGAGATGGTTGTGGGGGGTGGAGTGGGGATGAAGACACCATCCCTCTTCTAATGATAAAAGTAAAGGTTTTCAAGCTGAAAGAAAAACAAAACAGCAAAAGATGCATCTTTAGGCTTTATATAAATGTCAATAGTGTCCTCAGAAGGACTCTTTATGAACATTGTATATAGTGATACAATGTCATTTCACATGATCAGTTGCTGAGGTTTCTTGTTTCCTTTCCATTTTTGGTCCAATATGGTTTTCCTCCAGACAGGTCAATTTTTAGTATTATCACTACCCTAGATGGTGTTTTGAGTAGGATACAAATAAGGGTGACCCCTGAGGGATGTATTCCCCATCACTGAGAGAGTCCGAGTTGTTGGGAGTGATGTGTTAGCTGAATATCTGAATAGGATTATCTAGATTTTTTCCATTCATGACTAGACTATGTAAACATTATCTGTAAAGATAGTTCAACAAGGTTATTCACAAAGTTGTTCTCTTGATTCTGGCCATAATGACCAAAAGAAAAAAAGATAAAACTATTTCCATAATTATAAACACATTTTATTATGGTGCCAAGGAGACAGATGGGTTTATCTTTGTATGACACTGACATATCACAACTGGATGACAAATAACCCAGCCTCGTACCATTCAGATGGACAATTATCAGCAGATCCAGGGTAGTTGATCCTTGTTCCAACTTCCTGATAAACTAGCTGCACCAAGGTTCTTGCATCAGGAACCCAAAAGTAAGACTCTTTTCTAATTGTGAAGAAATCAAATATTTATAAGTTACCTTTCAAAAGCATTTATTACTTGACAGTTAAATTCACTTACTTTCCCAACAGTAAGATCAATATGGTAAATTAATCATTTACAACCCCAGCAAGAAGTTTATATACTTGACCAATGTTAAAAACTAAGGGCAGAGTGGTTGAAAGATAGTTTTCGTATTTTAAATTATGGACAGGTCATTGCGAAAGAAGATGTTTAAAATAAGATAACTGGAGTTTTCAACCACGAGTTGTTCTGTGGCAGAAGATGTTTAGGAAAATGTACATATAAGTTGAGGGTCTGGAAATTAAAATATCTATGCTGTTTACCTTTTGGAAAGTCTTCAGGTGTCACTAAAAATGTATAAAACCCACTTTGAGGGCTAATTATCTAGAATACACTGCACATATATGTGTATAAGTTCACATACATGCATGTACATACCAAACCAAAATCAGCCAAGTTCATAGTTTGGGTTTAAATGTAGGAACAATATCCCCTATATCCCAAGAAAAGGTAAGGTAGAAGTTATAAAAATGATTTGTCAAAAATACTAAGGGGTGACTTCCAGAGTGGGATTCTGAGGTTTTTTTTCTATTCTGGTAAAGAATAATATATAACTCATCATTGTTCCTAATCAATTAACACCTATATATTAGGACTTATTTTAGAAACTTTCATTTTTTAATTTTAAATTTTAATATTGGTTACATAATTGAGATGGGGGCATACCCTATGTGCGCCTCTGATTAGGATAGGGAATATTGAGGTGTGGAAGACGGTTCTAGTTCATTTGCTTTCTCCAGTGTCCTCGAGGGGTTGGGGTGGGGCGGAGGTTAGATGCTTTTGCTATTACACTACATCAGCACCTGGGGTGGAGAGATGGTTGTTCGATGACACCTTAAAGATCCTAATATGGGGAAGCATGTTCCAAGTGTTACTGAGTGATTTTGACAGTTCGGAGACATTGCTGGCTTCTTCCCATGGTCTGATGGCTGTCCAGGTCTACGTCAGTGTGTCCACCAAAGCCAGGCACTTGCTGCAAAGCTGGGCCAGGAAACTTATTATGCTTTCCATCCTCTGACATCCTCTGCTGGCTTAGGTGATCTGGTCATGTCCCCATGTGTATTTGGGCAAGCTGTCCACTGCGCAGGCATCAGCAACTGAGGTTGCCCAGTATTGATACATGTACTCCAAGGTCAGGCCACGTGTTATTTTAGGAACTTTCATATCCATCATTTCATGAAAACCTCACACTAATTATTCTGTAGGGTGGGGAGTATCACTCCATGTTATAGTCGACATGGAGGGACATGCCAAATTCAGTAAGTGAATCAAGGAAGAATCAAATTTCATAAACATCTTCTGATTCAAAGTCTCATATCTTTTAAAGCAATTATGATATTATTGACATTAAACTATAGAAGAACAAGATTTTTCCCCTCTGTGCCACAGGCACAATTTTGTAATTACTGAAATTTCCTCTAACACTGACATCCTCTTCTTGTACCATACCGCAGCGAAATTTAGATGTTTTATTTCTTTGTTTTCATGGATAACTTGTACATTTAATGATTAACACATTTATTGCATTTTATGGTAATTTTCCCTTATACCTATCTCCTCCATAAGATTGTTATGTGAGAGAAGAGATGAGCTTCTTAGGTCAGTGTCAAAGAAAGATGTCTATCCTAGAGGAAGCATTCAATTGTTTATTGATTGAATGATTGAACTAATGTGAAAGTAACAGTGGCTATTCCACATATATCAAACTAAACTAGACTATTCCACATTCCTCCCGGGATTCCTGCCAGAAAGCTTTAAAGATGTTTTAAACTTTTCCAGAACTTTCCATAAAGCATTTTTCATTTCCTTATTCCGGAGACTGTAAATCAGGGGATTGAAGAGAGGAGTAACCATGGCATAGAACAAGGTCATGATCTTTGGCATCAGGGTTGAGTGGCTGGACCCAGGACTTACATGCATCACCATGATAGTGCCGTAGAAGAGCAGCACCACAACCAGGTGGGATCCACAGGTGGAAAAGGCCTTGTGCCGACTGGATGCTGAGGGCAACCGAAGAACAGCAAGTAGAACCAGGGCATAAGAGATGAGGATGGAAACGAAGCTCAGGAGAATAACAAGGGAGCTTAGTGTATAGCTGGTGAGCTTGGATATCGGGGCAGGGGCACAGGAAAGGGTCAACAGTGGACCTGAATCACATACAAAGTGATCAATGACATTAGGGCCACAAAAAGGCAATTGGGAGATGAGAACAACAGGCACCAGATACCAGAGAAAGCCACACACCCAACAGGAAGTTACCAGCTTGACACAATTTTGTCCAGTCATAATTGTGGCATAATGCAGAGGATGGCAGATGGCAAAATACCGATCAAAGGCCATCGCTGAGAGAAAGAAGCACTCAGTAGAACCCATGGAGAAGAAAAAATACAGCTGGAGGAAGCAGCCGGTGAATGAAATGGTCTTGACTTCTGAAAGGAAGTCGACCAGCGTGTTTGGGACAGTGGAATTGACATACCAGATCTCTAGGAATGCAAAATTTCCCAGAAGGATGTACATGGGGGTGTGGAGATGCTGGTCCCAACACACAGCACAGATAATGGCTCCGTTTCCCATGAGAGTCAGGAGGTAGATGATGGAGAAGAGCACAAACAGGAAGACCTGAATCTCCCTGCTGCAGGGGAAGCCCAGAAGAATGAATTCACTCACTGACTCGGAATCGGATGCTGACCCAGAGAGGTTCATTTAGCTGTGAACTGCACTGCAATGAGACATCGACATCACAAAAGCAAATTCAAACAACTGAACCTGATGTACATGAGCCTATGTGATTTGGTCTTTAACTTCATGTTTTTCTCTGTGTACTCTGGAGTCCCTCACCCCACTAAGAAAAGAATAGCTGGAGTTCTAATAAATCATACCCCAAACCATCTGTAACTACCTCTTCATTTTACTCTTTTCATCCCTCTCACATACTTTATTTTCTTTTCCCTTCTTCCACTAATTTACTTATTCTCTCTTGGCCTGGGCAAATGGTTCTTTGAATTTCTGCCACTCAACAATTTCATCCTTTCTGAACTATTGCTGAATTCCACAGTATTTGAGATTCTTTGTTCTGCATACATCCAATGTACATGTGTAAACTCATTATACAATGCTTTATCATAATTAGTATCCATTTTGAATCTCTTTGGCAGTCTTTGGCAGAGCTTCAGACATGGAAAGATTACACTTTTCAATTCCTTTTTTCCCCTAATAACATAATCCAAGTCTCTTCATAGGTATTTAGAGCATATTTGCTAAATTACCATTGAACAAAAAACTAGCTCAGTATTTCAAGACAGAAGACATGAAATATAACATTTGATAAGCAACTGACTTTTTTGTAACAAATAAAAAATACTCACATTTTATATTTCTTTCCATGCACAAGGATATAAACCTCTGAGAACAAAGCTCAAATGTTAATCATTTTTGATCCCTTTTTCATTTATTTAATACATTATCTTACGGCTGATACAGTTTTGTAATTGTGTGTTAAATAAATGCATCTATTTATGCCTCTGATTGAATATTGATACAGGTAACTTTCTACCTGGACTAGTTAATCTGTCCACAGATTTAATAATCATACCTTGAATTTGAGAAGTGGGGACTTACGAGAGCAAGTGCATGCCCAAAAGAAAGCTTTGGTTCATCTACTCCATGGAATACTACTCAGCTATTAAAAAAAACAAAATGCAGTTCTTTTTGGCTAAATGGGCACAACTGGAAACTATAATGCTAAGGGAAATGAGTGAATCCCAAAAGATTAGATACCACATGTTTGCCTTGATTTAACCTGTAATTTTTGTATGGTTGTTTGTTATTTTTTGAACCTGTCATTGATACTGTCTCAACCCAGATGTTTCGAAGAAGGGAACTTGCATTATTTTTAACATATTGTTTACCCAATACTATGTCAATTAATTCCATAATGTTGTATATTGATACTGAGGCCTTGTTGGGGCTTTTAACTGACCGGATCTTTACTCTGTTAGACCTATCTTCAGACCATAGAAGGTCTCCCCAAGAGGCCACTGAACTTATCTGGACAATAAGACGCTGAACTTCATGCTAGGCATGTGTTTGCAAGCAATGAATCTCAACTGAACTTGAACTATGGTTATGCAACAAGGTGGAGGAATCCACCATGGGGGGAGGGGTATGGGAGGGGTGGGGGGAATCCCCAGCGCCTATAAAACTGTACTACATAATACAATGTAAGCAACAATTAAAAAAAAAAAAGAAGAGGTGGTAGGCTAATATGGCATGACATTAAAGTAAACAAATGTATCATTTTTACAAGGGGCTGTTCTGTACTTAACATCTTAGAAATCCCTTTAGAACCAAGAAAGCATAAATGGCTAGATACCCTGTATGAAATCTTAAGGCTAACTCAGCCTTTGTTAAAAATGTGCTGGTCTCCTTGAATTCTACTGAGCTCCATCTCTTGCTTTCAGTTGGTCCACAGAGTAAAAGGAAAGAATCTCAATATGAACCCTGAAGGATATCGAGAGGACACATGAAAACATTGTCCCTGGAACAATGGCAAGGATATGCTCAACTTTGTTTACCAGAACTGCTTGACATCTTGTGGCTCATTCTGATCATCAACTGGGGCCACACTCTGGCTGCTGTAATTCACTGGATGAAATCCCTGGCCAAGGTTCTAGGCCTGTTCTGCTCTGTTAATTTTATTTTCCTCGAGACAACTACTCTGTATTTCTGGCACTTTTGGATCTATATGATTAAAAAAAATTTTTTTTGTGCTTTTGTTTGTTCTTGTGTTCTCCTTTAAGTAGTTGCTACTTTAATTCAACTTTCCTTAGATGCTTTGCTAGATGAAAAAGTCCACGAAGTCCTTGGAAAAGCAGAAACATAACTGAGTAATCAGTGAGGCAGATTGGGTATTTAAGAAGAAGGCAGGGTTGCTCTTCAAGTCTAGGCTGAGCTGATGATTCTCTAAAACTCTTAATGATCTGGTGTTTGGAGATCCATCTGAAGAAGCCAAGGCATCACAATTCAGAGAAAACAGACCTGAGGTAGTTCAGTCTGGCTCCCTTACTTAAGGCAAAGAAAATTTTCACCTTCCCAAAGAAGGTGGTTACAAAGGTACTTTTATTCATGTCAGAAGAACTGCTAAATTTCTCTCTTCCAGATGTTACTCTGATTTGGCCTGGTTGTCTGCCTGAATTTGCCCAGCTCATCTTGTAGCAATATCAGAGAACCTGTTTTTGCTAGATTAAAACCGTTAGCATGATTTCCCCAGCTTTGCCACCCAGTAGTTATACAATTCTATGTGTGACTAAGTAAAAACAAAACACAGAGATCTAACATTAGGTAGTTTTAAGACACATGTATGAGACACTATGAAGTCAATTCATTTTTCCTATTTCCTTAGCCTACCAGGACTTTCTAGGGTACAGTAATTTTTATCATAGCTTTAATTTTCCTTTCTATGTTTCTGTGGAACCCTATAAATGCATGTTAATATAGTTATATTAATATATGTTAATATAGTACCTAAAACAGATGAAAGGAAATGTTCTATCCTCATTTTACATTATCTTTTAGAGCTATTGATCATGATTGAACTCATGTTACTTCAACAGAGACATGAACTTAGAATTTTGAAAAAATATAAAAACCTACACACACTAATGCTTTATAAAAGAAATTCATTTTTACTTACCTCAGCTAATGACAAATATCACAGTCTTCTGCAGGAATCCAGAGTACTCTTGCCTGGATTTTGTAATTCAGATGTTTCATCAGGAATATAAGAAACAACACATTAGGATTGGCTCATTAGAAAAGAAGGTAGAAATATGATATGATTTTTTTCATACCTGGGGCTTTGCTTGGGAGAAACCATAGATCAAAGTCAATTGTGTCCTTTCCCCCCTCTGTCTTAGTCTCAAATATATGGCTGTCTAGAAACTTCACTAAAAAGCAAATCCCCTTTTGTAAGATTGGCTTTTCATTCCCTGCAGATAGTTTCATCAGAGGAGATGGCTGAATGATGTCATCTCCAGTTTCTTGTTGGCAAGAAAGGATTCCAGTGCCACCTACCTAAAAAAGCTGAAGACAAATGAAGGGTATACTGAGGAGTTTGCTATTCTCTATATATTTTTGCTCAATATCTCCAAATAGTTGATTTTTATTAAATAAAAGGGAGTTTTCATCTGAGAGCTCTTATGGGCAGACCGGTCTCTCAAGACTTACCAGTACCTTTTCTGTTTAAATTCCTTAGAGAAAAAAACCTAGACAAAACAAAAAGTAGGCATGGAGAGTATACACGTAGTTCTGCTTTTCTAACTAAAAGCCAATTATCATTTGTCTTTTATGGAGCCAATGTTTCTCTAGGGAAAGGCAACAACCATAGAGCCAGTCTCCAGACAGAGCTGGAAAATGAAGAAAACAATAACAATATATTTGTCTTTCATAAGGAAGAGAAGAGTAGCAGCTTAAAGGCTATGGGAGTTTTGCTTATGGTATTTAAGAATTATTTTGTATTTTTAGTTTACGATCTTTTACTTGCTTCGTACTTACTGGAATGTTTTCTCTCTTGAGGTTATTGAAATTATTTCCAGAAAATTCTTCTAAGCATTTGTGTGTGTGTGTGTGTGCAAAATATAAGCTATCATAAGAAGTGAAGCAAACACTCATATTGGAAAAATAGGTCCTTTGACATGTCTCCTACATATTTCTTCAGGCTCTTGCCATCTAAATATCTTTTTAGAGAACTCCTGGAGTCCAGTGTAGTGGCAAAGAATAACATATTCATCTCATGAATTTCCCATTCTATTTGGAAATGAGAATGTGAGCAAAAATCATGTGGCACGTAATGTACGCATGTATTCAAAGCGGGCAATAGAGCAGCGCTCAGACTTGGAACCACACCATGTATGTTGTGCTTGGGAATGAAGATGTAAGCACTACAGTGAACAGGAGCCAAGATGCACTTTCCCTTTTTAATAATTCTGGCTAAGGTCAGTTCTTTCCATATTAACACAATATGTTATAGTCATTTCATCAGTCAGCAACTTTTAGTTTCCATCCTGATCCCAAGTAGAAATTAGTGTTTTAGGTGTTTTTATTCACATCAAATTTAATTTTATTTTACAATTAGGAAATTCACTGAAATTTCCCTCATCATTTCAAGACAATGGTTGCATTGTACACGTCAAAACAATACCTACCAAGTGTGGCTTGCAGGACCCATATTTACACATTTGGAAAGTTACGGCTTGGTAGGTTAAAGACCTTAGAAAATGTGGGGAATATTTAAGAAAAAGGAATTTGTTGCACTTAAAGTTATTGTAGCAAGATTAAATATATATATGAGTTTTTTAGACTTCTAGTTGCTGAATGCATGAATAAAAACAAAAGGGCACCTCCAAAATTATGAAGGTTATAGAAGGTACAACCAGACTACTTATGTAAGTTTCAGATGGTAGTTATTTTTCTGATCTCAATGACTGATTGTAATTGGATGTTTACGTAAAAAGAGATTTGTGGGCCCAGCATGGTAGCCTACTGGTTAAAGTCCTGGCCTTGCATGTGGCGGGATCCCATATAGGTGCTGGTTCATATTCTGGCTGCTCCACTTCTCTTCCAGCTCCCTGGCTTTAGAGGACAGTAGAGGATGGACCAAAGCTTTAAGACCATGCACTCACTTGGGAGACCTGGAAGAAGCTCCTGGCTCCTGACTTTGGATTGGCTCAGCTCTGGCTGTTGTGGCCACTTGGAGAGTGACCCAGTAGACAGAAATGTTTCTCTGTCTTTCCTTCTCTGTGTAAATCTGACTTTCCAATAAAAATACATATATCTTAAAAAGAGAGATCTGCATGGGTTATTGAACACCTCATGTTAACATACATAAATAACTCAAGGCAAATAAAATTAAAATGCATTGAAACAAATGGTTTTGTGATTTGAAATGTCTCTGGAGGCTATGAGCATTTACTATAGCTTTTTAAAAAACCATTTAAGAAAAATTATTCAAAAATTTCAAATGAGGCCAAGCAGTGACTGTGTGACCATTTGATGTTATGTTAAAACACTGTCTAGTGAGCCCACATAAGGATCACATACTCTAGAGGGATGTAAGTTTGTTTCATTTGTTATTTACTATATTACTATTTAATATTTATAGGACTTCATGCATTGTGCAGCTAAAATTGCCTAATTGTGTTTTTTACTGTGTTAATAAAGACCACCCCAAAGGGTAAGATTGCATTGCTGTTTATAAAAAATTAAATAAATTATATTTAACATAAATCTATTCATTTTACTTTTTGTGATCTGATTATATAAAACAATTCTTGTGCTGTCTTTAAAATGGGTTTTCATATCTTGTTGTCTCTCATTAATGAATCAACACAATTTGACATGTAATCATCATTGATTTAAGAAATACTTTTATGACATTTACATATTATGACAGGAAAAATTCACCAAAATAAAAATGTGTGGTGACCAATGACAACAGTTGTGCTCTTTAGACAGGATTCATAGGTGCCAGGAGATAAGCCACCGGACATTTCATGCAAAGATTCAGGTGTCGTTTCAAGGAATCATAGCATCTTCATGGGTCTCTGTCTCACCCACACTCCCTGATAAAAGCTGAAGTTATCTCTCTGTCATGAACAGACTAGAAAAAAGATGATGTGTGCAGTGCCGAGTCAATGACTGACTCTAAATAAGTGAAAAGGGTGAACTTTTTAAAGCAGTCAGCAATTCCATTTTCCAATTCTTCAGGTTGCCAGGTCTGCTTTCTAGAAAAAACTGAGCAGCTCCAAAAAATCTGGGCAGTTCCAACAACAGCCTGGGGAATCCCAGGGCTCGTTAGGCTGAGCGATGGTGGAAGGACAACAAAAACCTCAGATGCATCCAGAGCCCAAGGGACAGGACAGCTTTCCAGTCCTTACAGTTAGCCAGCCCTCAATCAGAGTTTGACTTAAAAAGAAGTAGCTAAGGCCTTGACTGGAAAACCCTGACGGTCATCTGGGTTTGTTCAGTTTGCTATCCTGGAACTGTTAAGAGGTGGCTGGTGGTCTGAATAACAGAATAGCTTATTCCTTAACCGAAACCACATAACTCCTGTTAAATAATGATGTAAGTTTCTCACTTATGCTTATTCAAAGCTCTGAGACTCAACCTGCTCCAATTGCTGTCTCTGATACCATGTTTATCATTACTTTTCTATTTTTCTATACACTTTGATAAGAGATCACTTGAGTTTTGTTGTTCTAGGTTCATACACTAAGAAACATTCACAAAATAGTGAAATTCCTTTAGTTTCATAGAATTTTAGGCATGGTGGTGTCTTGGAAGCTAGTTCAAGAGTTTTGGATAACATGGATAAATTTTATGTAACTGAAGGCATTGGATTCATGGCAACACTGTTTCAGGACTAGAAATCTACCACAGTCTCAATCATTTCAGTTTCTTTTTGATCATCTCCTCTTCTTTTTAAAATTCAATTTAAAATGTAATTTGAAATAAAATTTCAAACAAGATAAAAAGATGTATACAGGGAAGAATCATGTTTTTGCAATAGAAATGCCGTATCCCACCGATTTGTTCACTTGATGGTATTTGATAAGTTAGAAAACACAGATGCCTGAAGAAGGAGTTCACATGGTGTTTAAGCTACAGGTAACAAATAATTTTCCATTATTCTTCCAGTAATGCTTTTCGTTGAGTAAAAAAACCAGAGAAGACAGCAAGAAAAACATAATATGCTTTATATGTACTAAAAAATACAAGTCCCATAAGAAAAACCGTACTCTCTTTCTTCATGTTTTCCCCAGCGTCTTGTCTTGTTCCTGTTTTGGGAGGTCTCTGTTGCTGAGTAGCCCTCCCTGTCTGAAACGCTCGGTCCTTTCTGCACACAGCAGGACCCTTCCACAACATTTCTATTTCTCAAGAAGCATTCTGAAACTCCCATCAAACATTCTGACTTCTGATTAAACACTCTCAGTTTCTTCCACTCACTTTTCAAACAGCATGTTTTTGTTGCTTCTTGTAAATCCTTAGGTCACCTTCGGGATGAGAATTGAGACACCTCGTAGGGCCCGAGTTTGCTGCTTCCATGGCCCGAGCAGGGCTTTGGCCAATGAAATGGTGTTGCAAAAGGAAGTGGTTTTGAAGGCAGACATTCCTTCACACTGATGCTTCCACCGTTCTGTCTAGTCTCCGCAGAGTAGTAATAGGTAGTCATAGGTTGATTTTCTCACTCTGGCTGCAGACAACAGAGACAGACACTAGAGGATGTTGCTGTCAATCATGACAATTTTATTGGTACCAAAACTGGCCTTCCCATTTTGATTGTTATATTTTCATATTATATGAAGCAGCAAACTTTTACTAAAAATGGTAAGGAAACTGGACACTAACCCCAGGTTTGGTTAAAAATCAGATAGCAGGATTAACTTTTTTTTTTTTTTTTTGGTCTTATTTAAGTTTTACTTAGTGAAGTAAGCCAGTCCTCAAAGGCGAATGTCACATGTTTTTTCCTGGTTTGTGGTAACTAATATACAGAGTACAAAAGTGTAATGTCTGTGGGCAGAATAATGTTTTGATGTTTGAGTAGAACTTGTGTATTACTCCTGAGGAACAGTTGTTTTTTTACTTCCTACTTGCCGACCTCTTTATTTAGTCAAGGGTTAAACTTGAGGTTTTAAAGAAAATTGAAGTATCTCATTGTAAAAGTGAAAAAGTAAGAAAGCAAGCAAGGAAGCTGAGTCAGGGAGGGTAAAAGTGGGAAGTATCATTCTGCTGTGAAACTGTGTTAAAACATTTGGGAATTTTCTCTTTTTATAAAAGATTTAAAAGAGATTTTTGATATTGATATAATTAGTCAAAATACTATTATGGTAATTGCCTAAAAACTGTCCACCATATTTATAGTGCTGAAATTCCCTGATATTAAATATTGCTTTAAAGAAATAGGTGAAGTACATATTTATAGCAGCACTATTCAAGCAGCCAAAGTTTGGAATAAAACAAGGTGTTCATTATTAGATGGATGGATAAAAAATTAGAATATAAATACACCCTGAAATATTATTCAGCTTTAAAAAAGAATGAAATTCTACCATTTGCAGCTAAATGGACTCAACTGGAGGACATCCTGTTGAGTGAAAGAACCAGACTCAGCAAGACAAGCACTACACGTTTTGCCTTGTATGAGGAAGCTGAAACTTATAAAACAAACAGGCCAAAAAAAGTAAAAACAAAGAAATGTTTGGATATATCAGTACTGCTACAAATATAATTTTAAAAAATTTTTGTTTCATTCCTTTGTTAAATCAGTATTTAACGAATGTTATACTACTATAGTTTTAATGATTTTTATAATGTATCATATAATCTTCATTTTTCCATTCTATTACTGTTGATAGCCATTGTCTGTATTCCCATTAAAAAGGAAATAGGTGAAATAGATCATAAACTAGAGGTTAAAATTAATTGTTATAATTTAGGTTGTATTTTACATAATTTTATTCAATCTGCTCATTTGAATCACTTATTTTTAATTATTTATACTTCAGTTCTTGTTTATCTGCATCTGTTCTGTGGCAATCGTAAATGAACAATATGTCTTTCCAGATATTCTGCTTTCATGTTGAAGGATTATAATATTATTCATACGGGTTATTTTGCAAGACCCCATGTAGATGTCTGAAATTGTGGGTTAGTATTAAGCTCTCTCCATGCTATGTTGTTACCCTGAGAGGCAGTCTGATAGTGGAGATGGCCTAAGGGTAAGCAGTGTGTGTGGCTCACATGGTGCGGATACCCTGGCTGAAGAGATGGCTCACTTCCTGAGAACAACAGGCAGGATGCTGTCATTCTGACAAGTTAAAATCCAATAATTGCTTATTTGTGAAATTTCCTACTTGATCGTTGATAAGTGGAACTGCAAAAAGTTAAATGTGTAGAGAAAAGGAGGTCTAATGTAATCGCATTGCTTCTCAGTCATATTCTAAATCTAAGTGACAACAGTGTTGTCATGTCAGTGGGTTTTTTTTTTTTTGCCTCTGGTTTTTATAGACCTCGTTCTTATCTTTTCTTAATTTTGATTTTTCTTTATCAGACGTTTCTTTATCAAATGTTTCTTTGTCAGACTTTTATATGATATTTGAAATCATATCAATATGTTTAACCACATCTTGATCCCCCATCAGCTAGGTATTTCAGATAGCCGGAAGGACACCAGAATGCCATCTTTTTATGAAAATGTGTAATACTGGTTATATGCAAGGAAAACGGAAAATTTGTAATATATCAGATCTTGCTTAAGACCGTGCATAGGATAGAAAATGATAACCTCTTGTATATTTTGTTTTATCCTCCAATTTTTTTCTAGAAAGTGAAGGGATTACGTCCATCAATTAGAGCATCATAGAGTTAAATGCCCTGGCCCTACAAGAAGTAAAAAGGATGATCATAAAGTTAGTGATAGAGGAATAGAAAAGTTATTTCAACCCTAAACCTAGTTTCCACTCACTTACCTTGAGATAAAATCTTAGTAAAAGATTCTTTATCTTTAAAGATGATTCTTTTTTGGACGGGGATTGTGGTCTAGTGGGTAAGGCTGCTGCCTATAATGTTGTGGGCACTAGTATGAGCCCTGGCTCTCTATCCAGCTCCCAGTTAATGTGCCTGGGAAAGCAGTGGAATGTGGCCCAAGTCCTCAGACCCCCTGAATTCATGTGAGAGACCTAGATGAAGTTCCTGAGTTTTGACTCTGTCCTGGACCAGCCTCGACCATTGCAGCCTTTTAAGGAGTCAACCAGCAGGTAGAAGACCTCTCTTTAACTTTCTCTCTCTCCCTCTCTCTGTAAATCTCTCTTTCAGGTAAATGAAACAAATATAAAAATAAAACAGTGAAAAATCCAATCTTGGAAATACTATCATCACCGAATAATCAATAAAGAAGAATCAGAGCTATTTTATACTTCCTGAGATCACATGCTAAGTAGCAGAGCTGGTCATTGAGTACCTCCTACCAGAATTCTTGTCCTTAAGTGTGTTCTGTTTATTCAAACAATAGAATGAACAGACTCTGAAAACCTCATGCTATGAATGCAACTTAAAAGCATTACAGTAATAAAAGCATTACAGTAATAAAAGTTGGAAGAAGTCCTAAGGTTCTTTGTTCTAAGAGTATAGGAGTTATATACTTGTTAGTTCAGAATTCTTTTGAATTATTTTACTTGTATATGATTCTATATACACACAGCTCACAATAGTTTAGATAATACACATACTTTTTTTTGTCTAACTTGTTTTTTCTTCTGATTTAATGATTCTTTCTCTAGGTCACTTGGTATTCTTGGCCTGATGAAAAAAGAAAATGATTCTATGGCAACGGAATTTGTTCTCCTAGGCCTATCATCGTCCTGGGAAATCCAGCTGTTTCTTTTCTTAGTGTTTCTGCTGTTTTACATGGCTGTTGTCTTTGGAAACCTCTTGATAGTGGTAACTGTGCGAATTGATGCTCAGCTGCTGCAGTCTCCTATGTACTATTTTTTGGGGCATCTCTCCTTCATTGACTTGTGCCTGAGTTGTGTTACTGTGCCCAAAATGCTGGGTGATTTCCTAGAGCAGGGCAAGACCATCTCTTTTTCAGGATGCCTGGCCCAGATCTACTTCCTCCATTTTCTGGGAGCCAGTGAGATGCTTTTGTTGACAGTCATGGCCTACGATAGGTATGTTGCCATCTGTAACCCTCTGCACTACCTGACTGTCATGAACCGCCAGCTTTGCTTTCAATTAGTTTTTGCATGCTGGTGTGTGGGGTTCATTCATTCTATCACGCAGGTCATATTGGTTATCCGTCTGCCTTTCTGTGGCCCCAATGAACTGGACAACTTCTATTGTGATGTTCCCCAGGTCATCAAACTGGCCTGTGTGGACACCTTTGTGGTAGAGGTGCTCATGGTTTCCAACAGTGGTCTGCTTTCCCTCGTCTGCTTCTTGGTCTTGCTGTTCTCTTATGCCATCATCCTGATCCACTTGAGAACTCACTTCCGGCATTGCCAGAGCAAGGCTCTTTCTACCTGTGCCTCCCACCTAACAGTGGTCAGCTTGATCTTTGTGCCGTGTGTTTTCATCTACCTGAGACCTTTCTGCAGCTTCTCTGTGGATAAGGTATTCTCTGTGTTTTACACAGTGATCACACCTATGTTGAATCCCCTCATTTACACACTCAGAAATGCTGATATGAAGACATCTATGAGGAAGCTGAGAAAAAAAACATATGGTCTCTTGTTGCCTTGTTAAAATATGAGAAGGAAGAAAGAACTTAGAGAATACACCCTCCTTGAGTACTCTGATCTGATCCTACACATGGGTATATGCATGAAAATCGTTTGGTTGACCTGAGCGTAAAAATTACTCTTGGTTATAGTTACAGACACAGATGGCCCTTAACTTTCATGTGGGGAGCTCCGGAGCATTCTGTGGCTCCCGTTCGATTGTGCTGACATTAGAGGACACTTGGAGAAATCAACTTTTCTGTCTTGTAAGGAATCTTGCTTTCGTTCATTTGCTTCAGTTTTTACTTACAAACAAATGAAAGGTGTGACATATCATTTTGTGTCATGCTTCTCTAAGACGCAATAGCTCCTGGCTTCAGAAAGTGCACTCAGGTTTCAGCAGAATCTCTTCCTTGCTGTGTGAATTCCTTTTATTCTATCACTAACTAAGCCTGTAGACAGTACCAAGCTGCCTCCATGTTAGTTTTTCTGGGAACTGTGCTCCCACAGTGTGCCAATATTTTATTAATATTTACTTATTTTATTTTTATTGGGAAGTCAGATTTACAGAGAGAAGGAGAGACAGATAGATTTTCCATCTGCAGGTTCACTTCAAGTGACCGTAATGGAGCTGGACTTATCCAAAGCCAGTAGCCAGAAGTTTTTCTGGGGCTCCCATGCAGGTGCAGGGTCCCATGGTCTTAGGCCATTCTCTACTGTCTTCCCAGGCCATAAGCAGGGAGCTGGATGGGAAGTGGAGCAGCTGAGATATGAACTGGCACCCTTATGGGATCGTGGTACATGAAAAGCAAGGACTTTAGCCACTAGACTACCGAGCCAGTCCCCAGTATGCCAAATTTTACAAATGTAGTTGGACGACTCATTTAAATTAAAGTCTCTGCATGGGATCAAGGGACTTTGCAAGTGCTGGGTGACAGAGCTTGCTAACACTGTATGGTAGAGGCTTATCTAGAATAAGCATCTAATTTCAGCATGAGTCTTTCTTTGAATGGAATTACAGTGGGACAAGTCAACGAGCTTCAAATGATCATTTTAAGATCTCTGAGCTTTAAAGGTGAAGAGGAAGAAATGGGTTGTCATTTAAAGCACTCATCCACTTTGTTCCTGAGGTGTGCATAGTTACTGCCTCCAAGTCTCAAACAAGTGCTGAGAAACAGCTAATATTGTGTAACTTAATTTTTTGTAATTGAAGTCAGCGTTAAGTGAATTGCTCAAGATCTCTTTAAAAAGTGCGATCAATGAGCAAATCATTCATTTTAAAAAATGTGCTAAGATTTAGGTAATTAGGCTCTTTTATTTCTTCCTCAGAAGGAGTATTTGTCTCAACTGGATGGACTAATTACTTAATTTCTATCACATTTGTAAGGAACCCTAGAACTAGGAGATCCATAAATGGTTCACCTGAACAATTTTATTTAACGTATTTATATCTGAATGTTATCTAATGTATTTAATGTATTTATTTCATAAATGTTGCTCCTCGCAACATTTTATGGTTGTAGAAAAGTGTTTAGCTACCAAATACTAGGAAAAAGAAAAAAGTTTGTAATATTTTTATATTTGCTAACTTTATTTCCTCGCCAGTTGCCACAGAGCAGCTTTTGTGGCTCCTCAGCTGAAGGACAAGGAAACAAAAAAGTAAAACTGCATCTAGTGCTAAGATGTGCTGTGTTAACTCTAATACTCTAATTGTGCAAGAGCTTTCTATATACTGGAATAAAGAATGGATTTTTCACTTAATGTTGGGGCTTAATGTCCGCATTGCCACATACTGGTGCAAAATTGAAGCAGTCTGGGAATTTTCTGTTGGAAATGGATCTCCAGTAATAACAAGAGCTTAAGAAGAGACCTCCATGTTGTTAGCTAGCATTACAGCTTAGGCATATGAGTGCCTACAGGTACTTGTGGCAAATCTCCTACTCTTTCTCAGTTCTTGTGGCCTTTTAGGCTACTAACATAACTAAAAGGAAGCAAGGAGAAATTTTATTTATGAAAGCATTGGCGAATTACTGATCTACTTATTTTATTAAATTAAAAAAAAATGTTTCAGAGGGGGAGAGAGGAAGAGAATGAGAGCAAAAGAAAGAGAAACCTCCATCCACTGGATAGCCCCATGAATAGGTAAAAAAAATCTATATGTGGGCCAGGCAGGATTTAAGAATCCAGAATTCAACTCAAATCTCCCAAGTGGGTGGCATGAATCAACTACTTGAGCCATAGTTGCTGTGTTTTAGCACACTAGCAGGAAGCTGGATCAGAGACAGAGCTGGAACTTAAACTTTGAGGACCTGATATGAGATGTGAACACCCCAAGCAGCTGTAACAGAGCCATCACACCAAACAGGAACCCTTGGCTTCATCATGGAAACTAAGGCTGTACACATTTAGTAAAGCTGCTTTCCCAGGCATATTAACTAAGAGTAGCATCAGAATGCAGCATGCAGAACCCAAACTGGTGTCATATGATGCTGACATCACATGAGCTATGCCACAGCATCAGGTGCAAGTGTCTCGGCTTAAGAGCCCTAGAATTTAGAAGGTATCATTAAATAAAAATCAGCATACTATTGCACTTACTCCATTTGCAAAACATATTCTGAAGACTTCTCTACCAAATATTTTCTACTGATGTTGATGCTTTTAATATTAATTAATTCATTACTAAATGATCATCCATTCATTAATTTAAAGATACTTGTGGGACTTTTGTTTTTGTATAGTGTATTAAGCTGCCACCAGCAGTGCCAACATTTGTGTGTTCTCACACTCAAGTCTCAGCTGCTCTACTTGCAATTCAGATTCCTGTCAATGGACTGGGAAATCAGCTGAGACCCAAGTTCGTGGGCCTCTGCATCCAAGTGGGAGCCCTGGGAGAAGCTATTGGTCCTAGCTTCAACCTGACCCCACCCTGACTGTTGTGGCCATTTGGGGAATGAAGTGGCTGATGGAAAACATCTTTTCCTCTCTGTCTTTACATATGTTTGTTACTCTGTCTTTTAAATAAAAAAATAAATATATATAAAAAACCTTGCTACGTGCTTGCTACATGTGTGGAAATGGGATAGATATCCTACTATTTGAGTCTTACATCTACTTACAGAGTCTCTCACCACCTGCTGAGAGTGAGCTGTTCTATGGCAGTGAGTGAGCCCAGGCGGTAGGGAAGGGAACAGAACAGATAAAGTTCATGTAGAGACTCGCTTGTCAAGCAACCTCATTGTAGTCCAGTTTTAACACTTACTAAAGGGCAAGTGACTTAACATTTTTTTCTTCAAAAAATGTTTATTGTGACAATTTCTTAATATCCTTTGAATGATGAAATCAATAATAGCACTGATCTCAGGATGTTTTTTCTTTTTAAGATTGACCCATTTGTATTGGAAAAGCCGATTGACAAATAGAAGGAGAGACAGAGAGAGAATGATCTCCCATCCACTGGTTCACTCCTCAAAAGGCCACAACAGCTATAGCTCAGCTGATTTGAAGTCAGGAGCCAGGAGCTTCCTCTGGGTCTCCCATGTGGGTGCAAGGTTCCAAGGCTTTGGGCCATCCTCCATGGCTTTCCCAGGCCACATGCAGGGAGCTGGATGGGAAGTGGGGCCTCCGGAACACAAACTGACGTCTATATGGGATTCTGGAGTGTGTAAGGTGAGGACTTTAACCACTAGGCTACTGTGCTGGGCCCATTGGTAAGAATTTTAATATAGGTCATTGACTAAGCAAATCTGAAAATACAAAAAGGAATACATTAAGTTTTGTTTTCTAAAAGATTAGACTGGCAGTCCCATCAACCACTGGCCATTTAACAGGATTTCAAGACTCTAATTTTTACCAAAAAGGAAAACTCTGAAAAGGGGCTTGTGTCAGTCAGCTGGTATGAACAAAAGTCTGTAGAAACCCATGTAGCTAAGAAAATGTATGTTATGAAAATGTTAAGGCTTTCAAAAAGAATTGCATAGAAATGTGTGATCCCATTTTCAAAAAAATTATGAGGTATGTTCACAATTTGAACTGTCTCTAAACATATAGAGTCATATATCTTCCAGTCTTATGTGATACAGAGCAGTATGAAAATAATTTAAATTAAAAAAATTTTTAAATGATATTTACATAGTTGATCAGGGTGGGAAGGTTCAAGGATTGAGAAAAGTGGGTGTGAACATTGTTTCCAAATTTTCTATTTCTTGCTGTATCTGTGGAAAGGAAGAACATAAATGGAGAAGCCATACCCAACCTCCCAACCGCTCCAGTACACAGAGAGGGGGAAGGGCCTCCTGACAACAAACCAGGGTCCCCACTCTGGCACATGCTCTGAGGGGTCTATCCAAGTGGTTCCGCCAGTTTTGAAATGCTGTTGGTCTTGCCGATCCAAGGGTGAGGAACTGCTTTCAATGTCCATTGGTTGACATAGAGTCTCCATTCTCCCAGATATTTGCTGTCATCGTTTGGTTGGGGTAGTTGTCCAATCTGTTCTGTTCTCCTTCCTCTGCTATGGTACCAGATGTCCTCTGCAGGTCCCAATGGGCTGCCTCCATAGGTATAACCTCCATATGCATCTGGGCCGGTCGTTCACTGCTCCATCTGTTCCACTCATAGAGGCTTAGCTCTGAAACATGAACTCACGGTTAGACCAACAATCTTGGACATGACACCACAGGCCTCTGCCTGCCCCCACCTCTTTCATCACTAGACCCCTGCAATCCCACACACCAAGTCCACACCAGCATGTCCCTGGGTAGCCAGTGAGCTTCCCCTGGTGCCTTTGGTGCTCTAGGTGACCTGACCAGGGTCCTGCAGGCCTCTACCACTGGAAGTCATGGACCCAGCACCTACCACACAGGCAGGCCCAAGGATCCAGATCAGGCACCCAGACCCTGCCAGACCCTCTACCTCCTTGCTCATGGACCTGGTATCCACTGAGCAGGTGGGCCAAGGGACCCAGACCAAGCAACCTGGGCCCTGCCAGACCCCTGCCCCTGGGGTTCACAGATTCAGTGCCCACTGCGCCCAGAATGACGTGGCTTACCTCACCTCTGCATTCAACAGCAGGTGCTTCAGTCTTACCTGGTCCAGCTTGTCCCCTGTTCCAACTGTTGCTGGTGGCTGCTGCAGTCTAGTCTGGACCAGCCATCCCCCAGTCCTGGCCTTAATATGAACTGGCTGCTATTGTGGTCCTGCCATGTCTATCCTGCATCCCATCCTGCAATCCATTATGGTTCTAACATCTGCTAGTGTGTTATAAACTGACCCAGCTCGGCTTGCTTCCAGACCTCACCTGCATGTATGATGGTGGTTACTGTAATCTGGCCTGGTCTGGGTTGTTCCTTGCCTTGGTTATTGTGCTCATCTGCAGGGACTTCATTTTGAAAAAGTAACTCTCCAAGCTCCTCTATCAGGTCTCCTCCTAGAGGCAGAGGTCTTGCATACCAGCAGGTCTTTGGTGGAAGCTGACTTAACCTACCTCTTGTCTTGGCAGGAACAGGGTCTTTGCCCAATTGGCCCCTACCCATTCCAGTTCTTACTGCTGGGTGTTACAGTCCAGCCACATCTGGTCCATGCCCAAACAGAGCTCTCACATGGTTTGGTGAGAGCCAAGAACTAGCCCAGCTTGTTCTATACCCACCCTGGCTCTCATGAGTATTAGTAGGTGCTGGAGTCTAGCCCAGTTTGTCGCTTCCCAAATCCAGTCAACACCATTGTCTAGGGAGACTGCAGTCATGTCCAGCCTAGCCCTCTGCCCCCATTCTAGCTCTTACACTCACCAGTGGGAACCCCAACCCAGTAAGGGCATCTCCTTAGCTCTCCATCCAGGTCTGTTTCCATTCATGTGCCAGCAGAGATTGCAGTTCCACATGGGTGAACTCACATACCCCCTCACAGATTCTTCCCCAGACCTGATTCTCTAGCATACTGGTTAGTATCATAGGCCAGCCTAACATTACCCAACGGCTTTTCTGATTCTGACTGGTGGGTACCATGATCTAGCACTGCCAGGTAGGCCCCCAACGCAGCTTTAGTGTGTGCCAGTGGGTGGTCTTCAGTGGTGACTGATACTAACTACCCCAGCCCAGGTCTTCCACATGTGCTGATGCTTTGGTCAGACCTTTAGATGTCTTCTGCATCCTCCCTCCAAACCACTCACTCTCAGTTGCCTTGTTTACCTGCAAGTACAATGGCCTTATTGATGGTATTCCCTCAGTAGTCCTTTCTCACCTGGGTGTGAGCCCTTGGGTCCCTGTATGAATCCATCTCTAAGCCCCCAGAGCCAGCTGTTGGTCAGCCTGAGGGCTTTGCCTGGTGCCTAAGCCCTCACCAGCTGCCCCTCCCCCAGGACTGCACCACCTAGCTAACTTCAGGAGCTTGTGAGCCAAAAAGGGCTTTGGCATTCCACCCAAGCCTCCACCAGTCTGACCCTGAAAATAATTTTTAATTACAATTTTTAATTACAAAAGTTCTACGTATGATTCACATTTCCATAAACTTTATGAAGTACCCATGCATTTGCATGATCTCTGCCCAACTGACACTCTCCAGCTGCCCTCCAGCCAGCTGCCCAGAAATTCCCCCGGGTTCGGGTGATACATAAAGGCTGCTGAGCTTGTCTACCTTCTGGAAGCCAGGAACATAGAAAAGCTCTTGCAGACTGGAATACTGCATGTGGTTCTAAACCCAGGAAAACAGGAAGAAGTGGAAAGAGAGAGAAGACAAAGAAGAGGGGGAGAAAGAGAGAGACAGAGAGGGAGCACAAGGGAGAGTAGAGACAGAGAAGGAGAAGGTACAAGTGGAAGAGAGAGAGAGAGAGAGAAACTCAGAATGTTTTCTTAGGTTGTGTAAGAGGAGAAATCCCAACTACGTAAGAGAAGCATTTAGAGCTCGGTCATTTAGTATGAATATCTGAGTATAGTCTGCATTTTTATCTCAGAAAGGCTTATGATCCAAGATCTCAGGCTGTTCAGATTTATGCTGTGGGAGCACACTCAAGAAGATAGTTACGGTAAGTTTTGGGTACCTTAACCATCAACTACAAGAAGAGACAATCTTTACTGATTCAAATCGTATTGAAGGATATTACGAAGATTTAAATTCTTCATCTGTTCCATTAATTCTAGGAATTATTGATCTTATAATTAGCTCTAGTTTAACTCTTCAAATCTAGTAGTAAAACCTAGATAGTTCTGTCTGCCCCAGTTGCTTCACCAGTGGTTAAATGAATGGCATTAATCAAATGTGATGTATCACAATGTGTCAGAGAAGGGGTTCTTGTGTTCCATTGCGCAGCATGATGACTGCAGTTCACAGTGGTGTGGAAAGAGAGGAACTAGGAGGTCCTGAACAAAGAAAATACAAGGAATTGGAGAGGCTCGTTTCCTCATCTGTAGGTTAGCACTGTATACAGGTATTGAAATATTGCACTTTGTTTTGTAAAAATATGCAAGTGTTACATATTAGCAAAAATTTTAAAATGAAAGTTCAGTTGATCTCTAAGCTCCTTTTTGCCTACACTAGCATATTTTCAAAAGTTTGTGTAAAGTGGAATTTAAGCATGTTTGTTTTGTGTAGCATTTTTAAAAAACCCACACACATGAAGATTCTTCAGAAAGTTCATAATGTGCATATTCTAGAAAAGAAATCTATGTGAGAGTGAAACCAGCACTCTAATGTGGGATGATGATATTACTTGCTGGACCAGAATACCAGCTCCCAAAGCTTTGGGATGGCTGTGTCTAGTTTGCAAGGTGGAAACTGAGTCTTGTCTCAATTAAACAAAATATTGCTCTCTAATAATAATCTTCATGTAGAATCTGAAAAAAAAAGAGTTACTGGAATTTTAAATGTTGGATCTTCATTTTAACTTTAAAAAAAAAAAACCCTACAGTATCAAATTAGGTTGCTCACTTAATAAAATTTAATCTTTTTCATTCCAGCAAGAACTTTTGATGGGTAAGGTGGGGAAAGAAAAGGTGATAGAGAAAAGATTAACTCAAGAAAACATTAAGAAAATACTTCAGATTTCCTGGATTCTTGTTTTAGACAGAAGAACTGTAAAACTAAGTGCACAGACAGTCCACATTATGTTTACAATATGGCTGTACAAGTAATGCAGAGAAAATGTTCATGAATTATGTTTGGGAATTATGAATAGTTTCTTCTACCACATCTAACATCACCTAGACATTTTTGTAGGACCTTTCTCTTTACATCTGGTCATGCTTGCCGTGGTTTCTAAACTTTTTGTTTGTGTTTAGAGAACCTGAACCATTCCAACAGTTCTGCCAGGGACCCCATGGAAGTGGCCAACAATGTCACAGAGTTTATATTGCTGGGACTGTCTCAAGATCCTGGAACGCAGTCGATATTCTTTGCCCTGTTCCTCCTCTTCTACAATGTGATCGTGGTGGGAAATCTGCTCATTCTGCTCACAGTGTTTTCTGATCCGCGGCTCCACACACCTATGTATTTTTTCCTCAGTAACCTGTCCTTTGTCGATATTGCCTATTCCTCAGCCACAGCGCCCAAGATGATTGCAGACTTTGTTTCTGAGAAAAAGGTGATTTCCTACTGGGGCTGCGTGACTCAAATGTTTACCTTCCACTTTTTTGGCTGTGCAGAAATTTTTATTTTGACGGTCATGGCTTTTGACCGTTATGCCGCCATCTGCCAGCCCCTCCGGTATACCAGCATCATGAGTGCCAATGTTTGCCTCGCGCTGGCATCACTGTCTTGGTTGGGAGCCCTTGGTCACTCTTTCGTTCAAACTCTCCTGACTTTTCAGCTGCCCTTTTGCAACGCTCAGGTGATAGACCACTACTTTTGTGACGTCCACCCTGTTCTGAAGCTTGCCTGTGCTGATACCACCCTGGTGAATGTGTTGGTTATTGCCAACAGTGGTCTCATCTCCCTCGGGTGTTTCCTCATTCTTCTGGCCTCCTACACAATCATTCTATTCAGTCTCCGAAAACGGTCTGCAGAGAGCCGGCGCAAGGCTCTTTCTACCTGTGGATCTCATCTGACTGTAGTGACTTTCTTCTTTGTCCCCTGCATCTTCATTTATCTCCGTCCTTCTACCACTTTCCCACTGGATAAGGCAGTGTCTGTGTTCTATACCACCATCACCCCGATGCTGAACCCTCTCATTTACACCTTGAGGAATGGGGATGTGAAGAACGCCATGAAGAGACTATGGAATCGCATATTCTCCTTGAAGGAAAAGCAGGAGGGATAGCTTATCGGAACTGCCACGTCAGAGAACCAGATGATACCCTTAACTGGTCCCCAGTTTATTAATAATGAATATTAAGGAATAGACCCTAAAATTCAACAAATAATAGGATTATTTCATACTAGCTTCATTTGACAGGAAATAATTCTAAGTTATTTCACATGGGCTAAACTTAAGTTTTCTTGAGCTGACAGGCTTATTCACTTCCTCCCAGAATCGGGGTGAGCTCTCTTACTCAGTGTCTCACGTAACTGCTCTTGAACCTTTCTACTTACACCAAACTCTCAAGCTATAATTCTGTCATTCAGAAAGAGGCTACAAGAGAAAAAAAATCTCAAGAAATTAGATTATTTCTGCTGGAAAAGAGGTGTCTAACTTCTCAGAAGCTGTGTTTCTCTTCTCTCCCTCCCTTGCCTCCTCCTCTACCTTTATTTTGTACTTTTTCCTTATTTCTGCACAAATACCACAAAATCTAATAGGCAAATATATTTGTAAAAGATTATTATGCAATCAAACAAGTGCAGACTTACAAATTGCACAGCAAATGATGAGGGGAATTAGTAGAAACTGACAAATTGTTCTATTCAGGGGCAAACTGTGTTTTACATATTTTGAGATGTAGAGCTATGTTTTAAAAGATCCTTTTGGAGAATTCGAATAGTTTCTTTTTGGTACTGTGACATTATTTTTATTAAAAATTGTTTATGGACCTGGCGTGGTATCCTAGCGGCTAAATTCCTCACTTTGGAGGCAGGGGATCCCATATGGGCTCCGATTCTAAACCTGTCGACCCTGCTTCCCCTCTAGCTCCCTGCTTGTGGCCTGGGAAAGCAGTTGAGGATGGCTCAAAGCCTTGGGACCCTGCATCCACGTGGGAGACCAGAAGAGTCTCCTGGCTTCTGATCAGCTCAGCTCTGGCTGTTGTGGCCACTTGGGGAGTGAACCATTGGATGGAAAATCTTCCTCTCTGTCTCTCCTCCTCTCTATATGTCTGACTTGCCAATAAAAATAAATCTTATTTTAAAAAAGAAATTATTTGTTTATTTATTTTGTAACACAAACTAAAGAATCAAAAAGGAATAAAGATTTGATCAACTAAAATGCCTCAGTCAAGATGTAGTGCTATCATAAATTTTGGGTGAAAGCACTTTTATGCTTTAAAAAAATAATTTGGAAAAGCTCGTTTTCTGTTTGTAGTGGTCTTAGAATTGGGTATTTCCCATACTTTGAAAAAGACATTTTAAGTTTGAGGAATTTCTGAATAGATTTAGTTTCGTGTCTCATATATTTTAGGAATTCTGTGTCATTATTTTCACCTATCACTTATTTTCTCCAGACTTGAACTAATTCTATATACAATTTATAAAACAGTGTTATACTTTTATCTGTTCTTGATCTTATGCTTTAACCAATTTTTATTTGTTTGTACATGTATGAAGAACATAGCTATTGTATGACATTTGTTACTACTGTATGTATAACACAGAAATGACTGCACACTAGGAAGTTGAAAAATGTCAGTTGTCATTCTAACATCCGTTGCTCTTTCCTCCCCACGCCTGCAAGGGACCAGACACTGGGCCACTCTATGCACTGACATATCTCTCCTTTACAGTTGAGGGTGGACAGTACGATGTTACGGATGGCGATTCAATTTTTTTGTTTTTAACAATGGCTGCTCCACACTGCACCCCTGTGGATAGCATCACCCTTAACATATGGTTGTGTTTCCTAATACTCATTTTTCATTTCATTTTTTTCTTAGTAAGGAGTCACCCTCTACTTCTTAAAGTTGCTTTTAAAAGACTAAATAATAACTACATTGGTCTAGCGAATAGAAGACTAAATTAGTTTTCCTTTTTCTTCCAAGATGTAAGTGCAAATAATAATGGAGAAAACAAGCAGATGTGTGAGACCATAGGAAACAGGACAGAAAAGGAGTGCAGGCAAAGATGTGCAGAGAGAAGGCGTAGGAGGCAGGTGACTGGGTAAGGTCCGGAAGTGTCAGAGAGGAGTCCCGAGAGGAGGGGTCAGACTCATCTGCAGAGATACCCGAGGCACCACGTCACGGGGATGTTGCGGTTCAGGACTGGCCGCCGAGACACAGAGGGAACAGTTTAATCTCCTCTCTCCTCTTCCCACATGCCACTCTCACGTGCTGCCAGAGACAGAGGCTGCACAAAGCTTGGCTTTAAAAACGGAATGACATGAATGAAAATTCACAGTTTGACTTTTTTAAAAAAAAGATTTATTGATTTTTTTTATTGGAAAATCAGATGCACAGATAGGAGGAGAAACAGAAAAAAAGATCTTCCCTCTGCTGATTCACTCTCCAAGTGGCCGCAATGGCCGGAGCTGAACCACTCTGAAGCCAGGAGCCAGGAACTTCTTCCGGGTCTCCCATGTGGGCACAGGGTCCCAAGGCTTTGGGGCCATCCTCCATGGCTTTCCCAGGCCTCAAGCAGGGAGCTGGATGGGAAATGGGACCGCCAGAAATTGAACTGACCTCTATATGGGATCCTGACGCATGTAAGGCAAGGATTTACCCACTAGGCTACTGTCCTGGGCCCCATCGTCTGACTTTTTTAAGATCATTAATAGAATGCCTACCAGTAAGATCTGCCTTATTGATCCAGATCTCTTAAGAGCAAGTAATTTATACTAATTATTATCTTTAAAACATATATGATAAAACATATGAAGAAAAACAAGACAGCCTCTATGAAGGCCATAGTAAATCTAATGCGATCAGATATACAAAAGGGAAGCACATTTCGATTTTTATAAGGTCAACAAAAGCCATGTATTTCAAAATACAGTTAGGGGCATAGTGACACTTGCCCCTTTCCTCTGTTTGACTTGCATTCCCACTCTCTCTTCCCATCCCTTATTATTATTTTTTAATTTTTACAGTAACATACTTTCCGTTCCCTTAACAATCATAGGCATATCACTGCATTAGGTATTATTAAACAAACAGCAAGTAGAAAATAAGATGCTGTTTTTCAAGAGCATAGGCTAAAACTGTAAGCAATAAATCTCAAAATGTCAATTTCGTATAGAATATACTTTTTAAAAAGATTTATTTATTTTTATTAGAAAGATAAATCGTATTTATAGAGAGAAGGAGAGACAGAGAGAAATATCTTCCATCTGCTAGTTCATTGCCCAAATGTCCGCAATGGCTGGAGCTGAGCTGATCCAAAGCCAGAAGCCACAAACCAGAAACTTCTTCCAGGTCTCCCATGTGGATGCAAGGTCTCAAGGATTTGGGCCATCCTCTACTGCTTTCCCAGGCCATAAACTGAGAGTTGGGTGGGGACTTGAGCAGTCAGGACATGAACCAGAACCCAAATGGGATTGGGGTACTTGCAAGCAGAGAATTAGCCAGTTAACCCATCTCAGTGGACCCAGAACACATATTTTTGTACTCTCTATTTTAGACAACACAGAGATCAGAGAAAACACACGATATTTGTATTTTGGGGACTGGTTTACTTCTCTAAGCGTAGTTGTTTCCAGTTGTATACATTTTGTTGCAAAATACATATGATTCAGCTATTCCACTCCTGGGATTTTTCCAGAAGAAATCATATTAGTATTGAGACAGATGTTTGTACACTTATGTTTATTACAGCTCAGTTCACAATGCAAAAGATGGTGGGATCAACCAAGATGCCCACGAACTGGCAATTGGATAAGGAAAATGTGTTATATATACTCTTTGGAATACTACTCAGCCTTAAAAAAGGAATGAAACTTTGACTCTTACAATAAACAAATTCAAAAATCTTTTATCTTCTAGAGGAGAGAAAATATTTGAATTCCTGGAATGGGAATATGACACTTTAAAAAGTGAGAGTTAAAAATACTTTTGGAAGCTTAAGAAAAGTATTATAAATAAAATTAACTGGGGGTGGGCACTTTGTTTAGCAATTAAGGCACCCGTGAAGGTGATTTGAGTGCCATTTCAGAGGGCTCCCTGGTTTTGGGTGGCAGTTCTGTTCCAAGTTCTAGCTTCTTTTTACAGAATAAAGTTAATAATTTATTATCATAATTTTTCATTTCTCTCTACATTATTCTATTAAATTATACTTCCTGTTTTTATTTTTTCTTTTTATTTAGTTTTCACCAAATTGCAAGCAATTTGCAGATGTGATTCTAAGAACATGGTGGTACTCCTTCCTCCGGTGTCCCCTTCCTTTTGCCTTTTCTCTAGTTCCTTGACAACAGGCTCCCTGGGAAGGCAACTAACTGGCGATCATTGAAGTGGTTGGATTGTAGCCACTCATGTGGGAGATTTGTACTGAATTTGTGGCTATTAACTTTATCCTGTTCTAGCACCAACCACTGAGGGCATTTATAGCGGAGCAGTAGATAAAATCTTTCAGACTTTCTGTTTGCTTCTGTGTATGACAAAAGTACATACATAAATATTTATATGTGATTACTTACACCATAAGTAGTTATTGTACACTTTCAAGTCTGCATTTATGTGTCTAGTATTATTCATTGAGTTGTGTCTCTGAAGGACAGATTTCTTTCACAAAACATGTGAAGATGCAGTGACAGAAAGGGCATACTTGCAAATTCAACCCTCAGTGGTAAGTGAAAATATTTACTCTAATGAGTGCCAATTTTAAGTGTTCTAGGTCATTTTGTTTTCATGTGGCAAATCAATGAGTAAAAAGGAGAGATATTTTCCTTGGTTATGGTTTTCTTTCCTTACTAGCAGTTTTGGGCAAAGCTTCATAGATTTCCTGGTAATTCATACTTCTTAGCTCATCATCTTTGGCAGGGATGGGGACTGGAAAGGGTTTCTAGAACACTTGGAAGATGAGAATGGCAGCACTCCTCAAGGACACTGTGGCACCTGTCTTCCCTTCCCCTGTATCTTCAAGAAGAGCTCTGGAAGCTGTTCAGTTTTGTTTAGGAGTTGGACAAGCATTAAAAAAAACCCCTTAGATTTGTTGAGAATGTTTTTAAGTATATATCAATGGAGCTATTTATGACTGGCAAAAATGATCTCACAACATTTAGGTTAATGCTCCATAACATCTTAAACCAGCAGTGCCTATATACAGCAGTTTGTGACTCAAGATAGACTCAATATATTATTTTTAAAATATTAATTAATTAATTTGAAATAAAGGATGGCAGAGATGGAAAGGCAGACAGAGATCTCGCACCCACTCTTGTGTTCTCCAGATGGCCACACAGCCGGGGCTTGGTCATGCAGCAACCAGGAGTTTAGAATTGTGAGTATTGCATGTGGGTGGCAGGCTGCCAAGCATTTGCCTTCTCTGCTGCTTTCTAGGTGCCTTAGTGGAAACCTGGGCTGCAAGTAGAGCAGCTATGACCTGAACAGAAGCTCATATGGGATGCTGGCATGTCAGGCAGTGCTTACACCTCTGTGCCACAACATCAACACCACCCATATATTATTAAAATAGCAATTTTATTATCTCGCTTAATAAAATGCCCAGGTTTGCTTCAGTGATTTTAAATACCATATTTATTTTACATAAAATTTCTGGGCATATTAGGTCTATTTCTGGGCTTTTAAAAAAAGATTTATTTATTTATTTTTAATTGGAAAATCAGATCTACAGAGGGAAAGAGAGACTGAAAGAAAAACCTTCTATCCGCTGGTTAACTCCCCAAGTGGCCACAATGGCTGAAACTGAGCTGATCCAAAGCTAGGAGCCAGGAGCTTCTCCTGGTCTCCCACACAAGTACAAGGTCTGGTCCTCAACTACTTTCCCAGGCCACAAACAGCGGGAAAGGAATTAGAGCAGCTGGGACAAGACCTGGCATCCATATGGGATCCTGGTGAATGCAAGGTAAAGATTTTAGCTACTAGGCTACCATGTGTTAAGCCCTGTTTCTGGGCTTTCAATTCTATTCTAATTGCTTATTTATTCACATTCTAGTGCTAACTGGTTTTAACCACAGAAGTTTTATAGTTGGTGGTAACAGTTGGTAGTTATTTATTTGTCATAGTCCTTCCTCTTCAGTGTTTTTCTGTTTTTGCATGTCAGTCTTTCCATATGAATGTATGTGCTTGACTAACTCTATAAAAGGAGTGGTTGTAATTTTCATTGACTTTATATTAAATTTCAAATTTATATATTAAAATTAAATATAAAAATTAACTATAAATGAGTCAAATAAATATTGAAATATACTTACACAATGTATATATTGAGTTTTAACTAACTTAAAGAGTATTGAAATTCTGATAATGGTCTAAAATAAGGATGTAAAATGTCCTTCCATTTCTTCAGTTTCATGTAATTTTGCAGTTTTCATTAGTTTGAATCTTAAGTAATTCTATGCATGTTACAAATGGAGTTTTGCCCTTCCACTTTGTGTTATTTTTTCTTTGAAAATTTATTTATTTTTATTGGAAAGGAAGATTACAGAGAGAAGGAGATACAAAGATCTTCCATCTGCTGGTTCACACCCCAAGTGGCCGCAACAGTTGGAGCTGAATTGATCCAAAGCCAGGAGCTTCTTCCAGGTCTCCCACACAGGTGAAGGATCCCAAGGCTCTGGGCCATCCTCTGTTGTTTTGCCAGGCCATAAGGAAGGAGCCTGATGGTAAGTATGGCAGCCGGGACACAAACTGATGCCCATATGGGATCCTGGAGCTTGTAAGGCAAGGATTTAGCCATTGAGTCATGCTTGGCTGCCACTTTGCGTTCATTGTGGTGTCCTTTCATTACTAAGGTTTTTACTCAAAGCCAGGATATCCATACAATACCAAATAAAATGCTATTATAAAGCAAATCTGTAGCACATGTCAACTTTCACAAAGTTGTTTTCCAGGGCATATTTCTGGGAGCGCTTTCTTCTTGTATGGCGCTAGTTTTTTAAAGGTCAGCAAGTGAAGGCTGCTTTCCAGAAATGGGTAGAATGCAGCCGCAGAAAACAGCTTCAAGACCAGAGCCTTTGGGAGTCTCTTGTGCATCATTTCAGACGCTCATCCCTGAGCTTTCCCAAGAATGAAGGGTCGTTGCTTGTGCTTCTGCTGATCCCTGTCCGTTCCTTGTCCCAGCCTGGTCACAGTTCTGTGTGACAATAGTCCATTCTGCTAATAAACTGACTTATTGTTCTGACTTAAATTAATTACAGCTTCATTTCTCTAGATTACGAAGTTTTGAATTATGCCATTTGAAAACGTGTTTTAACTTTTACACTATCTATGCTTCTAGTTATTTTCCTAATGTTATTGTCCAGCACCTCAAGAAAATTTGCTTGAATCACGCTCAGTGCGGTACCATGAGAGAATCACAGTAATGGGATACCACGTTGGATTCTTGTCACTCTGGTAATTCACCAAAGTTTAAAAGCTAGCAAAGGTTTGAGTTTTAGCTCCAGTTAAGCTGAAGTCAAGGAAGTATACTATCATTTTACTTTTATGCTTCTGCCATCAGTGGCCAAAATATACCTCTTTCTAATTTGACAGGCATTTATTGAGGAAATGATGGAGGAAGTGCCACAGAGAACAGCTGGGCATTCAGCACATTTACAGAGTTGGTCTTTGTTTTAAGAACATAATACATACCAGACAGTATCACTTGATTCAGTTAACCAATTTGGCACTGTTTTTCGTCATCAAATCAAATCATATGGCTATGAAAAGGAGCTTCAGTAGTGTCCACAGGATTTCCAATCCCAGCCCAGAGAAACACTCATAAATAATGTGGAGAAAGCAGTCAGCTTCTATTCTGTTGAATCTATTAATTCAGATTTTCTCTTTCTTCTAAAGCACATATTTCTTTTGCTCTCTCTACTTTGTACAAGAAGAGATGTAAGTCAGAAAATGAAGACAGGAAGAAGAGGAGAGAGTAGCTGTTGTAATGACAATGATATGTTTCTCATAAAGGTAAACACAACTTCATATTGTATTTCCACCAGTCTCTTTCTGAGCTTCTCCCATTTGAATAATTTTTGCTTCCATTTCATATTTATATTCAGGTTCTTAATCCCTTCTGGTTAGTGTCCTGCACACTTGGGGAACTCTTCAGGTTCTATTGGCCTCACGGGCTCTGACTTCAGCGCCCCCATCAATAGTTGTGCTACATATGATGCCTGTTGGTATGAACGTATGGAGCACCTTGGTATGTATGTTGGTATGTACGCCTGTTGGTATGAACGTATGGAGCACCTTGGTATGTATGTTGGTATGTATGTTGGTATGGATGCCTGTTGGTATGAACGTATGGAGCACTTTGGTATGTATGTTGGTATGTGTATTGGTATGTATGTTGGTATGTATGTTGGTATGGATGCCTGTTGGTATGAACGTATGGAGCACCTTGGTGCTTCTCACTATGTGGTTCACTCTGGAACACCAATGGGTTCTTGCTGCACCTGCAGCCCCATTGGACCCAAAGAGCTGTAGGCTTGGCATTTCAACACCACATCCTGCTCACATAAATTCTAAGGTTACTCTTTAAATGACAAAAGCTAACAAGTACTGGTGAACCTTCATCACTGTTGGTAGAAATGGATGTTAGTAGAGGTATAATGGAAAAAAGTGTGGAAGTGCTTAGAAAATTAAAAATAGAATCTCACTATCGGGTATATACCTAGAGAAAACTAAATCAGTCTGTCTAAGAGTAATTTACACTTCCCTGTTTATTACATTCCTCTTCAAAACAGTCAAGAAACACAAATAAAGTTTCTATCTACCAATGAATAGATAAAGAAAATGTCTATAGAAAGATCTTTAAAAATTTTATCAAAAATATGCATTATGAAACAAATATGTACAGAATTAAACCCTTTTGCAGGAAAATAAACTTATCTTTAATTACATTTTTATGAACTCTTTGAAGAATGATGTATAATTATAAATAAAAATAGATGCATCTCAGTCCTGTTTGTTAGCCATGTTCTTTTAGCCAGAGCAGTAAGACAGTAAATGGCATAAAATTTGCAATTTAATGGACATTATTTGCATGTCATGTGACCTTACAACTTTTAAGTTCTCTCTTTTTTTCATGTAGAACATTCTAACGTATAATTTCTGTTGATTTTATGTGTTATTCCTTTTCATTATTCTTCATTGCTTTTCTGTCAACCTCATATTCATAATTTTATTCTTAATGCCTAAACAAATAACCATATGAGAATAACTTTTAAAAATGTGAAAATGAGATTAGGGTGACAAAGTAAAATTGAGATAGAATCAAATCTAATTTTTAATTGGTCATTTAATTTGTTAAGGTTGATTCTGTAAGAGCTTATTAAATAGTATGAGGTAGTGGTAATATATGTAGGAAAATATAATTTTGTTCATTACACATTCACTTATCCAGTATATTATTTATAATTATCAATGCAGTGATTAGCTCAACAAAATTCTGGCTGTCCTATCTTATCATCCTGTTTAGGCTCCACAACATTAAGACATAGAAAGATAATTTCCAGTGCAAACTGTTATGTTAAGATGGGAAATACAAGCAAGTTCTGTGGTTTCATAAATGGGCCTGTTTTAGGCTGATGAATGGAAAGAAATGAAGTTTTGTTTTTCATCATCGTATATCTGGTGTCTGTTACTCAGTCTGACACATAATTTTTAGTGTATGTAGGAAATACTGTATGATGTTATGTTTGGTTGATGGATGAGTGTTTAGGGCTTCCTTGGCAAACACAGGTAAACTGCTCAAGTAGTGAATATTGAATTTGGGCATTTTTTAATTTTCCTAAGTTTTCTGTTCGCTTCTAAATGACGCAGTCCTTTGTGACAATGAAATTGGAAATGCAGTAGCATATCATAACATTTTCTATCTCTGATCCTAGGAATTAGTTAATTCCCTTAACTTATCCTTTGCATTTCAGAAGTTGTGAGTCAATGCTCTTTGGAGGAAGCACATGGCAACATTTAAATCATCCCCTAGGGCTTTTATTCCTGGGTGGCAGCTTCTGTCCTCTAGGGAACTGATTTTATTGTTACAAACTATGGTGCTAGTTAGCTCCTTGTTTCATCAGAGCAGGAACTGATATATACTGAAATATAGGAGACAAAGCCCTTTGTTGGTGGGGAAGGGGCATCCTCCACCGCAACTCCTTATTCCTGAGCTGTACCAAGACTGGCACAGTAACTGGTAGGTGAAAGAGTACTATTGAGCTCTTACATAAGTCACTCTGTTTCATAATTGGGTAGATACAGTTTTGGAAGAAAATCTGTTGAATGCTCAAAGACAGAGGTAAGAATCAGAAAGTCTTAACCAAGAAAATGTCTTGGGGAAATACGGTGATAGTGCAAAACACCTCGTAATCAGAGGATGGGTAGATAATATTTCTTCTTTGAACTCAGGGCTAGACTGGGCATTGACACCTTGGTCATTGACTGTGTCCGAGAGAGGTTCTGAAACAAGTTCTGATACAGAAAGCGCTTCTGATTTACAGATCTCCAGAGAGTACCAAATTAATAAAATAATTTGCTAATCGTTACAGTGCTGTCACTCTTGAAAGAAAGTCAGAAAATTCCCTAAAAATCCTGGATTTTTTAATGATCATTCTTTAGGATGAGTTCTGTGAAGTGGTTAGATACGTGGAGTTTATGGCATGTAATTCTAAGAGGCTGGAATTAGTAGTAGCGATAGCTTTTTAAGTTAGTGTAAGAAAGGAACTTGAAAACAAGGAACCTTGTTTAAAACTAAAGTTAGTGGACTAGGTATTTTAAAAAGAGGATTCTAGAAAGCAAATCGAGGTCTGTGAGCGAGAAACAGAAAAGATTGAATGGATTAATAAAATAATTAGATTTAAAAATATTTTTCTATTTCTTAGCCACTTTTCATTTGTTTATTGTTCTAAAATCCATTCAATCATCCATCTATCCAGCATTCATAGAACATATTAAGGACCTCAGCTTACCAGATGATACCTTAGGTACTGGGTAGATATAGAAATAATGAATGTTCTATGGCCCCAGGGAGCCCAGTGTTTTCTATGTTTTTGGCAGATATAGTATGAACTGAGAAACCAGCATAACAGATTAGTTTTAGTTGGAAGTGTGAATAGAATACAGACATGTGAGCCTAGAAAACCTGTCTATAGAGCTTGTTAGACATGACCTTGACAAAATGGCAGGCATTTTGGAAGCAGACTTCCTGAGAGTAGACAAATGATTTAGTGATAGTGTTCTATCAACATTCAAAAAGAACAATGAGTTGGAAAAATAGGAGACAGTAATGCTTAAAGAGTCAAATGCCTTTATTTCCTCTTTCCAAACTAAGAATTGCTCTTAGTTTTCGAGACCCAAGTTGGGGCAGAGACAAGCACACAGACATCACAGGACAATATGTTGAAAGCCGTAATTTAAGATGATATTTCCTTTTTTCACTTGCTACTTTGTGAAGTACCATGATGATGATGATGATTTATTTAATGTGAGCTATGTGCATGCTGTTTCTGTGTATTAGCTCATTAATCCTTTAATAATACGTAGTAGACAACTGGTGTTATCTGTCTTGCACTGACAGGGTGTGTGGAGGCAGAGCGAGGAAGTGAGCTTCCTGATGTTACACAGTGGCAGTCAGCTGTGGTTAGAGCGCTCCGCATAAATGTTTTATATCAGAAAAGCTCAAGCAGTGAATACTCCTCAAAACATCCTCATGTTGAGATCATCCCATCTCTGACCCTAACATTTTCTTCTTGTCTGCTTTACTATGGAAAGCAACGTGCACAGATCAAGACTGCGTTCCCACCAGCAGTGGAGTAGGGTGCCCTTTCCCCATCCTTAACATCTGAACATTTTTTGTAATGCAGTTATTTATGTAGTTCCTGTGTGGCCAAGGGTCTATCAGTACATGAAGACATTTTCTGCATACTCCCTCCTCTCTGTCTTACTGAATCACGTACATGGGCTTAATATCTTAAGAACAGGGACATACATTGCAGCTGTTTCTGTTTTTCCTTTAGCTATTGAGTTGTACACATCCACAATGGCGGCAGCATTGCCTTCTGTCTACACCATCATCCATATTTTTCTTTTTCCTTTTTAAAATACTGGATTAACATTCAGTTGGTACATTTTCATGGTATACAGTGTGATATTTCCACACGTGGTTACAGCATGTGATGATCAGATAAGGCCATCAGCATTTCTATTTACTTAGCAATTTTTACTATTCAAGTCTGAAAATTCTCTTTTCTAGTTCATCATGAGATGTATCTTTCTGTGATTAAATCAACTTCTATTTCCATAGAATCATAGAGTTTTTGCATATTTTATTTTAAAGATTATTTAGACTAAGGACAGGGTTTTACACACACACAGAGAGAGAGAGAGAGAGAAAGAGAGAGAGAGAGGAAGGGAAAAGCAATGAAAGGAATCTTCCATTTACTGGTTCTCTAAGTAGCTACAATAGCTAGGGCTGAGGCAGGCTGAAGCTGAGAGCAAAGATCTTCTTCCAGGTCTCCCATGTGGGTGCTGGGGCCTAAGCAAATGACCCATCCTCCAGTACTTTTCCAGACCCTAAGCAGGGAGCTGGGTCAGAAGTGGAGCAAAACGACATCCATATGGCTGATAGCTTAACCGACTATGCCACAGCACAAGCTTTGAATTGTAGAGTTTTAGAGCTAGACTATTCCCTACAATTCTTAACGTGCTGGCATAAATGTTTCATGTTGCTAGTAAGAAACTGTCACGGAAAAAGTATGAAGAATTCTTCTCAGTGTCACACAGGTCTTGGTGTCTAAACTGCAGCAGGAATCCAAGTCTCTCTTACTGCTCAAGATTGTTTCTAGCTACCTGCATAAGTCTTATAAGTAGCCCATATTTTCCCAAATTTAATTATTTGTGAAGACTTTGAGGAAAAACTAAAACTACATAAAATGTATAGACAATGTATGTATTTTAAATATTTTTGAGTTATAATAATACAACCAAAGCCTTCACTTAATGAATTTATGTGCTTCCACATCCTACTGTTTAAAAAACAGTTGGGCCTGGCGCCATGGCCTACTGGCTAAAGTCTTCACCTTGAACCTGCAGGGATCCCATATGGGTGCCAGTTCTATTCCCGGAGGCTCCACTTCTCATCCAGCTCCCTGCTTGTGGCCTGGGAAAGCAGTTGAGGACGGCCCAAAGCCTTGGGACCCTGCACCTGTGTGGGAGACCTGGAAGAGGCTCCTGGCTTCAGATATGCGCAGCACTGGCTGTTGTTGTCACTTGGGGAGTGAATCATCGGATGGAGGATCTTGCTCTCTGTCTCTCCTCCTTTCTGTATATGTCTGACTTTGCATTAATAATAAATAAATCTTTTAAAAAAATCAGTCATCTTTCCTGTCTGACTCGAGTCTCAGCTTCTCAGTATATCTTCTTTTTCCTGTAGCTCAGTACAGCTGAGACAGAATATACTCTCCACCATTCCCCCACAATCAGTGCATTTGAATGGTTGAAAGGTGCACAGGGTTTTCAATCAAGCATTGCTTAAAGTCTATTTATAACATTTTCTTGTTTTTATCAGCTACTTTTTGCTTGTCAAATTTGAGACTTTGTAATTCATAAAGATACAGTTCTATCAGCTGAAAGATTCAGACTTAAATCTTCCTCTTCCTTTAGCAGATTCTCCTAATCTCTCAGTTTCATTTTAATCCTGCTTGATGTCATTCAAGTCTATTCTGAAAGTGTTTGTTAGTTGAAATATGAGCATGTTTTTTGGTTTACCAAGAACGGCTAAGTTAAGTGCCTTTCATTCTGGGAGAAACCAGTATTTTCATTTACATCTTCATCTAAGGAAAGAAATTGGACAATAGATAGAGATGATGGTTAATTTTTGAAACCTTGTATAAGACTGCAATCCAATATCTCTTGAGTCATGTAATATTCTTTCAGGAACTGCAGCCTCATCAGATTCTTCCAATTTGTAAAATAACCACTCCCTAGTTAAAAATAAAATTGTTGCTGGATCAGCTTATCCAATATTAGACCACAACTTAAAATTTCAAATTTGCACACTTTCTCAACCAAAATATATATATATAAAGAAATAGATGCATGTCTTCCATTACATGTTTTAAATTTGGATAAACTCAAAAGTACCTGCATATTGCTTATTAAGGTAGGTGCTTGGGGAAAGAATTAATGAAAAGTTGAGTATCTTAAAAATAGCATTTTGTAACACTGACAAGCTGAGATTTGGGCTTTGGATACGTAACACAGTAGATATGCTTCAATGTTTTAATTTATAAGGGCATGCTTTGCTCTTTCCTTATTCTCATTTTTTTTCGGGGATATAAAGTTGGACAACCAAAAGTAACCTAATGCAACCTCTTAACATCAGAAGATGTGTGAAACTGTTTTGCACATTGTAATTTAATTTAACTTAAATGCTATTTATAGTAACTGTGACTTCTTTTTTTTTTTCAAAGCCACAATATGAGAAAAGTTAATTGAAGAAATGGAACCCGCAAATTACACCAGAGTGACAGAGTTTGTTCTCACTGGTCTATCCCAGACTCGGGAAGTGCAGCTTGTCTTGTTTGTTGTATTCCTGTCCTTCTATTTGTTCATTCTTCCAGGGAACATCCTTATTATTTGCACCATCAGGCTTGACCCCCATCTCACTTCTCCCATGTATTTCCTGTTGGCAAATCTGGCCTTTCTTGATATTTGGTATTCCTCCATCACAGCCCCTAAAATGCTGGTGGACTTCTTTGTAGAAAGGAAGATCATTTCCTTCGGTGGGTGCATTGCACAGCTCTTCTTCTTACATTTCGTTGGAGCATCAGAGATGTTCCTGCTCACAGTGATGGCCTTTGACCGTTACGCCGCTATTTGCCGTCCCCTCCACTATGCTACCATCATGAATCGCCGTCTCTGTTGCATCCTGGTGGCTCTCTCCTGGGTGGGAGGCTTTGTTCATTCTATAATACAGGTGGCTCTGATTGTTCGACTTCCCTTCTGTGGACCAAATGAATTAGACAACTACTTCTGTGATATCACACAAGTGGTCCGGATTGCCTGTGCCAACACCTTCCCTGAGGAGCTGGTGATGATCTTCAGTAGTGGGCTGATCTCTGTGGTGTGTTTTATTGCTCTGTTAATGTCATATGCCTTTCTTCTGGCCATGCTCAAGAAGCACTCAGGCTCAGGTGAGAGTACCAACAGGGCTGTGTCCACTTGCTATTCCCACATCACCATAGTGGTGCTAATGTTTGGGCCATCCATCTACATCTATGCTCGTCCTTTCGACTCCTTTTCCTTAGATAAGGTGGTTTCTGTGTTCCATACAGTGATATTCCCTTTACTTAATCCCATAATTTATACATTGAGAAACAAGGAAGTAAAGACAGCGTTGAGGAAGTTGGTCAACAGATACATTTTATGTAGAGAGAAGTGAAATATCATTGTATATCTTCCTGAGGACCAGTGTTTTAAGGTTGCAGTTGTAATGCTGCCTTCACTTGTCCTTTCGTGTGAATTCCTAGACTCTCAGTATGATTTTCACTTCTTCTTTTTGGTGAAATTACAACGACATTAAGTTAGAGATAAGTTTACTCACATATGCCCTGAAATATCTAGCAGATCATTTAACTTATAACATTGATCTGATAACATATGTGTGTTCACTAATTGTTGCATGGCTATCTTAGAGGAACTCTGACTGGGAGGAGATGGCAGATTGAGAAATAATAAAATAGATAAGCCCTGGTGATTCATCTACATGATGAACTAGGAAGTGCAAGTGGCCAACATAGGAATGTGACTACCCTTAAGTTAGCAAACTAAATATTGTGTATCCATCCTGGCCCAGTGGGATGGTTTTTGACAAATCATATTCCCGGATCTGGAAAAACACACATCCGTTTTGTCCTTTATTTTTTGCTTTTCCCTGAATTGATGGAAGTGAAGATTTTCTTTTATACTAGCCACTTCAACTAATATTTCAAGGGCTGACTTTTCAACAGTATTAGCAGTGGAACTCAACATTTTGCCATACTAGGGAAATTATGTTTACGAATTCAAAGAAGAACATAGTTTGGTGGCTAAGTTAGACGCATTCCATCTGGAGCATTTGATTAATAAACACCTCGTTGTGTAATTTTTAAAAAAAACTGCTGTTTTTGGCCCTTTTATGTTTACTATATTTGTTAATTCTGTCTCTCATGTTCAACTTAAATTGACAGAGTGTTCCTTTTGTTGGCACTACAATTCAGAGATCCGTCCCATTAAACCATTTAAAATTATTAGCTAATTAGCTAATTAGGAGAGAGAGGGAGAGAGCAGAAACCCATCAACTGGCTCACCTCCCAAATGCTCATAACATTCAGGGTTCAGGCAGGAGGAAGCTGGAAGCTGAAACTCTCCCCAGGTCTCCCACTTGAGCAGCAGGAACCCAGTTATTTGGGTTGTTGCTGTGGTTGCCACCTTGTAGGTGCATTAGCAGCAAGCTAGAGTCAGGAGCCAGAGCTGGACATTGTACCCTGACACACCAAAATGGGATATAGTTGTCTTAGCTTTTTCACTGACTATAACTACAAATATAAAATGTATATTACAGGATTTGATTTCATGTCATGTATTTATTTACTTAAATTTTCATTTCTCAAAACCAGAGAATCTCTTAATGGAAGAGGAAACGCCTTTTGTGTGCATTGAAATGTATATTTGTGTCTTATTCGATGCTGTAATATGACTATGCTTTGAGGCTTTATATATATATATATATATACATATATAGATACATGTATATTATATCAGGAACCCACATTCACTGTTTTACTGCAGAGATTCTATCTATATATTGAGACTATTTAATTTGTCTCAATTTGTGCCTGATCCAGTGTAACTCAGCTGCACAGGAAGGAGAGATGATACATTAAGTTTGTCCTTTGCTTTGGGACTTTCTCCCTAGGATGATGTCCTGTCTTCAGTGCTACGCGAGGCATGGATTGGAGTTATGATTCTGGAATTTTGAGTTGAATTCCCAGCATTTGGAAATGAACAAACAGTAGACCTCACTAATATTTGCAACAAAAGCTATATGGAAAAATCTGTAAACTACAGAAGTTATACATATATACGCAATAAAAAGCTATGTTTCTAGATTTTATATTACCTTACTGTCATTTCTTTGTATTGGAACCAGTCATAGTTCTGCTTATTTTGTGTTTACCTCTCATCTAACTTGGATTCATCTTCTAGAGAAGACATGCCTCTACTACAGAAGGATATTTGGTGAAAATATTGAGGCTAGCAATAGAAGGAAAACATCCACAAAAACAGCACTATTATAAATAGTTGCAAGTATTACCTGAAATCAGAAACTAATATTAATGAAGTGGGAAACTTTTGGTGAACCACTAAGCAGTAACCTAGTCACATTCATGCATACATGATTTGAAAAAGGACTGAAGGCCATTTCACCCTCTCTGGGAACATTCGACAATGCCAGGAGACATTTGTGTAATCACCAGTTGTGTGGGAACTGCTGTTGATTTGCATCTTGCTTTGCTAAATATTTGACAAAGTAAAGAATATCTACTCCCCAATATAGAGAATACTATATACTCCCCAAAATAAAGAATAAAGACCGAGGGTCAATAGTCCCACTAATGAGAAACTGGGACTTTTTGGAGAATGGACAAGAATAAGTCAGGCTACTGTAGAAGAAAAGGGCATCTAACCACCTTATGCAAAATCTGTTCATGTGCTGTTCTGCCTTCAAAAATCCCAGGACCCCCAGCAGAAAACCACTAAATTTACCCAGGGACTCTGTCCTCACATCTCTCCCTGTTTCCTCTTGATTACTTCTAAATTTCTTTTACTCTTTTTTTTTTATGCCTTTCAATTTCTCCTGTTTTGGCTTCCTTCCAAAAATGCCCTTGAGCATCTATTTTTTCAAGTAACAATATCTGGATTAAGTAAATGAATATCGCTAACTCAAGATGTTGCTAAACTTTGCAAGGCACACTGACTCGTGTGAATTTCAGAATTCAAGTTTCATTCTTTTTGTGACTTTCTTTTGCTAATAGCAGCATTGGCAAGGTGTGCTATTTTTTTTTTTTTTAGTTGTGCCCTGTGTGGTGTAAACCAGGGTGCAGACAGAGAATGGTACACAATGGGACCAAGAAAGAAACTGAGAAACACATAATGAGTGTAAGGCAGGGCCCAGACAAAACTTCCTTCTAAGTCTATTAAGGCTATGAAAGAGGAACTTGCCTGCCCACTTAAGTTTTTATTTCACTGCCTACGGAATCAAACTATAAGAATTTATATGGCACAAACTTTAATAGCCTTGCCCAGTATTCATATTAACTAGCCATTACTTTTTTTAAAAATTTCATTTGATTTTATGACACAATTCATAGTCTCTGGGATTTCCCCAACCCCTTCTCACACCCTCCCCTCATGGTGGGTTCCTCCACCTTGTTGCAGTATTACAGTTCAAATCCAGTCATGATTCCTTCATTGCAAGCATGTGCCATGCATAGAGTCCAGCATCTTATTGTCCAGATAAATTCAGCAGTTTCTTGGGGAGACCAGCCCTGGTCTGAAAGCAGAGCTGACAGAATATCATCCTGTCCAATGAAAAGCTACAACAAAACGTCCACAACAATTTACAACACTATGGAGTTAATTGCCATGGTATTGAGTGACCAGTATGTTAGAAAATACAAGTTCTTATCCACATCCTGTGACTACTTCATTGACATTTCAATTTTAGTTTATACATAACTGGCTGCTATTCACCTTAAAATGGCTGTAGGGTACTATTCAGCTGTCCAGTGTTTATTTTCATTTTTACATTTAGCAGTTTATAGTATTGAAGCATTATTTTTACTGAGCTTGGCACATTTTAGGCTTGTCCGAACTGGCTAATAACTCTAACAAGGCATATGTCAACAGATGAGGCACAGAACAGTTTTTGAGGGGAGTGTGCAGAGAAATCTTCAATACCTTAGTGAGGAGTAACTAATCTTTGTATCCTACCTAGTAAAGTATATCTGAACCCAAGCTGACCGTTTCCTGTCTGTTCTAAGCTTTCTTTATTGATCTCTGTCTATCTAACCTAAATTTTTTTTTGGGGGGGGGGGTGCTCCGGAATGACCCTGATGGTCAATGCAAGAGAGAGTTGGGATCCAAAGCTGAAACTAAATAAGGACCAGAGAAAGCTCCTCTCCCAAGTCCCAAGGAAGTTTACTGTTTTTCTGTTTCAGAGGGCTGCTTGGGGCTCCTGGCTGTTTTTCCGTTGACATTAGATCCTGTGAGGAAGGATCTGGGCTTCTTCCATCCCATGTAGGAGATCCAAAAGGGAGTGGATGACCTCAGAGTTCTTGAACTAGCCATTACTTGATCAGAAAACAATAACATAACTCAAGACGAAAGTCAGTATGAAACTATCTCAAGGAAATCCCCAAAGCATACAGGTCTGTGGTTTTGGCCAAAGGCTGACTATGGACCCCTGCCCTCAGGCCTTGACCTTGGGCCTGGACTTTTGCCCACCTGCAGACCATTTAAGTTACCTGAGTTAAAGTTCTGAGGCTGTGCTATGCAACATAGTAACCACTGCCTTCTCATGATTTTGTGGATTTAAATACATAGATAAAACTTTGGATTCAGTTTCTCCGTCACTCTACCATGCTGGGCAGTGCATTTCTAGATTTTATTTTCTATAACTCGTATTAAGATACTCCCTGGAACTTTTACATAAAGTATTTCTAAAGTCTGTAGTATGAGCAGTTACAAAATTAGTGCTATCTGTTCTTCCTTTCCAAATTAGGGTTATTTGAAATGATATCTTTTATCATTCTCCTGCTAAATATGCTGATTCTGTCAATTATTCGTATATACTGTTGAAAGATTTAAACAGACACTTCAGAAAAGAAGTTACCCGAGTCAGTAGCAAGCTCATAAACATGTGCACATTATGAATCACAGGAAAATTGTTTGCAACACACGACCTAGCATTTGGACAGAGACACTCCCGTTACTCCGAGGAACAGGATGGAAGGAGCTGCAGAAAACCCAGGTGGAAAGCAGGATGTGGCTTAGCAAGTGCCCCTTGACCCTTGTCCTGGACGACAGAGGCCTTGGTGTGATTTAGTTGCCTCCATTGCTTGTTCTTTCTGTGTGGTCCATGGATGAGACTCACTCCATGGTGCCAGGAGGAAAGTTCCTTCTCCTTGCCTTCAGAGGACATCGCCTGTGCACCCGCAGCTGCTCTTTCCTGTATCCACTGGCAGAGAGAAGTAAATGTAGTGTCTTGGGCATGTAGACTCAAGCATTCCACACTCTAACCTATGTAGTAGCTATGGAAGGATTCAGCTTTTTGTTTTGTTTTGTTTGTTTGTTTTTTCTTTTGCAGCTTCATAGTTTTAGGTAGGAAATCAAGGGCTGCTGCTGACAGAATCAGCACAATATGGCATCCATGAACATTCTGGCATCAGAATGTAGGATTTGTTAGAAGCACATGATGTTCTAAGAGTATTTGAGATTTATTTGAATCAAGAAAAATAAGACATGAAATTCAGAAAATGGGCTGTTCTGAAGGAAGATGCTTTTATAAGATCAGAAACCTAGAAACAGAAGTCATGGACCCCATACAGGAGACAAGGGAAAGGTTAAAAAAAAAAGTGTGCAAGAGTTTTAATCATGGGGCCACTTTTGTGGCAAGTTGGTTAAGGCGAAACCTGCAACATCCGCATCTTATACGGAAGTGTTGGGGTGCCAGGTGCTCTGCTTCAATCCAGCTTCATGCTAATTCACATGGGAAAGACTTGGATGGAGTTCCTGACTTCTGGCTCAGCCCTGGCAGTTATAGCCATTTTAGGAGTGAACCAGGGGATGAAAGAGACTCTCTCTCTTACTGTTTCTCTTTTTTTGTTACTCAGCCTTTCAGATATGTGAAGAATCATGCTTTTAATGGGTGGTGACTGGGTATGCTTGAGTGACTGGTTTAGAATCATCTAGCGTAAATAAGTGTAGAGGATGTTCCTAGGGGGTTGGCATCTTGTCTTGGGGTAATTAAGACTGGGAATAGTGTCCTGAATGGCAACAGCCCTGTGTGTGCCTGATGCAAAGGATGCCTGGAACAAGTGACTCTTGCTTAGCTGCAGATGAGGTTATGATGATATACAGGCATTGATTAGATATGGTTGGGGCAATCCTTCCAATATTAGGAAGGTCTGTGATGTCACAGTATCTGAAATACAGAAAAAAGGGCTCCATTTGGAATTTAACATGGTAAATCACTTTTGGAAGGTGAATAAAAATTTGAGAAAATTTCAGGTTGATATAAACGTACTTACCTAGAACTCAATATTTCCACATGCAAGAAGTAAGCCAAGAGAAATGTAAACACCTATCTACAAAATGGTTTTCATCAGCACATTCATGCTTTATTCCTAGCTATGTATCTGAAAGAAGCAAAATATCCATAAAAGTTTAAAATGGCAAGATGGACATCTGAAGAAAGTGCAACAATATATGTAAGTCTTACACCGTAATGCTGATATAAATACCCAGATTTAATAGAATATATATAATTTGATTGTGTTTTTACAAAATTGAAGGAGAAGGCAAAACTAATGTATGACATTATGCATTAGAAAATGTTAATTCAGTCTTGTAGTAATTGGATGGAACCAATGACAAAATTCACAGGGCAACGTTCTGGAGTGATGCAAATACTTTCACTTTGAAATAATAATTACTCAAGGGTATATGTTTAATAGAAGTTACGATGCTGAGCACTTAGATTTGTGCATTTCAATCTGCATATATTACATTGCAGGAAGCATAACCAGGAATGCATTGTCATGCTTGCCTGTAAAAGTATTAATTCTTGAAGGACAGAAAAGAAATTAATGTCCGCTTTCTGCTTTGAGAGGTGGAAAAACAGAAAGCTGAGATGGGATAAGAATTTGCCACTGCATTTATTACTTTCTATATAAAATAAAAACATACTACCATTGAAAACTAACTGTATTTTTTAATCACAAATACATTTAAAACAGGATGTCTGACTTGCAGTTATCTGTATGTTTGTAAATCAAACAATCATCTAGGCAGTTATGCCATCAAAAATCAAAAATTATTCTTAAACCCACACTTCTCACACCCAGCCTACCAACAATTCCCATTGACAGTATCTCCAAAATTGTTGCTCTTCCATCTGCTCTTCAATTTCCCGACCTAACCTGTCTTCATTTCATGCTTATAGTACTTCATTGATCCCTAACTGATCTCCTTAGCTCTACTCATTGCCTACAATAACACGTTCTTCATTCAGTAGCTAGAAAAACATTTTAAATATGTAAACCAGATAGGAACTCATAGGCCTACTAGATCCTGCATTGAATGATGACTGGTGCCAGTTTGGCTACCTCTGTACGTTGTTACAAATATTTGTTCTGTTTGCCTTTTATCTTGATACACTGGCCTCCTTACTCCTTTTTTATTTTTTTAAAAAAATATTTATTTATTTATTTGAAGAAGGGAATTACAGAGAAAGAGGTAGATAGATCTTCCATCCTTTGATTCACTCTCTGAATGGTGACAGTGATTGGGGTTCCTTTTATTTTTTGCATTTGTTCCTGTTCTTTAGTTTTCCCTTATCTTTATTTTTTCATCTTTATAACTTTGTGTATGTTCTACCTTTTCATATCTCCTTTTCTGAAATAGACACAAATTATGAGAAGATATATTTGATTATATATTCTATTTATTTATGTTTGTTCATTATTTAAATTTTTAAAAATAGAGGGTTTTTACCATTAAGTGTGCCTATGGATATTTAAATTGTGTTTATATCTACATTCTTATTAATTTTTTTCTGTTCAATCAAATGTAACCGAAAAATAAATGGTTCATCATCACTGGTTAAGTGGTGCATGGGAGACACTTATTCCTATCAAAAGCTAGCAAGGCCACAACAGAGTCCCTTTGCAGAGAGCTCCCCTTGAGGAGTTCGTTTTACAACCTGTAGTTCCCTCAAAAAAATTGTGCCAAAGGAGTTTCTAGGAACATCATCTGTTTTGGGTTTGCCCGTCTGTCACCAGACATGTTGACCTGAACAGCTTACTACCTACTTGACTATATCAAGTCTTTTTTGAAAGTCAAGATTTCTAAATTCACGTGTAATTATATATTTATTTCAATTAAAATAAAAAATAAGCATTCTCGACTATTTATTTACAGAAACCAACAGACAGGCTTGCCATTCTATCACTGATAGAAGGTTGCTCTTGAAATTCAGAAGCAATACAGTATTTAAATGAAATATGTTTAAATATGTTTGATCTAATATCTAATATAGCTCTAGTTTCAGTCTTTATATCCTGTTGGCATTCTAACAATTCCCTTTGAGTTTTCTGCAGCTTTGTTAGCCTTTAAATTCCCAAAGTACATTCTCCATTGCATCACAAATTAGTCATGTATCACAGTGTGTAAGAGGCCTCTGCACGAGAAGATATATTTACGAACAAAGGCACCGACAATCTGCCTGTTGGCCGTGTGAGAGCAATGCTGGATTTCCAGAGTGGTAAATGATTTTGTCATTCTTCATGTTTATAAGGAGTAGGTAGAAAGAAAGAGCAGAAACATATTGCAGCTCTTCAGGTGTTGTCTTGCAATGTAAATATCAGAACCGTAGCAGAGATAGATTAATATGAGAGATCTAAACTGAATAACAGAGCAACATCTTCTTCTCCGATACGGTTCTATTTCCTCCTCTTATTTAGTCTGATTTAATTGGGATGTATGCAGCCTTTATTAAAATACCCACTACTTTGGGAATAGTAACACTTGTGTTTAAATGTATATGGACTAACAGAATTAAGTGAGGGAGTAGGGATAGTAATTAATGCAGAGGTGCTGGGATGAGAGCTGCAGAGGAAATCTTCAGCAGTGCCATGATTCTGCTCAAAAGCAGCTCTGACCTGGCTCCCATGCACTGGGCTGAGAGGCTCCTTTTACAGCCTAAAATGAAACAGTCACCATTCCTGTCATGTAGTCTCTCAGGTTTACAGTCACTGCTACCGCAAGGATTCGCTCCTAAGGCAGGGCCTGAGCATCTCCACCGTATTTTTGCTTCTTAGAAACCAGAGCTTTTTGGTCTAGAAAATCACAATACTAAAAAGCTCTAGAAGCTAATAATTTTATTTATCTATCTACTTATTTATTTCACTGCTTTTTAGAACACTTGTCAATACTAATGTAATTATCCAGGATCTTTAACTACATTGACACTTTATAGAATGTTCATATACTACAATTATGTCTATCCATGAGTTAAAAACTATGTAGTACATATTAATATACACCATATCATTTTGAAAAATACTTATTTAATTTAAAGGCAGAGAACCAAAAGGCAGAAAAAAGGGAGTAAGAAGGAGAAAAAATCGTTTTTTTTTTTATCAGCAAGTTATCAAGCACTTCTTTCATAATTCTTAATTTTGGCCACATGTGGAAATGCCTGCTGATGTTCAACTGAGGTTTGCTACAGCCAAAGAAGGTATTTTTTGTCTTGAAAAAGTGTATTACTGCAAGTATTTCCTTTGATTTTTAATTAAGAATTTTTTTCTCGCTATTATCTCCCTGCCTTTGTTTCTTCTGTTTTCACTTTCAATTAGTTAATGAGCCCTATTATTTTCGTCCTATACTGTACATTCCAGAACATATTAACAAATGTACCACATAATTGAAGGTACCTGAAATAATGTGCAGTGTTACATCTAGTATTTTGCTCTACCTCAAGTCTTCAGTTTTTGCAATTTACATCTCAACTCTAAACCATTCATGAGCATGTATCAGCAAGATGTATATTTTGCTTATCTCATGGCCAATGATGCCAGAATCCTATATGAATTGCAAAACTTGCAAAATATAACTTGTAAGAATGTTATACAATACAATGCATAGAAATTATGCTACTGTTTTCATACCAACATACATCTATTTTAAAAAGACTTATCTATTTTTATTGGAAAGGCAGATCTACAAAGAGCAGAAGATAGAGAAGATATTCTGTTCACTGGCTCATTCTCAAGTGGCAACAATGGCCAGAGTTGAGCCAATCCAAAGCCAAGATCCAGGAACCAGGAGCTTCTTTTGAGTTTCCCAAGTGGGTGCAGGGTGCTAAGCCTTTGGACCATCTTCTACCTCTTTCTCAGGCCACAGGCAGGAAGCTGGATGGGAAATGGGGCAGTCTGGACACAAACCTCTGCCCACGTGGAATCCCAGTGCTTGCAAGACAAGGATTTAGCCACTGAGCCATTGCATTGGCATTCATACCAACGCATTTTCATGCACATACCTCAAGATAAGAGCATTCTCAGTTTGGAGAACACTATACAGGAAGGCATCACATCTTGTTTTCTCCAAAGTTTTTGATGTTGACCAGATTGATGAGTTGATAGCCCATACCAAGAAGGAAAGAAAGAAGGACAGAGAGGAAGGAAGGAAGGAAGGAAGGAAGGAAGGAAGGAAGGAAGAAAGAAAGAAAGAAAGAAAGAAAGAAAGAAAGAAAGAAAGAAAGAAAGAAAGAAAGAAAGAAAGAAAGAAAGAAAGAAAAATATGGGTAGTAAGGACAGAAATTATTTCCACTTTATAATGAATTTTGATAAACAAACATGGGTGACAATGATCACAAACATGTACATGTCTATTAGCTTAAAAAAGTCTATCATTCCACTTTGCTTGCATTTACCACCTTAATGCTTCATTAAAAAAAAATAACAGAAGACTTTGATAACTGGGGTTACTTTCATTTCTGGGAAATTTCTCACAACCTGATGTAGATTAAGAGCAAACACAGGGCAGTGGCATCCCAGAGTTCCATAGGAAAGGCAGCTAAAAGCAAGCACAGCACTAGAGCACTGAAGTGTGGATTTCTGAATAGGATGCTGGCAGTTACGGAAGGAAGAATCATAAAGAGTATGCTAAAGAGATACTGCACTGTAGATGTGATCCATCTTATTTTTAAAAGATTCATTTATTTTAGTGGAAAGGCAGATTTACACAGGAAAGGAGAGACAGAGAGATCTTCCATTTGTTGGTTCACGCTCCAAGTGGCTAAAAGATGGAGCTGAGCCAATCTAAAGCCAAGAGCCAGGAGCGCCTTCCAGGTCATATGTGGGTGCGGGGACCAAGGCTTTGGGTCTCCTCCACTGCTTTTCCAGGCCTCAGGCAGGGAGCTGGATGGGAAGTGGGGCAGCTGGACACAAACCAGCACCAGTATAGGATCCAGGAGCTTGTAAGGTTAGCACACAGCCACTGAATCATTGCCCTGAGCATGATTCAGCCTATCTTTAAAAAAAGATTTTAGGGAGGAGAGAATGGAAAGAGAAGGGGTAGAGGAGAGAGGGTGAGCAAGAGAGAGAGAGAGAATTTGTATCCACTTTTTTCACTCTCCAAATGCCTGTGATGGTTCTGGCTCTGGATTGAGGACCCAAGGTGGGAGCCAGAGACTCATTCAGGGTCTCCCACATGGCTGGCAGGAATGTTACCAAAGCCATCACTGTTGCCTTCAAAGGACTGCATTAACAGGAAGCTGGCATTAGGAGTGGAACTGAGTATATTTTTTTTTGTATCAGTTTTTTTTAAATTAATTACATTGCATTATGTGACACAGTTTTTTAGGCATTGGGATTCCCTCCACCCCTCCCCTCACCCTCCCCTCATGGTGGATTACTCCACCTTGGTCCACAGAAACAGAAGAACAATAAACTTCCTTTGGGACTAGGAAGGGGAGCCTTCTCTGGTCCTTGTTCGGCTCTGGCTCTGGGTCTTCACCCTCTCTCGCAATGACCATCAGGATCGCTCTGGAAACCCCTCAAAACAAACAAACAAACAAACATAAAAACAAACAAAAAATCTAAGATAGATAGAGAACAACAAGGAAAGCTTAGAATCAGACAGGATACGGTCAGCGTGGATTCACTCATGCCTCACTAGGTGGGACACAAAGATCAGTTACTCCTCACTGGGGTATTGAGGATTTCTCTGCACACCCATCCTAAAAATGTTCTGCACCTAAACTGTTGACACATGTCTTGTTAGAGTTATAAGCCCGTTCGGAACTGAGTATTAAACCCACTTGCTTGGTACGGGAAACATGTTCTCTTAACTGCTGGCCCAAAAGCTTAGACCCACTTTCTGATTTTAATTCTAGGAAAACCATGGTCTGTATGGGCAATATTGAAATAAATTCCTGATTTCTTAAACTTCTGTAGAAAAAGGTGATGGACATGGACAACAGTACAGTGGTGACAGAATTCATCCTCCTTGGACTCACCCATTCTCGAAATATGCAGCTCCTGGTCTTTGTACTTATCTCAATTTTCTACATCATCATCCTCCCTGGAAATTTCCTCATCATCTTTACCATAAGATTGGACCCAGGACTCTCTGCCCCCCTGTACTTCTTCCTGGGCAACTTGGCCTTCCTGGATGCATCTTACTCCTTCATCGTGGCTCCCAGGATGCTGGTGGACTTCTTCTCTGAGAAGAAGGTCATCTCCTACAGAGGCTGCATCACTCAGCTCTTTTTCCTGCACTTCCTGGGAGGAGGGGAAGGGTTGCTTCTTGTGGTGATGGCCTTTGACCGCTACATCGCCATCTGCCGGCCTCTGCACTACTCAACTGTCATGAACCCTAGAGCCTGCTATGCAATGCTGCTAGCTCTGTGGCTTGGAGGTTTTATCCACTCCATTATCCAGGTGGCGCTCATCCTTCGTTTGCCCTTCTGTGGTCCCAACAGGCTGGATAACTTCTTCTGTGATGTCCCACAGGTCATCAAGCTGGCCTGTACGGACACCTTTGTAGTGGAGCTTCTGATGGTCTTCAACAGTGGCCTGCTCACCCTCCTGTGCTTCCTGGGTCTTCTGGCTTCCTACGCAGTCATCCTCTGCCATGTTGGTAAGTCAGCGTCCGAAGGCAAGAGCAAGGCTGTATCTACCTGTACCACTCATGTCATTATTATACTCCTCATGTTTGGGCCTGCCATCTTCATCTACACTCGTCCATTCAAGGCCTTATCAGCTGATAAAGTGATTTCGTTCTTCCACACAGTGATCTTTCCATTGATGAATCCTGTGATTTACACACTTCGAAACCAGGAAGTCAAAACTTCCATGAAGAGATTATTAAGTTCGCATGTGGTCTATTGAAAGGATTTCATAGGGAGACGTCAAAAAAGGAGAATTTTGTCTAGAATCTATCTACTTAGCAAATATTGTTTTTCATTGATTATCTCCCTTTGTTCATATCTATTAAAGACAGCATGAGGAGAATAAACTCAGTGTATTCAAATCATATAAATAAAACTGGTGTGGTTGGAGTACAATGAGTAGTCAAGAAATGTAAGAGTCAAAGTTTATATATCTGTAAGCCTCAACTTACTGAACTATTTTGTACCGTGTTAGACATTTTATATTTGTCAGTGGTAGGGAACCGTTGTAGAGTCTTGAGCTTTATATATATATATATATATATTTTTTTTTTTCTTAATGGATTAGAGCTACACCATCAGGTTTTCGGCATGGCTTAATTAAGAAGTTACAAGACCTGAAGACCAAATACTACTTCGTATATGTGTTTTGAAAAAGACTATGTATTTTTATTTATCAAATTATGGAAGAGGGATAGGAAAGAAAGACAATTAACTGCATAGAAAAAGTCATACGATCATTTCAGTTTTATGATTTCCACTAGCTATTTAGTACTAAAGATCAATTTGTTTTTTTTTAAGATTTACTTTTATTGAACAGTCAGGTATACAGAGAGAAGGAGAGAAGGAGAGACAGAGAGGAATATCTTCTGTCTGATGATTCACTCCCCAAGTGGCCGCCATGGCTGGAGCAGTACTGATCCAAAGCCAGCGGCCCCGAGCCTCTTCTGGGTCTCCCACACAGCTGTAGATTCCCAAGGCTTTGGACTGTCCTAGATTGCTTTCCCAGGCCACAAGCAGAGAACTGGATGGGAAGTGGAGTAGCCAGGATACAAACCAGTGCCCATGGGATCCTGGAGCATGCAAGGCTAGGATGTTAACCAGTAGGCTACCACGCCATGCCCATGAGTTAAATTTTTTAAAAAAGTTTCATATGAATACATTTGGTAGAGTGGTAGTAAATGTTCTAGCAAGGACTGTTCATTTGTTCACAACTTCCTCAGAAAATGAAACACAAAAAAGTATTAAAATGGTGTAAGAATTCTGAAAGTCTTATAGATGAAATATGTAGTGAAATATGACATTAAAAGTGAAGTTACGAGTGGAATAACAGCTATATTGACACATAAAAGCTTAAAACTTATGTGCAGGTAAAATGGAAGAGTGATGCAAAACGCCCTATAACGTATGTTTGTACATGTTACTTTTTGCACAATTACAAAAGTTTATGTGGAAATTACAATGAACATTCCCTTCCTATCCTAGGATGTTTAGTAAAATCATCCATGCATACATTTAAAAGCTATGAAGAAAATTTAAATAAATGCTAAATGTCTGATTTATTTGGTATATATTTTCATCAACAAATGTGAAATACGTCATATATAACAGAAATGTGGAAAAAGATTAAATAATAGGCTTACAAATACAAAAGTAAATTCATCCTTAAAAATAAGTCATAGAAATAAAGATTGTGGTTCTGGTAGGCATGTATAAGAGCACTACTCTGAGTTGTCAACAAAAGTTCAGAATAAAATTAGGCATCCAGGTCCGGCATGGTGGCCTAGCAGCTGAAGTCCTCGCTTTGCACTTACCAGGATTCCATTTGTGCACGGGTTCATATCCTCCTGGCTGTTCCACTTTTTTTTTTTTCATTTTTGTAAAATATTTATTATTTTTTTTTTATTGTTGTTAACATTGTATTATGTGATACAGTTTTATAGGCACTGGGGATTCCTCCCACCCCTCCCATACCCCTCCCCCCATGGTGGATTCCTCCACCTTGTTGCATAACCACAGTTCAAGTTCAGTTGAGATTCGTTCCTTGCAAGGCTGTTCCACTTTCCACCCAGCTCCCTGCTTGTGGCCTGGGAAAGCAGTAGAGGACGGCCCAGCGCTTTGGGACCTTCTACCTACCTGGGAGACCCAGAAGAGGCTCAGGGCTCCTGGCTTCGGATCAGCTCAGTTCCAGCCATTGTGGCCACTTGAGGAATGAACCAGCAGATGGATCTTTCTGTCTCCCTCTTCTCTGTAAAAATCTGCCTTTCCAATAAAAATAAATCAATCCGTAATTGGTGGGATGATGCAATGCATCTTTGCAGGTGACGTTCCGCCCCTTGAACTATGGCATATTAGCAATGGCTCTAGCATGTAGTCACTGTGCCAACATGAAATTGGCACAAATGCTACTGTGTCAGGGTGATAGCCAATTTTCCTAATGTGAGCACTGACATCCTTAATGACTTCCTTGTATCTTTTCTGGCTGTAGGGTGGTTCAGTAGAATGCATTTTGTCAACAATAACAATTAGTTGTTTCACACCCAGAGTGTAAGCCAGAAAGGGTACTCACAGGTCTGCCCATTCTTGGACACTCCAGCTTCAAATTCCCTGACGCCAGCAGCAGCAATCAGGACAACACAGTCAACCTGAGATGTGCCTGTAGTCACATTTTTGATGAAGTCTCTGTGTCACGTAATACTTGCTGGTCCCTAATTTCCACAGGGAGACGTTGGTGGTAATACCATGTTCACACTTGGCTTTCAGAAGTACTTTCTATAAATAGTTTTGAAATTTCCAATAAAAATTCTAGTTGTTGTTCCTACCACATTGTGCTTTTGACATTGTTATTATTGAAAGCATATCTTCCACTGACCTTTAAGTGAGATTGTGTACTTTGTGGTATTTTAAATATAAAAATGTAAAGCTTTAGATATGAATTGTAATTTGCCAAAGTACACATCCAGATTTAAATTCCCTGCTGTCCTTAGCGGACATGCAACTATGTGGCATACTTAAGAAAACAACATATACTTATCTTCTCATCTATTAATATTTTGTTATCATATGCTCTCTTTTTGATTTATAATACTAGCAATATTGGTAGAAGTTCCTCATGACTGTTCATTGCTATATATATTCGACTGACCAACTTTATAGTTAATGTTGAATAATTGTGTAATTATTAGTCAAATTTCATTAAATCATGTTCAGTTTTCGTGTTGGAATGTGTTCATTTGATAATATTTTTAATCCATTACCATTTGCCTCTGAACTTATTTGCACCTTTAAAAATACAGCTTGTTACATAGGGCTGACATGAATAGCCATTGTTTTTAAACTTATTTCATGTTTTATGTTGTCATTATTAATAAGATCATTTTTCTGCTATGTTATTGGATGTATTTGTAAGTATTTACTTTTCCCAACTGTTTTATGTTTACTTTGTGTATTTGCTGTGCATAATTACGTATTATCTGCTTTTCATTTGATTTTCCTTTCGTATAACTTTTCAGTTAATTCTGTTAATGTGCTCCATGATAGTTACTGAGGCAGTGATGCTTTTACTCTTTCATTTTAAGTGGGAATTTTTTATGCTGTGCTGTTTTAATCACATGTTTAGAGTTTATTGTTTCTTATTTTCCTTCATTTTTCTTAAAGAATAGAATCTTTAAGAAATACTTGGAATAAAGTACAGTACATTTACTACTTCAAAACAGAAAAAAAAGATGGCAAGAAAATGGACAGCAAGAGATAGCACAGATCATTTAAGGAAGTACGAAAGTCTCAGCCAAGAGGACTTGTGAATTCTCTCTTGATATAAACCAGTAATCTCTATTTATTTTTTTCTCTTTTTGAATTTTATTATCAAGTGCAAATTAACCTCTCTCAGCTTTTTCTTTACTTCTAATCTAATAAGAATATGCCCAAATTGAGTTCTATTTCATTTAGTGCCAGGATTTTGTTTTTATGTTACATATTTTAAAACTGTTTAGTCTTAACAAGGCTCTGGTATTTTCCTTTGCCTAAAATCTTTGGTAACTATTAGGGTTAGTCTAATAACTCCCTTTGGAAGCATTCGGTAGGTTGTGGTAGTCTCAAATCCCGAAAGCACTTTCTCCATTACAACATAAGGAGAGTGGATTTCAACATCCAAGATTCCTTGCATAGCAATAACTATGAACAATAGCAAATGTGATCAATTAATTTCTTATCATGAATAGGAAGATTGTAGACTGTGAGGGTAATGTAAGATTTCCTGGAGATTCTGATTTCTGGGGGAGTTTTCAAAAAGGAAAGAATAATAGAAAAGCATTGCTAGCATTCTGTTGCCTTATCTGCTGTCTTGGTCTGCAATGAAACAGCAGCCAGCGATTCAGCAGGCTACCTGAGCCAATGACTTGGTCCAAAATCAGCAGTGCACATTTTGTATCTTCTCCAGGAATAGACGTTCACCTGCTTTTGGTGACTAGAATTATTTTTATGGTGGACACAACTTTCAGCTCGTTTACTATAAATGAGATTGTCACTAGCTTCAGGAGAGTTGACATCTGGTGTTAAAAGAACAAGCATTATGCAAATGACTAACATATTTTCTTTATAAGGCACAGAAGGATGAGAAGGAAGACACAGAAAGAGTGGCATGAGGGCTCTTGAGAAAAGCTTAACAAGTTTTATGACGTTTGCAGGCAAGCCAGGCCATCTCCATTTCCATTCTTAGCAGGTATGAGAGTTTCTTCCATTACCCATGGTTCTAATATTCATCATTGAATTTTGATGGTTATAGAGAAAATTGTAAGAGAAAAAGTTTGATATACAACCATAAGCTGCACTGATATTTTTACCTGAAGACTCGATTGAACCTGTACAATTTATTCTATATGTGAATTAAGCAGATTTACGCAGTTACAGCTGTGCCAGGGTTGACCCAAAGCTGCTGACAAAGCATACAGTACCATTGTGTCCACTCATTAGAGGTACCTCTTAACATCTAAATATTTTCAGGGTTGACTTTGGTTTAAGCCCACATGAATGCGTAACACATCAGTTGCTATCACCACTCTATTTGGTACCAAAATTACCAGTATGAGACTGACAGAGTCAATATATTGTCCTGACTGATAGATAAAAGCTTAGGCTTCCGAGAGCTAACTGACTTTCCTGTATTACACAGTGTGTAAGTGAATTTCTGAGCCATAGCATGAGTCAGATAATTTCAAAATTATACATCTTTCTAAGTCATTATTGTGATTTTTATTTTATAAAAGCAGACATTAAAAAAGTAATTTAGACCTCAATCTCATTTCATTTTGTTGATGAAGTTTCTGACTGAAATTCTATGCCTGTTTGGTGTGATATGTATTTAAAGCTGAGTTTCTGTATCTGTTTCGTAAAATTTGCATTAATAATTAAATTTCTACACCTATTTAGTGTGCTATACAATTAATAATGCAACAGTATGAAGTCATTATTTGATTATGAATTTCAGTCAGAATTGCTTTAGTGCTTACCATTTTTTTACTTTAACAAAATTGCATTTCAACAAATATGGTGACAATTAACATAATTTTTAGAATCTTTGCTAAGTATTTTCATTTATCACAGTGACATTACCATGTACCACTGTTTTAAAATGTTCGATCACTTCATTTTAGCAGGTTTCCCTCAAGTAGAAAATTAATACATTTTATGAAATAAGAATGAGTACTCAGATTTGGTAAATTGCAAGAAGAATACCATTTAAAATCAATGGTTAAGCAATTCTTTGCTCTCTCTGTTAAGAAGTGTTTTAAAACACCCTTATTTCATATTGGAGTGCCTAAGCTCGGTTCCTAGCTTTAACACCTAATTCCACTTTCCTGACAATCTTTGGGGGCAGTGCTGATGGTCCAAGCACTTGGTCCCTGGAAACCTCAGGGGTGACCTGCATGAGCCATTCCCGGCTCTTTGCTTTGGTCTGATCAGCTGTGGATATTTTCATCATTTAGATAGTGAGGCAGCAGGTGGAGATTTATCTTTTTTTTTTTTTTTCCTTTTCAAAACATTTTTAGAAAGTTGCTTAAAAAATACATGTTAGCTTAGAAAAGTAAGTCACACATTCTTCAGACAGTGGAAGCATCAATACCGCTCACTCTTGATGGCAAAGAAACAAGGATAATCTTTTTGCTTTTTGTTTTATTTTTAAGTTTATAAGCAAGATAAGCATCAGCTATCCTACAGTAGCATAGAGGACAAGTGGTAAAAGTGAAAGATTCTCAAAGAGGAATATCACTGATAAATTTTAGGGGGAAAAAAGAAAATGAAGAAGGACTGTAAGCAAAGAGAAGCAAAATGAGTAGGCACTGAATGGGAATGGAGGGGGAAAAGGAAAGGAAATGCATGAATAGAGGATATGCATCAAAAGCAAACTTAGAAAAATAAATAAAGTGCTTCTTTAAAGGGAGAGGAAAGAGGAAAATAAGGAAAGAGGCTTGAGGAAGTGCCTTGGAAGGGCGAGGGCTCGTGCCACTGGGGTCTTGAAACATCTGGCTTCGAGAGCTGAGCTGCATGCGGTGCTCAGAGTTGCCTGTAGGCATTTGGCTGTCTGTACCCAAGAATGTGATGAGTTCCAACCTCACTTTCTGTAACCCTGTCATGTGCGATCATCACCGGAGTCCCACAAGCCTCTGAGTCAACTGAAAAGGTGAGATTAGACGTACAGAGGGAAGCACTTAGATTTCTGTTTCCTTCTGACAGTACTTTTCCTGCCACTTTGGCTAAAACAAAATGCTTGGTTTGACCATGGGCACACTTGGCTGATTTTTTTGGGTGAACTGCTTTCCCTAGAGAAATGTTCCTCTCACACACATTATTCTGGATTTTTGCGACCACCGTTCAGAGAAGCTTCATCGAGTGGGACAGGAAAGAGTGTAGATCTGAGATGTTAAGTAGTGTGGTATGTCCACTGTCAGCTAACATGGGTAAACAGGAGTGAGGCCAAGGACAGAGGCAGCCTGAAAGACATTGAGAGAGCACTGATGTCTCGAGATGTTGCTGATGGCTTATACATCAAGAAATACTAACTGTGTGATTGTGTGGGATGTGTAAGAGTTACAGGTAAGTAGAAGCGATTCTTGAGTTAAGGGAATTTTTTGATAGATAAATGATAGAATAAATGTTGAGGCAAATGATTACTGAGATGGGTAAAAGTTAAGAATGCAATTTCAGAATTATGACAGACAGAATAACAGACTTATGACTGTTCATGAAGGACCACCCATTGTGCTATAAAGGGGGAGGAGGCTTGGAAAGGGGCATGAGAAATCCCAGAGCCTATGGAACTGCATCATAAAATAATCATTATCATAATAATAACATGAAAAAAAAACCTGCAAAAGGAAAAAGGAAGAAGAAACACATGCTATTACAGTTGCACAACTGACAATGTATTCTAGTTTCTTTCTTTTTCAGTTAATCATCCTGAACATATTAGCCCGAGGTTGTTGTAAATCAAAATAAAGGCATGGTGATTGCTAAGGAACTATGCTGTATAAGGATTTTCTGATATTTAAATGAGTACTTCACTTCTTATTTCTGAAAAAAAGTTAAGCAGTGAATGGAAAAGCTCATTCAAAAAGTATATATGTATCACTAAAATTATGTGTGCGCATTTTTGTGTGTCTAGACGTGGGTGCTGATGAGTTGAAGTATAACTTTGATAAATTCCATCTGTGATTGCGCGAACATCTGGAAATCTTTTTATCACCTCTGTATGTAGTTGTAGAGATACAGAAAACAGTTCGTTTTTACTGTCTTGAAAGATGTTCCTTAAGATGCTACTATGTGGATTTGCTGTTTTTATCTGCTTTGTTTTATTATTTCTTCCTGCTTTCTCTTACCCTTCTTTCCTGTCCGTGTAACTAGGAGCACTTTCTTTAACAGATTTTCCTTCCTTTCTGCATCCCATGTTTTGTAGTACTTATAGCATGCTAAGTAGCATGAAGAATATCCAGTAGTGTTAACTATTACATTTGTTATAGTTAGCAGCTTTAAAATTTTTTGTATATACCTTAAATATGTGCATATCTATTTATGAAGTGTATGCACGCATATACTGATACATTCATTGTATCAGCTTAAAAGGCTTTAAACTTCAATTACTTCTTTTACTCATATATGCTATACAGATACCACTCAGTAGGCGGCACTACCACAAATAAGCTAGTAATGCATTGTACAACCATGTTTCAAAAGCTACTACAACATTAGCCTACGAGAATATTGTCAACTTGAACAGTTTCAGATGTGGTCTGTCCATGACTGAAACTTCATAAATAGATGCATGACTGTAGTATCATCAAAAATTCGAAAGACTTTGATAATTGAAGCTACATCTGTCTCAGGAAATTTCTCATTTGTCTTACCTAGGCAAGAATCCCACGATAGAGGGTGCAGACAATCAAGATGTAGATGTTTCCGTAAGGGAATAAGACTATGACTTTGAGAACAGTGTTTTGCTTTTGTTTATTTTAAATTTGGAGAAGTTAAGATAATGGAGTTCATCCAGGATACTGGAGAAGATTAATAGGTATTGTTTCTGTGAAGTTAAATAGTTTTCTTGCTGGAAAAAAAACTAAGGTCTAGACGGAAGCCAAGGAATATGGAACTCTGATTCCTGACGTAGTATGGTCCAGGGAGATGGAGAGCAAAAACAGCACGGTGGTGACAGAATTCATCCTCCTTGGACTCACCCATTCTCGAAATATGCAGCTCCTGGTCTTTGTACTTATCTTTTTCTTCTACCTAATCATTCTCCCTGGAAATTGCCTCATCATCCTCACCATAAGATCGGACCCAGGACTCTCAGCCCCCCTGTACTTCTTCCTGGGCAACTTGGCCTTCCTGGATGCGTCCTACTCCTTCATCGTGGCTCCCAGGATGCTGGTGGACTTCTTTTCTGAGAAGAAGGTCATCTCCTACAGAGGCTGCATCACTCAGCTCTTTTTCCTGCACTTCCTGGGAGGAGGGGAAGGGTTGCTTCTTGTGGTGATGGCCTTTGACCGCTACATCGCCATCTGCCGGCCTCTGCACTACTCAACTGTCATGAACCCTAGAGCCTGCTATGCAATGCTGCTAGCTCTGTGGCTTGGAGGTTTTATCCACTCCATTATCCAGGTGGCTCTCATCCTTCGTTTGCCCTTCTGTGGTCCCAACAAGCTGGATAACTTCTTCTGTGATGTCCCACAGGTCATCAAGCTGGCCTGTATGGACACCTTTGTAGTGGAGCTTCTGATGGTCTTCAACAGTGGCCTCATGACACTGCTGTGCTTCCTGGGGCTTTTGACCTCCTATGCCGTCATCCTCTACCGAGTACGTGGGTCATCTTCCGAAGGCAAAAAAAAGGCCGTGTCCACATGTACCACCCATATCATTGTTATATTTCTTATGTTTGGGCCTGGCATCTTCATCTACACTCGCCCTTTCAGAGCCTTCCCAGCTGACAAGGTGGTTTCTCTCTTTCATACAGTGATTTTTCCTTTGTTGAATCCTGTAATCTATACTCTTCGCAACCAGGAAGTGAAAGCTTCCATGAAGAAGTTGTTTAATAAGCACTTAGCCTGAAAAAGGAATAAATAAAAGTCTGTAGAATTTCATTTGAAATTGATAACACTAATTTCCCAAATGCTGCATTTATTAACACCTCCCAGTTGGTAGATCTTTTCTTGGTATTGGAGAAAGAATTACTCGTGATACAGACTAAGTCCATGCTATTTTGGATGTATAATTTTCTGGGAATTTGAAACCTACGTGAAGGTAGAGTAGAAGCAAGATGCCTTCAGGAGACAGAATGCTCTAAAGGAGGTGGATTGAAAAGGTTATCTTGGCTTGGGAAGCCAACCTTTTTTTTTTTTGCACAAATAAGCTGATATTTTGGCTGATAACTGGACAAAGGGAGGAAGCCAATCATGGAAACATCTGTAGAAAAAGTAGATAAGGTGAACTTGAAGTACAACAGCCTGAAGATGATAATAAACTTAAAATGTTTGAAGTACATAATACTGTCCAAGTTGGGTAGGCTAGAGTTAAAATTGGAGATCCTGGGCATATCCAAACACATAGAATGGGTGTAGAGTGTTTAAATTGGATTGCAGTTACAAAGAGGGCCTTCTAAAACTTTAAGCAGTGTGATACCTTTGTTGCAGTTTCATCAATGACAGAGTGCTTATTCAGATATCAAAAAGCTGAAAGGAATAGATTATGTACCTAAATATATTTTGAAAGAAACTTTCCATTATTCTTTTGTAATTAGACAGAGGAGGCAAAAAAAGCTGGTTGTTTTAACTGGAAAAGATCAGGGGTCTGTTTAGCTTTCTTTTCTCCAGTTCTGTGTTTACTCTTAGAAGGTTTTTATGATTTCTAGCTTGTGTTCATTCTGAGTCTAATAAAACACTACTTTAGCAGACCAGTCAGTTATCTGCTTTTGATAGCAGAATCCATTCCAATTATGTTTAAAAAAACATGATATTTAATGTAGGGAATTGGCTGAAAGGTCTGGAAGAATAGATTATTTGGCCAGACATCCATGAATAACTCCCAGAACAATGTTGGAGAGCTTGGCTGTCACAGAAGCTGGCTTTTCCACAATCTTAGCCGTTTGTTGTTTGAGCAGTATCATTGCTTTTGTTCAAGGTCTCAACAATGATTCAGAACCACTGTGTACTTACCAAATCTCTATCCTGGCCAAAGTGGAACCTCTCCTGCTAATACTCCTTCGTCTAAAGACAATCCAAATTCAAATATCATTTGGGCATATCTGAAAATAAACCTGGAACCCATAGGTTTGCTTTTGACAGCCAAAGATAAAGTTGTTTATGAACATAAATCCTGGGCATGGTAATATTCAGACTATATAATAATATTCAAAGCATAGAAAGTGATCTTAATCAACAAACAATGTTTCCCACTCTCAGTTTATCATTTTGCTCCCAGTCTCACTGAGAAGGCAGTAGAATAATATTCATCAAGCTCCTATCATTACAACCACTTGCCCATTGCAACTGTGACTGAGTTTCCTTTCATCTCTTCTGAGCCTGGGTGTCCTGATACAGTCCCTGTAAATCAGCCCCTGCACCTGTGCACATGGTTCCATCTCCTTCCAACTGAGGGCACTGTAACTCTTCTATAGCATTCACATATCCCCCCTCTTGAGTTTTCCCTTCAATATAACTACATACCTTTCACCTTGAGTAAAACCTCCTAGCTACCTTTCTGCATCTACCTGTGACCTCATTTGTCTCCTCCTCTTCACAGCAAAGCTCTTCAGGAACTGTTTATCCTTTATTTTAAGACAATAAAACTTTTTGAGAGCAATGTAATGTTTACAAAACAAATGGAACACATGCAATTATTTCTATTCAGGGGTTGGGAACCTTTCTATTGCCAATAGCTATTTGGATATTTATAACATTACTCATGGGGCATATAGAGTTATCAACTTAACAATTAGCATGCTATAGATTTATTGCATTTTGAGTTCTGCCTGAATTTGCTGTGACAGGGCCAGAACTAATACCACCCATAGGCCAGATCTTCCCCACTTCAGCTGAAATACACCATCTGCACTATCTTCCTTGCCTCCCCCACTTTTGTTATGAACTTCTTGCTTTGGTGTACTGAATTTGTTGTAGCTGATTAAACTATCATCAACAAAGGAAATTCATAATTAACATCAGGTTTGCTTTTTTAAAGATTATTTGTTTGAAAGGCATAGTTACAGAAAGAGAGATAGAAACAGAGATATTTTCCATAGCTGGTTCACTCTTCAAATGGCCTCATTAGCCAAGACTGGATTGGCCAAAGCCAGGAGCCAGGAGCTTTAGTCAGGTTTTCCACATGGAAAAAGGGGTCCAGAAACTTAAGACATCATCTGCTGCTGTCCCAGACACATGAGCTGGGAGGTGGATCAGGAGTAGAGCAGCCCAGGACATTACCACTGCCCATATAGGATGCTGGTATTCTAGGTGGTGGTTTAACCCATTAGGCCACAATGTTTTCTGCAGGTTCAGTTGGTTTGTATTAGGGTTTCATGGGTTTGACATATGCTTGTAACCATTGTGGTATCCTACTGATTTTTTTGCTCTAGAAATTTGTACATTACCTATTTATCCTTGTTTCTCTCTCTGGCCCCTGATCAGAGCTTGACAACCACCGATATTTTTACTCTATCTGTAGAGTTGCTTTTTCTGGAATGTCACCTGGTTGGCATCATGCAGTGGTAGGCTTCAAGACTGGCATGTCTTTACATTGTCTATTGCCTGGCTCAATAGAAATGTTCTGTAAATATTAAACAAATAAATTAAGAGCTCGCATTGTGTTGTGAAGCTGGCATTGTGCTGTAACAGATAAAGCCATTACCTGTGATGCTGGCATTCCATTTAGGAGCTGGTTGGTGTCTCCACTGTGTTACCTATAATCTTTCAAATCTCAAAAATGGCTTTGTTGTAAGGAGAGTTGGATCAGAAATGGAGGAGCTAGAACTCTTATCAGCACCCCATATCGGAAGCCAACATCACAACTACCTTTTTTTTTTTTTGCATTTTTTATTAGTATAAAGAGAATAAATTTTGTGCATTGTTAAAATATGTCTTGGGATAACCTTGATTGGGCTGAATTTGGCTTGTGAACTTGACCTTCCAATGTCTCTAGGCTTGGAATGCTTTCCATCACTATCTCTGAATTATTTTTTGTAAGATTCATTTGAAAGTGAGAATTATAGAGAGAGATGGAGAGAAAAAGAGAGGGAGAGCTTTCATATCCATTGATTCACTTTTAAATGGCTGCAATGGCTGGAGCTGGGCTGATCCTATGCCAGGAGCCAGGAGTCTCTTTTGGTCTCCCATATGGGTACAGGGTCCCAAGCACTTGGACTACCCTCCACTGTTTTCCTAAGCACATTACCAAAGAGCTGGATTGAAAGCAGAGCAAGTTAAGAGATTGGACTAATGCCCATATGGGATTCTGTCACAGCAGGCAGCAACTTTACTCATTATGTTATAGTACTGGCTGCTTAAGAGTGCTTTTAGTTGATCATTTTGTCATTCTCAAGTCCCTCTTGAATCCAAGTAATCTGAATAATTTCACTTTTTTTTTGCTGTCACATATTTGCCATGTGCTTTATTCATTCTTGTTAATGTTTTTTTGAGTGTGCATTTTCAAATAGCATAATCTTCGGACAATTTCTTTTTTGTGTTGGTTCCATGCTACTATTTGTGCTTTTCATCATATTTTTAATTTCACTTTATGTATTTTTTTAAAGATTTATTTATTTTTATTGGAAAGGCAGATATACAGAGAGGAGGAGAGACAGAGAGGAAGATCTTCCATCCAATGGTTCACTCCCCAAGCGGCCACAATAGCTGGAGCTGAGCCAATCCAAAGCCAGGAGCCAGGAGCTCTTCCAGGTCTCCCACATGGGTGCAGGGTCCCAAGGCTTTGGGCTATCCTTGACTGCTTTCCCAGGTCACAAGCAGGGAGCAGGATGGGAAGCGAGGCCACTGGGATTAGAACCGGTGCCCATATGGGATCCCAGCGTGTGCAAGGTGAGGACTTTAACCACTACACTACCGTGCCAGGCCCACTTCATGTATTTTTAAGTTGTAGAATTTTTGCCTCGTTTTGTTGAATAACATTTCTTTATGAAATCCATTAGCATATTTAATTATTTCTACATGTTAGGTTTCCTTAAAATAACTACTTTGAAATGTTCACCTCTGTGAACATTTGCTTGTAGATTCAGGTCATGGTTGCCCGGTGTTCCTGATGCTTGTTGCAGTATACCGTTTTAGGCACATTGAAGGGTTAGCTTTAGTGATCGAGAATCATTTGCAGCTGTTCTTCCAGAAACTTCTTCTGTTGGTGCAGTGGGCTCACTGTTGGTGATGCACCTGTCAGCCACTGATGATTCAGGCTGTGATAAAGGACTGCTCAACCAGGACCACAAACTCCACTGGACTCAAAAGCCGGTTAGAGGCCCTGTCTTGAGCTGCTGGTCTGGCTTCTCGAGCCGCTCCCATGAAGGTGATTGTGTGCAGTTGTTGATATCAGTGTCTGCAGGAATATGGTCGCTAGAGCTTCCCACTAGGCTGTCATTTGGCTCCATTTCTATTTTCTAAAAGAGACTTGTTTATTTTATTTGAAAGGAACAGTAACAGCCAGAAATTAATTCAGGCATTCTGATGTGGAACACAAACATCTTCACTGTTAAGACAAATGCCTGCTTTGTCTAGCACTGATTTAAAAAGGAAGGATATTTTAGAGACACAGAGAGAAAAGGATGGATGGAGGGAGCTCCCATCTGCTGACTCACTCCTTAGATGTGTGAAATGACTCCTGCTCAGGGTCAAACCTGCTGGTCATGCATTCAGCCCATCTCCCAGGCAGGTGGGAGGAAGTCAGCTGCTTCAGTTACCATCTTGTTGTATTGGAATCTGCATTTGCGGGACACTGGAGTTAGGAGCTGGGCTGGGCACTCCAAAATGAGACATGGGCATCTTCCCTGGCAGTTTCACTGCTAGATTAAATTCTTACCATTAAATGTGCAATCAGAAAGTTTGATGCATGAGCATTCTTTGATACATATGCAACTGTTCTTTAGGGACAAATTATCATAACCTTAAAGAATAACATTCCCACTGTGGGGTTTTGGGCAGTGGGGCCTAAAGATGGAAAGTTTCATACTCAAAGAAATAACTTGATATTTCCTGTATCCTCCAAGGAGATGACTTCTTCCTCTAGGCCACTCTAATGAATGCTGCTTTATTATGGACATGGCTGTTCACTTTAAATAGCAAAGACACACTCCACAGTACATGTTGCAACTCTGTGAAAAGCAGTTCAATATTTTAACAACTCCCTCTGCAAATAGATGGTACTGTCCAATCCCCTATCTCCTGTGTGGCACTGCCTTCTAAGAGTTCTTATACAAAGGCAGAAGAAAGTATATCATCATACTCCATGCTTCTGGTTCTTACAAAAGAGCTCGGCCATTTCAGTGAGCTTGCAAGCATCAGAGGAAAAGGTGCTTACACTCTTGTGTGGCTAATCGGTAGGTTACAAACTGAATCTCACAGGAATGATTTTAAGAATTGGTTGTGGTTTTTGTTTTTTTATGTAGCACAAAAATACATTAACTATTTTTTAATAATTATATAAAGCAAAAGAAATGATGCATAATAAAGAAAAAGTACAGATAACTTGGAAATCTAACAGTAGATAGCTCTAATAAGAAGGCATCAGAACTGTCTTCCTGGAGACAGAGTTGAGAAAAAAGACTGGCAATGATTTAGTTACTTACAGTGATACACATAAATATAATTTTATTAAAGTATATGACTGTATATATAAAGATATAAAATTATTCTCATTAAAAATTATTGTTAGGATAGAAAAAATATTCAGATGCTTGCAGCTGAAAATTTTCAAAGCAACTTACATCATTCTTGTGAAAAGAATTTAAAAAGATGTAATTTATTGATTTCAAGTAGAATTTACAAATGGAAATTTGTTAATTTTATAAGCAAAGAAAATAAAAATGAGTAAAATGACAAGATTTATTAATTCTAACAAATATTTTCGTTATCTAAAAGTATTAAAAACTACAAGGATTCAATTACTTTGGTAATAGTCTTTTTAAAAATTCCTCAAGTTAGACTACAATTGCGTTATTATACAATATGATTACCCCTATTCATGAAATAAAGTAAGCTGACTATTCCTGAACAGCATTCTTAAATATGGAGTTGTGAAAGCCAGCTAAGTCACACTGCAAATGCGCTTTGAGTTTTTAAACAGATCACCAAACTTAACTCTCCCAGGAGGCCATATCTAGGAGAAAGTATTGGGATAGGATGAAGATCAGCAAAAATTTAGTCATATTCAAACCCTGGGCAAAAGTTTAATTTTTAAGAATCCTGAAGATTTTTTTTAGACAATTTTGAAGATAGTTATCAAATAAAAACATGAGTCAAATTATGTGAGAAATTTTGCTGAAGGTAACACAAAATTAGTGAGAAAATAGTGAGAAAGGTTATAATTAGAGTGAGTTAAGGATGGAATGATAGAATATATGTTAGATATTTTATTTAATAATATATTAATATATTATATATTATAATTTGCAGAGTTTAATTCATTTTTAGGACTTCTTCTTGTCAAAGCAATAATATAAAAATGAGTCAGAAGGCTGTTTTTCTTTCACTGATTTTCTACTTCTAACAGACTGTAAAATTCGCCATCAAGGCACTTGCTCTGGATCTTTCCTAAAGGTAGCATGTGGATTTAACTGAAAATTTCTGATAGTTATCTATAAAAGAAGCTAAAGTTGCATTTGATAGTTATTTAATTTTTATTGTAAGTCAGGTAAAACTTATTTTTTGACCTATAAACCATGACAGGCATTTTAGCTGAAAATGGCACTCAGCTGACATCAGCTAATCCAGAGAAAATAGCATAAATATTAATAAACATTGTTTCCTGAATTGGTAACTGATAGAAGAGTTAATTCTATATGTGTACTGACCTTCTATGGTTAGTAGTTTCAGATTTTTATAATGTGAGTTTCCTGTGATCAACTTACTTGAAAGCATTATACAGCGAGAGGGAGAGGCAAAGGAGGGAAAGGAGGGAGGGCGAGAGAGAGAGAGAGAGAGAGAGAGAGAGAGAGCCATTTTCCTTTTGCTGGTTCATTCCCCATATGGCTATAATGGCTAGGTCTAGGCCAGGTTAAAGCCAGATACCAAGAACTTCTTCCCAATCTCCAGTGTGGGTGGCGGGGGTTCAAGCACTTTGCCATCTCTCACTGCTTTCCCCAGATAATCAGTAGGGAGTGGGATCAGGAGTGGAGCAGCCAGGATATAAACCAGGGGTCTTCTAGGATGCTGGTGTTGACTGCAGTGGTTTTGCCTGCATACTTATCTTTCTATTATTTTTATACAGTTCTTGGGAGATCATATGTAGTGAGTAGAGAGAAAATGAAAGCTAAATAATTCTTTCACAGATTCTGTTTCCATTTGCTAATTATCTGTATCAATGAAAATGACTTCATTAATTTCTATTCATATTAATAAAACTATAACATAAATGTTAGTATATTGACATTTAGCATTTGTTGAGGTATGTCCACCATGTTTCTTTGACAACATATTTAAGTTTTAATCCCTTCAGAATGCTTGGTTATAAGAAACAAAAATCAAATTTTCAAAGATAGATAAGTTGCATCACAAAATTAGATGCAATGATATTATCTCTTAATAATTAAAACCACTATACATACATGAAATATTCAAATGTGCAAATTGAGGATTCTCAAATAATCTAATATACAATAGGAGCCATATAGTTTTACATACAATGATATCTTTCCAAATACCTAAAAACAGTAATGATCTTGATGATATTCAAATTATGTCTAAATACCAGAACTGTTAAGCTATATTAATTATTGAATTAACTTTAATCCAGAATATATTCTAATAATTTGGAAAATTTTTTAGGTACCTTGGCTAAAACTTCCATGGTCGAAGGCTTAAATTAGCTATTGGGACGAATAAACAAAACCTACTTGCAAAACCAGCTGTCACTTGCTAGAACTTATTTTCATTTGCGTAGTATTACATTTTCTACTATTTGGCAGAGGCATTTATAACATATAACATATGGAGAGTAAAGGTTATCAAACAGGAAGCACTGTAAATGTAATTTTAAAAATGATTCTGAGTCTTTATGTTTCTTTTTAATAGTTTAAAATAATGAGCAATGTTTGCATAGCATAAACACAAAGAAAGGAGTCTATTTTAAAAAGCCTTTTTAGGAGAATGTAAACTTTGAGAATATTTCACTTTTAAAAAGAAGGTCATCTGGTCATTTACAGAATTAAGTAATTAGAAAGCAGGCGATTTGTCACTCACACAGGGCACTGTATGAATCTCCTGAAATTAGTGAGGTGTCAAATGAATCCAGTGGTCACTAACAGTTGACTCAATACTGTATAATGCTTTTGTATAGGAAAAGCCTTTGAAATTTCAATTGTTATTTTAACTCATGTGCTGTATTCAGGGGAACACACACACTTTTTAAAGCTTGCTGTGTAAATATGCATGCTGTGTCTTCTTAGGCAGTATATTTTTAATTGCATTCTAGGTAACTATGCTCTGTTAAATAATTCTTCATATGAAGTTATACAAATATCAAATTTCTCCAGCTCTGTAATTTTGTTTCTTTTAATATAGAGTTTGCACATCGGTGGAGATGCAAAACTGTTCCAGAGTGTCTGAATTTGTGTTGCTTGGGCTTACTGATTCCCATGAGCTCCAGCTATTCTTCTTTGTGGTGTTTTCCCTTTTCTATGTAATAACCATGATAGGCAACTGCCTGATTTTGCTCACTGTCCTGTGCACCTCACAGCTCCATGCTCCCATGTACTTCCTGCTCAGCAACTTGTCTCTCATTGACATGTGTCTGTCCTCCTTTGCCACACCAAAGATGATCCTGGACTTCTTTGCTGAGAGTAAGACCATCTCCTTTCAGGGCTGCATTTCACAGATCTTTTTCTTGCACCTCTTCACTGGGACTGAGATTGTACTGCTGATTTCCATGTCTTTTGACAGGTATATAGCCATCTGCAAACCTCTCCATTATCCAAATATTATGAGCCAAAAAGTGTGTGTTGGGCTTGTGCTAACCTCTTGGGCTGTGGGTTTCCTGCATACAATGAGTCAGTTGGTTTTTACTCTCTATTTGCCCTTCTGTGGTCCCAATGTTATAGACAGTTTCTTCTGTGATCTTCCTTTGGTTATCCAGCTGGCTTGCATAGATACGTATGTTCTTGGGATCTTTATGATCTCTTCCAGTGGTGCGATTGCTCTCGTGAGTTTTCTGCTTTTGCTCACTTCTTACATCATTGTTCTCGTCACTATCAACGATCACTCCTCCTCGGGGTCATCCAAAGCGTTTTCTACCTGTACTGCACATTTCATGGTTGTGTTGCTATTCTTTGGTCCTTGCATCTTCATTTACGTGTGGCCTTTCGCAAGCTTCCTGGTGGACAAAATTCTCTCTGTTTTCTATACTATCTTCACTCCCCTTTTGAATCCACTTATTTACACTTTGAGAAATCAAGAGGTGAAGAGGGCAATGAAGAAAAAACTAAGTAACCGGTATTTCAATATTGGGAAAACTACTCCAAGATATTCAGTGCAATGAATGGTTGTACCCTATTGGAGATGTGCTGTGATCAGTTTGCTTTAAAATCTGCTTGTTAAGTCAGTGAGCCTAGACTTAGGAAAATAAGAAGCTAGGACCAGAAGTGGGTACCATTTTGATAAAAGTTAGTACAGTGTTTTGCAACCCATTTGAGAGTACAGACCCATCTGGTAATTCATTGAAACTTAAAGGCGATTTGTACAAGAGACTGAACATATCATCAGAATTGTGAACATGAATTTAGGGATTTGTAGGACTGAATTCTATAAACATATCACAGATTCACATTATTTAAGAAACCTGAGCTGAGTGAAGTTTCTCTTATTAGAAATAAAGGTTAAGACTGAAGTTGATTTTTGCCTCAGTTTTATTATTAAATAAAATTTATTGTTGTTTTCAAACGTAAGCCCCTGATCCTGAGCGTAGTCATTATTTGTTGAATGTCTAATCTACTTCATGCTTTCGCTGGACGTTGGCGATCCATCAAAGTTCAAGATTTATTGGTGGAGGGACATGGGTCCAACACTTAGGTAGGGCCAGTCTCTAGTGGGCCTGCTTTCCGGTCCCTAAATTTTCCTGTTGTGCAAACATGAATAATCACATTAAGGTTATTAAGCAAGTTTCTTCATTTATAAAATATTTAGTGTTCGATAATATTTCAAAAATGAAACAAAAGCATCAGTAACTTATTTAACAATGCTTGCTATTAGTTAATATTAACTAGTAATTTGTTACTGAGAGTTATATGTTGATGCTTTAGAAAGGGAAACAAAAGAGCTTACTGGAACCTAAACAGCATGATTTTACACCATAATAGAGTATGACAATTTACTTACTGTTAAGTAATGTTGAAATACTGTACCTGTGCCAATTGTTAATGCATTTATGTGCTTTGTGTGCCTGTATTTTTTTTTTAAAGAAATACTATATTTTTGGGGATTTTAAAATGTTATGTTAAAATGTATTTCCAGATTGCATGGAGGAGGAGAATAATAAATAAAATATGTTCAATAGGTTAGCATCTTGCCTTACTATAGTAATGTCTTCAAATGAAATAAACATGATTGTGAAGTTTAAACTAGTTTCACGTGGTTTTTTTTTTGGATTTTTCTATTCAATAATAGTAGTGAAGTGTTTTAATTTTTTATATAATGTAATTTACTGGAAATATTGACTGGAAATATGAATGGCAGTTACTTTTCAGCTACTCAGTTTAAATGAAGTATATTAATAAACATTTCTTCTATAGGCGGAATGATCTTGTGTGGATTCTTGAAAATATGAATAAATTGTCTTTTTGGAGACATTGTATAACGTGCTTTTCAGGAAGATATCAAAATTAGAATCAGAACGTTATAGCATCAAATTAGATTTTTTTATCTAGCACATTTCTGAAAATAGAAAATAAATGTTTAATTTTCACGGGAATTCCTGATAGTAGAGTCTACTTGTGAGAAATTGGCTAAGCATTGAAGTGCACCCTCGGAGTATCACGCAGAGGCTGGTCATGACTTCTGCACCGATTCCATAACACAGCAGCCCCTTCTCAACATGTCCCCTGTGTAAACGCCTGAAGCTAGCTTTCGTGTTTGCACCATCCTTGAGTGCTCATCCATCTTTTATGATTTTACCTATTTGTGACTGTATGGTTTGTGTAGAACACCAGTCATCAAAGAAGCGAGACTGGAGAGAGGTAGAGAGAGGAAAAAATGAATGAAGTAGAAATAACACGTTCATAATTGAATTCCACCTTATTCTCATTTATCACTTGATACAATCTATCAAAGAGTTCTGCTTATTCTAAGATATATATTGACTTGATCTATTTCCTAGTAGTATAGTACCACTCAGTGCTAGCTACAGAACAATACTTAGGTAGCTGTTTAGTCCATGCTATCATAAAAGCTTGTTCATCTATCTTCACACCTTTTCCTTAACTATTTCTCACAAAAAAATTCATTTTCACACATCAGTAACAAACCTTTTTCAAACATAAATGTGGACATGAGAAGGAGGGGGCATGAATTAAGTTCTTAACCTGTGAATTACTGACTATCAAGAAGTCTCTAAGAAACCAGGAGTTGTATGAATTTAGATGGTACAAACGCATTTATTATTTCATAATCTCTAATCGAAGTGCGGCATTTCTTATGACTGCATGAAGTATCATTGGAACTAACAATTACGTCATCATAGATGTTTTTATATTGTGAAAAGTTGTTGCAGAAATATGAAAGCACCGTTAATGATTACCACTATCTTAAAATGATCTCATTCAATGCATTCATAAAACATACATATATCACTCTATCACAATTTAAGAATATTCAAATAACTATACTTCAGGGCTTTAATTTTTGTGCTTCTGCATATTTTATTCTTTTATTTGAGATATTATTCTGGGGAGTAGATTTTAGACTTCACTAAATTTCCAAAGAGACATATGATCCACTTGTGTGTGTTTGGGACAACTAAAACTTTTTGGAGCAGTGACTGAAGTCATCTTTGACAAGAGAGTGCTTGTGGAAGTAACGGGGAAGCGTGGATAACCGGGGGCTGACTCCAAGCAGTTGCTTAAAGCATTACCTGATTTCTACTGTGAGACCTTTCAGCAGGCTTCTCAGGTGGTCTGATGAAAAGTGGTATTTTAATTATTTTTCCCTATTTGGAGCTACAGACTAAAAGTCATCTTGGCTTTTTCTCCTTGTCTCTTTCCCTACCCCATCTACAACGGAATGTATTTGCTTAAGCTGTATCCATTCGCAGCTATAGTCCAACAACTGTTAGAATTAAGACTGCTTTTTCACCTCATATATTCTTTTTTTCTTCCCCCTCTTTTTAAAAAAAAGATTTATTTTGGATATTTACACAGTCAGAAGGATGCCCATGTGGACCACTGATTAGGGTGGGAAGGGCCGAGGATTAGAAAGAAGTAGATGAGACTGTTGTTTCCAATTTTTCTTCTTCCTGTGTTTGGGGGAAAGAGTGGGGGATAGAAGTGGAGAAGCTGCACCCAGCATACTAATCGCATCAGTACCTGGGGCTGGGGAGTGCCAGCCCAATGTCTTCTCCCTGATGTGGGGCATGCTCTGAGCGTTCTGATAGTTCTGAAATGCTGTCGATCTCATCAATCCAAGGATGAGGAAATCCTTCCAAGGTCCATTGGCTGACATAGTCCACCTTAGATTCTCCATTTCTGCAGATACTCGCTGTCAACACTTGGCTGGGAGAATTGTCCAATTTTTTCTGTCTTCCATCCTCTGCTGCAGTAGTAGATGTCCTCTGTAGGCCCTAATGGATTGCCATATCCCCTACGTGCCTCTGGGCATGCCATCTACTGCTCTGTCTTAGCCACTGAAAAAGCCCAGTTCTGACACATGCACTCCATGGTCAGACCACAAATCCTGCATATATCCCCATGATTGGAGCTCTGAGTCCAGCAGTTTTGGTGGATGGTTGAGGATCCCCAAAGAAACTTCATCTGAGGCGATCCCAGACTTGACTCTTGTGTGTGCTAGCCAGTCAGTACAGAGTCCAACTCAGTCTATCAACAACATCAGCCTACACATTCACTGGTATTTGTAATTGCTGGGTAGTTCTGGCTCCAGCCCCATCTCTTACATAAACCAGTGAATGCTACAGCCCAGCCTAATCCTATCCACCACGCATTCAGCTCCTCATATACACAGCTGGGAACTGCAGTACAGCTGAAACGGCCCCCAATAACTACCACCAGGCCTGCCCCAGCCTTGCTTCCTGTGCATGTTGGCATATGCAGTAGACTGGTCCAGTCAGACCCACATCCCATTCAGATTTTGTATGCACCAATGGGTGCTGCAGTTTAGCCAAACTCAACTGACCGTACTATCCAGCTCATTTGTGTGCTGGCGGGTGCTACCGCCTTTCTAGCCAGGTCCACCCCTGGTTCTCATGCGCACCAGTGGGAGCTATCACCTATCTGAGAGGTACCCACAGTTTTCCTAAGAGGTCCACTTGCAGCCCCAGATCTTTCCAAGTTTTTCTTCAGTCTAGCTTGACAAGACTTGCTTCCATTCCTAGCTCTTGCCAGCTGATGCTGTGGCAAAGCCCGACCATCCTGCACTTACTCTGGTTCATGCATACACTGTTGGATACAGTCATTTATCCCAACCTAGCTCTTTCCAAAAACCAGCTCACATATAGACTAACAGATCTTGTAGCTCTGCCTATCCTGGTCTGCCCTGGCCCCAGTTCTCACTCATCAGTGGAAGGAGTGGCCCAGTGGAGGATCCTTGCTGCCCCCACTACCTTCCTTCCCAGCCAGCCCCCACTGAGGTCTTAAGTGTGCTGGTGGGTGCTATGGCCCAGTCAAGCATGGCCCACCTCACCTCAGCATTTCCTGGTGAGTGCTGTAGCCTGTCCCCAATTCTAGCTTATGCAGGCAGGTGCTGCAGCCTAGCTCAGTCCAGCCGGCTCCAGGCTTGGAACTAGCACTACTGTGAACTGGCTGGTGTTGTGGCCCTGCCTGGTCTGCCAGCATGTGTCATGACCTGGCCCAGCCTGGCCTACCCCAAGACCTACCCACATGTATGCAGGCAGATACAGTAACCTGTTCTGGTGGCTGCACACCCCAGTGTGAACACCCCCATTCCACCAAGCCCTCTGCAAGTCCACATCCCCAAACCCCCACAAGCCCTGCCGCACCATGGTGGAAGCTAGACAGCTGCACCACAGTGGAAACCTACTTCATATATTCGCCTTTCCTCCCATCACCTTGCACGTTGAAGCTATTTTCTAGAATCTTTCTTCCTCTTGTGCCCTCAAATATGCTCGTTTTCCACCTGCTCGTTATAGCCATGTTTTTTTCCTCTTCATATTGACTCAATTTTTCTGAAGATTCTTCCTGATCATTCATTCCTATGATCATTCCAAGAATTTATAAAAACAATTCACTTCAAAATAATTTAATCAGAATGTGAAAGACCTCTACAGTGAAAACTACAAAACACCAAAGAGATAAATAGAATGAACTACACAAAAATGGAAAATCCTTGTATGTTTTTGAATTGACAGCACCATGGAGACGAAGATTCACTATTTTATTTATTTTATTTTATTTTATTTTATTTTGTTTTATTTTATTTAAATGTATCTTTATTGGGAAGGCAGATTTACAGAGAGGAGGAGAGATAGAGAGGAAAATACTCTGTCTGATGTTTTACTCCCCAAGCGGCCGCAAAGGCTCAAGCTGAGACAATTGAAATCAGTAGCCAGGAACTTCTACCACGTCTCCCACACAGGTGCAGGGTCCCAAAGCTTTGGACTGTCTTCGACTGCTTTCCCAGGCCACAAGCAGGGAGCTGGAAGGGAAGCGGAACAGCTGGGACACGAACCAGAGCCCGTATGGGATCCCACCACATTTGCAACATGAGGATGTTAGCCACTAGGCTATCGCACTAGGCCCAGAATCCAGGAACTTTTATGTCACGGCTTGTTTCAATGAATCAGTGATTGAAGTTAATTCAAGCTGAAACAATTTTGTTTTGCCTGCACGTACATTTATTTTTCAGTAATGTCACATATTTTTATATCTGCATAATCACTCCTGTTTCACTTGCTAGATTCCAGATTAACTTGTGAAATAGCTGAAGTTCAATGAAGGTAAATGGTGCACATAAAAAAATTATGGAAGACCGTGATTACTCTTTACTGGACACTCTTTAAGCCTAAATAAGCTAACCATATACAGCTGATCAGAATGAAACACGAACAGCACAGCTAACAGAGTTGGCCTTGTTAGCAGAGCTGAGAATGTGAGAGAACATTCTATAATGTTTAGAATCAAACAAGCAACTGTTTTTTCATTAACAATTCCTTAGGAGATGTCTACAATGCTAATTAGACACAATGATAAATGTAACCAGCTGTTAAGTCACGAAAAACACACAGAAGACTCTTTAAATTACCAAATCCAATACATTTTCAATCTTAACATTGCTATAATTTACGGTTTTATAATACAAAACAGAACTTATTGAGTCAAAATAAGTATATGCTAATTTCTTTATGATGATTAAATATTTGTGTTTGTTTCCATTTGGATCTCCTCTCTACTTTTCTGATTTATTGTTATTCATCCATTTCACCCAGTTCTCAACACATCAATCTATTAATAGGTTTTTCTGTTTGATTTCTTAATATTCTTAGTCATTTTTCTGTCTGACTCTATTCCCAGATTAGAGTAATATTATACAAAATGTTTTCCAAATTTAATAAGAAGTAATTGACTAATTATTAGTGGCTATAATGGTTCAGTTTCATGCACTAAACCTTTCTCCCATGAGCGTATCTCAGGATGGCAATGAGCAAAATGCATTTCAAGGTAATTTCAGTAAATAAAAACCAGCATTCTAGGCTGGCCTCTAGCCTCAGTTAGGTGTTTGTGGAAAAATAACATTTTCTGTGTTTCTTGATTTAATCATCTGTAAAACAGGTTTAACTGAATGACTTCTATCTTCCTCAAACTCCAGCTGTTTGCCATATCAACTATTCGAAGGACCACTGGTCATGGGGTCCTTATGTTAAGTTCTGTGTTGCATTAGGGGTAAACAGATCCCTTCAGGATCTCACTGGTCATTAGGCTGTTTAGAGCACAAACAATACAGGAACACCATGGCACCCTAAGAAATTGTTGCTGCTTAAGAAATATCAGTATTCAGTATTTGCAGATGAGCAACTTAGATGTTGCCCATAATTATTATTATTTTGAAAATGTTTCTATATCCTTGGGTATCTTTGTGTCTTAGTCTCATGATTTTGCAGAAATGAACTGTGAATTTAATTTGAGGTACATAATTGTGGGATCCTTTGAATCTTCAACATAAAATTTTTCTGATTTGTTGTGATATTTAAAACTGAGAATTTCATTCTAGAGAACATAGAGATTAAAGATAAGTAAGATGTCTACTTATTTTTATCAAAGACAAATGACATGCATATTAAATAGTAAATGCTTTTATTTTCCAAGACTCATCCATTTCTACCTGATTTTTAAACTTAAAAAAAAATTCTTCAGAACTTTGTCACCAATAAAACTTCTATTGTTACTTCAGTGTCAAGGGGCATACACATTAGCCATTCATAATTTCACACTTGTCTTCTTTGTAACTAACTGGGAGAGAATTTAATCTTAAAACATTAGATTATTATTTATAGCAGTTATTTATACTCCTAATAGTGGTCCTTCTAGATCTTGTAAATTGGATTCGTTTTTTACTTGTGATTTTAAAATAAATTAAAATTATCACAAGATTTCAAGAAAAACAGAAAAGAGAGGAGAGTGGGAAGGTGGGAAAAGAACGTTATATTCTTAAACAATGTATCTGAAATACATGAAATCTCTTCCCTTTAAGGTGATTATAAATTTTAAAAACATAGAAGTAAAGAACACTCACTCTCAGATCTGACAATTTTGAATGTTGTAAAATGTGAGTCCTCGTACATGAAGATGCTGAGTGTAAGTTTGGCTATGCCCCATAGTAACCGCTACGTTACCTAAGGAATAATTTATACACCCAGAACACAGTTACTGCTGCAGTTGATTACAGAAATAGCGTTGTGAACTGATTTTTCTTAAGTGTCAGTAATGTTCATCAAGTGAGTAAAGGAAATAAATGAGGAGCAAATATTTTTGTTTCATTTTTGTGTGAGAAAAAATTAAGGAGTGTGAGCAGTCTTCCTAAACTTCCACACGTGACTGCTCAGTTTCCTCATGGAATCTTTGACATCTCTATTTCTCAGAGTGTAGATCACTGGATTCAAGAGAGGAGTGAATATGGTATAAAACACTGAGAGCACCTTGTCTATTGGGAAGTTTGTAAAAGGCCACACGTAGATGAAAATGCACGGGCCAAAGAAAAGGGTTACCACGGTGAAATGGGCACTGCAGGTGGAGAGGGCTTTGGAGGTCCCGCCGGAAGAGTGCTGCCTAACGGTGACCAGGATGACCGTGTAGGAGATGACCAAGAGCATGAAGCAGATCAGGGCTATCATGCCACTGGTTGAGATCATGAACACTCCCAGAATGTACGTGTCCACGCAGGCGAGTTTAATCACCAAAGGGAGGTCACAGAAGAAGCTGTCTACTTCATTGGGGCCACAGAAAGGCAGGTTCACAGTAAATGCCAATTGACTCAAAGCATGAAAAATGCCGACAACCCAGGACAGTATCACAAGCCCCACGCACATTCTGGGACTCAGGATGGCTAGGTAACGCAGAGGCTTACATATAGCCACGTACCTGTCGAAGGACATGGCAATCAGTAGTACAATCTCCGCCCCTCCGAGCAGGTGTAAGAAGAATATCTGGGTTATGCAGCCTTCGAAGGAGATGGCTTTACGCTCGCTGAGAAAGTCTGCGATCATTTTGGGGGTGGCAAAGGAGGCCAGGGACATATCGATGAAGGAGAGGTTGCCCAGCAGGAAATACATGGGGGAGTGAAGGCGAGGTTCGATCACCACGGTAAGCAAGATAAGGAGGTTCCCCAGCACAGTGACTGCATAGACTACGGAGAAAAACAAGAAGTAGAAGATCTGGAGGTCCGCAGAGCTAGACAGACCCAATAGAATGAACTCAGTCACGACGGATTCATTGCCGCGGGCCATTCAGTCTGATTTCTGCAGGAATTCCGGCATCTGTAGGTAGTAGAGAAACTAGGACAAAATACAACAAATCAAGCTGAAGATTTTTTTTTTCCCTAAATAAAAGTAATAGAGAGCAAAGGGACAGAAAAGATCTGCCAAGAGACAATACCTGCTTCAATTTTCTGTTGGTGATTGTTTGGAAGAACAACGAAATAGCTTCTGCTTCTCAGTTGCTCAATTTCAATAGCATTGTAGGTATAAAGATTTTCGCTTCATGTCCACAGTGCCATACAGCCTTCAAAGATAAAGAGTATGTTGTGGTTAGAGCCTGAAGGACTCTGACATCTCAATGTATATTTTGAGCAGAAAGAGAGCCATGATGTCTGCAGTCAGATTCATTCTGATGGAATTTATTGCCTTGCGCCACAACACTGTGAAATAGAAACTTCTTCCTGTTTCCAGAGTTTCCATGGCACAGTTATGAGACAGGCTTTCACAGAGACAAAATAAGGTGATACTAACCTGGAAGTACTTACTAATATAAGTTACAGCTGAATTGGTTAGAGACCTTTCTTACAAAGCACACTAAAAGCTGAATTTTAACCTCGCCACTAAGACACAGGTTCTGTCTTTTTTTTTTCCCCCAAAATTCTATCATAAGTAAAGGGTTTTAACAACTACCTATTGATGTCTTCATTCTGAAGTTAGTTTTCTTTCTTTTACACCACATTGTTCTCTGGTCTTTTATCCATTCCCGAATCTTTTGTCTTCTGTACACCTACCTGATATTACAATAGATGCCGGCCGCAAAGCTCTCAAAGTGTATACACCAGAAATAAACTTGGCCCTCACCTCAGAAAATGTCAGTTAAAATCTCATCCCAAATGCTTATCATCGGATAACTTACTTAGTCGCACAGTAGTTCTGTTTCTCCATATGTAAAAAAAGTAGGTTGATGTCCTTAAAAACGTTTTCACATAGTATTTTATACTAATCTGGCTTCTGAAGATGATCTCAGCTGGTATGGAGTAAAAATAAGCTGAATCTTCTGCAAGGAGAGCCAGTATCCTTATGACCTTTTTATTGATAACACTTACATTAAAATGATTTAATTCAGGGAATTACTAAGAAGGCATGGAAAAGACCAGTCACTGCTTGGGGAGTGAACAGATGTTCAAATTGCAGTGGGAATTATTAAAACATTCACGTTGGTTGGATGTTTTAAGATGACTTACAAAATTAGGAAAAAAATCTAAAATGCATGATTGCTCCTGTATGCTTTATACACATTGATGTGGGAAACGGAAGGTGTAAGAGGTGATATTTATCTTGGGTTACAGCAAAGATAAGAGAAATAGAATCTTTGCTTTGAGAGCCTATAAGTGTTTCTTCGCACTTTATTCATTAATAATTGAATATACAGTATACAGTTTTTCCCCTTATACATAGAAAAATTGATACAGCAGGTAATAGAATGGGTATTCAAGACTTTAAAATTTATAATGTTCATATGAATCAACATGGACTAAGGGAAAAAAGGAAGTGAGTGGAAAATTTTAAAAATCTGATTTATAAATTCTAACAGTGTAAAAATTAAATGATCATGTAATCTTTAATATCTTTAAAAATTAGAGTTACAACCAATTACAACATAATTTTCATGGGTTATTATGCTAATGTAATAGTAATACAAAGAGAACAGATTCCATGTAGCTCATAGAAACAATTCTAAGAATATTCCACTTCTCTTAACTTCACCTTCTCCATCTCTCTTCCTTCCACCCTTACTTTCTGATTTAATTTTTGAGATAACATCTTTAAATGCACATTATAGTCAAGCCTTGATGCTGACAAATAAAAAGCAGAAATAATAACAAGAGCTAAAAGCAATTATCAAATGAAAAGATGTCTTTCACTCATATACAGAAAATTTGAAAATAATCACAGATCATTGAGATTAGACAAGTTCTTACTTCTGCAGACTGCTATTCAACTTTCCAACAGCATTTGTTGTTTTTACCTGGATTGTTTTCAGTTTTCTTGTCAAAGATTAGTTGGCTATACATGTGTGGGCTCTCGTCTGGTGTTTCTGTTCTGTTCCATTGATCTTCTTTGTTCTTGTACCAGTACCAGACTGCTTTGATAACCACTGCTCTGTAGCATGTCTTGAAGTCTGGAATTATGATTTCCCCCAGCTTCATTTTTATTCATCAGGATAACTTGGGCTATTCGTGGTCTCTTATGTTTTCAAATGAACTTTTGCATCATCTTTTCTATTTATGAGAAGAATGTTGTTGGGATTTTGATTGGAATCATGGTGAATTCATATATTACTTTTGGTAAAATGGATATTTTTGATGATGTTGATCCTGCCAATCCAGGGGTATGGTTAGTTTCTCCATCTTTTAATGTCTTCTACTTAAAATAATGTTTTATAGTTTTCAGAGCTCTTCTGCATATTTGGTTAGATTAATTCTTAGGTACTTAAGACTTCTTTCCACTAATTTTTTAAAGATTTAGTTCAATTTTATTGCAAAGTCAGATATACAGAGAGGAGGAGAAACAGAGAGGGAGATTTTCCATCCGTGGATTCACTCCTCAAGTGGCAGCAACAACTGGAGCTTAACCAATCCAAACCCAGGAGCCTGGAGCCTCTTCTGGATCTCCCACATGGGTACAGGGTCCCAAGGCTTGGACTATCCTCGATTGCTTTCCCAGGACGCAAGCAGGGAGCTGGATGGGAAGTGGGACTGCTGGGATTAGAACCAGTGCCCATATGGGATCCTGACATGTTCAAGGCGAGGACTTCAGCTGCTAGGCTACTCTTTCCACTACTTTAAAGGGACCGTAATTACAATTTCTTTCTCAGACATGGAGATATTTGTCTATACCACCTCTAACCTTACCAAAAAAAATAGCAGCTCTAAATGGATCACAGACCTCAATTCGTACTCATAAACCATGAAAATATTAGGGGAAAACATAGGAAGTACTCTCCAAGATATTTGGTGTCTTGAAAAAGGCACCAAAAACACAGGCAGTGAAAGCAAAAATAGACAATTGGTATTATATCACACTTAAAGGATTCTGTACAGCAAGGAAAATGATCAACAAAGTAAAGAAGCAAGGAACAGAATGGGAGAAAATCTTTACACACTACATAACCAATCAGAGATTAATGTCCAACATTCAAAAAGAGCTTCAGAAACCCAGTGACAGCAAAACAAACAATTCTGTGAAGAAATGGGGGGGGGGGGAGGGAAGAAAAGAAAAGAAAAGACATTTCAAAAGAACAAATTCAAATGACTAAAAGATTGTACCCCTGACAAAAGATGCTCAGGCTCCCTGGCAGTTAAGGAGATGCAAATCAAAATCACATCAACATTCCACCTAACTCGGGTGAGGTTGGCCTACATCCAGAAATCCACTAACAACACCTGCTGGAGTGCACGTGAGGGGAAAGGTGCCGTCCTTCATTGTTGGTGGGAGTGTTGGCGTGTACAACCACTATGGAAATCAGTATGGAGAATCTATGGGAACTGAAAATTGACCTGCCAGATGATCTAGCTATGCTGCTCCTGGGACTGTGTCTGAAGGAAGAGAAATCTGCGTATGAGACAATGGCCTCTACTCCTATATTTACAGCACCACGTGCATATATATACACACACACAGATATTGTCCAACTGATGCATCACTCCTCAAATGTCCATAGTGGCAGGGTTTATGCTAGGCCCAAAGCCAGGATCCCAGAGCTTTTTTCCAGGTTTCCCTCATTGGAGCAGGGACCCAATCACTTAGGCCATCTTTTACTGCTTTCCAGGGACACTATCAGGAAGCTGGATCAGAGGTGTAGCAGTCAGATCTCAAACTGATCCTCATTTGTGATGCAGGTGCCACTAGTAGCTGCTTAATCCAGAATACAACACTGGCCAATCCAATGGCTGTTTTGCATCTGAAAAAAATTGATCATATTGTGTTTGACCTTCATTTTGTTAATGCTGTGTATTATACTTACTGATTTGTGTATGTGAACTATCTTTGTACCCCTGCAATTAATTTCACTTGATCATGGTGAATAACTTTTTAAATGTGCTTTTGATTTTATCTACTGGCATTTTTTTTTTTTTTTGAGAATTTTACCGTCTTTGTTCATCAAGGATTTGATCTCTAGCTTGCTTTCTTTTGTTGTGTTAAATTTGTATTCTATCCATCTGCCACTGAATCCCAAAGCAGGTTTGCAATTTTTTGGCCGCTTCCCAAGGATATGGGAGTGATTATCCACTTATAAGGCTTGTGTAGCCCTGGGAGTGCACACCAGGAGCACATGATATTGATGGTGAAACATTATAAAACGTGTGTGTCCTACCAGAGTGCAAGTCTCCGTCTAATACTGAGGTTGGTCCACAAGCATGTACCTAGGGAATAGACTTGCCCATTGTTAGACTTTTCTAGCTCAGCAGTGACTCTCAGGATACTGTTCTATTGTTCATTCATGTCTGCTCAAGGCTAGAAGTCGATAATAAAATGGTCTCTTTTCCACTCAGACTAGTACTAGACTAAATCATACCTGAGCGTCATAGACTTTAGGACTCCATGTACCCCAGTTTGTCTAAGGCCTGTGCTGACACACAAAAATCAGTCTTCCCTACCAGAACGCGTGTTAGGACAAGTCCAGAAGTTCTATCTGTAAACAGTAACCAGGGGTATGTGCCTGTCTTTATCAAATGCCAGCATGTCATGGTGATAGACAGGTTCTGAACTGTAATGCCAGGTATAAGTGGTGGGAGGGGAAAGCTGGCTATTCAGAGTCCAAACACTCAGTCTGCAAGTATGGGTCAGTGAGCAGGGACCATTGGGATCTGCCCAGCTTTGACATTTCATTGTAGTGGGCATACTACTGAAATCCAAATCACTCTCACTCCTCCAAATGGAACATGATTTTCTATGCTGAGTTGCTTACCTGAGAGAGGTGTTAGGCCACTCTTTAAATCCTATCTGTTTTTCTATGTAATTTTTTTGTTTTGTTATTATGCTAAAAAGGGAGTCTCTGGTCTCTTGCCTGGCTTGTATCATTCTTATGAAGGCTACCCTGTACATGATTAGATTTTCAAATTGGTATGTCTTTGGCATGAGTGGTTGTCAGAGTCACTTGCTCAACTAACATTTTGCTTTCTGCAGCTATCTTTTTGATACACTGATTTTTATATCTTTTGGATATGCTTGTATATCTGAGCCTTTTAATTGATTTTATTCATTCAGTCAGTCTAAATATTTTAATTGAAGAATTTAATCCTCTTACATCCCAAGTTTTTATTGGTTGGTAAGGTTTTGATCTTGTCACTTTACTAAAATGCTCTGAATATTTTCCATAATATTTATTTATTGGTTTTGTTGTTTATCTTCGAGGTTTTGAGGTTTCCTAGCCAAAAAAAATTGCTTATATTTTCTCATTTTTGTGTTTATGTTCTATTGACTTCTATATTTTCATGCATTTTTCTAAAGATTTATTTTATTTTATTTTTTATTGGAAAGGCAGATATAAAAAGCAAAGAAGATACAGAGAGAAAGATCTTCCATCTACTGGTTCACTCCCCAAATGGCTGCAGTGGCCAGAGCTGAGCTGATCTGAAGCCAGGAACCACAAGCCTCTTCCAGGTCTCCCATGTGACTGTAGGGCCTTCTGCTTATTCTTCCCTCACAACAGGACTGGATTCTTGGTTCAGAGTTGATCTTGATGGGAGATTGGAATACAATGGCATCATCATTTTTCCAATTCACTCAACACCACTGCAGTTAAAGTTGTATTGCTTTGTGTATATATATATATATACTCCTACATGCTGAAACTGTAGTATTCAATCTAAATCAAAAGTTTATGGCATGTATCCCACAAGAATACTTTCATGATTGACTTCCCACATTGTAACTTTCCCTCTATTTAATGTTCAGTTCACACGGGATCTCTGAGAGTTGACTGAACACATATTCTTGCTCATTGACTCTTTCCAATTGTTTTATTTATCAGTGTTCAGTATTTCCCAAGAACTCTGACTCACTGGAAGCAGAGGTGCATGTGTTTCAATTTCATTTTCAGTTGCTTCTAGTGGAGTTAGATAATCATGAGTAGTTATTTAAATTACTTCTAATATTATTTCCTATTATCTTATGAAACAATGACTTTTCCAACTTCCATTTCCTGAATCTTTCAGGTCCAAGTGAAAATAGTAATTATAAATTCCCAAAAGGTTCTTGAAATACCTTCTCCTTGTGAACTCAATAATATTATCTTTGTTATCTAATAAATCCCATTGCAAGATGATTTCTTGGTCAATTCCCTAGACCATTTGGCATCCATTTTATCTATACCTGTTAGACAGCTAATGGTTTGAACAGGTCATTTATTTATGTTTGAAATTATCCTCTACATTCTTTCTTAGAGGTCTCTTAACACTGAGTAACATAAAGGCATGATTCTACTGTAGCTCTAATAAGGAGAGGTGTTTTACAAATGAATTCTACGGAAACGCTTTAAATACTTGCCCTTCTCACTTTCTTCTGCTAAGCTTTATTCCAGAGAACTTAGTTAATAAAATAATGTGCACTGGCAGATCTGAAGAGAGAATTCTAACAGGGATTGGATGGATGAATCGATCTTGGGCTCTCCTATAAATGTGATATTATCCTTTAGGAGAAAAAGGTAACTTTTTAAAAAGATTCTTTTTTTTTTTTTCACTTGAAAGGCAGAGATAGAGACAATGTTTCTTTTGCTGTTTCACCTCTTAAACAACCACAATGGCCAGGGTTGATCTGATCTGAGCCTACCAACCAGGGGCTTCTTTCTATTCTCTAGAATGAATGCAGTGACCCAAACACTTAGGTCATCCTTACTGCTTTCCCAGGCCATTGGCAGGGAGCTGGATGAGAACTAGCGCAGCCTGAACTGGAGCCGGCTCTCATATGGGATACCAGTACCACAAGTGGAGGCTTAACCTGTCACATACACCACGGTGCTAGCACTCTGGTGACACTTTAAATTGAGGAATTAGAAATATTTGTAGGAGAAACTGGCTCATATTTTAAAGGAAAGCAAATTGCTGTCAAAAGCATGAAATGCCTTTCATTAGCCTGGATCTCCACAATAATACCTTAGTTTTTCACTGAATGAATAGCAATAAAAGTAATTTTCTGACTTGTCTTTTGGGTTTTAACTGGGAAAAGTAAATCTTTGAATATGCTAGTAGCTCTCTGGGAATTTACAAGAGTTCAATCATTTTTGAAGATTTACAATAAAGCTGCTCAAGAACCCTTGTAGGTGATACAATTTTATGTTTCTCCATGAAGAATAGCTTTATGTGTAGATTTAAAAGACTAAACAGGTATGTTTATAGATAAATGTGTGGGGAACATATTGTTAACAAAAAAGTACTTACTAAGTATCAGCTATTATTCAATGATGACGTAGACAAAACTATACGCAAACATACACTTTTATCTGCTTACAATGACCTTATTTTGCTGTGATTGCCATTTATTGCCAGAACGTGTTATTTTCAATATCGTGCTTTATTATTATTGTTCTAAAATCAGTAATATTCTATAATTTCCTTTGCAGCTGATAAGCTAAATGAGAATAAAAATAGAGGTAAGGACAATTCTGCACATAGTAAAAGTGTCTGCAGAACTAGATTTTCAGAATTGGAGATTGTGTTTCCACTGAATCATGCTCTTTTTTTTGCTTTTAAATACAGAATTCTACCTGTGAAGCAGACAATGGATATTGCTAACAAGTCTACTGTTTCTGAATTTATTTTGCTGGGACTCTCTGATTCTTGGGAACTACAGATGTTTTTCTTTACAGTGTTTTCATTGTTTTATGTGGCAACAATGGTGGGGAACAGCCTGATAGTCATCACAGTTCTATGTGACGCCCACCTGCACGGTCCAATGTATTTCCTGCTTACAAACCTCTCCATCATTGATATGTCTCTTGCTTCGTTTGCTACCCCCAAGATGATTACAGATTACTTAATGGGCCATAAAACCATCTCTTTCGATGGCTGCATCACTCAGATATTTTTCCTGCACCTTTTCACTGGTACTGAGATTGTTTTACTTATGGCTATGTCCTTTGATAGGTATATTGCGATATGTAAGCCCCTGCGCTATGCTTCAATAATCAGTCCTCGGGTGTGTGTTGCTTTCGTGGTAGCTTCCTGGAGTGTAGGGATCATGCATTCCATGAGCCAGGTCATATTTGCGCTCACATTGCCCTTCTGTGGTCCCAATAAAGTGGATAGTTTTTTCTGTGACCTTCCTGTGGTGTTTCAGCTGGCTTGTGTGGACACTTACGTTCTAGGTCTCTTTATGATCTCAACAAGTGGCATAATTGCTTTGTTCTGCTTTATTCTTTTATTTAATTCTTACGTTATTGTCCTGGCTACCATAAAGCACCATTCTTCCCGAGCATCCTCCAAGGCCCTTGCTACCTGTACAGCTCACTTCATTGTTGTCTTCATGTTCTTTGGGCCCTGCATCTTTATCTACATGTGGCCACAAAGCAGCTTTCTGGTGGACAAGACCCTGTCTGTATTTTATACTATTTTTACTCCTATTCTGAACCCAGTGATTTATACACTGAGGAATCAAGAAGTCAAAACAGCCATAAGGAAGCTGAAGGATAGGTTTCTAAATTCGCACAAGACAACTCATTCATATTACTTTTAACTTATGGGTAATTCTAGCTTTAACTTTTGAGGCTTACATGCCATTGATTTTTTTTGATAAAAAAACATTGATTACAATTTTAAGTTAGGTTAGTATTTAATGAGTTGTTACCAAATTGCAATTGCCAGAAATTTCTGAGGCGGCTGCAAGGTCAGTGCATTTTGAAATTAATCTCATGTGTTTGTTCAAAAGTCATTTGAAACATCAGAAAAACCAGGTTAGTCAAAATGATATCTGGCAGAAACAAAAACTATAAAAAGATCACAAGTGATTAGTTAAGAATTTAAAGCAGTAGTAATCAGTTCACTGACAATGGGGAGCAAAAGCTGAGAAGAGTAAATGGCAATCAAAGGGGAACTAAAAAGTAACTACCTACAGTTAACAACCAAGTTACTCAGTTTTTGCTCCAAAGTGTTACAAATTAGCAGTATTGCTATAATCCACACTGAATTCTGTACACAACATTATACTCAGATAAAATGTGATAATTTTCTGCTTATGTCCCTAAGCCACTCTTTCTTCACATGCAAAGTTTTAGATTTGTAATCTCTTCTATTAAAGGAAGTTATTTATGTATTTCATGGCAAACATTTACCAGATACAAAGCAAATGATGTAATATGTGAGACTCCGCCAACCACATTTAACTAATAAACCAAGAGGTTACGCTACAATTTCTCCTGATAATATTGAGCAAATAGAGAGGTTGAAGAATTCTGCAAATCAGAAAACTTTATGATATGATTGACAGCACAGAGATTTTTAATTTAAAATAGACATTATGATAGCTTAATGCCCAAGATGTTAAAATTAGAATTAAATCCAGATAAGAGTTATGATAATTTATGGGGAACTTATGTTGTCCTTTTAAAGTGTTACAATACTTAACATTTTACTTATTATGTGTTACCTTAAATATTGGATTCATATTAGTAATTAGCTTAATAATATATTAATGTAATTATAAAAGTTTTTGCATATGCATAGGCTTTTTATTATTTTCGATTCAGAACTCTAATTTAAATGTTGGCTGATAGGTATGCAAAATGTCACAAGCATTTTGGTAGTCGCTGGAATTGCAAGTATTCTAAGTCATGAGAAATACATAATTCCCATGCATATCTGCTTTAAAATCTTGTTTAATTAGTAGAAAACATTAAAAATTAAGCTTAGAATTTGTTAAATGATATTTATGAAATGTATGGGCCAGACTTATTACCCAACTTATATCAATAAAAGGAAAGATGAATTGGAAGCATAGTATTTGATAAAGTTGTTATTTTCTGAAGTGATTAAGGACATGATCAAAATAAATAATTATATGCATAAATTAATCACTGCCTATGAAAGATGAATTAAGAAGAGGAAATGATTAGCTTTTAATTATAACTCAGACTACAATGGTAATGGGATATTTCCTCATTAGCATATTTTCTTCTTTAATTAATGTATTGAGCAAATACATTTTGTTCACAAAAATAAGAAACAAATGTACAATTTAAGAATGAGTAATATGTTTAAAGCTTGGGCAGTTTTGAAATCATTACATCAAAGTGTCTATAGTATTAAAATAAAATATGTCAACAAAATAATAACATAATTTTATTTAAATCATGGGATCAGGTGGATCTATTTAGTTTTGTTTGACCTTATCTTTGTTGTGTTTTTTTTGTGCAAATGCATTCAGAAGCACAGACCTCATTTTTATCAGTATTTTAGTTGATTTTTTAATGAAATATATTATTTGTTCAGGGAATATTTTAAGAGATGAACTTCTTACAGTATAAACTTGTATGTAGTCTTTTAAAGGGAGTACCATGAATCATGAGCACTTTTGTGGAAAATTCTAAAGCTCAAAAACATTTGCCAAGACACCCTCCTAGATGTAAATTACCAGCAGAATACAGTAAGATTGGGTGGTGAAATTAATGGTAGCTGAGAGTGAGAAGCACCAGGGACAGCCTCCAGAGTACTTCCTCATTAAAGGAAGCTCTCTACCACCTTGCCTGGCAGCTGGGCAGTCAACATCCAAGATGCCTGCATTTAAAACCCTAGTTAAGACTCATACGGATAGCTTCATCACTAAGATGATGACCAAGCGCAAATTCAGATGCAAGATCACCAACTCTTAGGTTGGAAGGTTACTTTTGCCATCTGCATTTCACAAGGCATGTTACATGTACAGAAACCATATAGGTATGCATATATACACAACAATTGAACATGTTTTAAAACGCCCTGCCCTGCTTCCATTAATACAACCAACTGAAGGAATGTATAATATGAGGCATTTGCAAGAAGATCGTGTTCACAAATAACTCTATCTTCTTATAGGAATATAAAGATCCATGTAGCTTGGTGATACCAAGTATGAAATTTTAAAAACCGTGAGAAGCTGATTGTAAAGAGTCTTGCAAAAGTAAACAGGAAATTTGAGTGCAGTTGAAAAATTGAAAGTTCAGGCAAAATGAAAATGAATAAAATATAAATTAAATAAAGGTATTGCATACGTAGCAAAATGTCCATACAATTACAAATTATGCTTGTTTACTTTTAAAATATTTGAGGAGAATTATAGACTACTACAGTGTAGAAGGATCATGGATTTACCATGAAGCTAGTGAGCTTGCGTTTTAGATTCCCTTCCCCTGCATGCCTTTTGTCATAGTCCTGAGTGAGTACTAATCGTTATTTACTGAGACTTTTTCCTTTCTCTTAAGGAGGTGCCTTCAGATTGTAATGCTTGGTTTCTGCAGAATCTGGATTCACATTGACTGTATGAGTAACACTGATTCTGGTATTTTTTCTTTTAATAGTGTTTAAGTCTGCTTCTGGTGTTATTGGTATAAACCTGAGATATTTCATATCTCTATCACAGTTTCAACATCCGTAAAAGAAAACAGAAGGGACACATGTTATAGAGTTGTTTGAAGAATAATGGAAGTATATAGTGTGTTCAGTGACTAGTCATTTTCTAAGTGCCCAACTTTGATGTCCTTTCTTTGACACTAGATATTCTCTTAAACTAATAATTATTTGTTTAGCAAATCCAAATATTCATCTAGACACATGTATGCAAAAAAAGTAATTCATATCAAGATCAATTTGGAAAATTAAAAATGACTTCAAGAAAACCATGTTGATTCTTATGTTAGGGCAAGCTTATGGAAAATTGGTTCATAACTGTAAACCAAGGACATGTTAATTTGTTAGTTCATCATCATGGTAATGTCTCTTATAATGAGGAATTATTCAATTGATTTATTGATTTTTAAGATGAATTTTTCACTATATTTTTTGTAAAGAGTAGTGATGCTTAATTCTTATATTGTCAAGGTGAAGACATAAGTGAGTAGGCTAGTAAAAATAATAGTTTTGTGTTGCCTAAATGTCTTACGTGAACTATGTAATGTGAACTAAACTGGGGATAAAGTGATTATTGAATCTGCAGACTGATAATTCTTAGTAAGATGTTACATATGAGCATATCCGTACCCTTTATAGAAATGCTTTCAAAGCCACTAACAGATACCAGGGAGATTTTGTTTTTTAAATTATCTCTTACACAAAATAGAGCAAAATTGGCAAGAAAACTGAAATGATGCTCTTCTTTGCTTGTTTCTTCCCTTATATTATTTTCATGCTGAAATTTGCATTTATGTATCCAGAGATGAGAACATAAAGAAGAAAGAGCCATGGGAATCTAATTCACATTTGTCCTCTCAGACATTTGCAAAATCCACTAACCAGTTTGATACTTTCAGTTTCTCAGGTTGTTGAGCTGATTAAATTTATGATGAACACAATATCTTTTGATGGAAATTATTTTTAATGCTCTTGTTTATCCTTGTTAGGTGAATACATACAAATTATGTTGTATTTTGAACAAATGCCCAAATAACACTGAACATAGAACTTGGGTTTTATGCTGATGTATTATGTATATTTGTACTTCTGCTGGTATTCTTCAATGAACGTTTCATCCTTTCTCTCTGATACTTTGTAAAAATAAACAAGTTCCAAATCTTGGTATGTATAAAAACATCATTTATACATTTTTACTACAAATTTACACTACAAATATTAAAGGAAAACATAGAAAGCGCTCTCCAAAATATAGGCATTGATAAAGACACCCAAAGTACAGGCAATAAAGCCAAAATAAACAAATGGGATTACATTAAACTAAGAAGCTTCTGTGCAACAAAGGTCATGATCAATAAAGTGAAGAAGCAACCAACAGAATAGGACAAAATCTTTGCATACTACACAACCAATAGGGGTCTAATATCCAGGATTTAGAAAGAACTTCAGAAATTCAACACTAGCATATCAACCAATGCTGTGAAAAAAAATGTGTTTTCCCTGTGAGGAAATGAGACATTTTTCAAAAGAACAAACTCAAATGGTGAATAGTATTACAATCTAGTATAGCAAAGACATGGAAACCACCTTGATGCCCATTGAAAGAAGATTGGATGAGAAAATTGTGGTATATCTACTCTATGGAATACTACTCAGCCATCAAAAAGAATGAAATCCTACTATTTACAACAAATTTCTCCCAACTAGAGACCATTATGCGTAGTGAAATAAGCTAATCATAAAAGGAAAATATCATATGTTCTCTCTGATATAGGACAGCCTTCGTGAAAATACAAGATCAGCAGATACGTAGGTAAACATGCATGTATTTATACTCGTCCAGAGGAACAGTAGAGTCTATCATATCAACATGTGAGGAAACAATGTAGTATGCGTTTCTGGTTCCAAATCAAAGATGGACTCCCAATGAAACTGTTAAGTATATCATGACAATCGGATGCTGGACTCTGCCATTGCCCATACTTACAATGTCAGGATATACTTAAGTAGCAGAGTGACAGACTTATCACTGTTTTTGAAGGACTATATTATTATAATAACACAAGGGGAATTAGTGAGGGGAGATACATGGGGTATAGGGAGGGGAAATTCCAGAGCCTATGGAACTGTATCATAAAATAAATTTTAAAAGATTTAAAAACTTCATCACACTTTCTTATTACAAGATACCATACTTCTCTGCTGAGAAGGTAGCACTTAAGATACAATTCAATTAGACTCTTATTTCAAAATTTATATGTAAAATTCTCTTAAATGTACAAGAAATATAGGGCATACAATTTATAATTATTAAGATACAAGCAACGAGCTCTGGGAATTGAGAGAAAGCATCAAGTGGTTTGGCTATCTGGACTTAAGCCATTTTCCCTATTTATAAAGCCAGCAAGCATATAACTATAGATAATTACCTTGGGACTTACCCCTGCGTATCCATTCCCCACTCCTAAATAAAATGGAGAATAACAAAACGGGCAAATAAAGTGCTGAGAAAAAGGAGATGTTTGCCTAAGTTAATGTTTACTTCAGTGATGTAGATCAGCTTAAAAGCACCATACAACTCTATTATAGCAGCGTTTGATTGTGAAGACGTCACTTGTTTAACTTCCTGAAAAAAAAAAACCTGCAGGTAATTGAATCATGTATGGTTTATTTTGCCATGCATGATACTTTTGCTTGGAATTTTCTCTTTGGGAAATGATGAAAAAGACATTTAGAAAGAGGAAGAAAATTCAACCATTGTCTTTGATATTTGGATGTGAAGTTATATTCAAATTCCTTTGATTCAATTGCAAAATATTTGTAATCACATTGATTGAGAGTGTAAGATTTTAATGTGACAGAAAATAAGGAACAAGTTTTGCAATATTGAAAATGTAAAGTTTTGATTTTTTTCTTAAGAAATAGTGAGTAGAGGAGACTCTTCATAAACTACTCAGAAATAATATTTTCAATTCATTCCAGTCCAACACAAAACCCAGAAATAACTAGCATCTGTCAAAATTGCTTTCCATCATGATTTCTGGCATTTGTCTTCCTCCTCTGCTCCCACTCCATTAATTTCTAACACTAATGCCTCTGCCATTTCTTAAATAACTGGACAAGTGAAAAGATATGGTCAAGAACAGTGTCATTAGATTTGGATGATTATTTTCTTCCCAACAAAGAAATCACTCTAGGAGGGATGTTTCTAGTCACCCAAATGATAATTATTTATCAAGATTCCTTTGCAATAGTTTTCTTTCAGTTATTTTGTCATAGTGTGCTTTGCTCACCCACTTCATTATTTTGTATTCATGTTTTTAGAAGAAACTTTGTGAAGAGTAATAGAATAACATTCCATGTCACGAATATTATCAAGGCATAAATTATTCCAGACTATCACGCTGTAGACTAAACTATATTCCTTTAAGTGAAAAGCATGGACAATTTTGGTAACCAAAATATATGTCAACTCTTACTATTTTACTAGAGAGGGCTAATGCTATAAAGTATATTTATTGATCTGTAATGGGATTTTATATCAACTTTCCAAATTAATCTTCTTATTTTTAATTCATTGCATAGTTTTAAACCTCAAGTGTTATATTCCAGTAGAAACTATATTATCAAGGGCTATGGAAAGAGCAATGAAAACCCCTAAAGAAGTTTAAGCTTTGCCACTTATTTGTTAAATAACACTCAACAAATCATTTAACCATTTTGTATTTTAATTTCCTTTTATAAAAATGAAGCTAATTTCTTTTCCCCCCAATTTTTGTAGCGTTTAATGCTCATATGCTGCAAACAACACTTACGGACTTAAAAATTTTGTAAGCTGACATTTTTTTCATCATAGTTTATAATGATGGGCACTTACTACTTCCTATTATAGTGTAGAAAGTTAGATATGCAGGTCTTTTACTTAAATTCTAGAAAAAAAAAAAGAGAAAACTCTCCCTTCTTGCAAATCAAAAGATTCTTGCACTTATGAACACATTTTAAGATGAAGAATTTAATTGTTAACTATCTCTTTTGGAACCTTTTCTGCATCGCTCCAAAGAAGCTGCATAACAAACACAGGCAGCATGGATTAGCTTAGAATCAAGGAGGGTACTTTGCAAAGATCACAATAATTCTAATTTATGAGGCAATCATGAGTGGTTTTAAATAATTCTTTCTACACCAAAAATAAGATTATCTTCGAATTTCATTTCCCATGAATTTTTAAAAGTAAGCCAAAATTTGCAACTTTTCGTTATTTCAGCTTTAGTTCTTTTAGTTGTTATTTGCTATTATCCTAGTTTTGCCAAGAAAGTATATGCTTTTGGATATTTTTCAAAGAGTGTGTCTTATTTTGTAGAGTCAGTTGAATTTTTGTGAAAGCCTACAGATTATATATTCTGAATAATTATTTCTTTTTTTTAAAGAGCCACCGATTCTTAGATTTTTTTTTAAGATTTATTCATTTTTATTGGAAAGGCAAATTTACGCAGAGAAGGAGAGACAAAAAAAAGGATCTTCCATCTCCTCTTTCTCCAAATTACTGTAATAAGCAGAACTGAGCCAATCCTAAACCAGGAGCCAGGAGCTTCTTCTGGGTGCTCCACGCAGATGCAGGGCCCCAAGGCTTTGGGCATCCTCCCTTGCATTCCCAGGCCACCATCAGGAGCCGGATAGGAAGTGGAGCAGCCAGGACAGGAACTGACATTCAAATGGGATATCAGCACTTGGAGGTGGAGGGTTAGCTGGCTGAGCCAAAGTGCTGACCCTGTGATAATTATTGCTTCTGGAATGTTTCTGCATTTCTCAATGGAATGTACAATTGGCTTCCAAGTGATCTAATTTTCAACTCTGTCAACTAATGCAAATGTTGTGTTTTCTGTTTTTATTGTCACCTTATTTGTCAACATTCTATATGACACACCATTCATTTCAGTTTACCCATGTAACACAATACTTGCTCAAAGACTTTACTTCGCATCAAAATGATTATTATATCTTTAGAAGCAATATGTGTTAAACACTTTACTAGTGTGATTGTTGGGCTTGCCTGGTAGAGGAAAAGATGAAAAACTAGAAAGGGGATAAGTATTTTCCGTGTAGGTGTTGCCTCTTGCAAATTGTTAGAATTATAACTGCTTGTTGTTAATCTTTGGAGGATCGTGAGTGGCATTCTGGCAAGAAAGATAGTGTAAGAACTTTGGATCCCCACCCTCTCCTGCAATGACTATTAGAGTCACCATGGAGACCCCCCAAAAAACAAAACAAAACAAACAACAACAACAAAAAAGTAGAATAGACATAGAACAACAAAGAAAGCTTAGAACCAGACAGGAAATGGTCAGTGGTGACTCAAATATACCTTACTAGGTAGGACATGAAAATAAGTTACTCCTCACTAAGGTATTGAAGATTTCTCTGCACACCCCTCCTATAATTGTTCTGTGCCTCAACTGTTGACATATGCCTTGTTAGAGTTATAAGCCAGTTTGGACTATTCTAAAATCTGCCAAGTTCAGTAAAAATTATGCTTCAATACAATAAACTGCTAAATACAAAAATGGAAATGGACATGAGACAGCTGAATAGTATCCTATAGCAATTTTAAGGTGGATAGAAGCTGGACGTATATATAAACTAAAACTGAAATGTTGATGAAGAAGTCACAGGATGTGGTTAAGAACCTGCATTTTCCAACACATCAGTCACTCAATACCATGTTAATTAACCCCATAATGTTGTGAACAGTTGTTGATTGTAATGTTATGGCTTTTAATTGGTCAGAACGATATTCTGCCAGCTCTGCCTTTATACCAGAGATGGTCTACCCAAGAAACTGTTGAATTGATCTGGACAATAAGATGCTGAACTCTATGCATGGTTCATGCTTGCAATGAAAGAAACAAGACTGGATTTGAACTGTAATACTGCAATAAGGTGGAGGAATCCACCATGGGGGAGGGCACAGAGAGGGGTTGGGGGAATCTCAGAGCCTATGAAATGATTCCATAAAATGAAATGCAATAAAATAAAATTTTAAAAAAAGAAAGATAGTGTAAGAATTTCAATACTTATCTGTAGTTTAAATAAAGATCTTTGTGATGTAAATTTACCACTAAGTTAGTACTAGGTTTAACCCACAAATGTATATAATAAGGATAGTTGAAAGACTGTTTATGTTAAAGTTACCCATAAGACATTACCAGATTCTAGGTCCTGATTCTAGCTTTTTGCTGAGATTCTGAGATGCATGTATGATGGCTCTGTGACCTACCTGATAGACCTGAATTACAACCTTGGTCCCTGACTTCTGCCTAGGGGAACCTGGGCCATCCCAGGCATCTGGGGAGTGAGATAGTGAATGGGAATTCTCTGTATCTCCTTGCTGCTCAAACAAATAATAAATTAAAAATTAAAAGAAGACATTCACTGATATAGCTATGATATAACATTTCTAATTAATTTTGAGAAAAACCCTTTGGAATTGTCTATTTTTCTGGTTCTTGTTAGTAATTCCTATTGTTTCTCTTTGTAGGCATTTCTTTTATACTCTGAGACCATGGATCAGCAAAATTATTCCAGGGTGGCTGAATTTGTGCTCCTGGGACTCTCCAGTTCCTGGGAGCTGCAGTGTTTCTTTTTTGTCTTTTTTAACTTCTTGTACATTGTCATTGTGCTGGGAAACTTTCTCATTGTCTTCACTGTGATTTCTGAACCTGCCTTACACACACCCATGTACATTATGCTCAGCAACCTTTCAGTTCTTGATGTTTTCCTGGCAACTTATGCCACTCCCAAAATGATCCATGATTTCTTCCATGAACGCAAGACAATCTCCTTTGATGGCTGCATGGCCCAGATATTTCTATTGCATGTTTTTGCTGGTGGTGAGATGGTGCTCCTTGTAGCTATGGCATATGATAGGTATGTTGCCATTTGCAAACCTCTCCATTATGCAACCATCATGAACGTCTGCAAGTGCACAGGTTTTGTGGTGGGCTCTTGGGTCATTGGAGTTATACATTCCTTGAGTCAGTTAGCTTTCACTGTAAACCTGCCCTTCTGTGGCCCAAATATTGTGGATAGTTATTATTGTGACCTTACTTTGGTTATCAAACTTGCCTGCATAGATACTTATATCCCTGAAGTATTGATGGTTTTGGACAGTGGTCTTATGGGGATGGCTTCATTCTTACTCTTGCTGATCTCCTACACGTTCATCTTGCTTACCATTCGCCGTCATTCTTCAGCAGGGATGGCCAAAGCCCGCAGCACTCTGACTGCCCACATCACTGTGGTGATGCTCTTCTTTGGGCCTTGCATCTTCATCTATGCCTGGCCTTTCAGCAGTTTCCAAGTGGATAAAGTTTTCTCTGTGTTCTCTACAGTTTTCACACCTATATTGAATCCCATTATCTACACACTGAGGAATAAAGAGGTGAAATCAGCAATGCTTAAATTGAAGACTCGGTACATAAGTTCCAGGCTGCCTGTCCTCACTCGCACACTGAGGTGTTTCAAGCAGGACCAGAACTGTTGAACTGAGTAGACAGAGGAAACCTTATATATTTTTTTACGACCAGTGTTGTTTTTAACAATTGCTTTGGTTAAACCAGCTGATTTGTACTATTTGTTAAGCATCACCAAATTCATACATGGTTATACAATCTCTAATTGTACTTCTATTTGTAATGGTTTTATGGCTTTGAATTAATTGGTTTCTATTTATCATCTAAAATCAGTAATGGGATGTTTATATAATTGAAATTGTGTGAAATTAACTTTATAAAAATGTAGGCTGCATATACAGATTAGTTAAATTGTGAATCCTGTTTCCTTTATATTCTAAAATATTCTAAGATATATATATATACACATATATGATTTTAATTCTGACATTGAAATCCAAGTTCATTAATTTTTTCTTCACATCTTTTCTGCTTTTTTAAAAAATTGTTTTTCTTGAAATACTTCTTTTGACTCAAGGCTATCCCCTTCCACCTTCCTCCACTCCAGTCTGCCACTGTTTCCTGTATATTGTAACAATAGTTTAGCCCCTCAACAATAATCAAAAGTTCATCATTCTACTATTTAAATGTGTCCTGACATTGTAAGTATGGGTAATGGTGTAAAGTCGGGCATTTCAGTGTCCATTTTATACTTAACAGTTTCATTGAGGGTCCATCTTTTATTCAGAAATAGAGGAAATAGAGATACATACTGGAATACATTTCTGCTTTATGTTATACCTATCCCCATTATACAGATCCTCTAGATAAATACAACCATATAGTTGTTCATCTATATGTTTAATTGTTTTGTATTTTGTGTGGAGGTTGCCTTTCATCAGAGAGAACATATGATATTTGTCCTTTTGGAATTGACTTATTTCACTGAGCATAATAGTCTTTAGTTGGGAACATTTGTTGCATATGGTAGAATTTCACTCTTTTTAATGGCTGAGTAGTATTCCATAAAGTAGAGGTACTATGACTTTTAGATTTATTATTATTATCATCATTTTTATTATTGTTATATGATATGGTTCTGTAGGCTCTTGAATTTCCCTTTCCCACCCTTAAGTTCCCTCTTCCCCCATTGATATCCCCACTAGTATATTATAGCCTCCCATTTTTTTACATTGAAAAAGTTTTTGTTCTGTGTTGAATGTACCCATGCACTAATTCATCATGTAAAAATAATTTGAAAATTCAAGGTTCAAATGTTATATAAGTCACCCTGATTTACTCTAAGATGATTTAATTCCAGAATGTCTGATCCATCTAATATAAATGACATTCACATATATTCTATTTATATATGCATTCACTGTGCTTTTAAATATAACTCATCTTACAAAATTGTCAGCATCATCCCATATGATAAGTTGGCTGATTTGTCAATACTGTGTTTCCTGGCTTTAACATTGTGATGAAATACAACCATACAGCAACGCTTACTATCAGTATCCGACAAATATCTTTCTATAGTGTAAGAAATGTTCTAGAAATCAATAACTCCGTGGTGAGAGGTTATCAAAGTTGTAACTGCTGTTCTCTCAAGACTAATTGTGTTAGTTTTTCTGGAGTACCAAATCCAATTACTCTGCTTATTTTTAAAATGTAAAGGTTTCCTTTGTCATGATCATTTGTATGACAGCATATTTCAGCAATAAACTGACCTAATATTATCAGCTATAGTATTATCAATATTACCTAGTATTATCAAAATGTACTGAAACAAGGCAGATTGCAGTATTCTTCTGTTCATCTAATTTGACTTTAGAAAATTATAAAAGGCTGAAAGGTATCTATTACAAAAATTTGAAGTAAAAATTTAATATACGCTTCAATACAGTCATTGGTTTTGAAAAACGGTACAACTTAAACAAAATCCTGGTAAAGGAAGCTAATCATGAAGTGTTGGGGCCTCACTTTTCAATGTACAGCACAGTTCGAAAGCCACAGAATAGCAGACTAAAAGTGTAAACAAATTTATTTCCCTCCTTCTGAAACTCAGCCAAGAAGCAATGTCTTTCACTAGTAATACAGCTCAGCATGACTCCACTACTTCCACCAGCATACCCTGCATCACTGACTCGCCTGTGGCTCTCACGTCTATTGTGAGAGAACGAATACAGGAAGACAAGTCTTGTCACCCAAGCAGTACATTCGCTGGGGCAAAATGCACAGCGTTAAGTGAGAAGATGGCACGTTGAGGCTCACACAGCTATTGTGACTTGTTTCGGATGCTGTCAGTGGCCCAGCTTGTGGCCAGAGATCTCCCATTGAACCTGGTTCTGGTTTTAGATATCTTTTTCTACGTTGTGGTGAGTATGCAGGCAGCGTGATCGCTGCATGTAACAGCAGTTCACATGTGACAGGTAAGTGGTTGGAGATCACAGAAAGCACAGCGCCACATCATGGTGCAGGTGTGCAGGTGATGAAGCTGTGGTCCAGACTGCGAGCAGCCAACAACTGAGGTCACCTGAGCTCTGCGGCACACACTTGTCCAGCAGCGGTCACTGGGCTATAAAAATGGGAAAGCATTCCTGATATCATAAACAATCTCCAAATACTTAAAACTTATGGATTTAATAAAGCATAATGTTCCATTATATGATTCATCGTAGTTTGCATCCTTCAAAATAAAATTTCCATCTAATTTTATGAGGAAATAATTATTTCTCATTTTTTATTGTGATACTCAGTGAAGTTTTTAAATTTTTAAACATGCATTTTATTTATTTTAAAGACATAGTTACAGGAGGTGGGAGAGACAAAGGCGGAAAGAGAGAGAAAGAGAGAGATCTTATATCTGGTTCACTCTCTGAGTGACTGCAAGAGCTGTTGCTGGGCCATGTCGAAACAAGGAGCCAGGAATTTCTTTCAAATCTGTTGTGTGGGTGCAATAGCCCAAGCACTTGGGCCATTTTCTTGTTACTTTCTCAGGAGTATTGTCAGGGAGCTGGACTGAAAGTGGAGCAGCTGGGAATGCAAATTGGCACCCATATGGGATACTGTTACTGCAGGCAGTGGTTTAACTGGCTATTCTACTATGGTGGCCTAGTGCAGTTTTTATAAATGATAAAAATATTTCACACAGTCCTAAATATTTCACACAGTCCTAGAAGCTTAGTATTGTTATAAAGAACCTGTTTGAACTTTTTGCAGTGTTTTGAAGAGCAAGCATTTTTGTGATTATCTGTTATTTATTTTATAAAGTACATAACTCACTTCTCTGAATGTACATAAAATAAGAATGTTCACCAGCACAGCTCCACACAGAACAAATCCTTAACCCAGAGCTCTTTCCTATTCCTAGTAACTCTGATTATCACTGATTTCTTTTTCTCCCAATAGTCTTGTCTTTGCTAGATCATCACATGATCATGCAACCTGTATAGCTTTGGGTAGTCTGGTTTCATATAGTCATCTTACTATAATGCAACTAAAACTTATTCATGTTGTGGTGTGAATCAATGATTCACTACTTTCATTAAATAGAGAGGTGAGAGAGGGAGAATCTTCATGTCCTGGTTCACTCCTCAGATGGCCATAACAGCTAGAGTTGGGTCAGTCTCAAACCAGGAGTGCCTAACAGCTCTCCCATGTAGGTACAGGGGTCAATCAGCTTGGGTCATTCTGCCTTCCCAGGCCATATTCAACAAGCGGGAATCAGAAGTGGAGCAGCCTTGACTCAAACCAGTGCCCATATGGGACACTGGTACTGCAGGTGGAGGCTTAACTTACTGTGCCACTGTGTCAAAAATTTGTTAAAAAAATAACAAATACCAATAATTAAATACCAATAATTAAATACCAAGCTCAGTCTATAGTTAGCTCTGGAAAATGGATTTGGGATTTTATATACTATACTTCCAATAATATCACTTCATTTAGGCTAGAATAAAGGAGATACAGCAAAATATTAAGAGATTGAATATTGTGTACAAATATATTAGTTAAACAATTCTCTTTATTTTTAGTGTGTTAAATATTAAGAATAGTTTCCTGGAATAGTAAGTTGAGATTTAAAAATTCATATGATGAATACAGTGACTTAACTGGAGAACTGAGAATGTTCTCCATATGTGTTTTCTATGTCCTAATAAATTACTATTTCCTTCACATCACCACAAACAGCAAGTACCCAGAGTGTTCCACTAATCTGAAGCCAAAGCACTTTTTCACTTAGACAAAAGAAGGTAATTATATGCACATTTTCTCTGCAGTAGCAGGTTCCACTGTGTTGAATTCACAGAAGATGCATTATTCCATATATTGCCCAAAGACTGAATGGGCCTTTTTTTTCTTATATGGTCCTCATCATAACTGTCAATAATGTGGAATTTTTTTGTTCCACTGGGAATATTTAGCAGCAACTATTAACAATTCCCAATGGAAGATGTACCTAAGCCATCTATTGCTAAATTGCAAAGGTTTCAGCTGGTCACTTAGGTAAATTCATGGTTTCTTGCCTTTTGACAAAAGAAAAGGGCATATAAAAGTACCGGTATTCAGGAGAGATTAATTCTACAATAGAAATACTGGAGAATTGATGATGTGCATCTCTGATATGCGTTATAACAGGTAGGAGATGACTGACATATATACAAAGAAAATAAAATATTTCCTGCTATGTGTTCCAGTTACTGTTATTATACTTTAGAGAGTATCCAGAAGTAGGAAAAAATATATTTTAAATTTTTTAAAAGTGAGTCAAGATGAGGATGCTTAAATGAGCTTACTTCAAAGAGCTAGGAGAAATTATGTGAGAGAGTGAAGTATTCCTGAGATTATAGGAAACTCTGGTTGTACTTAGAGAAGCCCATCATGACACTTACACATCAGCAAATAAATTTATGTAAATAAAGGCTGTATATTTTTTTTGTAGTGTAAAACTATCAAGTCATGGAAATGTTAAAAATCAAAGTCAGGACATAAGTTGCAGTTGAGTATAATAGTGATTTATTTTCTTTGTACGTTGGACTTATTTAACTCTATAAAAATGGGCATACATTTTAGTTTTGAATATTTATTTTTATAACTTCCTAAACTTGGTAACCTAAGTATGGTTTACTTCTAATACAACAGATAAGCTATTTCCCTGTGCTGCAATTTTGCTGATTATACTCCACTTTGTAATTATTTGTATCAGTTTTAGTGGCTTTTGACCTTGTATTGAGATACGTAACTTTACTCTTTGTAAAAATAGGTTTTATGTAGGTTGTGATTTGCAGAGTTCAAGGCCATTCACTGAGGAGGATTCTGTGAATAGCAAGACAAGTCTAGAAAGTGAATGACAGGTATGATTTGAAGTACATACCAATTACCACTCCGTGCAATCTGTGTACCAATATTGCAAGTGATACAGAAGAAGTGCAAGCACTCTAGGACCCCTCCATGTGGTAGAGGCATGAGATGCACGGTGCACACTGCAGCTCTTACATTGGCAAGAGGTACTATGTGTGCTTTGGCAGCATTAGTAATAGGAGAGAAGTTTAACTGCTGAGAATGCTTTGGAAGGAGATGCATCTGTGCATCTGGAATATGCAATCTGTGGAAGACATGAGAAAGTGAACAGGAAGTGTTTACCAGCTTGATAATTGTCAAGCAGTCTGGTTTTGGCTAAAGAGTGAGGGTGGGTGGTATAAATAAAATCAGGTTATATGTGCTTGGTGAATATGCTAATAATTTTACATTTAATGTTTTTTGACATTAAGGAATGATGGGATGTTACAAATGGAAGTGTGAGACTCAGAAAAAAATGCAGTTTTTTTTTCTTCAAGTTATGTACTGAAGAAAAGTTGAAATGAAAAATAGAGTTGAACTAGCCAAAGGAAATTTGAGTTGCTGTCCAAAGAGATCATCTTATACTCACATACACAAAAGTGTCAGAAATATTTCTGGAATACTGGAGTGTGGTGAGAATAACGTTGTAAAACAAGAGGCCATCACACAAGTGACTGCTGATGTCAATTTCAGATAGGAGAGTGAACAGTGGGGAGAAGAAGAGACTTGAGTAAGGATATAAAGTAAGGAGATAAAGGACGATGCAGACAGTCTGGAGGGCACAGGAAAATTTGGAAACACAGAGGCTAGCATCACAATAGAAATGTGCTTTTGTAAGGGGCAGTAATGGGAATAAAGGAAGCCAATGTAAAAAAAAAATCACAGGGGAAACCTGGAGTACACATAAGAGTATAACAAAATTAGCTATTGAGCCTAACATGGCTTCACTCAGCAGTTCTCAATTGGGGATGGTTTTTGCACCCTTTCACAGGACATTTGATAATCTTTGGAGAAAATTTTTTGTTGTCACAGCTGGGGAGAAAGTGTGAAGGGCACCAGCTAAATAATGTCATAAATACCACAAAATATTGTGTAGTTGTATTAATCTCAAATTCAATAGTGTTCATCTTAAAAGATCCTGAATTAGCTGAAGAATCAACGTTTCCAAGCAGGGAAATTAGAAACAGGGTTGTATATTGAGAAGCTTCCCAATTGCAGCAAATTATAAATGGCTGAGTTTTATATCATTCAGATATAGGATTAGATAATAGAGTACTGAATTGAAGAGAGCCATCCCTGGAACCAAAGACACAAGTCTTAATTCTAGTACAATGACTTTGCAGCTGTGTAACCTTAAGGAATTTACCTATCATTTCTGTATCTCTGACTAAGTTAAAAAGGAACTAATAAAGGTGACCACATAGCATTATGGAAAGATAGAGTTATTGTATTATAAAGCTCTTCAAACAGTGCCAAGACATTGCTGGCACCTGATAAATATTAAATACTATGTTTGTTTTTTTTTCTGATTTTAACCGCCAATAGAATTTTTATACCCTTAACCTTTACTAGCTGTCTATATGATTGTGATACAATGTTTTGATAATAGAATGTCATTAATTATTGTGCTTCAACTTTAAATCTGTAAAGAATTTTTACTCCTCTTTTAAGATGTGGAATTAAAAAAAATAATTAACTTCAAATTTAACTGTAAGTGTGATTGTATCATTCAAGAAATATCAAGACAAGGCTATCTCTTGGAAAGTTAAGAAGCTTGTACTTAAAAACTAATAAAAATTAATGATAAAAAATGACCTCAAGATTAACACATACAAATAGTTTTGCCACTTACGAAATCTTTGAGCTAGGCTGAAGGTCACATCTCCTGTCTTTTTATTCAGGAATCAGCTCAGATTGACTCATTGAGTACTGCGTAACAGATAAAGATGATCCCAAACTCAAGGTGTTTGATCATATTAAGCATCATTTAATATTTTATATGATTTTTCCTGCTATAAAGTTATGTGAATAAAAATTAAAATGCAAAAAGTTTTGTATTCAGCAAATACTCATTACATCTGGGATCTAAGAATCCCTCTCAGTTGAAGTGGAAGGGATTTAGTAAGTTCATAACTGAACTTAATTCATGATTCTAATGTTCTCTTTCCTATCTCCTCTCCTTTTGGGTTGTTCCTGGGCGCGACTGCAGCCTGCAGCCATGGATCGGGTCAATTCTTCAGTGGTGTCAGAGTTTGTATTGCTGGGACTTTCCACTTCTCAGGAACTCCAGTTTTTCTTCTTTGTTTTCTTCTTTGTGTTATATGTGGTCATTGTGCTGGGGAACCTTCTCATTATCATCACGGTGAATTCTGATGCCAGGCTGCACTCCCCTATGTACTTCCTCCTGGGAAACCTTTCCTTGGTTGACATTTGTCAGGCTTCTTTTGCTACCCCTAAAATGATCACAGATTTTCTAAGTGACCACAAGACAATATCATTCAATGGCTGCATGGCTCAAATTTTCTTCATTCATCTTTTCACTGGTGGGGAGATGGTTCTGCTTGTCTCCATGGCCTATGACAGATATGTTGCAATATGCAAACCCCTACACTACGTGGTCATCATGAGCCAAAGGACATGCAATATCTTGGTGATGATCTCCTGGGCTGTGGGCTTGGTGCACACATTAAGCCAGTTGTCATTTACTGTAAACTTGCCCTTTTGTGGACCCAATGTTGTAGACAGCTTTTTTTGTGACCTTCCTCGAGTAACCAAACTTGCCTGCCTGGACTCTTACAACATTGAAATACTAATTGTGATTAATAGTGGGATTCTTTCCCTAAGTACTTTCTCGTTGTTGGTGAGCTCTTACATTGTTATTCTTGTCACTGTCTGGTTCAAGTCCTCAGCTGCAATGGCCAAAGCATTTTCTACATTGGCCGCTCACATCACAGTAGTGATATTATTCTTCGGACCTTGCATTTTCATCTATGTGTGGCCCTTTTCCACCTATCCTATAGATAAAGTGCTTGCTATATTTTACACTGTTTTCACACCCATCTTAAATCCCATCATCTATACACTCAGGAACAGGGATATGAAGGTTGCCATGAGTAGAATTGTTGCCCATTACCTGAGACCTAAGAAAGTTTCTGAAATGCCAATAGTAGTGAGGCATTCTTTTTATTAAGTCAGAATTTTTTCAAACTCCTCCAATAATTATCTACAATTTCGTGGCAGTTTATTGGCATATCTCAATTATGGAAAGTAGTGAAGAAGATGATGCAGAAAGTATAATTTAATGATTATTAACACGGCTCTTCCCAGCTATCCCAGCAAAAGTAGTCACTGTGTGTGTGAGTGGACTATGTGTGGGAGTAAATGTGATTTTTACCTGGGTAGTATATATGTACTCACTAGTTTAATTCCAGAAAAATACGAATATCAAGGGGAAAATGAATGAGTCCCTTTCTTTAGTGGGCATAAGAAGTTCATGATTTTATGACTTTCTTTAATGGCACATACAAAAAATCCTGTGCAGGTGAATAATATCTAAGAAAATGAAAGGAACTTTCCAGCATAGGGAGATACCCAAATTACTGAGTTAAGATTCATTGACCTAAGTATAGATTCTTAGGTTACCAAAGCCTATTCTAAGATCATTTATAGCTCTTCCATATGGTTTTCCAGTCTCCAACAAAGCTTTCAAATTTGGAATGGTCAATACTCAGGAACCTAACATTTCAAGTGTTTCATCTAATAAGGCATCTGTGACCAGTTGGGATAATTTCTGTCTCCTTTGAAATTATGAGTTGTAGAAAAAGGAGGAAAAGTTGGAAAATAAAATTATGTTAACATCAGCTTTTTAGTCTTGCTGTGAGTGGTAGTAAACTTGGACCAAAAATGAAGTGCTATATAGGAAAGAATCAGTGTTAAGCACACATCCGCTTGGTGAACTGACCTTATAGCTACATCTCTAGCTTGGTCATCAGACCCTTACATGTATTCAAGATAATTTGAATTTTTAACTTTGCTTTTCTGAAATTCTTCATTTCCTGAAAGTAAGTTCACCATTATGTCAAGGATGAAAACATTTCCTCAGCAGTTCATCGTTTCCCTTCCCACCTTCCAGAGTCTATTTAGTATTTCCTGAATCCACCCCCAACATAATTAAACAAAATATTGAAGAAAAACTTGGACCTTTCCTTTTCTCCCACCACCGACTATTTACATGTGAGCTCTTTTTTTTTTTTAAAGATTTATTTATTTATCGGAAAGTCAGATATACAGAGAGGAAGAGAGATAGAGAGGAAGATCTTAAATTCGATGATTCACTCCCCAAGTGAGTGAAACGGCCAATGCTATGCCGATCCGAAGCCAGGATCCAGGAACTTCTTCTGGGGATCCCACATGGGTGCAGGGTCCAAAATCTTTGGGCTGTCCTCGACTGCTTTCCCAGGCCACAAACAGGGAGCTGGAGCTGCCAGGATTAGAACCAGCGCCCATATGGGATCCTGGTGCATGCAAGGCGAGGACTTTAGGCACTAGGCCATGCTGCCGGGCCCTCATGTGAGCTCTTATTGTGATGTGATGCGATCTTATTGTGATTTTCATCTTTTCTGTTCTCAAGGTGTTCTTTTTGAATAAAGATAGCATAATAGTAACTTACCTTTCAGTATACGTTAATATTCATCAGAATTTTTGCAATCTTATTTACTTATAATTTTGGAATTTCACTTGTAGAAATGAGGGGAGTTTTAGATTTTAGTTTTAGATTTCAGGGCAGTGAGATGAAATCTTAACAGTGTTTCATGACTTCAGGCCATATTAGACTCATAAACAGCTAATAGAATGAGGCCAGAACACATGATTTTTCTTCCTGAATGAAAGAGCATAAACTATACGGTTTAATCCATGTCAACCTCAAAACAGGTGAGATTAATTAATATTTAATTCATTTAACTTATTCTTCTAGTATTTAGTAACTTAATTCCTTTTTAAAAAATTTTTCTAGTCATTTAATTAAAAATTGCTTTAGACAAAAGCAAAAATACGATAATTTTTTTCTCTTACTAAATTCTTTAGTTACACATAGGTTATATAGCAGCATCATTTTCTCCAGGAAGGTTTTTGCTTTTTTTTTTCATTTCTTCTTCGACATATTGCTTATTCAGTAGCATGTTATTTAACTTCATGGTGTCGTAAATTTTAAAATTTTATTTCTGTTAATTTTGTTTATGGCTATTCATTTAAGGGGAGGTATAGTAACTGTGAAATAGAGACTATGATATCCAGATATGAAGATGCAATGCATTATGTATCTCTACTTCCAAACCAAAGATGGACTCCCAGTGAAACTGTTGGATATATCTTGACAATAGGATGCTGGACCATCTGCCATTGTTCATACCCGCAATGTCAGGATACACTTAGATAGCAGAATGATGGACTTAATGATTGCTTATGAAGGACTACACTATTGTAAAAATATGGGGGAAAGCAGTGGGCGGGGGAGGGAGCTTTGGAAGGGAATAAGGGAAGTTCCAGAGCCTGTGGAATTGTATCATAAAATAAAAAAATAAAAAACAAAAAATTCCATTAGATATGTTAAACCATGAATATTAATGTGCTAAATAAAACCATGCTAGTTAATCTGTACATTAATCACTCAAGCATTCATAATTTTTTTTGACTCAATGAATTTTCTTGATAACATGATTATCACAGCCTTTCTTCCAAATAAACAAATTGCTTACACATATAATCACATATATTTATTACTTCGCAAATTTATTGAATTCAAAATCATCTAATATAAACACAATTTCAAAGGAAGGAAGAAGGTTCAATTTTTTGAATTTGCTGTTACTATGTGCAATAAGGACACAGTCAGATGATCTGCTTGTTTGGACCCTTTCAGCCATAGAGAACATCGGGATGTTCAATGAAAGAATCATGTGGAAGTCTGCTGTTGGGACTACCTTCACTTCCTGTGGAATGATGAAGTCCAAGATGTAAATATGAATTGAATCAACAGTTACTATTCTGTGAAGTTAGAGAAAACACTCCTTGCAAGAAATGTGATCTTCCATTTATTCTTTCATGTATTGATAGAGGTTCTTTAGTCTATTGCTTAATGTGTACACCAGTTTTACTGCCAGAACCGTTTCACTATAAGTTTACCTATCCTTTCTTCTTTGGTGGCCCTGATCATATGTTTATTCATCTTTTTCATGGCGTCTCAGTGGTTTCTTTGGCACACACGTTCTTTACCATTTTGACTCATAATGAGAAGCTCCATTTTCTAAATACTGTCTGTTAAATCAAATGACCTGTTTTTTTCACATGTACACACTAGTTGATAGATTATTTCTCATTTGTAAAAAAAATCATTTTGTAAAGCATAATTACTCCCATTGCAGGCTGACTCAGATCTCTAAAGGGCGACTTCTTGCTTAGCCAATGAGATTGGTTTCCTGGGCAAGTGTAAAAGGTTTTATATTGTTCCATTCTCCGATATTGTCACTTTATGATTGAGGGTCAGAGAAGAGACCCTCTCACCATTTCAGGGACAAAGCTGAGAGCTCTCTCTTCTACAAAGTTTAGTGCAGGAAGTCAAGTTAAAATGCATTAAGTTCTGACTAGCATATGAATATTTCCATTATAAAAATTCAGAGCATAAGGTAGGCAACTTAGAAGCAAACTGTGGAGCAAAATGTTTGGAGAAAAAGGAACTAATGAATCTTAGAAATTTTCAAAAGTGTAAGTATTACAAAAATTATCAATGTATTTTTGGACTGAAGAAATAATGGTTAAGTTTTTCTAGATACAAACAGCAATAGGGAGATGCAGGGACATTCTTGATTCTTAGTCCAGTTGGAAAATCCATCCTAAAGAGTCAAATTTCTGTTCTCCATTTCTGTCTTTGTGACTTTCCACTGCATAGGTTTGAGGTGACTCTGATAGCCACCATGCAAATCCAAATTTGGTAAACAGTGAGAAGTATGTTACCATCATTATCTGTGCCTTTTTAAGCCCGTTTCTCGTTTTCTAGACAGAGTCTACTTAGCTGTTAGAGAAATATTTATTGATTTCAAAATTTGTCTTGAGTGAAGGAAGGAGTAGCTACAGAGAACAGAGCAATGATCAACCAAGTGTCCTTTATGGCTGTTTTCCTGGGATTCTAGTGAGTCAAAGATGATAAGTCAAAGCAAGGATAAGAGAAGTAATGCATTCTGTGGTTTGACACTTTGTTGACATATTTTAGGGATAGATGTTAATATAACATTACGTCCCATCTCATGGTTTATTTTGGGATCTGAAGATACTTCTATCTTAGAGGTCAATAAGGAAGCAAATGATTTATAAGAGAGCAGCTTTGGGGAATTATGTGACAGTGCAAGGAGCTCACAGTGCCTTTTAGGAGCTCCAACTGCTTCCATACATAAATACCTCCGAATTTAGAATTTTTGAGGTGAAAGGAGTTTTAGAGATACACTGTTCTTTCAAGCTCAGCCCATAGCAAATGGCAAAAATGTATTCACTATTTCTAACTAATGATAAGAAAACGTGGTGCACATTGTCTCTGATCTGATTTACTTACGTTAAGAAATCATGGTGAGTTACACTACAGATTTTCAAGTTGTTTCCTTTTTCTTGTTTTTGAAAAGTGAATGACAACAAAAATAATTTTCTGAAAGCATCCAAATTTTCTGTGAATTCCATCTTCACAAAATTTTAAAAATTCCTAGTTTGGATATTATCAGAAAATTTTGCCAAATATGAAGTGATTTTTGAAAATGTTTGAAGCACTTCTATCAAGCAATGATTAGGCATGCTTTTCTTGTCCTTTCCTTGCTTTTCCTCCTGCTCCTCCATTTTCCTCTCTTGCTCTCACTCTTGATGTTCCTCTGTACCCTACTCTACCATATAAATCCTGTAAAATTCCATGCTATCATGTACCCAGTGAGGTTACTATTGCACACTAGACATGTTGATTGCAAATTCCAGGAATTGAGATTCAATCTAAGTTCCTCCAATTGCAGAGTAATATTGCATTGTTCTTCACTCATAGTATGAGATTTATCTTTAGTTGTTCATTCAAACCATCTGTCAGTCTAATAAATATTATAATCATATGACCTACTAGATGGGCAAACTTGGACAATTTCTAGCCTAAGCTTCTCTGTGACTCGGTTCAATCAACTAAAAAGTATGTAAAAATTGTGGGTACCTTTCAGGGTTATTAACCTCACCACCAAATAGGTGAACTTTGTTTTGCTTACTTTATCTTTCTGGCTTTCAGATACCCAATGAAATTACAGTGCTTTCTTAAAAAAAAATGCTGTTTAACAAGCTTTACATAATGAATTAGACGTTAACAGAAGCTTCTTGTGGTGTCCAATGTTATCTCTTTAAAATCACAATCATTGCTCTTCAGGAACTTTTTTTGTTTTAGAAATGGGAATATTTCTCTATTCCAATGTTTATTATCCTCCCTCTACCCCTTGTCCATGAAGCACATGATGGAATTTGCCAGGATTGGCCTAAATATTTCACATCAAATGAGAATCCCAGGATGGCATTTTGTACCCAGGTTAGTTTATGTCTCGTTGTTCTGCTTACAATCCTGTGTAACTTAGTTTTCAGAATACCACTGAAACCTTCAAAACGCAAAAATAGGACACCTGAGTATCTGTGTGTTTGGATGGGTATACAAGATCAAGTTAAAATATTTCCTGAACCATTGGATAAAAAGTACATGTGTTTTTCTGCTGGGACCAAGTTGTTAAGCAAAATGGAGAACAAATAAACAAATAAGCAACAACAAAACCCAATATTACAAGAAAATTGACATACTATTTAACTTTTCTCTCTTGGTGAAAATCTATTTAGTGTTTGAAATATTCCATTGTCATAACATACTTTCAAAATGGCCCTTCTTGAAAGATGTCACCGATTTTGATAAATTCAACTGTTTCAAAATAAAGACAAATCAGAAAAACAAGATAGAAACTGCATTGCTTTTCAGGAATTCATAATTGATGGGTCTTTATGTGACAAAAGATAAATGTTGATTAATCAATGCTAAGGAAGATAAATGCAGTGTCCTTGATTTTCAGAGAAACTTTGGTGTCATCATGGCATTCCTTTTTCATGAGATGACAAATTTCTTTTACTTATCCTGTTAAGAGACTGCTAAGATTTATAGCTCTCAATCACAAGAACAATAGTTTAGTCCTCTTTGTTTTGCATGAACAGTTAATGAGGTCCTCGTTTTATTTCTAGTCTTCCTTTCTCAATTTATTCCAGCTCATTTACAAGTCCCATTTTCCAGTTAGGCTACTTAACATTGCATTATCCTGGTTCCTGAAACAGCCCTGTCATTGACTTTTGGCTGGCAAATCTCAAATATTTAAAATTCCAAGTAGATTTTATTGGCACTTAAAATTATTTTATTTATATAATCCCATTTTATTTATGGTGCTAGTTATGGTACTAATATATCATTCACTGATAATTACATATTCTCAATTTAATACCTAATTTTTTACAATTTGTGATAGGATCCATACATAACACTATAACACATAATTATTGAATTTCTATAGTAGTCATGTGTGTTAGTTTAACTTAAAGAAATTAATGAACAATCAATTGACAAGTGTTTAACACTTGTTAAGACCATCTTTATCAACTGGATGACTGGATATACTATAATACTAATTGCTGTGATATTTTCCTCATTTTCTCTTTTTTAGGCCATTGTAAATTGGAGAAATGGATCACACAAATGAATCAGTAGTGTCTGAGTTTGTACTTTTGGGACTCTCCAATTCTTGGGAACTTCAACTTTTCTTTTTTGCCGTCTTCTCAATCATCTATGTGGCATCCGTGCTAGGAAACATCATGATTATTGTCATCGTTTCCTGTGACTCCCACCTGAACTCTCCCATGTACTTCCTGCTCAGTAATCTTTCTTTCATTGATATCTGCCAAGCTAACTTTGCCACTCCCAAGATGCTGGTGGACTTCTTTGTTGAGCACAAGACTATCTCCTTTGAAGGCTGCATGGCACAAATATTTCTGCTTCATAGTTTTGTGGGGAGTGAGATGATGTTGCTAGTGGCTATGGCATATGACAGATTTATTGCCATATGTAAACCCCTGCACTATAGTACCATCATAAACCGCAAACTGTGTGTAATTTTTGTGTCTATATCCTGGGCTGTGGGTATTCTTCATTCTGTGAGTCACTTGGCTTTCACGGTGGACCTTCCATTCTGTGGTCCCAACGAGGTAGATAGCTTCTTTTGTGACCTTCCCCTGGTGATAGAGCTGGCTTGCATGAATACATATAAGATGGAAGTTATGACCCTCACGAATAGTGGCCTGATCTCACTGAGCTGTTTTCTGGCTTTGATTATTTCCTACACCATCATTTTGGTCACTGTCCGCCGTCGGTCCTCCAGTGGGTCATCCAAGGCACTCTCCACCTTAACTGCCCACATTACGGTGGTAATTCTCTTCTTTGGGCCTTGCATTTATTTCTATATATGGCCATTTAGCAGATTTTCTGTGGATAAATTCCTTTCTGTCTTCTACACTGTTTGTACACCCTTATTGAACCCCATCATCTACTCTCTGAGAAATGAAGATGTGAAAGCAGCCATGCGCAAGTTGAGAAGCCATCATGTTACATCCTGGAAAAGCTAAGAATCACCATAAAACAGTATAAATCCAAAACAGGTTGAAGCCTCCAATGGCTCACAGAATTGTGCCAATCACTTTTGCTAATGCTATGGGTTACTGAGCCACTTCACCTGTTCTAATGGTAAGAATATGGCATACAATTAGTTCCTGTATCCACTTCAATGTAACTGTGACCGAACATTTTTGAACTTATAACACAAATTTCTAATTTGAAGCTTTACATTTGTAATATAGAATATCTTTGCAATATTAGGCATTAGTGATAATATAATGTGCATGAAACATTTATTTAACTACTCTATCATATCTCTTCAACTGAACGATTGGTTTTTTTGTACTTTCTGGGAAAAATGCACTAAGAAATTGAATTTTTTTTCTAACTTTTATTTATTTTTACTGGAAAATTAAATTTCCACAGAAAAGGAGAGACAGAGAAAGATCTTCCATGCACTGGCCCACCCCCTAAGTGTTCATAGTAGCAGGAGCTGAGCTGATCCAAAGCCCAGGAACCAGGAGCTTCTTCTGGGTCACCTGTGCAGGTGCAGATTCCCAAAGCTTTGGGCTGTCCTCTAGGGCTTTCCTAGGTCACAAGAAGGGAGCTGGAAGAGAAGTGGAGCAGCTAAGATATGGACCAGCACCCATACGGGATCCTGGCACATGCAAAGCTCAGACTTTTAGCCACTAGGCTACCATGCCAGGCCCCCCAAAATTGAATTTTTAATGTCTTCGTTCAATATTCCAAACATTTTGTTATATATATAGACATAGAAAAATTTTAATGATTTTTTACATATTGTATTAGTGTATCTTTCTGTATATATTGAATTTTTATTATTCACTTGTATAGATGACTATATACAATTTCACTTTGTAATACTTTATTTGTATAATATTTTTCTATTTTAACAGCTATTTCATGACATTTCTATTTTTCAAAAATCTTTTTCTACCATCTGATGCCATCAGCAATGTATATAATAACTATTTTCTGTATCTATTTACTTTAAAGTATGGTAAAATGATCCAAGTTTATCCCACATTATTAACATAAAAGTACAAACATTTGTGAAATTTTTGAAGCATGAGAACATTTGAGCTTAAACAAAAAACACTAACTCCAAATATTTCTAAGGCATTCAAATAGAGTCTGACAAATTATTTGCAACTGAGGATAAAATTTGAAATCCATTCTGTCCTATTCCTTTGAAAACACTAAAGAAAAAATAACATTACATTCTACCTAGTCATACAGATAAAATCATGCATTAAACACTGCAATGGACAGGCAGCTGCAAGATCTCCTCTCGTGCAGGCATGCATGCTCTTGCTCTTCTTCTCTGTGTTGCTTTGCCTTTGAAATATGTAACTATCTTACATACTCAGCATCAAAAGACATACTCAAATATCAAAGGGCAGAATAAAAAAAGGAAAGGAAACAGAACAAATGTGAAAGGTTGAAAAATAATAGCAAAATAGATAATAAATGAAATCTAATTATATCAATAGTTGTATTAATGCAAGTAGTCTAAGCACGTTTACCAAATTCAGATGGTCATATCATATTTTAAAAAAAGAACAAGAACTAAAGTGGCATAATAAGTCACTAGTGAAAATACATCATGAAATGAAAAATAATCAGGTCAATAGAAGGAAAGAAAAGTAAGAGAAAAAGTAAAAATACACAAGACAAACAAAAAACAATATAATAGGTTAAGGTTATGTAGATAATATGTAAAAAATATGTAAAAATTTGATCTTTAGAATTACATGTACAAACTACATTGAATCTGTTAAAAACGAAAATAATTGAAATCGATCAAGGGGTAGATTTATTAGAGTAAACAAAATAAGCAAAACTTAGCAATTTTTACCTATAAGGGATCCACTTTAAATAGAAAAACAGAGGTGAGATTTTAAGAAAGGGTGGAAACAGATAAACCAGCATTAATTGTAAGAATAGTTAGGCAGCATTATCGTATCAATATCATATTGTAGACTTCAGAACAAGAAAATCATGTCATAATGGTAAGCGGTTCCATCTGTCCATAAGACATGCCAATTCTAACCTGCTTGTATCTAATTTAGAGATTAAAAATAGATGGAACAGTTGTGGTAGCTCAATATTCTCCACCTGCCAGTGCCCACATCCCATGTGTGCACCAGTTATACTCTAAGCTGTTCCAGTTCTGATCCAGCTCCCTGCTTTTGGACTGGGAAAGCAGCAGCAGATGGTCCAAGTCCTTGGGCCTCTGCACTCAAGTGGGAGAAAAAGAAGAAGCTCATGGCTCCTACTTTGGATCAGCTTAGCTCTGGCTGTTGAGGCTGCTTGGGAAGTGAACCAGCCAATGGAAGATCTTTCTCTTTGTCTCTTCTCTCTGTAAATCTGTTTTTCAAATAAATATAAATAAATCTTTAAAAAAAAAGGGAAATGCATTAGTGATGTCAGGAGTTTGAGAAGGAGGAACTGGTCAGAAGCAGGAACTCTGTAAAAGGAATGAATATGGGAATTTAGGGATTTGAGAATGAGATTGTTCTCAATGAAGTCTGAGTATTTTTAAAAACTATGAAGCTAGAAGTCCTTTTATGTTCAAATTCTTGATTTCAGTAGGTAGAATTATAAAGACTTGAGAAAGCCACTAAATTTTTATAAACTTTTCTTAACTTTATTTATTGAGAGAAAGATTCACACTTCCCAAATGTTTACAAAACCCAGTGTTAGGCCAGGTCAAGGTTGGGACCTGAGATCTAAATCTAAGTCTTCTACATAACTGATATGGAATCAACCTCTTAAGTCATTCTACTGCCTTTCAGCCTACACACCATCAGGATACTGGAATCTGGGCAGACCTACAACTTCAACCATGGCACCGTGACAATGGATGACGGCACTGCAAGTGCTGACACCTTGACTACCGTGCTAATTCTTTTCCTAGTTGAAAAAAAAAGTTAATTTATTTGTTTGTTTGAAATGCAGAATAAGAGAGAGAGAGAGAGATCTTTCACTAGTTGGTTCATTTGCCAAATGCACACAGAGCAGGAAATGGGCCAAGTCAAAGCCAGGAGCCAGGGAATCCATCCAGGTCTCTTGCATGAGTGGCAGGGACTCAACAATGGCCTGAGCTGTCTTCCAGAATGTATTACCAGCAGTCCTGATAGGATGCAGCATAGCTGGAGTTTACACCTGCACTCTGACATGGGATGTAGGCATGTCAAGCGGTGTTTATGCAACTGCAGCAAAATGCAACCTCCAACTGGAAATGTATAGATAATTTTTATACAAGTAACATGAAGCACTGATGTTTGGAGTGATGACATTAACACACTGGGTGTTTACTAAAAGGGGCTAAGAGAGTTAATTTTGGGGGTGTTATTTGTGGTTGAGTGTTAGAATACATTTCCGTAGTTTGTTGTTACAGGTGTAGAGATAAGGCTTTTGAAGGGGTGAAAGTCACTTTAATGCATGAAGTTAATCAGAAGAACATTCTAAGGAGAAACAAGTGTTAAACAACAACTTTTTGATATATATCTGCCCAAAAGGGATTAGAAAGAATAAACATTCAAGTAGGATACCAGAATTGGTCAGAAGTATTTGCCAGGAAGATATTTAAGAGTGCTCTAGTCATGTGTATTTAGGAAGAGAGGAAGAAAGAGTTTAGACCTAATCAAGAAGCCTTTTATTTGGCCAAAAAGGGAAAGGGTATTAACTAAACTTGACAGTGCAACCTATGTCACCCAATGAATTCTTCAACAGCTGATCATTTCTATCTGTTGGTTTAAGATGTTGGATTGGTTCATTCCTATGGTCTGTACCAGCATGAATATACTGAGATAATAAAGAAACTTGTCTTTAAAAATTTTTTCTTGAATAAAAAAATATCCTAAAGGGAGAAATATTAGTTTTACTCAGCAGTAGTTTTTTTTTCTAAGAATTTGAACTAAATTAGGCATTTTTCAGCATCATTCAGAATCCTTTTATTAGGATCTACTATGCAGGATTTAGTGTTTCAGTGAAAAGCACTCATTGCTCTGTCTTAGACTTTGCTTGGGAAACCAGTCCCGTGGCTCTTTTCAAACTAAGATGCCATTGTGTATGACCTGCTGTGCACTTTCAGACATACAGAAATGACTTCCATCAATTTGTGACATTCTCAGTGATTCTTTCCAAAAGGTCTCTAGAGGCAAAAAGTCCTAGCAAACAAAGTGACTCATTATTTTATCTCTTCCACGGAGCTTCTTCCCCAACTGGACAGCTTGCATTAGCCCTGCCAGTTGACCCGTTTGTGACATTGTAAGGGATGCACTACAACTCCTGGGAGCACACAGACTCTCCCCTGTAATTATCCCTAATAACTACCGTTTCTGCTACAACAGCACTCCTCTGGGTCTCCTGGTCACTAAAGTTCCGTGATGTAAAATGTCTAAGTTTCTAAGTTTGGGATGACTGTTTCTTTTAATTGTGTGGAGAAAGTATTGAAACTTTGAAGTATAAAAGGTGGAGCATGGAAAGACACAAGTCTTACGCCTTTATCCAATATCCAACGGCTCTGGGAGAACTCTGTTTTCTTTGGTAGGTGTTGCTAATTGAAGGCTTAGGTCAGTGGTGCTGTTGTCTTCCAGAGATGACTGATGAACTTAAGTTGAAGGACAGCATTTTTCTAAGATACGCAAGTAAGTGTTAAAAGCGTTGACAGAACAGGAAATAATCTTTTCTCTGTGTTTCTTAGTGACATGTGATTGCTTTAATGTCTAGAGATCTCAGAATGTTACTCAGTGATTTAGTTCAGTGCTATGTACACAGAAGCAGGGAAGCTCCAGTTGGGCTAAATCCTTTAAACCATGGTGAAGCAGAGATTTCATTTTCTGCACTTATTCCTTTTAATCTCCTATCCATGCTTCAGATTTCTGACTGTTCGAATGATTGCCTAGGTACTTGGAAATTAGATTAGGACAGAACAATCAGCTTTATTTTCCTCCCTTGAAAACAGATTGCCTTGGCTGGGGACACCCTGAGCCTATTCTTTGTGTAATAGTAAACTTCTTCAAAACTTTCTAAGACTAACTCTATTTTCTTGGAAGATGTGGAAGTAACAGCTAAATTCTCCCCAAGCACTGGTGACCACTGGTTATAGGATATCCCTACTCTCTTCCTTCCATCTTAGGTAAGTAGCTAAGTGAAAAGATTTTATCTGTGTCCCTCCAAAGAATATGTGCCTCTGTCAAAGCCTGCAACAGTAACTGCTACATAACCACTCAGGTTTGAAGTGGGAGGCTTAGTAAAAAGCTTTCGTCGAAAGTTATTTTTAACTTTTTGAAGGAATTTATTTACATATTAGATCTTAGGACCCTGGCAAATGTATGATAATTACTAACGATTCTTACCAATTCTCATGTTAGTATGATAGTGATGCAAACCGAACAGATTCCATATATTCCACAGATACATTTTTTTGTTTTGATTTGTTTTAAACTCTATGTTTCGTGATACAGTTCCTTTGGTTCCAGGGTTTCTCCTTGCACGCCCCCACTCTGTTGGTTACGTTTTTACTTTGTTGATTGCTCCCTTTGCTGTGCAGAAGCTTCTTAGTTTGATGCAGTTCCACTTGTTTGTGTTGGTCATGGCTGCCCGTGCTTTTGATGATTTTCTAGGAAGTCTTTGCCTATACCTATGTCTCGTAGAGTATTTTCTACATTTTCTTCTAATGGTTTAATGGTTTCTGGATGCAGATTTATGTCCTTTATTCATTTAGATTTGATCTTTCGCAGGCTGCTACCCAATTGTCCCAACAGTATTTGTTGAAGAGACTATCTTTTCTCCCTATGTTATTTTCTGTTCTCTTGCCAAAGATTAGGGGGTTATCCATGTGTGGGCTCTCTTCTAGTGTTTCTATTTTGTTCCATTGATCTTCCTCTCTGTTTCTGTACCAGTACCATGTTGTATTGGTTACCACTGCCTTATAATATGTCCTAAAGTCTGGAATTGCGGTCCCTTCTGCTAGATTCTTATTCTTCAATATCGAAACTCAATTCTTAACTGGATCAATTTGCCTAATGTAGCTCTCCACGAAAAATATGGTTTTTGTGCATCCCAAGATGCCAATGTCAATGGAAAAATACAGGCTTCCAAAAGACCCAGAAAAATTAAGAACTTAACGCTAGTGGTGTTTTCCTTTTATCATTGAATTATGTGTTTTTGTTGTCTTCTCGGCTCACAAATGCCTCCTGCTGCACTGTTTTCTTTACATCACCAGAAGGACTCCTTCAGATATTCATTCCGTGTGTTTAAGGCTTTGCTCTTTCTAATAGAGCATATATGACTGTTAGTTGACTTTGATATTCTTTCCTTTCCTATAGCTAAGGATTCTGATACAGTTTTTATGCCAAGAAACATTAGTGTCAGACCTCCTGAGAAGTTAGAAGATGTTCAAAAGACACTGAATAAAATATAGTGGTTCTCAATACAAATATATTGACAGAGAGAGAGACAGAGAGAGCACTGCTCTATCCTTCATCTGTTGACTGATTCCCCAGATGGAAATGGGAGAGATAGCCACAACAGTTAGAGGTTGACCAGGCTGAAGCGAAGAGCTTTATCTAAGTTTCCCATGTGGAATCCAGTGGGCCAAGCACTTATACCATCTTTCACTACCTTTCCTAGGGTACAACTGGATAGGAAATGGAGCACCAAGGACACCAACTAGCACCCATATCAGATGCCAGTATTGCAGGCAGTGGGTTTACCGGGAAGCTACAATGCAGGCCCACAAATTTACATTTAATATCTAATACAATCCTATGAAAATTTTCAAGTTTCTGGAGACCTATAAAATAAAAAGAGAAAACACTGTCATCCAAGGTCATACTTAGATGTACAGAAAGATTCATGAAAATCAGATAATCTTAGCATATATAAGTAGAAATAACACAAAAAGAGAACGTTCTGAAAAAAGTAGCATATTCTAAGTAAACAGAAAGCCAAAAACATTTTTTCCTGATTTGTCTTCTTTATTTTAAAAAATATTTATTTATTTTTATTGGAAAGATAGATTTACAGAGAGAAGGAGAGACAAAGATCTTCCATCTGCTGGTCCACTCTTCAAATGGGTGCAACAGCCAGAGCTGTGCCGATCCAAAGCCAGGAGCTGGGAACTGCAGCTTGGTCTCCTATGTGGGTCCCAAGGCTTTGGGCCATCCTCCTTTCTTTCCCAGCCACAAGCAGGGAGCTGAATGGGAAGTGGAACAACTGGGACATGAACCTCTGCCCATATGGGATGCCGGTGCTTGAAGGTGGAGGATTAGCTTGTTAAGCCACAACAAGGCTCCTCTTTACTGTATGCTTACCTTATGGAACTATACTCTTTCAAAACATGTAAAATAAAATATTACTTATAAGTCAATAATATGTCTGTGGTTATTTACATCAATGTCCGATTTAACAAAGGCTAATATTTGCATGATCAATTAAAAGAAGCTAGTATTCCGTATTTCTTGCTAAAATAGCACTTCTGGAAGAGTACAATCACAGGGAGAATAATTTCAGTGACCTTGCATTATTTCTGTTTTTCCAGGTTTTTGTAATCACAGAAAAAATATAACATATAATGGCTCAGTGTAATGATTTCTTGTGAGCTCTCTTATACAAACCTGTCTCTTGTACACTTTTGTCTCTCTCTCTCTCAGTATATATATATATATATACACATATATAACATATATCCATAAACGTACAATAATGCACATCTATTAAGGTTTACAAAAAATGAGCACTATGTGTTCTTAAGACAAACACTCCAGTATAACAATGAAGCAAACAGAGTGTTACTAAACTGCAGATGCCACTGCAATGTCCTCCAATTCCCCTATTTCCCTTCCAAGTAAAACCCCTATCAAGTTTCTTATCACCAAGAACTGCCTTAGCCTGTTTTGAACTTTATTACAACAGAATTGAGCAGTATTTCACTGTGCTATTTTTTGATGATTCAGTAAGAGCTTGGGCACACAAACATAAATAAGACGTAGAATCCTGAAAATCTCAAGTTCAACGGCAAAATTTAAGTGTTAACTTTTAAATCTTTGTTTCTCTCCTCTTTAGGTAACTGAAGATTATTATCCTTTTCCCAAGTCAATGAATGAGACAACCTATTCTCGGGTGACAGAATTTGTGTTACTGGGACTCACTAGTTCCAAGGAGCTCCAACCTATCTTGTTTGTTGTATTTCTTCTACTCTACCTGGCAATCCTGCTGGGCAACTTCCTCATCATCCTCACTGTGATCTCAGATTCCCGCCTTCACACGCCCATGTACTTTCTGCTTGCTAACCTCTCTTTCATAGACATATGTGTTGCTTCTTTTGCTACGCCCAAAATGATTGCTGACTTACTGGCTGAACGCAAGACTATTTCTTTTGATGCCTGCCTGGCTCAAATCTTCTTTGTTCACCTATTCACTGGTGGCGAAATGGTCATCCTAGTGTCCATGGCCTATGACCGCTATGTGGCAATTTGCAAACCTCTCCACTACATGACCATCATGAGTCGTCGTGTGTGTATTACCCTAGTTCTCATCTCCTGGTTTGTGGGTTTCATCCATACAACTAGCCAGCTGGCATTTACTGTGAACTTGCCTTTCTGTGGTCCCAATGAGGTGGACAGCTTTTTCTGTGACCTCCCTTTAGTGACCAAGCTGGCCTGCATAGACACTTACGTTGTTAGCTTACTAATTGTGGCAGACAGTGGCTTTCTCTCTCTGAGCTCCTTTCTCCTCTTGCTGGTCTCTTACACTGTGATCCTTATCACAGTGAGGAATCGCTCCTCTGCCAGCATGGCAAAGGCCCGCTCCACACTGACTGCCCACATCACTGTTGTCATATTGTTTTTTGGACCGTGTATTTTCATCTATGTGTGGCCTTTCAGCAGTTATTCAGTTGACAAAGTCCTTGCTGTGTTCTATACCATCTTTACTCCTATCTTAAACCCAGTCATCTACACCCTGAGGAATAAAGAAATGAAGGCAGCGATGTCAAAACTGAGGAGTCGGTATCTGAAGCCTGGACAGGTTATGACAATTGTAAGAAATGCTCTTTCCATGGAAGCAAAGTGAATTTAAAGATTTTAATGACATCAGGCTTGTCCCTCTGCTGTTCCCAATGCAATCATTGTGTTGTAAATGTACATAATTTTATTGAGTAGCTTGAGTTAATGTAGTAATTAAACAGTAATGAAAATAACCAAGACATAAAATAAAGCTTATCAACGTCAAGATTTTTCTTTTTCCATGGTGTCTCTTTTCTGTCTTTTTCCACATTGTATATTCCATATCTAAAGTATTTTTCAGCTATAGTCTTCAAGATGTTGGAAGAATAGCCTTCATTTTAAATCAATGCTATCTCTTCCGTTACAAGCAGTTCTGTTTAGATGACAACTCTATGATAGAACATGTAGGTTTATACCAGAGAGATAACAGGTCTATCTGTATGTTCAATGCATAATATCCAATGTAGAACGTTATCCATGCCTTAAAAAATGCATTTCACCATAAGGCATGTAGATGACAGCATGGAGACTGTTATATGACTGGTGTTAAAAATACAGTAATATGCACTGTATAACAAATGTCATTTGTATTTAACACTTTCACAAATTCTTCTCCCAAGTGCTAATATACATATATATCTGCCTATATATGTGTGTTTGTGTGTTCATATCTATCTATCTATCTATCTACTTTATGTATATATATTGTAATTAGAAAACAACTCACTAAACATGTTTATTCATTTGTATTTGGTTATATCAACAGCCTTTCAATATTGATAAAACAATTAGGAATTTCAGAGTCTGTATTTTATATCATATCTTTCTTACAATGACGGGAGCCACAATTTTAGTGCAACTTGTCCCATGTCTTATCTTCTGCTGAATCTTCATTATCTTATGTTTCAAATGTATCAATATTTTAGAATTTCTTACTTTTCTGTATTACCCTTTTATTCAGTTAGGATTTTGTTTTTACGTTACCTATTACAGTCATAAAAAGGAGAATACTCTACTTCAAAACTTCAGAGCTAGAACCTGACACAATAGATTAGTTGGTAAATGCTGGTTTTGCAAGCACTGGCATCCCATATGGGTACTGGTTCATGTCATGGCTGCTCCACTTCCCATCTAGCTCTCAGGTGAAGCCTTCCAGAAAATATGACCATCAAGGTTTTTTCTGCAGAGAAGCTATTGATCAAGTTTTTTGTTTTTTTCTGCAGAGAAGCAATTAATTTTGTATGACTTCAAAAGAAATCATTTAAAAGGTTCTTATGAAGTAACTGCCTGGATTTCAGTTTTTAGAAAGTAATTTATTAAAAAGACAGCCCAGGGCGTTAGTGTGGTGGAGTCACAGGCTGACCCTCCACATGTGACATTGGTATCCCATATGGGCACAGGTTTGAGTCCAGTTGCTCCACTTTCAATCGGCCTCTTACTCATGACACGGTTGGCTCAAGTCCTTTGACCTCTGAAGCTGCTTGGGAAATGCAGAGAGAAAAGCTCAACCCCAGTCATTATGATTATTTTGGGAGTAAACAAATGGAGCCTCTCTCTCTGCATCTTCTTCTCTCTGTAAAATCTGCCTTTCAAATAAAAATAAACAAAATCTTTAAAAAGAAAAGTGAAAAAGCAAGGCATCAATTGGAAGAAAATATTTGTGAATAGTAATTCTGATAAGCTTCTTGTGTCTACAGTATATAAAAACCTGACAATTCAACAATAAAAAGACAACCAACTCAAAATTTTGTAAGAATTTGAACAGGAAATATCAACTGATCCATTTAAATGGTTGAAAAGGACAAGAGAAGATGATCAACACTATTAGCCCTTAGGGAAATATACATTAAAAACACAGTAAAATATGGCTTCAAATTCACTTTGTTGGTTTAAATAAATGATAATAAATATCAAATTTTGAGGAAGATATGAAAAATTGATGTCTACAAGTACAGTGCTGGTTAGGCAGTAAAGTGGGACACCCAACTTTGGAAAACAGTTTGATACTTCATCAGAGTATTTAACGTTGTGTTATCAAGTGACAGCAAATCCATGTTTGAATATACACTATAGAGAAGTGCAAACATGCTCACATCAAGTCGTTTCTGTGATTTCTCATGGCAACTTGATTCATAATTATTTCAAAATGGAAACAAGCCAAAGGTCCATGAACTGATGAATGGATGAAGAAATAAGGCATAGTCATATGATGGAATGCTATGATATTATAAAAAAGAAAGCGAGTGCCACTACTTAACCATACATTGTGTTAGTAGAAAGACTCTTATTGAAGGGCATATATCTACTATATAATCTACTAAGTATTCCATTCATATTAAAAAGTCAAATTAAGCAAGTGTGTAGTTACAGAATATATGGTGTTTGTTGCAGGGGCTTGAGAAACAGAGAAGTGCATGGGGACAAACTTTTTGGATGAGGAAAATTCTTGTTGAGAATATGAAATGCAGTGTTGTTGAAATGATTGGCAGTATGCACCTGTAGCAATGCCTGTAGAAGCAACAATAACAAAAATGCTTTGGCCATTATCTCCTAATCTTCATCACAAATGGCACATCAGGAAATTTGATGAGTGACTTATCCCGAATGAGTCATTTTATTAGTGTAGATACAGAAACAAAACGTTTTCCCCTTATTTCATTTTTAAACATCTTCTTTTCAAATAGCTCTAAGTTATGAATGAAAAGATTTGGAAGTACCAACTTAAAGAATGCCCACATGTATTTTCCCATTCCTCCCTCCTTTAACGTAACATGTTTTTTTTTCCAATGAACAATACAAGGCATCTGTATTCTAAAATCCAAACTCCTTTTATGCCTCCCAATATTCCTAGCCTGTGGTAATCAACATTCTGTGGAGCATTTAATCACTCTGGGCTTATGTAATTGTAGAGAATGAAAGTGCAAATAATGACCTTGTCATTACTATGCTTTATGTAAGATAATCTCATTTTCATCTCTACATGTACTCTCTTGATATGAAAAATGTATTTTCTCCTATTTAAAACCAACCTGATTATTCTCAGTATAGATTTTATCCATTGTCTCAGTCTTAAGTAACTTTTTAAAAATGGGAATAGGAAACTTTTTTTGAGACTTATTTATTTTTCTTGCACAGTCAGATATATACATAGAGGAGGAGAGACAGAGAGGAAGATCTTCTCTCCAATGGTTCACTCCCCAAGTGACTGCAACAGTCGGAGCTGAGCTGATCTGAAGCCAGGAGCCAGGAGCTTCTTCCGGGTCTTCCAAGTGGGTGCAGGGTTCCAAGGCTTTGGGCCATCTTTGATTGCTTTTCCAGGTCACAGGCAGGGAGCTGGATGGGAAGCAGGCCACCAGAATTAGAACCAGTGCCTGTATGGGATCCTGGTGTGTACAAGGTGAAGAGTTTAGGCACAAGGCTATCACATCAGGCCCAAGAAATAGTTTTTATTAACTGTTCAAATAAATTGAAGTTCATCTGTAGATTATTGTAAACATGTGTCTTGTGAATGAATATAGGAGAGGATACTATACAAAATGGAAATATGCTATCCCCAGATTACAGGCCATTGTGACCATCAATTGGTTACACTGAGATGCCAAAATGTAACTATTGAACTAGACACCAGATATTCCAACTTTCCACAAATTTAGCCAAACTTTCTTTTTCTAAATTAAGTTCATTGTTTGCTTATATACATAATGCAAATTTTGTATATTCCACACCCAGCTCTTCCACTGTACTGTAAGGCAGTTATACCACTGCTCCCCACATCTTCATCTCAAACTCACTGATTTCACTGATTTTGCTATGTTTTCTTTTATTGTCCACTTACTGTTTACTTTTTCTGTTTTGAGATCCCATGGCTTGACTACAGTAGACTACATTATCCTAACTTTTATTTTTGCCTCCTGTTTTTCTCTATACTGCAGAGCAAAGAAACTGATAAAAGATTATAATAAGAGGAAGAGAAAGACATGGAGTCTGAAGCCAAAATCCAACCAGGGATTTATTGAACAGAAATTGTATTGCATTTTGATAAAGCTAAGGTGGACTTCCAATTTTTCTCCAGGAATGCAATATACCCTCACAGATGCTTTAAATGAGGTCTGGTATATACATGGTCTTTCGCCCTAACAGTTTTGAAAATAGATTAGGTCTCTGAAATCTTGTCAGGCTTCAGGTTTTAATCTCCAGCTCCAAGAAACCATCAGCACATAAAAACTTCTCCATTAACTGGGTAAAACTAGCCATGCAAACACACATTTAGGGAAATGGAACCACAGAAATGTGACCACTTATCTGAGATCACCTGCTTCCATCATCTCATTGTTTTAGCAATAATTTGATGCCATTTAATAGATGAGTATACATTTCATTTGTCTTTTTAATTGAACTCAGAAGGAGCATAAAACTCTCACAATGTTATTTTTCTAGTGGGAAGATTAAATTTGTATTAATGTTTTAAATTTATCATCTTGGATCTATAAATATGTATATTTATTTATTTCATTTTATTGCAAAGTCAGATATACAGAGAGGAGGAGAGACAGAGAGGATCTTCCGTACAATGATTCACTCCCTAAGTGATTGCAATGGCTGGTGCTGCGGTGATCTGAAGCCAGGAGCCAGGAGCTTTTTCCAGGTCTCCAACATGGGTGGAGGGTGCTAAGGTTTTGGGCCATCCTCGACTGCTTTCCCAGACCACAAGCAGGGAGCTGGTTAGGAATTGGAGCTGCCAGGATAGAACCAATGCCCATATGAGATCCCAGTACATTCAAGGTGAGGACTTGAGCTGTTAGGCCACCATGCCGGTCTCAGGATCTACAAATATACTTTTTAGATTATTAAATTCCTTTTCAATTTTATTATCAAAGTTTACTTGCTTTGCCAATGTTATACTCAGGAAGTAATTTTTAGATACACATAAACAATTTATGTCATGAAGAATTTGTCCAAGATGCTCATGGTATATTACAATATTTCCTCACATTTTGGCTTGTGAACTACTATATGTTTATACTAAAACCGGATTTCCAATTGAGGACATATATATGAGTCTTGCTTCTATTCTTTATTAGATATGTCATTTTAAATTCACCAGTGAGTGAAGAGCACAATTTTATTTTGCATTTATATAGCAAAATCACTCATCAAAGACTTGACTGTGAAAAGATCTGCTTCTATGATTCCTCAGGATTCTGGTGGATTTTTATTATCTCATGGTTATATTATCAAAATATATATTAATGTAATTATAAAACCCATCTCATATTTTAATTTTGTGTTTATTTCATCATAATTCTAAGATGTCTAACAAAGGCAGGTCAACTCATCAATTCTCAAAGTAGTAACTCCAGAATCAAGGTGTTCGCCGCATTAGTTCCACCTGAATTCTCAAAGGAAAAATAACCCTGTAATTATGCACATTATTGGCTTATTCATTTGTTTACAAATGCATTTGATTTCATTTCTAAGATGATGCTCAGAACAAATACTTATTAAAAACTTATTGCATTTTGAAATAAGATGGAAGAAAAAAAGCATTGTGCACATGCATCATCAATTTAATTTCACTGTCGGAAGTAGCAGAAGTTCACCTGCACAGAATCCATATTCATGCAAGATTCTAAAAAAGTACGTGCTTATAATCAGTAGTCACTAAAACTGTTTGTATAACATGTAACACTGCATCAAGTACTTTTATTCCCAACATATTCTTTAATTGCATGTTAGCTTCTGTGATATAGTTATTATTAACTATTATATATGTATATATGTATATATGTATATATATGCAAATACTGAGGAATGAGAAATGAAATGACCTGGTCTTTCAAGCATTCATATCCCTTCACTTTCACCAGCAGGCAAGGAGAAACATACCATGAAAACTGTCAGTGCCACTTTAATGTTTTCTGTACATACAAACTGATTGCTTAACTAGAAAATTAAATTATAAATAAGTTTAAAAGATTGTGGTATGGTTCACATTCTACAAATGAAATTGAAAATCCAAAGTTTAAAAAAGATAGCTCAATATTATGATAGTGCAACAAGCTATTGTGTCCATATCTAAAATTCTGTTTTTTTCTAGGACACAGCATACAGAATTAGCAATCACGCATATAATCACTAATTCATATCTAAAAGTATAATTAAAATACTGAGTCTACAGTGATGATAACTGTAGGGTTTTGGATTTCTGTTAAACAGATCTTGTTTTTATTATTAGAACACACTCAGTCTTTCTGTTATAAGACCTTTTCCAAGTACAAATCCCTGGAGGCATTATATAAGACATTTGGCTAAGAAACCAAACAACACTTAATAGGCACAATTTATATAAACAAATTCAGGAGTTTGTTTTATTAATGTTTTCCAAAACGTCTGGTAGAATGCATCTCAGAGTTTTATCTGCGCTTGTGGTTAATTTCTCTCATTTTATGTAGCTGTATCATTTAGAAATGTAAACGTAGCTTTTTGAATGTGTTTATAGACATTTACTAAGATATTTCTATCTTTTGCAAATTATGTGGTGGGCACTGTGACTAACGCATAGTTAATAATAAAAATTTCTTCTAAGATGAATGATGGTGAGGGCATCAAATACATTGAATAAGTTTTCTGGTAAGTATAAATATATATTGAATAACCTAAAAAATGCAAAAAAAAAAAGGAAAAGAATAGCTTACAGAAAAAATTACACATAAATAAATATTTAATAAGCAAATTACAAATAACAAAATGTTTAACACAAGAGGAAAAGGTAAGAAAAAATCTAATACGGTGAAAAATATAATTTAATGTCAAAATATAGAATAATGTCATACCGTAAGCAGAAGTTTTGGGAACAATTCTGTGAGCCTTCAGAGGTTCTTCCCTCCTGGTCATGCTGCTGTCTACTGATCCCTAATTGTTCCAGCTGTTAACATGACGGCTTCTCAACTTCCTCACAGCTGCTTTCACATCTTCATTTCTCAGAGAGTAGATGATGGGGTTCAATAAGGGTGTACAAACAGTGTAGAAGATAGAAAGGAATTTATCCACAGAAAATCTGCTAAATGGCCATATATAGAAATAAATGCAAGGCCCAAAGAAGAGAATTACCACTGTTGTGTGGGCAGTTAAGGTGGAGAGTGCCTTGGATGACCCACTGGAGGACTGACGGCGGACAGTGACCAAAATGATGATGTAGGAAATAATCAAAGCCAGAAAACAGCTCAGTGAGATCAGGCCACTGTTAATCAAGGTTATAATTTGTGTTTTAAATGTATCCCTGCAAGCCAGCTCTATCACCAGGGGAAGGTCACAAAAGAAGCTATCTACCTCATTGGGACCACAGAATGGAAGATTCACTGTAAAAGCCAAGTGACTCACAGAATGAAGAATACCAACAACCCAGGATATAGACACAAAAATTACACACAGTTTGCGGTTTATGATGGTACTATAGTGCAGGGGCTTACGTATGGCAATAAATCTGTCATATGCCATAGCCACTAGCAACATCATCTCACTCCCCACAAAGGTATGAAGAAAAAATATTTGTGCCATGCAGCCTTCAAAGGAGATAGTCTTGTGCTCAACAAAGAAGTCCACCAGCATCTTGGGAGTGGCAAAGTTAGCTTGGCAGATATCAATGAAAGAAAGATTACTGAGCAGGAAGTACATGGGAGAGTTCAGGTGGGAGTCACAGGAAATGATGACAATAATCATGATGTTTCCTAGCACAGATGCCACATAGATGATTGAGAAGACGGCAAAAAAGAAAAGTTGAAGTTCCCAAGAATTGGAGAGTCCCAAAAGTACAAACTCAGACACTACTGATTCATTTGTGTGACCCATTTCTCCAATTTACAATGGCCTAAGAAGGAAAAAATGAGGAAAATATCAATGCATTTAGCTTTGTATTTAATTGGCAAAAGAAATATTATACACTTAATTGTGTTAATTTAATGAAAAGTTCATAAATAATAAAAATTTTTAATAATTAGTACACATTACTGCTGTGGCAATTTCAAAAATTTAGAACAGATTCCGTATGTATTCTCTTTTATCTAAATCTGTTTAGCCTTATTCAATTTTAACTCAAATAAAACTATTTTGAAATTGTGAGAGTTGGAGATTTTTCATCCAAACTGAATGATGGGGTTGTTTCAGAAAAAAGTCGACAGAAATGGTAACCATAAAGTTAAGCAGCCGGGCTTTAGAAAAGAACTTAGAATCAAGCCATAAAGTCTATACTGGGAAAGGCAGATCAGAGCCAAATTTTTGATACCATTAGGCATCAACAAAAGGGTAAGTGAGCCTTCAGTAGCTGGAAGTGTCAAGAGAAGCTTAGTGGAAACAATTTGACATTTCCTAAAAACAGAATGTAATACTGACACTGCAAGTTTTTCTGAAGGTCCAGAGCTCTTCCCTGATCCTTATAGACAGCTAATCAAGGTTCTTTTGTTGGATAAGACCAACAAATCATTAATAACTGATAACTACAAGTGTAGTTCCATCTCTTTCTTCACAATGTGTGCTTTATTTTTTCCAATATGAGTCTGACAGCGTTGAATTTATCATATCAGCTTTCAGGAATGATTCTTTGGGAAATATCCCATGGGACCACACATGACAAAATCCAAGCACGCACCGGATTGTCAAGAGGGAAAATCCAAGTAGCGTGTAAATTATCACTACAATTTTTGGCATTTTTGTTATAAAGAGGTGGTCACTTGATTTTAGAAGAAAAATTTACTTACATTTCCTGAAGAGTTTAGGAACCATTTCAAATTTAGCATTGTTTACCCAAAGCACATAAGAGGTATTTATTTATTTCACATTTATTGACATTCTGCCCTCACCTTATTTAGTCCTTCTGTTAGAATAAGTTTATTCAAATACCATAAAAATATCACTTATTTTTAATTTTATGTTTAATATTTTAAAAAGTGAATACGTGTCAATAATCATAAATGAATCAAGTAAAATATGCTTAAACTGTTTGTAAGCTTTCTTTACATAATTTTTAAAAAGATTTTCATTGGTGGTGACATTATAGCTGACATCACAGGCTGCATTTTAACCCACTGAGTGCCATGTAATTTTAACCTAGATATCAAAGCACTAAAGTCTACCCTTTTGGGGTTTCCACCTTTGTATTTGGTTACTACATCATGTTTTGAAAACAACTCAGGAAACGAACTTACTCACCAATCAAAACAGGCGATCAGTGCAGGGAAAGCTGCCATCCACCAAGCCTGAATGGCGAGGGACACCAGTGCACATCCTGGGTGCTCCACTTCTGACCCAAAGCCCACTTAATGGCCTTAAAAAAAAACAGCAGAAGAAGGTCCAAAGGCTTGATCCTTGCTTGCTCATAGTTGACCAAGATGGTTTCTAACTGGCTCTGCTCTGGCTATTGCAGCCATCAGAGCAGTGAAACAGCAGATGGAAGATTGTAATTTTCTTTCTCTCTCTCTAGTTGTGATTTTAAAATAAATAAATCTTTAAAAGATGTTTTAAAGAATAGCAAACTGATTTCCATCCTGGCAGTCTCGTCTTCACGGGGAAGATTTGGGATGATGTAAGCATATAGGATCATGCGCTGATATAGACAAAGGAGGGGGGGGAATATACATTTGAATTAAAAAGTTCCCATTTCTAAGACTAAAAAAGTTCCTAGAAGTTATAATGAATTTAAAGTAATAAAGTTTGACATCACAAGGAAATTCTGGCAACATCTACTTCATGGTGAAAAACTTATTAAATGTTATGGTAGTTATAAAGAAAGCACTATAATTTCACTCAACATCATCTAGATTATAAACAAAGCATTATTCTTGACACAGAACATGCATATCCATTTTGTTACTACCACCACTAATATTTATTGCATTTCTTACTAACAATAGGCCATTATAATAGGAAAACATACTCCAAATTACAAGTCTTAGTTTTTAGTAGAATTTTCCACTTAACTAAATCACACAACAACCTATAAATACTTACATATATGCCAATTTAAAGATGTGCTTTATATAGTGATATTAACAATATAATTTTTTAGATCTTTCAATGTTCTGGTCACTCTTCTAATCATATGATGTATGTTTATCGTTTTACCGAGACAATAACCTTGCAAGGCAGCCACCATTTCTTCATACATTTTACAATTGATAATAGTGGCCACAGAGAAACTGAGATGAGAATTTGTCCAGCACGATGTTTAACAATGTGGGGTTAGTATATGCATTCTTCAAAATTCACTCTATGTGTTGAAACAGATTTCCAGAGCATATCAATTACTTAATAATAATGAGATTAAATTCATTGAAAAAATATGTGATTTCAGAAAATCAGTTTGCCACTCTTCATTTTCCAAAAGAAAAGAAATAGCTAGAAAAATTTCCCCTATTCTAACTCACTTGTTCAACTGACAGCTAAATATTCTCTGTCTAGAAAAAAAAAAGAAGAGGTTGAAGAGGTTGTTTATCTCACTGTTTATCAAATTTGAATTGCATTCCTGCCTCAGCTGCCTCAATCAGTGCAATGAGAGAATCATAAAGCCGATGCAGAGATCAGAAATTGGCCTTGCTTAGAGTTTTCAGTTTGACTAAGACATCAGTAAGTTCCCTAGTGCTCCTAGCTGAGTTTGTTTACAATGAGTGTAATACTTGCACTGCTAATGATTTCAGCATTTCATATATTCCCTTTTTTTTCTCCAAAGTTGATGTTCCTGTTTGTTTCCCAACTGCCTACACTATGTTGTGAGATTTCCCTGCAGAGAACATTTGTAATATAGTCTTGATCCATTTCAACTTGCCTGCACTAAACCTTTTATAACTAAGCTCTCAGCTTCCCTGGAGTGGAGATTTGCTGCCCTTCTCCTTTGTCATACAATTACAAAACATTGGTGGCTCAATGTGAAGCCTCAGGTTATCATCCAGGAAGTCAATTTCATGTGGGAAATAAGAAATCATCCTTTGGAGAGCTAGGGTTAGCCTGCAGTGGGAGTAATTATGTTTTACAAAATAATTTTTCCAGGAATGAGAACGAAAAAACTATTATTGAGTGAGTTCATTGAAGGTAGTACATTGGATTTAACTGATTCTTAATTAGAAAAATAACTTTTCAACTTTCTGTTATAAACTGATTGCATGATTTAGCAGTTATCTAACTTCAGGGCAATTTCTCCCAGTGGTAAGGAACACATTTCATGAGATAGTTTGATCTTTTTTGAGAATACTTACATCATTCTACCCATCGTAGTTGAAACGACGATTCATTCCAATTTTAACTAGATGGTCCTTCAAATATTCGAAGGTGTGTAACTGTTTTCCATAAAAACTTTTTGTCTCACTTCCAAAACATATTAAAATTATTATATGACATTTTATGTATAAACATGATTTTAAGACCATGCCTAAGAAAAATTATATCAAAGTTTTGAAAGCCAAAATAATATGGATAACTTTTTAATATTTCCAAAAGAATAACAAAAATTCTAAATGTTCTAAAGCTTAATTCTGCACTGATCATATTATTGAGTTTTTTAATATACAGGATGGTACATTTAAAACACATGATTTTAATATTTTCAGTTTATAAACTTAAAATTTATTTAACATTTTGTTTCAGAATAATTTTAAAATTGTAAAACAAATTTTAATAAAAGCAGTTCCCATAAGACCTATTTCTACATTCTCTATTTCCAATATCTTATATTAGCATATTTGTGACATTAGTGATTCACATTCATATTTTGTTTTTTTAAACATTTATTTATTTTTATTGCAAAGTCAGATATACAGAAAGGAGGAGAGACAGTGAGAAAGAGATTCCATCCAATGATTCACTCTCCAAGTGACCTCAACAGCTGGTGCTGCGCCAGTCCAAAGTCAGGAGCCAGAAACTTCCTCCAGGTCTCCCACATGGGTGCAAGGTCCCAAGGCATTGGGCCATTCTCTACTGCAGGCAGCTGGATGGGAAGTGGAGCTGCCGGGACTAGAACCAACGCACATATGGGATCCCGCAGCGTTCAAAGTGAGGACTTCAGCTGCTAGGCCACTACACCAGGCGCACTCAGATTTTCAATCCAAGCTCTTGCTCCTACCACCCACCAGCAACTAGCATAAAGTGATCAGAATGTGGCATGTGTGTGTGTGTGTGTGTGTGTGTGTGTTCATTATAGCTTCTAGATGTAAAAGAGAACATTTGGTTGTTGTATGTGATACAGTTAATTTAGCTCGATATTTTCCCTCCCACACGCCCTCCTCCAACAGTTTTTACATATTTTGTAACAATAGTTTAGTCCATCAATAACAGCCACAAGTCCATGATTCTGCTATTTAAGTGTATCCTAACATAGATATAGTTTCTTAGTTTGTTGTAGTCCCAATTGTTTATTTTGTCTTTGACTACCTATGCTTTGGGTATCTTTCCTAAGAGGTCTTTCCCAGTGCTTATAATCTTGGAGAGTGCTTCCTATGTTTTCCTCCAATAGTTTGATAGTCTCTAGGCACAGATTTAGGTCCTTGATCCATTTAGAGCTTATTTTGTATAAGGGGACAGGTGGGGTCTTGCTTCTTAGTTCTGCGGGCTGCTATCCAATGGTCTCAGCAGTGTTTGTTGAAGATGTGAGACTTTACCTCTTGGTTATTTTCTAAGCTCCAACCTCAACAACCTAGACAGCAAAAAAAAACCTAGAAGCAAAAAAAAAAAAAAAAAAACCTCCAAAAAGCAGATATAAAAGAAAGCAGATAAAAGTTAAATTTTAAAAAATCAATAAAAGGAAAATTAGACCTTTGAAAATGTTTGTTGAATTGATACATTTCTAGCAAGACTAAGCAAGGAATAAATAAATCATTCATTTCAGGAATAAGCCATGAACTATATAAACTGCTGAAATAAAAATTGTGGAAAGAGATTATTAAAACAGCTGTATGCACACCAAATAACATCTTTGCTGAATGAGTCCTATTCAAAAGCAACCGACCTTTACAAGTTATATCAAATAAGTAATTTGAATAATTCTGTAACTCTTAAACCTATGTGAGAAAGAGTTTGTCTCTGAGGCATGTCAAAAGTCTCAGATCTCAACAGTAAAAATAATAATAATAATAAAAAAGAGTACAATTAGAAATTGGGCAAAGAAAAAATCTGAGTTCACAAGAAATTATAGGTAGTGAGAGAGTACATGGAAAGATGTTCAGTATCTCAGATCTCCTGGAGAATTCATGATTAGATATCATTACATGCCTAAAGGAATAATGAAAACAATTTAAAAGTTATTTTTTTAAATCAACACGCATAACAGAACAATTAAAATAATAAAAAGCAATGAGGACGCCAAATGCTGGTGAAGATTTGGAGAAAGTACATGTCTCATATATTACAGTAGAAATGTAAAATGGCACAATCACTCTGCAAAGTAGCTTGGCAAGTTATTTACAAAGCAAAGGAAACATTTAAATGCACATGTTTTAGTAATAGCAATTCACAGCAGATTGGAAATTGAATATCCGCACAACAAGCTAAGAACAAATATTCATCATCTTTACTTACAATGGTCAAAATCGGAAACAACCTAAATATCATGTAATTAGTTCATGATTAAACAAACTGTAATATGTTTATATCATATAATATTATTTAGCCTAAAAAGAAATGTATCATTGATTTTGCAATAACTATGGTCGATCTCACAAGGATTATTTTAACTGAAAACAAACCCTTACCTGTATGATTTCGTTCACATAACATTCTAAAGTAACAAGGTTATAAGTATAGAAATCCAATTGCAGATTGCAGAGAAGCGACATAGCAAGAGGGACAGTTGTGATTCATAATGAATCTGGCAAGTAATAAAATGACATGGAATCATAGTATACATTATATACTCTTTTTTCCCCCTATTTTTAAAGACTTGTTTATTTTTATTGGAAAGGCAGATATGCAGAGAGAAGAAGATACAAAGAGAAAGATCTTCTGTCTGCTGGTTCATTGTACAAGTAGAGCATGGCCGGAGATGAGCTGATCCAGAGCCAGGAGCTCGGTCCAGGACACCCACGCAAGTGCAGGGTCCTAAGGCTTTGGGTTGTCCTCGGCTGCTTTCCCAGGTCACAGGCAGAGGCTGGAAGCAAAGCGGAGCATCCAGGACAGGAACTGTCCACCTGGGATCCCAGTGGGTGCAAGGTGAGGATTTCAGCCATTAGCCTACCACGTCAGGTCCCTTTCACGCACTCTCAGGACAAGTCTTATTCATCCCTCTCAAGACCCCTACATTACAGAATATCTTGTGAAATATTTTTGAATATGAAAATGTGTATTCCTAAATATTCTGTCTCAATTCCTGGCTAAGTATCTGGAATTTGAAATACAGAATGTTTTTAAAACAAAAAACATGTATGGACTTGAAAAAGAAATGCATCCATAGTATTCATTATATCCTGCTGATAAAATGGCTGTGTAGTGTCTACTAAGAGTCAGTAATCAGTATTACAACACTAACTCAGGAGATAATCCCTGATCTTGATTTTCTTATACACTCTTAATGCGGGAATTGTAAAATTGCAAAAAAATTGCTTTAAAATTTGATAATGTCCAAGTTACATAAAATAAGAAGTGTTGTCTAATAGCAGGCAGACGGACTTTATCCTAAACCAGAAGTTGTTTCCTTAAATGTTTATTTATGTTAATGCACCTATGTGGGGCTACAATCATAGAGGAAGTCTCAAGTATGCATCACCTGAAGACAATGTCCAAAATTATTGGAAATTTCATCATTTGCTTAGGCAATTCAATTATTACACTTCCCTCTACTGTGATGTGATGATTCAGAGTCAAGACAGAGGTAAATTGCTTAAATTCTCAGAATATTAATTTACTCCAAATCAACTATACCACTTATTTAGCAATGTTTTTTGAGGATACAGGGACTCAGCCTAAGATCTGAATCTGCATTGTACAAGCACTCCCTTCCCAATAGATGACTCAACAAGGGTGCAACATCATCTCCGTGAGAGCTAGAGTGCTTACTGAAAACCCTATTCGGGTAAAATGTATCAATTTAATTTTATGATTTACATTAAAAGAAACATCCTAGATCATATTGTGCCATAAAATATTTAGCTGTAAAGTATTTTCCAGGGGCCTGTGCTGTGGTAGTGCTGTATTCCATGAGTGCTGGCTTGAGATCCAGGTACTTCAACTCTAATCCAATTCCCTGCTAACACACCTGGAAAGGCAGTAGAAGATGGCTCGAATATGGGACCCCTGCACCATGTGGGAGACACAGAGAAAGATCATTCCTCTAGGTTTGGGCTTGGCTTAGCCCCAGGTGGTGCAGCCATTTAGAGAGTGAAACACCTCTATCTCTGTCTCTCCTTCTCTCTGTAACTTTGTATCTCAACTGAATAAAATAAATCTCTAAAAATACATATTTTCCTTTTTTTAGATTTTTTTTAAAAAGATTTATTTATTTTCTTTTGTAAAGTCAGATATACAGAGAGGAGGCGAGACAGAGAGGAAAATCTTTCATCCACTGATTTACTCCCCAAGTGATGACAATGGCTGGAATTGACCCAATCTGAAGCCAGGAGCCCAGAGCCTCTTCTGAGTCTTCCACATGGATGCAGGGTCCCAAGGCTTTGGGCCATTCTTCACTGCTTTCCCAGGCCACAAGCAGATATCTGGATGGGAAAAGGGGCTGCCGGGATTATAACTGCTTCCCATATGGGATCCTGATGCGTGCAAGGCAAGGACTTTAGTTGCTTTGCTACTGTTCCAGGTCCCAAAATACGTATTTTAAGGTTAAAGTTAATTTTTGGTTGGACATTTGGTTTAGGGGCTGTGAAGTCAGTTAGGACTCTTCTATGCTACTTCAGAGTGCCTTGGTTTGAGGCCTGACTCCATCTGTGATTCCAGCTTCCTGTGAGGACAGATTCTGAGATCAGCAGGCGACGGATCAAGTATTACCGTCTATTTACCTTAATGGGAAACCTAGATTGAGTTCCAAGTTTGTAACTTTATCCTACCCAAGACAGATCATCACAGTATTTGGGATGTGAACCAGCATTTGGAAGTTCACAGCCTCTCACTATCTGCCTGCTGAATAAATCAAAACCAACGTATAAGAATTAAAGTCAATTACTTCTGCAATTGAATATCACCTGCATTAGTTCATTTTTAAATGAGTTAGGTATAAAGTATGTTTTGAAGATTCTCATTGTACAGTACATATTATTCAATATATGAAATAAAATTATATAATTTTACAGAAACAAATTGCTTATAATTGAACACATTAAGAATCACACCAAGCTACTGGCTTTGCAAAGTCAGGCCTAGCCATTGCAGCCATTTGAGGAATGAGAGAGAAGATGGACACTCTGTCTCTGAAATAAATAAATGCCTCTCTTTTAAAGTTAATATAAGAAGAAAATATTTGAGCAGAACAATAATTTAAAAAAAATATCTGCTGAATGAATACCAAGATAAAGTGCCATGGAAAGCTGGAATTCAATGAGAAGCCACTTGTCTTTTCCACAGTTTCTTCATAGCTGCTTTCATCTCCTCATTTCTCAATGTATAGATGAGGGGGTTCAAGAGGGGAGTGAAAATTGTGTAAAACACAGACAGGAGCTTGTCCACAGAGAACCTGCTGAAAGGCCACACATATATGAAAATGCAGGGCCCGAAGAAGAGAGTGACTACTGTGATATGAGCAGAGCAGGTGGAGAGTGCTTTGCTTACACCACCAGATGCACGCTGTCGGACAGTGAGTAGAATCCCAGCATAGGAGATCAGCAGCAGCAGAAAACAGCTCATGGATAGCAAGCCACTGTCTGAAATCATAAGTATGCCCAAGACATAGGTATCCATGCAGGCGAGCTTGATGACCAAGGGGAGGTCACAGAAGAAGCTGTCTATCTCGTTGGGGCCACAGAAAGGTAAGTTCACAGTGAAAGCTATTTGACTGATGGAGTGCACAAATCCAATAGCCCAAGAAACCAACACCAGTTTAATACAAGTCCACCGGCTCATCATTGACATGTAGTGCAAAGGTTTGCATATGGCCACATATCTGTCATAGGCCATGGAAACCAGCAGCACCATCTCTGCTCCACCAGTAAAGTGCAATAAAAAGATCTGAACCATACATCCTCCAAAGGAGATGAGCTTTTGATCGCTAAGGAAATCAATAATCATCTTGGGCGTGGCAAATGAAGCCAGCCACATGTCCAGGAAAGATAGGTTTCCCAGCAGGAAGTACATAGGGGAAGAGTACAAATGGGAATCAGAAATGACAGTGACCACAATGAGGAGATTGCCCACCATAATGGCAGTATAGATGACAGAAAAGGCTACAAATAATATATTTTGGATATAATGTGATTTGCAAAGTCCTTGCAGCAAAAACTCTGACACTTTGGAATAATTCTGCAGATCCATCATCTCATGTTTCAGACTTGGTTTTGAATCTGTGGAAAAGAAAGAAAATTCTGTCATTTGTGACCAGATCTTTGAAACTATAAAATTAAATAGGGTTACCAGAAACTGAGAGGGAGTGAGAAGACTGATGTGAAGTTATTCAAGGACACAAAGTTTCAGTTGGAAACGAGTATTAAGTTCAAGAGATACTTTGTGTTATGGCAGATTTGGTGAACAATATATATTTGAAAATTGCTAATAAGGTAGATGTCAAATGTTCTCCACATTCACACAAAACATAATTTTGTGCCTGCAACATATGTATGAAATAGTTTGATGTAATTATCCCACAAAGAAAAAAAACATAAAAACATTGTGTTAACATAAGTCTGCGTCATTTCAACTTATCAATTAAAAAATAAAGAGGAAGTAAGTAAGAAGAGAAGAAAAAAGAGAATGAGACAAAAAAGGGGGAGGGAGGAGTGGGCAAGGAGGGGAAAAGTGCAAAAATCAGGTGCTTAAGTTATTATTATTTTTTAAGAATAGTTGCAGGAAGAAAGAGTTGTCTTCAAATATCTCAGGAAACTTTAAAAAGGGTTCATAGAAAATATGTATTATGAAAAAACTACACATGGTTTCAAAATTTTTGTCCTCAAATAAACTTATCTTTTAATTCCATTTTCCACAAACACTTTCAAATGTCACGCATTATTGTATTTATTTTCTCTTGTTTCCATTTTCTCAAGCATGCATAGAACAAAGCGTGCAAAGCACACTGGTGAGTGAGGTAGCTTTGCAGTCGAACACAAAACTACATGCTTAACAGGGCAAGGATGCCTGTAAGCTGAAAGAAAGAAACACTGTATTCTAGATGTAAAGTTCCTTTGGAGAGGATGCATTTATACAAGATCCTTGCCCGATCGTAAATGCCAGCTTTTTTATGGAAATGTCACCATTATGTTATACCATTAGTTATTGAATTAAGTTATGTCACCGTTAAGTTATTGAATGCCACCTCTAATTTCCCCAGACTCTGTCTGTCAGGAAAATTCGATCTAAAGAGTCTAAATAGTGGCTAACTTACATAAATTTAATATAAATATAAATGCACGCCATCAGAGAAACAGTTTAAAATTTCAAGCCATGGAATTCTTTCCATTACCTACTATTCATTAACATCTGAACAAAATATAATTATAAATTGTTCAGACAACATGAATTCGAATGAATTCTTTTATAAAGACTGAGACAAGCTGTAAGTATGAATTGTAATAAAATTCTAGAAAGATTAGGTAAAATAGCTGAGTATAGACTGCTATGGATCAGGTTAACAGAGTGATATATTTTTGTAACTGCAGTGCCGTTTATGTACTACCTTATAACGAGAACATACTTTTACCTTTAAGCTTTGCAGTAAGCAAACCTCCTTCTCACATATAAAGAAAACAATTGCAATGCATTTGGCTATCACATTTTGGTTAACTCAACTAGAAGGAAGATCTGATTCAGGACACTCATATCTTATGATTTAGAATCCAGCTCCAATGCTGTTTCTGAAAGAACACAAGTTCAGATTCCTCCGTAGTGAGCCTTCTCAACAATTTGTTTTCATATGCTGTATTAAGACACAACTCACCTACTGTAAGATACAAATGAACTTAAAATATGAAGGTGGAGATTTTTAGATTTTTACCAAGATTTCCTTTAGTTGCTACTGAATTTTATAATTGTGTTATATTAATACCTTAATTGCAACACTTTTTCGATGATTAAGTGCTAATCCTTCTTAGTCCTCAGTTTTGAATCAGAAGCGAAAGCCGTTGTGAACTCCATGGGCAGAATCACAAAATCAAGAAACTTCAGCTAGTTTACCCTAACATCAACTGGACACACATGAACTAGTCATAGAGAGATCCTGGTTAGTGTTGTTTTCCTCTTTGCTCCCATCAAGTTTCCTAGATAAATTTAAAACAGAACTGAATTGAATTTGGTGCTTTATAAGGACCATATGGTTGGAAATTTGTAACAAAATGGAAAACTCAGGAAAAGACAAATTTTCATTGTCATTGAGCCAAACATGTTGTAAAGAGGCATTGGTGATGGTTGCACAATTCTATAAACACGTTAATAGGTGTTGAAATATAAGCTTAAAATGAGTGAACTTCATGCTATGTAAATTATTTCTCATTCAAACTGATTGTTTAAAAATGTAATAAAATGAGCTCAAATTGAGTTCTAATTTTAGAAAATTCTATGATTTACATCGGCTTTTCTAAAATTATTATGATTGCTAAGCTTGTAATCAGAAAATACACAGACTTTGTGTATTGACTAACATGTTTCCAAATTAAAATATGAGTAAAGTTATAGTTAATTTTAACTGACAAATTAGTGTAACATACTCTAAGAATTTAATGCACAAGATAATAAAATAAATTCATGTTTTTAAAATTATATCTGTGACACAAAGTCACACATATCCTTAAGGTTCATTACTAACCTGAAGTAAAGTTGTTCAGTGATGATCATTCAAATCAGCCAGTTTGTGGCTCACATTTTCTTTACTGGAGTGAAACTTGATTAGTCATAGCTTTGATCTGAGTGAATAAAAATAGCTAGAGAAACACATCACGTTAAGAAGCTAGAGAATTCATAACGTTTGCTTTCATTGCACTTCAGATACGCTTACATGCTTATAAAGTTTCTCTCCCATCAATCTGGAATCCTTTAATAATGGGGCATTCACGTCCAACTACCACAGCAGAGGCTAGGGAATATGCCATCTTAGAGTAGAAATATATGGTGATTAATCATATCTATTTTCCCAGGTGACAAAATAAAAACTTTGAATATATACCAGATTAGCTAAACATACTTGCAAATATTATGGTAACTCAAGCCAAATAATACATATCATTGCCTGGTTAACAGAATCTATTTTTTCTTCAAATAAGCAAATTCTACATCTTTAGTATATACTAAATAATGTTTATTTGCCGTAATATTTTGGAGAGACATTCTTACTGGAATCATTACTTTTACAAGTATTGAAATATTTCCCTTCTCTGAAATTGAAAGGTCAGGCAAAATGACATTTCTTGGTGACTGGGCTACTTAATATAAAACTGACAGTCTTCTGATTATTCAAATCATTTCATCATTTCAGTGACAAAGAATTCTGCTAATGGCTCTTTGTTGATGACAGTTTTCAGATTATCAATAATGATGACATTTACGAACACTCACGTGACATTCATTTGCAAATTTGCTCCATAAGCACAAGCACAGTTATATTTCACCACCAATATCATTCAAATCTAGCAATAAAAAGGAAAAGCCTGAATTTCAGCATTAGCATTTGATCACTGTGTTTCACTTTAAAGAAGTCACAAAAGCTTTCAAAGCTCTTTATTTAAAATGACTTAGATAACAATTGCTGAAGACTTCAGAAGCCAGCTGTAATTGGCTACTGAATGCAGTTATGGTTTAAAATAAAGAATTATAGACTAGTTTTTAGAACCAGCTGAAGGTAATACTTCATTCACAGATAGGAAAGGATATGTTCAGTGCATTGTTCATTTTTGTGTCTCCATGGAGATGTTTCCAGATAGCATAAATAAATGTAAATCATTGAATCTGGAGTAAAGGGGGTTGTTAACCACAGTGTGGGACTTCTTCCTACAGAAGTGGGAATTCTTCTTCCAACTGCCTTCCTACTTAATGTCTGCATCAGCTCTCCTACAGAATGTGGCTTCTCTTGCTGTTAGCTGTAAGCCAGTATGTAAGTTTTTGTTAGATATCTTAGAAACATAAGCCAGGTTCTTGTTAAAATGCCATAGCAGGAGGAGAATCAAATGGCAGAATAGGGTAAGGACACATTTAAACAGATGGAGAATCATTAGCTTGTGTGATGAGAGAGGGCCAATTCCAGAAAATAGGAGAGGACAGGCCAAAGGCAGAGGGGCACCTGGAAACTGATAGACATGAGAGAGCAAATGAGACAACGGGGTGCTGTTGCAAGGACCAGTCAGCCAGCAGCAAGCAGCAATCTGAGCTCCAATAGTGGCCCGTGCTCCAGCCACGTGTGAAAGGAAGTTCATTGAAAGCTCAACAGGTGAACCCAGGAAAAGCAGTTACCTTCCTGCTGGTTTGTTTGCATCAAGTGTCATTTTGAGTAGGGTTGTTAAGGCTATGGGATGGGACTGTGCATGCACTAAGCTGAGAGCAAACTCATTTATAGCTCAGCACATTACATCCTACAGGTTCCACCAAAACAGGTCTGGGTAGCCCTCAGACCTAACAGCCAGCAGAGACAGAACTACACCAGAGGCACATCAAATACTATTTTGTGTGGGGTGACAACGTTTCTTATCAACAGTGAGAAGCACATACAGGAGTTTAAGGAATTTTAAGGAATATGTCACACAGGAAATAGGAACACTAAAACAAAGTTGAATTATTGGAAATGAAGGATGCAATAGAGCAAATTAAAAATTCAGTGGAAATTCTCCATAATAGAATGAATAAGGCAGAAGAAAGAATCTCAGAATTGGAAGATAATTCTTGGGTAAACAATCCAAAAACTTGAAGCAGAGCTGGGTCAAGCTAAAAAAAAAATGTATTCAACAATTAACAGACACTATTAAAAGGCCAAATGTAAGAGACATGGGAGTTGCAGAAGGTAGAGAAAAAGAAGCTGGAATTAAAAATGTATTCAATAAAATAATAAAGGAAAACTTCCCTAATCTGGAATAAAAATTGGGAAACAGAATACAGCAGGGGTAGAGAAATCCTAACAGGGTTGGCCAAAAGTGGTCTGTCTTCACCACGACATATAATAAGCTCTCTCGGTCGAACATAAAAAGAAGATCTTTAAATGTGCATGTGAAAAAATCTTTTGAGTACAGTTATAGGTCAGTAAACGGGGTCGGTAGCACTTCTGGCCGAAATACAACACTCCCACCTGCCAACTACATGGGAGACATGCACTAAACTCACGCTAGCCCATCCTAGCCCAGCCATTATGACCATCTAGGGACTGAAGCAGTAGATGGAAGATCCCTCTTGTTCACTCTATCATTTCATGCTTCTGTGTAGCTCTGGTATTCAACTAAATAAACAAATAAAAAAATTTTTTAAGGAAAAGAAAAAAAAAGAGGAAACAGAAGTTCAGTGTCTTTAGGAATGAACTGATCCTTATCAGCAATGAAATCTACCATCCGACTCTTGCTGTGGTATCAGTAGTCTGAAGCTTTCCAGTGACCAAACACACCTGGTTCCAAAGCTCACCACAGAGGGACACCTAATGGGAACATCTGAGCCTAGGGCTTCTCTGTGTTCATCCTCAGACTCCCTCCTTTTTCGTCTAATGCAAGGATTTACTGCAGGGTGCTGGCCTCCCTCCAAAGGCTAGAGCTCAGGGCTGCCCAGAAGGGACCTGGTCCTCACCCCTGACCATTCTCAGAGGTCTGTAACATGCCACAGCCACACACTTGCAGACCTGCAACTTTTAAAAATTTGTGTATTTTGGTGACCTATTTCTCTGACTTAGGGCGTAGGAATCCCGTGCAGTTTTTCATCAACAGCAGTTACTCCAGCAGATGAATAACATAAGTAATGATGCAGCGGTTCTCACTGAATGAAAGCCAACTTTACATCACTGAGAGAAATATTCCCGAAGTCCAAATTCACAAAACTAACTGCAGAACAGTATTGTTTGGATGTGTGAACCATTCATTGCTGTTTATTTTTAATTTACTTCATTTCAAAATTGAGAAAAGGGTTTCATGAAAGCATTCACAGAATTTAAATTCCCTAATCCTCTAATTTAAATCTTAGGCTAACTATGAATTGACAATGACAAGCTCCCTGAAAGGGCCTATGAATTGTAGAAAACATAAATTTTAATATTTTCTCATGCAAATCTCACTAACCCACAAGTTACCATTGCATTTAAAATTTTTTTTGAAATATTTATTTGTTATTTTTATTGAAAAGTCAGATTTACAGAGAAAAGGAGAGATGAAGATTTTTTGTTGGCTGGCTCAATCCCCAAGTGGCCACAATGGCTGAAACCGAGCTGAGCTGAATCCAGAACCAGGAGCATCTTCTGGGTCTCCTATGCAGGCACAGGGTTCCAAGGCTTTGGGACATCCTCTACTGGTCTTCCTGGGCCACCAGCAGGGATCTATAAGGGAAGTGAAACAGCCAGGACATGCACTGGATCCCATATGTGATCCTGGCAATTGCAAGGGAAGTATTTTGCCACTAGGCTACTATGTTGGGCCCACAAGCAATCATTCTTATCCACATCAGGCAATTAGTCTCCAGGAATGCCTACACCTGGCCTGCTAGTGCTGTGTCACACATCAGTCTTCACACAGCAGGCCAAAGCAAGGTAGAGAGCTGAGCAAATCGAACTAGAGCATAAATCGTGGAATAATCAGAAAGACCTTGTGTTGAATTCTTGCTCATACATTGGACACTGACTATATGAATGGTACTGTGATTAACATATGTACCTATTCTCAGATAGATAGATAGATAGATAGATAGATAGATAGATAAACTTAATTGGAATTCAGAGAAAATAGAGGTTTACATGAGTTTTTCTGAACTATAAAACCAAGTCAGGTTTCCCATTGGTGTATTCTTAGAACATGCCATCTTTTTTGCTATCATAACTCCTGCTTTATAGTATATTTTGTGAAATACTTGAGATTCTAAAAATGTATACTCTTAAGCATTGTCTCTTATTTTGGCTAAGGGTCTAGAATCTGAAAAACAAAATTCTTAAAAATATATATATTACTTGAAAAATAATGTATATCACTGATACTTGTTATATCCTGTTGGTAAAAATGGCTCTGACTAAAGTCCATGAAAAGTCAGTTATTAGTATCACATCAATAACAACTAAGGAAATCAATCCTGAAGGTGATGATGGTTTCCCTTTAACACTTACACTCTTCATCTTTGGCTGTGATCGATTTAAATAAGACCATGTCCAAAGCACCCAAGGAAAAAAAAATATTATTACAGTAGCAGAAAGAGGGACCTAATTCGCCCTAAATAAAAAGTCGTTTACTTCTCCATTTGTTTATGTTTATGTACTTGTGTGGGGCACAGAAAGTCTGAAATATACATCCTCTGATTTATGACAATGTCCAAAATTGTTGGGAGCATCATCATGGGTGTAAGAAATCCAACCATCACTTACTGTCTCTTTGCCTTGATGTTTCAGAGTCAAGCAATTAAAATTTTTTCTTTGAATTCTCTGAACATTTAAAACCAGAAGACTCAGCATAAGATTCAACCACACATTTTTTTAAAAAAAGATTTATTTATTTTTATTGGAAAGGCAAATCAGATTTACAGAGAAAATGGGATACAGAGAGAAAGATCTTCCATTCACTTGTTTACTCCCCAAGTGGTCCCAATGCCCGGAGCTGACCTGACCCAAAGCCGGGAGCCAGGAACCTCTTCCGGGTTTCCCACTCAGGTGCTTTGGGCCATCCTCTACTACTTTTCCAAGGCACAAATGGGGAGCGGGATTTGAAGTAGAACAGCCAGGATATGAACCAGCATCCATATGGGGTCCCAGGGCTTGAAAGTTGAGGATGTAGACAGTTGGGTCAAAGTACCAGGTCCCCAAACACACTTTCATATATGTGACTCACCTTTGAGGCAAAATTAACTCAATGGGCAAAGAAGTGTCTATTGAAAATCTAGTTTGGATCAAGCATACCAGTTTAATAATTTAGTTCTTATTAAATGTAGCATTATAGATCACTTTGAGCCTTAAAATACTTAGTTATAAAATATGCATTTTCCAGCTTAAAATTAGTGATTAAGATGTCGGAACTCTCATTTCCTGCATCAAGAATGCCAGGTTGTGAGTCTTGATTCCATTCCTAATTCCACTTCCTGCTAAGGCTTGTTATGGGAGATGCAAGTTGAGCATAAAACATGATTATTCCCTTGTGTAGTACACATTATTGTATATATCAAATCCAACATGTATATTTTTCATATAATATATGTGCATCCCATATGAGCAGCTGCTCTGTCCTGGCAACTGTACCTAATTTCTAGCTGTCTGCTAATGTGCCTAGAAAAGCAGCAAAAGATGTCCTAAGTGCTTGATTTCGTGTATCCCTTTGAGAAACCCAAAGGAGATTCCTGTCTCCTTGACTCAGTCTGTCCCAGACCCCTACCTCTGCAGCCACTCAGGAAGTGAAATCCTGTATCACCATCCCTTCCTTTCTCTATTAATTCTGACTTTAAATAAATAAGTAAATCTTTTCCAAGATAGAATTACATCAGTAAAATACAAAAACAAATACTTGAGAATAGTAGTAAGAAAATTGTATCCCTTCAATGATTAGGAATATGTTTTGCTGTGCAAAGCTGGAATTCATTGAGAAGCCACTTGTCTTTTCCACAGTTTCTTCATAGCTGCTTTCATCTCCTCATTTCTCAATGTATAGATGAGGGGGTTCAAGAGGGGAGTGAAAAGGGTAAAAAACACGGACAGGAGCTTGTCCACAGAGAACCTGCTGAAAGGCCATGCATAAATGAGAATGCAGGGCCCAAAATACAGAGTCACGACAATGATGTGTGCAGAGCAAGTGACGAGTGCTTTGCTTACACCACCAGATGCACGCTGTCGGACAGTGAGTAGAATCCCAGCATAGGAGATCATCAGGATCAAAAAGCAGACTACAGACAGCAAGCCACTGTCTGAGACCACAAGTATATCCAAGACATAGGTATCCATGCAGGCGAGCTTGATGACCAAGGGGAGGTCACAGAAGAAGCTGTCTATCTCGTTGGGGCCACAGAAAGGTAAGTTCACAGTGAAAGCTATTTGACTGATGGAGTGCACAAATCCAATAGCCCAAGAAACCAGCACTAACCTGAGAAAAGTCTGCCGGCTCATCATTGACATGTAGTGCAAAGGTTTGCATATGGCCACATATCTGTCATAGGCCATGGAAACCAGCAGCACCATCTCTGCTCCACCAGTAAAATGGAAGAAAAAGATCTGAGCCATACATCCTCCAAAGGAGATGAGCTTTTGATCGCTAAGGAAATCAATAATCATCTTGGGTGTGGCAAATGAAGCCAGTCCAATGTCCAGGAAAGAAAGATTTCCCAGCAGGAAGTACATAGGGGAAGAGTACAAATGGGAATCAGAAATGACAGTGACCACAATGAGGAGATTGCCCAGTATAGCAGCAATATAGATGACAGAAAAGGCTACAAATAATATATTTTGGATATAATGTGATTTGCAAAGTCCTTGCAGCAAAAACTCTGACACTTTGGAATAATTCTGCAGATCCATCATCTCATGTTTCAGACTTGGTTTTGAATCTGTGAAAAAGAAAAAAAATAATTCTGTCATTTGTGACCAGATCATTGTAACTAAAGAAAATCGTATTAAGTGCAATAAACTAGACCACAAAAAAATATACCCTCTGACTTCACTTTTATGTGGAATTTTCAAAAGCCAAACTTTAGAAAAGTAAAATAGGATTACCAGAAGTTGAGGAGTGAGAAAACTGGTGTCAAGTCATTCAAGAAAACAAAGTTTCATTAGGAAAGGAATATTAAGTTCAAGAGATGCTGCACATCATGTTGACTATACGTAATAAGGCTTCAATGTATATTGTAAAACTGTTAAGAGAATACAATTTTAAAGTTCTCACCATGCACACAGAACCATAATATAGTGGTGTAGTGGGTTAAGCCGCCACCTGCAAACCAGAATCCTGTATCAGTGCTCCACTTCTGCTCCAGCTGCTTGCTAATGGCCTTGGAAAGCAGCACAATATGTCCTGGTGCTTAAGCCTCTGCATCCATGTGGAAGACTGAAAAGTGGATCTTGGCTCCTGGCTTTGGCCTAGCTGTTCTCCTACCAGTGTGGCCTTTGGAAAAATAATCAGGGGATGGAGGATCTCTCTTCCTGTCCCAACTCTTTGTTTCCAATAAATTACTAAATCAATCTTTTAAAAATGTTAATAAACACAATTCTGCACTTTAATATATATTCTTTTGTTTTAGATTTATTTATTTTTATTACAAAGTCAGATATACAGAGAGGAGAAGAAACAGAGAGGAAGATCCTCCATTGATTCACTCCCCAAGAGAGCCCAACAGCCGATCCTAAGCCAGGAGCCAGGAACTTCCTCCAGGTCTCCCACATGGGTGCAGAATCCCAAAGAATTGGGCTGTCCTCAACTGCTTTCCAGACCACAAGCAGGGAGCTGGATGGGAAGTGGAGCTGCCGGGATTAGAACCAGCACCCATATGGGATCCTGGCATGTTCAGGGTGAGGACTTTAGCTGCAAGGCCACCCCGCTGGACCCGTGCAATATATAGTCTAAATAGTTTGATTTGGCAACTTCATAATGAACACATATATCAAAACATCATATTTGATAAGATATATATGTATATCACTTCAACTTTGCAATTTGAAAACAAAAAGCAAGGAAGAAGAGAGCAAGAAAAAAATAGATAGAGAAGTAACACAGTGTAAAGGAAAAAGGAGGAGCGAGAGAGAGGAGAAAAGAAAGAAAAATGAAAGGAAGGAAGGTGGGAACAAAGGATGGAAGAATGGAAGGAAAGATAGAAAGAAAAAAGGGAAGATGAGGGAAGCAACTTAGGAGAGTGGGAGGAAGATGTAAGCAAGTAATGCCTGTCAAAAGTCGACGCAGGAAAGCAGTCAACAAGTAATTTAATATAGTTTTTAGTCTTAAGATAACCTAAAATATAGTATTTGGTAGATTATAAACAGCCCATGTCAATATGTGTTTTCATCACTTCCGTGCATTTGGGAAGACTTTAGAACAGATGAAAGGGATAGGAACATTTTTTTCTTCTTTCCATGGACTTTATTTGATAAAATGCAGAAACAGTCAAGTGCAGAGGCTGAAACAAACATCCCAGGAGGACATCCAAGTAAGGGGAGAAATTACATGCGGAATAGCAGCTTTAATCTATCGAACTACGTAATAATTCTTTTATTATCTACATCAATTTTAAAATAATCTTAAAACTCCAAAACAGAAAAAATAAAAATGGTAGTCAAACATATTTATTTTAAGAAAGGGTAAGATAACAAAAAGATTACTTCAAGTATCTACTGGGACTCCAAAAGAGAAAAAGATAAAAAAGAAAAAAAAGTGCTCATGGAAAATATGTGTTCTGAAAAAGCTATGCATAGATTTCAGAATTTATGTCCCAAAATAGATTTACCTTTTAATTCATTTAATTTTTAAATGGACATCGCACAGTATTATGTTTCTCTTTGTCCTTCCCTTTTCACTTACTCAGGCACATGTAGAACCAAATCTGTAGACATTTGGATGAATGACTGTAGCTGCGAGGCTGAACATCAACCTGATTTAAAGGGAAAAGGCTCTTTTTAATCTAAATAAATAAATAAATAAATCTATATTCTGGTAATTTTGGAGTAAAACATTTATATACGATACTTCCCAGATCTTAAGTACAAGTTATATAAGCTTAGCCATTTTATGAAAATGCCACCATTTTGTTTTATGTGAGTTATACAATGCCAGTGTTAATAGTCTCAGATAATGTCTTCAAGAAAATGTTGATCTAATGAACAGCACAGTAACATATTATTTTAAATTAATTGCTCATTTTTGTTATCAGGGAGGACAAACTACAGTATCAAGTCATGAAAACTTCCCATAATCTGCTGTTCAATACAATACGGGAAAGACATAATCAGAAAAATTTCATGTAGTTTGAATCTGACTGAGTTCTCTTGTAAAATATTTGAGAAGTCAGGAAATGAGCTGTAATCAAATTCTATAGAAAAAGAGGTAAAACGAAATTATAAGCTGATATTTGTCAAACTAACAGTAATATATTATTAATATTTAATTGTATTACATCTTATACATTACGTTATAAAGAAAATATACCTTCACGCTTATGATTTTTAAGGAAATCTATCACCAATAAGAACAATTACAAGGCATCTTGTTTCAATGCTTTTGAGTAAATGAATCAGAAGGAAGATCTGTTTCAGGATATTAATTTCTTATCATGATTTGAGATAGATAATGTTTCCTAAAGGGCAAAAGAATTAAAATTTCTTCCAGCCCTCTCAGTAGATTCATTTTCATAGCACTTTAATAAGGTACAATTTACCCATCATAAAATTCAAATGGATTTGAAATGTAAAATTACTGAGTTTTTTACATTTGTGTCTAGGTGTGTCATTATATTTCTTTTTATTATTTATGTATTTATTTCATGATTCATAGGCTTTGGGATCTCCATTCCCCTTTCCCCAAATCCCAATCACCCACTAATTTCCCTTATATTGTTACAATAGTATAGTCTTTATATTTTTAGAGATTAATTCTTAATACTTGCTTTGCAGTCCTGACCACCTCAGGTATTCACAGGAATTCTCCTAGAAGTATTTAAGTTTTCATTATTCTTACACATTTGTCTATTCGTTCACTCACTCACTGTTTTTATCTTGCTTCTTCTGATAAAGGAAACAATCAATATAAAGGTAAATAAATCAATTACTCTGGGTTTTATATGGTTGGCCAAACCACAAATCTTTACTGCTACTTTTCTTTCATCTTTACTTGATTGCGTTTGGATTAAGAAGCCACATATTTAATTCATTTAGAGATTCATTATTTATAAATATAAAGTACATGTAAGAATTACATTTGAGGACCTTTCAACATGAGTCAGACTTGTACCTATGCACTAACCTGGCAGGAAAGAGTATATTCACAAATATACATGAGTGATGGATACAATTTGCAAGCTATTTTTTTAAATTCCAGATGAAATAAGGAATTATGTAGAGGGTCCATTATTAGTTTTTAAAATGTATTTTGACATTTTGGATTAGCATGAAGTAATTACATTGTTAAGGGATTCAATGTTGACTTTCAAATACATACATACAGCAGAAATTGCCTTTATTAGGCAGCCAACCTTTAAACTGAAGCCCCAATCTTCTCACTAAAGAGAACATATTTCACACATATTTCATAGAATTTTGAACAAAACTCTTCATGAGCAATTTTATGCAAAATATATAGAATATCCTTCATACAATGACTTTTAACTTAGTCTTTATGAAATTGAAGAACATACATGAAAGAATAATTTCAAAAGACTTCTACAGAAATGAAGTAGTCTTCCAGATGTGAAATATTTCAATCATGTAAACTTGGTATAGGGATACAATTTTCAAAGCCATAGGAATTAATTATTTGTCTGAGGAACCTCAAAGAGCACACATCTCAACCAGGCTTTTTAGGATAATGAGGACTCAAATTTACTTTAATTCCTCCTGAAATCTTATAAATGCAGTATAATAGGACCTTAATTAAAACTCTTTTTAACACTCTTTGGACCTGTAGTCTGTGTCTAAGGCTAGAAGTCATTGTAGCTGCAATGAATGTGATCACAAATAAGGAACCTCAGTAGATTCAGTTAGAATACCTTGACTCTGAACTAGCATACACATTACAAGTCACAGAGCTGCACTGTTAATGGTATTCTTTTCTTTCATTACTCTCATACTAAACATTTTTCCAGGTCAATCTAGAGCAGAACTGAATTTCATTTAGTATTTCATAAAGATTAGGTGAATAGAATTTTTACATAATTAAATTTAACTCTCAAGAGAAGACTATAAGGGAAATTTTAGCTAACGAGTCACAGATGTTCTGAGATGCAGTCTTGGTAATGTTTATAGATTTTGAGTAATATACTAAAAGCACTCAATTATAAACCTAAGATGCGCGAGTTTCAGGCTATGTCAATTATTTCTCTTCCAACTGAATGTTTAAACATATAATAAAATATATTGAAATCAAGTTCTAATTTCAAAAATCGTCTTGCCATTTACAAAGGTTCTTTAAGTAATGCATGAATGTTAAAAATGCTGTAAGAAAACGAGTTTACATTTGTCTATTAGCTAATTATATGTTAAAATATAATGCAAATATGACTACCAATGAGAAGATTTAATTTTAACTGACAAATTATAATGCACTCCAACCACTTAACCTGCAAGTTCTTACAATAAGTGTTTCTTAGCATTGTGTCTTTGAGTCAAGTTCACATATATCCCCGTGGCTCTTTACCCACCTGGAGTTAAAATGCTCATTGATGACACTTCAAATTAGCCGATTTGTATTTCACATGTAGTACATTGGAGTAAAACTTAGAAATATATATATTTACACCAGAAATGATTTAATCATTGCTTTGTTCTGAAGGTTGAGAAACATATCTGCTTTAGAAACTAGAGAATTTCTGACTTGAGCTTCCCTTGAATGTAAGATATACTTACATGCTTATATATCTTCTCTCCCATCAAACTGGAATCCTTTAATAATGGGACATTCGTATCAATTTTCACAGCAGAGACTAGGGAATAGAGCAGAAATATGTGCCAATTAATCATATTCATTTTCCTAAGAGACAGAGAATAGGATTTTAAGAGATTTACCAGATTAACTAAATATATCTTGCAATTATTTTAGTAATTCAAGTAGAATAATAAACATCATTATCCAGTTAATAGAATATAAAGTGTGCCTTTTTGTTAAATAATCAAGTTAACTGTAACATAATTAAAATGTAGTTAAAACTGTTGGAGAGCTGTTCCTACTGGTATTTCATCTACCAGTGGCAAAGTATTTCCCCTCTCTGGATTTGCAAGATCAGGCAAAATGCCATTTCCTTCTGACTGAGTCACTTAATACATAAAATTGACAGTCTGCTGATTTTCCAAAAATCATTTGAGTTGATGAAAGCTCCTCCTGCCTCAGTGCTGAGGACCAATATCTTAGAACGTTGTGATCACAGATCATCACATTGACAACTAATTACAGGACACTCTTTTCCATATTCTCTCTGTAAGCACAACTAAAACTGCAATCTCACCACTGAACCTTTAAGTCTAGTAATAATAATAAAAAGAATAAAGCGTTAATGTCTGCACTAGCAGTAGATAACCATGTTTCATTTGTAAAATGCCACAAAGCTCTTTCAAAGTCCTGTTTGTGTAAAATGATTTAGATAATGAGTGCTAAAGAAAGACCACAGAAGTAAGTTATAATTTCAGAATAATTTTTTTTTTGCAAAAATGCCATCACTGTATAAAATAAAGAAATATAAGCATGTTTTTAAAGATTTATTTTTAAAGATTTATTTATTTATTTGAAAGGCAGAATTACAGCAAAGAGAGATGGGAGAGAGAGAGAAAGATCATCCATCCACTAGCTAACTACTTAAGTGGCTGGTCTGAAGTTAGGAGCCAGGAACTTTTTCCAGGTCTTTCATGTGGGTGTAGTAGCCCGAGTGTTTGGGCTATCCTCTGTTGCTTTCTCATGTGTATTCATAGGGGGCTGGATAAGAAGTGAAACAGCCAGGACTTGAACTAGCACCTATATGAGAAGATGGGACTATAGTAGGGGCTTTATCTGCGACACTGCAGCACCAATCTTGAAATAAAGCTTTTTTTAAAAAATAAAAATTCCTCCTCTGTGTGACAGCCCCATCACTAATACAGGAGGGTTCCAGTTTCCCTATATCCTTGTCAACAATTGTTCTTATTCCTATATATAATATTTGTCATCTTAGTGGGTACAAAGTGATATCTCATTAGACTTCATTTGCGTCTCCCTATGAACTAACGATGTAGAGCTTCTTTGTATGTACTTGTTGCTCATGAGTACATCTTCTTTGAAGAAATCTCTAAGTATTTTGCCCACTTCTAACCTTTTGTTGTTGTTTAGTTGTAGTTCTTTATATATTTGTTTGCTCATCAGAAGATCTGTGAAAATTGACTCCAGAAAATCATTTTAACTAGATCACCTTCAGAAAAAAAAAAAGTATTATGACTGGGAGCTAAAACTTAGGCCAACAGATGTAACAATTATTCTGTATACTAAGCTAGCCAAATCAGTTAAGGAGTGTAGGTCACTATGCAATGAATAGGATAGGATAGGATAGCATAGCATAGCATAGCATAGCATAGCATAGCATAGCATAGCATAGCATAGCATAGCACAGGACAGGATAAGATGGATGGGATGGGATGGGATGGGATGGGATGGGATGGGATGGGATGGGATGGGATGGGATGGGATAAGACAGTACAGAACAGAATATGGGAGATAAAACTCAGGAAAAGGTGCTCACAGAGTGTAGAGTTCCCGCAGTCACAAGCTGCAGGCATCTACTTTCTGTCCTGTGAGCTTCTGCAAAGAGAGAGCTGCTGGTCCCTGAGTCATGCACCTCAGTTACGGAAGGGGAGAAATTCAGAGTTAGATGGGCACCCTGCCCTCCTCCAGCTCAAATGCGTTGTCACAATGTCAGTGGAGACTGGAATTCTTCCTCTGACAAAACCCATTATAGGCATGAGGGGAACCAAACTTCCCAGTCTGTGCTGCTGGTGACTGGGCATCCTGTTGGGGGAAGGTAGAGAAGCAATGTGTCCATTCACTGAGTTAAGTACGCACTATCCCCACCAGCTCAGCATAGACTATAAGTATCTTCCTGAGACGACATCACCAGTAGAGCACAGGCTTTTCCAAACTCCTGTCATCTTGCTCTGGGAAGCTGCCCTCCTCACCAGCTTCCAGCCATGGAGGTGTTGGTGGGGTCCATAAGCTGTTGTGCGTCTGTACAATCTTTGTTACTCCATGGAATCTCTCTTCTTTCCACAGGTTTTATTGAAAACATCTCACCAACTATTCCCTGGACTGCAGGACCTCCTCTGTGTTTTTCTGGTGTTCCGTGATTAAAATCAGTATCATCTTGGAATCTCACAAACTATCTTTTGGTTCAAATCATCCTTCACTATTGACCTCTCTATATTTTTCATTTCCTCATGATTTTGTTGCAGTATGTTTCATGAGTCCAGAAATTTGTTAATATTTTCTATTTTTAATCTGCTGTCATATAGTAGTTCTGCATAACTAGAATTTTGAGATGACATTTGCAAAGCTTCTACTTTATTCGTGAGTTTATTGATTTGTGTTTTTTAAGTTAGTCTGAATTGAACCATTTGCGAATTTTGCTTAATGTTTTTTTTTTTCAAAAAACAAAATTTCTGGTCTCTCGCTCTGGCACAGCGAGTTAAACTGCTTGCTGCAATGCTGACCTCCCACATGGCAGCCAGGTGTAATTCGGGCCTCTACACTTCCAATCCAGCCTTTGCTAATGAGCCGACCTAACATGGGAAAGAAAAAAGACCAAGACTTTGGATGTGCAAAACACTGCTCTGACATTAGCCTGTGTCTGCAAGAGGGATGAGGGAAGTGGGAGTTTTATTTAAGAAATGAACGTTTTTGTGGGTTGAGTGAGGAAAGAAATGTAGAAGCAAGTCATGGAAGCAAACCCGTGTTTACACATCAAAAGTCTTGTCATAGCTCCTTAAACTTGGTTATGGGTTCTGATCCCTCCCAGAGGCAGCTTAGGGGAAACTTCCCTCTGCCCCTACACCAAGGAGGCTTTCAGGTGCAATGTGAAGTTCTGAGGGGAATCTCCTGGATTCCTTCACACTTGGAAGCCCTCCACCCAGCAACATTCCAGAAAGGCATGAAGAAAGAGAAACATTGAGCCTGTACCCAAATCCTTACATACTGCAGCCTGAAAGAAAATTAGTCACTGTGGCTCTTTGAGATGCCTCCCTGGTCTGTCAGGTGTCCTGTCTTCACTAAACTGGGTTAATGTGCTGACAACTGCTCTCTGTCTCCTGTCTGAATTCTTTCTTAAATGAAGACAAGAATCTAAGATCACTCAATCATTCTCCAGTTACAGAAATACTTTCCTGAAATAAAAATGGTTATGTTTTGCTCCAATTTTTATCCATCTCCAGTAATTTTTTTAAAAAGATTTATTTGTTTTCATCTATTGAAAGGCAATAGGAGAGATAGACACTTCCACATGTATTTGTTCACTCTCCAAATGCTAGCAAATGCTAGTTGGGAATTGAATCCACTTATATTCAAGGATACAAACAGACATTTTTGCTCTATAATGTTGTGTATTTATGTCTATCTGTATATCTGATGTAAATGTATGTTTCTGGTATCAGGTTTTCTCTAAGAACACTCAAGAGAGGACTTGCTTGTCTGTAGGTTATACATATATTAAAATGCATTAAATAATAAATTGTTCTTAGAATAAGTTTACCTTCAAATCAATACTACATACAATTCTGTATTAAGCTATTGTTGCCATCAATATCAATAATCTAACCTGACGCTTTTGTCCTTTTCATAAGTCACATTTACTTTTTTAAATGTTTATTTATTTTTATTGGAAAGACAAATTTACACAGAGAAAGAGACAAAGAGAAAGAGCCTCCATCCGCTGACTAACTCTCCAAATGATTGCAATGCTCAGAGCTGAGCTGATAATAAGCCAGGAGCCAGGAGCCTCCTTTGGGTCTCTCACACAAATGCAGGATCCCAATTATTTTCTATAAAAAATGCCATTTATTTTTAACCAGTCTGTCTTGTTTTTTATGGAAGAGTTTAATTCTTACTAATGATTAGTAGGTTGTCATGTTCACTAAAAGTCCGAAATTAGTTATGGGTAGAAAGTAGTTGTGAGAATTTGCTTTGGTAGCGGTAGAAAGACTGTTAACTTGATTAGCTCTTTGGAAGTTACAGAAGTTAAAACCACTTAGCATGAATGGAATTGGGAAGACTCCGGCTCACCTGAGTCAATTCATGTTCCTAGTGTTTACTGTCTTATTTGAAATAACGGAGAGAAATGGAGGAAAATTATTATCACTAGGTGGCGTATGACCCCACTTGTATGTTTGTATCAGGTTGATTGGTGTGTTTTGAAGTTTAGTTTATTTTTTTATTTATTTAAAAGGAAGAGGGGGGTTAAGGAGAGAGAAACACACATGCACACATGCACACTCACACATGCACACACACACGCACACACGCACACAGAGTATCTTCCATCTTCTGGACCAGGTTGTATCCAGGAGACAGGAACTCTGCTCAGGTCCCGCACATGAGTGGCAACGCCCAGCAATTGAACTATCTGCTAATCTCCAGAGTGCATATCAACAGGAAGCTAGCTCAGAAGCAGAGGCAGGATGGAATACCATCATGCCAAGTGGTGGTCTCAAACATCCACCCCCAGATTCACTTTTTAGTTTTCTTATACCAACTGATAAATTCACTTCTATAATTGCAAATGCTAATAATGTCTCCATCAAAATCAGGTACTATCCTAAATAAGCCATAGATTGCAGATTTTAAATGCTAAGCTTCATTTTTCTGAAAAATTGCCATTGTCTACTGTGTAAATATATAAAAATACAAAATTTTTCCTTGTTTGAGATAATTGTTTCAGAGCTTTTATGGTAGGTATTGATTTTTTTTCTTTATCTTTCATGAAAATAAATTTCAGAAAAATAGGTCCTAAACTTGTCCTGAGGTAAATATAAATTAAGATGTAAAAAATAAGAGAAAACATAAGCTTATCCTAGATGAAACATTATAAGGAAAGCCAAAGATAATCAATTAAAACTAATTAGATTTTTCTATAGTGACCAAAATACGTTACAAGGTTTTTGCATTTCAGAAATAACAAAAAATAATACAATATAAAATGGACTCACTAGAACTAAGAACAATTCACATGTTTTGTGTGTTTTAGTATGCAATAAAAAATTGAAACATAATTGCATGCAATGAATTAAAATAAATTATAGTGTGCAATAAGACTATATAGTCAAAATAGTATTTTTCTTTAAAACACTTTATAAAGGATATAGCCACTTATATAACTACATAACTGTAGCCACGTAGGGCCCATAATTCTTGGTAAGTTACTTCTTTTTAACATAAATGAATACCTGAATGAGAGAAATCAAGATATTTTGAGAAAATAAATGATTGTACCCATGTATATAGTTTTTAAAATATAACAGACACATTAATTATAGCAACTTTCTCTTGGGTAAATCTCAGAATCATTATACAAAGTGAATGAAGATATTTACAAAAGACTATCACATGACTACTTAAATGACAAGAGAAACTCCAAGAACAAACACCACATTGCTAGTGTCAGATGCACAAGATCTGAAGGCTAGGATGACTGCAAAGCGATACAAGGGGGTCTTTGAGTGATAATTGTGATGGTTACAAAACTAAACACATTTGGCAAAATTTCCATAAGTGTGGACTACAGGGAATATTTTTTGAGTTATAAAGCATACTTGACATGATACAAAATATTGATTACAGGATTCCCTGACGTGTCACCCTTTCCCTTCTTCTTGGAAGATCTGAACCAACTTATGCACAGTCAGGAAAGAGAAGACGCAGATGTTTGTTTATACTGGTAAAATGTATGAACTTGCAATCCTTCCCCTGGATTTTGACCCTGCCGCCCATCCCGAGAGACACGTTGCAGAACAAAAGCTTCCCTGGCAGAGCCAAGGGTGACTCTAAAGTGTTCATGGTCCCGGGAAGTGGGGAATCCCTGGGAGGAGGTTTAAAATGCATTGCCAAGCCTGCCCCTACTGGGTAGGTTCCAGCCTGAAGGGAGTCGCTACTCTGAAAGAACCCCACAAAATGCTAAGGCCACAAGTCTGGTCTCTTTTCCAAATTTCAGTAGTCTCAACTCTCACCCTGTTCTAGATCCCTGTCCTCTGAGCTCTTTTGGAGTATCTTCACATCCTGTAAGATAGTCCTATTAATGCCATTACACAGTAGTAAATTGGATTTGTTTTGTCCATCCATACATTTTCTCACTCCTTAGTTATATACGGTAATATTTTTGAAGCTCACTAAATATAAAGAAAGGTCGTAGGTACTGTGCCTATGGTGAATCAGTCAGTAAAACCTAATATGCATTTACCAGTGCTTACTCAGAAAATGGACTTTTCTTGCTCAAGGCACTCATTAACCAATCATTGGGGCAAATAATATGTGAGCTATATCATCTGTACATATTCTAAATGCATATTTCTATTAAGAACAAAAATAGCATCATTCATCTTCAAGAATTAAAGGCACATTCAAACATTAATAAAAGAAGCATATAAATAAGGCTCCACAGATGAAGAAACTAAATCACAGGAGATTTATTTATATTTGTAATTTGCATGAAAGTAATTACGGTAGAATTTAGCTGTGTATCAGTCTGACTGTAAAAATTTAGCCTTTAAAATTCACACATATGAAGAGAGATTCACTTTTTAAGCATTGTACCAACCATTTCATTATACAGAACTTGAAAGACAGCAGTGACTCTCTCAACGGCATCCAAGCAACAGACTGTGTTTGTGTGGAAATGTCATCTAAAAAGTGTGCTTTGAATTTATATGCCGAGACCTTATTTTCTTAATGGCTGATTTTACTTCTTGATTTCTTAATGTATAAATGATAGGATTTAGGAGAGGTGTAAAAATTGTGTAAAACACAGAAAGTATCTTGTCCACAGAGTACCTACTGAAGGGCCACACGTAGATGAAGACACAGGGAGCGAAGAAGAGCGTCACAACCGTGATGTGGGCAGAGAGAGTGGAGAAGGCCTTCGAGGATCCACTCGCAGCCCGGTGCTTGACCGAGAATATGATGACCGTGTAGGAGATAAGCAAGAGGATGAAGCAGACCAGGGACAAGAGGCCACTGTCAGCAACGACCAGGAGCTGGAGGACATAGGTGTTCTTGCAGGCAAGTTTGATCACAAGGGGAAGATCGCAGAAAAAGCTGTCTACAACATTGGGGCCGCAAAAGGGCAAATTTAACATGAAGGCCATCTGACTAGACGAATGGACAAATCCCACCGCATAGGAGGATAGTAACAGCCCCACGAGCACCCGTGGGTTCATGATGGTCATGTAATGGAGAGGTTTGCATATGGCCACATACCTGTCTATTGCCATGGCTACCAGCAGCATCATCTCACTGCCACCCAGAAGGTGCATGAAGAACATCTGAGAGTAACACCCCCACCAGGAGATGGTCTTCTGTTTTCGGAGGAAATCTGCAATCATCTTAGGAGTAGCAAAAGAAGCCAGGATCATATCAATACAGGACAGATTGATGAGCAGAAAATACATTGGTGTATGAAGGCGTGAGTCAAAGGCCACGGTGACCAAGATGAGAAGGTTTCCCAACACAATCCCCACGTACACCAGAAAGAATCCCAGGAAGAATAAAATCTGAAGATTTTGAGACTTGGAAAGTCCAAGCAAAATAAATTCAGATACCACTGAATGATTTGCTCTTTCCATATTGCCAGCTTTATTCCATAATTTCCAAAATGAGAGAAAATAAGGAGCAAGCAAATTGTGGTTACTGTAAAGAAAGGGTCACACTGTCCTTTTTTGGCTACTGGATGAAGATATTTGAACTTACAAGCAATGATTATTTCTTGCAGAATTTTGTAAATCAGTGATTTCTTGAGTAGATCAATAAAATTCAAGCTATATGTTTCTGAAAGACAAAGAAAATTTTTAAAAAGAGTGTATGAAGACACACATGTGTGTATTGTGATCTTGGAATTAGAAGCCCTCCGCACAACAGCTGACTGAACTATCTATGCATTACGCAACATTGGGCAAGCAGCTGAACAGCATAGCCAATGCCTCTGTGTTATAATCATTTCTGTGAATAAGATAACAATCTTAGCAGATTCTGTGGTCTCACAAGGGTATGATTTTTAAATAACAAGAAAATATAGCCAGGATTTTCAAGAACCACATTTTGAAACAAACATTGATAAAGAAATGTGAATCACAGCCCGGGTAATTTTTTAAATTATTATTTATTATTGTTTCATGATGCAGTTCCATAAGCTCTGGGATTTCCTGTCACCCTCCCCTAATCTCCCTCTCCCTATTGATTTCACTTATAGTATTACAATAGGTGGTTCTTGAACAGTTGAGACCAAAGATGGATCCTCAGTGAAACAGTTCAAAATATCCTGAGTAATTACATTTATATACATACACAGTTTATTCATCAGTTCCATTAATCACATCAATCATTTCCCCTTTAGACAAGGAGTACAAAAAGTAGTTGAAAGCTCACATCCAAATGTAAACGGATTTGCCATGCTCAATGACATTCACTTATTCACTTATTTTTGAATTGCTGAATAGGTGATAATTCTGACTAGTAATTTGTCATAGTCTCTAAAACTACTTGACTTGAAAGAGCACAAGGTAACTAATTTACATTGGTGAAACAGAGTTTGTTTAGTGACATATTTCTTTATGCCCCATGCTTACTGCAAAATTTGTTCTACAGGCTCAATTTTTTTAAAAGTGCTTTCACTTCTAATAACTTCAGAGTATCCGGATTTATACAAAATGGTTTTGGTATTTAAAGTATAGTTATGTGTTGACCCATAGTTACTTACCAGGCAAAGGAGAACTTCGTGAAAGGGTGCCTTTGTGAAACGCAGGGAAAGCCTCACCGCTGCTCTTCCTTTATGCCTGTCAATTTATTACAACGTCTCTCCCAATCACCAGCAACAGAAAGGAGTCACAGGCTTTGTACTCCGAGTCTTCGCGATAATCCCATGGGAATATCTATCCTATGGGGCTGGATTTTCTTCCTTAATCATTTTGTACTCTGAAAAACTTGGTTTAATGTAAAATATTATGTGAAATATACAGCTATTCATTGTCATGTCTAAGAAGTTATGGCTCCTTTTAGTTTTATGTTTAATATTTTAAAGACCCATATTAATACCTATTTTTAATTAAGCTTTTTAAACTTTATTTATTTATAAAATAATTTTCATATGTGCACAATACATTTAATATGCATTTAACATTTGAAATGTAGTCAAAATCATAATAAAGTATATGTGGAATGAATAAAATATATAATTCACATTCAAGATTTATATTAAAACTAGCTTTAAACCAAAATTAACAGAAAATACTAACTTGAAAATATTTAAATTGTCAAGTTGAACATTCATGCATTGTTAAGAAAATAAGTTTTTACTAATTTTTTTATTGTCTTCTTTCAAATTTTAATTAGTTTTTAGCAGATTCAATGTAATTTTTAGATGCAATTCTTTTTTTGGTTTGGTTTTTAATTAATTACATTTCATTTTATGACACAGTTTCAGAGGCTCTGGTACAAATGTTTTAAAAGTGTATATTTTACTAGACTCAGCATGATGACGTAATGATTTGACCTTCACCTTGCATGCGGGATACCATGTGTCCACCAGTTCATATCCCAGCTGCGCCACTTCCCATCCAGCTTCCCACTTGTGGCCTGGGAAAACAGCCACGGATGGCCCAAAGCCTTGAGAGCCTGCACTTGTATGGTAAGAAGCTCCTGACTCCTGGTTTCAGATCAGTTCAGTTCTGGCCATTGTTGCCATCTGGGGAGTGAACTAGCGGACAGAAGTTCTTTCTCTCTGCCTCTTCTTCTCTGTGTATATCTGCTTTTCCAATAAAAATAAATAAATCCTTTAAAAAGTATATGTTTTTCTTTAACTTACTTTTTCAGAATCAGGTCATTTATGCTAATAAGAAAACAATTACACATTACAGAAAGGTAGCTTAATAGACACTCTTCTTAATGGCTGCTTGACTAGCTTCCCAGAAAAGCAATACACACATTATTATAGTATGCTTGGATATAATGTGATGTGATATGATGTCTGTGAATGTTGTGTGCATATGTATGACTGTTGTAGGCTTTAGTGTGTTTATAGTTAAGCTTTTTTTTAAAGACCATATTTTGTGGCATGCATTGAGATGCATCAAGTTAAGTTGTTGCTTGGAATATCCCACTTCTTATTAAAGTGACTGGAATGAAGCCCCATTTTTGCTGCTGAAGTAGCATCCTACTAACACAGATGCTAGTAGGCAACAGATAATAGATAATCTGTGGTTCCCAGCCATCCATAAGGGAATGCCCAGTGGAGTTCCTGGCACCTGGTTTGATACAACACAGTCCTGGTTACTGTTGGCGTTTTGGGTGAGAATTAATGAATGAAAAATCCCTTTCGCTTTCTTTGCCTTTCAAATAAGTAAAGAAACTTTTAAAATACTTTGGTTTTCATTTTATACACAACATATTTTCACTGAGTTTTAAATAGTGTATTAAAACGCAGTTGTATTCTTAATAAAACTGAACAAAGTCTATGCTATACATAATTCTATTTTGGTTTGTGTATTGCAATCCTCTGACCAAACATAGATTATAACAATTCTGTGTCCGTATTATTTTCATCTTGAAAACTTATAAATTATAGTACTTTATCAATTCTAGAATTCTTTCAGTCCTTCATAATCAATGAATTTCTGCTACTGAAAATTCCTGTTCTTTTTCAGTAAAACAGCCTCATGATTTTCTGCCTTCTTCATCTTTATTTTCTTATCCCTAATTCCTTCTTTTCAGTTAACCAAGTTCTATCTACATGGACAAATTCTCCAGGAACCCTCAAGCCTTCCCTCACTCACCAAGTGATTGCAACAGTCGGAGCTGAAGCCAGGAGCCAGGAGCTTCTTCAGGGTCTTCCAAGAGGATGCAGGGTCCCAAGGCTTTGGGCTGTCCTCAACTGCTTTCCCAGGCCACAAGCAAGGAGCTGGACGGGAAGTGGAGCTGCTGGGATTAGAACCGGCGTCCATATGGGATCCTGGCACGTTTAAGGCGAGGACTTTAGCTGCTAGGCCACACCTCCGGGCACGATTAGAAAATCATTTTAAAACACATTTTAATGCAGGATTCGGCATGATAGTCCAGTAGCTTAAATCCTCCTTTTGCATGTGCCAGATCCCATTTGAACACAGGTTCATGTCCCAGATGCTCCGCTTCCCATCCAACTCTCTCTTTGTGTCCCGGGAAAGCAGTGCAGATGGCCCAAAGCCTTAGGACCCTGCAACTGCATGGGACACCTAGAGGAGGCTCCTGGCTCCTGGCTTTCGATTGGCTAAGCTCCAGCAGTAGAGGCAACTTGGGGAGTGAATCAGCAGATGCAAGATCTTCTCTGTATCTCCTTCACTCTATAAATCTGGCTTTCCAATAAAAATGGATAAACTTTGCTTGTTTTTAAAGTATTGTGAGGGCCTGGCCCAGTGGTTAAAGTCCTTACCTTGCACACACTGGGATCCCATATGGGCACTGGTTCTAATTTTGGCAGCCCCGCTTTCCATCCAGCTCCCTGCTTGTGGCCTGGGAAAGCAGTTGAGGACAGCCCAAGACCTTGGGACTCTGCACCTGTGTGGGAGACCTGGAAGAATCTCCTGGTTACTGACTTCTGATCGGCTTAGCTCCAGCTCTTATGGCCGCTCGGGGAGTAAATCATTGGACGAAAGATCTTTTCTGTCTCTCCTCCTCTCTGTATATCTGACTTTCTAATAAAAATAAAATAAATCTTTTTAAAAAGTAGTGTGAGTTCTATCTGCTCTACTGAAAGAAAGATCTATACCCACAGACATTCCCAAATGAAACTAACCATTGTAGTAGAGATACAAGATTAGAACAGGATTGGTGATTCCATTTTAAAACTACTTTAACAGATGTTCTATGTGTGCAAAATGTTTTCAAATCACAGGCAAGTTACAAACATATTTTTGGATATTCTTGACCAGGCTTTCCTCTGAAATCTCAACATAATTAGAAAAAATGGTTCTATAAGCCATTCATTGACATAAATACAGACGAAGGTGAGAAATTTAAGAATAGCTGTTTGCAATAGAAAAGACCAAGTAATAGGGAAAAGCAATTTTCCGTCATTTTAGCAATGGACTGCTTCGGTCTGCTTCAGTGCCAGCAGAGCTACTAACTCCAAGAGGAACTAATTACAAAGGAAAATTACAAAGGTAGTTAGCTTGAATAGCAGAGGGATGTGACTCTTAGAAAATGGTGCTTTCCAATTAAATAGATAGTCTGTGTTTACTGACACTGGCGGTTATGACCATCAATGTTTTCTAAGAGATTTCTGTAACAAGGTGAAATATAATAATACAATTAACCATGACTAAATGTTATGTTCCTAAACTCTTCCATTTAAGAACTTTGAAATTTTAGTGCTTTAAAACTTAAAAGACGCCGAGTTTTTGCAATCATAGCTGTACAAAGGAAACTTGCTTTACTATTTATATCTTAATACATCATTCTTGTCTTGATCTTGTTGTGGAAAACTATACACTAATGAGAGCTTCCAACGTTCCTGTTGTGCCATGCGCACGGCCTTTTAATTGCTGAGGGAATTCATTCACATGATAAGGTTTCTCAGGGTCATTAATTGATCTATATCTCATCATGTTTCATACAATTTCAAAATAAAAGACATTTCTCTGGTCAGTGGAATTGAAACACAGAAAAGAAGACAGAAGGAAGTGAGAGACGGAGAAAAATTTCAAAAATAATCTCAGTGACTTTCAGTCATAACCTCCATATTGTGTCTGAGGTATGAAGAAAATTTTGAAGGTGTTTTTATATTGTTGTTCTATTAAGTAAAATATTCTTTTCTATTTTTTCTAATTTCTGTAACAAATCACATATATTATAGAATGTTTTACAGGTATCAAGAGGTGGAAGAAAACATAATGAGATATGTAATTTTGCTCTCCAAAGTATGTCATTAAAATATTTTCATATGAAGAATATTAAACTACTTTTGTATCAACACAAACTAGTCTTCACTTATTTAAATATCATTTGTATGATCTCTTAAACATTTCTTCTTTCACCTTGACTGTTAAAGCATGGAGCTCCTGAAATCATCCTTACTGGTTTGTAATAATCTTATATTAAACATATATTTGTATATAGTATAAATGACTGCTACAAACTCAGCTTCTGCCTTTTGAAATATTATGCTTTTTAATAGAGATGTTGCTCAACTTTATTGAGTAATATCTATTAATCTTTACTTCCATGGTTTCTGCCATAATCTTAGTCCTCTAATGCTTTTCACTAAGGCTGCATAAAATCATATGTATTAAATTATGCATATCTATATTTTATTATTTTAATTGTAATTTAAATGTCTGTAGCATTGGAATGAAGTATATCTCAGATAGCTAGCCATTCTCATTTCCAAATTACTTTCCAGTATTTTGGAAGTCACCTTTATCCTTAGGAGCACATTTTTATTATATGAATCTGTTTTAACCTCTGATTCTTCCAAAAAAATCATCATCCTGTGTGTTCTGTAGAAATTGAAGTCTGTTGTCAAGCATTCTGGATTTACAGTGTGCCTACTAAGCCTGAATCCATTATTTTTATTTTTAAACTTTTTATGGTAATAGATTATGCCTTGGAAAGGCTGAGACAAGAATGGGTGGAAGACATGACACTGTCTCCCTGGTAAAGTCACTTTGTCAACAGCTGACATACAATTTAGAATTTATTTCCAGTTCACATGATTTGTAACTATTAGTCAATTCAACACTCATCATTTTAAGTGCTGCTAAGATTCTGTGATGTACAATAAACCATTTAAGCTGTCACAAACCCCAGATTAGTTTCAAAATTTCTTTTTAGCTGTATCTCATTTGAAATCCTTAACAGCTAAATGCCACCTACATAAGGGAAGTGTTTGTCCAGGTTTACAAAGTAACTTGATCCTAAATTTGATATAGTCTAAACAAATAGAAGTTAGAAACTGAATTAAACCCTATAGGCCCATGTAAAAAAGACAATTACTGTTTATAGTTCAATGAATTCATGTCTCTCACTTAAGTATAAATTGATATATACATTCAGTACTTTGAATTTTAAGTGTTACAAAAACAGAGCAACATTTAAAATGGTCATAATATATCTTACACATTTTTTTTTCAATTTTTACTTTTCATGATGCAATTTATTAGGCTCAGGGACTTCCCCCCTCCCTTTCCAACCCCCTCAAGTGTTCTCCCCTATATTACAACAACAGATTAGTCCTTCAATAACTGTGATAAATTCATCATTCTTCTATTTAAGTGTATCATGACATGATAGATACAGACTATTGTAGAAAGTGCAGCATATATTTACAGTTTTATTGGGAGTCCATCTTTTATTCAGAAGTAGAGCTGCATGCTGTAAAGTATCTTCACTTCACGGCATACTTGCCTCCATTATACAGCTCCTCTAGACAAACGTATGCATATGCATGTTTACCCATAGATCTAATGATCAAGCAAATAGAAATTTCCACGTTGCAATCATCCATAAATGTGGATTCTGAGATGCTTTCCAACGTTTGGCCATTAAAGACAACATTAAAATGAACATTATTGTTAGCTTTGCTTCAGAGATTTAGGCTGTAAGTTCCACAGGCTGTTTCTCCATTAAACTATTTCTTCATTTCTAACTACTGCAAAAATTCCGTTTTTTCCTGCACAGTATGATGCCAGTGTACAAAGACAGTACTCATATATGAAATTTTTTTATACCTGTTTCTCTCATATCTACACCAAGATGGAACATTTATTTTCATGTGGTTTATAAAGTATGTACCTTTCAATCTTAACTTGAATTTGTTTAATTATGAATAAGGTTGGAAGACATTTAGATAAATTCAAACTTCTACTTCTGTGCATTGACTGCCCATATGGTTTTACCACTTTCCCATCATTCATTAAATTTTGTTTATAAATCATGAATCAAAATAATTCTCATCATTTTTCTTACATTTATACCTTTTTTGACTTTCATAGTCAAACATATGAGTCTTTTTCTTAATTCATCCTACTTTTATATTAGAATCTTTTTGGTCAGTTTTCTTATGTTAAAATAATGTTTAATGATGCTTTTCTCACTAAGAGAATTTTTTTACTTTTAGAACTGTAAATCTTTTATCTCTCTGAAATTTGCTTGCAGGTAAGAAGTGATGTCGGATTATGACCCTTCACTCCACTGACGGTTGATTGTGTTATCATTCTTTGTACTTTCCTCTTAATCCTATTCCTATCACACATCACATTTTCACACATACTTGTATCTATGCCTGGACAATAATCTTTGCTGTATTTTGCTAAGTTGTTCTTTCTGATCTGGATTCTTTTTGAAATGCTTTTCAACTGTACAGTGTTAAGGAGAAAGTGCATGAAAGAATAGTCACAAAAAAAAAAAGCAAGATTTATTGAGGAAACTTCAACATACACATTTAGAAAGTTACTCTTCTCAAGAACAAATTGGGAGGAAAATACTCAAGTATAAAATCTTAAAAGCTAAGTAATATAGATTTTGAAGATGCATTTTTAGAAGGATGTGATAAAGCCAAGTGGTGGTAGTGTTTCATGTTGTGGAGTTATGGCATCAAGAGGAGTCTCCTTAGCTGCAGATCGCAGAGCAGCCCAGGTGGTTCACCAACCGACCGTTCAGTCAGTCTTAGTCTCTGTTGCACTGAAAGGGATTCTTATCACCAATCAGGGATTTTCCCCTCAAAATTAATATCACAAAGTGAGAGATTCTTGACCATGATCATAGCGTATGGAAAGACAGACTTTTCTATATCCTTGAGCCAAAAGCAAACTTTCTCATTGTGTAGCTGAGAGTAGTTCTTACTTCATGAGAATATAAAGTTTTCAGCTTTGTTCCACACAATTGTCCTGGCTTGTCTCACATTTTTACATTTCAGTTTGAATTTTAAATCAGCTTGTCAGTTTCCTTTCAAAAAAGCAGTGCTGGAATTCAAATTTGGAATATGCTGAATATACTGATGAATATAAAAGTAGTTTCCATCTTCAGATCTTTTAGCACTGAACTTTTTTCACTCTTACAATAAATACTAGTGTTTAAAATGAGGGCAGAAAGAAAAAAGATATGCATGGAAGCAGAGATCTAAATTTGTACAATTATTTGATGAGAATTTGGGTATTATTTGAATAAATCAGGATGATGAAGAAATTTTGCTTCTAATGATATACGCTATTAAAATTACAATTTGTATTTGTGTTACATTTTTAGGGCAAGGTGTCACATGGAGTATTTTTTTTCACAAATAATGCACAAAATAGTAAGATGAAAACCTTACCTTTTCCTTTATTATTTTCTTTTTTCTTAACTAAAAATTGCAAAGCAAAATGAGATGGTTACTTGGCCTAGTGATTAGGATGCTGATTAAGGCACCTGTGTTTTTCATGTACCTCAATTTGGTACCCAGCTCCGGCTTCTGAATCCAGCTTCTTGCGAATGTGTACCTGGGGTGGCAGCAGGGTGTTCTTCAAGTAATTGGGTCCTCTGCCACCCATGTGGGGGATTTGAACTGATTTCTCAGCTCCTGAATCTATTCCTCACCCAGACCTAACCTTGACCATTTCGAAAGTAAGCTAATGATAGTGTTGTCCGTCTCTCCCTCACGAGTCAATCTCTTTCAAATAGTAAAGCACAAATATTTGTTAATAAAATTATGATGGTCTTTATTATATTGTCCTCTCATTTTTCTGAGTTCTTGAAAACAACTCAAAATATTTAAAATCTGAATTATGTGTCTTTCTGTTAGTAAGATTTTAGTCAGATATAAACCACTTCATGTAATTTCCACTTTTTGGTTCACTTCAACTGTTACTTCATGTGTTGCTGTCTTTTTTTCAGATATGCAGCATGTCTTATTCTTCCCCCATCCCCACTTTTTAAAAAATTCTGTTTAACATTATTCATGTTTAAATGGGTGTCACTTCACATGTTTAGCTTGTGGACATTTTTCCAACAAATCTCCCTTTGTTTTGCTGGAGTTCTGGATTTAAAATATGCATATAGTATTTTTGGGCAAAGTAAGCGCTCCATTTGCACGTTCAGCTGCTGGTTAGAGAAAGATCAGGGGAAGCCAGAAGTGGATTCCCATTAAGCTATTTGAGCATGAAGAACTTCTAGTCCAATAAACTCACTGGTCCAAAACCAGCCTTCTCCATCGGGGATGAATTGAGTATTTGATTTTTTCTCTCAGTTTAAAGAAAAGGAAAGTAAGAGTGTATTCGCATTGGAACAACATGGATTTATGTATATGAAAGATTCTTTGTCTCTGCTTCTCTGAGTTTGAGCAGCAACTACAGACTGAACTCCTCCATTGTCAGCCTTGCACACTCCAGCTCATCTGTTTTGCTTTTCTTGGTCCTTCTACTTCATTTGAAAAACTTTGGCTTCTAATTCACTTGCAAATCCCTTAAATATTGTACAGTGTACAAAATCATTTGCAATGTAAGTGTTGTCTTTGTCTGGGGAAAACCAATAAATCTTTCAAATTCAAAAAGGTGGTGGAGAACATCTATACCCTCTTTCAATCTGAGCTATTCACCTTCCTCAAGATGACCATGGATGGGAGTAATGTGCTGATGGTGTTATTGCTTTCCGAACATCTTGGCTTATGCCTGATGCTGTGTATAATCTCTTCTGAAATCTATGTTAATGGGAGAATTCTGTGTTTATTATTATTTGTATATCAGTATATATTTATATATTTGTATGTATGTATTATTAATCATTTTTAATTCTTTTTTATATGTTCATAGATTTTAGGAAGCTGAAGTGAGTGAATCTATGCTTCATTTCTCACTTTTTTTCCATAGAATTTAAAATATTTCCATTTTATTTTAGGTAACCTTTACTACCAGCCAAACAGATGGAAAGACAAAACCACTCCAACGTGTCTGAGTTTATTTTGTTAGGACTCACACAGTCCCATGAGTTACAGACTTTCTTTTTTGTATTTTTTTCTTTCATTTACATATTCATCGTGCTAGGTAACCTTGTAGTTATTTTGGTAGTGAAGTTGGATCCTCAGTTGCATTCTCCCATGTACTTCCTACTGGCCAACCTTTCCTTTATCGACATGTCTCTGGCCTCCTTTGCCACTCCTAAGATGCTCTATAATTTAATTAGTCAATATAAGACGATCTCCTATGATGGCTGCATGACACAGATGTTTTTCCTTCATCTTTTAGGCGGAAGTGAGATGATGTTGCTTGTAGCCATGGCACTTGATAGATACATTGCCATATGCAAGCCCCTCCACTACAAAAATATTATGAGTTCTCGTGCTTGCATCGGCCTTGCGCTTCTCTCCTGGAGTACGGGTTTTGTGCACACCATGAGTCAAATGGTTTTCACAGTGACTTTGCCGTTCTGTGGTCCTAACGTTGTGGATAGTTTTTTTTGTGATCTGCCACGCGTGATCAAACTTGCCTGCACTGACACTTACGTGTTGGAGCTGCTAGTAATTGCGGACAGTGGACTACTCTCCTTGTTCTGCTTCGTCTTTCTGTTCATCTCCTACAGCATCATCCTGCTGACTGTGCAGCACCGCTCCTCCAGCGGGTCGTCTAAGGCTCTGTCTACTCTTTCAGCTCACATTACAGTGGTTGTACTGTTCTTTGGACCTTGCATCTTTATCTACATTTGGCCATTCAGCAGGGTTTCTGCTGATAAGGTCCTCTCTGTATTTTACACAATTTTTACTCCGCTTTTAAATCCAATCATCTATACATTTAGGAATAAAGATATGAAGAAAGCATTGAGAAAAATAAATACCAAGTATGTAAGTTCCAGATTGAGTGTTTAAGTTACATAATATTATATTAAAAACAGAATTATATTGCCTTCATCATCTACATAGTTATCATCCAAAAATATCGACGTAGTGTGATTTTGAGTCCAGCAAAAGTCACATTTTGGCAAATGATAATCGTATTTCATATGAAAATATGCAATACACTATCTTGATTTGTCCATCAAAGTGCAAAATACAGTAATACACAATTTTTACATTATACTTTTAAGATTTTCTACAAATTTTACTTTTATTTTAAAGGTAATTCATTGTGTTCCAACAATATTAAGGGACACCAATGAAAAGGACATATTATTGTCAATAGAAAATAAACTGAGCATTGGAAATTTCAAAATCACACACTAGACATAACTATAAAGTATATGCTTTTCAAATCAAAGACATTTATCATGCATGCTTTAATTACATTCCTTTTTGTTTGTTTTCTATGCCCTCCATCACAAAATAATTCTCCAGATAAATAAATCTTTCCAACAAGAAGGTAAAAGAGTTTTCTCTTAATCTGGAAATAAAAATAGCCACCTATACATTTTGCATTCTTTTGTCTCTGATGAGATTATTGATCACAATTAACCAGGTACATTAGGACTTTTGTTCTAGTTTTTTAGCATTTATTATCAAATATTAGAATTTAATATTAGTTTAATTAGTATTGCATGTTAATACTAAATGCTAAAAAGCATTAATGTTCTTAGTATCTGTATTGAAATATTTGTTTATTTTCGTTTGAAAGGCACAATAACAGAGAGAAGGAGAGACAGAAAGGAAGTCTTTCATCCCTGGATGTAAGCAGCCTGGCTGCGGTGATTGGAAGCCGAGAGCCAGGAATCAGGAGCTGCTTCTTGTCTCTCGTGTGGGTGCAGGGGCCCCAGGGCTGGAGTCATTCTCTGCTCCTTATTTCAGGCCAGGAGCTGGATCAGAAGTGGAACTGCTGGGACATGAACAGGCTGCAAGTGGAGGCTTAGCTTACTAAGCTGTTGTTTTCTAATAACATGGGAAAGACCACGTCTGAAACAAAAGTGATTCACTATAATACCTCATAGTATTTGCAAGCCAGTAGTAAAAGTCAGCATTACATAACCTAACTTATAAAATTGGATTGCTTTTACCATGTAAACGATTACTCTCATTAGAAATCTTGGTGAAGACAAAGGAAAAATGCAGCCCGAATAAAGTCAAGGAGGTGTGAGCATTAACTTAGGATTTCTATAAAATATTTATTTAGTAATTTTTTATTTAGCCATCTAATCATTTACTGGTTGATGCACATCTAGATTCTTTGTAATTTTTATCTATCATCAGTGAAGTTTTGTGAGCAGTTTTAGGCAAGATTCTACATGTGCACATGCTTTTATTTATATCTTGGAATGAACTGACCAACTGATTTGGTGAGTTGGAGCTTAACTTTTTAAGAAACAGCAAACGATGTTTTATAGTGTTTGTAGCATTTAACATTCGCACCAAGAATATATAGATATTCCAGTTCCTCCATAGCTGCCATAAACTCATTGTAAAACATAATAGCATGACTTGAGGAAGAACAGGGTAGACTGTTTGGAATCTTTTGTGTTCATAGACTGCTGGAGTTCAGGGTCACACCCCGGGGACAGTGGTCTATGGATGGGCAACAGTCCCAGACCAAGGTCAAGGCCTGAGCGTGAGGGTCAACAGTTGGGCAATGGTCTAAAGCTACGAAACTGTCTACTTTAAGCTATTCTTGAGATGTTCAAGCTTGCTCTACTTCCAATCCAGTCTCGGAAAAGTAGCATAAGATGGCTCAAGTTTTTGGAACTTACTCATGTGGAACACCCACCAGAAGCTCCTGGCTCCTGGCTGCTGGCTTTGCCCCTTCCTGCCTGGCTGTTGGAGCCACCTTCAGGAATGAACTAGCAATTGAAAGACATCTCAATACTTCTCTGTTTTTCGTTTTCTCTCTCTGTATCTCTGACTTTCAAATATATATCTAAAAATTACCCTCAAAGTGGTTAGAAAAAAGTATAAAATCAATGTGAGGGAAGAGAAACTCCATTAAACTTAAGTGATCTATGCATGTTATAGCACAATCCATCAAACAGTACTCCCATGGCTGTTCTCACTAAGCCACAACCAAGAGAACCACAGCATCTTTTTGGGTGTTACAGTCAGTGTAAACATTTTCCCTGATCATAGTAGAACAACAGTCCAGGGTTTTAAAAATTCCCACTGAAATTTGGATTCCCAGAGCTCACCCCATTAAAACCCAACCATAAAGAGATTCACATCTTTTAAAAAGAGGTATAGTATACTGTGAAAAATGACACATACAGAACATAGAAAATAACAATCAAGCTTTAAAACTGCAGTATTCCTTTGCATAAGTTCATCCTACTGTGCTTTTAGAAAAGGTAAGTTAAAATACTATAGAGAGCTCATTAAAAATTTAGTGTCCCTTTTGAAAAATGTTATGTTAGTTGGAGTATAAAGTTTTGGCTTTGGAGGAACATAATGGCACATAATGGGAGACTATGGAATTATATTTCACAATGAGTTGGAATCAAGAATTTCTATGGAATTGAAAGAAAATATGCTTTATTCAGAACAATATTGCAGAGTAAATTTTGGTGGTTGAGAGGGATTAAATGAATACAATTGAAGGATATAAGTTCTTATTCTGAAAGGTCATACCCTTATTTAAAGTAATATAAAAACCAGTAACTTACACTAGTTTTACAGATGAGAGAGATTTTTCTTTTCCTTGAGTTTTCAGGCTGTGACAGAACATGTAAAAATGAATATCATATTTGTAGCTGAAGAAGGAGCTGTTAAGAGAGAATTAATTATCATAATGCTGTAGTTATATCTCTTATGTACTTATATCTCTTTATATAAAAGTTATCATAAGACCGTAAATGCAACTAAGCTTTTGTAAGAGTAAAGAAAAACAACCCGTTAGAAGTTCATATTCTAAATCTCATTATTCTAAATAGTTGGAGAAGCAGAATAGCAAGTTTCAAATCACACAAGGAAGACATGTACATATAAACTGCCTACTTGAAGAAATTTTTCAAACTACATTGAACTGTATCAATAATATTGTTCTTGATTTTTTTCAGAGTGAAATACATTTAATTCAAGAAGCTGTCCAGTACTAGAAAACTAGATTTAAAAATACTAAATTTATTTTAAAAATCTCAAGGGAAGCCATACAAAGTGTAGTTGTTTTATTGAGTATAATACACCTGTAAAATTCTCTGATTTTAGTACACACATCAGTGATTATTGGTACATATTGACTGGGTTGCACAACCATCAACACAATATTATTTTCAATCATTTCCACTATGTCAAGAAGAAAGCATCAACCTCTTACATAGTCTCCCCAGCCTCAGTTGATCATGTGTAGATATTTCATCGTGGGTATGTCTTTGTTTATATTTATTTTTCATCCTTTTTAAAATTACTTTTATTATTTTCTGTGATAAATTTTTGTAGCTATAGCGATTTTCCCTATTATCCTCCTCTTCTCCCTGCCCCGTTTCCCCTTCCATCCTTTTCCTTCTGTATTATTATGGTAGCATATTCCTTTACTTAGCTGCAAGTTTCACATTCTACTACTTAAGTACATCATAAAATTGTAGGTACAGACAATGATAGGAAATCTAGTACCGTATTGTCAAAGTACGTTGAATTGTCTCACTGGGTCTTTGTTTAAATTTCACATGATAGAATTATACAAGTTATCCTTCATGTCAGGCTTATTTTACTAAGCATAATGTTTTTGAGATTCATACTGTTTTAACACAAACATAAATGACTTTGAGTAACAGAATAAAGGATAAAATTATATTTGTTCTTCAAAAGGCAATAATGATAGTAGAATAAAATATTTACTTGAAAAAACATTTTTCAATTAATATATGTGGCATACACAAAATTTTACCTCCCACTATCTAATAAAAGCAAGTTTTGTTTCATTTCTCCCAAAACAGATATTCATGAAAAGTTCTCAGTAGTATGATCTTGATTATACAGGACTGTCTTAGAGCCAACCGTTTGCTCTCCGCTGTTCTCTACCTGCACAGGTGCTTACACCTACATGATCATCACCTCTTAATCAAGTTGTACTAAATTATGTTAAATTTTTGTTTAAGGTTTTGTAATATCATATCCCAGGGCACAAAATTCCATGTAAGCTATGTATCCTCTAACAATACCAGGTATATTCATTTGACCTAATAATCATTTACTTTCAGTTTTCCAAAGTTTATCTTATCATTGAAATTATGGAGAGCAAAATTCTTGCTCACTCACATAACCATGTAACAAACGCTCTTAAAGGTGTGATGCAATGGTTCTTCTAGAATGCTCCTCCATGGCAAAGCCCATCATCCAATAACCATCCATTTGCTCCTAGGTCGATCTACGAAGAGAGATTTGTTTTCAACTTTCATTCCCTTAATTTGTAAGTATCATCCATTTCTTAAAATTATCTAAGGCAAAGAAATAGGCAGGGAGTTAAAGTTGGATAATAGTGATAGTTGGATAATGATGATAGGTGAAAAAAACTGAGTAGAAGCAAAAGGAAGGAGAGAATTGCAGGTCATCGGGTAGGTGAGAACAGTACTGCCTATCCCACCTTCATCTCTTAATTCAGTACTTTTGCTATTTTCTGAATCACCATTCTTCCTGCTCTTCACTGTTAATTCTTTTTCCCATAAATGCCTCCACATTCTCCATGACTCACCTTATTTTTACTTACTGACTACAAAAGTAGTTGATGTGTTTTGAGGATAATAACATAGCTGAAAGTGTCTCTTGGAACTGATCTCCAGCTCTTCCAATTATTCATATTACAGATATCCTGTAGTAAATTAAGTTTATCTGACTTACTTCCCGTTTCTGATTAGATAACCATGTTTATTGAGATTGTAAACTTTCTCTATGAGACACTGATACTTTCACGTAAGAAAAGCAATGCAGTTAATTACAACACAGAAGGACTCAAATGTGTTAACTGAATTATATTCCCTACACAATTCATATGAAATGTGTGAAGTCAATCAATGCTGGATAATTTGACTATAAATATATATCCCTTTAATTGGGGGGGGGGATAGAAATGTAGTGTGTTGTTCTAACCCCAGTTCTCAGAACAGATTGACTGAACTTGAATACTAGTTTTAAGCTTTGTTAATTGTGTAACCATGAATAAATTATTACATAGTTTCAGCACCGGTTTCCTAATATGCAACATGAGGATAATAAGAGTGCTTATATTGTATGGTTGTTGCAAGCATTAACTATATTCAGATACATGGAATATTTAGAATTCAGTACATAAACAGTAATCACTCTGTGTCTTACAGAAATTATCTGCAGATCTCAAAAAAGACAATTTGGTATTGTATTTTCTAACATAAACAGAATTTAAACTTCAAGACTGAATCACTTTACTACTTACAAGCAAACACATTTCTACAACACAAGCTCAGCACTGTGGGCAGTTGTAACACAAAGAAATGGGCAGATTAGAAAAGATCTGCAGGTTTGCAAAATTCTTAGAATAGCACATCATAGAAGTTATAAAGCAGAATTAGTTTCAATGAATTAAAGAACTTTCTCTCATATTGAAAGTATCTCCTGATTAGTGTGTTTATATTGGTTAGCTTGTTTTAGAATCATGGAGTAGCCTTCATAAATTATTTCATTGACATTGAATAAAGAAATTCCCTCATTTTTCAAATCTTACATTCCTTCCACAGAGAGCACCATAATCCCAACAGCTGGGTATATGGATCTGTAGTAACAAAACAAAATAAATAGTAGTTCCTACTAATTTTTGTATGTCAACAAATTGTTAGTCTATCATTGCATAGACTAAATCAATAAGAAATGAAACTTTGTCCCCTCACTTGCTTTAGATTAATCTCAAAATGTAAACATTTGTGAATTTATATATTTAAAAGTGAAATAACAGTGGTCCTAGTGGCGTAATGGCTAAGCTGCTGGTTGGGACAACAGCACCCCACATTAGAGTACTATGTTCAAGTCCTGAGTTGGCTAGTGATTCAACTTCCAGCTAATGCATATCCTGGGTGGTGCCCGGTGATTGCTCTAGTACTTGAGTCCCCACTGGTCACACAGCAAACTGAAGTGGAGTTTCTGGCTCCTGACTTCATCTTGCCCAACTCTGGATGCTGGGAACTTTTGGAGAGTGAATCAATAGATGCCAAGTCTCTCTGTGTGTGATTATTACTTTAAATAAATAAATAAAATTTTCTCTAAAAGCATTTTATGCCAAGAACAGAAATTAAATACTCCAAGACCTCACTTACATCTTGAATTTTAAACCATTGATATCACAGAAGGTGAAAGCATGATGATTGGAGCAGGAAGGAGGAGAAATGATTGACCACCAGGCACTAAGTTATTATTAGTTATTAATATAAGTTATGAATTTGTATTGCAGAGAGGGTGACTATGGATAACCACAGTGTACTATCTGTTTCTCACAAAAGAAAAGATTTTGCATGAATTTTGAGTGTTTCACAATAAAGAAATGTTAAAGCTTAAGAATATAGGAATATTTACCCTAAGTGAACATTATGCAATGCAGGCATGTATCAAAATATCCCATATCCTTTAAATGCATATGCTTTAATGTCAGTTAATTTTTCTTACACTATAAAAGAGAAAAATAAAACCATGGATGATTTTCAAATTCTTTACACCAAATGAAGCTTATTGTATAATTCCAAAGTAATTAACTAATAAAATTATAAGCATTCATGCCATCAATAATTACCACCAATTACTAACAGGAAAACATTGGTGCTAACTATGTTTTTTCCCCTTTGTATAATAAAGAATTTCCAGAACCTTTTGCATTGAGTAAATGGAGCATATAAATGGAACTGTGGTGACTGAATTTATTTTACTGGGATTTTCTATACGATGGGAACTCCAAATTTTCTTCTTTGTGACATTTACCTTGATCTACAGTGCTACTGTGGTGGGGAACATCCTCATTATGGTCACAGTGACATTCAGTTCCACCCTACATTCCCCTATGTATTTTCTCCTGGGAAATCTCTCTTTTCTGGACATGTGTCTCTCCACAGCCACAACACCCAAGATGATCGCAAATTTGCTCACTAAGTACAAGACCATCTCCTTATGGGGCTGCATGGCTCAAATGTTCTTTATGCACTTCTTTGGGGGTGCTGAGATGACTCTTTTGATAGCCATGGCGTTTGACAGGTATGTTGCAATATGCAAACCCTTGCACTACAGGACAATCATGAACCACAGGTTGCTCAGTGGATTTGTGATGCTTTCATGGGTAATCGGGTTTATACACACTACGAGCCAGATGATATTAACTGTGAACTTGCCTTTTTGTGACCGCAATGTCATAGACAACATATTTTGTGACCTTCCCCTGGTGATCAAGCTTGCCTGTGTTGAAACATATACCCTGGAATTATTTGTCATCGCTGACAGTGGACTACTCTCTTTCATCTGTTTCATCTTGTTGCTTTTCTCCTACACCGTCATCCTGGTCACTGTGCGGAAAAGGTCCTCTGCAGGACTTTCCAAGGCTCTGTCCACGTTGTCTGCCCACATCATTGTGGTCACTTTGTTCTTTGGACCTTGTATCTTTATCTATGCCTGGCCATTCGGTCGCTTTGCAAGCAATAAAACCCTGGCTGTCTTTTACACTGTTATGACACCTTTATTGAATCCTATTATTTATACCTTAAGAAATCAGAAAATGCAAGTGGCCATGAGAAAGTTACGATTTCAATATGTTAGCTCCTCACACAACTTCTAGATTTCAGCACTCTATAATTAACATAATTTTCAAATACTTTGACAGAGTAACATGAATATGTATTTTGTCAAAAGCATCATTACTTTAAATTACTTTCAATCATTGCTTTAAATAAGTTAAAGCTATTGTAACACCTCTAATAGGGACAATTTAAGATCTGGGGCAAAGCAGAAATATAAAATATTCTCATAGACATTTTATATGTATTCTAGTGAAGAATTAACTAACTATAAAAGAATGTGTATATTATAAAAATAATTTTAATTGATATGGAAAACTAGAAGCATTCACAAATCTATCCAGCAGTTATTAGATGCCATGAAGATATCATGATGAAAATAATGTTAATGATGGGGAAATAGACTTTTAATTTATTGAATCAAAGATGCAAATTAATACTAAATTGGCAAAATCAAAATATAGTAGGTATAAGATCCCAGCTAAGAAAACCAATGAAAAGACTATTTCAACACAGTAAGAAATATACCATGTGAGATCTGATGATTTGTATATGGGCAGGCATAGCTTACTTGCAAATCTAAATAAATAGAAATAAAAGCAAAAGCACACATATTTATTTTTTAAAATATCACATGGCTTTACCTTCCAGGGCATTTTCATAGAAGTGGCACATAATAATTCTAAAACAAATGAATGAATGAGATAAAGCAAATCTAGAATCCTTTCTACTAGGAATTACGTGAATTTCTGCTGCTTTGACAAGTAGCTATCTTGCAGGCTTACATTATCACATGCTTAATATTAAGAAAATTTCAAACACTTGTATAGTAAAATATCCCTAACACCCATGGATAAAATTACACTGCACCTGACAAAGTGTAAGAGTTTTATGTCCTCACTACAGTAGATTCAAGCTGTTAAAACCCTTGCTCGTTTAGGTATACTAAGAGAATGCTAAAAAGCAAATAGTAAGCAAGTTAGTAAGATACTTTAAGATTGTAATTGAGTATGAGAAAATGTAACAGAAAAGCATAGTTCCAAAATCCATTGTGGATCAAGAGAAAAATACATGACCACTTTGTGGAATCATAATCAAAATGTATTATCTTTAACATCAGGAAAACCTAACTTCATTGTGGTACTTCTTATCAACATTTACACATGTGGGGATATTCTTGTGGCTTACAATAGCGCCTCATTAAATGATGTGTAGTTACATAAATATAAAGATAAATCATCATCAACAGCATCAAACCTTAACTTTATCGAAACTTTTTAGAATTCCTGCATATTTTATATCAAGTATCAATGATTGAGAATAGAAGATAACCAACCCTGAGCCCCAGTAGAGATCCTGAATTCCTTTCCAGGAAGGTAAACCAGCCCCGAATCTTTCTTGGCCTACTCTAAGAATCTCCAGAATACCATTCTCCAGGACTCCTACAAACAGAATCCGAAAGCAACTGGGCTCAGGGAGAGAGAGGCAGTGCACACCAGCATGAGGTGTCAGACTCTCACAGAAGAAAAACAAAAGAGGAAAAAGAAAAGGTAAGACAGTGTCAGGGAGAAGTAGGGAGAAAGATTTTTTTAAGAAGTCCATTTCAACTTTGTTCTGTGGAAATTAAAATAAAGGTTTCCCTCAGATGAGTTTGTCTGATCATTGCATTTTAATGTATTTGAACGCGGGGATTGAAGGCACGACCCTTCAGCAGAAGCAAACACAAACATTCACTGATCAAAAAAAAGAATACTTTCAAATATGTCACACTGATCCCTGAGAGAAAGATTTTAGAAGAACTCACAGTAAAAAAAAAAAAAAAAAAAAAAAGAAATTTACAAGACAGAAACCAAAGAGGAAAAATAAAAGTCTAACGCAAACCTAAGTCAGAAAATCATGTTACAAATACTAAAAATGGTAATTTTGGAGAGCAAGTATGACAGTCTCACGTTTAGTAAGTTTCAAAAAAATAAAAGCACAAATTAAAAACTAAGAAAAGAGACGGGTGCTTTGGCACAGCCATCAAGACAGGGCTTGAGGCGCCTGCATTCACAGAAGGCCTGTGTTCCATTCCCAGCCCTCTGCTGACATGCACCCTAGCAGGAAGCAGATGGCGTCAAGCACTTGGGTCTCTGCCACTTACGCGGAGCGCCAAAGTTGAGTTTGCAATTCCTGGCTTCATCCTGACCCAGGCCTGTCTGAGGTCGGAATTGGGGAAAGTGAGTCAGAGAATGTTTTGTGTTCTGACCTGAGCCTAACACGTGTGTATTGGCTAAGCACTTGTGTATTTCTGAAGCAGCCTAACTGCAGTAGGCATCCAGCCTAGTGGTCCTGTGCCTCCCCTGCCTGAAGGAAAGGCTCTCTCTGCACACACTGAAGTGAGCCAGTGATAAATTTTTATAGCCAGTGTTCAATTATATTCTCCAGGGTCAAAGAAGGCCTCAGGGAAAGATAATTTTAGTTGGCTGTGCTTAATAGACATCTTGTTATTTATTTTTCTCATATTTTCTTTTATATTCTTCTGTGCTATATATGCCCTTAATTTGCCTTATGTTTTAAAAATAAACCAGTAACTACATTTACAATTCTAGGCATTTCTTAGGATAAAAAGCAAATGACCAATGGACACATGAAAAATAGTGCAAATAAGAACAGCAATAAGGCTTCACCTCACCCCAGTTAGAAAGGCTATCATCCAAAAATCAACGAAACAACAAATTCTGGTGAGGATGTGAGGAAAATGTCCCTTAACCTATTATTTGTCAGCATGTAAATCAGTACAATCATTGTGGAATACAGTACAGAGATTCCTCAGAAATCTACAAATAGATCCACCATAGAACCATCTCATTCTTGGCAATTTCCTTAAATGAAATGAAGTTAGCATATAAAAAAGTTATTTGTTCCCCACGTTTATTATAGATTAATTCCCCATAGCTAGCTTATGGAATTAACGCATCAACTGATGACTAGATTAGAAAAGTCCCATGGTCTACACAAGCCATGAAAATAATAAAATCCTGTCTTTTGAGACAATATTGATACAATTGAAAACTATAATATTTCATAAAACAAGTCTGTCCCAAAGAAAAACAAGCATCAAGTATTCTCTGTGTGTCAATCTATATATTATGCAAAACATGGATAGGAATGAAATGGTCATTTTTATGATGTAATTGTTGATTTTAGCCATTGTTTGTATTCCTGTGGAACTACGGTCTCCTTACATTTTATTTGTTAAATACTATGGTTAGTGGTTAATTAAGCCTTTGACAATAGACTGGATTAAAGCTGTATCTTTACAAAAACTGATGAAGAGAGAGGAGGGCAGGAGGGATGTCTGGGGAAGTGAAGAAGTGTGGTTAACTTCTTGGGATTGTACCTATGGAATGCCTGAGATATGTTCTCACTATATTAATTTTTTAAATTAAAATCTGGAAAAGACATCACAACCTCATAGTTTCAAGCTCTGAAGCAAAACATAACATTTTCAAGCAAGAACACATTCCAAAGATTTCCTATGGTGGAAAATGGTCACTGAAATGAGAAGCCTGCGGATGAAAGGAGGGAAAATGGCAAACAACAGCTGTCTGCCTCCTCCCTACTCTTTCCCCTTCTCCTCAGTGTTTAAATACCTCATTGACAATCTCTGGCCAAACTAGGTATAAGCTTGATTGAAAACAGATGTACATTACATTTATTTTGTGAATTTAACATTTGTATTTTAAAATGGTTTAAATTTGCCTCATTTTTCTTTTTAATACAAAATAAAATGAAAGTAAATTATTTTATGATAAAAAAAATTTTCTCTCCTACCCGTTACTCTTTAATTGTGTGCTGTCTGCACTGTGGTACAGTGAGTTAAGTCTCCACCTGCAATACCAGTATTGCATGTGAGCACTGGTTTGAGACCTCGTTAAAGTGTCTGGTAACAACATGGTCCAAGTCTTTGGCCCTGCCACCCACGTGGAGACCTGGATAGAGCTCTTGGAGACTAGCTCAAGCTCTTAGAGACATTTGGGCAGTGAATCAGTGGGTGAAAGATTTTTCTCTCTCCTCCCTGGCCCTCCAAACTCTGCCTTTCAAAAAAAAAATCTTAAGGAAAGCTTAAAAAATTATAAGTATGAAGGAACACAGGAACTATATCTTCGAATAAATGAATAATTTATTCTTTTGTTGAGACGGAACATTCCCACAATAAGACTGGCCTGGACAGCACCAGTTTTTAAGGACAGTTATTTCTGAGAATCTTTGAGTATAAGTTATTATCTCTCTAACTCTTACATACCAAAATCATGTAATAACATATTTACTATTAGCTTGTTTTACTTTACTTTTTACAACACATTAGTGGCTTCTCATCACTTCCGTAAGTGAGTATAACAAAATCTAAAATAGCCTCCCCACACTTAATGATGTTCATTGTGAAGTTTATTCATAGTGTCATCAATGGAATGATTCTAAACTTTAACATGACCCAGCGAGGCTGTAGCTGGCACATGGTTAGATTATTTAAGCCTTAGATTGTTTTGCATTTTTGCCTGATTCTGAGTGAGAGTTTTAAAATTCCCATTAGTAGCACTCTACAGGTGTAGAATATTTGCAACACCCCAGAGCATATCCTGTAGATTGCATCACGAATGAGTTGAGCAGAATGCAGAATCAACAGGGTGGCAACGTGAGCGTTTCTATTTAAGGAGTAACACTGGCATGGTCAGCTGGTTTCCCTTTCATCACATGGAGGAGGATAGGCACTTGTTTAAGAGTAGCACTGGACTTCTGAAAAGGTGAACATTTTGGCCATTCTTTTTTAAAAGAAAGAGAGAAAAAATAGCACCATTCATATTAGATCTCTTTTATTTTGAAATTCACAACAATATTTTGACAGAAAATAGTGAGAGCTCCAAAATAGATGCATTGCACTTTATACCCTATTGTTCAAATAAACCTCCTTCAAAGTCTGATGCCAAGAATTAAAGAAGCTCAAACTGAAACACTACTGTTAGAAATTACAAAATTAAACAGCTAAGAGCTTTGAAAAATTCAACCATCTTATCTTGAATATTAATGTGATATAAATGATTGTTTTCTCCCATTAGAAATTATCAGAAGAGAAGAAATCAGTAAGTACCGACTGCCACAGATCTCAGTGACTTGGTAAGTGTGCAAACCTCTCAGCGCCAATACTCATTTAACATGATTTCTTTTTTTTAAACATGATTTCTTGTCTGACATAGAGTCTTATAATCCAGCAAAGAATGGGCCTCCAAAATAAAAAAAAACCCTTTATTCCTCAATTCTGGCTAACCAAGCAGTCTTTACATGGGCCTTCCTTTGAACGCTTTCCTGTTGCTACTGTGAAATTCACTTAGATTTTAACAGTCACTGTCTCCCACACAGTCAAGGACAGCGACAAAAGATCACCTAACATTTCTTACTCAAATTTTTCTAATTACTGAATGTTTTCTATATTAATCCAGTTTAAATAGATGCATTGGCTACCCATATACTTATTTGGTCTTCATATTAATTACATGGAATAAAAAGTTTAAATATTATTTCTCATGCATAGATTTAAAAAATTGGCTCTTAAGGACTGGAGAACCTACCTAAATTGATACAATTAATTGAAGATATTAAAAATGGAGAATAAATGCCAAATCAAGCTCTTTTTATAACCTCTGAAAATCTTTCACTATTTGGCACTATGAAAGTTTCTATCATGTAAATTAACCATTAAGTAATTACTGGGTAAATATTTATATAGGAATCCTAATCTTCAATAATGTCCTCAACATCTGTATTGATTACATTCGTTTTGCGTATGATTCCCATTTTTCAAATTTGGTACATCTTAAATAACTAAAAGTGTGGAGTTGCTACAGTATTTTGAAATAACTCTCATTTTCTTTTTTTTTTTTAATTTTAATCATTTTCAAACTTATCTTAAGTTTATTCATTTGGCTGAAAAACAATAAAATTGTATACAGCCCACAGCTCTGCCATCCCATCTCCCTGCTCAGCAGGGACCTTATCTGTCAGCAGTCACAGCTTTTACTACTTTTGAGCATAAGGCAAATGCCATTCTGTTTTCTGTCTGTCAATTTGTCATTTCTACAGATTTTTCTACAAAGTTAATCCTCGATTTATGAGCTTCTATGATGTGAACATGTCACCTAGCATAGTGTGTTTGGGTCTCATATACATTGTTGCAGGTATAAGTGTTTAACTCATTTAATTGAAGAGTTGCAATCCCATGTATCTGTAGCAGTTTGAAATTAAGTATTAAAATCACCCATTCCAATATTAAAACAGGCAAAAGTGTCAAACCTAAGTTTCTATTTGTAAAATGTGTTTGTGTAATCAAATTAGAAATAATTAAAATATGAAAATATTTTTAAGCACAGCTTACATGATGTATGGAGAAGTTCCACTGTTTCTACAAACCCATGGGATTATTATACACAGGCTGGGTTTAGTACATATCACTTTGGAGAAAACTATGTAAAACTGGCTCTAATTTTGGGTTTCTCTAGGAAGGCTATAATTGTTAATACTTAGGTAATATTAATGTCTATAAACTAAACTATTGAGACAAACAATACAATGAATATTTAAGTGCCTAAACAAAATAGTATCAATTTGTGAGTTGCTAATACTCATTTCTTCTTACCACTTGCTAGTGTGAATAAGGAAGAAAACTCATTGCAAATATAAGAAACTTAACTGTAAACATTTTATTTTCTCATATTTTATATTTCATATGGCTAATTCCAGTTTTTTCTTTAACTTTGTTAATTGAATAATCAATGTAATTTAATCAATATGAATTTGTATTATGTAAGAATATTTGTGGAAAGGACATTTCAGACCATCGCATAGTTTTAATGACCTGTGACTATTTTAAAGTTTACTCTGCATGAGTGAAGTTGAACATCTTTTCCTTTGATTATTGCTTGCAGACCTTGCTACATTCCTGCTGAACTATGGTCTTTTTTATTTGTTGAGTTTTTTATTTAGTGGAGCATTAAGCCTTTGAGTATAATGAAAATTTAAAATGTCATCTCAAAAATAGCAAATAAAATACGGTTAAAATGTCATATTTTTCTATGTAATTGTGTTCTTTTTACTTTACTTTTTATTTTTCATTTCACTTAATAGCTGTGCATATCTATGGGATATGGCATTGCTCTCTTATTTCCTATTATGTAGGGGAGGGAATCTAGTATCTTGCTGTCATGGAGTATTTAATAGTTTCATTTGGCTCTTTCTTTTATTCTTGAGTAGAAATGTATACTGAAGCACTTCCGTATGCCTCAGTACTGTAGGCTCCATTACACTGCTTACGAGGGTGTATGTGCATTTTGAACTCATATTTTGAACCGGGTTAGTATGATGCTTCAAGCTTTATTTTATTGTTTAAGATTATGCCTAAAGGTAGTCTTTGTAGTTCTATATGAATTTTATGATTGTCTTTTTTTTTTTACTATTGTGAAGAATGTCATTGGTACATAAGGATTATGTGGAATGTTAATTATTCCAATCTACAGCTATGAGTATCTTACTATTAATTTATATCTTCTTCATTTTCTAAATGCATTATAGATTGAACTATTATTATCTAATTAATTTGCTATATTAAATAATTTTTTCTTATTATTTTAAGATGATTTTTATTGATTTTATACCACGTAACTTTATTTAATTTATTCATTAGTTGTAACCATTATTATGGTGGAGTCTTCAGTGTTTTCTACATACAAGATCATTATGCCTGATAACAGTGACAAATCAACTTTCCCCTTTCCAATATTGTTGCTTTTCATTTATTTCTCTTGCTTAAATTATCTGCCTTGTATTTCCATTACTTTGTTGATAGTGAGTTGAGTGGTGAAAATGAGCATCCCTCTTTTGTTCTAGACCTTCAAGACAAATGTTAGCTTTTTCTCCTTGGAAGTGATGTTGGGCAGGGGGTATGGTTGTTGTTTATTAACTTTATTCAGTTCAAATTTGTTCCTTCTATATTTCAGTTGTTGAGCGTACTTGTCATGAGATGTTGAATTTCACCCAAGAATCTGTTTCTTCTGCTATTTACTTCTAGGTTTATTTCATTGTGATCAGCAAAGACACCTGATATGAGCCTGAGGGAGGTGTAATAGTCTGCCACCACAGCCAAGAAAGGACCTGCAGAGCTGACCAGCTGGAAACCCTGTATGTTGCTTTGCTTGAGATGTGTGTGGCAGTGGAGGAAGGTGTAGAGGGTCGGTTGCAATGACTCTGTATGACACATCTCTGGGGGTGGCGTTGTTTCAGGTTGAGAGTGGCTGGTGACTTCAAGGATAGTGAAAATGGTGAAATGATACAAGAACCACAGAGGCAGAATTATAATGCCTGCTTGCCCCCAGAGCAGGACACATTCTAGTGCTAGCTTCATTTCTGAAATGGTTCATGCAATAGTAAGGATATCAGTGGTGTAATATGGGCACCTTCCATGGGAGGATCAAAGCCAGTATAAACTCCCAACAACCTCAGACAGGACTTGGAGCCTGTGAGGGCTACAGTATTTTCTAGCATCAAGACTGTCAGTTTTCTTGGAATTGATTGGACGTGTGGGGAACTTCCTGCTTATTTTTTCCACACAGGAGAAAATCCCTAACGCTCTGAGATCATCCTTGCTGGGGAGAGGATCCCTCAGCCAGCGAGCACTCTGTTTTTCTCTGCAGCCATATAGGTTTCTGTGTTGCACGGATCTCACCCACTCAAGCTCTTCCTTTCAAAAGCTCTTGTTGCTGATTACTTCTTGTGTGGAAGGAATGAGCCGTAGGTTATCAGCCATTATTCTGGTAACTGTAATTCTTACCTGTGAGGAAGAAGCAGATTATGGACATAGAGTGACCAAATGAGAATTAATTTGCACCATTTGGAATTTAAGAATAATTCAAGAAAAAGAGGACATAAAGGGATCCAGCCGGGGTGCAACTATGTGATCATCTCTAAGTTAGGTGCAATGTAGAATTCTGTTTGAAATCTTCGTAACCTTTGAATACGGAGGAGGTCTGTATAGAAACACCAAAGCAGAGTAACCAACTAACTCACACATAAATTAATATGTGTATATATTCCAACATGCGATTGTTTAACAGTAGATTTAAAAAAAAAATCCTATAGGAAATGAAGGGAAAAAACAACTGCCAAAGTGCTTGATTATGTGAGGATAAGAGAAGGGATCAATATCAAGCAACTATTTACCACAAGGAGCAGCAAAATATAGGAATAAAAAATAGAGAATTGTAATTGTGGCTGATTTTTCTTGATCAACAAATTTCTAGTATAGCGTCAGAAAACTGCCTTATGGTCCAATAGAAGTAAGTTACATCAAAGTGTATAATTAACTAGAAACTAACGTGTGCCCAGAATAATAATGTCCTAATGAGTAATTGAGTACAGATGGATCCATGATCTCCTGTGCATTAGAATATGGTGCACAAATTGCTTTCAGAGACTATTGTGGAGTGCAACAAATACTGTTCTTCTCTGGAGTTGGAGTTATGAAACAAATAAAAAGGATCATTACAGAAGTTCACACTTGGTTTTGGCTTTTCAGTAGATTGAGAAGTGATGGAGGCAGAGAACAGCACAATGGTGACAGAGTTCATCCTCCTTGGTCTGACGCAGTCTCACGATGTTCAACTCCTCGTCTTTGTGCTGGTCTTCATTTTCTACCTCATTATTCTCCCTGGCAATTTCCTCATCATCCTCACCATAAGATCAGACCCTGGGCTCTCTGCTCCCCTTTACTTCTTCCTGGGCAACTTGGCCTTCCTGGATGTGTCCTACTCCTTCATCGTGGCTCCCAGGATGCTGGTGGACTTCTTCTCTGAGAAGAAAGTCATCTCCTACAGAGGCTGCATCACTCAGCTCTTTTTCCTGCACTTCCTGGGAGTTGGGGAGATGTTTCTTCTTGTGGTGATGGCCTTTGACCGCTACATCGCCATCTGCCGGCCGTTACACTATTCGACCCTCATGAAGCCCAGTGTCTGTTATGCATTGCTGTTGATCCTATGGATTGGGGGCTTTGCCCACTCCATTGTGCAAGTGGCCCTAATCCTGCACTTGCCTTTCTGTGGCCCCAACAGGCTGGATAACTTCTTCTGTGACGTCCCACAGGTCATCAAGCTGGCCTGCACGGACACCTTCGTAGTGGAGTTACTGATGGTCTCCAACAGTGGGCTGCTCACCCTCCTGTGCTTCCTGGGGCTTCTGGCTTCCTACGCTGTCATCCTGTGCCGTGTGAAGGGTCACTCCTCTGAGGGGAAGAGCAAGGCAGTCTCCACATGCACCACACACATCATCATTGTGTTCCTCATGTTTGGCCCTGCCATTTTTATCTACACTCGCCCCTTCCGGGCTTTCCCAGCTGACAAAGTGGTTTCTCTTTTCCACACAGTCATCTTTCCCTTAATGAATCCTGTGATATATACACTTCGCAATCATGAAGTCAAAGTCTCCATGAGGAAAATGCTATATCGGCACATAGTTTTATGAATTAATTGCAGGGTGGCAAAAATAAGAACTGAAAACTACAGTTAGCTTAAAGACATTATCTATTTTTCTCGTATTGAATTGTGTGATTACTTAATATTTGCCTTTATTAAGTACTTCCATTTTTCATGCACAATTCTCAGTTTATAGAATATACACAGAATGGGCAATTATTTGTAAGAAAACAGCAAAACAGATATGGGACATGGCATGATAGCCTAAAGAGTAAAGTCTTCGCATTGCATGTGCCAGGATACCATATGGGCACCCATCCATACCCCAGCTGCTTCACTTCCCATCCAGCACCCTGCTCATGATGTAGAAAAGCAGTGAAGGCTGGCCCCAAACCTTGGGACCCTGTACCCAAATGGAAGACCCAGAGGAAGTTCCTGTCTCCTGGCTTCAGATTGTTCAGCTCTGGCTGTTGCTGCCACTTGGGGAATGAATCAGCAGACAACAGATCTTTCTCTCTGTATCTCCACTCTATATATCCTCCTTGTCAATAAAAATAAAGATTTTCTGAAAAGAAAAAAGAAATTATAACTAGCACAAACACTAGAGATCTTAGGTCTTGGTATATTTGGAGCTTTTCTAGTGTTATTTGCTATTATCGCATAAAGCAAAACTGCTAAATTCTGTGCTGTCTCTACACAATCACATCATTTCTAAATTTATGTGTTAAATTCATGAATTGGAAGTTGTGAGAATACATCATGATCTGATTTTAATTCTGGAGGATATGAATCAGTCAGAGGTGGATTGAGTGCTATAGAGTGTAAGTCAACTTCAACCCAATGAATCTCTATTAAGATCAGGGCAAGTTTCATAAAAATTAGCTGACATGTTAGCCTTAGTAAATTTTTGCGAGGGTCTGAGCTATGCAAAATAAATTATCTAGCTGTATCTCTCACTTCTTCTTACTAGGCAACAGAAGCATCACCTCAGCTGCCATAATTAAAATATTTACATATTAAAAGCATTTCACTTTTCTCTCTGTTTCTCCTTTCTCTGTAAAAATCAGTGTTTAAGAAAAAAAAAAGAGAAAGTACCTATTTTTTTAAAGGTGGTTAGGGAGTTAGTTAATGTTCCACCTGCAAGTGTTAGGATCAAATATGGGCAGCAGCTCCAGTCCTGGCTGCTCCATTTCTGATCCAGCTCCTTGCAAATGAGTGTGAGAAAGCACTAGAGGATGGTGAGTTCCTGGACCCATGAGGGAGACACACCAAAGCTCCTGGCTCTCAGCATCCAATCAGCTTACCTCCGGTAGTTGTGGTTATCAGGGGAGTGAGCTAGTGGAAGGAAGAGCTTTCTATCTCTCTTTCTCTCTCTAAAATTCTCCCTTTCCAACAACAATAAATAAATCTTAAAAATATGCTCCTAAGAAGGGAAATTTACCGCGTCTCAAAACAGCAATGGTTTAAGAGGAGTAATTACTATATTAATTTAGAGAGACATAGATGAAAACTCATTTGAGATAAGTAACATGTACTGGAATCTGTTCAAGACACAACTACTAATAAACTGTAGCCATAGTTTTAAAAATATCACTAGAAACACCCAAAGACATAAATGTATCATCGAAATGTAGGGGAAAAAACTAGAATACACCCAGTTACTCTCCAGAATATGAATTTTTTTTAAAGATTTATTCTATTTTTATTGGAAAGGTGGATATACAGAGAGGAGAGACAGAGAGGAAGATCCCCCGACCAATGATTCACTCCCCAAGTGAGCGCAACGGCTGATGCTATGCCGATCCGAAGCCAGGAGCCTCTTCTGGTCTCCCACACAGGTGCAGGGTTCCAAAGCTTTGGGCTGTCCTCCTCTGCTTTCCCAGGCCACAGGCAGGGAGCTGGATGGGAAGTCGGGCTGCTGTGGTTAGAACTGGCGACCGTATGGGATCCCGGATGTGCAAGTCAAGGACCTTAACCACTGCGCCACTGTGCCACTGTGCCACTGCGCCACTGCGCCACTGCGCCACTGCGCCACCCGGCCGGGCCCAGAGTATGAAATTTAATAACAATAATATCACAAAAAACAATGATCATTATGTCCCAAGGAAGCACAAGAAAATGATTTAAAAACAGGTAAAAAGGTAGAGAATCAAAAGACAAGTGAACTGGAAGTTAAGTCAGCAGAAAATGTAAGTAATCCAATTGAAATGCAAATAGGTAAACAATGGAAAATAAAGAAAATGTAGCTAGGCAAAGTTAAAATAAAGTTAACATCTTAATAGAGTTGCAAAAACAGAGAATGAGAAAGTTATGAAATTTGAAGAATTAAGGAAACAATCAGGCCTAATGCAATGGCTTACTGGCTAAATCCTTATTTTTCAGGCACCAGGATCCCATATGGGTACTGGTTTATGCCCTGGCTGCTCCACTTCCCATCTAGCTTCCTGCTTATGGCCTGAGAAAGCAGAGGATGGCTTTCAGTGGTGAGGAGGATGGCATCTGGGTAGTTTCCATGTCTTTGCTATTGTAGATTGTGATGCTGTAAATATATGAGTGGAGTTAATTTTATCATATGCAGATTTCTTTTCCTTTGGGTATATTCCTAGAAGTGAGATAGCTGGGTCATTCAGCAGGTTGGTTTTCAATTCTTAGCACTGTCCATAGTGAGTTCCATAGTGGTTGTAATAGTCTATACTCCAACCAACAGTGAAAGAGGGTACCTTTCTCCCCACATCCATGCCTGCAGATGTTGTTAATAGAGTTTTGAATATAGGTCAATCTCACTGGAGTTAAGTGGAACCTCAATGTGGTTTTCATTTGTATTTTCCTGACAGCTAGGGAGCTTGAGCATCTTTTCATATGTCTGTTAGCCATTTGAATCTGTTTCTTTTTTTTTAAATGTCCATTTCCTTTGCCAATTTCTTCACAGGGTTGCTTGTTTTACTGTCGTTGAGTCTCTGAGGCTCTTTGTAAATCCTAGACATGAATCCCCTATTACTTGTGTAGTGAGCAAAGATTTTCTCCCATTCTGTTGGTTGCCTTTTCACTTTGTTGATCATTTCCTTTGCTGTACAGAAGCTTTTTAGATTGATATAATCCCATTTGTTTATTTTGGGTTTGACAGCTCGTGTTTTTGGTGACTTTTCTAAGCAATCTTTCACAGCACCTACATCTTGGAGAGTGCATCCTATCTTTCCATCCAATAGTTTGATGGTTTCCAGGTGCAGATTTATGTCCTTGATCCATTTAGAACTGATTTTTTTATATGGTGACTGATGGGGGTCTTGCTTCCTATTTCGCAGGCTGCTACCCAATTGTCCAAGCAGCATTTTTTACAAGGGACCAGCCTTTTTCCTTGGATTGTTTTCAGTTCTCTTGTGGAACATGAGTTAGCTGCACATGATTGGGCTCCCTTCTGGGATTGCCATCATGTTGCATTGATCTTCTCTGTTTCTGTATCAATATCAGGCTATTTTGTTGACCACTATCCTGTAGCATGTCTTGACGTGTGGGATTGTGATTCCTCCCACTTGATTTTTATTCTTCAGGATAGTTTTGACTCTTCATGGCCTCTTACATTTCCAGGAGAACTTTTGTATCATATTTCTGTTTCTGAGAAGAATGTTGGGATTTTGATTGGGATCATGTTGAATCTGTATATTACTTTGGGTAATATGGAAATTTTGATGATGTCGATGCCGGTGATCCAGGAACATGGCAGATTTCTCCATCTTTGAGTGTCTTCTTCTATTTTTTAAAGTGTTTTGTTGTTTTCATTGTAGAAGTCTCCCACATCTTTAGTTAGCTCCACCTCTGCTCATGATCAGATCAAACGACTCAGCAGCACAAGGCATGTCTTTGCCTTGGTTATCCCCTGATATCCTGGTGAGCTGCCTTTCCCACCTGGTTGTCAGTAGAGCTCCAACCACTGATCACGGGTGGCTCCACTGCCACTGGCATATCTGGTCACTGCAACACCACTCTTTTGTCTCTGCTACCTCCCCATGCCTGTGGGTCTCCAGGTGCTCCTCTGCCATTGGCCTGTCCCATTTCCTGAAGTCTGTCCTCTCTGCTTCACCCTGGCTAATTATTCTCCATCAGCTTAATCCTGTCCTCACCCTGGCATCTCCACTGCAACTCCTTCAAATAATAAATAGTTGTTTTTTTTTTCAAAAAGCTGTTCTTAAAAATTTTTTAAGTGAATATATCTAAAACATTTTGTTATGAAAAAGATCATACTAATGTGGGGGCATTGGGGTTATTAATCTGCTTTAGACATTCCGTAATCCGTAGATGTACCCAAAGATCATGCTGCATACAATGAATACGTGCATTTTATTTGTCACAAAAGTAAAGTATAAAAATCTAGATGGATTTTGTATTTTACTTTAATAGGATAGCTTTAATATTTATTGTTAGAAAATAATTGTTCCAAAAGTAAACATTATGCAAAAATTCATAATTAATATTCTTTTTTATTATTCTGTACTTGCTTGATTAAAGATTTTTGCCTTTTCATAGATGGAAAATGGCATCCCATATCCTGTGAAGACAGAAGGTAGAAAATAACCACCATTACTTTTTTTTTCTTTTTGCTGCTGGTCTCTGAGGAATTTCACAGCAATAAAATTAATTGTCCTCTTCATGATGCTTACCAATAGATGCATTTAAATACTGCTGACTTTTGAATTCAGAGTAGGAAACAAAATCGCTGGATATTTAAGATTAAATTCCAGAATTCCATGATGGTGTTACTTTCAAAGTCCAAGTGAAAACTGGTATGTGATTCTACCTATCCATAAAATCTTTTATGTCATTTTTAACTTACTATATTACATAGTACCAAAAGTAATGAATTGGACTTAATATTAAGTTCAGAACTGATGAGAGGATTGGTAAGAGGAAAACCAAACTGAAATCCGTTAGACTTTTGTAGAACTGGTGGGGAAAAAGGTATAAACAAGCCATCTGTAAAGGATGTTTTTAAGTCAGTCATCTGTACTGATTAGACTGAATGGCTTTACATTTTGAATAATTGCATAGTATAGAGGATTTTTAGTTTTTCTTTTTAGTGATCTAATTATTTTTATTGAGGGATAAACAATAAAGTTGCAAAATAACATTGCTGGTAACAACATTAGCAAATCATAGGCATTAATTTCTTAGAAACTATTGATGTCCTTATACTTTCTAGGATCTATGGGAGGAATATATGAGAAGAATTGATATTTCTATGGAAATAATTTAAAGTGGGTAACTAGTTAAACACTCATTCAACTAGAAAGAACTTAGAGAAACCAGAGTCAGACTCCATCTTGGCAGGTTCCTACGGTCCTGTATGTATATTTACTTGCTTGTAAACTGTAGAAATGCAGAACACCTAGCGGCTGTAGCTGTGCACATTGTCTAGAACACCAGTACATACATGATGAAGAAACAAAGTATGACAAGTTGAGTGATAATTATCAAATACTTCCACTTTCAAATCCTATATCTTGCCAAATAGGTGAATTTTTATATTACGCCCTATGGTTGAGGCCAACATGGTTTAGATATGAGTCCTATGTGATTGAATATTTGTCTTAGTGGTGTTGTTCATACACATGAACAAGTATGTGTGTGTGTGTGTAGCCATTACTGATGGCTTGTTTTTTTAAGTATATTCCATTAAATTGAAGCTATGTGATTCAAGGGCTAAAACACACAGAGAAATGTCACATGCAGACATGTGTGTGTATATATGTATTCCTTCAGAATCAACCTCAGATTTGGAGATGAGCAACATCTATAACAAGCATAAGATTACAGATCTACAGGGAGTCAAAAGGGAAGGTCTGCACTAAGTGCAATAAGTCAATGGCTTTTTGATCTCTCTTAAGGTAAGTATTTATTTTGAAAATTAGCTTGACTGAATCAACTTGTTTCAGTGCCCTACTCTAATGTATATACATTGTGGGAAAGTTAAGGTGAAATAAACCGCAGAAAACAATCACTGTGGTGAAACAAAGATCCAAAAGAATAAACTATTTCTGTAAAGATAATCTTCATATGGTATGTCTGCCTTCAGGGTGGGAGCAGACCAAAAAGCTTCGGTACTCACTTCACTCTTTCCACTTATTTAAGGGAAATAATTTGAATAAGATGACATGGTTAATTCCACTCTACCTCAATCTTCAAATCGGGGCTTTGGGAATTTTTTAGGCATATGTTAGATATCCAAACATGATTACACAGGAATATCAGACACAAATGGTGTTCTAATCCAGTGTCATGGTGGTGGCATAAAAATGGACAGCACAGAGTTTGTCAAGTCCACTAAGGGAAAACTCAGACAGGTAAGGGATAGCCCTCTGAAGAGAATATCCGGAAGACTGCCCGAGTCTAAAACCTTAATCTTTACTCACTAGTTGAATTGTTTGCTAAATTACAATGTGACCACTTCTACTGTCGATTTTATCTCAGCAACACGGTCAAGGTTTCTCATTTGTGTATCCTAAACCCCTTCAGGAGAGCACAATGCACACATTGTTATTTCAGCAATACTTCCAACATGGAACACATATTTTTAATGCACTTAAAGATTTGGGATAAGCATCTGTCAGTGCAGGTTCTGAGACAAAAAAAGAAAAGAAAAGAAACTCTACATGTTTTTCCTTATCTTTCTTTTCAATTTTTTTTTTAAAAAATCTATTCATTTTTATTGGAAAGGCAGAGTTAGGAAAAGGGAAACAGACCTTCAGCCCGTTGCTGGCTGCAATAGCCAGACCTGTGCTGATCTAAACCAGGATCCAGGAGCTTCTTCCAGGTCTCCCACATTGGTGCAGCTTCCACTGTTTTCCTAAGTCACATCATGGGAACTGGATTACAGGTGCAACAGCCAGGACTAGAACCGCAGCCTGTATGGGATGGCAGCACCACAGGTGGAGGCTTAGTCTGATACTCCACCATGCCTACGCCATTCCCTTATCTTTCTAACAAACCAGTGTTCATTCTCAGTGTGATCTGGAGCTGAAAATAAACTCTCATGTACTACTCACCTAACCTCTTTTTTTATTATTAATATATTTTTGACAATCTCTACATAGTTAATTGGGGTAAAAAGGTTCAAGCGCTACAGGAAAGTGGGCAAGACTATTATTTCCATATTGTTTCCTTCATGTTTAAAGGGGGATATTAAGGGAGAAGGCCCACCCAATTTCCCACCCTCCCCAGGTCCCGGATGTAGAGTATGCTCTGAGGGTCTACTCACCTAACCTCTTAACCAAGAGACATATTTGATCACATTTGTTCTACATCCAATGTAGTTACTATAGACTTTATGTTGTTGTACCCAGATTTTGCGATCCCCAGAAAATCATCAGTAGTCTAAAGTCAATACAAAAGCATAAAAGCAGTTTATTCAAACTAACCTAGCCTCCCAGCACAGCAGGACGGGAGAGCAGTAGCAGCTGCCACGGCGGCCAAAGCAAAAAAAGCTGCAGCAGAAGGGTCACAAGAAGGTCCAGAGGTTCAACAGCACAGGGTTTTTACCATATAATTATACAGTCATGATTGGTCAATTTATCTGTTAACTTTTAAAAAGAGCAAATTGGCAGGCTTCTATTGGTGGGTTTGAAGCAAGCAACTTTCAAAAAGTACAAGCTGGTGGGTATAGGGCGGTGGGTCTTATCTAACACCAGGGGCCTCCTTCCAGAGGAGTGCTCTGCCTATGTGACCTGCCAGGTGTCCTGCCGGATGTCACACAGGCTGTCAGCCCCCAGCCAGGCAAGTAAGGCAGTAACCCCAAAAGCAGAAAACACTGAGGTTCTTCAGTGTCCTCCGAAATATTTTAAGCTGTAAAATCCTACCATCAAAATATCACATTGCCGAAGAGTTGGCACCATGAATAAAGAATAGAATACATAAGCAATGATTCATTTCCCTATCATGTTATTCTCATAATTTCCTCTGACTTTTCCTCCTTTAGACACCTTCTGAGGAATTCGTCCAATGGATATTCTACATAAAAACTCAACTGTTTCTGAATTCATCCTTTTAGGACTTTCTAGTTCTCAAGAAGTTCAGATAATCTTTTTTGCAGTCTTTTTTGTGGTGTATGTTGCCATTGTAGTGGGGAACCTCCTCATTGTGATTTCTGTGCTATTTGATAACCACCTTCATTCTCCCATGTATTTCCTCCTGGCAAATTTATCCTTTTTTGACTTATGCCTTTCCTCTGTGGCAACTCCCAAAGTGATTGCAGATTTCCTTAGAACACTCAAATCCATCTCCTTCTGGGGCTGCATGGCCCAGATGTTTTTTATGCATTTCTTTGGAGGCGGCGAGATGTCTCTCCTGATTGCTATGGCCATTGACAGGTATGTCGCCATATGTAAGCCCTTGCACTACAAGACCATCATGAACCGCAGAGTGCTTCTTGTCCTTCTACTGCTCTCCTGGACAATTGGGTTCATTCACACTACAAGCCAAATGGTTTTCACAGTGGGTTTGCCTTTCTGTGGCCCCAATGTTGTGGACAGCATTTTCTGTGACCTCCCGCTGGTCATCAAGCTTGCATGCACTGAGACCTACATCCTGGAGCTCCTGGTGATTGCAGACAGTGGGCTCCTGTCCCTAATCTGCTTTGTTCTGTTGCTCGTATCCTACATCTTCATGCTGGCCACCATCTGGCAGCATTCTTCCAGTGCGTCCTCCAAGGCTGTGTCCACTCTGTCCGCCCACATTACAGTAGTCACTCTCTTCTTTGGCCCAGCTATCCTCATTTATGCTTTTCCATTCAGTAGTTATTCCATAAATAAGTTTCTTTCTGTTTTTTACTCCATACTCACTCCTCTCCTTAATCCAATTATTTATACTCTAAGGAATCAGGAAATGAAGTCAGCCATAAAGAGACTCAGCAGGCAGCGTGTTGGTTCTGGATGGTCTCTTAAATACTGCTTGTAATTTCATCTTTTTGTTTGTGTATTCTGCTATTTTTAGATTGGAGTCAACAATTTGTTTACATAACTAAAAATTAAAATGTTAAAATATATATAAATGTTATTTCCTAAAATATTTGGAGTTATTAAGAATTTTTAATTTAACATTTAATGTAAAATACATGTAGCACAGATAAAATGTCTAAAAATGGATATATATATTATGTATCCTGCTATATTATACTTTAAATATATAGACATGCTTTTGTGTAAAATTTATATAATATTCTACTCTATTACAAAGGAAAATATGATAAAACAGAAGATGGTGTTTAGCAAATTTTTTTATAAATTTATGTTTCAGCTAAGGTGTATTGATTTAGAATATCTGGGACGTTTAGGTTAGGAGTTCAGTTCAGACAACGGCAATAGAAGGAACTATAGTCCCTTTCTCCCTTCATAATTTCTATATAAACTGATTCTCCTGCCCAATGTATAATGTACTTCAAAAAGGAATCTGGTACCTAGCAGCTATTTTAAAAAGATTATTGGTGAATGACTGAGTTCACCCATAACAGCATTGTCCAAATCATGCTGTTTGGTATGGGAAAATCAATTAACAAGGGCGCATTTTTTCTAATAATTTTTTTCATCTACTTGAAAGGCAAGATATTTGAATGGAGAAAAAAAAACTGAAAGAGAGAGACAGCTTCCTCCTGTTAGTTTGCTCCCCAAATATCCTTGACAATAAGGACTGGTCCAGGCCAAAGCCAGGGAGGAGCTTCATTTGGCTCTTTCATTTGAGTGGCAGGGGTCTGAACAGTTGCGCCATCGTCTGCTTCTTCCCTGGATGCAAAGCAACAAGTGGGATGGAAAGGAAACAACTGAAACTTGGAGGGCCATATGCACTTTACGACCAGTACTACACTACCTGCCCCACTGAATCTTTTTATTTTTAATATTTTAATAGGTTTTGAATTCTGAGAAACCTATTTGGATACTAATGGAAACATATGAAATACTTATCTACAAATAAAATTTTGAAGTTCTTAGGGATGACTGAGGTTACTAAGTTTAAAATGTTTCCTAATTTCCAATACCATTGAAAATCTTCATGGTAGATTCTTGCTGACAAACTTAATGCATATGAGGTTTTACAAACAAAGCTGTGGAATTGAAACTGTAGGACAAGAAAATCAACAATTTATGAATTAAATTGACCAATGAATTAAAAGGAGCAAGTTTAATGCTGAGATTTTTACAGAAGGAAAGATACTAGAAGTCACAAGCCTCAAACCATTAAAGAAAGTTAAGCATTGGAAGGATGAAATTCATATATTTAGAGTTTGATACAGTTCTATTCTCTTCAGGGGACAATACCTGCTAATTGTGTCTAAAGTGAAAACAAAGGAATTTAGTTCATTGTTCCAGGTCTCCTGGACTTATTAAATAAATAGTGAGTTCAGTGAAATTTGGCGAATTCAAGTACTGGCTGCCCCCACTTCCAATTCAGGTCCTGCTTAATGATCTCAGAAAGCAGTAAAAGAAAGACCAAGTCCCTGTGGTCCAACTACCCACATGGGAGACTAAGCGCCTGTCTCACGGCTTTGTCACAGCCCAACTCTGGTCATTGAGGCCATCTGTGTGAGAGTGAACTAGAGATGAACGACTCTGTCATTACTTCTCTCTTTGCAACCCTGCCTTTCAGATAAGCAAATCTTGAAAACAAGGGCGAGAAAACAAAAACCTTCACAATGAAACTTTTCTAAAGGCAAATACAAAACCTATAATCAAAGGGACAGATCTGTGTCTAACAAATTAAGCTGCCTAGAATGGCAGCACCCTACATGGGCATCAGTTCAAGTGCTGGCTGCTCCATTTCTGATCCACCTCCCTGATAAACTGCCAGGGAAAAGAGCAGAAATGGTTTAAATCCTTGGGTCTCTGGATGCATGGATTAAGTTTCCAGCTCCTGGTTTCAGCCTAGCCAACTCCAGCTGTTGTGGCCATTCTGGAAATAAACCAAAGGATGAAAGATCTATCTCTGTGCCTATTCTTTCTCTCTGTTTATGTAATCTTGCCTGTCAAATAAATAAAATAAAATCTTAAAAAAAAACAGTAACAATGAAAAAGCAAAACCTACTTGTGTTAGTTCCCTTCCTATCTTCCTCACCCTTTTTCAGTATTGTGATCCTACTTTAATTTGATCTTAGATCATGTCGTTTATAGCACAGCAACTTTATTTGGAAAGTTTTGTGCAAACCATGCTTATCAATTGGAATCATAGTCAAATCTGGTATAAAAATGCACATATTATATTTTTAACTTCCACATTTAAGAAAGCAATGAGGCATATTATGGCATAAATAACTTCAGTAAATAATTTTTTAAATAAGTTGTTTTTATTGGCACTGCTAGTTTAGCACCAAAGGCTGTTTAATGGTTGACAAGTCACTAAGAGAATAACTGCCCTCTGACATGGTGCACAGCACTGTGGGTGCTCAAGACCATCCCTGTTTTGTCTATGTGTGGTGTGACCATGTTCAGATCGTTAGCATTAGCCACTAGTCCCAGGTTGTGCATTGCTCATTGTAGATTCGGAGGCTTTGGCTCCACCCACGGGACCCAGAAGAGAATCGGCTGTCCATAACAGGACTTTCCTTTCCATGCCATGCTCTGCTTGCCTGTTTCTGTGTGCTTATGAAATAGTTTTCCTTTAAGTTAAAAAAAGATAAAGAAGAAAACTCTCTTTTGAAAGAAGGAGAAATATTTGTTTGCCAAAACAAGAAGAAGGAGGAGGAAGAGGATGAGGAGATGAAATAAAAGAGGAGGAGGAGGAAAAGAAGAAGTAACTATTGTTCCTGGCAACATCCCCACTTTAATCTGCCCTTTTGCCATTGCTTTATTTGATAATTATATTTCTAGTCTATGTCTGCCTATTTATCTCACTTCCTCTGTGGATATATCCCAGATCATATACACACATACATGCAGGAGGACTAATAAAAGCTCATGGAAAGTGGAATTACAAGTAGGTTTATCTGTTACAGAAAGCATTGAAATTCATGAATACCCAGTTTTGTGGCTCCATGCGTTAAGCCCTGCCTGTAATACAAGCATTCCATATAAGCACTAGTTCAAGTCTCAGCTACTCCACTTCTCATCCTGCTGTTTGTTTATATTCCTGGAAAAGCAGGAGATAATGGCCCAACAACTTGGTCCCTGCCACCATATGGGAAACCTAGATGGAATTCCAGACACCTGGCTTTGGTCTCATGCAGGCTAAGCCATTCTGGCTATTTGTGGAGTGAACCAGGAGATGAAAATTCTCTCTCTTTCTCTCTCTCTCTCTCTTTCTCGATCTCCCTCTCTTCATCTCTCTTTCTGTCTCTCTCTCCCTTCACTTTCCCTCTCTCTGTAACTCTTTCAAATACGTGAATGAATAGTTTAGAAAAGGTTCAAATTGCTCTATATTTTACACAGTATGCGTCCCTCAGTTTGGCATGCCAGAAGTCTTATTTTGATCCAGAAATTTACTTTCTCAGACGAAAAGATGGTGTAGATTTATTTTTACTGTTATCATTCTAGCCTAAACGTAGCCATTTCTCTTAAAATTACTGGTTCCTGGCAATGGATAATCATTATTTGATATCAAGACTTTGGAATTAGTTGAGGCTACTTATTCTTTTTTCGTTGCTCCTAAGTCCACACAGAGGACAGAGAAAAAGAAAAATAAAAGCTTGTGTGAGTATATCTGTGAGAAAACTTCAGAAAGTTCATGGAAAATCCTTATTTTTAATTTTCTAATTTGAGAGACAGACACAGTGAAATGGACATACAGAGAAATAGAGACAGACACAGAGTGATACAACAAATTCCCATTCACTGATACATTTGCAAATGTCCACAATAGCTGGCATAAGGCCAAAGTCAGCAGTTGGAAATTCAGTGCAAGTTTCCTACATGGATCACTAAAACTCAATTACTTGTATTACTGCCTTGCATGATGTGAATGAACACAAAGCTTGAGTCACATGTTTTGGCAACTTTGAGCAAAGGTGTTCTGATACGGAGCAGAAGCATTCTAGCTGGTACCTGGATGGCCAGGATAAACTCCTATTCTTGTTTTTTATTGAAAACTGACATAGAAAAAATTTAAATAATTAAAAGATGCCATGTGATATCTAGGTAAGTGATATATGTGAGAAAGAAAGCAACACGTGATCTGTGAGGATTTCTGTGATCTCCCTAATGGGAGGAATTCACCTGTCATGTTGGATATATCATGGGTGCTAACACATCAGACCAATAGTTTGTAAACCTGAAGCTTTATTCCCTCACCAACAGAATTCCCATGATAACCACTTATTGAGAATTTCCAATTTTCTGGCAAATATTGGAAACTACCTAATTCTAAGAGAGACTATATAAGGAGATCCTCAGGCTGGAATTCATATACATTAGTGACCTGTTCTTTGATGCAAAACTATGAATTCAGAAGACATGGGCTCATCTAGATATTTCCACACTAAAACTCCTTGCTTTTGCTGTTACTAAACAGGTAAGAAGACATTATTCTAACAGCTCACTGCATTTGTATGTTACAGATCACACAATCTGGCAAATCTGAAAATAAGATTGGAGTAATCAGCCATGTAGGAGTGCTGCGGGCTAAAGTTGAGAAAAATATAACATGTGAAATTGTGCCAAAAATGATTTAAGCTTACAGCTTTGAGAATAACAAATTCTTTTCATGAGGTGTGACTAGCAACAGTCTCAATTAGTGATTTTTTTTCATAACGAGATCTCTGTTCTGGATCATGAGATATGCTGGATGCTTAGACGATAATAATAAATAAGCAATTCACAATCTTGGAAATGGATAGAAATGCTTCCAAATAATTGCAGCATATATTATGTGTGCAGTTAAATAGGAGCACCAAAATCCTCTTTCTGAATCCACTTGTTAGAAAAGGCTCCAAAGAGAATGAATCCATATAGATATTAAAGGTAAATTGAAACAGGATGATTCACTGATCTGAACATATGCACTTCTTTTTAATACAGATTTACATTTTCTAAAACCTTCATTTCTAGAGGTTTTCTGCGGTGACCTAGAATTTGCTAAATAATTCAATTAAAATAGGCATTGTGTTTTGGTACCCACTATCCCTCCCCCTACCTCCTTAAACACCTTCTTTCCCACATCCTTAAAAGCCCCTAGTAATCTCCACTCCAAGTTCAGATCTGTTTTGAAATTTTCACATGTGAAAGCAAACAAATATTCTTGCCCCTATGTCTGGCTTAATTCATTTATTATATAGTTGCATCCATTTTGTTACTAAGCAGGTTTTATTTATTGTAAGCATGAAGAATATTCAATTGTAGATCTATGCCATGGTTTCCAGAGCTATTACTCTCTAATCAAAAAGAAATGATGTGAAACTGTAAAGGTAGTTGCTTAATTTGATAGATTTATCGTATATGTGTTTAAATATTTCACTCTCGGTCATAAAAATGTACTAGTTTTTTATGCTAATAAAACATCTTAAAAATAAAAATGACCCATTTACTGCTTGTTGAAATGTGTATGTATTGTTTGTTGTTGATTCGGCTTGAATTAGTCCAGATGATAAAGTGCTATAAATTGAGTTACTGATTTTAGAGTTTTGCTAAGAAGCTTGGAAGAGTAAAGAATTTAGAAAATACAGCCATGTCCAGTTCTCTCCAGTGAGAAGAGATGTTGTTGTAGTTCAGGGATAACAGAGGATTGAGACTCTAAAGACAGGGTAGTAGAATGGAGTCGAGAATCCACAGATGTTTCTAGTCAGCATAACATACTGTGTTCAGAATCATATCATAATGATAGGGTTGTAGGTCTGGAAAGCACTGGTATTTTCAAGGAAATTATGTAGATTAAGTCTTAGCACCCAAACTAGCAACCAAAGAAAATATGTAGTCAGCAACCTAAATTTAAAGAAACAGGAGCACCAGCTTCAAGTTCTTAAACCTGAAATGTGTAAATGCTTTCCCCAGAGGTTTACAAAATATCAGGTGACTTCAAAAAGTTCAGCGAAACAGTAACAACAACAGAACTTGATCTGAACAGACAGTTCTTAAATAACATAGGTGACCAAAACACAAAAATATCACTATCAGTGCCACAATGAGATGTCACTGCATGCCTTTTAGAGCGGCTGTTATCAAAACAACAATGACAAATGCTAGCAAGGATGCTGAGAAAGAATTCTTATACACAATTTCTGGGAATATAAAAAAGCACAGCTATTATGAAAAATAGTATGGAAATTTCTCTAAAAGCTGGAAACTCAACTGTCATATGATCCAGGAATTTCACTCCTGAATATATGTCCAAAAGGGATAAAATCGATGTTATCAAATAGACACCTGCTCCACCATGTTTATTGCAGTACTGTTCACAATAGCCAAGATAGTGATTCAGACAAGGCATTATTCATCATCAAATGAATAGATAAGAAAAATGTTATATACACACACACGCAACGAAATATTACTCAGGCATAGAACAATGAAATTCCATCATTAGAAGCAAAATGGAATAAACTTAAGACATCATATTAAGTGAAATTAATCAGGCATCAAAAGACAAATTGTGGTCCTCTCTGATGGGTTGCAACTTCCACCAGTGAGCATGAAAACCAGGACATGGGCAGGCCTGTTTAGACAGGTGGTGACACTTACCGGCATGAGTGTAGGCTGGATAGTGGAGTTGGTTGCGGTAAGCTAGGTTTCAGCATTCATTGACTTGTACGAGAGCAGAATAGGATGTGAGACAGACTAGACCGGGCTGCTGTACAAATTGGCAAGCACCTGTGGACAGGTATGAGGGCAGGCCTAGTGGAGTTAAATGGAGGTCGCTCCAACTAAGCTGTACACATACATGAGATGTGTGGCAAGCATGGTTAGGTTGGGCTGGGCCACAGCATCTATTGATTTACAAAAGAGATGGGGCTGGATACAGAATTGACCCAGTAATTGATACCAGATGAACACGGAATATATGGCAGTCCATTGGAGCCTGATGACATCTGGTACCATAGCAGAGGAAGGAGGGCAGAACAAGTTCAGCATTTTAGTTCTAACATGTATTAATATAAGTTAGAGATCCAGTCGACATGAGATGATAGCAACTAATGCTTAAAACAAACTCCAGACACCAAACTCCAGACTCCAAACTGGCTATGAATGATGTTTTTAAAATTTCACCAAAAATATAATCTAAAAATAAATTTACTTTATTCCAAAGTCTTTAAAGCCACACATGGTTTTTTGATAGCATGACTTTTTTATAAACATCTCAGCTGCCCTAATACTTCTGCTGTGGCACAGCAGCAAAGTAGAGGTGAATTTGCAGTTGTATAAGAAATGTGTAAAAGTTGTGGGCAACATCCTAATTCTGAGAGCCTTTTTTTCCCCTAAATTTCAAATGATTAGGTCGAATAGAAATGTATTTAATTTCCAAGTTCATGGCTAAAAATATGAGTAATGTAAAAGAATAAAGAAAGCATTATTTAGCTCCATTATGCATACCTGTTCTAGACCTGCTATGTGTTCTCAGTGGTTGACTGTGTTATTCTGCTGTTGTCAAATTCAGTTCAACGTTAAAACTTACGTTTTCAACCCACTTTGTCATTGTAATGGCTGGCAGAGTAGAGTATAATTTTTGTGAGTAAAGGGGAAAGGAATATGGCATAACATCCATCTCCCATGAAAGAGAAAACACATGCTAAGTCATGCAATAATTTGCCTCAGAGTAACAAGCACTATTAAAGAATGACTTTTGTGTCACATAATACAAGGTAATTAATAAAAAAGAATGACTCAGCATATGAGAGTGACAATAGTGCAATTTATTCAATTATTCAACATTTTGTCTAGTCATATAGCCATCAATTAATAATTCTATTCATTGTAGTAATTTTACTCTTAAAGCTTATAGAATTTAAGAAAGTATAGTGGTGCCCAAGAAGATGCTAAAATTAACACCAGGCTTATGAAAATTTAATCACTTAATTCTGATATTATGAAGTCCTAAGTTTGAATGCCAACACTTTACTTGTGTGAACTCAGTAAGATAGTAGTGAGATAATTAACAATAAACCTAAAATTCATTGTGTGCCTTGCTTATGTTGGATGCTGTGTTAAATATTTCCACAAACCATTGCAATAAAATTATTCAACTTCAAGTCATAATCATTAATTTTTTATAATACAACATAACTATTTGGAAGACTAACCTAAAAAGTAGTTATCAGTGCAAAAGTTCTTGGGTCCATCTGCCTTTTTATTATTATTGTTAAACCCTCCAGATAATGAAACTTAGTGACAAAAACTTAATATCAAAAGCTTAAATGATGAGATCCATGGCTTTCCGGTAATTCCTTTATTAATTGCCAATTATCCTTCTGAATCTGAGTAAAACAGGAAAATAATGCTGACATATTTTTCATAGGTGAAAACGAATTTCTATAGTTATCAGAAAGTTAGATATGTAAATATAAGTCCCTGAGCTTATTTGGCACGACTACATTTGCCCATACTTGCAAAAACAAATGACATGACAAATTCTGTAGTTGAAAATTTTCAGAGTTTTATACTATGGTTTGGTTCTAACACAGCACTATTTTGCAGTAAATTGCATGGCTATTCTACACATGATATATTTTTGATAGTTTTTTTTTTCCTAAGTTTTCTAAAAGATCAGCTGTCTCAGTTTAGAAGCAAGTAAAGACTTTATGCCTCCCTCACAGTCTGGTGGTATGGAAGAAGTGAAAGAAGCTTTGGGAGTCGTGTTTAAAAGTATTTACCTAATGCAAATTTAAGCATATGTTTTTACCATTTTTCTTTAGAAAATTAGGTTTTATATGTTACATTTAGATTTTTTTAATTTATATTTTTTTTAATTTTGACAATCTTTACATAGTTAGTTTGGGTAAAAAGGTTTAAGGGCTACAGGAAAGTGGGTAAGACTATTACTTCCATATTGTTTCCTTCATGTATCTGAGGTAAAGGGGGATATTGAGGGAGAAGCCCTACCCAGTCTCCCACCCACCCCAAGTCCTGCATGTGGGGAATGCGCTGAGATATTCGTTGAAGTGGTTTCAATAGTTCACCAGTTATGAATCGCTGCCAATCTCGCTGCTCGAAGCACGATGAGGTTTTTGAAGAATCCACTAATTGACATAGTCCATCATAGAGACTCAGTTTGCCCAGTATTTGGCTGCCAACATATAGCTGAGATGGTTGATTGACCTGTTCTGTCTTCTCTCTTTTCTTGGTTAGGGTTCTGAGTCCAGCATTTTGATTGGGGAGATCTCCAAAGAAACTTTGTCTGAGGTGTTCTCAGACCAGATTCTTGTATGTACTAACAAGTACAGGGCCCAGCACAGTCCATCGCCCTGATCAGCTGGTGGTTGTAATTGCTGGGTTGGTTCTGTTTTCAGCCCCGCCTTCCACTGGAACCAATGAGTGTTGCAGTCCAGCCTGGTTCTGCACAGCACATACTCGGCCCTCACATAAACCAGTGGGAGCTGCAGCCTAGTTGGAGCAACCCGCAATAACCCCCACCAGCCCCCCCCCTACCCTGGTTTGCCAGTATGTGTAGCAGACCAGTCCAGTCTGTCCCACATCCCCCTTGGCTCTCGTACCCAGCAAATGGTATTGAGGCTTAGATCCATCTAAGCAGCTCAACAACCAAGCCCTCACGGATGTTGATGAGTGCCTCTCTGTCTAGCCACCCCAGCCCCTGTCCTAGTTTTTGTGCCAACCCATGGAATGGTAACCCAAGAGAGGGGAACCCACTATTTCCCTCCCAGGTCTCTCACTCCCGGATTGTGCACTTTCCAGGTGGTTCTGCAGTTTAACTTGACAGAATTAGCCTCCAAAGCCAGTTTCTGCCTGCCGATGCTACGGCTATGCCCAAACAACCCTCGCCCATTCTAATTGTAGGTTGCACCCATAAGAATAATCAGCCCAGCCTGGCTTTTCCCTGATCTAGTCCACATGAGGCGTACAGGTGTTGTAGCCCTGCTTAGTCTGCTCTGCCCCCATCCCAGTTCATGCTCTCCAGTGGGAGTAGCTGTCTAGCAAGGGAACCACCCCTTATTTTCCTGCTGGCTCTGTCCCCTCCCTTCCTGTTTCTCTCGTGTGCTGGATGGGCACTGCAGTCACATCCGGCACAGACAACCTCATTCTGGAGTTCTGTAGTGTGGACTGGTTTTTATCGCAACCAAACCTGGCTCGACCCTTGCTCTGTTCTGGTGCTCGGATTTGCCAGTGATGATGTTAACTGATTCAACCTGGTCTGCCCCCAATCCATGCCTAATGTATGCCAATGGGAAACTTCTTGTGGCCTGCTCTGGGCTGTTTCCATTCATGCTTCTTGCGCTTACCCGCAGGGTCTGTGTCCTGCCAGAGGAGTTGCCCAGGCTCCTCCATCAGAACCTTTCCCAATGCCAGATTTCGCGCATACCAGGGGGTCCATGAGCCAGCCCTACTCAGTTCACCTCCTGTCCTAGCAGGAACAGTGGCATTTCCTGACTAGCCTTCGACCCAAGCTGGTTCTTATTGTTGGATGTTTCAGCCCAGCCATGGCTCATCCATTCCCACATACGGCTCACACATGGTTCAGTAGGGGTTGAGACCTAGCCTTGTCCGTCCCACATCTATCCTGGTCTCCAGGAACACCAGACAGTGCTGGGGTCTGGCCCAGCCTGGTGCGTCCAGTTCCAGTCCACACTTGTGTCAAGGGAGATTTCAACTGTTACCTGATCAGAATGCAGCCCCCATTCCAGCCCACGCGCTGGTCTGCTGGACAAGGCCCGTGCCATAGTTGTAGCATGAACTGGTATTTGGTGGTCAGCATTGGTAAGTGATAATACATTCTTTAAAGGAAGAGTAACTGTCATTAGAAATCTTTAGCATATATTCACCTCACAGAAACACATTGGGTTCAATGTGGAGCTACATAAGCAGCAAATCAAACCACCAAAATCCCAGAGCTCCCCTGCCGGGCAGGCCCAGGCCCAACTCACCATGTGCACATGATGGCGGGCTTGTTGGATCCAGGCATAGGACTCCCTGTCCCGGGACCCACCTGCAGCCGAGAGGTGGCAGGAAGTGTAAACTCCCAGGCCCAAAGTCACGCTCCGCCCCAATCCTCTCCGCCGCCCAATGAGAGTGGCGGGTGGGCCTGCCTAGCCCCTCTCCAGAGACCTCCCCCCTCAGTCAATGTACTCACTCTGAAGGGAGCAGTCCTGGAGCCCAGGCAGGCCCAGGCCCAGCTCACCATGTGCACATGATGGTGGGCTTGTGGGATCCAGGCATGAGATGCCCTGTCCCGGGACCCACTCTTACATTTAGATTTAAAGTCAACTTTGTAGATAATCTTTTAGAAGTTATAAACTAAACTTCATTGTTTCACATATCTAATTTTTACTTCATACTTCATTGAAAAGGATTTTGTTTCTGTTTAGTGTATTCTGATACTACATCAATGTATTATGCACTTCCATTTTCATTGTTATGAGAATCTTAATTCTGTTCCTGCTGTGCCCACTGTGCTATCTTATCCTTTCACCCTGAAACATCTTCGACTATCTCACTCATGATTTCAGTTTCTTTAAAAACACTGATATTGTTTCTTAAATTATAATTCAATAAAATGATTGCATAAGAAAAAATGGGAGTTAGTGGTAAAGACCATTGATAAAGTGTTTACCTGAATCATTGCCCAATATTTGTAAAAATATGAAAATTTGACATGGTACATATCAATATGTGCACTTCATGTTTATAAAATCAGATCATTGATAATGTAATGTAATAAATTTATTTCCATTGAAAAAATGTGAATTCTTTCTTGTTACTATCTATTTATTTATTTATTCATTTATTTATTTATTTGAAAGAGGTACAATTAGAGGGGCAGATTTTTCATCAGCTGAATCACTACCCTAAACACAGCAATGGCCAGGGCTAGTTCAGGAGCCTGGAACTTCCAACAGGTCTACTATAGCAGGGACATAGACACTTGGGCAACCCTCTGCTGCCTTCAAAGGACATTGGCAGAAAGCTGTATTGGAAACAGAGCAGCATGGACTCACATTGGCTCTCGTTTGAGCTGCTGCTGTTACAGCAGGCAGTTGATTCACTGAGACATAACACAATACTATCTATATTTTTAAATACTGCTTCTCGAAGGTGCAAAATTACACTCTATTATCTCCTGCAAGTTATTTGAGAAAGTAAGCCTAACTTGTGTGACATTTAGAACACTCCAGATTTTCATATGTTGTTATTGTGACTATTTTATTGTACACACACAATCATGTCTTTATGGTAAATTCTCAAAAGCAAAACAGTCTTAAAGGTTCTATACATTTTAAAGTTTCTGAAACATGGACAACAGGTTAACTTAACTGCCAAATAATATAAGCATCTGACACAAAATGGTGCAAGGAACTGTAACAAAGATATTGCCATGATAAAGAAGAAAAACACTACCAAACATAAATTACAGAACTCTTTAATCTGTCAGAAAGTCGTATCTGATATTTGTATTTAATCAAGGTAGAATATAAGGAAAAAACTTGAAACATGGCTAGAATAATATACTCAAATTATAATAACCAATCCATTATTAACAGACTCAGTACGTTTAGGGCTTGGAAGGAGCTTAGGCATGACCATCTTGTCTTACTGACTGTGAAGATGATAGCCAGAAGGAAAGATGTGCCCGTTTTTGGAGGCAGCATTGATTCTTACATTCAGGCTCCCAACCGTATTCAATGATGTTTCCAAACATCACACTCACTCCTCACATCTTCAGTAACAGAAACACAGAATTCATGACCTCCAACTTGGTTTTTTTGTGTGTGTGTAATGTTGATTCATATTGGTTTTTTGAGTCTTCTCTCTGTCACACACACACACACACATATACACACACGGTATCATCCCCCACTTTGCAACACAATATTCTACCTCTTTGAACAGCAGCCTAAGCTTGGGAGAGTCAACAAAGCTGTCTTTCATCAAGCACAGGTCTGTGATGCTGTGCAAGAATATGAATGGAGGCCTAGTAAAGACTATGGCCAACATGTGAATGGCAAACTATGATATGTTCATGGGATATAATTTTACAACTGCAACTAAAAAGTGACATGTGAGCTGAAAGTGGGGATAAAGGCTTTGAGATATCACAAATGATGTCACTTATGCTCACAGATGTTTCTTTTCCTTCCACTATGTGAGTCCTTGTTACAATAATTTTTGCTATTTTTTCAAGGCCCCTAAGATTCAGAATATCCATCCCTGCTATTTAATCTTGGCTGACTTCAAATTTTTGTAATCTTAAAAATATATTTATTTTCATTTATTTGAAAGGCAGAGACAATGAACACTTCCATCCATTGTAGTGGCATGCAGCAGCCAGGACTGAGCCAGGCTTACACTAGGAGCCCAGAAACTATATCCTGGTCTACCACGTGGTAGCTAAGAACCAACTTTGTGAGCCACTATCCACTGCCTTCTGGTGTGCTCATAGTAGGAAGCTGGAATCGGAAACAGAGAAGCACTCAAATTCAGGCGCTGTAATATGGGTTGCAGATGCCCTAGATGACCTTTTGACAGCTGAGCCAATCACTTCTCCATTGTCTGCATTTTAGGGGCCTATGAAACTACAGTAGCAATGTGGACTCCAGTCACAGAAGGCAGTTGGCATGGACACTCACATCTGGAAGAAAGGCCGGAAAGACTTTCTAAGGGGGAGGAGTAGACATCCACTCCGGATCTGGTAGAGAGCAGTCTACTTCATTCTGAAGTTCACACACTCTCTTATCCACAGGCATCTCTGTGTCTGCTAAAATGCAACACTTTTCAAAACTCTGGAGATCACAGTTTGGAAGACCATTCGCTTCAAGAGTCACTCTTTAAAGGAGGTTCTGCCAACCCCTTTTGCTCTCCAATAATTTCAAATTAAGCCACATTGCAGCCCACAAAAACACAAACCACCTGAAGATCGAAGGGTCTCTTTTGGCCTATGAAGATGAGGCAAATGCCCCTCTTGAGCTCATGTTTGGCTGAGAGAAACTTGACACATGAATAGGCTCTTATTTAAAAACTGGGGTTAGAAGTCCTCCATGAACTATCTGATTCCTGCTTAGATGTAATGCAGGCATTCACAGTGCCATGGTCTAGTGGCTAAAGTCCTAGCTTTGAATGCACTGGGATCCAGTATGAGCACCAGTTCTAATCCCAGCTGCTCCACTTCCCATCCAGCTCCCTGCTTGTGGCATGGGAAAGCAGTGGAGGATGGCCCAAAGCCTTGGGACCCTGCACCTGCGTGGGAGACCCAGAAGAGGCTCCTGGCTTCAGATCAGCACAGCTCCACCCGAAGCAGCCGCTTGTGAAGTGAATCAGCAAAGCAAAGATATTCCTCTCTGTCTCTTCTTTTCTCTGTTTATCTGACTTTACAATAAAAATAAATATTAAAAAAAGAAGCAATGCAGGATATCACTGAATTTCAAAATTTAAGAAAATTATTGAGTGACCCAAAGTAATGACAAGGTTTCATAATATCTTATATGAATGATCTCTTTATTCTTTCCACAGGGATCTGAGAACAAACCTACGATGGAGTCCACTGAAGTATCAAATCAGTCTCAAGTATCAGAATTCATCTTACTGGGATTCAGTAACTCCCAAGATACTCAGTTTCTTCTCTTTGCACTCTTTTTGGTTATCTATGTGGCCACAATTGTTGGAAACCTTTTCATTGTGATCACAGTGACTTACACCCCAAATCTGAACACTCCCATGTATTTTCTCCTTGCTAATCTCTCATTTGTGGATATGACCCTTGCTTCCTTCGCCACCCCTAAGATGATTGCAAACTTAGTCAAAAACCATAAGACAATTTCTTTTGCTGGCTGTTTTACTCAGATATTTCTTCTTCACTTACTGGGTGTGGTTGAAATGATACTGCTGGTTTCCATGGCTTATGACAGGTATGTGGCCATTTGTAAGCCTCTACACTACAGAGTCATCATGAACAAGAAGGTGTGTGTTTTCCTTGTATTGATTTCATGGTTCTTAGGTTTCCTCCACTCAGGCCTTCAGATACCCTTTGCTGTGAATTTGCCTTTCTGTGGTCCCAACGTGATGGACAGCATTTTCTGTGACCTCCCTCTGCTTTCCAGACTTGCCTGCACAGACACCTATAGTGTGCGGATAGTCATTGTTGCAAATAGTGGAGTCATATCCCTGAGCTGCTTCTTCGTTCTGCTTGTTTCTTACAGTCGAATCTTCTCAACCATTAGGAAGCACTCTTCTGCTGGGCACTCAAAAGCCCATTCAACACTGGCTGCTCACATCACAGTAGTGGTTCTCTTCTTTGGCCCATGTATCATCATTTATATATGGCCCTCTGGCAACCACTCTGTGGATAAGTTCTTGTCTGTATTTTACACTGTCATCACCCCTATTTTGAATCCTCTTATTTACAGTCTGCGAAACAAAGAAATGAAGATAGCCATGAGGAAACTGTGGAGAGCCTTCGTGAAGCCTAGAAGTGATACTTAGGTTTAAAAAGGTAATTGAGAAACACAGGGTACTTTTGAAATTTTTAAGATTCCTTTCCAAAAAGGGTGGTTGGATCGATGCAGAGAAAGTCGAACAAAATTCATCAAGATGGTAGAAGTCCAATATTAAACAGTGCCTTCGTTATTTTGAAATATATTTTTAAAAAATAAGCATTTTGAAACAGATGTGAAAAGTATTTACTACTGGCAGTCAAGCTGGTTTGCATGGATTCCTACAATTTGGACATTTTAACAAATTCTGGCAGTGAGGTTGTTGCTGTAACATACTTTATTCTGCTCCTGATATACTACACATGGATACTCCTCATTGTCTGCCAAAGCTCTAACGCTGGTGCACCCGAGGCCCTCTACCTGCGCTGCCCTCATCACGTGGTGGTGCTCTGCTTTGTGCCATGTATCTTCATGTATGTGCGGTCTTTCCACATCACTTGGGGCAGACAAATGTCTCACCATGTTTTACTCTGTTTCAACATATTTTCTAAATCCTTACCCTGAGAAATAAAGAGATGAAAAATGCTAGGGAGTGATTTAGAAGCTTGTGCATGGATGTTAATTGACATTCTTATGGTCCCAAAGCCTCACTTCGTTTTCAATCCTACAAAATAGGATACATCAGAGCATTGATTTACCTTTTATTTTTCATTAAAACAAAATGAACAGATCTTATGTTTCCTATGAGTAAAATTATAAGATAGCCAAACCTCTCTCCCATTTTCATTCCCTCAATACCCCTCCTTCCTTCCTTCCTTTTTTCTTTAATTTTACAAAAAATATTTCAATTCACTCCATAATCAAAGGTTTAGTACTTCTCTAACCATAGTATCCAACAAAAAATATATAAAAGATAACACTCCACAGGAGAATAAACAAGAACTAAAATAATAAATTATAACATATCTGTTTCATTTCTATGTATTTATTCTATATCAGCAGACACCCCCCCTAAATTGTGTTTTCCTAGTTATGTGATAGCAGACATAGAACCTTTAATTTTAAAAGGTGGTCCAGTGTACAGATACACATATAGGTTTGATGCAATTCATAATGATATTTGAAATTAACCAATAACCATACCATTGTTAGAGTTTTCCATTCAAATGCTAATGGGGAAAATGAATAAAATCAAATATAAAGTAATTAACTACACAGCAGTAAATGCTAGATTAGGGCCTGGCCTTATTGCTCAGTTGGCTAATTCTCCATCTCCAAGTGCAGATCCCATAAGGGCATCAGTTCATGTCCCAGCTGCTCCACTTCCCATCCAGCTCCCTGCTTGTGGCATGGGAAAGTAGTAGAGGATGGTCAAAAGGCTTTGGACACTGCACCCACACTCAACACAGCAGAACAAGTAATACATGCTACCTCTCATATTAGGAAGCTTAAAACAATATTAGTGTTTATTATCCATTAAATTCAAAATGGTGATTACCAGAATCTGGGAAATGTGGAGGAAAGTGAAAGGCATAAGATTGGATAATGTTCCAAGGCATAGAAGAGGGAACATAATAGGTTCTTAGTGTGACAGCATCTTAGTGTGACAATGATTCACATTGAAGTATAGTCTATATAAAGAACTGTAAGAAAGGGGCTGACAGGCTGCAAGCACAAGACAAGGAAATGGAATGGTTCATTGCCTGGAGTTACTGCTTTAAACTATGCGTAGATACTGAAAAATTGCATTGTACCCCTAAATCACGCAAGTATTACACATAATCAAAAATTTTAAAATAGAATGTAAAATATAAACACTCATTAAATGTTAGTTTTTCACATATTCAGTGTAACTCACAGATGCAACTCTAAGGATACAATGATATTCCCTTCCTTCTTTCTTCTTCCTCACTTTGCCTCCACAGTCTGTCTCCATATTTTCTGTTCTTTTCCTCCTTTTCTTTTTTCTTTTAATTCTTCTTCTGTCCTTTTAAATTTTTGAGATAACATTATTTTACCTTGCTTTATTATTTATTCTTTTAATTTATATATAAAATGAGTAGATGTCTAATTTTTCACAATATAGATTTGGAAGCATAAGAGATCAACCCTCCTTCTCCTCTCTCTATCTTCCTCTTCTGTATCATCTGGTCATGACATAATGTTCCAGTTTTGTGGATTGAAGCGAGGACATTACCCAACTTCTGATAGATGGTGTAGATTACACAATCACTAGATATTTTTAAAGAGAATTAAATCAGAAAAACAAAGAGATGTGCGCAAGCCCATGTTTACTATTCAAATAACTAAGATACAGAAACAACCTAGGTTTCCCATTAACTCATGAAAGCAAAAGGAATAGGCGCCTTGTATGGATGCTCCTCAACTTATATTTAGGCTATATAACATCAATCTATTGTAAAAACTAAAAGCAGCACAAATTCAAATTTATCTAATGCACCTATAGTACTGGACATTATAGCTTCACAGTGCAGTACATTGAAGCATTGACTGGCTAACCTCATGCTCACTCAGCTGTGAGTTCACGCTTACTGGGCCAGCCGTGAGCTCACGCTCACTCGGTCAGCTGTGAGTTCACGCTTACTGGGCCAGCCGTGAGCTCACGCTCACTCGGTCAGCTGTGAGTTCACGCTTACTGGGCCAACTGTGAGCTCATGCTCACTCGGTCAGCTGTGAGTTCACGCTTACTGGGCCAGCTGTGAGCTCGTGCTCACTCACTCGGCTGTGAGCTCATGCTCACTTGGTCAGCTATGAGCTGCCTGTATCGGCTGGTGTCCAGCATCACAACAGACTGCTGTGCTTAAGACTGCCAGCATGGGAAAACAGGAAGATGCAAAATTATAGTACAGTTTCTACACATCTTCAGTTTACTTATTAATCCATCAAGTAAAAATATCTTGATTTTTTTTTTTGTTTTACAACTATAAATAAGCTACTTTACATAACAATGGGAAGGTTTTCATGTGAACTTGAGTGTTTCATAAATTTGAGTAAACAGCCAGAAGCACAATGGCTTGGTCTTAAAGTAAGATTACTTTTAGTTTTGTAAGAAGCTGGCAAAGTGTCCTCCAAAGTGATTTATCTTTGTGCATTCTCATCAGCCAAAAGTCGGTTTTCTGTTTCCTCACATCCTCAGCAAGCATCTGGTGTTTTCACCATTTTGGATTTTGATCATTCCAATAGGTGTACAAGGCATGTCATTTTTATTTGCGTTTTCATGATTACTTAAAACGTAGAGTATATTTTCATATGTTCCGTTACCATAAGTGTGTTTATTTTGTTGAGCATTCTTTTAAGCTCTTTTGTTCATTCTCTTTAAAGTCTTTTCTTTTTGAAATTTTGTTATATTTGAAAGGTAGAGAGAAAAAGAGAGACAAAAAGGAATGTAGACAGAACAAAGGATCATTTTCCTACTGGTTTACTTAGCAATAGCCCCTCAACAGCTAACGCTGGAGCAGGCCAAAGGCAGAATCCCAGAATTTAAACAAACAAAAAACGAGTCACCAAAATGTGTGACTGAGATTCAAATGCTTGAAACATCAATTCCTCTCTCTCAGTATGTACATTCGCAGGATCTGGGATCAGAAGCAACAATTTATGACCAAGCAGGGTCATAACAACTGCATTGCACTGCCTGTCATCTTTTTGTTCATTTTAAAACCAAGTGACTTATTTTTGGATTGCTGAGTGTTGAGTTCTTTGTATATTTTGGAAATAATCATTCATCAGATACATTATATATGTAAAACATTGTAAATGAAAGCCACTGTAAGTGATGTTATGTTTATAATGTCAAATTCTGAATATTCATGGTCACTGATGCAAAAGTGATGGTCTTTTGTATATTGACCGTGAATCCTGCTGTGTTGGCTTGATCTCTTATTTTAAGAGTTTATTACAGATTTTATTATTTAATTTACATTTATTTTTCATTTTAACATGTGTTCACATCTGTCTTACAAAAAGTGAAATATGAATTGTTTCTAAATTTGTATAGATCCTGGTTGCCTAGGTTATTGAACTCAAAATTAATTGTGTAGTGATACTGTATTCAAGTATTTTAAAGACATTTATAAAAAATCGAGTTAAATGGTAACTTTATTGTGATTCAAAGCATTTTGAGGGGGCCCAGCACAGTAGCCTAGTGGCAAAAGTCTTCATCTTGCATGCGCCAGGATCCCATATGGGCGCTGGTTCTAATCCTGGCTACCCTGTTTCCCATCCAGCTCCCTGTTTGTGGCTTGGGAAAGCAGTGGAAGATGGCACAAAACTCTGGGTTCCTGCACTGGTGTGGGAGACCTGGAAGAGGCTCCAGGCTCCAGGCTTCAGATCAGCTCAGCTCCAGTCGTTGCAGCCACTTGGGGTTTGAACCAACGAATGGAAGATCTTCCTCCCTGGCTCTCCTGTCTGTATATTTGCATTTTTAATAAAAATAAAAACATCTAAAAAAACCATTTTGAAATTCATGTTTATTTTTTCAAAAGTAGAAATCTTCTGTGGAAATTCAAAATCTCTCATTTGAGATAAAAAATAATACAAATAATACTAATTATATTTAAAGTAAAATATGCCACAAGGAAAATAATACTACCAGAGATAAAGAAGGCAATTCCACCCTGAAAAAAGAAGTCAAAAATCAGAAGGCTATGACTATTTTAGTTATTATCTGTATCCTTAATATCACAACTGTGATGATCTGAAATAAAAATACATGAAAAATTGACGAAAATGTTATCCAAGTCTTCAATATATCACTCTCAATAATTGATGAAAGTATATCAAAAATATCATCAAAGATGTAGCAGCCAGGACGCATACTAAAATCCAGTTTGAATAATTGACATTTGTAGAACATAGATAACTGTCAATATATTTCTTTCTTTTAGACACATATAAGAATTATGCAAAATTAGAACATATTTTGGACCAAAGAAAGAAGTTTCAATAAATTTCAACTCAAACAGGTGTCTGTGTGGATAAGTGTTCCCAATTATTTGTATTAGTCCCAAACTGGAAATAAACCACGTATCCCTCACTAGATTACTCATCTGGGCTATACACATGCAATAGAATACTACTCCCCAGTTAGAAGAAATACACAAGGTACAGCAGGTATCAAAATAGTTATGTCTGGCAGAAGAAGCCAACAAATGGAGAGAGAGAGCACTACTTGATTGAGAGCACTACTGAATTGTGTGAACTAATAAACTGTAACAGAAAAGAAATTAGCTGCTATGAAGGCGGGAAGAATGTGGTGGGAAAGGAAAGAGTGATTTTCAAAGAATATGGGAACTTTGGGAACCTATGCACATGCTAAATACTTATTATGATGATCCTTTTATGATTACATACATGAATCAAATTTATTATGTATTTGTTTAAATAATGGGCATTTTATTACAAGTCATTTGCAGCACAACTAAATCAAACTAAGAAGTCGAAATAATTCTAAAAATACTATTCTCTTTAAAAAATCTGAGACTTTTTTGATTAGTTTATACACAATGCACAACTATTTTCAACTGTTGAAAAAACAGGTAAGGTCACCAAGAATATCTACCTATTTAGATAAACTTGCTATCCATTTATAAATTTGTTTTACACTGGTAGAATACGATTTTTCTTGCAACCAGAATTAAGTCCTGAATTGAATCTGATTTTATAATTCAAGTTACAATTGAAGATTGTGCAAAGCATGTCCTTACATGTCAAATAAGAATAATACTTTAAATTCTACAAATATTTCACAAATATTTAACTCTGGTTGATTTATCAGAAGTTTTTTATCTCCTATGTAAGAGACGGCGTCATCCTTAGAAGGGAGTTCCCAAGAGATGGTCCAGGCAAGTTATTCCCATTGCCCTCACTCTGTTCAGAAGACAGGCTGCCTGGGTTAATGTTCCCAAGGGATCACATCAGGTGGGGCATATACATACCTGAGGGAAGTAGTTCCACACCACCTGACCGAGGGTCGTCTCAAACACACATCACAAGACGAAACCAGAGAAGCTGATGTCACAGGAACGTTGTGTTTAGTAAGTCATCTCATCTCACCTCTCGAAATCTCTACTGTAGGGTGATTCTTAAAAAATATTTCATAGAATAAAATTCTTGAAATGTTTCATGGAGACTCATCAAGTTGAAGTTGAGGATGGATTTTTCATTTTTTATTTCTTCAGAAGTCAGTTCAGCTCATCAGTCTTCTTTCTACTGGAGTTTCTTCAATCTTACTAATAACAATGCAATCAACCACCATAACGCACTGCTTAGGGAACTAACAATTTTCTAAATGCTCTCCAGTTGCCCTTCTTCAAATGGTACTTCTCAGGGTAAGCCCTTAGCACAGCTCCATATACACTGCCTGGGATACCCAACTCCAGCCCGCTCCGGTTTCAGAGTGCCTGAGTCATCCAAGCTGTGTTTAACATTCCACTGCCCTGCTTAAGTGCCTCCTGCAGGAGTGGGCAGCAGACAGGGCCTCAAGCATGCTGTTCCTTGCCACTATCAAGGGGATCTCTCTCTCTCTCTTTGTCTTTCTCTTTCTCTAACTCTTCCTTTTTTTTTTATCCTCTACCCTCCCATTCTAATAAAATAAGTGATTTTGAAAAAGCACCTCTCATTTAAGAAATACTGTTTTTCATATTGGAGACAGAACTATGTATAATTTTTAATATATACAAGTTAAAAGAGTTACACACCAAGGGAGAAGTTGAATTACAGTAGAAAAAAGATTTGTGCCCATTACCTGAGGTAACAAGATGACGTGAACTGGTGGAAGGAGTTTCGTACGTTTAGTCTCTTTCCCTAACTTTTCAGTTTAACCAGTCCCAGACATAACATTATCCTGTTCATCATAATTGTTCCTTTGTTACAGGTAAAACATCCAACGGTACCTTAATTGAATATCTCTTGTCTCTTCTTAGTCTTCTTATCGTGTAAGTAACACTTCAGGGAAGGGCAGAGTGAACGTGAAGTTCCCAGAAAACAAGAAGCATGTCTACCTTGCTCTTCAGTCTAAATCCTGGAGGGTTGATAGGAATGTACATTTAATTTACAGGAAATTGAGTAGTATACACATTTAGTAAAAGACAATCACTTTTTTATGGAAAGCACTCAGCTGTAGAAAAAAATATTGCCAATAAGCTTTGGAAACTGTACTGCTATAAGATGCACCAGGCATAGGTGGGAATGTTAACAGGTGCTACATTATAGACTAGAGTAGGAAATTCTAGAGCCTGTTAGCATAGTAAGGTGACTTGTGATAATATTAATGTGTTGCATTTTCCTCTATTTAAAAGACCTAGAAGATAGAATTTTTCACACTATACAGAAGCATTAAATGTTTGAGGACATACATGTATTTGTCCTAATTGGAAATTACATAATGTGTACATATATTGAAGAATGACATGACAGTTAGTCCTGTTAATGAATGCAGTGTGTAAATAAGAGTTGTTAACTTCAAGTACTGAAATAACTTGTGTTTTCTGTGTAAGTTCTGGTTCAGCTTCATGACACATCTATGAATTGAGTGTTCTCTTTCTGGAAACAGAACTACGTTTAGTTCACCAACAAATTAGATTTCTGACTAGCTCAGACTAAATAAAATCTTTATGATTATTTTATTTGACCCATTATCCAAAGTAGTGTTCATTATTGATAGAGTACATAATATTAATACTGACATACCAGTAATTACAAAATTGACAAAAATCAATATGACTTTTTATGTTGCCAAATTTTTCCCTAATAATGTGCAAAGTCATCTTTAGAAATATCTTGACTCAAGCCTAGGTGGACGCCTGCTTTTGTTATCAATTTGTCAAAGCTTTCGCTGAAAGCTTTATGTTGATGAGAAATCAAGATTCAGTAAGAAAATCAAATATCTCAAGTCCTTCAGTGTTTCTGAGTCTGTGTTGTGTAACAGGTATTTTCTCTAGAAATTCTCTTCTATTGTGGAAGACACATGTAATTTTAAGTTCTGAGACTGTTATCATTTATCTCGCTTTCACAGCAAACATACATGTAAAAGTGTCTTTGGGGAAATTTTCCCTTCATCCTAAGTAAGCACTTAGAAAAGAGGAAGCAGAAACTAATGTTCATGACGAGGTAAATGTTTTCACGGTTCACCTGCTCTTTTTGCCACCAAAGAATAAAATATAATTTTAAAGAATGAAGCAGGAGATACACCAGAACTGCCGCAATGCTAAGGAAGAAAAGTGACAAAAACAGCAATGAAACCAAGTAGCTTAGAAATATTGTGAGTAGGGACTTCTACAAGCAATATGATTATTGTATATAGAATTCAATAGCTAGTGAAGGCTTAACTATTTGTTCAGTTATCACTAATAATCAAAGATGTACTTTGCTTATATTGTATTCTTGTTTTGGAAAACATGATCATATAAATGTGTAGCATTTGCAAAGTGCATGACCAAGAACTAATACTATTTCATAGTCTGGTGAGTCCAAAGCACCCATGAGTAGACATGAAGGAAAATATTTTCTAAGGACAAGCTTGAGCTATCTAGAACCTTCTTTTTTCTTGAAGACAGAATTAAAGCCTGAATTGTCTTAACACTTTGGTGAATTTTTTTCACATGACTATACTGTCACTGTTTTCCTAATTCAAATAGCTAAACAAATTCTGTAATACCGTTGATTTTAATTAGTGATGTATTATATGCCTGGTTTTGCATCTGAATCGTCATGTCAAAATATGTAACAAGGCTTCTTTATATCTTCTTTCACACAGGTGGTCCTAATATGTATTTTGGATGGATAACCCAAAACTTTGCTTTCATGATGTCTGATTGGAGAAATTTGAACAATTTTTATATATAGTGTAAAAAATCTGTAAGTGCTGTGTCCTGTCATTTACATTTAATTAGTGCATCATGTTGCCATCAACTTCCCGAATATTGATTTATTCTTGTTATTCAGTGCAATGGTTGTGATGCCCAGCCAAGAACATTTTCACTGGAATAGTTCAGCTTGCTTTCATCTTGTTTCCAGCTTTCTTGTAAGGGTACTGTCTCAGTAAATCATATACTTAGAAATACTATTTCAGTTTCTGATAGTTGGAAAGTCGAGCTTTCAGCTTCTCTGTATGGCATGATGTATGTATATTTGGCCAAGTTTTCTCTTGACACTCATGCTTTCAATTTAAGATACAGATGCTAAATTTCTATGTAAACCAGGTTATAAAAATTCAGTACCATTTTTCAATCCTGCTAACTGATTATCTACCTACTCTATGTTACTTTAAAGAGCACACCACACAGAATGGATGTAGAAAACCAGTCTATAGTGTCAGAATTTGTATTTCTTGGACTTTGCCAATCATGGGATGTTCAGATCTTACTCTTTGTAATATTTTTGATGCTTTACCTGATCATTGTGTTTGGAAATATTGTTATCGTGATTTTAATCATCACTGACCCACGTCTCCATTCCCCCATGTACTTTTTTTTGGCCAACCTGTCCTTCGTCGACATGTGGCTTTCCTCAGTTACCACTCCCAAAATGGTCACCGACTTCCTCAGGGAAAGCAAGACCATTTCCTTTGGAGGCTGCATGTGCCAGATCCTGTTTGTCCACTTCATTGCAGGGGGTGAGATGGTGCTACTGGTGATAATGGCCTATGATCGCTATGTGGCCATCTGCAAGCCACTCCACTACTCAACCATTATGAATCTGCAAAAGTGCATTGGGTTAGTGATGGCATCCTGGATTGCAGGCTTTTTGCATGCAATGAGTCAAATGGCTGTAATTGTGCAGCTGCCTTTCTGTGGCCCGAAGGAAATAGACAGCTTCTTTTGTGATATACCACTGGTGGTCAAGCTGGCTTGCATGGACTCCTACAATTTGGACATTTTAATGAATGCTGACAGTGGAGTTGTGGCTGTTACATGTTTTATTCTGCTGCTGATATCCTACACATATATTCTTCTCACTGTGCGCAAAAGCTCTAAAACTGGAGCATCCAAGGCCCTCTCTACCTGCACTGCCCACATCACTGTGGTGGTGCTCTTCTTTGTGCCCTGCATCTTCATCTATGTGTGGCCTCTCAGCAACACTTGGGTAGATAAATTTCTTGCTGTGTTTTATTCTGTTATTACACCTCTTCTTAATCCAGCCATTTATACCTTGAGAAATAAGGAGATGAAAAATGCTATGAAGAAATTTAGAAACTGCTGAATGGATTCGAAGGGAAGCAATGCTCAGAAATCCCCTGAGTAATTTAATTTACCAACATGAGTGCCTGGTCTAATAGCTTAAATTGCAGAATATTTAGCTTAGATCAAGTTGCGATTCTAGTATCTAAATACAAGAGTAAGGTTAAGACAATACAAGGCATTCTGATATTCACAGAATACAACAGTAGAGCACTATGAATTATTTCTGTAAACTCAAAATCCAATAATAAATTGTGTGTGATAAATTGGTACAAACTCTTTTCCTTAGCCAAGAACTTTGTTGAAAAAAGCTAAATTTTCTGCAGTAGAGGCTTTTCTTTTTCACCAACTATCCTGGTGGATGACATTTTAAAGAACTTCTCCATTTTCTCCAAAGTTCATCAAGTAAAACGGTAAGCAAACTAAAGCCATGATTCACATAGGAAGTATTAGAGAATAATGATCAACTGTCGATCGTCTCTATGTCAGTGCATAGACTCAATGCATTCTCCTGGGAAAACCTATTCATGCATTCATTGTACTCATCACATGTGTGAAGTAATATTTTCCTACCTAGGATTCTGAATTTCATTACATACCTACCCATATGACCTGAGAAGATAAACCCATGTGAAGTACTATATGTGGATTTCTTGAATATTCTATAAAAAGAGCATAAGAATAAAAAAAACACCATTTACCTTATCCTATAAACTAAATTGTCACACATTTACATAGTAAATGTTCTCATCTCAAAACTTTCAGTCACTATCGTGCTAATACCAAATCAATATTTATACATTAGTCTCAGAGTTAGTTGTCTGAGTTTTCACTGGCTTAAATGAAAGTTGTCTTTACAGATAGTAATCTAGAAGATTTATATTCACATTCCATAGGTAAGTTGTCCTGTGCAATAGGCAGTCTTAATTTTTAATTCAATAAAATATTATAATCTTGGGCATCGAATTTCATAATGCGACAGTACTGAGAGTTGAGGAAATGGAAAATATTCTGTACATTCATGAGGGCACTCTCATGTCCACATCGTCATTCCCAAGTACCCAGAATAAAGATATTATCTTCCATGAAAGAAAGAAGTTTTCCCCACGCATTACTTCATTCACTGAGGCCACTTGTTGATGGGTGATCAGCTATGCATTCAGATTTTATTACTGTGAATTTTCCTACCAAGCCACAAATTCTCATTCATCATCTTTTGCTGTTTTCTCAGACCACATTCAGTCTAGATTGTGTTATCTAAGAACTAGGTATGAAAACGGGGGATAACCTATTTACACAGTGAAATGCCACCCCTTTAATACACACAGTGAGGAATATGGAGACATCTCAACAGCATTATCAGCTTAAGCAGAAAACATTCAAGAGAAAAACCTTACAAAATTTTATTAGTATAAAAATCAGGAAATGATAAGATTAGCATTTCAGGATAGAAATGAGAATTATGAGAATAGTAATGATTATAATAATTATGAGAATAATTATTCTAATGATAGGCACTGCAAAGAAGCTCAAGAAAATTTTCTAACTTGAAAAATATATTTTATTTCTTAATTATGATTTTGTCACAGAGCATTTGAGACTTGTGTTTCTTAACCTTTGTAAATCATTTCTCACTCAATGAAAAGAATTAAAAGCAGGTTGGTAAAAACAAACAAAAAACAACCCCACAGTGATGTAAAATAGTATTAGGGATGGTGTCCTCTCAACAACACTGACAATAAGAGAAAAAATAGTACAATGTTGAAATGATACTAATTATTAAGGAGCAGCGTCTCTCTGTGTTTCTTTAACACTTCTGTTATTCTCAAGAGGAATTTCATGTCAGCCACAAGTTCTTATAGCCACTGTGTAATTATATTCTCCAAGGTCAAAGGCGGCCTAAGGGGGAAAATTCTAGTCAGGCTGAGCTTAATTAATGTCTTGCTACTTGTTTTATATTTTTAATACTCTCCTCTCTATTGAATCTTTGTATGTTGTATATTTAATTTGACCTCATGTTAAAAATGCACTGTAATTAATAATATTTTGCATTTGCTATGTTAATGAAATAAATTATGATGCATCAATAAATTCCTTACTAATTAATCATTTATTGTTACTAAATTTCAACAAATGTCCTTTCTATAATTTGGAGCACAGTGTAGAATACCTGTCTTTATCTACATGTATCAATGCTCCCACTGAACTGAAGAATGCATTTATCATAGCAAGAAATGTTTCATTATGACTGTGTACAGTTATATTCTTCTTTTTTGTAGAGTTATTGTATTTTTGTCACAAAGTCAGATATACAGAGAGGAGGAGAGATAGAGAAGAAGATCTTCCATCCAATGGTTCACTCCACAAGTGGCCACAATGGCCAGAGCTGAGCCAATCCGAAGCTAGAGACCAAGAGTCTCTTCCTGATCTCCCACGTGGATGCAGGGTCCCAAGACTTTGGGCCATCTTCCGCTGCTTTCCCAGGCCACAGCAGGGAGCTGGATGGGAAGCGGGGTCACCAGAAATAGAATTGGTGTCCATATGGGATGCTGATGTATGCAAGGCGATGGCTTTTGCCCCTATGCTGCCATGCAGGGCCCGTGAAGCTGAATTTTCTTTCCTCAAGTGAAGTAGAGAGAGAAAGAGAGAGAGATTTTCTATTCAGTGGTTCACTACTCAAATGGCTGTAGCAGCCTGGTTTGAGCCAGGCTAAAGCCAAGAGAATGGAACTTTATCTAGATCTCCCACATTGGGAGCTGGAGATCAATGCCTGGGACACCCTCTGTTGTCCTCCCAGGAATGTAGGCAGGGAACTGAATCAGAAGTGGAGCAGCTGGGACTCAAACCGACACTCATGTGTGTTGCTGGTGTCACAGATGGCAACGTAATCCGCTGTCCCCCAATGCCAGAGAGAGGGAGAGAGAGAGTAGGATTTACTTCATTTTATGTGAAAGGAAGTCTGGCAGAGAAAGGTGGACTGGGAGAACATTACAGAGAAAAACATTTTGCTTTCTCACTTTCCTTCTCTCTCTCTAGTCATCTGAGTAACTCTGAATTCCAAACAAATACATAAACCTTTTTAAAAAAAATACAATGCCAGTGGACTAAAGTACACAATCTCAGTTGGTAGAAGAGGTTGTGACAGTTACTGTGAAAGAGGTAGTTTGGGTTTTAAAAACAACTGGAGTGATGGTAAACATAAAAATACTAAAATTTTTGGAAATGATAGTGGATGAGAGCAGTAAGATTATGGATCCAGGAAAATGGTCAGTTTTGGTGGCAGACAGGAAGTCCTTGTGGTGTTGGCTATAAACCTGGTGTTGGGATTGTTAAGTGTGGTATCAAGGTGTGGGAAAATGCACAGACTGCTTACAGGTCTGAGCAAGAGAGGGAATCAGATATTATAAAGGAAGTTAAATGTTGCTTTGAGACAGCCATCCCAAATGCATTAAAAGGGTACTGTAAGAGGGAGTTTGGATAACAGGTACAAAATCAGAGCGTAAGTTTCTTGTATTACATAACACACTGAGGTGACCATAGTGCCAAGTAACATACTATATATTTTATGAGCAAATAAAAGACTCCCAAGGCTCCAATAAAACAGCAATGTCAAAAAAGAGGAAATGTTATTGCTTTGATCACCACACACTGTACAGATGCATTGAAATGCTCCATGGTTCCCCATAAATTTACATAATCATTATCTGCCGATTCTTTCTTTGGTAGAAAGCATGCAAAATATTACAATCACTATCAAATAATACAGTCATTTCCCAAGCACTTAAATATATTCTTACTATATGTTCCAACTACTTAACTTCTGTGATCATAAGAAATTTGACCGAAAATGTCCTCTGAAAGTTAGAATGTTGTCGTTGGAGTCAGGATGATGGCTCATTAATCATCTGCCTGCAAAATTAGCATCACATATGGGCACCATTTCACATCCTGGCTGCTCCACTTCCCGTCCAGCTTTCTGCTTATGACCTAGGAATGCAGAGAATGGCCCAAGGCCTCAGGCCCTTGCACCCACATAGAAGACCCCGAAGGAGCTCCTGGCCCGCAGCTTTGGATCAACGTGGCTCTGGCCGTTGATGCAATTTGGGGAGTAAACCAGTGGATGGAAGACCTCTGTCTCTCTATCTCCTTCTCCCTCTGTAAAATTCACCTTTCAAATAAAGGTAAATTGAAAAATCTTTTTTAAAATGTTCTTGTTAGCTTTATTCGTGTTAATGGGAGGATGGCAGACTTATCAATTGCTTCAGATGCTTACAATGGAATATTTCAAGAATTAAGCATAGGGCCCGGCGCGATGGTGCAGTGGTTAAGGTCCTCGCCTTGCACCGGGATCCCATATGGGCACCGATTCTAATCCCGACAGCCCCGCTTCCCATGCCGCTCCCTGCCTGTGGCCCGGGAAAAGCAGTCGAGGACAGACCAAAGCTTTGGGACCCTGCACCCACGTGGGAGAACCGGAAGAGGATCCTGGCTTCGGATTGGCTCAGCTCCAAACGTTGCGGCCACCTGGGGAGTGAACCATTGGATGGAAGATCTTCCTCTCTGTCCCTCCTCTCTGTATATCTGCCTTTCCAATAAAAATAAAATAAATCTTTAAAAAAGAAAGAGTCAAGCATAGATGAATCTCAAAAGTGTGATACTTAATTTAAAAAGCCAAGCACAATGCGTATTCTTACTTTGCTTTCAGAAACATGCAATCCAGTCAGTGTTGACAAGGGTAAGAGTAGTGGTCACTCTAGGGCTGTAGTTGGCTGAAAGAGTTTCAAGAGAATGTTCTGATGGAGTCACATAGACATCCTTATCTTTATGGTGGTCAGGAGGTCCATAAATTTTGAAAAACACCTCCAGGTAAGCTGTTTAGGTACATTTTATTGCACAAAAACTATGAGCAACATACAGGAGAAATATCATGTGCAATCTGTCATGCAAAGCAACATTGACCCTTAACCTTCCTTTCTGGAAATTTACCTTCAGATATAAATTCACATATTTAGATTTATTTATTGTAGGATAGATTGAAACATCAAAATTTATACAGCCTGCAATGTTTCTAATTAGGATAAAGATTTTCAACTGATATTTTCACAAATCAAATAGTAAGAAGAATATAAAGAAATGGGAAAATTTAAATATTAACATAACAAATGCTAAGGCTTTAATTATTTATTTGAAATACAGAGTTACAGAGAGGAGAGAGAGGGGGGTATCTTCCATCCACTAATGGTTGCAATGGTAAAAACAAGCCAATCATAAAGCAGGAGCCTGGAGCCTTCTACAGGTCTCCCACATGCACGCACATGCCCAAATACTTGAATCTCCCTCAGCAGCTTTCCAAGTTCATAAGCAGGAAGTTGGAGGGAAAGTGGAGCATCCAGAATGTGAACCAGTGCCTGTTTGGGATGCCAGCACCATAGGCAGAGGGTTATCCTACTATGCAATGATGCCAGAGCTTAACATGATAATTTTTCCAAGAAACAATGTAAAAAATGAGGTGCAACACATTACATAAGGTATACTTCAAGTGTGAGCTGTGAAGTGGGCAAAAATACTTTTTTGTGTGTCTACTCGGCTTGAACTTCGGACCCACTTATCTCGCTGCTTTCTGGATCGCCTGTGTAATGAAAGCCGCTGCGCTGGAGGAGCTGCTGAAGGGAACACCACTGTTTCTGAGGAGACCCAGCCAAGCCAAATATACCCAAATAAGGTATATTTCAAGTGTGAGCTGTGAAGTGAACAAAAATACTTATTCTTTCTACTGAAATGCTCATGTAGCTTTTTTTCCCTTTCATTTAATGTTATATAGCTACTAAAGGAAAATATAGAGGAAATGTTTAATAGCATTGGTCTGGACAAGAATTTAGAAGGTAAGACATCAACAGCACAAACAATAAAGTCAAAATGGACAAATGGCACATGAAATTAAAATGTCCACACAACAGAAATAAAAGCACAGTGAAGAGGTGATCTACAGGATTAGACTAAATATTGGCAAATTATACATTTTTTTCACAAGATAGATTTATTGAAAGTCAAAGTAATAAAGGTAGGGATGGAAGGAAAGAGAGAGAGAGACAGAGAGAGAAATATCGCATCTGCTGGTTCACTACCCAAATGTCTGCAGCTCCTGGAGCTGATCTAATGAAGCCAGGAGCATGTGTATCCTCCAGGTTTCCCATGTGGGTACAGAGGACCAAGGACCTGAACCATCCTCAGTTGCTCTCCAGGGCCATAGGCAGGAAGCTTGTTCAGACTTGGAGCAGCCAGGACACGTTTTGGAATCCATATGGAATGCTGCAGGCAGGGATTAGCTTGGTATGTCACTATGCTGGCCAAAAAATTATATATTTTTAAAAAATATTCATTTATTTGAAAGGATGAGTGACAAAAACGGAAGAGAAAGACACAGAGAGAGTTTTGCATTTGCTAATTCACTCTATTGATGATTGCAATAGCCAGGGATAAGTCGGGGTGAAGTCAGGAGCCTGGAATACCATTTTAGTTCAAATACTGGGATCATCTTGCCCTCCCTTCCCTGGAGCATTAGCAAGAAGCTGGATAATCAAAGAGCAGCCAAGACTGGACTTGGCACTCAAGTATGGGATGATGATGTCGCAAACACTGGCTTAATATATTGAACCACAATGACAACACCATGGCGATCATTATGTGAAGCAATGTATGTGTTAATTATCTAGATTTAAATATACCAAGAGGAATATATACTTCAAAACTGATTAATCTACCCAATAAAAATATTTGATGTTATCTTTCAATAAAAATTTTAAAAGGATGAAGATATATGAATTTTTGTGCTCTTATAAAACTACAAAATAATTTCTACTTACTATTTTTGTAATTCAGGTCATGAGAAGATCACTTAGGAAGATAGTCAATCTGTACATTGAATATATATAACAATATGTTTATTATTAAAATATGCCTAACTCTAAAACCTGATTTCCTATGAGAAAATTAAATGCATATTTGAAGTAGAAGTTGCTTTCAACTCACTTCACCTTGTCTGTGTCATGACGTTGTACTTAAATTACACTACTGTATGTAGCTATTTTATCTAAAATCTTAGGAGTTATTCTTGATTCTGCTGGTCAAACATCGTGTCAATCATGAAATTGAAATGTCTTAGGAATATTTTAAGTTCTCTTTTGTATTCCTGCTAGCGTATTCACCCAGTCTCCCCAGAAAATCTTCCAACATTTTTTTGTGCCTGGTACCATAAAATTTCCAAGCTCTTCTTATTTCCGTGTTTTCCTCCCTCATATCCATTCTCCTTCCAGTGGTTGAAGCGGCGTTCTGATGCACCCACCACTGTTACAAATGGCACATTGTGAGTCACGACCAAATGTCATACTCCACACATCTTCCTGTCTCTCCGATGTGACCTAATGCTTTTTCTCTTTAAAGCCCTCCGTTCCCTCTTCACCAGACCTTTCTCGTCTTTAATGCACCAGCTCTGTCCTTTCCCAGGAGTTCAGTTCTTGTTCTTTATATTTCCTCCTAGGAGTACCCTAGTCATTCAAACCTCAGTTTCTTACAACCTCACAAAGAAATCTAATAGCTATCTAAGCTAAAATAGCATCTCTTTCCTCTCTCGTCTCTCATTTCAATGCTGTTATATTAGCTAAGATGAAAATGCTTTCTCACCAGAAAGGAGAGACTCACTGTGGGCTACTGCAAATCTCAAAATCACTTTCAACTGATTCTAAAGCACTGAGGTAATTCAAGAAGTGACATCCTGAAAGTCTTAACTGTGTCCAAAAATGAGTTTGAACAAAATCAAAACCAATCTTCATTTCCAAAGGCTGGTCTCTCTTCTCTTCCCTGTTTCTGCTGTGCCTGTCTACAAGATGCTTTGATACCTGTGTTTCTGTGGCCATCATTTTGCTTTCTCTTCATATTTCCTCCGACTTTTCAATGTGGGCCTTTCCTTTGGCTTACTCTGTTATCTCCTTACTAGTTATCTTTATTTCTAACTTTCTGTCTCTCTGGGAATTTATTGTGCAAATACATTCACGTAAGACAACCAACATACACTCAACATTACTAGGACATAAACTTGAATAAAAATGTACTTGACTCTGTGTTATATTTCTTTTGTAGAATTCAATTTTATTATTTTAATTTTAACGTAAAAGAGTGATACCTCTTAAAGTATAACAAAAGCAAATTTGTGTGGATTCTTCTTGTGTAAATATTTTCCTTCTGTAAATTATTCTTGAAGTAAAAATGCAGTCTTCATTTTGCTACAGCAGGAAACAGGAACCAAGTATGCAAAAATATCAGTAACTATAATTACAAAGTTCACATGAGTATCTCATTTTGTTTAGGACAAATTTCTAAAGCAAATGGTCTAAAATATAATACAAAATCTCAAAGTAATCAAAACTCTTTCTGAAAAATCTTTTCCTGAAATAATATATTCCCTACTTATGCATCAACATCTGCAGATACTACTATGCTTCCTGTTGACTTACTCTCACTGTTTAACTTCCTATTAAATATAAGTAACTTCTCTTCATTGGTATTAATGTATAACAAGATTTAAAATAACTTTCTCGGATTTGATACTCTCATTTTGCCTAATAAACCCGTCACTCACAAGTGTCCCTATAAAATGTCAAGCGATTACCCTAGCTAGCATGGCTCAATGGGACTTTGGCCGGCACATGTTTTCTTTATTAAACCCTTAAAATATTCTTGTCCTTTTACTTGTCTAATGCTAGTGGACATCATACTAATTCCCACAGGCAATATTCAGCAGGTTTAGTGTGGTTAAAAATCCCCAAAGCACATTCTCTACTGAACCACTAATTAACAGAGCAAATTCCATAGTCTGTGATATCCCAACCTGAGACCATATATTTGAGGTGCAATCATAGAATGATTGGTTATTTCCATAAGAAAAAACAAGATAACCACTAGTTCGAAAGCAGTATTGGACTTTAGGCGAGGCGAATTTTTGATCATTCGTCTTTAAAAAAAAATACAGAGAAAAAAGAGGTAAAATTTTAAAAATCACCCCATTTGTATTGGGACTTCTGATGCCTTGAAATTCATGAAAAGAGTTAATAATGTTTCAGAAAAAGAGGAAGGGTAAGTATTACACCAAGTAATGATATTTAGCACCTTCAACTCTGTCTTTCAATTGAATCCCACACCAGGTCTGCTACCTAAAGTTATTCTTTAAATGCTGAAGTTTTAATCCCATTATTATTTTATAAAAGCTCAAACATTCATTGTTTGGGGAACTTGACCATCTGGATTTTAACCTGCAGTTTAAGCAGGTAACTGATTTTCCGCCCAGGCCTGGGCCTATTGTGGGAAAGGGAAAGAAGAAATCAGAATCTGCAAGTCAGAAAGTGAGGGCTGAGTTTCAGAGACAAAGTTCATCAACTTCCCAGGCTTGCAGATCTGAACCGTACACTCAGCCAGCCTGAGTTTTCTTCTCTTGCATGCGATCCTTGCATAGAGCAATCTAAGACCTACAGGTAACAATTCTTAGGTAAAGAGAACTTCATTCCCAAACTCTGCCTGATTTATATAATAAGAAAACTTTTGCATGGTCTCTTCTGATGGTATCCATGCGTTCTTACCTCTCATCTGAAGCAATTGTTATTTCTCCTGGAATAAACAACAGAGCAGTGATACCGTATCTATTTGTCATTTTCAGTCTTGTATTCTTTCTGTTTAGTTGAAGTTGGCATGCATTAGTTGCTAGTCATCTCATTTGCTCTTTATTTTACCTCAAGGCCATGGATTATGAAGAGTAAGACTGTTGTTTCTCTTTCATAGATGAAAATACATATTTTAAATAATTAAATGATTTGTTTTAGTTTCTATGATGACCTAATTGCTGATGTACTACAATAACTTAACTAGGAATAATAATTTCCAATTCATTTATCTATTACAGAGTACAATAGCACGTCACTTTGTATGAAAATGAGCTGGAAATAAACAAAGTACATGAAGCAATTAATAAATGGTTTGGATATTAAATTCTTAGAAGATAGTATTTAGGAAGAAAGTTACCACCAATAGTGAGGAAAGCATTTTCAGTATGCTGAAAAACCCATTGGAAGAAAACACTTGGTAAGCACCTACTGTCCTCATTTTACCTTAGAACAAGTAAGTTATTTATTCTCTGGGAATTAATAGAAAGAATTAAGTCTTATGAAAGTTGCTGGGATGGTAATCAGGCTGGACAAAGACTTCCAGAACTGATTTGGTAGCAAGCTGCACTCCAATCATGCAGGTTAACTGCAGGTGCTTGCGTATCCAATCTCTAACAAATAGTAGGAACAAGGGAACCCTCTTGAACTGTGCACCTTCAGTGCCAGTCTGGCATTGCATGGAACAGTAAGGAAAATTAGTGATGGAGAAACACTCGAGTTCCTAGTGCAGCTTTCACTGCCAGTACTTCTCTGTCTTCTCAGTTGTAACAAATCTTTGTGCTTGTGATATCCACAATTTGGGGCCTTTTCTGCAGGAACTCATTTTGTATGAGGGAATATTCATCTAACACCCATCTGTCTCTATGATGAGTACAATGTGAGAATAACTGGAAAAGAAGACACCGAAATGAGAACCAGAGAGAGAGAGGGAAATAAATCAGAGACCGTAAAGGGAATGGGACTCCATGCGTTATGTACTGAGAATAGAGATGGACAATAGAAAATAAAAGGAAGAGTGGACGAGGTTCTCATTCTGTCTTGGACTTGTCAACCTAAAGACACGTGAGATAATTAACTGCAGATGAGTATCTGGAATGCACAAAATGTAGCAACAGAGGGAGCAAACGTTTGGGCAGAACAGAATAGGAATTTGAAGGCCAATATTTGTCTAAAAAGACAAAATTAGAGTGAATATCCTAAGCTAATTTAAAGGCATCAAAGATATTTTTCCCATTTTCCTTTGCTTAGACTCATTATGCCCATACTCATACATGTGTGATTGTGTAAAATGTACAATGTATCTGTACAATTCTGTGCTCATGTATTGCAAGTACTCCCTCCATAACAATTGGCCGCTAGATACAAATGTTAGTATCCACAAAAAACAAATGTTGTGATGTTTTGTGTTGTTCTCATTGATAAGCAACAAACTGTCATAGCATTGCCTGAATTTACCATGACCTCTTTAAGGACCTTCAACCTGGTTTTCTTTATTTCTTCCTAACTCCTCTTTCATATAATGCTGGTCATAATTTTTGCCAATTTTCAATAAGGAATTTATTGTCCTCTAATAACCCTCATCCACACTTAGTACAATTGTTTAAAATGTAGATCCAGTTTAGATATAGATAGGGGCAGGAAAATCATACAGTATAGATCACAATTCAATGGCCTTACACATACTTACAGATGTTTGCAAGAATAGAGACGTTATAATTCTAGAAGTTTTTATCAAGGTAAAAAGATCTCATTTGCATATCAGTCTAGATCTCACATCTAGTTCTAGGCAATCAGTGCCATTCTTTCTGGTTGTATTTATTAGCTTTTTCAGAACCTGCTGCATAAACAGTAATGTATCATGTAGTATTTTGTGACTATCCTCTTTCCAAGGATAATGCTTTTCAGTTTCATTCCTGTTGTTACAGGTATCAGTACCTTATTACTTTACATTGCCAAAATAAATTTCACTGTATGCAAAGGACACTTAGTAAATCGGTATCACACATAATCAAAAATTAAGGGTGATATTTATGTGACATACTTTAATAACTTATGCTAAGTAAAAGTATTTCATCTTTTGAATTGCTCTAATACAAAAACAAGCTCTATTTCACAATACATAGGTATTTATTAATAAATGCACAATTAGTATAAAATTAAATAATAAAACAAAAAAATTGTAAACATTATTAATAATTACATACAGAATAGCAACTATTGTCTTGCTTTCTAATAGATTATCAACAGGCACATCACCTAAGAAGAGCTTACAGGAAACACATCATGCTATGGAGATTAGTATGCAGACTAATAGTTAACTTACAATTCCTTCAATATGAAGAAAACTGGTACTTATAAAAAGTTTAGCCAAAAGAGATAAGTATTTGTATAAAAGCAATCATGATTAGTTACTAGAGTGCCTAAATAAAATAACTCCAATTGGTAAAACACTAATTAATAATTTCCTAATCAACTTCAGTGGAGAAATATATACCTGTTTTTCTCAAAGAAGAACCTAGAAGAAAAAAAGGCAAATTTGAAAATTAATTACAGCTACCCTATTCTCCCAGTTCTCAAAAGAATGTAACAAAGTATTATGTTCTGTATGGGAAATTTATTATCTATACTGCTCCCCTTTGTACTTGAGATATTCAAAGCTTTTTGTGTGCTATGGAAAGCTTTGTGTCACATAAAAATATTAACGGGGAGGGTTAACTTGATTAAAATTCTGAGATTTAGGAATCAAGTATGTTAAGAATATATAATGAATAATTAACAGTGGGTATTAATTTGAATGTAAGAAAGGGGTATAGAACAGTTTAAAAAATTGTGATCCAGCCAGATATGTAACTAGCAGTCTATCTGTAAGCTAACTGAAATCTGTAGATCTTAAGATTTTAGTGACCAGATTGTAATAGGAATGTTCCAGTGTAACAAAGTACAAGAATATGATGGTCAACTAACCATGTAGTATGAACAAACACGTAACAGCCAAGAACTAACGATTGCGCAAGAATCAAAGCACAGAGGCAATTGCAGAAACTTTTTCTATGAAGATGGAGAGCTGAACAAAACCACGACTAGTAATCCAACAATTAGAGTGAGTTGTGGCTCACTCACAAATATGAAATCTCAATTGTGAAAAATGTTTACGGTTTGCCAATTTGGGAAACATCTAATACATCACAAATAAAACAATTCAAAGTCCTACTGAACCTAAGAAAGTTGTATAGTTATACAGAAGCAGAGAGTTAAATAAAAATGTAGCTAAAAGAACATTGTTTTGTTGAGAAAGAAGGAGAGGAGATAATAAAAGAGATAATTCAGATACAACAGAGTTTGGGCTATTAGCCATTTTCTGTTAGTGAGCACTGATTGTAGCAAATTTGCTTTTATTTGAGTTGGAGTTATGAAACTGGTAGAAAGATAATTGCAAAACCTAATGTTCGCTTTTGTTTTCTGTAGATTGAGAAGTGATGGAGACAGAGAACAGCACAATGGTGACAGAGTTCATCCTCCTTGGTCTGACGCAGTCTCACGATGTTCAACTCCTCGTCTTTGTGCTGGTCTTCATTTTCTACCTCATTATCCTCCCTGGCAATTTCCTCATCATCCTCACCATAAGATCAGACCCTGGGCTCTCTGCCCCCCTGTACTTCTTCCTGGGCAACTTGGCCTTCCTGGATGTGTCCTACTCCTTCATCGTGGCTCCCAGGATGCTGGTGGACTTCCTCTCTGAGAAGAAGGTCATCTCCTACAGAGGCTGCATCACTCAGCTCTTTTTCCTGCACTTCCTTGGAGCAGGAGAGATGTTTCTTCTTGTGGTGATGGCCTTTGACCGCTACATCGCCATCTGCCGGCCGTTACACTATTCGACCCTCATGAAGCCCAGTGTCTGTTATGCATTGCTGTTGGCCCTATGGATTGGGGGCTTTGCCCACTCCATTGTGCAAGTGGCCCTAATCCTGCACTTGCCTTTCTGTGGCCCCAACAGGCTGGATAACTTCTTCTGTGACGTCCCACAGGTCATCAAGCTGGCCTGCACGGACACCTTCGTAGTGGAGTTACTGATGGTCTCCAACAGTGGGCTGCTCACCCTCCTGTGCTTCCTGGGGCTTCTGGCTTCCTACGCAGTCATCCTGTGCCGTGTGAAGGGTCACTCCTCTGAGGGGAAGAGCAAGGCAGTCTCCACATGCACCACACACATCATCATTGTGTTCCTCATGTTTGGCCCTGCCATTTTTATCTACACTCGCCCCTTCCGGGCTTTCCCAGCTGACAAAGTGGTTTCTCTTTTCCACACAGTCATCTTTCCCTTAATGAATCCTGTGATATATACACTTCGCAATCATGAAGTCAAAGTCTCCATGAGAAAGTTTTTGAGTCAGCACATAATTTTCTGAATGAGAAAAACAAATCAGTAAGGCAAGAAAAGGGAAAGCCCTAAAAAGTTTTGTCATTCAGACACCAAAACAGTCATTTCTCAGGTGCTGTATTTATCGAGTATTTTTTCATTTATATGAGTAGACAAGTAAGACTATACATTGCTAAGGATTACATTTAAATGTATAAAGCAAGTTAAATTGTTAGTTTAAGACCCTTAATTTCAGATAAAAATAGTGTTGTAAATCCATTCAAAATTGTGACATGGTAGAGATCAATTGAGAAAAGAGAAGCTATTGTTGGTAACCAAGATATGTCTTGTTCAGCAATGATCAGCTGATGCCAAGATGACCCGAAGGAACAATGCAGTTATTTAAGCATGAAAATACAAGACAAAGGAAGATTTGAACAAGGACTCAAAGATATTATGTGTTGATACCTGGGATGGCCAAAAGGAAGAAGAGTACCTGTTGGTTTATGAAATGAGTATGAAAGTAACAGGTCACCTTCTCATATGACGATTTCACTTCCTGTGGATATATTCCCAGAAGTGGCATAGCTGAATCATACAGAAGATCGCTTTTCAATCGTCTTAGCACTCTATGTACTGACTTCCATAGTGGCGACACGAGCCTTCACTCCCACCAGTAGTGAAAGAGGATGTCTGTTTTTCCCACATCCACGGGTATTGTTAGCAGATTTCTGATTATAGGTTGACCTCACTGGAGTTAGGTGAAATGCTTTTTCAAAAGTGCCTTTTGTAAAAGCATACAAGATCAAAAAGACATGAGGATACATCAAGTAAAGCAACACTTTCAACGTCTATTAAAGTGAGTATACTGCACTCTAAATTAACAAGAAACACATTAAAATTTCATGTAAAAACTAGTGTTGCTGCAGGTGGAAATTAGTGCAACAGTTAAGTGGCTGCTGGGAAAACCAGCATTCCATATCCAAGAATGTGAGCTGGAATCACAGCTCCACTGTATATTGTGGCTTTCTATTAATACCAGGCAATGCTTCAAGTACCTCCGTCCCTGCTATCCACATGGATGACTCAGATGGAGTACTAGCTCCTGCCTTTCTCCTAGCCTTGGCTCTGTTTTTTTTTTTTGGGCAGAGAGCAACAAAGGAAATTTCTCTTGCTCTCACTCCTGAAGCTTTTCAAGTAAAATAAATTTAAAAGCTAGAATTTTTGAATTTGAAAACAATGTTTACAAGCATTTGTAATGGTTAGAAATCATTGCAAATGAAAGGCTGGACATTAAACCATATAAATACACGTTCCTTATTTCTAATGCATTTAATATTTATAAATTTACCCCTTATTACAAATGTTATAACCTCCAAAGCTTGTGGGTCCTTTTTGGTCATTTGAGGGCATGTAGAAAACAAGACGAAAAAAAGAATCACCCTGTGTGCACATTCCCTGCTAAGGCGACACAGGGTGACATGCAACATTCTTTTTTTTTTTAAGATTTATTTATTTATTGGAAAGTCAGATATACAGAGAGGAAGGAGAGACAGAAAGGAAGATCCTCCATCCGATGATTCACTCCCCAAGTGAGCACAACGGCAGATGCTATGCCAATCCGAAGCCAGGAGCCAGGAACTTCTTCCGGGTCTCCCACGCGGGTGCAGGGTCCCAAAGTCTTGGACTGTCTTCGACTGCTTTCCCAGGCCACACGCAGGGAGCTGGATGGGAAGTGGAGCTGCTGGGATCAGAACCAGCGCCCATATGGGATCCCGGCGCATTCAAGGTGAGGACTTTAGACACTAGGCCACGCCGCTGGGCCCGACATGCTACATTCTTGCTTAAGCTCTCATTTTCATAAATAAGTATCATTTTCCCAGTCTTCTCACTTTCACATTTCTGGTGCTTATTGTTGCTGATTCTGCTGCTTAAAATACCCAGCTGCAAGAAATTTTGCTGAAAAACTGGCTGGTATTCAAACACTGAAATGTCTTGTAAAGCCTTCAGGCAAAAACAGGAGTTAAACTTCCTGCAAATGTTATTTACACAGCACATAATACTGTTGACCAAAATTACCAAAGCAGCAATAATATGCAATAAAGATATCTTTTAAAATAAACACAAAGCAAGAGTTATCTTGGAAAAATGTTGGGATTATCAAAGTTCACACAAACACACACGCGAATGTGTGCTGAATTGGTTGAGTTTTAATTTATTCAGCATTAAAAGTGGCATTATAAGGTATAACTAGAGCAAATAAGAAAAACTGATTCTACTTTTCAGCAAATAAAAGATAATATAATCAAACAAGTACTAGACAGGAGACTTTATTAGGATTATAAAAGAAAATCTCAAAATGCTTTTTTTTTAGATTGCTTCTTTTCATTTATTGGATGGTAATATTTTTTTATTATATTTTGACAATCTTTACTTAGTTAATTAGGGTAAAAAGGTTCAAGGGCTATAGGGAAGTGGGTAACACTATTGTTTCCACCTCAAAATGCTTAAAAGATTAGACTACCAATAAAATGCCACAATCCTAAATCTGATGCACTCTAAAGGTTAGATTTTCAGGAGAAATTTTGTAGACATAGTATTATTTCTCCCAAAACCGTGCTGTGAAATTCACCAGTGACACCATCTAGGCCTTACGTTTGTTTGTTTGTTTGTTTGTTTGTTTTTAATGGAAGATTTGTAGTGTTACAAAACATGTAATATGCTTGATCAACATGGAAGTTATAAGCTATATATTTCTTCAGAGTGCTTTAAATTATGTTCCTTTAAATAAACTGATAAGTATTATTTTGAATGTTAAAATTTTATGGGAATGGTGTTTTTTCACAATAATCTTTTTTTTTTAAGATTTGTTTTTGTATGAAAGCTGGATTTACAGAGGAGAGACAAACAGAATGATTGTCCATCTGCTGATTCACTCTTTAATGGCTGCAAAAGCCAGAGTTGAGCCCATCTGAAGCCAGAAGCCTGGAACTTCTTTCCAGGTCTCCCAGGTGGGTACAGGTGCCCAAGGACCTGGGCTATCTTCCACTGTCTTCCCAGGACATAGGCACTGAGCTGGATTGGAAGTGGAGCAGCCAGTTCTAAAACTGGCACCCGTATGAGATGCTGGCACCACCTGTAACACCACTGTGTCTGGCTAGCAATAGTTTCTGATTCTTTGAATCTGATATTTACTCAGTCTGTATGTGTGTCTCTGTGTGTATCTGAGAATGTGTATGTGTGCATGTGCCTTTATGATCACTGTAATAAGTTTATAAATTTTATTCATGTTCTCAAAGAGTCAATTTGCCTTCATTTATTTTTCTGTTTCGGTTTTCAGCATTATTGTCTGTTTTTGTCATTATTGTTGCCTTGATTGTGCTTATTTCAGTTTTACTTGCTCCTTTTGGTATTCTACAAAGGTAAACATCAATACTGATGATTTTATGCTTTTTCGTTTCTCATTAAAGTCAGTGTCATGAAATGTCCCTGCAATGCCTGGTGACATATATTCCAACGTCAGATAAGTTGTAAGAGTACTTTTATTTTATACCCTCCATTATACACAAAATTTTTAAAGCAGTTTGAAGGCTTAAATTTAAGTTGCAAAGTTGTGAAACCATTAGAAAAAAATCATAGGAGAAATTCTTTAGCTTATAAGAATGAGCAAGAATTATTTTGGACCAGACTGAAACCACAGGAGACAAAAGTAAAGTTAGACATTGGAAGTTCACCACAAGGAAAAAGGAAGCCTGCAGATATGAAGACAACATTTGCAAATTACATGTCTCAAATTGGATTAGTGATAAAATGCAAAGGAGACAAACAACTCAATAGCTATATATATATATATATATATATATATATATGTAATTTGTTTTTATATGATAAAAGAGAAACTTAAGGACAAACACTAGTCATGCTTATTTTGTGTGAAATTTTTAAAAGATGATCCTATATGAATTGAGATTTGAATGGAAATTATCAGATTCTAGACAATGTAGAAGGGGAGACAAAGACAACAAAAAAAGTAATTAAGATTCCCTACTTTATGGTTAAATAAAGAAAGAAGTTTTAGCATTTGATTGCAAAATAAAAAGATATACATAATGACAAGATGCCATATGAAGGGACAAAAAATATCAATAGAATCTGTGTTAAAGGATTTTCACGTTTGGGGAAAAAAAAGGTTTGAACTCCACAAATACATTTCTCCACACTTTGATTTTTCATGAATATTTTGACGATCCCTTACATGTCTATTTTTAAAGATTTATTTTCCTTTATTTGAAATATGTATTTATAGAGAGAAAGAGAGCCAGAAAGATCTTCCATCCACTGGTTCACTCCCCAAATAGCCACAACAGCAAAAGCTAAGACAAGTCAAAGATAGGAGTCTCCTTCAGGCCTCCCAGGAAGGTGCAAGGTCCCAAGGTGTTCAGCCATCGTCTACTGCTTTCTCAGGCCATAATCTGGGATCATTACATCATTTTTTAAAATTGCTGAAAACTCAACAGTAAAAGGTAAACAAAACGAAAATGTTTAGATGATAATACTGGAATATTTTAATCCCATATAATTTATAACAAATGTGTGTAATTATCTGCCTTCCAAACATAAGATTTTAATTTCTATCACTTTGAAGAATTCCAGGGCCTGCAAAGTGTCTTAAGAACTAATGTTATGCTTGGCATCCATATTAACACTGGTTCTAGTCCCATTACTCCACTTCAGATTCCGTTCCCTGCTTATGGCCCAGACAAGCAGAGGAGGATGGCTCCCAGGCTCCTAAAACTCCGTGGGACACCTAGAAGGGGCACCAGGATCTCAGGTTCAGACTGTCCCAATTCTGGCCACAGGAGCCATCACGGAGTGAACCAGCAGAAGAAAGAATTCTCTATATTCCCCCCTCTCTCCTTCTTTGCAACTCTGACATTCAAATAAAAAATAAACAGATCATAAAAATAAGCAGAGATTGAAGAGGTCCACATATTAATTATCTCTTTAAACCCATTGAATTTAGAAGGCAGTTATTTTCTAAAGACAAAAAATAACTATAATCATAAACATATGTTGCTACAGAAAGTAAAAATCATGAAAGCAAACTTTTTAAAAATGTTGTGGATCTCATTTGTTCTGAGTCATGGTTTTGTGTAAATGGCTTTAGTTCTCCTCTGTATAGCTAAACTTAATATTGGAAAAACTAACATTAGGATTGTAAACTTTATATTCTGGAATTTCTTGGTGACATTAAGGCAATTTCATAAATCTACAAAAACAAGTTTATTTATGACAAGGAGATTTGACTAAGGAGAATACCTAGCAATGAGGCCTGGGAAGGGAATTAATTTTGCAGTTCCATCTTTGAAGTGGTAGGGAACCAAGACCAAAGAACACAGGATCCATAACAGCTGCAGCCAGGAGAGGACAGAGAAGTCATAGACCCACACTGCACTGAACTCATCCCACGACCTACAAAGACCCAAATCAAATGCACTGCACTCACACACCTGAAAACAAAGAATGCTCTTCTCATGCCAACTGAATCCAAGGAGGAGAGGGCTGGCTTCAGCGCTCCCTACGAAATGGTCTGAAAAAAAAAACACTTACCAACACTTACCAAAGAAGCCTCCATGCTTGTGGTAACTTCATTAACAGAGAAAATATAAGTAATATAGACCCCAAACCTGGTCTGCCATAAGACCATGACTTCTTTTGTCCCTCTAGACATGGTCACATCTTCTTCCAGCCATGGATAATCCTAGCATTCCCTGGACGCATATGTCAGACGTTCTGCAGACTGATGACTAAATTCTTTCTTAATGAGAGGCTGTGTTCTTTCTCCTCCCAATCAGACTCCCCAAATCATGGGATTTGAGGGAAATAAAGGCCATAATTAACCACCATGTCAGCCTCATCACAGAATTTTCACCAAATAGCTACTCAATATTATCATTTTCATGCAACTTTGCCATTTCTAAATGAGGCAAGGCGTACATTTTATCTTAGATGAAGTCAGGCATCCTATGCTGCAGTGCCTGTCTCAAGTCTGACTGTTCTGCTTCCGACCCAGTTACCTTGTGAGGCAGGACCTGGAAGGCAGCAGCTGACGGCTCGAGTACTTGGGTCCCCACCATCTGTGTGACAGATCACGGTGTGGTTCTGGGATTCTGAAGTCATCTTTCCCAGCCCTGCCTGTTGAGGGCATTTGTGAAGTGATCCGTGAACTTTCTTGGAAACTTTACTCATTGAAGAAAGCATTTATTTTGCCTTTACTTGAATCAAACAGCCATTAACAACACATTGGCTATATTTATTGCAAGAATATAAATATAAATACTCTTGCAATAAAAAAGAGAGAAGTATAATTTCCTTTAGTCCACCACCCATGGTATGTTTACTTCCTGTGGAAGGGCCCACCAACTAGATGACTTCAGCTGGCACTTTCCAGAACAATGACATTCCAGAGAAAGTTCACTTAGCTGATACACTTGGTGAATCCTTGTTCTGCTCAAATAATGAGAGAGTGAGTCCTTGTTCTGAACTCAAGGGAAAACTAACACATTCATTTTAATGATTCCCCTGGAGTGGATCACCATCCTGAAGGGCAGGTATATTTTTGTGGCTCCACTATCTTTTCTTTCTTTTTCTCACCTGCCACTGACCACTAGGGGTGTTCCTAAAGATCACCGTTACATATTCAGAATCTCACTGTGCCTGTATGTCTTTGAGAGATGACTCCTCAACCAGAACTGGTAGGTTCAAAGAGGGTGCTTAGAGTGTAATGTGATGGTGTGCTTTAGTTAATGATAAGATGTTTCACATATAACTTTTCACTGGATTAAAATCACACTTTTCTGAGGACGAGACAAAGTGTAAAGACAATCTAGAATGTGGATCTATGTATCTGGCTGCAGCAAAAACAACAACAGCAACAACAACAACAACAAAATAACACCACACAAGAGCTACCTGTGAAGATTAAGTACATGCCATTCATGTTCCTGGGCCAAAGGAATGATTCAATCAACAGGCAGAGAAATATAAAATTGTCTATAAGATGGGGAATTGATGGGCATTTGTTTTCTCCTTAGCTACGTTAGCATCTGTGATACCTCTGACATTAGTCTAATAAATTCTCAGGTTTGGGGAAGGGAAGGCATTACTTATTTTCTTTAAATTTTAATTTCTTTCATCAGCTTGTATTATCCAATATTGAGTACATTAATGCATAAAAGATGGAATGCCCTGTGAGATAACAGATTAATCAAAATGATTTCCTTTAACGTCTTTTAATGTTTTCTGCAAAGAAGTCCTGAATTGTTTTTCAGTACAAATCTGTATTGTGCTGATAAGTTCTGTAACCCTTTAACTCTACTAATCCCTCTTCTACTAAACTGATCCTTTCATCTCCAGCAAAAACAACTTCCAATCCTATTATTTTTATTTATATAGAAGAAACCACTCATAGTACTGATCTTAATTGCACAGCTGTATTATGTCAATTAAGCAAATATTTATTTTAGTTTCTTGGCACTTTGGAAAATTTCCTTAGTGCAACCTAAACTTTATATTTCAATTATCAAATCAATATATGCCTCATACTTTCATTGAAAGACACACAGTGAAAATTCATGGTTACATAGTAACTGAGCATTCCTTATCTTTAGTCCAACATTCTTAGCTCTGCCTGTGCAAAAAATGCACATGTAAAAACCTTGTTTTGATGGTACATAAGTGTTGTCAGAATGAATGGTTGTATCTAGTATACTAGATTCCAGTGCACCTCATTGTAGAATTAAGTATACAGGCATATACTCCTTTGAAATATGCTTTTTAATTAAACGTACAGATTTTGATTAAAAATACTTTTTAAAGAAATATGCTCATACAACATCTTAAAAACACAAATAATAACTATGGTGTGCTACTCAAATTATACATTTTACCTGCTAAATGAAATTATTATTTTTTTAGTACCTGAAGCTTTTCTACCATTAGTATTTAGGAACTGTGGATGTCATGCCTTTAATAAACACTTTCATAATCAGTGGACAATTCCTGCATGATTGAAAATGCCGGAGAAAATGACAATAATGACTGATGGAGCATAGATAATTAGGATAGTATATTAATTACAGCAGATAAAATGCTTTGGAGAACATGACTGTCTTCAGAAAATTTCCAGAGTAAATTGGTCCTTTGGTGTGATTTGGTTTGAATATTTCATAATTAACAGAAAATGCACTTCATTCTAAAGAAAATAAGTCTAAAACATGGAATCTTGTAATTCATATGTATCGCACCTGTACATTTATTAAAATATACAAATATATTGAATATATGTGTCACATCAGAGCCTCTCACACTGTGAGATTCAGAAATGGACATGTGGCTAACAAAAATACCCATAAATAGATGTTGAAAAGACTGCAGATCATATGTTCTTGATAGTTGCTCAGAGAGAAACAGGACTTTAAGTTTAGCTCTTGAGGTATTGGGTTAAGAAATGTCATCAGAACACTTGATGAATTATGAGTCAAAATACTGGACCAGAGTACATATTCCACTCATAGCTCAGTGTTCCATCTATACAATGCAGTTTGTGTATGTGCACTGTATGTGTGTGTGCATTATTAAAAATAGCTGCACATTTGAAAAATGAAAGTTCAGAACAAAAGGACAAAAGGTCCCAATCAAAGCTAAACCCTGATACAGAAGTAAATCAACATCATCAGTTCAATGTGGCAACACACAGAATATGGAAGACCCAGGGCACTGGTCCAGAGTCAAGCTAAACACACAGGACATGTCAGAGCAGACCACTGGGCACAAAATAGCCTCTGAAGTCCAGGAAACAGTCAACTATTCACAGGAAGCTGGGAACTCTTCAGAGTCTTTCCCCACACAGAATACAAACATATAGCCAAAGAAAGAAATCTACCCAGGCTCCCAGGAACAAGAGATTCTGGAAAATAACCAATGACTTCACAACAGAAGTCAGGAGCCTAGGGACCACAGCATCATTCACAACACTGCTCTTCCTCCCAGCCACCCACACCACACCCCACATACACACAAAAGCACACTTGTGTTATCACCAAACACTTCCAGGGAGCTTCATCTCCCTATCATTTGTGACAAGGATGATGAGAACATATGACAACGGGCAAGTTAAAAATTACAGGAGTAAGTGAAATTGGTAGATAGTCTTTAGGGGTGACAGTGGAGGTAAGAATATAACTGACAGAAGAAAAGCGTTGTTAATTTTCTGAGTTGAATACATAGTTTAACTTACACAAGTATCTCTGAGTACTTGAAAGGCTGGAAAGAGAAAATAACATATACTAGGCAATAACAATTTCAGTAAACATGTTTTTAGTCACTTTAACATAATCACTTTACTAGCAGTATTTATTTGACACATTTAACTGTTTCAGCAAGTCAACTTTATGGTTCTTAATTTCATGAACTCAAAATAGAAAAAGAAAGAATACATGTGATGGCACAATTTATCCCAGCAAATTATACATGAATACTTTCAGAAAGAGTTTCTCACATTGTGCTTCTCTGACTGAAAACCACAAAAATGTAGTATTGTCAATGTTATTTTCATTAAATAGGCAATGTCTGTTTTCAAGACTACCTCTTCTCGAATCTGTTGAATCAAATATTCACTTTCTGTGTGTCCATATCTTCAAATGTCACAGGTTCATCACTTTCTCCAGATTATCTTCGTTTTTACAACTTGCTGTGGACTCCTACTAGACAAGCATGAGCAATAGCTCAATGATATCCGAGTTTGTTTTGTTGGGACTCACCAGCACTTGGGAACTGGCAATTTGCTTTTTCTTCATATTTTTGTTGGCCTATGCAGCAATCTTGGCAGGAAACATCCTCATTGTGGTCATCGTTACTTTTGACTCACACCTGCATTCAATACCCATGTACTTCCTTCTTGGAAATCTCTCCTTCCTCGATATGTCTCTTTCTACAATCACAACCCCTAAGATGATCATGGATTTCTTCAAGGAGCACAAAACCATCTCCTTGTGGGGATGCATGGCTCAGATGTTCTTCCTTCACTTTTTAGGGGGCACGGAGATGACTCTTCTGATCGTTATGGCCGTGGACCGGTACATTGCAATATGCAAACCCCTCCACTACACAGCCATCATGAACCGCCGAGTGCTCATGGGATCTCTGCTGCTGTCATGGACTGTTGGCTTTGTGCATACTATGAGCCAGATGGTCTTCACTGTCACCTTGCCCTTCTGTGGCCCCAATGTGATAGACGATGTGTTTTGTGACCTTCCTCTCGTTCTAAAGCTCGCCTGCACTGAGACCTATGTGTTGGAGTTGCTGGTGATTGCTGACAGTGGACTGCTGTCCTTCATCTGCTTCATTCTCTTACTCATATCCTACACTATCATTCTGGGGACCGTGTGGCGTCGATCCTCTGCTGGACTCTCCAAGGCTTTGTCCACACTGTCTGCTCATATCACGGTGGTCACACTTTTCTTTGGACCGTGTATCTTCATTTATGCTTGGCCTTTTAACAGCTTTTCGGTTGATAAGTTTCTTTCTGTGTTTTACTCGGTTGTTACGCCCTTATTGAATCCCATTATTTACACCCTGAGGAATCGGGAGATGAATGCTGCCATGGTCCGACTGAGGAGCCGACATGTCAGCTCCAGGCAGTTCTTCTGACAAATGTAATGATAAATAATTTAATGCAAACTCACACAAGTGATATGCCAGGTGAAGTCAGGTGGCATTTGTCCCATTTGTGCATTTTTATAAGCAATCATATTGTACATTGAAATTACAATGATTATGTTTCCATCACTGTCCCTCCATGGCATTTTTTATGTTTGTTTTTAAAGGATAAATTTTTGTGTAAATCTTCTCCACCACACTTTTACATGAAGTATGAATCCTGTGCTAAGTAGAGAAAAGGCCCAGGCGTTTAAATCTGACCATCAATATGTTTAGGACCCCTTCGCATCATATCAAATTATATTATAAACTCATGTTTTGTTAGCTACAGTTCAAATAACAATATAAAAATAAGTCTCCATTGGTACTTGAAATGGTGTCCATCAATAATAAATACATTCATTTGATACTCACATATTTCCACATATACATCTCATTTATTAACTGCTTTTTCTGTACACAACTTTGTTATTTTGTCTTAAAATAATATCATATCAGGCACAGGGTGTTATCCTAATGCCCAAAGTGCTCACCTTATATGCCCCAGGATCCCATAATTACACTAGTTCATGTCTTGATCGCTCCACATCCCATCCAGCTCCCTCCTTGTGTTCTGGAAAGCAGTAACAGCATGACCCAAAACCCTTGGGACCCTGCAGCAGCATGGAAATTTGTAAGACCCCTAGCCCTGGCTTCAGACCATCTCAGCTCCAGCCATTGCAGTCACATGGGGAGGAACCCAGCAGACAGAAGATCTTTCACTCTGTGTCTCCTTCTTGCTACAGTTCTGACTATCCTGTAATACATAAATAAATATTTAATTACAAAAATATGACATCTATTGTTTATGTGTATAATAGATTTTTCAAACAATATACATTGAAGGTGTAATATTATATCCTGAAATGTCTTATAATACATTTATGAAAGCCAAGGCTAACTGCAGGACTCTTCACTGCTTTGAATTTCTGTACACAGAGAAATTACTATGAGGATTTTATAGCACCACTTCTTCTCAACCCCTCATCATTATGTCAGTGATTTCTTTCCAAATATCATGTTGACCCTTTGCACACCAACTTCACTGATACACATAATTAGTGAATTTCAACTTGACCTCCTCTTCCTTGTGAATAGGGTTTCTACTTCCTATTCAAGGGTTTTTTTCGACATGATTTGTCTCTCTTACAACATACAGAAAGGAAAAAATTTTATCCTTTTCCAGATTAATTGCAGTGATCTACCAATTGGAACTTAACCAAGTAATCAAGTTGAGATCAGTAGAAGCAGCTAAAACAAGCCAGACATTGACAAAACCAATGATTTTAGTGAATCATGAATGGACATCTAGTGAAAACTGTAGCTAATGTGTAATTGTAAATTTAATAAATTCAATGATATTGACTTTATGACAAATTGAATCTAATGTGAGAATTGCCACTTGTGCTCGCTGTGTCTTTACTCTATAGGACATGGGATTAAAATCAGAATTCCATATAATGCAGGCATCCCAACACTGGGAATTTACTCAACCCAAATGAAATCAGCATATGAGTGTTAATTGTATATTCAACGTATTGTAGCTCAATTCACAAAAGCAAAGACATGAATTAACCCAGATGTCTACCAGCTGATGTCTAGGTCAACAAAAAGTGCTAGATATGCACAACAAAATACTTTTTAATTATAGAAAACAATGAAATCCTGTCTTTTGCAACAAAATGGAGGCAATTGGAAAACATTATGCTTACTGAAATGACATAGACAGAAAAACCTAAGTGATACGTCTTCCCTAATCTGTGGTAACTCATGCAGAGGGCAGAACAAATATAATCTGTGAGAGTGAAATCCACATTTTAGAACTTGAATATTGTTTATAACCTTTGCCTATCAAATTGGTAAGGAATTCAGCAAACATCAAATAGAAAAAAGACCACAGTTCCCAGGGCTCTGTACACTAACCTTAGCATTCAAATACAAATTCCTGGCAAATATGACCCTTTTGTCTTTGTCATTCCTAAAATTACTGTGAACTTTGCTGGAATATTCCAAATTGTTTTTGAACCTATTTTACTTGTTAGATTTGGGGTGATGCTGTTAATCTCCATGGAAAGATGAGAGAGAATGAGAAAGAGAGAGAGAGAGAGGGAAGGAGAGAGAGGAGACACTGCACTCCCTTCTACTGGTTAACTCCTGAAATAGTCACATATGTCAGAGGTTGGCTGTGGCTGCTGGATGGCAGAGGTCCAACTGTTTGAGCCACCACATGCTCCAAAAGCCTGTAAAGACAGAAAATGAACATTAAAAATTGGTGTCATGGGTAGAATCCAGGTACACAAATATTGGAAGCTTCTATTTTAACCAGTGAGCAAAATATCTGCCCATGTTGTTTTTTTTTTAACGAGACTATGTGGTCACAGTGAAGGAAAGTGAATAAAAAAAGATCAGTCTGTGATGTATAACTTTTGATCATAATCCCAAACTAGTAGTTAATAATCAAGAAATATCTTAAGATTTTAAGAGAAATCTTAGAGAGAAGCTGTGGCTGAAAAACAAAAATGAAATACAAAACTAATCATGTGTATTCATTCAATGAAGACAATAATCTGAATAACATAGAACAAGTAACTTTTCATTCTGTTCAATAAATGACAAATTTTGATGAATTTTCAATATAAGTCTGATATCAAGTTAGCTCAGAAAAGTAAGTACTTACAAATCACAATCACTGAAAGATTGCTTTCTTATGTTCCAGTAACAGGGATAAAGAGCTGCTAATATTCAACACGGCAACCTAACAGTGCTCAAACAAGAAAAACAATGGAAATGAATGCAAAAAGTAAGCACATACATTTATCATCTTACAAATGCAAGCTTTTCAGTGCCTGAACTGAGTAACACACCAAAAATATCACAAATTATGATCAAGTGGAAAGATGTTTCAATGTTTGCAGATAAATAAGTACCATAAACCACACCAACAGAGTAAAGAACAAAATCCATAATGTCCTCTGTGCATAATATATTCAACAGCGTCCAACATTTCTTCTCTGCAAAAATTCTTAATAGCTTAGTATGTCTGTTTAATATTATGAGGTTAGCTCAAAGAAGACTTCACCATCTTCCCTCAAGAACTAACAAGAAATAAATTACATCAAACTCTAGGACCCTTTTTAACCAGTTTGGCATGATCAACCTTAAAAAAAAAACAGCAGTTATTCTTTCTTCATAGGGGTATACAGAAAATTTATATACCTAGAAATATATTCTTGAGCACAAAGAAGTGTTAATACATTTAAATATAAGTTCATACAGAGATTGGTACACAGATGTGAATGTATCTTTATTTCTAACAGTAAAAATCTGGAATCAGTTCAAATGTCTCTCAGTAGATAAATGGGTAACATAACTGATTATGTACATGCAATGCAATACCCTAAGGAGTATAAAGGAATGCATCATTGATACTAGCAGCATGATAAAGATAAAACTATTCTATTCTTCTCTCCTCTATACAGTTCTTCTAGATGAATAGATGTATATATGTGCATATGTATGTATATATATATATATAGAGAGAGAGATTGGTTTTATATTTTGCATGAAGGTTGCCTTATGTCAGAAAGAACATGTAGCATACCAAGAAGTGAAGATAACAGTAAAATATTCATCTCTACTCCTGAATGAAAGAGGGATTCCCAATGAAACTGTTAAATATATCTTGACAATAGGATGCTGCACACTCTACCATTGTCTATAATTACTATGTCATGATACACTAAAATAGAATGATAGGTATGTGACTATTGCTTAAAGACTATACTAATGTAATAATATAGGGGGGAAACAGTGGGGGGAATGATAAATGGGGAGGGTTGTAGGGGAAATACCTGAGCCTATAGAATTATATCATAAAAAAACTAAGAAAATGTAATTGAATGAAAGAAAAAAGATCAAAAACTAGCAGAGATACTTAGTTCTATTTGCATAAAACTCTAGTAAATGCAACAAATAGAAAATAATGCCAAAAATCAGTTGTGTGGGAAGGTAGATGTGTAGAGGGAAGTGAAAGCGTTGATTTAGGGACAAGTGGCCTTGGGGCTGAAACCAGTGCTAACCCTCTTGGCTGTGATCCTTTTACAGATGCATGCATAGATCAAAGCTAACTAAACAAATAATTAAATATGGACAATTTAGCACTTTGGGGTTGTGCCACAATAGAGCTATTTTAAAACCTAAGATTTCAAAAATAGCAAATTTATTTTAAGCTAACATCAAGATTCTTGTTCTTGTGATCATCTAAATAAAATAATTTTAACATATAGTGTATAATTTCTGGGTCCTCGATTAATCACTATATGGAAGTAAGTCAAGGAACTGACCGAGATCTTCTGCCTCTTTGGATGGTCAAGACATGCATTAACACACTCCAACACTACCAGTGTTTTTGATGGTGTCTTCAATTCGTACCAATCACAATATCCCTTCCTATGTAACTCAAATTATAATATTAATTAATCTGATTATATAAATCAAGATCAAAGATCAATATTGCAGAATATATATATCCCCTGATATGTGCTGACCACCAAATAACATCATAACTTTTCTTAATGTTCAATGCCTGCCTGATACATATAAAGTTTCTTATTTCCCTGACCTAATTTTCAGAATATGAACATTTTATCTTATCCTTAACAAAATTCCCACGAGATGTCCAAGGCTAATTATTTCCACAATTCTTGCTCTTTTCAGAGAACAGCATTGGAAAAATTCCACCCTAGGGACCTCTTCAGATGGTGAATATAGGTCAGGCTAAGGGAAAGTACTTCCACAGACACTGTCTCCATCCAAAAATGGGCATGTTTCAAGAACACATCACAAGAGAAGACTAAATGAAAATCTGCTCTTAAGAAATTTAATGTTTAGTAAGTCATCTCACCACTCTCATATTATTTTTGAACAAATCTTTAGAATATGTCTCTGGACTATTGTACTTATATCCAATATGTTTGTTTTTCTCTGCTCTCTTATTCCTCCTGGCATTTCTATCTTATTAATAACAGTACACACATGAAATGAATGCATTGCCTTAGCGATGCTTTCAGAGTAAAAATTGCATGGGGAAAAAAAAAACTTTGCCATATGAAAACTAATAAGAAGGTTTGCTACTGAATGGGAAGTAATATTACTACAGAATTGGGATTTAAAAATACATCCGAAAACAAAGCAAGACAGAACAAGTTAGTGGGAGTAATTTGTACTTTCTGTGTACCTTTGAGAATTTCCCTTAGGCAATTTACTAAAAAGCATGAGTCAAAATTTGTCTGTGTAAAAACATTAATGTTGAGAATCACTTATAATATTAGGCCTATTATAAAAACAATATGCTGGAGATCACTGCATGTTGCATGCGATGAGCACATTTTATCATTTTTGTACCTCTAAGTCAGCAGCACAACCTGTCTTCTCTAATTTTTCAATTTCCCCAATCCTAGAATGAACATTAGTCCTTTTGTGATCATTCTCCCATTGATTGCTTGAGGATTCTGAATGTGCTTTGATTGATTGTCCTAATGTTTCTTGTAGATTCTCTTAAAATAATATTAACTCCCCCAGAGAAGAACAATATAACAGGTGAAAATGTTAAACTCTTATAAAGTATCACATCTAATGTGGTGTTTGCATTTGTACATCTTATAGATCTCTAAGTAGGGGTATGTTGATTTAGACAAAATACTAATAGATATTTTAAATAAAGTTAATTGCATTTATCTTGCAGGCAAAGCTCTCAGCTATTCTATAAAATTGTTTCCAATAAGCCTCATAAAACTTAATACTTCAAGATTTCATTTGATGAAGGGAAAGAAGAAAAATAGCATTTGTTACTTCCCACTGAGTACTGAAGGAGCTGGTTCATTCCCCAAATGACCATAGTGGCTCTCTCTGGTCTAAGCTACAGACTGAAGCCCGGAATTTCACTCAGAGTGCCTGTGTGAGTGACTTGGTCCAAGTGCCTGGACCACCTTCTATTGTCCTCTCATGCATACTGGCCAGGAGCTGAATCAGAAGCAAAACAGCCAGAACTCGAATCAACATTCCTATATGAAATGCCATCATTTCAGACAACAACTTAGCTCACTGGCACAACATTAGACCCATATACGCTTTCCTCCCCATATGCTTAACTCACTTTCACAGTACATCTATTAGTAAGGAAATGGATGCTGTAACAGATAATCTTGAGGACACAGGGTCAATAAGCACAAAGTAAGATTCCAACCTATATTTAAATAATTTAAAAATCTGAGGTATTATCCTTAGTTCTCCTACTATTGTTTAATAGTAAGAGTGTGATATCATTGAGTAGCTAATATATCAAATATTAGCAATTTCAAAACTAATAAGAAAGCATTGTCATTTCTTATTGGTTAGTTCCTCCCTGGAAATACATGAATTCATTCTTTAATAAATTTCTCTCCCAGCCACAGTTAAAGCCCCTGTTTTCCAGTTAGCTATCCTCTGTCTGTGGCTCAACAGGTAATTAGTCATTGATAACTTCTCCTAGAAAAACCTGTGATTCTGGGAAGAAATTCCAAAAAAAGTCAAGTTGTTCCAATTTCTCAAGAGACAAGAATATATTGATGGTAACATCAGAATCTTTTCCATAAAAGTTGAGCATTTCTTTTCTACTTTATCTCAGCAGTCGCACTCCAAGGTATACTTTGCTTACCCAGGTATATAATCTATTCTTATCTTGGAAACAGAACAATGATAGATAAATAGGCAAACACATAATGTTTGATCAAAATATGTTACTGTTTTAAACCCTGGATATTTCCCAGAATCCATATATTTAAATGAAGGCAAATGTTTTTCATCAAAAAATTTGGATTCTAAGATGGTAACATTCAGCAAATCAAAATTCAAGCCTGAATAGTGTTTTACCTTCATCTGTTTCCGCATGGCTTGTCTCTCCTTTTTTAAAAAAGAATTTTATGTAAAAAGAACAGATTTCATGTATTTTATATATACAGCTTTAATAATGTAATATTTTGTATAAATCCTCCTCTTTCCTTTCTTGCTTTTCTATTAATTTTTTTCAATAATGTACTTTGAATTTACCTTACAATTACAAGCTTAATCCTGCTCTAAATGAAGAATTCATTAGGTAGAAAGTAGAAAGACCACTGTCACTGGACATATTGATAAGCACTATAAACAATAATCAGATCTGAAGATGTCAGTTTCACACATACACATTACACTTTCCCTAATCCCTTTGTTTTATTATATTTTACTGTGAGTTCCATCATATTACACAAGATATTCTCATAAATGTGTAATACGCCTGGCATCCTGCTGTAGGACTTGATGTTTTTACGGTATCACACTCAATATTTAGCATCAAATTACTAGACATTTCCCTTCATGCACCTAATAAGCTTATGTTTTAACGCCATTCCCTATGAACATTTGAAAGTCCTCCATTTCATAAATATATTGACATGATGACTTAAATGCAAAATCAGGTATACACTTGTCATTTAAAGTGATTTTAAAAGTTCATAGAAGGGCTTGGCATAATGGCTCAACTAGCTAATCCTTTCCTTTCAAATGCTGAGATCCCATATGGGCCCTAGTTCATGTCCCAGCTGCTACACTTCCTATCCAGCTCTGTGCTTCTCCTCTGGAAGAGCAGCAGAGAATGGACCAAAGCCTTGGGACTCTGCACTTGTGTAGGATATCCAGAAGCTCCTGGACTCCTGGCTTCAGATCAGCTCAGCTCTGACCATCGCAGCCACTCAGGGAGTAAGCCAGTGATTGGTAGCTCTTTCTCTGTCTCTTCTTCTCTCTGAAAATCTGATTATCAAATAAAAATAAATGTCTGTTTTAGAAAGTTTATAGAAAAGGGGATTTAAATATAAGGGAGGGTTGGTGCAACTTTTTGGAAGCCATACATAGTTTTTCGTTGAATGAATTTTCCATTAAATCTTTCATGTTAGTTACCATGTAGTTTTTCTCCTTAAGTCCCAGTATGTGCTTTACAGGGAAATGCTAAAAATTTCATTTTATGATATACTACAGAAATTCAAATGAGGACTGAAGAAATTATTTTATATATAGTAAAGAGGCTCTTTAATGCTGTATCGTGTCATCTGTTATTTCATATTTGTCTTTCTAAACAAATTGCTTATTTTTAAATTTGGCATAGCTATTGCTTATTAATCCCCCCCCCAGACTCTTCTAAGTGGATTAGCAAAGTGAAACTGGTTTCTATCTTTTTTTAAAAAATTAAAAATTTTCAGCTGACTTTCTTTCATCTTCATTCCCTTCAATAATTTCTACTAATACAAATGCAAAAATGCATATTGCTGTCTAAACTTTGAAATCCTGTTAGAGTTAGAGGAATAGAGCTAAGTACATTTTGGGCAGCACTTCTCTTCACAATTGTTATTTTCTCTCATACACACATACTAAATGTCAATTATAGGAACAATTAAGTTGGGGTACATAGTTGTGGAACAGTAGATTAAGCCACAGATGTGACAAGAGCAACCCTACCTCAGAGTGCCAGTTCCAATTCGAGCTAACCCAATGCCAATCCAACTTCCTGCTAATGTTAACTAAGAAGGCAGCAGAAAAATGGTTGAAGTAATTAGGTCCCCACCAGCCATGTGGGAGAATAGGATGAATCCCTGCTTCCTCGTTTCAGCATGGCTGAAACATACACCTGGCTGTTGCAGTCACTGGGACAATGAATGAGAAGATGGAAAAGCAAGCTCTCTCACTATCTCTCTCTCCTTTTCTCCCTCTGCTGCCTTTCAAATAAATGCATCTTAAAAAATAATAAGCTCTCTTTTTCATCCCACTGACTGCTAAGTTATCTTTTTCTCTAGGTTAACTCAGCAGACACGCAGAATACAACATGGATCATGGCAATGAGTCTGCAGTGTCAGAATTTGTGCTTCTGGGACTTTGTCATACATGGAACATTCAGATTTTACTCTTTGTGATATTTTTGATTACTTACATATTTATCATATCTGGAAATATTGCCATCATGACCTTGGTCATCACTGACTCCCACCTCCACTCCCCCATGTACTTCTTTTTGGCCAACCTTTCTTTTGTTGACATGTGGCTCTCCTCAAACACCACACCCAAGATGATTGCAGACATTCTCAGGGAAAATAAGACAATTTCCTTTGGAGGCTGCATGTCCCAGATCTTCTTTTCACACTTCATTGCAGGACTTGAGATGGTAATACTGGTGATAATGGCCTATGATCGCTATGTAGCAATCTGTAAACCCCTCCACTACTCCACTGTTATGAACCTGCAAAAGTGCATTGGGTTAGTGCTGACTGGCTGGACTGTTGGCTTTGTGCACGCTGTGAGTCAAATTATTGTACTTGTACAGCTGCCCTTCTGTGGCCCCAGAGAAATAGATAGTTTCTTCTGTGATAGACCATTAGTGATCAATCTTGCATGCATGGATTCCTCTAACCTGAAAATTTTAATGAATGTTGACTGTGGAGTTGTGGCTGTTACATGTTTTATTCTGCTCCTGATATCCTACACGTATATTCTTCTCAATGTTCACCGAAGCTCTAAGACTGGAGCATCCAAGGCCCTCTCTACCTGCACTGCCCACATCACCGTAGTGGTGCTCTTCTTCGGACCCTGCCTCTTCATCTATGTGTGGCCACTCAACATCACCTGGATGGACAAATTTCTTGCTGTGTTTTACTCAGTTATCACACCTCTTTTGAATCCAATCATTTATACTCTCAGAAATAAGGAGATGAAAAATGCTATGAAGAGATTCAGAAGATACTACATGGATCCTAAGGGAAATACTTACTGCTGAGAACAGAATCCTTGCTTCCTGAGGAATTATTCCACTGTTAGTCTTTCTATGCCTTCAATTAGATTTTTTAAAAATCTGAGTGATCTTTGTTTATTACTTTTTGTTCTATTTTTGTTTTACAAAAGCATGCATCTGACCTGCAGGGTAGCACTTTTATTTCTCTTTAATGTTCTATCTAACTTTGAAGAAATTATTGCTCTAATATTGGCAGCTTCTGTCAGAATTCCTCTTTATCAGTTTTCAAGAGGGAGTGGGATTCTTCTTTTTTATTTTAACCTAACCCACTTTTCAAATATACTAGGGAAAATCAAGTGGAAAAAAATTTAAAAAAAATAAATTAAAGTGGTGAACTGCAGAACCACCATGGAGGCTACTTTTGTTGGAATTCATTCAACAGATGTAACAAACTAAATTAAAGCATCTGCTACTTTTTTTGTTTGTCTCAGTCTTACTAGTAAAATTTAACCTTTAATTTTTTATTTGTGTTACACACTGTAGTATAGAGTGAAAACCATGGTTTACATAGTTAACTTAGAATGAAGATCATCTTTTACATGGTTAGCTATGAAGCTGTCATACTTAACATTTTCAATGATTAGTACCACTTCCCATCCAGCTCCTTGCTTGTGGCCTGGGAAAGCAGTCAAGAATGGCTGCTTCAGGAAGTTCCTGGCTCCTGGCTTCGGATCAGTATAGCACCAGCCGATGCAGTCACTTAGGGAGTGAATCATCGAATGGAAAATCTGCCTCTCTGTCTCTCCTCCTCTCTGTATATCTGACTTTGTAATAAAAATAAATAAATTTTTTTTAAAAACAAAAGAAATATCAGTGTTTACCAGAATTCATAGACAAGGAATAGAGAGAACCCTAAAGAAAACCATCAAATGACAGTTGTGTGTCAGGATCAATAAAAAACATCCCACTATAATGCTGGTATCAATGGTGGGAGGGTTGTACATGTATATAACCATGGGAGCAATATTATATACTGTATCTAAAATGATGAATCTAAATACTTGTATCAAGAAACCAAGAAAGAAAAGCACATATGAATGATACTGCTTTTTACACACCAATGACCATTTCTTGTTGGGGTTCTCATTCAGACTGGATTGCCACTGTGACTTTTCACTTGCTAATTTCTATATTGTCAGATGCATGGTTGCCTAGTACCTACAGCTAGTAATTAAGAAGACGTGACTCCAAACATGCTGGTGGTTCCTAGAGTAATGGGTGCTGCATCACCAAGCTTGGCTAATAACAAAGACTCCTTACTACATCCTAGACTTGCTGGCATGATCTCTCTCACACCCAGCAACAAAGTGTGCTTAGGGCTAGAGGCGTGTCTTCACTCTCTTGAAAGTGATGAACTTTTCAAGGTTGCACACATAGGTCAAGAGTAAGCAACTTGTACACTGAATTATACTTCATTCTTCCATAGTTTTAAAAATCTACACTAAAAAGTACTTTAAAGATATTATAAACTAACATCAGTGTTGTTTTAAAATCTAGATATACTGATCATTTAATACCTAATGCATAATTGTCTGGAACTCCATTTAATAAGATACATTACTGAAATAAAACAGTAAACTAATCAAGATTTTCTTTTTAAAAAAAGTTTATTTATTTATTTATTTATTCAACATTGCATTATGTGACACAGTTTTATAGGCACTGGAGATTCCCCCCGCCCCTCCCATACCCCTCCCCCCCTAGTGGATTCCTCCACCTTGCTGTATAACCACAGTTCAAGTTCAGTTGAGATTCCTTCATTGCAAGCATATACCTAGCATAAAGTCCAGCATCTTATTGTCCAGATAAGTTCAGTGGCCTCTTGGTCTGAAGGTAGAGCTAACAGAGTAAAGTTCCAGTCAGTTAAAAGTCCCAACAAAACATCAGCATCAATATACAACGTTATGGACTTAATTGACATAGTATTGAGTAAACAATATGTTAAAAATAATGCAAGTTCAATTCTTCAAAACATCTGGGTTGAGACAGTATCAATGACAGGTTCAAAAAATAACAAACAACCAAACAAAAATTACAGGTTAAATCAAGGCAAACATGTAGTATCTAACCTTTTGGGATTCGCTCATTTCCCTTAGCACTATAGTTTCCAGTTGGGCCCATTTAGCCACAAAGAACTACATTTTGTTTTTTTTAATAGCTGAGTAGTATTCCATGGAGTAGATGAACCAAAGCTTTCTTATCCAATCTTCTGCTGATGGGCATTTCGGTTGCTTCCATGTTTTTGCAATTACTGATTGTGCTGCTATGAACATAGGGATGCATGTTGGTTTGTCGTGAAACAGGTGTTTTGGATATATTCCTAGTAATCAAGATTTTCTATCCATTTGGACAACCATGACATAAACTGGGATACTCCAACAATCTCAGGGGGGTTTGTTGGTGGTTTTATACCACACCAACAGTACTTGATTACTTTAGCAACTGAAACTGAAATGTCAACTGCATTTCCTTAAGTGGCTCAAGATAATTTAACACATCTGATTTTCACAAGATATAGCCTTAGTGTCCTTATGGGGAAAGCAACTCAAAGGAGACAGACTGTGTTGGTTCTTGTCTCATATGAAGAAAGAATTTCTGTTAAACGAAGTAGTGAGCAAAAGCAAGATTCGTTGACTCAGAAGACTGCCACAGTGGCCTGCAAGTGGGAGCCTTTGAAAGAGAAAGATGGAAAAAGTTAATCAAAAAGGACTCTCTTAACCAAAATTTAGGGGAAAAAGATATAACAGAGCTGCTAACAATCTGAGGTTAGGGACAAAACCCATGAAAAGGGTCGAATTGCAATCCTGACTTGTCTGCCTATTAAAAACTAAAAACTATTGGAAGGTGGCATCAATAACTTTCACTTATTCTCAGGATGAGCAAAGCTCAAAAGCGTGAAATCACTGCTTCCTTGGTAAATTAGTAAGACTGGAAAACCAGAGGAGTGGAATTGCTATTTTACATCCCAAAAGGCAACTTCCGGGAGAAGCAAGTATCTTGCACACTATTAAAGACATTCCCCTTTATTTCATCCCCACCAGGGACCTGGCCCTGTCTGCATATTAACCCGTCTAATTGCTTAAGGGACTTATCATCAGAAGAATGTTTTTAAAAACAACTATTGTTTACTGCTAGACTGCTTCATAGGAGATTTTCTTCTCTCCCTATTCTGATTTCCAGAAGATGCCATGATTGCAATTATTCTTAACAACAAATAAATCCCAAAGAAATGACCAAGATCATTTTCTCCATGAACCTTGCTCTGTTCAGCAAGATCCGTTCAGTCCTGTTAGGTAATTTCACTCCAGGGACCTCTTTGGGTGGTGAATATAGGTCAGGCTGAGAGAAAGCACATCCACAGACACTGCCTTCACTCAACAGGGACGTGTCTCAAGCACACATCAGAAGACAGAAAGAACTAAAGGAGAAACTTTGTGCTTAGTAAGTCATTCCACATTGTTTCTTTCAGATGATTCTTTTTGTTGTTGTTGTTGTTCTAAAGCATTTATTTGCTTTTATTGGAAAGTCAGATTTACAGAGAGAAGAGACAGAAAGATCTTCCATCTGCTGGTTCGCTTCCCAAGTGGCTACATTGGCTGCAGCTGAGACAATTTGATTCCAAGAGCCTAGAGATTCTTCCAGGTCTCCCACACAGTGCAGGGTCCCAAGGCTTTTAGACCATCCTCTACTGCTTTCCCCAGCTGCAAACAGGGAGCTGGAAGGGAAGTGGAACAGCTGGAACAGGAACTGGCACCCACATGGGATCCCAGTGCATGCAAGGTGAGGACTTTAATCATTGGGCTACCATGCCGGGACCTGAGATGATTCTTAAAATCTTTCCATGGATCTTTTTCACACATATTTTGGTAGTTAAGAATGATTTCTTTACATTCTGGAATTTTCAATGAGCAGTTCTAAGATTCTCTCTTCCTATTCTTTTCCTTCTGGAATTTCTTGACACTCTAGCAGTGATGCAATAGCCACCAAAATCCGTGGCCTCAGAGATGCTCTAAGGGCTACTTTGGGAAATCCAAGTCCTTTGGTGGCTACTTGCCCTGCACAACTTTCCACTTGTGAATTTTTCCCTTTCATTTAAGACATTGATCTCATCTGCCTATCAGACAGCAATGTATGTAGTACAATATAACTTTAAAATACAAGCCTTTAAAAGGGGCTATTTTTGAGTGAGAAGGTATATTACCAAAGAAGTGCATATTACAGTACATATCTGAGACAAAGGAATATAGCATGGGTGAGGAGGGAGAAATCTGGTACCTATTCCCTGTTTACCATCCATTGGATCTCTCGGGTAATCTGTCATATTCTCTGAGGAGAGTCTCTGTAAAATATAAACACTGAGGATATTATTCAGGAGCAGTGTTATAGAAAAAAACTTACAGAAACATATTGCCTATGGATAGGGTGAATGTTTTACTTCATCTTTTCACGCTGTAAAAGAGTGACACAATTTTCCAAAATATAGGATTTCCAAAGAGGGTGACAATGTTATTAGTTTCTGGATAGCAAGTATCAGGTATTGACATATTTCTTGCACCATACATCCCATAGTATGATTGCACAGATGCATGGTAATTAGAGAAAATGTGCCAAGAGAAATTTTATTTTTTTTTCATTTATTTATTTATTCATTTTTTTAAAAAGATCTATTTATTCTTTTTTTTGACAATCTTTACATAGTTAATTTGCGTAAAAAGGGTCAAGGGCTACAGGAAAGTGGGTAAGACTATTATTTCCATATTGCTTCCTTCATGTATCTGAGGTAAAGGGAGATATTGAGGGAGAAGCCCCACCCGGTTTCCCACCCACCCCAAGTCCCGCATGTCAGGAGGGATTTTAAAGAAAGTTTTATCATGTATCGTTTGCTTAAAAAAGTTTTTTGGCTATATAATATTATTTTTTACAAGCTTGAAAAGTTGTTCCTTTTAAATAAGCCCTAATTAATGCAAGATAGAATACATAATATTAACTGCTATTCACAGAATTCTAAGTGAGTACTATGTGTTCTGATTCACCTCCAAATTCATTCATTTAAATGTGCTGTTTTATAAAAGAAATAGGAGAGGAAGATGTAGCTTTACCTTCAGGTGAAATATTAGCAACAATAAATTTTCAGCCTACATTTAAACTAGTTCATGGTCATTCTGTTAGTACTTCTAAATAATAGATGATATTAGTAGAGCAATCAGTTGGTTTCATATTTTAATTCTATTTACCACAAACTTTTGAAAACAGCCTCATGTAATAATCAGCTATTATTACGCAGGGTTAATGAATACCAAACTTCTTTTTTCGTGGATATTTTTCCTAGGAATGTATATGTTCCTCTTTTACCAAATCTATCTCAAACACATTTGAGGAATTCGACTTTCTAATAACTCTGCCATTCAATACATATGGATGTAGTTATTAAAATCTTCTCCCAGAGAAGATTGTACTAATAAGAAAAAGAGTGAGTTTTAAGAAAAAGATCAGATTGCTCAAGTTCCCACATCCATCCATCCCAGACCCCCCTCTGCCTGCACTTCCCACAGCACTCTTGATATTCTTTAGATCCCACCTCACCATCTTATGTGTACCTGATTAGAAACACTTGGATAGACAGATTCCTTGCAAAATTTATTCTGTCATTACACTGTTGCAAATATTCTGATGTAGACATCTGTGCTCTGATGAAACATGAATATATTTTGAATAATATCAGAATATTTTCTTTAGAAATTAGATAAATTTTTTTCTATTAGGGAAAATGTTTATTTGTATATTGTGGAATATTGTCTATCTCCTTCGCAATAGCAAGCTTGTATTTCTGTAGAGCTTTTATTCTCATTGCCCTTAAAAATTCTTCTGATTTCTCAGTGTAAGGAAAAGGGAAAACCATGTTCATGATGAAGTCATAGTCTCCATTGTTCCTTTGCTCTCCTGGGAGACACTCTGGAGATTTCAAAGTAAAAAAGGAAACAAATGAAAATTTAAATAATGCCAAGAGAGAGAAATAACAAAGGCAAAGGCAAAACAAAAAAATTGACAATTTTCTTACCAATACTTACCTCAAGAAGAATTCTCAGTTTTAATTAAAAAAAGATCAATATGAGTAATATGATTATTATACCTAAAGTTGAATAATTAGAAATCATTTAGCTTTAACCTCACGTCCATCCTCTACTAGATCAATACACGTGTATTGTTTTCATCCTACTAGTTATGTCACGTATGTATTAAATGAGCTTCTTCATTGTTTCTCATAAAACTAACACTGTCATATGTATTATCGAGGGGGTAAAACGAAGGTTTGATTTTATAATACATCATAGAAGAGGATAATGAAGAGCTGAAGGACTATGCACAGCATAGAGAAATCATAATGTTATGTAATGTCATTAGTACTGTGTTGTAATATTTGTTCAGTTTGCTAAGTAATACCAGTTATCTGGGACTATATCCCACTAAACACATCAATACCTGGAATCAATGAGTAATATTTTATTCTTCATATCCTGTGTTACGATTTCATATGTAACAATGGAACAGTGGTGATTAATACTAGCTGATAGTGAAATTTTAAAAACTAATGAAATTCACTAAAGTTATATAATTGTAATCTCTCTCTTTCTCTATCTCATCAATACAGTCAAAATAAATACTAGTATTTTCAAACTGCAATTGAATACCTGTATCTGACACCTAGAAAAGTGAAACACTGCAGACATGGGACTACTGTAATTGACCTGATTCAAGCGACTTACAGTGGATGCTGTTGGTGTTCCACCTAGATTCTTATTTAAACGCGAGTGGACTGAATCTATTCTCTAGGGCAGCACAAAATCTTTTTAATATATTCCCACAGTCCTGCTTCCATTATTCCATTTTTGTTTGATTTACATAATTTATCTCCCATTCTGTTGTTTGGAGATTCTACCGTAATTACATAACTTTATTGTCAGAGACTTCTTTTCAGAATTATGCATGATACTTTCATATTTGAATACTGAATTTCAATGTGAAGCACAAATTCCAAATTTGAGTTTTCTTTCTCAGCCCACTAAGTAATAATGTCATATGCAGTTACTATCAGAGGACAAACTGAATAAAATGGATTTAGGAAATCAGTCTACGGTGTCAGAATTCGTGCTTCTGGGACTTTGCCAGTCATGGAACACTCAAGCCTTACTCTTTGTGATATTTTTGATGCTTTATCTGCTCATCGTGTCTGGAAATGTTTTCATCGTCATCTTAATCATCACTGACTCACATCTCCATTCCCCCATGTACTTCCTGCTGGCCAATCTGTCCTTCGTCGACATGTGGCTTTCCTCGGTCACCACTCCTAAGATGATCGCCGACTTCCTCAGCGAGGATAAGACCATTCCCTTTGGAGGCTGCATGTGCCAGGTCCTGTTTGTGCATTTTGTTGGAGGAGGCGAGATGGTGCTTCTAGTAGTAATGGCCTACGATCGCTATGTGGCCATCTGTAAACCACTCCATTACACTACCATTATGAGCCTGCAAAGGTGCACTGGGTTGGTGGGGACTTCCTGGACCATTGGCTTTGTGCATGGTATAAGTCAAATTGTGCTTATTGTACAATTACCCTTCTGTGGCCCCAAGGAAATAGATAGCTTTTTCTGTGACAGACCGCTGGTAATCAAGCTGGCTTGCATGGATACCCGTAGTTTAAACATTTTCATGAATGTTAACTGTGGGTTTGTGGCCATTACTTCCTTTGTCCTTTTGTTGATATCCTACACATATATTCTTCTCACCGTCTGCAAAAGCTCTAAGACTGGAGCATCCAAGGCCCTCTCCACCTGCACTGCCCACATCACTGTGGTGGTGCTCTTCTTTGGGCCCTGCATCTTCATCTATGTGTGGCCTCTCAACATCACCTGGATGGACAAATTTCTTGCTGTATTTTATTCTGTATTTACACCTCTCTTCAATCCAATCATTTATACTCTGAGAAATAAGGAGATGAGAAAATCTATGAAGAGATTTAGAAGCTGTTACACAGATTCTAAGGAATACACTTAGGGCCAAGAAATCTAGCAATCATTTGTAAGAGAATTTTACAATTAGCTCAGTTAGTTAATATCCTATTATTTATGCTCTGAGAACTAAATAGATTAGAAATTCTGTGACGAGGTTTGGATGCTAATGCATGACTCTGAGGAAATATTTGCTGCCTAGAAATCCATCAGTCTTCCACGGGAAAATTATCCCTTAATCTTTTTATGCTTTCAACCAGATTAAAGGAGGCTCTAAGTTCTTTATGCTTCTTGGTTTTTTTCATACACAAAGATAAACTTCTATCCTGCTGAAAAACATTTTATTTAATTTCTCTTGAACTTCCACAGAACAATCTTGGAAGCACATCTTTCTCTAGCATTAGCAGGTGTACTCAAAACTTTCATCTAGCTTGTCAAGAAACAACAGAAAATCATTTTTTCTTTAATTTTGTATCTTATTCTACTGATAAACAGAAAAGAGAATTAAAGAAAATGTTAGACTGCAAAGGCAATACATGTGGAGGCTTCTTGAATTCCATTAATTCAATAAAGGTACAAAAGCAAATAAATGAAACTTAATGCTACACCTTTGGTTATCTCAGTTTCACTGGCTATAATTAATCTTTACTATTATGAAAGAAATCCTTCCTTGGCAACAAGACATCCGGTACAATAGAGCTTAAAATTATGGGTATGCAAAACAAAAACTTTGTTGTACTTAAATAGATACTTAAACAGGAACTTAAGCCCTTACATAGTTGGACCATCTCCTTCTGCTTTCCCAGTTGCATTAGCAAGAAGCTGTATTACAACTCGAGGTGCCAGCACTTGAGCAACTACACGGAGGGATTGCTGGCATTGCAGGACAACGACAGAACTCACTGTGCCACAATGCCACACCCCAATTTATTTTAAAAAATGATGCTAACTTTTAGTAGGGTTTACTTTCTGATGTTGTACATCCCAGTAGTTTGGACATATATATAATATTTAAGTGGTTTTACTGCCCTGAAAGTTCTCTGTGTTATGGCTATTCACCAGACTGGAGACCTATACAGTTGGACAAGATGTTTTCTTGGTATATACCCGAGAAAGGATTAATAACTGATGTACAAAAAATTTAAGCAACTCAATAGCAAACATACACACACCAAGCAATACGCACAAATGAATAGTAGATTTTAAAAAATCTCTCAAATGATGGCAAACACATGGCCAAAATGATATTTTAAAAATCATTCACTATCATCCACTAACAATCAAGGAAATGCAAATAAAAGTCAAATGAGATATCACCTCACTACAATCACATTGGTTATTATCAAAACTATGAAAGTGATGGTAAGGATTTGGAGAAAAGGGAATCCTTCTTCAAGTGTCTTTAGCACAATCGGTACAGAAAACAATGAACAGATTAACATATAGTAAATATGTTATAAATACCCATCAGTGCTCTTATCTTAAAGTCTAAAGTTATATTAATAATTTAAAACCCAGAATCCCAGTTAATCAGAAATATTATTTTCTGTAATAATATGAGAGAAAATGGTGGGAGGGGAAAACAAGGAGACAGAAAGGGCAGGGCAAAGGGGAATCCTTACACCTACAAAACTGTATTATGGAGAACAATACAAATCAGTTTTAAAAAAGAAATTATATTGAAACAAGACAATAAATTAATTTACTGCTACTTGGACAGCCAAGGCATGCATGAGGAAATTCACTCGATATCAGAGGCTCCTTGGTGATTTTATATCAATAACAGGACACAATTTCTTCTACCAATAAAACTGAAATACTCATTGATTGCATTATGTAACTCAAAATCAGATAATGCATTACAATTGTAGACGCTGTATCTTTAGTATTAGCATCAAAAATATTTTTAAAACCACTTGTTTAGAGCTGGAACAATTCACATGAGATTCTCTTTTCCTATTCAGTTTTCCAAAAGATGCAATGATTGGAATTATTCTTAACAACAAAGAAGTCCCAAAGAGATGACCAAGATAATTATTTCCATGATTCTTGTTCTGTTCAGCAATATCTGTTCAGTCCTGTTGGATAATTTCACCCAAGGGATCACCCCACGCTGTGAACATATGTGAGGCTGAGGGACAGTTACACAGCAAAGGACATATCTAAGGCACACACCACAGGACCAGACTAAGGGAATCTGATCTTAAAGAACTTTGTGCTTCGTAAGTCATTCCACCTCTCTGATTCTCTTCTTTAAGATGATTCTTACAATGTTTCTATGGATACATTTCACACATGTCTACTTTTCATGGAATTAAAAATGACTAGTTTAAGTTTTGGCATTTTCAGAAAAAATATTCTGAGATTTTTTTCTTCCTGTCCTATTCTTCCTGGATTTTCTATGATCATTAGCACAAGGGCAATCACCACCAAAATATACTGTCTGAAAAACTTGTTCAGGTCCACCTTGGGAGACATGGGGTTTAGTGGCCATCTGAAATAAGTGATCTCTGATTAAACAAGCCTTCTCATTTAAGATAAAAATCTTTCACAGCAGGAGAGCATAAAACATAAACTATGGAGATGAAAAAAAGAAGAGTAAACATGAATAATAAGAACTGATAATATTATAGGAAACTATCTGCATATTCATATTTCCAAAGTTCAAAAATAATTCATTAAAGCGTTCATACAATGCAAATATGATCACAAAAAAAATGTTTTTGATCATCAGCGTATTTCACAGACGGAATGGAAATTGGTAGTTAATTAAATGAGGTAAGTAAATAGAAGTTCATTAGCAGAGTTTCCAGTTTGTGATTCTCTCTACTTTATATCTGAGGAACGCAAGGTTAAGAAAGAGTAATAGAATTTTCCCAAGTTCAAACTAGCATGAGTTTCAAGTAGACAGTAGAATACTAATTCTGATAATCCTGTGCTTTTACTTTGCATTACTTTTGGCTAAAAAATATTCTTTGTATTCTGAGTTTCTTTGGGGAAAGAACATGTCTAAGTCACAATATAAATATATGCTCAAGAGGGTAAAACACATACCTGAAAATAAAGGAAGGTAGCTTGAGCAAGTGGGGCACTTTCTCCCCATTACCTCATTAAATGAATATCTCAATAAATCTGTTCAATTATCTGAGAACATACATCTCATAGTAAAATACAAATAGGGATGGACTCAGACAATTTAGTGGTATTTAAAGAGAAAAGTACAAATGGAAAGTCACTGCATTTAGAAGGTATGAAAAGTTTGTTTCACATCTTCACACTCCTAAGAGAATAGTTTTTGTGTTACAAGTGAGAATTACAAAGATTCTTTAAAAGAATGCTCTATGGCCTCCTTGAGGTTCCATTTACATATTGGTAACTTTACTTGAGAGAAGACAGATTGAAAAGTTATTTTGACTTCTTAGAAAACAAACAGCAAGTACAACCTGCTCCTTGCATCATACATTCTGTAAGGTGGCTGAGTGTGTGTATGTTAATTTAGAGAAACGTTCCCAGTAACTGTTTTAAAGAAAATGTGTCATACATAACTGGATGATCAATCATGCAGATGAACACTATTATCTCCAATGAACTTAAAAACACTATTCTTTTAAATCAATCATAGTTGATCCAGGAGAAAACAATATTATGATTCACTGTGTTCTAAATGGGTTTTTGTGTGTTTTGATTTACCTTCCCATCTGTCAATTTCAATGTACTATTTTACAAAAAACAGAACAAAAACAGAAATAGGGTTAGCTTGGGATAACAAGGTCAGATCACTAGTAGAATAAGTTCTCAGCCTGCATCTGCAAATAAAAATTTATGGTTATCCTATAATTCTCCTAAACATTGGTTTAAAAATAATAGAATAAGTATATAATTTCATAATACTCACAGAAAAGGTACATTACAAAAGAATCATGTGTGCATTCCAAAACTTTTCCATTAACATAAACATTTCAATTCTGTTTGAAGTTCCCTTGTGTATTCAGTCTGCTGATATTATGAAATATTAGCAAAAGCAAAACTGATAAACATTACTCCTTTGTGAGTTTTCCTATAGCAATGCACATATTATGAATGAGCAAATTCATGCCAAGCGCAGTTGGAGTCCTTGTTTTACAAGTTTCTTTTCTATCACTTATTCAATGGGTACAGAATTAGTCATTGGAAGCTTTTGAGTATTGGTAAGAAAAACTGCTTTAAGAAAAAGTTCAGACTGTGCAGGTTTTCCAAACAGATGAGTCGAACACCCCTCCTTTTTACAAGGTCCACTTCACAGTGGTGCTGCTCCTCCTGGGTTCCTACATCACCATCTCCGTGTAGCCACTCAACCTCACCTTGGGGGGCGAGTAATTGCTGTTTTAAAAATTCAGTCACTTACACTTGGGAAACAGAGACATGAATATATTGTGAGTAGTATCATTATATTTTCTTTAGCAATTAAAAAACTTTTTTATTGTATTGGATATATTTATTTGTAAATTGTGAGGCTATTAACTATGTCTTTGTCTGCAGCAAAGATGTGTATAATTTCTGTAGGAAAGTTTTCCTTCTGGTTTGTCTCAATCAGTGCTTCTGAGTTCTTAGTATGAGAGGACTAATTTCCAGGACACTACAATCTTTTTTAAGCATAGTTCCCGCAGCCCTGGCTTCTTAATCTCGTTTTTGTGAAGTGGACAGTGCAAGCTCATCTCAGGCTTGACTTCTTTTAGATTCAGTCACAGTCAATTGTAAGTTAATACTTGGGGTACCAAGAATCAAGAGCAAAGGAGCTTTCATTTGTTCAAAATTTCTGTTTACAGCTAATCTTTACACTCATTAGATAGATGTTAACTTTCGATGTATACACTACACTCTAAAAATTAATGCTTCCTTGCCATCCCACTAACAGATAATCTGTCATATCTAGGTGACTATAGAGGACACGACTGAATCAAATGGATCATGGAAATCAGTCCACGGTGTCAGAATTTGTACTTCTGGGGCTCTTCCATTCCTTGAATATTCAGGTTTTACTCTTCGTGATATTTTCCACACTTTACATCATTATTGTATCTGGAAATATTGTCATTGTGATCTTAATCATCACTGACCCTCATCTCCACTATCCCATGTACTTCCTGCTGGCCAATCTGTCCTTCGTCGACATGTGGCTTTCTTCTAACACCACTCCTAAGATGATCACAGGCCTCCTGCAGAAGAACAAGACCATTTCCTTTGGAGGCTGCATGTGCCAGATCTTCTTTGCCCAGTGCATTGCTGCACTTGAGATGGTGCTTCTTGTAGTAATGGCCTACGATCGCTATGTGGCCATCTGTAAACCACTCCATTACACTACCATTATGAGCCTGCAAAGGTGCACTGGGTTGGTGGGGACTGCCTGGACCATTGGCTTTGTGCATGCCCTCAGTCAAATTGTGTTTATTGTACAGTTACCCTTCTGTGGCCCCAAGGAAATAGATAGCTTTTTCTGTGACAGGCCACTGGTAATCAAGCTTGCCTGCATGGATACCCGTAGTTTAAACATTTTCATGAATGTTAACTGTGGGTTTGTGGCCATTACTTCCTTTGTCCTTTTGTTGATATCCTATACATATATTCTTCTCACCGTCTGCAAAAGCTCTAAGACTGGAGCATCCAAGGCCCTCTCTACCTGCACTGCCCACATCACTGTGGTGGTGCTCTTCTTTGGGCCCTGCATCTTCCTTTACGTATGGCCACTCAGCATCACCTGGATTGACAAATTTCTTGCTGTGTTTTACTCTGTGTTCACACCTCTCCTAAATCCGATCATTTATACTCTGAGAAATAAAGAGATGAGAAATGCTATGAAGAGATTCCGAAGCTACATGTGTTCCTAGGGAAAACACAACTGTCTGGAGACTTAATGTTTCTTTGGTTATTTGGAAGTTAGGCAATCAGCTTTCCCATGTCTTATTCCATGTTAAATGATATCTAAATATTTTAGCAAAAGTGTGCAACCATCCCATTGAAAAACACCTTGTGAATTTTCCTGCAATTTTCTCCTGTCTTTCTTAGGGAGAACATGTTTGTAACATTGACATCACCTTCAAGTTTTGCTTTTGATAAATCAATTTACCTTTTTTGAATCTTTTTTGTTTGCTTAAAATCTGCGTATTTCTATTAGAATGGCAGATCCACAGAGAGAAGAAGACACAGAAAGATCTTCCATGCGCTGGCTCACTACTCACGTGACTGTAAAGGCTAGAGCTGCTCTAATCCGAAGCCAGGATCCAGGAGCTCTTCCAGGTTTCCCACGAAGGCACAAGATCCCAAGGCTTTGGGCCATCCTCTACTGTTTTCCCAGGCCACAGGCAGGGAGCTAGAAGGGAAGTGGAACAGCTGGGACATGAACCAGCATCCATATGGGATTCCTGTGCGTGCAAGGTGAGGATTTAGCACTAAGCCAACACACTGGTTCCTGTATTTTATCCTCTTAACCTAATGTTACCCAAACATTAATGGAAATAGGCAAGGGGGAAAATGAAATATGATTAAATAAAAATGATAAATTATACAGATAATAGCTACAGAGATGGCCGTTAGCTTTGATCTAACTGAATAAGAGGAAAAAAAATAATATAAAACCTAATACTTTTGATGCAATTATTTCAGCCTCAAGGTCTATACTTGCTCTGTAAGTTAATACTATTCTGTGGATTTAAATTCCTGAAATTTATTATTTTTGAGGTCAGGTATTGAAGACTACATGATTAAGTATGATACTAGAATATCTATGTCATTAGATAAAAAGAAAACCACAGCGAATCATTGTATTTTAACAAGTCATCAGTGGATACTTGTATCCAAACATGCATGTCATTTATTTGTCTATGTTCACTAAAGTACTTGCATTTGGAATGTTAGAGAAGCTTCAAGGCACCATCCACAACATAATGACAAAGAGAAGGAAGTATTACCTTTCCTGAGTTCATCAGTATACATTTCTATCCATGCTTCAAGCGAGACATCATATTTTGCTGATTGTGGTGTGAGCATTTGACGTAGAAGTTAATACTTGGGGTACCTACAGCCCATACTGGAGTGCTGAATTCAAGCGTCAGACCTACTATCCCATTCAGCTTCCTGATAATGCACAACCTGGGAGGCAGCAGGAAGGCTCACATGCTTTTGTACCAAGACTTAATTTATGATTCTGACCTAATCATGGTCAAGCCCCTCTGTTGCAAGCATTTGGAGCATTTGGAGCACGTGAAAGTTATCTTTCTGTCCCCGTCTCTCAGACTTTCAAATAATTAAATATAGAGATGTTTTCAAATTTAAAATTTGTAAGTATTAAAAGAAATATTTTGAAAAAGCAATTCTAGCATTAGTATTCATACAGTATTCTTCAATCTAATGGATCTCTAAACTGTTCTTATTAAATTAATTGGTGATGCTGTATAACTCTAATATTAAAAAAAAAATCCAGGCTTAAGATCATAAATAAAGTTTTCAAAGACTCATAGAGAAAGCTCCTTTTTAGTGGTTATTCCTCAAATCCCAGTGTGTAAGTCAAACCTAGGAGGCAAAACTGGGATCACACATGAGTGGAAGAAAGCCAACACTGGGTCATTGTGGCTGCTTTCAAGGTCAATATTTTCAGGAAGCAGGATCAATGCTGGGCAGCCGATCTTGGGCACTCTGATACAGCACAGAGGCACCTGAGCTGCTGAGGGCAAGAGTCTGTCTCCACATCATATGCATTTTTCTTCTTCTAGAATTAAGTCTACTAAGCATATTGCAATTTAGTTGTAATAATCAACATTAAAATTCTAATACAAAAATATGGCAAATGTGTGATTTTTATATATGTAAATGTGGAATCAAAAATCACAAAAATTAGCAGGATGAACAACGCTATTGCAGCACTTGACTTCCAATTCTTTACCTTCTGTTATATGTCTTACCTAAAATGCTTTTATGAGATTCAAAAATATGAATTAAATTTTCTCAGGGTAACATACCTGTATTTTTTTCTTTGTTTAAAGCTTGGAGTTCACCTTGATTTCCAAGTCTACTCATCTATTCAATGATCTTGATGAATATAACAGAAAATTAACTCCTAACAATTACGGTAAAAGAATACTGCAAACCCGGATAAAATAACAAATAAAATAACTGCAGAAAGTGGCATACATTTCAGTCTAATGAGATTATGTAGTGCAGATTTATGAGTGTGCAGTTGAAGTGCATAGATGCATACCTGCTTGTTTATAGTATTTTAGGCTAGCAATCAACTGTTTGCCTGTCCTTTGATTGTGAAGTAACTCATTCTCATGTGTACACAAATTCAACCATTATGTCTTATTCTTTGTTCATTTCAGGTAAACTTTCCTACTCAGAATACTAAGCATCTCTATATGAACTTCTTCAATAGTTCAGCTTGAGTATTAAGTGCTATTTGTGTAGCTTTTTCGAATTTTCTGACTAAATGGTGTAAAAGGGAAAAACATGGATTGTATTGTCTTATAATTAAAAATGTTAAGTCAAAATCTAAATAATCCATAAGATCACAAAGCAAGAAGACAGCAAACAAACCTCATAGATATATATCCAATTACAATCCACTTATTAGTGTATTTTAAGTATCAAAACACACAAAGACAATAAATAAAAGGAGAAAAACAAAAAATGTCAAAGCACGACCACTACTCTCTTCTAGACTTACTGTAACACTAGATAATTAGTATAAGTCACACTGGAAAAAGAGCAGATACATAAGTCAATAGCATGGAACAGAGACAATATATAAATAGAAGTACAGTCAGACACTGGTTTCTGACAAAGGGCCAAATATAGCATAACAGTTGAACCTCTTCATCGAAAGACACTGAAAAAAATAAATATCCACAAGCAAAAAAAGTAATATACTCCCAGACTTAAAATCCATCATAAGAACTCAAAGAAATTACAAACACAAATCTAAAACTCCTAGAAATGTTAGAAATGTATGTAAGCTTTGAGCTTGGTAGTAACTTTTTTAGGTAAGACACCAAACACACAATACACGAAACAAAGATCTATATGGTGAACTTCAGCAAAATTTTAATAATCCAGCTACAAAAGATGATACTGAGATCATGAGAAGACAGTGACAGGAAGGAAGAAAAGGCACACACACACACAGAGTAACTATAAGAAATGTTATCCTAAGTATTCCGCAGGGAACCCCTCAACTTCAAAATAAGAAAGCAACCTTACTAGAAAACAGACATTATTAGATATTGCACCAAAAGAAGTATATAGTTGGAAAATAAGTGCATGAAAATAATACTACATCCTTTGGCACTGCAGAAATGAAAATCAAAACAGCAATGAGGTCCCATTATGAACAAATGAAAGCAGCAAAAATCTAGCTTATTGACAACATTAAATGCTGGTGAGGAGACAGAGCAAGAAGAAACTTCACTACTGGTGAGAGTCCCAAATGATGTCATCTTGAAGGACATTTTAGTGGCTTCTTGAAAAAAAACAATACCACTCAGTTTAGGGTTCAGCTGTTGTGCTGCTTGGTGTTATTCAAAAAGAATCAACAGTCTATGCCTGGTCAATAATCTGAAAACAGATGTTTCTAACAACTACAACAGATTTATATGTGTTCGCCAAAACTCAGGATGACACAAATGCCTTTCAGTAGATGAGTGGGTATGCATGAACACACAGTGGAATACTATCCAGCAATAAAAAGAAAACCATTACTGATGTACATGATATGCTAAATATCAATTTAAGTAGGTGAAAAAGCCAGACCATCCCAACCAAGAATGTAAGAGTACACACCACTATGCATATTTTATATAAATTCTAAAATGTAGAAATTGGCAGTAGTAGCCCAATACAAATTAGTTATTGGGGAAGGAGAATGTGTTTGCAGCATTTGCTCACTGTCTTGCTGGTGATGGCCTTTCCATGGTTCTACATGTGTGTATGCTTTAGATATGAGCAGTTAATGATATGTCAAATGTTTCATAATAAAAGTGTCTTAAAATCTCAGTAATCACCATAAATAAATTGTAGACTAACATCTAAGTCTTCCTTTTGAAGGTTTATTTATTTTTCTTAGAAAGGACAACTTTAAGAAAGAAGGCAAGACAATGATATTTCATCCACTGGTTCATTCCCCAAGAGGTCCTAATGGCCGGAGCTGAGCCAATCCAAAGCTAGGAGTCAGCAACTTTTTCCAGACTTTCCATACAGGTTCAGGGTTCCAAGTTCTGGCTGATCCTTAACTGCTTTCCCAGGCCACAAGCATGGAGCTGGATGGGAAGTAGTGCAGCTGAGACACAAACCAGCACCCATATGGGATCAGAGGGTGTGTAAGGTGAGGATTAGCCAATCGAGTCATTGTACCAGGCCCAAGGTCCTGCTTTTAAATAGAAAAAAATAGATTAACAAATTTATGTCACCGTTTAACACTAGATGTTAAGTCATCGCAGATAATATTTTTGAAAATCAGTTAACAAATATCATTCATCTATTTAGATAGCCTTAAAATACACTAGTCTTTAGAATTATAGAGCAGATTTTAACAAATGTTCCTATTTCATACCAGAATATGATTTGGCTCACAGCTGAAATTAGAAATCTGAAATGAAGGACTGGCACATTGACTCAATCAGCTAAGCCTCTTCTACAGTGTTGATATCCCATGCAGACAATAGTGCATGGCTCAGCTGCTCCAATCCTCTTCCAGCTCCTTGCTTGTGGCCTGAGAAAGCATCAGAAGATGGCCCAAACCTTGGGACCCAGAACCCATGTGGGAAACTCCAAGGAACTCCTGGTCCCTGGCTTCAGATCGGCTCATCTCCGGTAATTGTGGCCATTTGGGGAGTGAACCAGCCGCTGGACATTCTTTCTCTCTGTCTCTCCTTATTTCTGTTAAAAAAAAAAAATCTGCCTTTCCAAAAAACGTAAGTGAACTTTTTTACAAAAATCAGGGCTAAGATTGCAAGAGGTCAAGTTTCAGTTTAATATCCCAGACAGCATCTTTACATCACTTACAGTGATCATGTTTTTAAACTACAATAATTCTAGCTGGACTGATTTATTGAGGTTTCTCTTGTCTCTGCATTCGATATTCCAGTGCATTGCCAATTGATATCACTCTTCACAAAGTCTCCAGGAGATATTCTAAGTAAAAATATCCCATTATTCTTGTTTTTCCCAGAACATAGAGTATGCACATTTCGCCCAGGGGACCTCTTCAAGTGTTCAATATATGTATGGCTGAGGGAAAGTGCTTCCACAGTTCCTGTCTGCACTCCACAGTCAAGTGGTCTCAAGTACGCATCGGAAGGCAAGAAAAGAGCATCTGGTCTTCAGGAAGCACGGTTTGAATACATCAGTTCATTACTTTGTGACTGATTTCAAGATAATTTTTAAACATTTAAAGTTATTATTACAAAAAAAAAAAAGAATTCACGGGGAGATGCTGTACCTAAAAGGGAAAACATTTTGCTGTCATGTTTTATTTTTTCTCAATTTATAAATAATAACTGCATATAATGTAGGGTACAACTCAATGTTACAATAAATGGGAGGGACCTCAGAAAGTCCACAGAAATGTTTACTACTAAATAATATGCATAAATTTCAGCAATTTTTCATGAATTCTATTTTTCTATGAGCTTTTCAGAGTTTCCTCTTATTTGCTATTTGAAATGTCTGTCTTGTATAATATCTTACTGTGAGTGAGGCATTTCAATTTTCACTCTTAGTCATGTTAAAGTACTTCATACTATGTATTTACAGAGTCACCTTGCTGTGCCTTAGAGTAAAGAGCTTTAATTCCTCCTGCCTGAGACTGGATTCTTGGACCCACATCCTCTCATTCCTTCTCCACCCTCTGTTTGTGTGTGTTTGGCCTTTTAGAGTACATGTAGAAGTGAGACCATGTAATATCTGTCTTTTTGTAACTTGTGATCATAGGCGGCATCATTATATTATTATTCCTTGTGCTACATCTCCTAAAACGGAAATTCCACATATCTCATTTCCCTAACTTTTCAACTCCATTGATCCCAGAATGACTATTCAAGTTTGTAACAATTTTGAGTTAAAAGTAAGCAATTCAAAGATGCATAAATGAGATGCCCCATTGCCTCTTGTGGTTCTTTTTAAAATTCTATAACCTCTCCTGGCAAGAGCAAAAGTAAGAGTAAAGGGAAAAAATATTGATTTCTTGGAAAACAAGAGATTGGACATGTCCTCAATATGGAGGATACATGTGTTTGATATTTGAAATTTTATCCTACATCTCCTTTTTTTGCAGAAAATATGCTTTACCTAATTTCTTAAGGAAAACTATTCCTGTTTATAATCTATACCTCTGAATTCTAGCATAAAGCAGGAAGAAAATCATGTCCATTATGTAGTAACTGTTTCCATGCCCGACTGTCCTTGGTATTGCTTTAGAGATTTCAAAACATAATTTACTAGATTTAAAGCGAAATAACAAGAAGAGAGATACTTATTAAAAGAGAAATGAAAACAGGAAATTATCTTTCCAATGTCCAGCTTAAGAATAATGCTCATTTTACAAAACCGTCAATATAAGGGGATGTAAATGAGTGATGATAACTAAGCTTTTTTAATTACATTGCATTATGTGACACAGTGTTATGGGCACTGGGATTCCCCCAACCCCTCCCTGAACCCTCTCCCCATGGTGGATTTCTCCACCTTGCTGCGATAACTAAGCTTTTCTAAAATGTACTTATTTATTTGACAGACAGGACCCAGCAAGTGAGGGAGAGACAGACATGGAGAGAGAAAGAGAAAGTGAGCATGCTGTATCTGGTGAATAGTTTCAAAAATGCCCACAAAAGCTGAAGTTGGGTCAGTCTGTAGTTAGGACTCAGGGGCCAGGGACTCCTGAAACCCAAGTACATAGCTCACGATCTGTTACCTCACCCATGGATTACCAGGAAACTGCATCAAGCTTTGTCTCATTCTATCACATATATATTATATCCTTCTGCCTAATTTCTTTCTGAATTATATATCATATTTTTCTTTTTCATTTTGTTTGTTTACATTATTATTATCATTTTATGATACAATCTCATAGGCCCTGGGATTTCCCTTATCCCCTCCCCAGTTCCCTCCCCCCACCCACTGAGTTCCCCTGTATCATTACTAAAGTATAGTTCTTCATACACAGTCATATGTCGATTATTGTGGGCATGGACAGTGACAAAGTCCAGCATCCTATTATCAAGGTATAGTGAACAATTTCTTTGGGTGTCCATCTTTAGTCTGGAAATAGAGATGCATAGTGCATTGTATCCTCATCTGGATATGATAGTCTCCATGACACAGTTACACATGACATCCTCTTAAATGAAAAGCCACAATACAAAATCAACCATAGGAAGAAAAATAGAAATTTACAACACCATGGAGTTAAATAACATGTTACTAGATAAGAAAGTCTCCATTACACAGTTACTATACAGCCCCTTAAACGAAAAACCACTTGCATTTCCTAACATATTGGTTACTCAATACCATGTCAATTAACTCCATGATGTTATAAATTGTTAGTGATGTGTGTTGTAGCTTTACATTGGAGGGGATGATATTTTCCAGCTCTACTTTCAGACCGGGGAAGATCTCCCAATGAAACTGTTGAATTTATCTCGACAATAGGACCTGGACTCTATGCATGGTACACACCCGCAATGAAAGAACTATGACTGGATATGGACTGTAATGTGGAGGAATCTAACATGGGGGGAAGGCTTGGGGAGGGGTTGGGGGAAATCCAGAGCCTATGAAACTGTCATAAAATGAAATTTTAAAAATCAGCAACAGGAAGAAAAAAGAAATTAACAACACCATGAAGTTAAATAACATGCTGGTGAATGATTAATGTGTCACTGAAGAAATGTAGAAGAAAATCAAGAATTTTCTTGAAGAAAATGATGCTACTGTGTGATCTATTATCTCAATATTTAGAATGATAAACTAAGCATTTAATTTTTTTATTTTATTACAGTAAAAATTCAACTGAACCTTGCAGAAATCTTTATACATGGTTAAGAAAAACAGCAATATTGTATCAGGGCATTTGTAGGGGAATTCAATATCACCTTACTGTCATCTTCCTACATATATTTTTGTAATTTAATGTAATGTTGGTGGTACTTCACCACATTTTTACTGGATTCAGAACTGAAGCTAATTTCCTGACAAAATTTTGGGTTTTTTTCAGCCTTTAACCTGCTTTCCTCACTCCTTTTTCCTAAAGTCTCAGTCACTTTATTAACATTCCCGCCTTAAGTTCTATTTCTAGAAAAATTAGTCTTAAGCAATTAACATCTCTTTGGAGCATAATACTATATGTTGGTATTCCATGTTTCTCTTCCCATTTATTTTTCTCTCTCTCTCTCTTAGATGCAGCTTTCAGTGCAAAACTCTAAATCTTTATTTCTAGGTTATTTTAAAGAACACACTAAATGGATTTAAGAAATCAGTCTACAGTGTCAGAATTCGTGCTTCTGGGACTTTGCCAGTCATGGAACACTCAAGTTTTACTCTTTGTGATATTTTTGATGCTTTATCTGCTCATCGTGTCTGGAAATGTTTTCATCGTCATCTTAATCATCACTGACTCACATCTCCATTCCCCCATGTACTTCCTGCTGGCCAATCTGTCCTTCGTCGACATGTGGCTTTCCTCGGTCACCACTCCTAAGATGATCACAGACTTCCTCAGGGAGGAAAAGACCATTTCCTTTGGAGGCTGCATGTGCCAGGTCCTGTTTGTGCATTTTGTTGGAGGAGGCGAGATGGTGCTTCTTGTAGTAATGGCCTACGACCGCTACGTGGCCATCTGTAAACCACTCCATTACACTACCATTATGAGCCTGCAAAAGTGCACTGGGTTGGTAGTGATTTCCTGGACCATTGGCTTTGTGCATGCCTTGAGCCAAATGGCTGTAATTGTGCAGCTGCCTTTCTGTGGCCCAAAGGAAATAGACAGCTTCTTCTGCGATATACCACTGGTGCTCAAGCTGGCTTGCATGGATTCCTCTAACTTGGAGATTTTAATGAATGGTGACAGTGGAGTTCTGGCTATGACCTGCTTTATTCTATTGCTGATATCCTACACATATATTCTTCTCACTGTCTACAAAAGCTCTAAAACTGGTGCATCCAAGGCCCTCTCTACCTGCACCGCTCACATCACAGTAGTGATGCTCTTCTTTGGACCCTGTATCTTTATCTATGTATGGCCACTCAGTATCACCTGGGTGGACAAATTTCTTGCTGTGTTCTATTCAGTTATTACACCTCTCTTAAATCCAGGCATCTATACCTTGAGAAATAAAGATATGCAATATGCTATGAATAGATTTAGAAACTATTACATGGAATCATAGTGCATATTAATACTTAGATCCCAGCATGTGAGATTCAAATTTTCTGTATATTGTTCTTATAAAATAATTGATAATTCAGAGGGCTTGCTTTATGAGTACCTTTTTTCCTAGCTTAATATGTAGAAATAGGGTTAGTTTTAAGTCAGTGAATTTTGACATTTCCAATCAACTAGGAAAATGTGAAATGTTTCTCTAAAGTCCAAACAGTAATGACGCTTGTTTATGGACATTTCATCAAAATTATCTTCTGTGTTTTTAATAACATTAAGTGAAAACACAAATCACCATAGCCCATTCTCATTTTCAATTTAATAAAAATGTTTTTTTCCTGTGCGGAAGGGCTCTTTCCCCGGGAAACAAGATAGAAATGTGTACTCTTAATATGCACATCTTTTCCTAACCATATGTACCTTCAGGCTAAATCACCATTCGTGAGTTTAAATAACGCCTAATTTACCATTACATTATTAGGTAGCAAATTTCTGCTGACCAGGAATTTTGTCTTATGTCAACACAAACGAAGCAACAGTGTCAAGACCACTGCATTCAGTGGTCTGAATGCATATGCAATCACCCAGGAGAAGCTGATCTATCGAGTACAGAATGGTATATTGAAGATACCTGTTTGGCTCTCTTCATCCCATACACTTTGGAATAAAGATGAAGTAGCAGAAGAAATTCTTCTCACTATTATACTTAATTACATGTTCACAAATTTTTTCCTTGTCATTCTTACAATGTTAAGGTCTGTTGGCTTTGGATTGCATTTCTTCTCTTTTTAGCAAGCAAAAAAAAAATGCTATAGGAAATTAAGATAAACTGCAAGTTATTCTGGGCAGTCAATTACCTCTAAGTTACTACTTTCAACATAGATGACTCAAGATCTGAGGCCACACGTTGAGCAATGTACGTTTTTGCACCACATTTCTATGGATGCACCATGAGACTATTCCTCACTTAACAAAATTGTGCAAATAGCATTAAAGCAATAATTCAAAGTAACATCATAACCAATAGTCCATTCTGAGTAATATAAAAAAGTTAACTCGGCAAAAAGTTTAAAATGTAAATCATTATTTATACTGACAGTTTAAAATATTGTACAACACAAATTATAAATAATGAACACGGGTAACTCAATGTGGAACCTATGGATGCTTTCTTTCAAAGAAATTAATTATTTATAATAGAAACAAAAGATTGTGCATGTAAAGTATGGCAATGAGCACTCATTTTGTTATAAATCTTTCAATCTGTTCATAGAATAAATTATTTGCATTGATTATGACTATGTGGCTTTGGTACTCTGATAAACTTTAAAAGTAACGTGTGGGCAACTAAAAATAAATAACACACACAATGTGTACTAGCTGTATTGTAATGTCATAAGGAATATAACATAATTTTAAAACAAAGATTGAAATATGTCACAAATTACAAATTTTGATTATAAATATCCAAGATCACCTATAAATATTTAAGATTTCCAGGCCTTCTATATTCAAGTCATATACTTGATCCATATGATGGTGAATATAACAAACAATTTGTATGGCTGTCATCTTATTCTTGAATTTATGTGAATATAAAATCATCCATGATATTAGAGCAGCTTGAAAATTCACTGAATGACTTGCACTTTCATATATTATTTAGTTGTTCCTCAAACTCAGGACTTAATTACTCAGTCTCTTCATTGCCTTCTTCATATCTTTATTCCTCAAGGGATAGGTGGCAGGACTGAGGATAAGCATAATCATAAAGTTAAAATCATGATCATAAAATGGCAAGAAACTTATTTGCCAACATTATGGGAAATGGCCACACATAAACTGAAATGCAAGGTCCAAAGAACACCATTTACCACAGCAATGTGTGCTGAGAGGGCCTTGGACAAACCACCTGACGAATGTTTCCTTACAGTGACCAGGATGAAAATATAGGAGATCATCAGTAAGAAGAAAGTGCCGGTGGAAATGAACCCACTGTTGGCAGTTACCATGAATTCCATTCTGTTCGTGTCTGCACAGGCAAGTCTGATAAACTGAAGAAGGTCACAGTAAAAGCTATCAATCTCATTAGGACCACAAAATGGCAAATGGACAACAAAAGCCAACTGGGCCACCGAGTGAAGGAGACCAATAACCCAAGCTCCAGACAAAAGCAGAGTGCACATCCGTGGGTTCATGATGGTCAGGTAGTGGAGGGGTTTGCATATGGCCACATATCTGTCCAGGGCCATGGCTATCAGTAGCACCATCTCAGACCCACCCAGAACGTGCAGGGCAAATATCTGTGTGACACATCCCTGGAATGAAATGGTATTGTTCCCAGAGTAAAGGTTAATGTTGAAAGACATAAATCAATCAATGAGAGGTTTCCTAAAAATTTGCCAAAAGGAAGTACATGGAGGAATGTAAATGAGGCTCAAGTATCTCTGCAAACACAACCAGGAGATTCCAGTACAACTGTCATCAAGGTAGAATCCTACAGCATAGAATGTCACTGAGGCACAAAAGTGGAATAACCATAGTTGTGCTTTCACAAATGCTTAATATCTTCAAAGTGATGAATGTAATAAAATAATCCAGTAGAGAGATTAGCCGTGGTTCCGTATTGTCCACATGGAATAAATTTGTCAATACATGGTGCTGACACCGAACAAAATTGACAAAAATGAATTTGATTTTTTAACTTAGAAATGTAATAAAATGATTTTAAGTGGATAGTTAAATTTTTAAAAAATTAAATAAATAGAAAAAGAGGGGATGGGGTTGTGGTGTAGCGAGTTAAATCTTCCTCCTGCAATTCCAGAATCCCATGAGTGCTAGTTCTACTCACAGTTGCTCTACTTCCAATCCATTTCCATTCTAATTGCTTAGGAAAGGAGTTAAAGGAAGCACAGTGCTTGGGCCCCTGCCACCCATGTAGGGGAACCAAATGAAATCCCACACTCCTGATTTCAGCGAGCCCCACCTTGGCTATAACAGCCATATAGGGAGCAAACCAGTGAATATAGGATCTCTCTATATATATCTCTTTTTCTCTCTTTTTCTCTCTCCCCCATTGCTCTCTGTGTAACTCTACCTTTCAAGTAGATCTTTTGAAAATAAAAAAATAAATGGAAAACCAAAAAAGTACAAATAAATTTAGCAATTCTTTATGTGAGAAAGATCTTTCTAATCGTATACCAAAGTGCACAATTCACACAAAAGCAATCACATTTTCAGACCCCAAAATTTAATTCTTACATATTAATATCTGAAGATGAAAATCAATGTGTTAGGTAATAATAATCTCAGTTTAAGCAAAGACATGAACACTGTGCACAAAATAAGAAAAAGTCAATAAAAATGCTCATAGTTATAAGCAAAATACTAAATCTTTAAAATAGAATGATGTCAGGTGAGGGTTTTGCTTCTTAATTCTGCAAGCTGCTATCCAATTGTCCCAACAGCATTTGTTGAAGAGACCAGGCTTTTCCCTGGATTGTTATCAGTTTTCTTGTCAAACATCAGTTGGTTATTCATGTGGGGGCTCCCTCTGGTGTTTCTATTCTGTTCCATTGGTTTTCTTCTCTGTTTCTTTACCAGTACCAGACCATTTTGAAGACCACTGCCTTGTAGCATGTGTTGTGGTCTGGAATTGTAATTTCTCCTGCTTCATTTTTATTCTTCAGGATAGTTTTAGCTATTTGTGGTCTCTTGTTTTTCTGGATGAACTTTTGTATCTTCTTTTCTATTTCTGAGAAGAATGTTGTTGGGATTTTGGTTGGGATTGCATTGAATATGTATATTACTTTGCTAATACGGACATTTTGATGATGTCACACTATACAAAAATCAGCTCTTAATTGATCAGGGACCTAATCTACACCCAGAAACCATCAAACTATTAAAGGAAAACATAGGAAGCTCTCTCAAAGAAATAGAAGTGAGGAAAGACTTATTAGAAGAGATGCCAAAAACACAGGCAGTTAAAGACAAAATAAACTAATGGGACTACGGCAAACTAGAAAGCTTCTGTACAGCAAAGGAAACAATTAACAAAGTGAAGAAGAAGCCAACAGAATGGGAGAAAATCTTTGAACACTACACAAATGATAGAGGAATATCCAGGGTTCACAAAGAGTTTCAGAAAACCAGGGACAGTAAAAAAAAAAAAAAAGTTTGAAGAAATGGGCAAAGGAAATAAACTGACATATTTCAAAAGAACAGATTCAAGAGGCTAAATGACATACAAAAAGATGCTCAGATGCTCAGGCTCCTAACCATCAGGGAGATAAAAATGAAAACCACATCGAGGTTCCACCTGACTCCAGTGAGACTGATCTACATTCGGAACTCTGCTAACAACACCTGCTGGCATGCATGTGGGGAGAAGGTTTCCCTCCTTCACTGTTGGTGGGAGTGCAGGCTAGCACAACCACTATGGAAATCAGTATGGAGAGTGCTTAGAGAACTGCAAATAAACCAGCCATATGACCCAGCTATCTCACTCCTAGGAATACACCCAAAGGAAATGAAATCTGCATACGAGAAGAGGATCTGTAATCCTGTATTTACAGCAGCACAGTCTACAATAGCAAAGACATGGAAACAACTGGGGTGATACACTGTACTAGACCCTGTACTGGCAAACATGCAAGAATCAGATCTGGGATCACAACAGATGAAATTTCTATGGTGATTCCCTCTACTGAATAGCTGGACTCAGAACTCCAACCATGGAGAGATTTGCAGGTTCAGTGGTCTGACCATTGAATGCATGTGCCAGAGTTGGACCGCCTCAGTAGCTTAGATGGAGCAGTTACAGCATTTCCATTAGACATGGAGGATATTGCAAAGCTTTGGGTCTGCACAGGATACCTGGTACCACAACAGAGGATGGAAGACAGAACAAATTGATTAAGTACCCCCAACCAAGTGTTGGCAGTGAATATCTGGGCAAACAGAGACTTAGGGTAGACTATGTCAGCAAATGGACTCTGGAGAAATATCATCATGCTTGGAGTGGCAATATTGGCAGTAAATATTATGCACATGTCATGCAATATTTACCATATTTTTAGCTATTATTTTCATAGTTTCATTTAAATCTTTGTAAGTATTTGCCTTTCTGTATTGCCCTTGGTTCCCATTTAGAACACACACACACACAATACGTTTGCATGATTTTAGTTACCAGATCTTTTTCTAAATATCTTCCAGCACATACTTATTACTGATTGGTAAATCAACATGCTTTTCTGTGCTTCCTATTGAAAAATTTGATGTGTTCAGGGATAGTGCAACAGCTCAATGGCTAAATCCTCACCTTGCAAGTGCTGAGATCCCATATGAGTGCCAGTTCATGTCCAGCTGCTCCACTCCCAGCTCTGTGCTTGTGGCCTTGGAAAGCAGTAGAAGATGGCTCAAAGCCTTGACACCCTGGACTCATGCTGGAGACCTGGAAGAAGCTCCTGGCTTCAGGTTAACTCAGCTCCAACCATTAACACCACTTGGGAAGTGAACAAGCAGATGGGAGATTTTTTTCTCTATCTCTCCTACGTTTCCAATATAAATAAGTAATAACAAAAGATTTGATGTGTTCTATTTGCCAATTAGCAGTTAAACTGTTTTTTATGTTCAGATGCATTTGGTTTGTCTAATTAAATTCTGACCACCGGTTTGCGATTTTTCTAAATAACTCGGTAAGAATTGGCTTGTCCTATAATGGACTCCTTACATGGTGCTTCCACAGGAGCTTGCACACTTGAAAGTCTTTTTTATAATCCTGGAATACATGCAAAAAATATTAACTGTATGTGAAATTTTATCCCTCATCATATTTGTTGGAATCTCCTGTAATGTGGTTTCATTATTTCTTGTTTTCCGTATATTATTATCAGAAAATCAGATGTGAACTTGATTTTCTCTCTAATCTGGATATTTAAAAATTTTCTAGAAGCCTCAAAAGATTTGTTTTAAATATCTAATAATTTTATTAGAATAGATCTTGTAATTGACCCACTGAGGTCAATTTCTCAAATTTTTGCAAGTATATTTCAATTTGCTTGAATATGCAGACTTTGATTGATTTCTTCCATTTTGTTCCCAATAATAAAAGTTTAAATAATAGTTTTATTAAATTGCCTCACTTTAAAATTATTTATTTCCCTGCTTCTATGCAACTTTCACCCTCGATCCATTTTACCTCTGCTTTAATTAGGTCCAAATTTCTTGGTTCTTTTCAAAGCTTAGGCCTTATTACAACATGGACCATTGCATTCCTTTGGGCAATCTTGTAATTGATCCTTCCTTTCTGAAATGATTTTTTTCCTTTCATATCTAGTGCTGTGTTAAGGCAGTTTTTGGTTTTAAGCCCAATTGTCTTCATCATTGCTGTTTTGGGATTTTGGGTTTCTGACTCAGGGTGCTCTTTTCCTATATTGATCTGCAAGTATAAAGACCTGTAAGTTAGGATGGAACTTTACCATATGTTTTTTTTAATAATTTTTTTTGAATTATGTGCTACAATTTCATATAGACTGCGATTTCCTCCCAAACTCCCAACCCCCAACTGATTTTCCCCCATTTTACTACAGTGGTATAATCTTCATAAGGAATTGTAATTCCATCACTCTCTTATTTAAGTGTACCCCCAACATTGCTGGTACAAAGTCACACAGTTCAGCATCCCATTGTCTACACTTGTCCAACAGTTTCATTGGGAATCCATCTTTCATCTGAAAGCAGGGATGCATGTTGCATTATATCCCCACACATAGTAGTTTTGTCTGTCTTTGACCAGAATCAGTGGCAGCTTAGGTCCATATTTCAAAAACCTTGGAAAACATCAGCCATCTAAGTATTCTTCATTGTATATACTTGCTCCTGAATAATCAGGGACTTTTTGGTCTAAGTGTTCATTTTGTATGTTTGTAGTGTATCAGTTTCTAGCATCATTTTAAATTGATCACCTCAAAGACATGCAAAACTTTTAATCATGTAACTGAGTTCAGTTATTAAAATGAATAATAGCTTAAAATAAGGAAACAACATGACAAACCTATCAGACTACAATGTGAAAGATATTGCTTGCCAAAAATTTATCTGTTTATAGAACCCATCATTCTCCTTACTCTAATATTTTGCAACATTGTGACAGCTGAAAATATGTAACCACATGTACCAAAACTAACTGCAAAGCATGGCACTGAAGGCTGCAATTTAAAACTATTCTATTTATTCAGTGAAGAAATCAAAATGTGGAACAAAGGAAAGAAGTACGTTTTCAATATTTTAAAGTCACACAACTACATAAAAGTCATTGAACGCAAAGAAGTATTTAGTTACACTTTTGGTTACTGAGTTGGAATGAACTGCCACATGTTTTTGAACTGATGGGCTAAGGAGTATTAGTTATCTCCAGACAGCATGACTCTTAAACACGGGTGTTTACAAGATAACTTTCAGTACACCGCACTTCACAACTTCCAAGTTGTTTAGGAGATTTTTCTCAGACTTAATACTTGACTACTCAGTCTCTTCATTGCCTTCTTCATATCTTTATTCCTCAGTGTGTATATGGCAGGATTCAGGATAGGTGTAATCATAAAGTCCAATATGGCAAGAAACTTATCCACTGACACTGTAGGAAATGGCCGCATGTAGACAAAGATGCATGGCCCAAAAAACAAAACCACCACAATGATGTGAGCTGAAAGCGTTGAGAGGGCCTTGGACAAACCACCTGACGAATGTTTCCTTACAGTGACCAGGATGAAAATATAGGAGATCATCAGTAAGAAGAAAGTGCCGGTGGAAATGAACCCACTGTTGGCAGTTACCATGAACTCCATTCTGTTCGTGTCTGCACAGGCAAGTCTGATAAACTGAGGAAGGTCACAGTAAAAGCTATCAATCTCATTAGGACCACAAAATGGCAAATGGACAACAAAAGCCAACTGGGCCACCGAGTGAAGGAGACCAATAACCCAAGCTCCAGACAGAAGCAGAGTGCACATCCGTGGGTTCATGATGGTCAGGTAGTGGAGGGGTTTGCATATGGCCACATATCTGTCCAGGGCCATGGCTATCAGTAGCACCATCTCAGACCCACCCAGAACGTGCAGGGCAAATATCTGTGTGACACATCCCTGGAATGAAATGGTATTGTTCCCAGAGTAAAGGTCAGAAAGCATCTTAGGGACTGTTAATGTTGAAAGACATAAATCAATCAATGAGAGGTTTCCTAAAAGGAAGTACATGGGAGAATGTAAATGAGGCTCAAGTATCACTGCAAACACAACCAGGAGATTCCCCAGAACGATTACGATGTAAGACACTGTGGAGAAGGCAAGAAAGAAATGCTGTGCAGGACTGGAAGTAGATAGTCCCAGGAACACAAATTCAGAAACCTCAGTGTAATTTACTGCATTCATTGGCCTTGTCTGATGTTACCTAAGAGACCAAAACCAAAATTATAGCAGAAGGAATTTATTATAAACAATACTGAAAGAAGTAGATTTCAATCATTTATAAATTCTTGTTAAAAATCTCACAGGAACAGAAAGTGTTGTAAAAAGTCATGCACAAATTATCCATTAAATTCACTAGCAATCATCTAAAATGTGCCAGGAACCATGTGAAGTTTTGAGGTAAAAGATTGATTCTGACTTTGAGCAATGCCAAGCACATGGTAAAAAATGCAGATATATTTTGATAACTTATGTTTTTAACTAGAATGATTATTTTGTTATACACAGACTTTTATTTTTACTGATGCAGTTCCATAAGCTCAGGGATCTTCCTCTCAACCTCCCTTTTGTCTCATTCCCCTCACCCTTCCACCAAATAATTTCCCCTGTATGTTACAATAGTATAGTCATTCAACCACAGTCCTAAATCAAGGGGGATAAGTGAGTGCTATAGTAATGATGCAATTTATGTCTTTCCACTAAGGGGAGTGACAAATTGATAAGCAAACTGACCAGTACAGATTTTGGAATTGACTTAACACCCTGAAACAGAAAGGCCAATGGGCCAGCAATGAGCAGCTAACAGCAGGCTGGATTGCAAGGTCAGACCTAGGGTATGATGAGAATATTACTCACTGAAAGGCTAACGACATTAGCTTGATAGTTTTTTCTTTCAAAATAGTCACAATATAAAGAATGGAGTAAAGAAAGCCTACACCACCTTTTCAGGAAGAACTTAATCAAGTGAACAGGATAAACACTTATCAGTAAAACAAGAAAACAGTGATGTTTGCCTCTTGACGTAAATAACTCTCAAATGAATTTTTTTAAGTGTTAATTTTTTTAAAGAAGGAAAGTATAGGAATGCCCATACAAAAATTAAGTTGCAAAGCTAAGCATTTCCTCCTAAGTTTACACATAATTAAATAAAACATGGATAATGTCCAAAATATTAAGCTAGAAATAATTCTACAAAGGTAGCTACAAAGATAGTGCTCACATTTGTAGATATATATAGTTACTTTATGCAGAAATATACAAATTATAAAAAATGTCTAAACATCTTATAAAGTAACCGTTAAAATACAAGATAAAAATTAAATACTTAATATGCTATAAATTTTCCCTACAGATATAGGAAAGAAGTATGATAAATCAATTATAAAGACATTATAAAAGGTGCATTCCCAAAGGTCTAATAATCATATGAAAAGTAAACCTCATACTAGTAATCAAAGGGCTATAAATATGAAATATGTGGTGCTTCAAATACATTGACAACCTAACAAAATGTCAATGTTATTGTAAATGAGGCTATACACATAGACATTCAAATGAGCTGATAATGTTCATGAAAATTAGTATCCCTCTTCAGAAGGGGATATTTAAAGTAGACCACATAGATGAAAAATGTTACTTATTCCAATTATCCTTCCTTAAAATTTTTAACCTGCAGATCAAAAATAGATAAACTAAAGATTAAACCAATTATTCACATAAAAAGAAAAATAATAAATGGCATTAATAGTCATAATAAATAATTAAAATACATATTGATCACAAGTTGAATCTCATTTATAAATTAAAATCTATATATGGAAAATATAATAGAGTACACTCGAACAAAGAGAGTTTGCAATATAAAATCTGCAGGAAACCCATTTTTTAAAATATGTCTGAAAAAGAAAGTTGGTTCTATTTCTTATCAATAAATTCTTAATCACACTTATATAGATTTACTAATTGAACTATATTAATTTTTGCAGTGGATCAGAATAGGTCATCAATTTTATCAAGTTCAATCTGCTATTTTTCTTGAAGAAATTTTCTAGATTGCTTTACCTTCAATCACCCACACATTATAAATGATTATTCCACATATGAATTGAATATTATGGTTTATAATATTAGTACCATGACATAAAAATTGAATAAAATATCCATTCCAAGGATTTGTCAGTATATTAACATCTTTACAAATTTTGCTCATAGGTTACTTTAACAGAATGTCTAGATTGCTTTCCATTTTCTTGACCAAATGGCATTAATCCTATGTCATAACTAACTTGAGTACTATGGTTCTCCACTGCTGTACTCAATCACGAAATTTTCCTTCAGACCTTCACCGCTGTGTGATTGAGTTGTCACTCCCCACCTGCCATGCCACTGGGTTCCTGATGTACCTGCTCAACAGAGGAGCAGCAGAGACCAGCAGGTGCACTATGAACATTAAAGACAAGAATTGATGTGAAGGGTATTCAGGACACATACAGGATTGAACATCTGAGGGTTACAGTCATTGAACAGATGCTTTAGCTTCAAAGAAATACCACACGGGTGATTCTACAAGGTCCTGAAACAAGGACGCTGGACAGAAATACCTAAGAGAGAACAGAGCAATGCTGAAGGTGAATGGCAATGGATGAGATCCGCGAAGGACCTATAGCCAAATCTCCTCCTAAATAATTTGAAAGTGCAAATGTGTGCTTTTTAAACATGCTGTGGGCAAAAATGGAAAGTCAATCTGTATCCTACGGTGCAAAATGAACAAAAATGTTTTAAAATCAAAAAAAGATGCAAATACTGACCTTTTCTCCTGAAAGAAAATGAATAGTTCTTCTGTATTTCCCTTCTTTTAGCCCAACTGTTTAAAAATTCTTGTTAGTGCTTGCTTCGGCAGCACATATACTAAAACTAAAAATTCTTGTTAATAAAAATTTCTTCATCTAATACAATCCAATAGGATTGTTATTAGTGAATCAGAACATTATCATTCATTAAAAGATCAACATCTTGATTCCACAAAACTGAAGTGTCCACAGGTAACTCATTTCTTCTCCAGCTGATTGTGACTACTACACAGGTAAATGAAGCCAAATGAAGAAGACCAGAGAAAAAAGGGACGTAGAGAAGCAGGGAGGGGAGAATATAGGGAAGGATAGAAGCGTGCCAGAAGGACTAGCATAAGGATTCATGGAACTATATCATGAAAAATATGGATAAATAAGTAAAACCTTTACTTAGGAACATTTTTTTAAGCTTCCAAAGGAAGCAACTTTGGGTACAACTTGCACATTTCCTGGGGTTCTCTCGCCTACTCACTACTTACAATCCCTAGTGCTTCTGCCCCAGGACATGCAGCACAATAACAACGTTCTGAAAGCTTGTCTACTGCCCATTTCTAGCATATGGAGCAATGAAAATCCCAACATCTGGGGGAAAATATTTACGTGGGTGGATGTCCGGGAAATGCTTGTTGAAAAGGAAATTGAAATGGAACCAGGCAGAGAATATTGTGGTACAGGTATTATGCAATTCATAATTATTGATAAAAATTTAATAAGCTCTTCTATTTGATTCTATTCTCCACTTACCTGAACACACACACACACACAAACTCACACAGAGGACACCAGAAAGCAGTATTGTCAATGTTACTGAATCTACAAGTGATGCTTCTCTTTTTGATGCTACATTGCTAACACATCTCACAGCAGCTCCATCACTAACAAACAACCTACCAACAGGTTTGGAGGAAAGCCCATGGCCGACAAACTGAGTCCCCAGGTTATGTACCATGGGAATAATACTTCTGAATTACATGTTCTCCAAGACAAAAATATGGAACTGTTGTTGAGAAATGAAAATTGGAAGTTTTTCAAATGAAAAACTATGTCTCATAAACCAGAACAGCAGCATGTTGACAGAGAAAATCAACTTCTGATATTTTATTATCTACTGGCAAAACAATTTACATCAATATTAGTAAAAAGTAAGAAAGAGCTAATAACAGGCTTATTAAACAAAAGCCTAATGGAATTGTTTAGAATGCATGATAATATAACATGCAGGGAAACATTTTTCTCATTTATAGATATTTAATCCTACTTTGATATGATAATCACATATATTGGTAAAGAATACTATACTACCAAATATTTATACCCAGTTACTTTCTGGTTTCAAAGTCCATAGTTGTAACCACAAGAACATTCAGCCTCTTAATGATTGCAGTGAGTTAGAGATAAGAGTTCATAAGGCTGGTTAGTTTTTAACTCTTCTGAACCTTTTTGCTGTGTTTTTATTTATACTAGGAAAGACTGGAAATGCAATATTCTGCCATAGAAAATGAGGAAATGAAGTTGTGACTCATTTAACATTATTAGCAATTCTTGTTCCCAACCATGAATTCAATCCAGGGGTCTTTTCACTTAATAATGGTTGACATTGAATGGACTAAATGATCTTTAGAAAATGAAAAACACAAGTAGAATAAATGTCTCACATCCTTAGCCATAGGTATTGAATATTATATGTATGAGACCTCAATTTCAGGGCCCTACATGGCCTAGTGGCTAAAGTCCTCATCTGCTCACACCATATGGACACCGGTTCTAATCCCGGCTGCTCCACTTCCCATCCAGCTCCCTGATTGAGGCCTGGGAAAGCATTCAGACAGATCAAAGCCTTGGGACCCTGCACCTGCATGGGAGACCAGGAAGAGGCTCTTAGATCCTGGCTTTGCATCAGCTCAGCTCTAGCCATTTCCTGAATCAGTAGACAGAAGATCTCGCTGTCTCTCTTCCTCCCTGTACATCTAACTTTCCAATTAAAATAAATAAATCTTTAAAAAAGAGCTCAATTTCAACATATCGTTTAGTAAAATGTATTTTTGCTACTTTAATCACCATTAACTATTTCCATTATACTGAATTTTAGTCTAAATTGTACATGATACCAAAACTAAAGGCTTATTATCAGAGAAAAATTAGTAGGTTAATAGTAATCTATTCTTTTAAACTAAAAGTATATTTTACATAATATCAAAGGAAGAGAAAATTGAAACTGAATTAATCATCTTGGGGGAAAAGGTGCCGACCCAAGGTTTTTAGAATGACTAAAAGCTTAACTCATATTATCATACTATATCTCCTCTTTTTTGTTGTTTTTAACATTATTTCTTCTATCAAGTTAGATTTCACATAACAAGTTGATCTTCACAAGGTTTTAAGGATATTATTCAGTTCAGTTTTATTTAGTGCATTCGTAATATTTTTCAACTATCACCTTCATGAAATTCTAAGATTTTTGCATCACTACCCCTTACCCACTCAGTAGTCATGCCCCAGTTCTTTCTCTCCCTAGCCTTTGAAATTTACAACTCTTTTTTATGACCCTAAGAATGCATCTACCTTGATATTTCATTTGACTGAAATCAAAATAGTGTGTAAACTTTAGTGTCTGGTTCTCTTTTACGTGTGGTAAAAAGCATTCATCCACACTGCTCGTTTTATCAGTTCCCTTTGTATGGTTGAATAATATTCCGCTGAATGGATACATTACCCCTGCTTTTTTTTTAAGATGTATTTATTTTTATTGGAAAGGCAGATGTACAGAGAGGAGAAGAGACAGAGAGGAAGATCTTCCCTCCGATGATTCACTCCCCAAGTGACCGTACGGCCGGTGCTGTGCCGATCCAAAGCAAGGAACCAGGAACTTCTTCCAGGTCTTCCATGCCCGCCCGGGATCCCATATGGGCGCTGGTTCTAATCCCAGCAGCCCCGCTTCTCTTCCAGCTCCCTGCCTGTGGCCTGGGAAAGCAGTCAAGGACGGCCCGAAGCTTTGGGACCCTGCACTCACGTGGGAGACCCGGAAGAGGTTCCTGGCTTTGGATTGGCACAGCACCGGCCGTTGCACTCACTTGGGGAGTGAATCATCGAGCGGAAGATCTTCCTCTCTGTCTCTCCTCTCTGTATGTCTGCCTTTTCAATAAAAATAAAATAAATCTTTTTTTAAAAAAATTTTTTCAAGAAATTTCAGATTGATTTTTCATTATGTGTATTTCATTTACTCTAGCAGTGCAGAAAGATTTTAATTTCTGTTTTCTTTTTTTGTTGTTTTCCGTTTTGGACGGGTTTTTTCTCTGTTTTGAAAAGGGTTATTCAATGTGTTTGAATAGCATTGTGATATTTTATTTCATTGCCCTCATGACTAACACTATTGAGCATCATTTCATATGCTAAATAACCATATATGCATATATGTGCATACACATGCACAAATATCTTCTGTGGAGAAACACCCATATGTAATTCAATATTTACATTTTTATTCTTGAGTTCTAAAACATCCTAAAGTTTTCTAGATGTAATACCTTTATTAGACATGTTGCTGCAAATATTCCTTTCCATCCTGTAGGCTGTCTTTTCTCTTTTTTATATAGTGTCTTTTATTAAACACTGTTTTTATTTGGATAGTTTAAGTATCAATTTAACTGCTATGTGTTGGTGTTATCTATACAAAGTCATTTTCAAATCCATGATCATTCCTATTTCTCAGTTACTTTTCTCCTAGCAGCCTCAGCACTTACATTTAGATGGTTGGACCACTGACGTCATTTTTGCACATCTTACTAGTACCTATCTGTCAGCTTTCCTAAATAAGTTCCTTCCCCCATTCTTCCCAGCCTCTGGTGGCTACACTTAACATTTTAACTTCTAAGAGACTTCCTTTCTTGGTCTCCACATATGAGTGAGATCACATGATAATTGCCTATCTGTGCTGGCCTTATTTCAGTCAACATATTGACCTCCAGTTTCATCCATGCTGTTTTAACCACAAGCTGTTACCTTTTCCGTGAGTGAGTAGTATTTGTGTACATATGATCTCATTTTCTTCAACCATCCACCAGTGGATGGATACTTAGGTGGTTCCCATTTCCTGCAGGTTGTGACCAGTTCTGCAGTAAACAGAGTAGAGGTTTCCTTAACAGTTACTTCAGTACCTTTGAATATATGCCAATCAGAGGGATCAGTGAACCATAGTGGAAGTTCTTCAGTTTTTTGCAGAATCTCCACACTGTTTTCCACATGGTTGTGCTAATTTGCATGCACACCGACAGTGTCCAAGGATTCTTTTCTCCACATCATTGTCAATTTTTGTTATCTTTTGTCTTTTTCATAATACCTGATTTAACAGAAATAGGTTGATATTTCATTGTGGTTTTACTTTCATTTCCCTAGTAGTTGCTTTGCTTCTTTTTTATGAGTTTGTTGGTCATTTGCATATCTTCTAGAAAGATATCTTTTTAGATCTATTGTCCATTTTAAATTTTTTTTTGCCTTGGTGGTTAGTTTCGTACACTTCTGCATATTAATGCTTTATCAGACAAATGATTTGAAAATATTTTGCCATTTTTAGGTTGACTCTTTAGTCTGGTAATTGTTTCCCTTTATCTCCAGAAGTTTTTTAATGTAATGAAATTCCATTTTCTATTTTTGTTGTTTTTGTTTCCTATAATTTTATAGTCTAACCCAAAAATCTTGTCCATTCCAACATATTAAATGTTTTCCGTGTTACGGTCTGGTACTTTCAAGGATCCTGGTCTTACATGTAGATTTTTCTTTGTAGAGAGAGGGCTCTACTTTCATTCTTCTGTATGTTGAGATTTGTTTACCCAATACCATTTTTAAAAGACTGTCCTTTATCCAAATCATGTCCTTCAGAATTTTGTCAATGATCAATTGTTGTAGATGCAATGGTCTCTGTTCTATGTACGTAAGGAAGATATGAGATATATATAGTCTCTGTTCTTCTGTTCTATTGAGAGTGTGTGTGTGTGTGTGTGTGTACAGAGGTGTGTGCAGAATATGAATCCAGAATATATAGTTTCAACCATACAGTGATGTTTTCACAGCTTTAGAATACATGTTCAAGTTTGATAGTGTAAGGTTCCTGCTTTATCTGTTAGCTCAAGATGATTTCAGTTATTTAGGATCTTTCTGGGATTTTAATATATTTCAGTATTGCAGTTAGTGGCTCTCAGAGCAATCCTACATACATTACTTAGTCTCATTACTACTCTTTTATCTTTTTCTTCACAATATCATGTCTAGGGGCACAAATTCTCTGATCCAGGCTGTTTAAGTTTAAATGGTTTCCTTCTACTAATTATCATTGTTGACCCTGGAAGATTTACTTAAACAATAAAATTATTTTATATGATAAATTCCTTCAAATCTATGAAGGTTATCATTTTATTCTGAATTTTTACCCATTTTACATATTCTTGTACTAAATGAATTATTAAGGGTTCAGTGTGATGACCCAATTGGCTAATCCTCCACCTTCAAGCACCAGGATCACATATGAGTGCCAGTTTGTTTACCAGCTACTCCACTCGCCATCCAGCTACTTGCTATTGGCCTGAGAAAGCAGTAGAGAATGGTCCAAAACCTTTGGACCCTGCATCCGCATGGGAGATCCAGAAGAAGCTCCTGGTTCCTGGCTCCAGATCAGCTCAGTCCCAGCTATTGCGACCACTTGGAGAGTGAACCAGCAGATGGAGGATCTTACTCTCTGTCTCCCCTCTCTATAGATCTTCCCTTCCAATAAAAAGTAATTAATTGATTGATTAAAATAAAAGAAATAAATGAATTATTAGGTAACAATTTTTTAAAGAAGCTTTGGTTTTCAGATGATAGCCATTATAAATTGATAAGATAAAACCATATTGTGATAACTTATTGCTGTTGTTATTGTTTACATTTCCCTAATGGCTAATGATCTTGAGCATTTTTTATGTGTCTGTTGTCAATTTGTATTTCATGCTTTGAAAATTGCCTGTTCACATCCTTTGAACTGAACTATTTATCTTACTGTTGTTCAGTTTCTTGATCTCTCTATGCATTCTGTATATTTAATCCTTAATCACTGGAAACTTGCCAGTATTTTCTCCCTTTCTATTAGATGCCTTTTCACGTTGTTGACTGTTTCCATTGGCTGCAGAAGCTTGATGTAATCCTGTTTACCCATTTTTGCAATAATGATCTCTGCTTCCAGGATCTCTGCCTACTGCTATGATTTGCCAAGCACCAGAAATATTTCATGAATGCTAGAAATCCTGAAGGAAATTCTTCAAGTTATTGGAGTATGCTTATGTGTTGTAGCTATCATGCCTCATTTGTCTTGTCTTTGCTAGTTGATCTGCCTCATCACAATATTATTTTATGTTTTCATCATCATGGCCGCATAGTGTGGCTGGTCCATTGGCCAGGAACATCCCAGTACTTCTGGATCTAGCCACTTGTTTCTTAATATCCACACTGTGATAGCTAATTCACTATCCCAGTAATGTTCAAGATAGTTAAAGCAATCATTTAGTTAGAATAAGATCTGTCTTATATTATTATAAGGTAATATTATTATAAAGTAATGTTCAAGATAGTTACAGTAATCATTTAGTTATAATAAGACCTGCCATATTATTATTAGCTGTTATTATCTATTACATAGGGAGAAGTTTAATAGTTGTTACTATCAGTTAACAGATGTAAAGTATCTGTTAAGAGAGTTTATCAATGTAGCATTGGCAATATTGATTTACCAAATGTCCTGAGTCCATATTGCACAAACCTTCAAAACTGCTTCATCTACTTCACTGAAACCACTTCAGGAAAATTGTAAATCCAGTGACCCTTACTAAATAATGGCTTGTTTTCCCAGATCAGCATGCCCGAGGCTTTCAGTTTTGAGCAAGCACTACTGAATTATCAATTCCCTGACACTTCTTAACTGGGCAATACGAAGCTCTTCTACAACTGAGCAGGTATATAATCGAAGTTATGACTCCTCTAGTCTTATCTCTTCTTGATAAACCTGAAACACATGATGCATGCATGCTTGAATACAGACAAAAAGGAAGTGACCATAAAGTTTATGCAACTATTTAGGACAAGTGCAGTCTCTCATTACTCAGAAGTAGTAGAATGTCTGTTTGGTAAAAGTTCTTGAAGAAGTAGGACAGAAGGGAATGACTAGAAGGAAGCACTACCTTCACAGCCAACTTCCTGGACAAGCATACATGGAGCTGATGTAAAGGCATGTACTGAAACCTCTCTTCACATTACACGGATTTTTTTTCAGAGCAGTTACCATATTTCAATAAATGTTAATCTCATATTGTCCAGAATATCCACAAAATGGGATCTCAATGGTTTATTTCTCATTTTATTTGAAGTTTGCATGCCCAAATACAGGTAACTTATACTTCTACACAGAAATTTTTCTAGGCTGTGTTTTGATACCTAGGACCTTTTATTTACTTGTTTTTCATTTTAGATAGTCAATGGACCCATCACTAATCCAATTGGTGAATTCCAACTACAATAATCCCATTTGTGTCCCTCATTATCTTCTCAAACCTCAAGAACCCATCCCAAATCTCTTTACTTTTGAACAATAACTGTTTTTAAATGAGATTGAACAATAGGTTCAATTGGATACTGAAACAGCATTCCATAATGCGTACATTTAAAACCATACATGTTATTAACATGTTTGCCCATGATTATTGAATTTTATGTATCTTTTCAAGCATTCTAAAGTGATAGAGTCTTGACCGTAAAAGTGAATTTACATGACAATTTGAAAATGAAAAGCAGACTTGCAATATTTTCTCTATTATTTGGAAAGGTATTGACAAATGCATCTTTACTTAACATGTTCAAACCTAGAACATGGTTTGATTTGGAAACTGTCAAGACCCTGAGGTTTTTTCCATTCTCCATTAAAACCACACAATAGTTCAAGGCTTTTTGTCTTGTCATGGGTTGCTCACTACTGGGCATCTGATGTCACTCAAAGAAGCCATCTGGATTCTGTTGGGATGTGAATTGGCATCTCAGTTGCAGAACCAGATTTTCCTTTTTTAAAATTCTGAAAGAGATGCTTGTTCTCAAACTGTGCTTAATTTTCACCATCAGAAACTTCATAATTTTATTCACCCCACTTCTCTGTGACTATGGCAAGACACACTCTTGGGTGATATTCTCATTCCAGAGAAACACTGAAAACTACAAAGTCCCAGAGGAACATAATAAAAGAAGCTTGAACAGTTCCTGCCTGTGGAATCATTCTCCAGATGGACCCACGCCTCATGCTCCAATGAACAACAGCCACAGCAGGAAAAGTATTATTATCTGGTTCTGATAACTTTGATAGCAATGAGTTTCATTTCAGACTCTAGTTAGAATGTGGACAATGCTTTATCCATGAAAAATCTCTACTCAGTACAATGTCTCTCTGGTAAGATGCAGTCTATTTAGAATTCTTGTTTCTTATTTTCCTTCACCTATAATATTTAAGACAATTTCAAAAATGTGGTGATGCTGTTTCCACACACACTCATTGGCATCATTGTGAAGTACTCTCCACTTCTCATGAATATCAAGGGTCTTTTTCCTACTAGCTACATCATGGAGCTTTGGGGCTTCATAAGCATCAAAGGAATGCTTTCTTTATGGTCTTGCACATTCTTAGATGACATAGTTCAGGAAGAATTGCTCTCATGGATTCAGCGATTGGTGTTTTTACATGAAGGGACTATTTTGAATACTAACATGTAACTGTAATGAACAGAAATTTCCCAATAAGAGAAAGTTGATTGTTGATAAGAGCAAGAAGAAACTAGATAGAAAATACAGAGCATAAGCTCTCAAAGGCTTTAACTCTTAGTGCTTACATGGAAATGAAACTGTGCTCTTGAAACTGAACTGTAAGCAACGCAGGCTAACATCAGAGAGGGAGGAATACTGGAGAAAAGAATATTGGGATGTATTCTAGCAATAATCATGCTACGTCTCAGCTCTGCCACTGCTGACTGGCTACCCTGAGAGTCCAACTCACAGTAAGACCACTTCACAGGGTTCTAAAGAAGACTACAGAATGCAAGTGAACATTTCTGGTGTGTGGAAGATAACCAGAAAGACAAAACTGCAGAGACTGGTTTTCAAAGGATCTTAAAATCAGCAGTTCAAAAACTAAACATAAGCATGGTCTCTTTTTCATATTAATTTTCCTAAATTGTTATTTGCTTCAGTCAGTATTTCTTTTTTATTTTTGCTACTTCCAGAGAGATTTTTTATTTTAAAAAAATTATTGGCATATAAAATCTTATATGTCATTTCTGTTACCCCGCAAAGCATAACACAGTGCTGAGTTAGAATCACAGATCCAAAATATACTTGTTGAACTGTACATGAATTAAAATATCCAACAAACAATAAACCAGAAAACTGAAGATGAAGATGAATAATGAACCTCCTCATGCTCGCAAATGTGGCGTTAAGCCATCTGGCTTTTACACATACTCTTGGAATCTGAATGTCTATCTCTCACACTTCAGGCATCCTTAAAATTAATTATAACTATATTATGAATATTGCTATGCATGTGGATTGCTATGGTAGTAATAATCTTTCTTCTGTAATTAAACTAAAGTAATATAACTTTAAACAAAGTAAAAAGATGAGAAGACAGGGATAGGATTTTGTTACTCTGGTATAATGTACAACATTCAGAATCTATCAAATTTTCATCTGAACTTCCCAGTAGAGAATAATGAACGCAGGAAAAAAATGTTCAATAAACTCCTGTTGATTTGACTAAAAGGAAATAAAGCCCCCTACTATATCTAATACATACTAATTTTGTTTTTATTTCCATCCCTGGTATCTGACCACACTTCTGTATATCAATAACAATTTCTGCAATATACAACAATGAAACATAAACTATGTAAGTGGGAAAATGGGAGCCATTATCACCAAAGCAATAGTATTATTGTAGATACAAGTATATTTTTATACACCTGTTTGGTCATTTGTACTTTTTTCTTTTATCAATTACTTTTTCCTAGACCATATATTCATAGTGAAGGCTTTACTATTTTTTAATTATTTGTGGAAATCACATCTATTCTCAATCAAACTAACAACATTGGTCTGAACAACATTGGTCTGGACCCTGATTCTAGTAGATGTGTGATTAACTGCTATGTTGGACTTATACCTTTCACCAAATTGTCTTCTTCAGTTGTAAAATTAAACTAATTGATATTATAATTATAAAAATTGATTAAAGTATATAGAAAAATGAAAAATACAAAAATATTTTTGTTGATTCTTAGCTATGATGAAGAGATATGAATATCTGTAAAGAGTAATCAGGAAGTAGCAATAAGTGATATCATGTGACAAAGGCTTTGAGAACAGGTTGTAGAGGGAGAAACAGAGGACAAAGGGGCTAAGGAGAAGGAAAGGGAAGAAGGGGAAGGGAAGACACAGGAGAAAGATGGGTAGGAGGGAGTAGGTATACAAATTGAAATAAAGAAAGCAAATGAAGCAAGCAGAGCATATATGTATTATCCAGTGTGACAGAGTTAGGTCTTTAAAGGAGCTAGGTTGAATCACAAATAGGAGTGGATTAGAGACAGCTGCTGTAACTTGCATCTAAAGAATCACTAGTTCGTATCTGTCATTTACCCCAACATTGGAAAAGAATTCTTCTCTGCCATTGATCATGTGTTCTTTGCCATATCAAAGACAGGAAAGATAAGCACAAATGATTCCCTATGGAGATGCTACAATTATCTAATTCTGCAAACATGTAGCTAGAGTCAGATGTAGCAAGGGTTTTCTCATTTCCAGCACGAAACTCTTTTTTTCAAATATCTCAATTCACAGTTCTTCCCCCAGTTTTTGCCACAGACTTCAGTTCATGTTAATCCATGCAGAGTTTTTTAGATTTTAGTTTCTCAAAAGTCATCTTATGTTTTAGTTGCAATTCAGTACCAGATTGTGTATTCAACAGTCCTGGATCACCTCTAGAAAAATGAGCTTTCAAATACAGTAAAGTGAGCAAATTCCTTAATGTATCTATACTCAGGAATACCAGGATTCACTTGTGATTGTGCTATGCCTTGGACTTAGAATAAATTCACACAAGTTTTATAAGATTTAAGTTTCATGATCAGAGAATATCTCTTAGTGTTCATGAAAATTTAACAAACACATGGTATTTATTCCTTTTTTAAAGATTTATTTATTGTTGTTGGAAAGGCAGATATACAGAGAGGAGGAGAGATAGGGAGAAAGATCTTCTGTCTGATGATTCACTCCCCAAGTGACCACAGCAGCCAGACACACCCGATCTGAAGCCAGGAGCCTCTTCTCGGTCTTCCACATGGCTGCAGAATTCAAAGGCTTTGGGCTGTCCTGGACTGCTTTCCCAGGCCACAAGCAGGGAACTGGATGGGAAGCAGGACCACCAGAATAGAACCAGTGCCCATATGGGATTCCAGCACTTTCAAGGCAAGAACCTCAGCTGCTAGGCTATCATGCCAGGCCTCACATTTATTCTTTTTTTGAGCTAAGCTGATGAGAAGCCAGGAGCCAGGAGCCTTTTCTGGGTATCTCAGTTGGGTACAGAGACCCCAGTACTTCAGTCATCCTCATGATTTCTAAGGCCATAAGCAGAGAGCTGTATTGTAAGTAGATCAGCTAGGACTAGAAACAAAGCCCAAATGAGATACCAGTGCGATGAAGGAAGAGGATTAGCCTGTTTAGCCACTGCAGCAGCCCTGACATGTATTCTTTTAAAGATGATTAGTTACCTTCTTCTTAACTGGTTTATCTGGTTGCAGTTAGTTAACTATGTTCATGGTCAAAATAACTTTTACCATTTTCATCAAGACTTGTGATATCACCTTTGTTTTCATTCATTAGATAGTTATGAATTCATTAATATTACTGATCTTCAACAATGTAGTAAATATCTTCTAATAGATTCTAAAATTTATTTTCACTTATTTCAAAGGTAAAAAGAGACAGAAATTCCCCATTCATTGCTTCACTCACTAACTTCCTGCCACAGAGAGGGCTAGGTCAGCCCAAATCCAAGAACCAAGAACTCAAACTGGGTCTCTCATGTGGTAGGCAGGAATTCAGTCATTTGAGCAGTCACCTGCTGCCTGCAGAGTGTGCTTTAATAGTAGGCTTGAATCCAAAGCAAAGCTGCAATTCATATCAGGACACTCCAATATGAGATATATGAGTGTTCAAGGCAGTATCTTAACTGCTGTGCCAAATGTGTACTCGTAATATTTTTAACTTAGACATTGGAACTGTTTTCCTACTATATATTCCTTTGCAAAGGTCTTTGTAATAAGGGGTATTTCATCCCAGGTCCACAGTACAGAAGGACCCCTCATTCTCAATACTTTCATCATTTTTTTTAGGTTCACCTTGTGTGTGTTTGTTTCATTCGATAACACATTGTATCTGTGATAATGTGTTGATGCCATACAAAGAGAAAGCTGAAATCAGAGTGTGCTCAAATGCTTTTGTGCTCATCTTCATGCCTACTACAATTGTCCTGTTATTTGATGCTATTAACAGCTCTCACTTTCTCTTGCATTTCATCATTTACACAAGTGTATGTAAGGTAATTTTTCTGTAGCAATACAATCAAAGCTGAATGAAACATTTGAACATTTCTTCATTGTTATGTTTTACTAAGACACTTCTGTATCACCTACATTGCTTGGTATTGCTATACTTTCTGTTTGCTTTAGAGTAACATTTTATGGCTTTGTTAATGTGAATTAATGCAAATTTCTCCCTCTGTGTGTTTACATATATCTTGGGATATTAATGAGGTTGGAATGTCTGGACCCTACAATGTGTCAGCGTTAAAATTCACAAGATAAGTGACAAATTTATTTCCAATGTGATTATACTACTAGTCACTTTCATTAATAGTATCTAAGAAACCCTGTTGATTTTGTTCTCTTTTCTCAGAAAATCTGATGCCAAGACTTTTGCTTCAGAGGAATTTGGAAGTGGACTAAATGGAACGAGCAAACCAGTCTGTGGTGTCTGAATTCATTATTCTTGGCTTATGTGAATCCTGGGAGCTCCAGGCCTTCCTCCTTTTAATATTTTCTTCACTTTATCTAACCACAATTTTAGGAAATATCTTTATCGTGATCGTAATCATTATTGACTTTCATCTCCATTCTCCAATGTACTTTCTGTTAGCCAATCTCTCATTCATTGACTTCTGTCTTTCCTCAGTCACTACTCCAAAAATGATCACAGACTTTCTCAAGGAAAACAAGACAATCTCCTTTGGAGGATGCATGTGTCAGATTTTCTTTGGACACTTCTTTGGAGGGGGTGAGATGGTACTGCTCGTGTCAATGGCATATGATCGTTACGTAGCTATTTGCAAGCCTCTCCATTACACCAGTGTCATGAACAGACACATGTGTATTGGATTAGTAATTACATCATGGGTTATTGGCTTTGTTCATTCAATAAGCCAACTACTTATTATTGTTAAGCTTCCCTTCTGTGGACCAAGGGAGTTGGATAGCTTTTTCTGTGATATCCCATTAGTGATCAAGCTGGCCTGCATGGATACCTATATTCTAGAAATGCTGATAAATGCAGACAGTGGGGTACTGGCAACCATATGCTTCATTCTGCTCCTGATCTCTTACTCTCATATTCTTTTTACTGTCACTCTTCAGTCAAAGGACGGGGCATCCAAGGCTCTCTCCACCTGTACTGCCCACATCACTGTGGTGGTATTATTCTTTGGACCCTGTATCTTCATTTATCTATGGCCAGTCAACATCACATGGGTGGACAAGTTCCTTGCTGTATTCTATGCAGTTATAACACCTCTCCTAAATCCAGCCATTTACACTCTAAGAAACAAAGAAATTAAAAATGCCATGAAGAGACTGCAGTATTGGCATATTAATTTCAACATGTAGTTCAGGGTCTCAGATTACGAAAATGATAATTTAGCCACACTGACCTGTTACTCTGGACTGGGAAGCATTTTCCTGTCCAAAAAGGGAAATTTTGTGTTCCTTCAGATGAAAAGTCTTTAACACTTCTATTCAGTTCCGTAAGTTTTCTGATCAATAAGTGAAAAGTGAGTTCCTTTCTCTGTGACTATAACCATAGAGGATGATTTGAAATTAATGACACAATGATGATGCCTGTTACTACCTGTTCTGCTACTTTAACATCCACCATCATATTTTGATATTTCTGTTATGTTGAACATTTCTTTAATCCCATCATGTCACGTGAATCTTTTCCAATTTTATTACAATAAACTGATGGATTACACATTCCTATCTCTATCTTTACAAATAGATCATTTTTATGTAGTTAACCAGAATGTTAATTTCTCTAGACAGATAACTAATAAGGTAATTATTAAGTAAATATTAACCTGAATCACAATCCCCTCCACCTCATGTGTTTTGGTTGCTTTGAAAATGCTCTAATTGTGATTCCCATTTAATGTACTTCCTCAATGATCGTTGGTTTACTTAATTTCTCTAACTCTCTTCCTTCTTCCACTGAGCTTTAAATCTTTTTCCTTCCCATACTTTAGCTTTCAGACAAAAGATAAGCTTAGTAATAAATATTGTGCATTTAAACTGAATGAAAGTACCATACTCATATTTTATAGTGCTTAAAAACCTATGTAATATTACCTAAACCAGTCTATTGAAATTCAGGTGATCTGATATCTGAAGCCATACTTTCAGTCTACAAAAGATATGCTTATTCTTGAACTTTCTTAAAACATTTTCTAAGAAAATAAATAAGCATCAAAATTATTTCTTTAATACAGTTAATGTTATAATACAGAGTAAACTCATAAATAATCCTCTATTATGAATATTTCAAATGGGTAATTTAAATATTTGAATTAAAGAATGCTTATTATTTGTTAAGACACAATAAAAATATTTTCCAAAGAAAGATAAATCAATAATCATAAAAAGTAACTTCATATGCACTATATAAATACTACATTCCAAAGTAATAAATGTTATAAAAACTAATTTATTTGTAATAAAATCATCCCATGGATAATAGGAGAAATATTGGAGCACATGTAAATTGTCCTGTAACTGCATTATTATAATTGAGCTTTGTAAACCTTCCAAGGATATATTTGGTCTACTGCAATGTAAGCCATAAAAAAGTGTGTTTTCTGTGTTTGAAAATCTCTAAGTTCATAAGAATTGTCCAAAACAAGAAATTAGATGTCATAAAATATATTATTATTCAATTTAAATAACCCTATCCGCAATTGTCTGACCTCCATTTTTGACTCAATACAATGATAAATTTATCAAACTCTTTGAGTATCTTTCAGGTAATACCCAAATTTTGTATAATGATTTCAGTATTTGTGTTACTTAGAGAGTCTAAAGAACACACGAAAAAACTCGAGTTCTTTTGAAATATTCAAGAGATCTTCCTTAAACTCAGGACGTGATTACTCAGTCTCTTCATTGCCTTCTTCATATCTTTATTCCTCAGTGTGTATATGGCAGGATTCAGGATAGGTGTAATCATAAAGTCCAATATGGCAAGAAACTTATCCACTGACACTGTAGGAAATGGCCACACATAAACAAAAATGCATGGCCCAAAGAACAAAACCACCACAATGATGTGAGCTGAAAGCGTTGAGAGGGCCTTGGACAAACCACCTGAGGAGCGTTTCCACACAGTAGCAAGGATGAAGACATAGGAGATAATCAGTAAGAAGAAAGTGCCGGTGGAAATGAACCCACTGTTGGCAGTCACTATGAACTCCATTCTGTTCGTGTCTGCACAGGCAAGTTTGATGAACCAGGGAAGGTCACAGTAAAAGCTATCAATCTCATTAGGACCACAAAATGGCAAATGGACAACAAAAGCCAACTGGGCCACCGAGTGAAGGAGACCAATAACCCAAGCTCCAGACAGAAGCAGAGTGCACATCCGTGGGTTCATGATGGTCAGGTAGTGGAGGGGTTTGCATATGGCCACATATCTGTCCAGGGCCATGGCTATCAGTAGCACCATCTCAGACCCACCCAGAACGTGCAGGGCAAATATCTGTGTGACACATCCCTGGAATGAAATGGTATTGTTCCCAGAGTAAAGGTCAGAAAGCATCTTAGGAACCGTAACAGTAGATAGGCACATATCAATGAATGAAAGATTTGCCAAAAGGAAGTACAGCGGGGAATGCAAATGAGCATCAAAGGTCACTGTAAACACAACCAGGAGATTCCCTAGAACAATTATGACATAAAACAATGCAGAGAAAGCCAGAAGGAAGTGCTGCAATGGTCTGTAGGTAGAAAGCCCCAGGAACACAAATTCAAATACTGCTGAGTAATTGGTTGTATTCATTTGGCTTTGATTGTATTACCTGGAAGGTACAAAGGCAAGAAATTATAAAGCAATACACCAGTTATTTAAGGAAGCATATATAATTGGGTTTCAAATTTTATTATTAAATAAAACCTTTTTGATATTTACAATAGTCAAGATCCTTGATTCTGGCTTTGGCCTGACCAAGCCCTGGCCATCTGGCCACCCAGAGGGGCCATCTGAGGGAAGAAATCTGTCGTTCTGCATCTCTTCTCTCAAACTCTGGTAAATTTTTGTTAGAAAAAAAATGGCATTTAATAAAACATGAATTTTTCAAAATACTGAAAGGGCAAAGGCAAGGCATTTAGCATGTAAAATGAGTAACATATGATATTTGTCACTGAGCGTAATGGTCTCCAGTTGGGATCATCTTGTTGCTAATGGTAGAATTTCATTTTTTCTAATGGCTGTGCAGTATTCCACAAATCAGATGACCCACAATTTCTTTATGCGCTCCTCTTTTGAAGGATGTCTAGGTTGTTTCTATGTCTTCTCAATTGTGGATTGTGTTGTGATAAATACAGGATTGCAGGCCACTTTCTCATATGCAGATTTCACTTCTTTTGGATCTACTCCCAGGAGTGGGATAGCTGGGTCATACAGCAGATCAATTGTCTTAGCACTCTCCATAAAGACTTGCATAGTTACCGCACTGCACTACACTCCTACCACCAATGTATTAGGGTCCATTTGCCCCACATCCATGCCAGCATAAAAATATATGCAACATGTGTATAAATATATACTCATAGGTGAACTCTATAAAAGAAACTAGCAAATCAAGAAATGAAGATACGTTGCAGTGTGCATCATTGCTACAGAATAAAAGGAGAACTCCCAATGAAACTGTTAAATATGATATTACATTTTTCATCATTACCAATGCTGATCCCTACAATGCCATGCTACATTTAAATAACAGAATGTTGGACTTTAGACTGTTTCTGAAGAGCTATACTATTGTAATAATACAGAGAGAAATAGTTGGGGATTTGAAAGGGAGGAAGGAAAAGGCAGTGGAGGGATGAATCCCTACACTTACAAAACTGTATCGTGGAAAACAATAACAACAATAAAATAAAATAAGATAAAATGAAGCTCTACAAACCCAGGTATCAAGGTGAAACAAAGCAGAATAGGAAATGAACAAGTCTTCTTTTCACCTATTACTATGGCAAAATTCTCAGCAAGAGACTCATCTGGAAATGCAGCCTTTACATTTTTAATGGCATCTTTTCTAGAGCTATATAGATTTCTTGACTAAGAATGGAGCTTATTTTGAAAAACATAGAGAAGAAATGACAGAATTAGAAGCAAGAGAAAGAGACATAGTTGAGAACCCAGCAAGTTTAATATTCATCCAAAAATTATGAATCAACAATTGGTCTTTGAGGTGTATGCATATTTAATTGACCTTTAAACAATTGGTGGAAGACATGTCAACAGCATATACAGAATAACATGCAACAGACAGAGCTAATATCTGTTGACACACACTGTGCCAAGGAGGCTGCCTCTGGGTTCACTGTCTAATCCACATTTTCAGGAAGTTGGGATGCACTGTCAGGGCAGTAGGCTTCCATGCACTGAGGCTGATACACTCTCCAGACTCCCCTTGGTCCTCACAAGTTCTTTTCTACTTTTCTGCTGGCTAATAAAGTTTCCCAGATATTTATGTTCTCTTCCTCCTTAAAACATGCACTCCTTTATACTTCGGATTCATCCAAAATAACACTAAATTTCCTTTTCCCCCTTCACCCTTGGATCAGAAATGTCAAGCCTTGCATCCTAAAGAATGCCTTTCAGCTGCTCTCGTCTGCATTGCTTCTGGTGATGTCTGATTCTCATTAAATGAAACAGGAGCTGAAGCAACAGCACCAGCAAAAGTTGTGATATTATTTGCAAGATTCAAACATTCATCTAGATTTTCCAATCACCAGCAAACTATCTATTTATCCTCCAGTTCTAGACTATATTTAACTCAAATTTTGAATTCACATTCCATACCCTTCATTGATACTGAAATTATCTCAGTGCACACTCCTTATTTAAATATTCAACATCATTGACTATTTATATATGAGAAAACTGCTTTCCTCTTAAAAAGGAAATTAAAGATTACTATTGAGTTATTTTATATTCTTACCCAAAAATTTTTTTACTAATCTTTGTTATTCAAAAAGTGCTAAAACTGTCTGTGAAGATATATACAAATTTTTGTCTTTCTCCTATGTGTTAGGTGTATCTTCCCTATGATAACTTTTCAGTTATTTTTAATAAAGATTAGAAAATAATTTAAAAAGTAACATAATGCTTTTCCACTCCATATTCCCTTTAACACTGCTAAAAGTCAATTAGTAACCTAGTAAACAGTTTGTATGATACTTGACCAATTGAGTCAGTCACACGGAAAATATTTTCAAATGTCTTTTTTAAAACTATGTTCCTTCAAAAACTTGGGAATATTATAGGATTGTTTTAGGAACTTTTCTCTGACAATTTTATTTGTATATTTTCAGATGCAATAATTTTCTTAGTGTATTCCCTGTCCCTAAAATTTCTATGATACCAAAAGGTAGATAGATGATAGATAGATAGATAGATAGATAGATAGATAGATAGATAGATAGATAGATAGACCCCCTTTAAACAATGTAACATGTATGGGAAAAATGTATCAATGACTTAAACATCTTTCTCAAGTAAATATATCAGTCCAAGAATTTTATATTATGCCTGCATGTTGAATGTATGTTTTGAATTACTTAATCTTTTCTTTTTTGGTAAAAAAAACAAATAGCATCAAGAATCTTCATGTGGGAATAGATGTCAGTGTGTGACCCATGTGGCACTAACGAGAGTACAATAAAGACAAGAACATCATCACTTATGAGAAATAGCAGTGACAGTGATAAAAAAAAAGGGACATTAACAATCTCCGGTGATTTACTTAATCCTACCCAACAAGATTTTATGAGCCACCATACAAATCTCTGTAAAACGTAAGTATTTCTCCAGTTATTTTACATCCACTGATCCGTAAACTTCGAATAACTATCTTTAAAGAACCAAGTGACAACGGCACCAGAGGATAAGTAATGCAAAATGTCTATTCTCTCTAGTAAACCCCATACCGTAACACATTTTATTTTCAGGGTTCTGGTGCTAATCACAAAAAGACTGGTAGGACATTACCCTACTTCAGTTTCTTTTCACTCTTGTACCTGCTTGTCCACCAAGTATGAATCATGGTTTAGCCCTGGAACTACACTTGGGTTTCTCTGTGGTTTCAAGAGAAATATAACATAAATCCTACAGTAGAAACTGTCTCTGAAATCCTCTGAATAAATATGAGGAAGTAATATATTCACCAATATAAAGGTATGGGAAATGGAAAGGAAAAATAGTTCTAATCCCAGTGATTTTTCAAAAACCTTCAATGCACAACCCAGAACAGTGCATTTAGTAGTCCACTGTGCAAGACTCTAGTCTCCCCAGGAAGGTGCTAAGACAGCCACAACAATATTCTCTAGAACCACAAAACAGTCCAGATCCATAAACCAATCAATTATGTTTCCTGGGAAACATAAATTTTACTTTCTCTTGTTCAATGCTAGTAGTTAGGGGCATATTCAATAAATGTTTCTTGAATTGGGAAACAGCAAGTCCTTACACACACAGCATTTCAATGGACTAGCAACTTCAATCTCTCCACTTACCTGATCCAAAACACACAAGAAAAAGAGATGCTGAAGAAGTATGTCAGCTTAGGAATATATTCTGCGTAACGTTCTTTCCTTTGGTACTTGGTGGCTGTTACTAGTAAAGAATCAGGGTAAGTTAGACCTTCCATGGCCCTGACACCAGCCTGTACTGACCACATGTTGCATGGTGCCCTACTTGCCTCAGTCCAGTTATCTCGGGAATTCTGCCTTGGAATCCCCATGGCCTTAAGAGAGAAAGAATTTTAGAAGCTTCCTACACAGTAAGGTAACTGAAAGAAAAAAGAAAAAAATATCCATGGCACAATGTACACTGAGATGAAACTTCAAGGATAAACAAAGCTGCTGGGCAGCAGATTGTCTATAGTTGGCTATGTTGAAAGCTAATATCAGTGAAAAGTTGGTAGTTGTTAACAAGCTAAATAAGCCTACATTGTATCATTAATATAGCACATTAATAGAAGGTTTTTAGATTTACGATTACAACAGTGTAACTGTTGGGTTCTTAACACAATGTCAGACAAACTAAATTCCTGGAGTGCTACCAGAAAATAAATGTAAGCAAGTACAAAATCCGGTCTCAGGTGCCGTGGCATGCAGACCAAGTACTGTTCAGTATTGCAGACATCCCACATGGTTGCTGGCATGTGTCCTGGCTGTTCTGCTTACTGGTTTCGCTCCCTCCTGAAGCATCTGAGCAGACAGTGGTGGATGGGCCCCTCACTCACATGGGAGACCCAAGGGAAGCTCTTAGCTCCTGGCTTTGGACCAGCCCTGCTCTGGTGGTTGTGGTCATTTCGGGAGTGAACCAGCAAATGGAAGATCTCTCTCCTTCCTGCTCTTTGTTACTCTACCTGCCAAATTAAAATAAAAATACATCTTTATAAAAAATCCAATCTCACAATCCTAATCATAGCAAATCAGGGATATACTCATAAGCTCCTTTAAAGACATAGCATTATCTGAAATAAGGATGGCAATGTGAATATTCTTAACGAAGTTGCTATTATTTCTTGCCTGATCACTAAATATTTTGTCAAGTCCTTCATAAACGCTAATCTGTCAAATTTAAAGTGGTTGATAAATGTTGGGAGTTACTTTTTCAAAATCCAAGACAGAGAAGGTACGAACCTGAGTGTGATTTTAAAAGTTGGGTTATCAAAAGTGAGTGAACAAATGCATATTTAATAACAATATTCAGTCCCTTAAGATAATTAAAATCTGCCTTAAAATTAAACACAGATTGATAAACATAAAAATATGATGAATAAAGATAACATTTAGATGTACCACTTAAGAAGTAATGATGATAGGGCCCGGTGCAGTGGTGCAGTGGTTAAGGTCCTCGCCTTGCACGCCCGGGATCCCATATGGGCACCGGTTCTAATCCCAACAGCTCCACTTCCCATCCAGCTCCCTGCCTGTGGCCTGGGAAAGCAGTCGAGAACGGCCCAAAGCTTTGGGACCCTGCACCCGCATGGGAGACCCAGAAGAGGATCCTGGCTTCGGATTGGCTCAGCTCCAGCCGTTGCGGCCACCTGGGGAGTGAATCATCAGAGGGAAGATCTTCCTCTCTGTCTCTCCTCCCTGTATATCTGCCTTTCCAATAAAAATAAAATAAATCTTTTTTTTAAAAAAAGTAATGATGATTAGGAAATAAGTTTTCAGCTTATTCAACATCATGTTAAGTAGAGCATAAAGCTTGTAATTGCAAAGCAAATTGAAAGTAAGCTATTGCTAGGATGAATTTTTAATATCCTCACAAAAAATATGAAATATTCTAGGAAATGGATGTTAACTACCTAGATTAATTATAATTATTAAACATTATATTGATAGCTCATAACTTTACTATAGGCTTTTATGCACTGAACACTGCAAATTTACAAATAATGATTAAAGATTGCCATTTTAAAAAAAGAAAAGATATTATTGCAAAAATTAAAGGAAATAGGAACTAGTACATGATATATTAGGCTAACCCTCTGCCAGAGGCGTTGACACTCTGTATGGGGTCCAGTTCCAATCCTGTTTGCCCTACCTCTTCCCTTTTTTTTTTTAAATGAAGATTTCTTTGAATTTATTTGAAAGGCAGGTTTACAGAGAGAAGGAGAGTCAGGGAGAGAAAGATATTCCAGTGTTGGCTCCCCTGCTATGGAAGTGCTATCCTGACCCAGTCCAAAGACACCAGAACTCATAAACTTTCATCAGACTGGGAATGTTAGCAGAAAGCAGACTTCCTGCATGGGACTGTGGCTGTCTCACCAGCCAAGCATGGCTGAGGATGAATGGTGCCTCCCTTTGCCTGCTTACTCATTAGTTCCTTATAGCCAAGTACGGCCCCTTCCTCAAGTAATTGGTTTGATTGTTAGAATTCATTCCTGAAAAACATGTTTACCCCTTTACTGCTGTGGTGATTTTTACTTTACTTCCTTGTTTGCTATCTTTAGAAGGGCTTTCCCTGTTTACCTAGGTAACCTGCCTATTACACACACACACACACACACACACACACACACACACACCCTATTGAGTTCAATAAACTGGGCATTGCTTCAGTTGCCTTTCACTCCCTGTGTCCTGATATTTCTCAGCTCCATCATCTCACCTCAGGTCCCGGTCTCCTCAGAGGGATCATCCACAACCTGCCAAATGGCCACAACAGCCACAGCAAAGCTGATCCAAAGCTAGGAGCCAGGAACTTCTTCCAGGCCTCCCACATGGGTACAGGGGCCCCAAAATGTGAGTTATTCTGTGCTGATTTCCCAGGGCATAAGTAAGGAGCTGGATGGGAAGTAGAGCAGCCAGGACACAAACCAGCACCCATAAGGGATGCTGGCATGTGTAGATGGAAGCTTAGCCTGATAAGCCACCGTCTTGGTCTGGCTGCTCTACTTTCAACTCAACTCCTTGGTAAGATGCTTAGTAAACTATCAAAGCATGGCTCAGGTTCTTGGGCCCCTGGCTCCTGGTTTCTGCTCAAAAAAATCTCTGAGAGGATGGCTTCACATGTTCTGAGGCACAGGAGACAAGAAGTGCAAGCAGGCCCTTGGTTCACACACACAGTTGAAAAATATCATGGAAACCACAATACTGATTACTAGAGACCAAAAAGGGCGAGAAAGAGGGAGAACAGAGGCAGGTTGGCTAACAGAAAGCAAAGCCTAGTCAAGTGGAAGGAATCACGTTGAGTGCACTGCAGCACAATGGAGTGACTACAATCTACAGTTGCATGTAGTTTATGACTGGTGGAGGGGCAGAGCTCAATGATGCACACATGGGGAGCTGGTAGGGAGATAGAGATGGTGGGTGCTCTGATTGATCACTACAGATTGTGTATGCTTTCATGTGGTAAATGTCACATTATACTCCAGATTATGTACCATTACTACATGTATATTAAACATTCTAAGTAATAATAAAAATATCTAAAATAAATAGCAAACAAGTAGCAGACTGACAACATACCAGTATTAAACTGAATTCACTTGCCCACTACACAACTCATCTAAATTCTGCTAGCACTAAAACTGACACTGTGGTTCAATTTTACAAGATGATGGATGCAGAGAAAAGAGAAGCCTGTGTCATCCTAACAAACAGAAAACTCTGAAACTTCATTTTGTTCCATCTTTATAATCACTTTCTCCTGTATTTTGCTAGACTAAGTCGACTCCTGGTTTGAGAAGTGTCCCTTGGCATGTGAAGTCTCAATCCAACAGTAGGAAACTAAGGAATCTCCCAAGAGGTCGTGATGGTAAGGTTCCAGATTTGGGGCTTTCTCTAAAACACACTGCTGCACGTATTCCCAGTCCTGGCCGCACTCTAAAGGATGCCACCCTGAAGACAACACCTTCTACCAGCAAGTTTTCATCACACAAGCAAGTGGACTTCATCTCACACTTTCAGAATCAGAACCAAGCCCTATCACCAGAAGGATCCAGTCCCACGGCTGACTTCTGCACAGTGAGTTCACCACAAACTGCCTGGGTTTTGTAACTTCAGTTGTTTTTCCAACCACTTCCTTAAGTTTTCTTTTTCTGCAGCATTTCTCCATATCCACCTAGTATATATACTCTGACTATGTTATTTCATTGATCTGTCCACAGTAAAGATCACCAGTTTTCTCTCCCTATTAATTCTTGAGATTCCTGGACTCCTAATAACAGAGTTTTGTACAGTAACAAGCAGCAGCATCCTACGATCTTACACATTCACAACTGCCCAGATTTGGGAAGGAATGATTTTTCACAGATAATTCAATTTACCATAATATTTTCTAATCCCTTTCACAATTCTCCTTGTCCCAGCATTCAATAAAAGTAGCAAATGTGGGAAAACTCAATCATCATAATTAGTAGGGTGAAGTATACTCAACTATGGATTCAAAAAGACATTGAAATGACTTTAAGATAAACTTATACTTTTCCTATCATTTTGGGTTACTGAAATGTGTTAGTATCTGGATTCTCTAGATTCCAAAGTAATGAATGTTACTTAGAATAGAATAGAATATCTCAGTTCAGAAACCTGTTCTTCTCTGTTAGTTTCCTCAAAATCAAAATCTTCCCATAGCCGCCTATACTAGAAACTTTTATACCGAACTCTTTGGAGTCAAATATCAATTTACTCGCAGCTTCTGCCATATGCTAACTGTGTGACCTCAGAAAAACAAACACTTAAATATGCACAATTAAAGTAAATGTTATGATTATTCAAACACAAATCTAGAGTACTTAAAAGAGAACTGGTATATAATATCTGCTTTTTGAACTTCTAGTTTCTAACCCCCTCAGCCAAAAATAAGATGAAGCAAAAACAGAGATTAAAAAAAAGGAAAGTAGGAAGTAAAAAACAAATAAAAGGAAAGTAGAGAGGATGGGAAACGATAAGAGGGAGGGAAGAAAGAAAGGGAAAAAACCCAGCTTAGAAATATCAATATAATGTTCTCAATCTGGGATTAGGCTTTGCAGTTCTAAAATTCAAAGAATATTTCCACACTTGAACAAAAAAAAAAAAAAGATCTTCTGTTTCAAGAGTTGGGAATGGGGAAAAGCAAAACAAATGAAACAAATGACAATCCAGATCAAATCCTGCAAGGATCACAAGAAAAGTGAATATTGATAATTGATCATTGCAGAAATTATATAAACTACAATGTGATTTCTATAAAGAAGATATAGTGGAAACATAGGTTTTATACTTATTTACTGAATGAGTATGATATAAGAGTGCCAGTGAGGTTTGGGTAGAAAAAGAAGTGACTACAAGAAGTGACAATAAGAATCTGACTTAAAAAGAAAAAGTTTTTTTCAATGGTAAAAACAAAAAGTTGAAATATGTTTGGAAAATTCCAAGGTCCCTCACACGATCTAATGTCATTGGAACAACAGCCAGTAGTCCTGAGCAGTCCTCAGCAACAGAAGAACAGTAAACTTCCTTTGGGACTCAGGAGTGGAGCTTCCTCTGGTCCTTACTTAGTTCCAACTTTGGCTCCCCACTCTTTCTTGCAATGACCATCAAGGTCACTTTGGAGCCCCCAAAATTAGATGAGATAGACAGAGACCAATAAGGAAAGCTAAGAACAAAATAAAAGTCAGCTTGGACTCTTATATACCTCATTAGGTAGGACACAAAGATCAGTTACTCCTCACTAAGTGAAAAATTCTCTGCACACTCCTACTAAAACTGTTCTGCTCCTCAATCGTTAAAATATGTCTTGTAATAGTTATAAGTCTGTTTGGGCTATCCTAAAATTCACAAGGTTCAGTAAAAATAACACTTGAATATTATAAGCTGCTAAATATAAAAATCAAAAGAGACATGAGACAGCTGAATAGTACCCTAAAGCCATTTTAAAGTTTATACCAGCCAGTTATGTATAAACTAAAATTCAGATGTTAATAAAGAAGTTACAGGTTGTGGTTAAGAACTTACATTTTATAACATATTGGTCATTCAATACCCTGTCAATTAACTTCATGATGTTGTAAATTTCCAAGTTTTTTCCTGTTGTTGAAGTTGTGCAGTGGCCTTTCATTGGAGGGGATGATATTCTTTCACCTCTACTTTCAGACCAATGATAGTCTCCCAATGAAACTGTACAATAAGATGCTGGACTCTCTGCATGGTCCATGCCCACAATGAAAGATTAATGACTGGTTATGAACTGTACCTCTGTAAAATATGGATGAATTCAATATGAGGGGAGGGTTTGAGGAGTGGTTGGGGGAATCCCACAGCCTATGAAACTGTGGCATAAAATGAAACAATAAAAAAATTCCAAGGTCCACATGCAGGATTCAGTGGCACTTAGGGCACATGAATTCCACTGCATTTACCAGTGGATATAAGCTCTAGTTCTGACACTTCATCCCTCCACAGGATCTTCTCCGTGGAATAAGCAAATACCAAATGTGATCTGTTGTTAAAAATAATATACTTTACATCTGATACATTTATATTGTCAAATTTTAACATAATCATCCTCTTAATACTTATAACTGTACTATTTTCATTGCCCAATTTGATTTTAAAATCTACACTATTCAATCCAATACCAGCAGGAAAGGGGGGAGAGAATATATTCTGATTCCTCCACTGACTCAAACATTTTTCTTGGTTTCTATCCACAGGTGCTTTGAAACCAACTCCTGTACATGAGTCCATGGATGGTCTAAATCATTCTGTGGTTTCTGAGTTTGTATTACTGGGACTTTCCAGCTCCTGGGAAACCAAGGTTTTCCTCATGCTGACATTCTGCTTACTCTACGTAGGGATCATCCTGGGAAACCTCTTCATTGTCTTCTTGGTCATTGCTGACTCCCACTTGCATTCTCCTATGTACTTCCTGCTGGCCAACTTATCCTTAAATGATATTGGAGTTACCTCTACCACAGTTCCCAAGATGATCTCAGACCTTTTAAGAGAATACAAGGTCATCTCCTTTCAAAGTTGCATGGCTCAAATATGCTTCATCCACATCATGGGAGGAGTGGAAATGGTGTTACTCATGGCCATGGCATTCGACAGGTACATCGCAATCTGCAAGCCTCTTCACTACTTGAGCATCATGAGCCCTAAAAGATGCATCTTGTTTGTAGGCCTTGGCTGGGTAACTGGAGTGATCCATGCTCTGTCTCAGTTTGCTTTCATTATTGACTTGCCTTTCTGTGGCCCTAATGAAATAGACAGCTTTTACTGTGACTTTCCTAGGATAATAAAACTTGCCTGCACAGATGCAGCCAAGTTTGGGTTTGTTGTTGCTGCCAACAGTGGCTTCATGAGCATGGGCACCTTCTTCCTGCTAATCCTTTCCTATGTCTTCATTTTGGTCACTGTCTGGAAGCGTTCTTCAGGAGACTTATCCAAGGCACTAGCCACCTTGTCAGCTCACATCACAGTGGTTGTACTTTTTTTCACTCCATGTATATTTCTCTACATATGGCCTTTCCCCACATCATCCATTGACAAATATCTATTCATCGCTGACTTTGCAGTCACCCCTGCCTTAAATCCTGTCATTTACACATTAAGGAACAAAGAAATAAGAATAGCAATCAAACGATTGAGAAAACTCGGACGATTGGTGAGGATTTCCTGAGTGGATTTGTGTTTGGAGTTCTAAAACTGTACAAGCACCTGCCTGATCGACGTCTCCATGAGGACATTGCCAGTTAGCAGGCCAACGGGGGATGGACTCTACCTCACTGAACAGAATCAATTATTTTACATTCATGTTGAACTGTTACTTACCGCTTTTATTTCTAGAGAAAAGTGAATTCACTGCTAAAATGAGGTGTTTCAGCAGACAGCATCCATATAATGTTTTTAACTATTTAACTTATCACAAGTGACACTAAGAAAGGACATGATGAAATTTCTTATTTGCTGAAACATCACAAAAAAAGATTTATTCAAAGATTTCAAAAAATTCGTTATGAAAAGCCATGTGTGCATGTAAAAATATTTGGACCAAAATACATTATTTCTTCTTTCAATATTTCCATAATCTTTTTGAATTCACTCCATGAGCTGCAAACCAGTCTCCTAAGTATCAGAATTCCTCAATCATATCTTTGATGAGCATCTCTAGGATTGCTTAGAAGGGCTTCTAAATGTATGTATTTATTTAGAGACTGGCTTTTACATGCATCAATGGTAAATGACGAGAAGGAAGCCTGCTCACATTGATAAACAGAATTGAAGTGCAAGGCAAAGGTAGCCCTCTAGCAGACGTCATAACAATGGTTTAGAGTTATCTCGATGGAAAGGCAAAGTATTTCCAGTATTTCTGCATTTCTAATGTGTGCAAGTGTCCTTTTCTCTCCAGTGTCTCTCCCATATAAAGTATTCTGCATGTATGTTAGGAATCCAGAAAAAATCTGTCAGATAGATCCTCTGAAGTATACAATCAAGGACCAGTACCAATAAAATTAAAAAGGATAACTTCTAATATTTCTTTGTTAATTATGTAGGAAAATGGATTTCTTTGCTCTTTCATTTACTTGATAATGTCACTTTATATTAACTGTTACATGAGCATAAACATGCTCTGTTTTCCTCAGGTTCCATGAAGCCAGCAGTCCCAAAGGTGTCCATTCAGTAATGAGACTGGGTCAGTAAGTCGGTGGCAACATGCAGGCTCAGCTACCATAGCTTTCTGTCATCTGTCACTAACCTTAGTCCCAACAGTCCACTGTGACTGTTTCAAATTGACAAATTCATCTTCCAACATGTTATTACAAAATAAAGTAAAATTTAACCCAGATTCCCCAAATCAACAATAAAAAGTGGTGGACATTTTTTAAAACAACTTCACCTCTACCACTTGAGTCATTGCCTTTGATTCACTTTATGTCTTTGCATCTACATTTAAGAAAAGGCACCCTTGGGCCCGGCGCGGTGGCGCAAGTGGTTAAAGTCCTCGCCTAGCACGCCCAGGATCCCATATGGGCACCGGTTCTAATCCCAGCAGCCCCGCTTCCCTTCCAGCTCCCTGCCTGTGGCCTGGGAAAGCAGTTGAGGACTGCCCAAAGCTTTGGGACCCTGCACCCGCGTGGGAGACCCGGAAGAGGCTCCTGGCTTCGGATCGGCATAGTATCGGCCCGTTGCGCTCACTTGGGGAGTGAATCATCGGACGGAAGATCTTCCTCTCTGTCTCTCCTCTCTGTATATCTGCCTTTCCAATGAAAAAATAATAAAAATAAATCTTTAAAAAAAAAAAAATAAATCTTAAAAAAAAAAAAAAGAAAAGGCACCCTGATTCATGATGCTATGACTGTAGGACCACTGAAACTGCGGGACCCACAGACTTAGCCTGAGCAAGCTCTAAATCCCTCTTATGGGAAACTCAAAGCTCTAGAATGACTCATGCCCAAAGCTACTCCCTGCACATATAATTCCACACTCAACATAACGCTCTGCAGTAATACCGTTTATGCAAAAAAGCGTGGTGTTGTTCTCACCAGGTTCCAACTGCTTACAAGTTGGAAACAGCTTTATCCATGAAGATAGACTTACAACAAAGCTACTAAGATACACCTTACATAATTTGTTTTATACTCTTAACGTCTCTTTCTGCTTCCTTCACACTTACGCCAGCTAGCACAGAAAATGATAAACAACTTCCACCATTCCCATATTAGAATTTTTCCAGTTTTGCCAGAACTAATGAGGATTTCTGTGCATCTGATTACTGAGATTTCAGGACTCTCAAGCATAAGATGTTCCAGCATGAAATGGGATGCCTTCTATCCAACCCCAGATTTGCTTCAATTTCAAGATCTGGCAGTCCTGTACTCCTCTAATGACCCTCTCATGACGTGAAGTCCTGGCTTATGGGATGGCTTTGGAAACAGTAGCTAATATAGTTCCAAACCGAAAATTGGTTGCTGAAATAACCTTTTCACAAATTATAACAGGGAGAATTTGAGTGAAGCTTGTGGAAGAATACATGCGGTTATTCTCCTGGAAACAGTGTTAGGTCTTTAGAATATCACAGAGTCTGGACGGCGCCTTAGACGCAGAAGTAAGAAACCTCACATGTGCACACCAGACTTACTGCTTCCCAGCCTGAGAATTCAAGTAAGTTACACTTGCAGAAAAACAGCCTCTCACAAAAAGATCCACTTCATAGTGTTATTGTAAAAATAAAGTCAGACTGTGGACCATTATTGTTACAAAAAGCAGGTAGTGCTGCTGCCTTCAATGTTGCCATCCCATACGGACATCATTTCATGCCCCAGTCACTCCACCTCTGACCTAGCACCCTCCTGATAGCCTGTGGAAAGCATTACAAGAGATGGGCTGAGTTCTTGGGTCCATGCCATCCATGTGAGAAACCCAGAAGATTCTTCTGCCTTGGGCCTGACCCTGTGATAATAATCTTTCTACCTTTGCCTGTGCTTACAATACCATGATCCTCAAATAACAGAAAGCTCAACGTGTAACTTTTACTAGAGGGCTATACTACTGTGACAATATGGAGGAAAGGAAAGGAATAATCCCTATACCTACAAAACTGGATCATGGAAAATAGTAATAATAATATATTATTTTAGCCCACTGTCTAGTAGCATTCTTCAGGACACTTATCCTTGTCACTGGTCACAATTTCAAATCACATCATGGTGATGTGCAAGGCAGAAGAAAGAATCCCAGAATTGGAAGACATTTTCTTCAACATTAGAGAAACAACCCAAAAAACTGGAAGAGGAATTGAGTCAAGCTAAGAAAAGTATTCAAGAATTAAGAGACAATATTAAAAGATCAAATATAAGAGTTATAGGAATTCCAAATGACACAGAAAGAGAAGCTAGGTTTAAAAAATGTATTTAGCAAATAATAAAAGGAAACATCTCTAATCTGGAGAAGAATTGGGAAACAAAACACAGGAGGGGCACAGAACTCAATATATAATGAACCAAAAACAGTCATCACCATAATACCATTATAATCAAGTTCTCATCAATGGAACATAAGAAAAATATACCAAAATATGCACATTGAAAGAATCAGTTAGCACACAGAGGAACTCCAGCCAGACTCAGAGCTGACCTCCAGAGAATGTAGTGACATCCCAGATTCTAAAAGGAAAAATTTAAGCTGAGAGTAGCCTACTGAGCAAAGCCTTTCTTTGCCTTTGAAAATGAAAGAAAATGCTTCCATAGTAAAGAAATGCTCAAAGAATATACCTCTTCCAAACCTGCCCTGCAAATGATACCTTCAGATGTTTTATTGACAGGGAAAAGGAATAGCACCTACCAAAACCAAAGGCAAACATACAGAACATCTAATAAAACAACAGAAGACTAAATCAAACAATAAATAACCAATTGCTAAAGTAGCAGGACAAAACTATTATCTATCCATATCAGCCATGAATTTAAATGGCTAAGCTCATCAATCAAGTGCCATAGATTGGTGGGCTGGAGCAAAAACCAAAACTCATCTATCTGTTGTGTGCAGGAGACACATCTCACCAACAAAGGTAACCAGAATTGAAAGTGAAAGGACAGAAAAAGACATTCCAGGCTAATAGGGGAAAAAAAAACTGCTTTAGCCATTCTAAAACCAGATAATACAGACTTTACATAAAAATTAATAAAAGTGATGACTTTACATAAAAATTAATAAAAGTGATGAAGATCATCATATAATGTTCAAAGGATCTATTCAGCAGGAAGTGATCACCTTACTAGTTTCATATGATTTTTTTTTTTCATCTCCAATTTTACTTGGTTTTTCTCTCTTAATTTTCTTTGCTAGTCTGGCTAAAAGTTTGTTGTGCTCATCTTGTTTAAAATGCTTCTTTATTGTTGCAGTAAGTAGTCTTTTAGCTTCAATTCCACCTATTTTTGCTGTGATTTTATCATTTCTTATTTCCTGTGTATTTTTCTTTTTAATAAACCCTTAAGATGTAGTATTACTTCACTTATTGAGATACTTTAGTTTCTGTAAGCACCTGATGTTATAAATGTCCCTCTCCACAGCTTCTTGGCCTTTTGGCTAAGATCAAGTACATTAATGTCCCTCTCAATACTGTTTTTACTACATCTCAGGGAGTTCCATATTTTTATTGTTTCAAAACGGTGTTTTCCTTCTTATTTCCTCAGTAATATGTAGGTCACACAGTAACATCATTTTCAAGATTTTTGATTTTTCTTTTTCATTTCTTCAGTCACACATTGGTTATTCAGTAGCATGTTATTTGACTTCATGGCATTGTAAACTTTCTATTTTTCTTCCTGTTACTGATTTTGTTTTATGGCTTTTCATTTAAGGGGATATACAGTAACTGTGTAATAGAGACTATCATATCCAGATGTGAAGATGCAATGCAGTATGCATCCTACTTCTAAACCAAAGATGGATTCCCAATGAAACTGTTAAATATATCTTGATAATAGGATGCTGGACTCTGCCATTGGCAATACTTACTATGTCAGCATAAACTTAAATAAAAGAATTATGGACTTGTCATAACTGATTATGAAGGGCTATACTATTGTATTAATATAGGGAAAATCATTGGCAAGGGAGAAAACTTGGGGAGACGGAAGGTAAAATCTCAGAGCCTATGAAACTATATTATAAAATAATAATATAAAAAGAGCAACAACAAAGAAAAAGTCACATATGCATATTTTGGAACTTAAACTATATATAAACTAAATTATGTCATGATATATATTGAGAATCATTTGGAATGCACTTTTAAGATTTTTATTAATTAATCCCATAACATTGTATATCGACGCTGATGTTTTGTTGGGGGTTTTAACTGACCGGAACTTTACTCTGTTAGCTCTACCTTCAGACCAGAGAAGGTCTCCCCAAGAGGCCACTGAACTTATCTGGACAATAAGACGCTGGACTTTATGCTAGGTTAATGCTTACAATGAAGGAATTTCAACTGAACTTGAACCGCAGTTATGCAGCAAGGTGGAGCAATCCACTATGGGAGGAGGGGTGTGAGAGGGGTGGGGGGACTCCCCAGTGCTTATAAAACTGTATCACATAATACAATGTTAATAACAAATAAAAAAAAATTTTTTTTAAAAAGATTTTTATTAAAAAATAAATAGCTCCTTCAAAAAAGTATAAAATCTAAAAGAGTGAATAGAAATATTCAATGATCCAGCAATTCCATTATGAGTATGTACCCAAAGAAAGAAAACCAGTATTTTAAAGAGATATCTGAATTCCCATGTTTATTGCAGTCATGGTATGGAAGACATTGTGCTACGTGAAACAAGTTACACACTAAAAAAAAAAAAAAAAAAACCTCCTGAATGTTCTCACTTTTCTGTGAAAGCTTTAAAAGTTGAACTCAGAAGCCAACATCATGGCATTGCAAGCAAAGCCACCGCCTGCAACAAAGGCATCATATATGGGTGCTGGTTTGTGTTCTAGCTGCTCCACTTCCAATCCAGTTCCCTACTAATGGCCTGGGGAAAAACAATGGCTGATGGCCCACATTCTTGTGCTCCTGTTACCTCTGTGGGATACCTGGAAGAATGTCCTGGCTCCTGACTTAGACCTGAATCAGCCCTGGAAATTATGATAATCTGGAGAGTGAACCAGGAAATGAAAAATCTCCCTGTCTCTCTCTCTCTCTCTCTCTCTCTCTCTTTCTCATCTAACCCTTTTTGATAGTTCTGTTCCACAGTAGCGTGCAATGTCTATAGTTTACTATAATGTGCTGTATAAGATATAAAGAAGTAAGAGACAGAATTCAACAAGATCCATAGATAAAGAAATTATGGGGGAGAATCAAGATGGTGGAATAGGGTAAGGACACGTTTAAACGGATGGAAACACATTTAATCAGGATGAAGCATAGAGGACACATTCAAGGAAATAGGAGAGGACAGAACAACAGCAGAGGGGTTCCTGGAGACTAACAGACACGGGAAAGCAGCAGACACAGTGGTGTGGTGTTGCCATGACTGATACTCCAGCGGCATTCAGCAAACAGCAATCCAAAGGGACTTTCACTGCGAGGTTGGGAGGAATACCCAGACAAAGAACTGTCCGTCCTGCTGGTCCGTTTGATTTGACCAGGGGCAGAGACAGAGCAGCAGATCTCAGGCAGGTAGTGTGAGAACAGCGCAGATTTCACAGCCCAGTCAGCCCCCTAGAGCCAAATTGGGCGCCGTTTTGCTTAAGGGGGGAAAAGGCAAGGAAAAGGAATGAGCATACACTGAGCTGGGAGTGAACTCATTTCTCACTCAGTGAACTGCATCAATGTGGCATTCTACAGGGTCCACCCAAGACAGGTCTGGGTAGCCCTCAGACCTGATGGCCAGCAGATCAAGAATTCTAGTAGTGGTACATCAGGCGCCATTTGTACACTGTGGCAATAGCTTTAGGACTGCAGGGAAAACAGTGAACTGCGCATGTGCTGAGCTCGCGAGAACTCACTGAGTTCAGCGAATTGCACTGGTCCCGCAGGAAAATACTACGACTGTGGCATCGTACGGGTCAAAATAGGTCTGTGTGGCACCCAGACCTAACGTCTAACAGGTTCCAACAAGATCAGTGCCACAACAACCTAACTAGATAGGACACCTGGTTTCTCTCTAATCCTGGAACCTTCAACCAGAAGTGGGAGTAAGGTTACAGAGACAACAGTGCAGCCTCAGCATGGTATTACAGGAGGTGGAGAGTGGTGAGCCAAGAGCTGGGGCTGTGGAGACCACGGTGGAAATCTAACATAGGAACCCAGACCTGGAACTTGCTGGAGGTTGTGGTACAAGTGGCTGCAAGCAAAATGTTGTGTACCAACTGCAATAAGTAAAATTGCATTATAGACCTGTGGGTGATATGGCTTAAAAACCTGCCCCAAGGAGAAGACTCTACTAACAGGAAGTACAATGACCAAGAGCAAAAGAAGAGACAAAGGCACAATGAATATGACTGAAAACTCCCCTGCAAAGGAGCAAAACCCAATGCCAACCTGAGTTAACTGAGGAAGACAGAGAAAATGGGACATACAGAATTCATAAAACTCGTTTTAAAGCTTCTGATCAAAAATGAGAAACACATACAAGAGTTCAAAGAATTTAAGGAAGCAGTAAAGCAAATCAAGGCTGATATATCAGAAATTAAGAACACAGTAGAGCAAATTAAAAGTACAGTGGAGAGTCTCCAAAATGGAATGAAGCAAAAAGAAAGAATCTCAGAATTGGAAGATATTTCCTGTCATCGGGGGAAACAAACAAAAAGCTGGAAGCAGAGCTGGATCAGGCCAGAAAAAGCATTCAAGAATTGAAAGACACTATTAAGAGGCCAAATATAAGAATTACGGAAGTTCCAGAAGGTGTAGAAAGAGAAGCTGAGTTTGCAAATGTATTTAATGAAATAATAAGGGAAAAATTCCCTAATCTAGAGAACGAATTGGGAAACAAGTTCCAGGAGGGGCACAGAACTCCCAACAGGCTTGATCAAAAGCAATCTTCACCAAGACACATGATCATCAAGCTCTCTTCAATTGAACATAAGGAAAAGATCCTTAAATGTGCACATGAAAAAATCAATTGACATATAAAGGAATGCCAATAAAACTCACAAGAGATCTCTCACAGGAAACTCTACCGGCAAGAAGAGAATGGAGTGACATATTCCAGATTCAAAAAGAAAAAAATTGTCAGCCTAGGATAACATATCCAGCAAAGCTCTCTTTTGTCTTTGAAAATGAAATAAAATTCTTCCACAGTAAAAAAAAAAGTTAAAAGAATTTGCCTCTTCCAAACCTGCCCTACAAATGATACTTTAAGATGTTCTCTTCACAGAGAAGAGGAATAGCACCCAATGAAACCAAAGGCAAACGGGAAGAACATCCCAGTAAAATGACAACAGAAGACTAAAACAATGAACAACCTATTCCTAAAATGACAGGACCAAAGTACCATCCATACATGTTTAACTCTGAATGTAAATTGCTTAAGCTCAAACATCATAGATTAGTAGACTGGATTAAAAAATGAAACAACATCTATTTATTGTCTAGAAGAGAAACACTTCACCAACAAAAATCAGTAGAAACTATATTGCATGGATTTTGTTGTTTTCTGTAAGTTTCATCTCTTCAAAACACTTTCTTCTGATTAAATCATTCAATGACTCATACAGTAGCATCATTTTCTTCAAGAAGATTCCTGATTTTCATTTCTTCAGCTACACGTTAGGCATTGTGTAGCATGTTATTCAACTTCATGGTGTTGTTAATTTCTTTTTTCTTCCTGATGTTGATTTGTTTTGTGGCTTTTCATTTAAGGGGATGTATAGTAGCTGTGTAATGGAGACTGTCATAGCTAGTAACATGTCATTTAACTTCATTGCATTGTAAATTTCTACTTTTCTTTCTACTGTTGATTTTTTGTATTATGACTTTTCATTTAAAGGGATGTACAGTAGCTGTGAAATGGAGACTAACATTGAAGATACAATGTAGTATGCATTTCTACTTCCAGACAAACATGGACTTGCAATGAAGCTGTTTACTATATCTTGACAATAGGATGCTTGACTCTCTGCCATTGTCCATGCCTGCAATGATGGACATATGACTGTGTATGAAGAATTATATGTTAGTAATGATCTAGAGGAACTAGGTGGGGGGAGGGATTGGGAAGGGGGTAAGGAAAATGCCAGGAGCCTATGGAACTATATCATAAAATGATAATAATAATAATAAAATGTTTTTAAAGAGAAATTTAAAAAGAATTTTTAAAAAGAAATTACGAACAAAAGGAATGACTATTTGCTTGAATTGACTTATTGATGCTCTCTGTACCTGTTAAAATATTCCACTCTACCCCATAAAAATGTACAAGTAATATATGTTAATCAAAATTCATGAACAGTGAAGTAAATGAAAAAATATTAAACCATACTCACCCTTCTCCATTCAGACCACAGTTAACCACCTGTCACTGAAACCACAGAAAGCAAGGCTATAGTAAACTACTGTGTGACCAGTTCTCACTATTTACAGATGGGGTACAAACAAACATGCTCCAATTTGGTAGTTATTACATCAAAAAGAAGGTAAGGTAGAAAAGGAGAAGCAACGGGCGGTTTCAGATTCCTACAAATTTATATCTAATGAATTGCTTAAATCGCATTAAGTGCACTGCATCCATAGTTTTTTTTTTTTAAATAAACTAGTGAATTGGAAAGGGACTGTCTATTGCATTTTGGCCATTTAAAAAAAGACTTGAACGGTCCTCTGAGACACAGGAAACAAGAGGTCAGACAGTTCCTTAAGTCAGAAGTACGGTGGCTACACATGGGCTGGCTCTCACCTGCCCAGCTACACAACTCATGCAAGTTCTAATGGCACCAGAACTAACATCTAGGTCCCATTTTAAGACCTGGTAGTTGCAGATGAAATAAAAGGAAGAGTATTACAGCCTCCACACAATTGAAATGGGAACATTTTAAACTTCATTTTGCTAGATTTTTATTAGAATTTTCTGCTGTATTTTACTCCACTAACTTGAATCTAACTTTGCAAAACATGTTTTGTCTCATTAAGACTCCATTCGGGAAAAGTAGGACACTACAGGATCCCCAAGGAGCTTAATAAGATAAGCCATTCGAAATTTAAGGCTGTATTTGAAACAAACAGATGGACAGATTCCCAGCCCAGGGGCTGAACTCTGAAGTACGCCACACTGAAGAGAACATGTTCTGCCAACATGGGTCATAACAGGAAAACCACGGAGCATCACTTCAGATGTAAGGTGGAACCCAGAGTGAGCCCTGTCAGCTGACAGCATCCAGCCTCAGAGGTGATTCCTGTAGGGCAAGTGTGCCACAAATCGACTTCTGAAATTTTATGTTTCATTGCTATCCACTCATTGAAGATTATGTTATTTGCATTCTCATTTTTCAAAATTATTTGTTGATCTTAGAGTTCCAACTGTGTTGTCTAGTTGCTGTGATTACAAAAAATAATTATGTTTCTTGTCCCACTAAGCTCTGACACTGTGGACTTCTTGGAGCAGAATCTCTCACACACTGGTAAAAATTACTTTCCATCTAACAGGGATGAGGAACATTTTCCTACCAAAAACCATTGGGATATTTAAAACATCATCTGCAAGCCATCAAAACTTAACTGCTTAAAGAGTAGCCTCTTTCAGATTTATTGAATTTTACATCTCAACTGAGGTTGCCTCAAGGACCACACCTAATGATTTTTCAGACTTTAAATGTTCCATGGGTCAGATGTTCTCCAGTGAGATGCCCAGGCTGGGGAACAAAGATTTTTATAATTCAATTATTTGTCTTGATTATTTTCTAATTCATCTTGTGTTTTCTCCAGTCTGCCTGCATTGATTAAGGAAGGAAATGGAAAAGTCAATTATAAGTACTGGTAGGGTGACGTGCACTCCATTTGGACGATGATATTGAATTGACTTGAGCATTAGCAACAATCTCTTCTGTTATCATTGACAATTTAAGTTTGTTTGTCTCTGAACTCTCTACGTAGAACTCAATGCCTTGTTTCAGAATTATTCTTTTTCCCTGGTTCTCTCAAACTCAAGAATCTTGTCATATGTTAGTCCTAGTATGAAAGTTACATCGTAGCTGATAGAACCAAACAGATCTCAATGTTTATCCAGCGCTGCCACATTCTCTGTGTTTCATACAAGAAAATTAACCTTTCACATTTGAGAATAAAAATGTATTATTAAAATGTAATGCTCACAAATGCTTACCCTAGACAGTATACAGTGTGTACTAGTCAACTTTTTAACTTTTCAAATTCTAGTCTAAAAACGTATAAGATAGGGCCAGCACAATGCCTCCAATTGGTTAATACTCCACTTAGAAATGCTACCATCCCATATAGGAGGTGCCTCATGTCCTGGCTATTCCACGTTCCATCCAACTCTCTACTTATAAAATGCAAAAGCCGAAGGGAATAGCCCAAAGCCTGGCTCCTGGTTTCAGATCAGATCAGCTCTGGCCATTGTGGCCATTTAGGGAATGAACCAGCAGATGGAAGATCTTTCTGTCTCTCCTTCTCTATGTAAATCTGTCTTTCCAATAGAAATAAAAATGAACCCTTTTTAAGAAGTAAAAATAAATTTTAAAAAAAGTGAAAAGGAAAAGATTAACAGGAGGAGGGAGAAAAGAAAGAAAGCAAGGGGGCCCGGCGCGGTGGCGCAAGTGGTTAAAGGTCCTCGCCTAGCACGCCCGGGATCCCATATGGGCGCCAGTTCTAATCCCGGCAGCCCCGCTTCCCTTCCAGCTCCCTGCTTGTGGCCTGGGAAAGCAGTCGAGGACGGCCCAAAGCTTTGGGAACCTGCACCCGCGTGGGAGACCCGGAAGAGGCTCCTGGCTTCGGATCGGCATAGTATCGGCCCGTTGCGGCTCACTTGGGGAGTGAATCATCGGACGGAAGATCTTCCTCTCTGTCTCTCCTCTCTGTATATCCGCCTTTCCAATCAAAAAATAATAAAAAAATAAATCTTTTAAAAAAAAAAAAAAAAAAAAAGAAAGAAAGCAAGGAAGAAGAAAGGTAGCAGACAGCAATGTCTAGGCCTTGGTTATCGACATCCACTGAGCAGACACAGAAAAGTACGGTAACATTCTTCCATGAGGAACTCAAACACTGTTCCTCATAAACCATTTACCTGATTATCATCAAAGTTATAACAACCCTCTTGGAGTCCCGATCTCCAAAGAGAGATGATTAATTCTTTGCTTTTAAGTGATTATCTAAGCGCCAAGTAATAACATACAACAAACTCTTAAGTTCTGTAATGTAATTTTTACTAATAAGTCAAAGACATTCTAAACAATTACACAAACAATTCATTGCTTTTAACTCTTAGCTCAAATACATTATGGTTGGCTTCTCCTTCACACACATCCCAAGTAACTGCTCACTACTTTTTCACAGGTACAAGCCCTGGTCTTCAATTAAGCTTGGTGGATGGGATTTGCTTAATCCCTTTCTTTGTTCAAACAACTGTACTTTTTTTTCTACTAGATATATGTGATGTACACATTACCAGGACTAAAAGGCACAGGAAAATAGACAGCATGTATTTACTAAATTCATTTAAAAAGTATAAACTATAAAGATGAACTCTGTTTTAAGTCTGTACAAAGAAGCTGACAAGTGAAGCACATGCCTACGTAACACACGGAAATAATTGAATGTCTGTCAGGAGAGCAGAGCTTGAGCTTGCCGAAGCTTCATATTCCACAAGAGTGTCTAAACGCCCAACCCTGAAGCAAGGGCTGCCCTCTTAGGATTTTCGGCTGCATCACAACAAAGCCCAGGAGCTTAGCCAAGACTCCATCCCTGTCCTGCAGGAAGCAACTCTGGAGCATGGTCTTTTCCTGGGCCTGCTCCACGTCTCTGTGACAGCAGCCTTGGGACTGTGGTGCCTTGAGCTCCTTCTCTCCGCTGGTGGTACAGTTTAGCTTCAATCTGAACTTCTCTGATCTGCTCCAACTTCCCGTTCTTCACTTTTGTGGATCTCAGGATCTTCTTACTTGTCCACCTGCAGCTGCTGCTGGATTTCTTGGTACTGACTGCATATATGGCTGGGACTGTAAGTTCAAAAAAATGGCCCAAATTGACTCAATGGCTATTCAGGTCACCTGACCACTGATATCACTTTGTTAGCACCAATTTTTAAAATCAACAATGTCTTGATCCTTAATAGTGATTTCATTAACCATGATCCCAAGAAGTCAAGGACTGAAAAGCATGATAATTTTAACCTGTATGACTGATCCAAATTGTGCATAGCACAAACAGAAACAGATATATACACAAAAAATAAAATGTGTTAAAATTGTGAGCCTTGAAACTTCAATTTTATCTGTGAAATAGGAAATTCAGATAGGAAGTCCTTTGGTGCTATGTGAGGCAATAAATATTTAAATAACATTTATCATCTGAGATTATTAGCATAGGAAAGTAAGTGGTTTTTAAAGAATGAAAAACGCCTAATTATCCTTTAAAAAAACAAAGCAAAATAAAAATCTAAAAACAGAATCAAAAGGAGGTAATCCACTTACCACAATTTTGTAATTAATATCCATAATCCTTCCTACTAATCATTCTGCTCACCGTCGTAGTTCTTCTTTCTTCTTATTTTGTTATCCAATTCAGTGCTTTATAACTCTAGGATCTTCAACCTACAAAACAAACTAGAAAGATAAATAAGGACCATATGTTTGTAATGATGATTCTGTGTCTTCATCAATATCTGCAGGTGCTTTGAAACCAACTCCTGTACACAAGCTCATGGATGGTCTAAATCACTCTGTGGTTTCTGAGTTTGTCTTGCTGGGACTTTCCAGCTCCTGGGAAACTAAGGTTTTCCTCATGCTGACATTCTGCTTACTCTACGTAGGGATCATCCTGGGAAACCTCTTCATTGTCTTCTTGGTCATTGCTGACTCCCACTTACATTCTCCTATGTACTTCCTGCTGGCCAACCTGTCCCTCATTGATGTGGGCCTATCCACCACGGCAGTTCCCAAGATGATCTCAGACCTTTTAAGAGAATACAAGGTCATCTCCTTTCAAAGTTGCATGGCTCAAATATGCTTCATCCACATCATTGGAGGAGTGGAAATGGTGCTACTCATAGCCATGGCATTCGACAGGTACATCGCAATCTGCAAGCCTCTTCACTACTTGAGCATCATGAGCCCTAAAAGATGCATCTTGTTTGTAGGCCTTGGCTGGGTAACTGGAGTGATCCATGCTATGTCTCAGTTTGCTTTCGTTATCGACTTGCCTTTCTGTGGCCCTAATGAAATAGACAGCTTTTACTGTGACTTTCCTAGGATAATAAAACTTGCCTGCACAGATGCAGCCAAGTTTGGGTTTGTTGTTGCTGCCAACAGTGGCTTCATGACTGCAGGTACCTTCTTCCTGCTAATCCTTTCCTATGTCTTCATTTTGGTCACTGTCTGGAAGCGTTCTTCAGGAGACTTATCCAAGGCACTAGCCACCTTGTCAGCTCACATCACAGTGGTTGTACTTTTTTTTACTCCATGTATATTTCTCTACATATGGCCTTTCCCCACATCGTCAATTGATAAATACCTTTTCATTGTTGACTTTGCAATCACCCCTGTCTTGAATCCTGTCATCTATACATTAAGGAACAAGGATATAAAGATAGCTGTACAAAGATTGAACAAACAGTGGCAGTTTGTCAGGAATTATTGGCAAAATCTGGTTTTGAGTTTTAAAACTGTACATGTTTACTGACATCTCCACTTGGGCATCTGCATTTAACACAACAAAATAATCATCTACCTTGCTGGACATATGAATGTACTAATGCTATTATTATTGAGCATTTAGCCATTGCTTTAACTACCACAAAATATAAGTCCACCATGATATAAATTATTTCAGCTGGTAGCAAAAAGATAAATAATTTTTATGATATAACTTTTATTTTTCCAAATAAAATGTTGGATAGTGTTTTTCCCCATACAGTTTGCAAATAAATTTCAGTTTTACTTTCACAAATGTCAAGTGTTATTATATCAAATGGTTGGATATGTAGGAGTAGTTATCGATGTTACATTTTCTCTGGAAACCCAAAGACAAACTTGCAATGTAGATAACCGATTAGAAGCTGACTCTTGGATTATCACTGAGGACAGAGAATAAGAAGAAAAAGATATTAACGTTAATAAGGACAACTAGGATACAAGCTGACTTTGGTGCTCCAGGAGGTGAGCTGGTCTATCTCACTTGAAGTGCGACAGTCAAAGGTCAGAGAATCTGGGACACTCCTTTACCCTTAGACTGTGTGTTATTAGTTAGACATGTCAACTCTGTGTGCATTTCACATATTTAGTGCATTTTAGGGACCAGAAACAAACTTTCAGGTAATTGTTCTCATGTTTACAGTAAAGAATTTTCATAAGTAAACTTTAACTAAAAGGCCATTTTCCAAGATTGTTTCCACTAACAGAAGTTCAAAACAAATTTTGTTTTTAATTTACGAAGAAAAATGGGTGCATGCCTGTGAAGAAGTCTGTCATCTGAAATATTCCTTTGTTTTTTGCTTTCATAAATAAGTCCCACAAAGCCCACATTGCAGATCCCCCACTCAGCAGCAAGCATGGGCCAGCAAGTCGGAGAAGTAGCCTCGCATGGCAACCACACAGGGCTGTCATCTCCTGTCTGCTACCATGGAAACTGACACCTTAGCTCCACTACAAAAAACTATCACTCTAAACAACAAAGTCTTGTTTTCACATCTGCAAAAACGATGAAAGGAAACAAATATTTTACTTCTATCTCTACAATCATTGTGATTAGTTTGTTTCTATCTCTATAATCACTTGTGTATTTGTGTCTGAATTTGAAAAAAGGCACACCATCAAATGATGCTCTCTAATTAGGGAAACTGTTGCCTTTTGCAACCTTTTAGCCAAGATCAAATGTGGTATCAATGTAGGGAAATGGAACCTAGGAAGCCCCAATGACAGGGATAGAGCACTCTTCCTGTAAGTCGGACATTTCCGCGATTTGGAGCTCTGGAGTTTCCTCCAAAGGTATTTTCTGTAGTTCATGTATTACACACACAGAGTAATGCTATTCACTAACATTACTCTTCTTTGTTCATTCCTGCAACTATTCACAATAAGCCATAATATGGAATCAACTGAAGTGTCGGTCAGTAGTTTGACAGAGAAGAAGATATGGAATACAGTGGAATGCTGTTCAGCCATAAGTAATAACATGTCATTTGTGAAAAGTGGATGAGTCTAGTGGACAGTATGATAAACGAAATAAAGCACACACAGAAAGAAAAATGCTATATTATCTTACATTTGAAAAAATACAAATCAAAGAAACATTGAACACATTGAAATAAAGTAGAAAAGTGGTTTAAGAGCAGAAAAGGAAAGTCACTGAGATAAATAGGACAAAAATTACAAATTTCTACTTAAGTGTGATGAGTAAGTCTAAAGAAGTAATGTCCCTCATAAGGGCTGTAATTAATAATATGACGGTGTACACTGAAAATTTGCTAAGATGTAATGGCTCTTATCATAGAAAGGCTTGCCACACACACGTTATTATACATGATGATATATTAATTTCTATATAGATATCATTTAACTATGTAGTGTATATAAAAACAACACACTATATACCAGAATAATATATGATAAAATTAGTATTTTTTTCCTAAGAAAACACAAGGTGCCGGCCTGGTGGCATAACAAGCTGATCCTTTACCTGTGGCACTGGTATGCCACATAGATACCAGTTCAGGTTCCAGCTGCTCTACTTCCAACCCACCTCCCTGTTTGTGGCCTGAGAAAGCAACAAAAGAATCCTTGGGCTCCTTAACATGCATGGGAGACCTGGAGGAAGCTCCTGGCTTCAGATTGGCTCAGCTCCAGCTGTTGCGGCCATTTGGGGATGGAAGACCTTCTCCTCTCTCTATGAAATCTGTCTTTCAAATAAAAACAAATTAACTCTTTTTAAAAAAACTAAATGGGGCCTGGCGCGATGGCACAGTGGTTAAGGTCCTCACCTTGCATGCCCCGGATCCCATATGGGCGCCAGTTCTATCCCGGCAGCCCCGCTTCCCTTCCAGCTCCCTGCCTGTGGCCCGGGAAAGCAGTCGAGGACGGACCAAAGCTTTGGGACCCTGCACCCATGTGGGAGACCCGGAAGAGGCTCCTGGCTTCGGACCGGCATAGCATTGGCCCGTTGCGCTCACTTGGGGAGTGAATCATCGGACGGAAGACCTTCCTCTATGTCTCTCCTCTCTGTATATCCGCCTTTTCAAAAAACATAATAATAAAAATAAATCTTTAAAAAAAAAAGATAGGGGGAGAACCCTGTTGTGATGAGTTCTTGCTAGCATCTAAGAATAGGAAATAATGCATTTTCACACGTGACACATCTCAGGACGACTGACATGAGGTACAACCAAGCATCTTAATCACTATTTGGCCAATTTCTTTTTGTTTTTTGTTAAAACTTCTGCATCTTATATATATTGCTGACACTTTTTATTGAAGAACTATTATTCAATTATTGAATTGAGTTTTAAAAAATATTATTCAATTCAAATCAAGGTAGAAACTAAAATCTATTCAAATACTCAGCCCCATTTCAAACACAGAGCTGGAAAGTTTCCAGCCCAGAGACTGTGTGTGTGTGTGTGTGTGTGTGTGTGTGGTGTGTGGTGTGTGTGTGGTGTGTATTTACCACCCTGAGCTGCATGCACCATCACCATCATTGGTTACTGCAGACAACAAATTGGACTTCATTTCAGAGTTAAGGTAGAATCTACAGAAAGCTCAAACAACCAAGAAGTATCTGGATTTGGAGCAACTCTTGCACAGTAGGTATATTACAAAGTATTCTGTTTCTTTCGTTTTTCATCCTACCCAGTGCCTTATGAATATTTTGGGGTTAGTATTTTTTTCCATACCTGTGTTACCAGTCTTAGAGTTCTGAATGGGTGAATTTATGATTACCAAAAATATGTTTGTCTTCTACGTGATCTCTGAAACTTCAGTACTGCTTACGACAATTTCAACACTAGCAAAAAGAGACGTCCTACAATCTCACATTTCCACACACACAGGTCGAATGATTTAAACACATCATTTACCTGTTCGTGCTATCTTCTCATTCTGTTCTGCCTTTTGGTTAAAGCAATAAATGCAGGAAAACTCACTAACTGAAATTAGTAAGACAAAGTATAATCCAGCTTGAAGGCTAATGACAATACTGAAGTAGCTTTAATATAAATGTGAACTTCCTTTCATATTATCACTGGTTTTTAAAAATTTATGTCTGCATTGCTGCTGAGCAAAACAAAGCACCTTATTTCACAAATCTTAATGTATTATTTTCCTAGAAATCAGCATTTAGCTCAGAAGCCCCTCATAGTAGGGATATATTGGAGTCAGACAGGCTTAGTCTATACACTAGCTCCTCCACAGTCTAACAGCATCGCTTGGGGGAAAAAATCAAGATTTCACACATGAGAAATGGAAATAGGCATTACAGTTAATGGTTTTAAAGTGCTTAATAATTATCTAGTGTGTAATATATGCTAGTTAATCAACTTTTTAACCCTCTAGTATCTAGCCTGATGAAAGCAAAACATAGAGAAATGGAAATGAAATAAGACAAAGAAAGTTTTAAAAACGGGGGGGGGGAAGGAAGTGGGGAAAGATCTGAGGTAGTGAGAAATCAGAAAAACCAGATTTGACCTTTTGGTTCATAGAATATAAATATCTCTGTGGGGGAGATTTAAATAATACAGATAAATAGTATAAATACAAATGAGTCTAGATTTATGCTAAATCCAATAAAGAACTTTCAGGACTAAAGTAGCAGTTACAAATAAATCTCACACACCAGCGAGCCAGTCAATGACCAATGTGAGTAAGACAGGCATGCTACTCAGTCTGGAAATCAGGATTTTGTGGGAAAATTTTGTGGAGATGTCAGGAGGAATTTCAAAATGCAGGGAATCACAGTAAATAATGAGTGAGACACACTTTACCAAGTCATTTTATAACCACATTTTCCTATTGTTTATATGCTCAACAATACATTGATTTCTGAAACGTAGGGTGTATATATACATAGGAGATGCAACATTAGATTTTTAGACTTTATTCAATATGGCAAAGTAGAGATCCCCATAATACATTTTGTCACTATATACCAAAAACATCATTCTGATTTCTTGCAGGAAATGAAGATTTAAGCATTGGAACGTCCTCTTATATAGAAATTTACTGCCCACATTTTTAGATATAAGATTGATTTTTGTAAGAATTTTGCTTCAAAATAAGCCAATCACAGAAAACAAATATTATACTATCTCACCTACATGTGGAAGCTTTAGTAAAACATGATCTGATAGAAGTTAAAGGTATAATAATATTGGTTACCAGAGATTGAGGAGAGAGGATTTGGGAGATGGCTAATCAAGGTATTATGCTTTTGAGTTAGATAAGTGCAAGAAATCCGGGATTCTATTACACAGTAAGGTGAGTGTATACAATACTAATTTGCCTCATGTTTCTCTAAAAGAAAAAAAAAGACAGAATTTTATATTTTTTCACCATCAATAAATATTTTAAGAGCTAAATATGTTTATCCTAATTGGACATTTTATATGTATGCCAAAATATCACATAGTCTCCCATTAGTAAATATTTTCTGCTGAAGTGAAGTCTGCTTAAGTAAAAAGATTTTCTTAAATGAATCAAAAGAGAGAATTGTACGTCTGACTAATAATGTTTTTGATCTGCTCTTCCATACTTGGCTAGCTTTTCTTCTTAGTCACAAGATTGTGCAGAATCTCAATCTAAAGCAAATTTGTTTTCAATGTTGAGTTTAACACAATGACAAGATTTGAGTACACACTTGCTCTCTAGAACCTGAACAATAAGTTCCTGCTTCTATTCCAGAAGTTCTTAATTTATCTCTTTGTCTTGAGTTCCACCAGCATAGACCCTACTCAATGGAAGGAGCAAACCAGTCTGTGGTGTCTGCCTTCATTTTTCATGGACTTTGTAACTCGAGGGAGCTCCAGACCTTGCTCTTGCTGCCGTTTTCTTTACTTTACCTGATGACACTTGTGGGTAACCTCCTTGTCGTGCTATTGATCGTCACGGACCACCATCTCCACTCCCCTATGTACTTCCTCTTAGCTCATCTCTCATTTATCGACCTCTGCCTGTCCTCAGTTACCACCCCTAAACTGACCACAGACTTCCTCAAAGATAATAAGACCATCTCCTTTGCTGGCTGCATGAGCCAGATTCTCTGTGTGCATTTCTTTGGAGGGGGTGAAATGGTTCTTCTGGTGACAATGGCCTATGACCGCTACGTGGCCATCTGCAAGCCACTTCATTACTCCAGCATCATGGACAAACAAAAGTGCATGGGGTTGGTTTTGATATCGTGGATCATTGGCTTTCTTCATGCCATAAGTCAACTGCTTATGATCGTGGATCTGCCCTTCTGTGGGCCCAGAGAAGTGGACAGCTTTTTCTGTGATATTCCTTTGGTGATTGAACTAGCCTGTATGGACACAGATACCTTGAGAATGATTATAAATGCAGATAGTGGGGTTTTGGCAACAACTTGTTTCATTCTCTTGATAATCTCCTATACTTATATCTTATTAACCGTCCCTCTCAATTCTAAAGATGGCTCATCAAAGGCTCTCTCTACCTGTTCTTCCCACATCACAGTGGTGGTGCTCTTCTTCGGACCCTGTATCTTCATCTACCTGTGGCCAGTCAGCATCACTTGGGTGAACAAGTTTTTGGCTGTATTTTATACTGTAATTACACCTCTCATGAATCCAGCCATTTATACGCTAAGAAATAAGGAGATTAAAAGTGCCATAAAGAGACTGATAAATCAGCATGTGAGCTCAAGGGACAATTGTTAGAAATCTCACAAAATCAAAAAATATACTATTTGGATTTGTATGGCTGTAAACTGAACAATCTATACAACTTATATCAATAATCTATGGATAATCCAAGATATATAATTTGTGCTTTTACTATAAAAATGTACTTTAAAATCCAACATTTTGTTTAGGTTCTTACCACAGTAACTGCAGAAATAACCTTTGCATATATTTAACGATCAGCATTACATAAGCTGGTGATTATGATCTCTATCTAATATCTACAAGTCAATAGTTATATAAACTATACTTATTTATTTCTTTATTTCTTGAACATCAATTAAAAGGACTCATAATGGCAACATAACTGATGTATTATTGATATGCAAACATTTGCATTCATACTTTGCAAACTAGACGCTCATTGAAGCATCAGTCATACCTGTGTAGAGACATACAAGGGGACACATGGTGACTTCTTGAGGAATTTTTTGACAAATTGAGATAATCTCAGTTGTGCTCCCTGATACAGTTCTGATTCATCAGTGACCTAAAGTTCTCACGTGGCTTCCTCTCTAATTTCACCTGGCTAAAATAAAACAACAGTGCATCTTGGCTCACTTTTAAATTATGTAATTAGGTCTTGTAGAGAAAAAGAATAAGATCTTACCATATGCTTTCAAAGAATATTTTTTAGCTCATCAGCAATTCAATACCATTTACTTCTAATGAACTCACATTTCAAGAAGAATCACAATGGGAGCTTTTCAAATTTTGAATTGAGTCCTGATAAAAAATGTAATCATTATAGAAGGCAAGGAGTGTGACAGTCAGGCTTCCAAGGGTGCATACTTTTAAAACAAAACATGTGGAATCAGCCCCTCCAAGAGCTCTGGGTATCAGCTCCAGAGGATCCATTCCCTAAATCTGAGAATTTTCTCAGTGCCAGTAACTTCAGTTATCCCTCTTCTTCCCACAGCCCTAAAGGTAGCAGCTTATGTCTATGCTAACTTTCTCCATGACAGTTTTCACACTTGAGAGCATCCAGACAGCATCTGAGTAATTTCAAATGATGTGCAACTCTTCATGTTAGAAACATGTTGTGTGGGCCCAGTTGTTCAAAAAGTAATTATATTCGAAAAACCTGACATGTCAGGCCTTAGTAGTTACAAAAGCAGAATTTTGACACTTGGCTATTTTTAAGTTCGGTGAATGTGAAATGTTAAATGATAGGAACAACTGCTCTTTCATTTCAGGTTATCATGCTGTGAAAATAAGGAGACAAGGTTTTTTAGTGAACACCCCAGCCCACAATACAGAATACCAAATCATAAAGTACAAATCTAAGGAAGGCTGTACCTTTGCTAATTCACAAACTATAAATGGGAGCTTTCACAACAGGATAGATCATTTCTGACATTAAGAACAGGATTTTAAACAATGTAGTAGGCACCAGTTAGTGTCCCAGCAGCTCCACTTCCCATCCAGCTCCCTGCTTGTGGCATAGGAAAGCAGTAGAGGACAACCCAAAGCCTTGGGACCCTGCACCCACATGAGAGGCCCAGAAGAAGCTCCTGTTTTCTGGCTTTGAATCGGCTCTTCTCTGGCCTTTGTGGCCACTTGGGGAGTGAACCAGAAGATAGAAGATCTTTCTCTCTGTCTGTCTCTCTTTCACTCTGTAAATCTGACTTTCCAATAAATAATTAAATAAATAACTATCTTTCCAGAGAGAGGGATAAAAGAATTTAAAATAATGAAGAACGCCTACAAGACATTCAGGAAACCATTAAACAAATAAAACTTTACATATAGGAGGAACTCCTAAAAGAGAAAGGGCTGATTGAAAACTTGCTAAATGATGTGAACTGAACACTTGTCTTCAGAGAAATATGGAAATTCAGGTAAAGAACTTCAAAGAAACTCAACCTGACTCAACCAAAAAGATCTTCTATACACTTTATACTCAAATTGTCTAAAAGTAAAGACAAGGAAAAAAAAACATTAAAATCAAGAAAAAATAACGCTAATTTCACAAAGAAATAGCATTTAGTCTAATAACAGACTCCAGCAAAAACCCTACAGGTCAGAAAAAGTAAGGTGATTTATTCAATTTATAGCAAGAAAAAGTATTCCAACAAAGAATATTATATCCAGCAAAGCCACATTTTGTAGTAAAAGTACTTCCCAAGTTGGAGGGGAAGGAAGAAATGGAGAAACTGCCATTGTGGCACAGTGTCTTAAGGTGCTAGCATTCCAAATTGAAGTGCCAGTTTAAGTCATGGCTACACTGGTTCTGATTCAGTTTGATGCTAATACATCTGGGAAAGCAATAGTAGACCACCTATTCTTATTGTCACTCTACTGTTATTAAAGAGAGAGAGAATTCATCACTGCCTTGTAAGCAACCCTGATGTCCTACATTAGCAGCAATCATCAGGTCTGGTGTGATGGCTTTGTGGATAAAGTCCTCACCTTGCACATGCCAGGATGTCATACAGGCTCTGTTTCATGTCCCGGCTACTACACTTCCCATCCATCTCCCTGCTTATGGTCTGGGAAAGCAGGGAGGATGGCCAAAAGCCTTGGGACCCTGCTCCAACATGGGAGACCTGAAAGAAGCTCCTGGCTCCTATCTTCAAATAGGCTCAACTCTAGCCGTCGTGGATATTTAGTGAGAGAACCAACAGATGGAAGATCTTTCTATCTCTATTTCCTTCCCTCTGTAAATCTACCCTTCCAATAAAATCAAATAGATCATATTTTAAAAATACTCATCAAGAAAATGCATGGAAGTAAGATTAACAAAGCAGAAAAATGCATAACCAAGCAACAAAATGATACAGTTCTCTTCTATCAATATGAACTTTGAATGTAAGTGAACTAAATTCTTCAACCAAAAGATACAGGTTGGCTGAACAGATTTAAAGAATCAAGACTCAACTATATGCTTCCTATAATAAACTCACTTCACAGATAAAGATATACAAAAATCAAAGGTGAAGGGTTGGAAAAAGATAGTCCATGCAAAAGCAAATCCAAAACAAGTTGCAACAGGTATATTTATATTAGGTAAAACAGACTTCAAATCAAAGGCTGTAAAAACAGACATGAATGGGCATTAGTATTTGAGAATTAATTCAGTAAGAAGATGTAACAACTGCAAATATATGCACCCAGTAAGACTACCCAGATATGTAAAGCAAATATTGCTGGTCTTAAACGGATATATAAACTACAATACAATAAAAATTGGAGACATTGCCACGCCCCTTGTCAGCAAAATGACTAGAATTTGAGTGAAAAAGAGTAAGACACAAAAAGACTGATACTACATGATTTCCTTTATATGTGGAAGCAAAAGCAAAAGCCATAATCAGAATACAGGACATTCATTGTTAGAGATGGGGAGGAGCAGGAGAGGTAGAAGAAGTTAGGATCAAAAATGCAAGGGGAACTGTGCAGTTTACTGACTGACAGTTACTTTAAAATGTCAACAACAGGAGAAATGGGTGCAAGGTGTATAGGAACTCCTTGTATTACTTCACAGTTTTTTCTTATAAAAATAAAACTACTCCAAAATGAAAATTTATATAAAATAAATAAATTTATACAACTGTTCACAGTTGTGCAAAAATACCTCTGTAACCCTGTAGTTACTGCAGGCTCTTTTTTCTTTAATAGATATGGAAAAAGGAAAGTTAGATCTTTGACATGGGTGCATCAGTCTATTCATGAAATTAAATAAGCCAAAAACAGAAATACAAATACTATATTATATCACTCATATATTGAATCTAACAAGTTACTCTTAAAGAAGTTGAAATCAGAACAGTAGTTACCAGAGACTGGGGAAAGAAGGGAAGAGACATGGGGAGTGGTTGGACAAAGGGTTAGTTACACGGAAATAGGAAGAATGAATTCTGGTGTTCTGTGGCACAGCATGTGGAATGTGGTTAACAATAATACATTTTGTGTCTCGGTATGTTGTAAGAGAAGATTGTGAATGTACTCACATAGAGAAATAGTAAAAGCACATGCTAATTACTGATTTGATCATTCCCTAGTGTACATATTACTTTAACTATCACATTATGTTTCATAAATATGTATAAATATCATGTACCAGTGAAGCAGTCTTAAAAAGAAAGTATATGATTTAAGGGAGCAGTTCAATGTAACAACAACAAGAATTTGTAAGAAGCTGACTCTAAACCTTGTGGAAGCGTTGGCTGTGCTCAAGATACCGGATGAGGAAGTAACTGCAGCTGTATATGCTAGGAAAAGAAACAAGAGAATCAGAACTAGAAATAGTGCATGAAGCTGTGACTGAATTATGACAATCTCATGATAAAATGTTGATAGATGAGGATTGATTTCTCATGAATGAGCCAAGAATTGATTTCTTGAGATAGAATCTACTCTTGTGCAGATGTTATTAATATTGTAAAAATGACCCTAGAGGATTTAGAACATTAAATAAACGTAGTGTTATATAAAGCAGAAAGGGTTAAGAAAATTGACTCTAACTTTGAAAGAGGTTCTACTATGAAGAAAATACTATCAAATAAGCATCATATGATACACAAAAAACGCCTCATGAAAGGATGTGACAAACTCCATTGTGGTCTTGTTTAAGAAACTGCCACAACCAACCTATGTTCAGGAACCACCACCCTGATCATTTAACTGTCAATGTCTAAGCAAAAAAAAAAAAAACCTGTAATTCAACTAAGGCTCAGATGAATGCTGGAACTTTTTAACAATTAGGTATTTTTAATTTAAGTATATTTAACTTTCAGACATATTCCTGTTGTATTCTTACTGAGCTACAATCATAATTTAAACAACTTTTCTGTTCACTGAGAAACAAAAAAATTATGTGATTCATTTTATTTCAATATTCTAGTTGGTACAGCAATCTAAAACCAAGCACAGTAACTCAGATGTGCCTGTGGTCAGAGCACTTAGTGGTGGTAAGTCTCTCACTAGATATTAACGCCAAACACATGCAATCAGTAACCTCAATTACTTCTAACAATTCAAAATCACATTTAGTCTGAAATTTGAGAAAATACTCTCCTATCTGTGTAATAACTGCTCATCAGCAGGCGTTATTTCATTCCCCAGTGCTCTGTTCTCCATCTGATACAGCTCAGCCCTCGGGAGAAGCAGAGCGCAGCAATGACGTAGTTTCTTTGGGAAGCCAATAATGGAATCGATTTCTGATCATTATTTCAAGTTCTGCAAATTGCTTACTCCTTATAGGCAGGAAAAGTTTGTCACTATGCATCCTGAAGTATCATGGAGACTCTAAAAGGGAATACATCTCTGTTGTTCTCATCCCTGGAACCTGTTGAACCTATGCCCTGCACCTGTACAGGTAAGCACATTGACCCTTCTTTAGTCCTTCACTCTCATGGCATATAATCATACCCAATTTTTCCACCTACAATCTAATTTTTTTTCTTTTCTCTCACTTTCCTTTCTTTGATCTGATACTGAATGCTTTACACTCTTTTTTTTTTTAACATTTCCTCCTGGTCTTTTCTTCAAAGTTAAATTTGCACTACCAGATAAACACAAAATATCCTTCAAAGTAGAAATATTTTCCTATTAAAGTGGTATGTGAAATATTTCGACTTTTTCGTATACTTTCTAAAAATTGGGATCATAGAAATGAAAAGCTACGTCTCTGTCTTGATTACTTCATTCCCACACAACGTGGAAAAGCATGCAAGCGTATTCATGCCACAAGAATTCAATTGTTGTTTGCAAACTAAACAACTCCAGGTTTCTTGCATGATAATTATTCCTGAAAATGAATATTATGCAAGGCATTTCACATTTGCTGTATAGCCAAGTCTCCTATTTGTTGCAATCCATTTAGTCCCAAAGTGATCATTTGAGGGAATGATTCCTGGTCTGTTCCTTTGCAGACGAAGAACCTAAGGCAGGAGTTGAGTGACTTGCCCTGGAGCACACCTCAGGCAGACTGAAGACTGCAGGATGCAAACTGCTGACCTTGTCTCTGTGCGCCTGCAGAATGCTTTAGCCTGTGTGTTTAGAAAATGCTACTATGTAAATTTTCCTTTCTCTCCCATAATTTTGACATTTTTTAAATTTCTAAACTAAAGGAACAATGCATTTTTCTTTGACACTTTATCAGTTGTCACTATTAGAGAAAAGCCACATGCTGACAGTAACGAAGCATTTGGTACCGTCTGCCACTACGACACAACTGTATAAATCCATATCCTTATTTTTCATATACAATTATGTAAGAGATAAACAAGCTTAGTTGCAAGTATTTATCCTACTGAATTATACGAAGTCTTTTTATTTTTTAAGTTGTGAATTTGTAATATTTATGCATTATGATGGGGTAAAATGCGGTATTTGATATACATGCATAGTGTAAACTTCTCAAACCAGGATATTAGCCTTTCTATTTCTTTATCCAACATTGAAAGGAGTAAACTAGCTTAGAGAAAAGAAACATAATATCTTTTCTATAACAGTTAATGTAAACTTATCATAAAGCCTACTTTGAAGAAATGTGCCCATCGACTTAGTCCTTTATTCTTCAACAGTTACTTGGTTAATGTTGTGCAGATTTTTTGAGCCCCAGAAAATCATCAGGAGTCTGAAGTCGGTGCAAACCCTTAAAGGCGGTTTATTCAGGCTAACGCAGGCTCCCAGCCACCACCCCTATCCAGCAGGATGGGGAGCAGTAACATCAGAATCAGCATCAGCAGCAAAAATGGCAGAAGAAGGGCTTCTTCTCTATTACACTAAGTGGTAATTTTGGTCTAACTCTTGATTATGTTTTTGTTCCATTTTGTGTTCAAGTCAGCATAACTAATCATTGTTTATTAGAATTTACAATATATTCTGGTTTCCTTTAGAGAGAGCATTCATTTTGTCTCCAAATTGCTGATATACCTCCTTTTCAAATTTCCCTGAGTTTTTTCTTAGTTTTTCTTTAGAAGTTATTTATGTAAAGTGAACTGATTTTGTGTATTTCACGAAGCAGACTTGAAGCATAGTGAGAGTTCTTGTCCTACCCTCCTGCCACATTCCCCATCCAAGCTTCATTTTCTTTCCTCTTTTTATATTCTTAACAATGGCATACTTTCAGTTCATTTCAAAATTACATGCTTAACACTCCATTCCTGAGGGTTAAAATAGTCCTTCTTTCTCTTGTTCTGTTCCAGCACATATTCATGAGTCATACAAGAACACTGCAGTTATTCCCTGGATTAGTTCAGTGATAATAAATGTTTTTATAACCTAGAGTCTTTTTCTGTTAACATTAATTGAATTCCCATTTTACTGAGAGCTTCAAATATATCAGAAAAATTTGTATTCTTTCACTAGAGTCCATACATTTTACCTCTTTCCTTTATATAAGATTTTATTAATTTATTTTAAAAGGCAGGATCACAGTGAGAGAGACAGAGAGAGCTCTTTTATCCCCTGGTTCACTCCTCAAATGCCCACAATGGCTGGACTGATTGAGTCTGAAGGCAGGAGCCCAGAACTCCTCCAGGACTCCCATGTGGACAACAGGAACCAAAGCATTTAAGCCATCTTGCTTCACTTTAGCAGAGACCTAGATAGGAGACTAAGCATACTGGGCAGTGAAGCTATGTTGCAACAGGTATCTCCCTGTGAAATGGCTAAACATACCTTGACAATATGATACCAGATTTTGTACCTTTGTCTATGCCTATGAAGTCACGCTATACTTAAATAGCAGAATCTTAAACTTGCAACTGGCACTAAAGGACTATATTGCAGTAATTATAGGAAGGAAAATGAGTAGGTAAAGGGGAGAATTCCTAGGCCTACAAAACTGTATCATGGAAATTAGTAAGAATAATTGAAAAAAAAAAAAAGGAAGCAGAGCAGATGGGACTCAAATCAGTGCACTGATATTGGGATGCCATCCTATCAACCAGCTCACTGTACCACAGCCACACTTGTATCCTTTATAAATGACAACCTTTACCCTATTAACAAGTTACTATTGACTATACATTTATTTAAATACTGTTATTAGATTTGTATATTCCATTTAACTGTCTTAAGTTTTGTGTAATTTGGCAATTAGTGATTTTAGTTTCACTGACTTCTTTTCAATAGTATTACTTGATTTGCTCTATAGTACCTGGTTAAATTATAATGCTAACAGACATCTTTCCCAGTGTTATGAATCTTAATGTCTCTTTTATAACCAAATGCAGGTTTAAAATTTTCTCTCAAAGTATTACAAATAAATAGTATTTAATACTTCCTATTCTACTAAAATTTTGAAATTTAGTAACTATAAGGCTAATTCTCTTTTTAATTGTTGTTGAAATATTCCCCTGATATCACATTATACTGTCTTCACTTATAGTTTGTAATATTATATGGATTCTCAAGAATTTTCTCTTGGTAGACTACTAAAACATTTATATTAGGAAGATAAATTATCAAATTAACTCTTCAATAGATCTGGAAGCAGAATATGGAATGGCCTAATCTTCAAGAAATATGGAATTAGAGAAATTCAGTACCACTTTTTATTGTCAAGAGAAAATACAGAAAAATGAAATTAAAGATCATAATGGAAATAAAGAGGATCCGAATTGTGTAAAAATTACTGAGGGACAAGAATACATTACAGACTTCAATACTGAGCGTCTGGGAGAACAGTAATGGTGTTTATTAAAACATTAGGATGGATTAAGTCAGAGAAGATTGGAGTTGAGTAGAGTAGATCTGAGTTGCCTATGCAGCAGACAGTTCAGTTTTGACCACTTGAAAGTAGAAATGGAATTCCATAGACATAGGTGTTATACATAGTTTGGGGTATATAGCTTTAATGTTCAGAGATAAAGCTACAGATTTAGAAATTAATATGGAAACACTAGAGGAAATTAGTAAACTAGCACTGAAGTGTCTTCAAATAAGATCTGATTTACAGTGGATTGATCTAGAAATTAGTTCTCTTATATTACAAGAATTCTGAAAACAGACAGACCATTGCTGGCTTGGTTAAATGACGCCACATGCCCTTTGGCTACTCTTTTCAACTTCTGTTTGCCAACTTAGTCTATGCTTTAGAATATTGTGATTGCTTCACTGGTAGGAATAGCAATCTCATTAAAAGGAGAGAAATCAACCAAAAGAAACTGTTCTCCAAGTAAAAGCTCTCCAGATAATGTATCATATTGCAAATCACTGAGCAGTTCAGGGTTACATGCCCCAGCTTAGAAAAACACATAACCAAGGAAAATGGGATTATCACAAGTTTGGAAAAAAATGACACACCAGCCTCCAATCTGGAATGGAAGTATTCTCATCTAAATCAGATACATGTCAGCCCCATGTCAGCCCACTGCCTTAAAAAGTGGAGTTTTATTGGTAAGAAATGTGAAGAATCATGATTTTATAGAAAGTAAGAGTAGAAGTTATAGAAACAAGGCCATGACAAAAAATAAAGTCTTGTATGGAAATCAAGTGAAATAACTTTTTTTAACATTCATTAATTTTTATTCCAAAGTCAGATATACAGAGAGGAGGAGAGACAGGAAGACCTTCCACCTGTTAATCCACTCCCCAAGCAGTCACAACATCTGGTGCTGCGCCGATCTGAAGCCAGGAGCCCAGAGCCTCTTCCAGGTCCCAAAGCTTTGGGCCATTCTTGACTGCAGGGAGCTGGATGGAGAAGCATGAAAGCCAGGACTAGAACCAGCACCCATATAGGATCCCGGTGCATGCAAGGTGAGAACTTTAGCTGCTAGGCTACCACGCAGGGCCCTAGTAAAGTAACTGAAATGTAACCACTTCATAGGACATCAAGAAACAAAATTTCCATCTGTAAAAGAAGCAATCTATCAATACTGGAATATTTTAATATGTTGACTAAAGGAAAAAAATTGTCAGTGAAACACTGAATAAAGAAGTAATTATAAAGGGAAACAAATTTCAGAGATTAGGTATTTTTTAAAAGAAACTCAGTATCTTAATAGTTCAAGGAAAGCACAAGTTGAAGGAAGTCTAATTAATGGACACTCGGGGAAGATCTACAATAACTTGAAGGGCAGAACACCATGGTTAGGGGTCATATATTATGGTGCTTTAAACCTAGAGATGCAAGTTCTTACTCCAAAAATTAATCCCTCTTTTTTCATTTTTGAGTCTACTAAAATACATATTTTGAGAACCAGTAAATTTGAAAAGCCTAAACAAAACAATGTGCTAATTGGAGTGCCTAACATTTTTGAAAACTCCAATAAATGTTATTTATTAACATCACTGCTTCATGATCACCTTTCTTCCGAACAGGTATTCTGTGATTGTATCAAACAAGCAAATGAATATAGAAGTCCACGTATACAGTATGAAAATGAGTTGTGAGTTGTGACCTCAATGGTAAATTTTTCAAAGAAAATCAAAACATACACACAAGATGAAATAACGTGAAACATTTTAAATAGTTTTAGTGTGAAAGCATTGCACAGTGAAGAAAGGAATTCAGCTGAGCAATGCAGTATGGGGTTAACTAGGGGGGACATGCCACAGCAAAGAACTCACCACTTGGAATGAGCTGCATCAGTATCTGAATAGCTACTTCAAGACTGACTTCCGATGCTTCTGTTACAGCTTCCTGCTAAATGTGCACCCTGCGAGCAAACAGGTGATGGTTCAAGCACTTGGGTCTCTGCCATCCAAATGAAAAGCTGAGGACGAGATTAAAGATCCTACTGAAGACTTATCCCAGACCTGGCTGCCGAGGAAATTTGGAGAATAGGTCACAATTTCTCTCTTCTTTCAGATAAAAGTTAAGGAGTTTTTCACAGACAAAAAAATAACACCTTTGGAGACTTTGCAAATTGGTCAAAAACGTTAAAGCAAAAATGACAGAAATGTTACTTGAGATTATTAGTGGGACATTACTTAGAAAAGTGGCCATGGACATTTTCTGAAAGTGCTTGAGAGAGGAAAAAAGATCCGGCAAGAGAATGAAAAGGGAAATAATTAAATTTTCTGTCTTTATTGCATTCATAACTTCATTTCTCTTTTAATGTAATCCCATCAATCATGAATAATACTCCTTTTTCTCATACAATTCAACTGTTTCTGATGCTAGGATATGAAACCCATAGAAAAACCTAGCAGGATAAAAGAGAAATATACTACTGTATTGTTGATTCTTACTCTTCATCGGTATCTGCAGGTGCTTTGAAACCAACTCCTGTACACAAGCTCATGGATGGTCTAAATCACTCTGCGGTTTCTGAGTTTGTCTTGCTGGGACTTTCCAGCTCCTGGGAAACCAAGGTTTTCCTCATGCTGACATTCTGCTTACTCTACGTAGGGATCATCCTGGGAAACCTCTTCATTGTCTTCTTGGTCATTGCTGACTCCCACTTGCATTCTCCTATGTACTTCCTGCTGGCCAACCTGTCCCTCATTGATGTGGGCTTTTCTACAGTCACAGTTCCCAAGATGATCTCAGACCTTTTAAAAGAATACAAGGTCATCTCCTTTCAAAGTTGCATGGCTCAAATATGCTTCATCCACATCATGGGTGCAGCAGAATTGGTGTTACTCATAGCCATGGCATTTGACAGGTACATTGCAATCTGCAAGCCTCTTCACTACTTGAGCATCATGAGCCCTAAAAGATGCATCTTGTTTGTAAGCCTTGGCTGGGTAACTGGAACGATCCATGCTATGTCTCAGTTTGCTTTCGTTATCGACTTACCTTTCTGTGGCCCTAATGAAATAGACAGCTTTTACTGTGACTTTCCTAGGATAATAAAACTTGCCTGCACAGATGCAGCCAAGTTTGGGTTTGTTGTTGCTGCCAACAGTGGCTTCATGACTGCAGGTACCTTCTTCCTGCTAATCCTTTCCTATGTCTTCATTTTGGTCACTGTCTGGAAGCGTTCTTCAGGAGACTTGTCCAAGGCACTAGTCACCTTGTCAGCTCACATCACAGTGGTTATTCTTTTTTTCACCCCCTGTGTGTTTCTGTACGTGTGGCCTTTCCCCACATCGTCAATTGATAAATACCTTTTCATTGTGGACTTTGCAATCACCCCTGCATTAAATCCTGTCATCTATACATTAAGGAACAAGGAAATAAAGGTAGCAATACAAAGACTGAACAAACAGAAATACCATGTCAGATTTGGGTAATCAGCTGTATCTGATCAAAATACAAGAAAAGCAAATGAAGTTAACAGGAGCAGACAGAAATCACAGAAATCAGTGTTTTGGGTGGATTAAGATTCTCCAATATTTTTCTAGTCATAGAAACATCAATTTTATCAACTGTCATGGAATAAAGTTTTTTCATAAGTGCTAAAAAAAATAACAGATTATATCCACTGAACACAGAAATAAGAAAAAATGCATTTATGAGGGTCAAATAACAGTGTGCCACAATCCACATCACCCTCTCAACAATCTCAGGGCACACAGCACACAGAGAGAGAGATCATTTGGGGAGTGAACAGTGGATGGAAGATCATTCACTAAATCTGCCTTTCACATAAAAATGAATGAATCTTTTTTTAAAATGTCAGTATTGCCTGAGTTTCTTTTTTATATGCAATATTTAGTTGTCTTATATTATGGGTTTATTTTCTGATGTCACAAACTAATCCTTTTGATTAAGATGTTTCTGTATTTTCTACATGGTTTTGTCTTTGTACAGTATGTAATGTTTTTAAAATATTATTTCAATTTATTTAAAAGTCAAATCTACAGAGAGAAGGAGAGATGGAGAGATTTTCTATCATCGCTCACTCTTCAAATGGGAACAGACAGAGCTGACCTGATCTGTTGCCAGAAGCCAGAAGTCCAGGTCTCCTTCATGGATGCATGGATCAAGAACTTGAGCCTTCATCCACTCTTTTACCAGTCCATAAGCAGGACGCCAGATGGGAAGTGGAGCATCTATGGCTAGAACTGGCACCCACATGGGGTACCAACACTGTAGACAGATTATTAGCCTATTGAGCCCCTGGGCCAGCACCTTTTATGTTTCAATGTGTGTGGGCTTTCCCTGTAACATCACTGAACAACTGATTTTTGATTGGTTTTATTGTTGCCTGTATCTTCAATCCTGGCACCTACACATTAAGAAACAAATACTCCAAATTTTTCATAATTCTGGACAAAAGGATTGTGGGTTCTATAGAATCTCATAATAAATGATGTAGATCTAGAGTAGAAGATGATTGAGGCTCACCAACAACCATGAGATAGGCCAGCAAAGGTGCATATGAAAACCTTGTCAACTCAGATGTTGCTATGATTGGTCAACCATAAATGGTATTGGTTTCATCTGCTTCAATTGAGAAGGGAAATAGAAACAGAAAACAGCCAATTTCAGCCAACTTGATGTTCAAAAATCATTGTTCTGATGACATTTTCTGGGACATGTTAATTATAATTGCTCTCTACTAGTAATAAACACATCAAAATTAATAAATGTATCTTATGGTAAGTTTACTGCCAAATGAAATATAAACTTAGGTTAAAATAAAAATCAATAAGCTATATATTTAAAATTTTGATTTTAATTACAACTTAAAAAAATAAGGAAAAAAGCAATTAGAAATTGTTTCTGTAAAGCTCTAAATTGAGACTTGCTTTGCCTTGAGCTCTGTCAGCTTAGAATGCTGTTTTAAGTTTGTGTTCTGGTTTGAGTATTTACTAATTTCTTTCACTATATCAGTTATTTGGGAGGATCCAGACAGGACTTCTGCAGTATTATTTCCTACCTCATTTTATCATAAAAATGAATACCTTTCTTTATTCAGTCATCCCAGTTTGCTCTTTAAAATGCATAGCAATAGCTTTTGTTTTACAACAGAATCAACTATCACCCAGAAACGTGCATTGAGAGGTCCTGGTTGCCTTTAATATGCTTTCCTGGTCAGGGAAAAGATTCTCAGAGCTGAGACATTTGATCTGTGGCTGATATTCTTGGACATAACAAAGTTTAAAATGTTGAGACATGTTCAATTATATTAACACTTCTACATTTAAAATAAAAACTATTGAAGCAGGGTCAGCACAATGGTTCAACTGACTGATCCTCCACCTTCCAGCACTGGCGTCTCATATGGGTGCTGATTCATGTCCCAGCTGCTGCCCTTCCTATCCAGCTCAGTGCCAATGGCCTGGGAAAGCAATAGAGGATGGCCTAAAACCTTGCCCATTTGGAGAATGAATCAGCAGATGGAAGATCCTTCTCTCTAAATTCGTCTTAAAATTTTTTTTGTTGAATGGAAAAAAGAAAAAGTGGAGGGAGAGAAGGGAAAGAAGAGGGACAGAGGGAGGCGAGCAGCCAGGACTGGAACTGGAGCCCATATGGAATATATATGGGATATCAGCACTATAGGTAGAGGCTTGACCTACTACACCACTCCACCCTTTATGTGTTTTATAACAGCCAGTCCACATACCAGCATCAGTCCTGGAGGATGTATACATAATGCAATCTGACAGATAAACCTTACACATCCAATTGGGACAAATGAGCATCTTTTCTTTCTTTAATTGCACACCACTCCGTCTTCAAAACTATTCATACCTCATGGGTCACTGTGGATGTAATTCCAAGAAATGGAATATGAGGTGCCAGTGTTATAATGCAGCAAAATAGTGTTCCCAGCAACTCATATTAGAGCAGCAGCTCAAGTCCAGGCTGCTCCACCAATCCAGCCACATGGGAAAGCAACGTGAGATGGCCCAAGTTCATGAGGCCCTGACACTAACACGAGGATCCAGGCTCTGGTTTCAGCCTGGCTGAAAGATTCATTCTCTCTCTCTCTCTTTCTCTCTCCTCTTTCTTCTCTCTCACTTTGCCTTTCAAATAAAATAAATTTTAAAGGAAGAAAGAAGTGGAATGTGAGAGGAAATCTGCTGAGTGCTTCTAGGAAAAGTCTCCTTAAGAAGATGCAATCCAATATGCATTCACATTCATTGCACTATTTTCAATAACCGAAAGATTAACAGATACACAAAATATCATACAGATAAAGGTTTAAAAGGATACTCTGACTGATGCTACAGCATAGATGAACTTTGGGCATTTTACGCTAAGTGAGATAAGCCAGTCGCATACACACAAGAAATATTGCCTAATTCCACTTACATGAAATACCTAGGAGTAGTCACCTTCATGGAGTAGAAAACAAACCAGTAGTTACCAGGATTTGGAGAAGGGAGAATTAGGGAGTTTTTAATGGATATAAAGTTTCAGTTTTTTAAAAAGAATGTTACAGATGGATGGCAGTGGTGCACAAAAGTAGAAATGTACTGAATGCTACTGAGCTACATATTTAAAAATACTTACAATGGTAGATTGTGTGCTGTGTGTGTTTTAGTACAGTTAAAAATAACCTGGAAGAAAAAAATACTATAGGTCAAGATCATTCAATGGCCAGAAACTATACTCTCTTCAAGAACTGGCAGTGTGGATCAATGAGTTACCACCTGCAACAGAGTGATGGTGGGCCCCTCCCTCGCACCAGTAAGCATATAAAACAATGCTGCCTCACTAATGATTAGGAAAATGAACCTCAAAACCGCAATGAGATATCATTCTAAGCATGTAAATGTTGGGATATGGTGTCTCAGTCCAGCCACAGGAGAAAACAAGGCTTGAAAGAAGTCTGTTACGCTAACAGGTCCCAAAGAAAAGACCATCAATCCTCATATGTGGCAAAGGATGATATTGGAGGTACGCAGTTTGGGTCAGGTGCAGAAGACAGGAGGAGCCTTTACTACAGTTGCAGGAAAGGAAGGACATTGTAGTACTAGCTGATTACAATGATTCCAATGGGTTGTGGGCTTTGGGGATAGTCCCCAGTTACCTGGTGCCAAGCCCCTGGGATGATTGAAGGAAACAGAAGTCCTGGGGCCTGACATAAAGGCTCACTGGCTCAATCCTCGCCTTGCACATCCTGGGATCCCATATGGGCACCAGTTCTTGTCCTGGCTGCTCTACTTCCCTTCCAGCTCCCTGCTTGTGGTCTGGGAAAGCAGCAGAGGGTGGCCCAAAACCTTGGGACCCTGCACCCACATGGGACACCCGGAAGAAGCTCCTGGCTAAATAAGTCAGGGCTTTTTGTACTTTTATAAAATTTTATGATCATTATCATTTTATGATACAGTTCTATAGACCCTGGAATCTCCCTTACCTGTTCCCCAACTCCCTCTCCCCCACCCTCGAGTTCCCCTATAGTATTACAGTGACATTATTCTTCATAAACAGTCATAAGTCCATCATTGTGAGCATGGGCAATGGCAGAGAGTCCAGCATATTATTATCAAGATATATTCAGCCGTTTCATTGCGAGTCCATCTTTGATCTGGAAGTAGAGTGGCATATTGCATTGTATCCTGTCATCTGGATATGACAGTCTCCATTACACCATTACTATACATCCCCTTAAATGAAAAGCCACAAAACAAAACAACAGGAAGAAAAAAAAGAAATTAACAACACCATAAAGTTAAATAACATACTACTGAATGTTGCTGAAGAAATGAAAAAGGACATCAAGAACCTTCTTTTAAAAAAAAAAGATTTATTTTTATTATTTTTTTATTGGAAAGGCAGATATACAGAGAGGAGAGACAGAGAGGAAAATCTTCCCTCCGATGATTCACTCCCCAAGTGAGCACAACGGCCGATGCTATGCCGATCCAAAGCCAGGAGACTCTTCCAGGTCTCCCACGCGGGTGCAGGGTCCCAAAGCTTTGGGCCGGCCTCAACTGCTTTCCCAGGCCACAGGCAGGGAGCTGGATGGGAAGGGGGGCTGCCGGGATAGAACCGGCGCCCATATGGGATCCTGGGCGTGCAAGGCGAGGACCTTAACCAGTTGCGCCACCGCACCATGCCCAAGAACCTTCTTGAAGAAAATGATGCCACTGTATGATCTATGAGTCAGTGAAGAACTGAATGTGAGGGAAAAAAACTGTTTTGAAGAAATAAAACTACAACCAAAAACATCAAAATCCATGGTATGGTTTCTGCTGATCCTTTTTGGTGAGATGAGTCAAGAATCTCCAAGGAAAGACTGCACACCCTAATGTTTAAGAGTACAGAAGGCATCCAAAGGCACACATTTACCATTCAAACACAGGAGGAAGATGCAATTGTTCTCCTCCTATTGGTTACATACACTGTGTCTACAGATCAGGAATCAAAGATACAGCCCTTTAAATTTGAGTGAGATGGACAAATTCTCTTTCCCTCATCTCAACAAAGCTTTCATACTCCAAACAGGGATAATTTTACATTGACCCATGTCTGCTTTCATCACCAGGCAAAATTCTTTTTTGATACTTCTCTCTTGGGAAATCAGTGTGACTCAAAGACATAGTTCCCACGAGAAATTAGCAATGAGCTGGGTATTGGCCATCTCAGTACCATCAGAGCCTCTTTCCTGTGCAGCCAATTAGCTTTGCCTCCATTGTGTGGAAATTTATATACAGCTTTGTGTTTGGAAGTACTGTTGCAGAAATGAAGACTAAGCTAACTAAATCTCTTCTCCAGAAACAAATTTACATCCAATGATTGAACTGGATGTTCAAGTAAGAGATGAGCTTTTAAGTAAGTAAAATAAGCTTTGAAATTGCGAAAGTAGCCCCAACTTAGTTATTTCACTTTTGTTTTCCCTCTCATTTAGTTTTAATTCTGCCCTTCCATAACTATTTATGTCAGGACTTTCTCTTTCCTGAGAGAGAAATTTTTGCCGCTTTATTCCGTATCATCTCTCTCCTAGGTTCAAATTTCAGTCACTGAAGTATGTTTTCTCACATAAAGTTAAATCTGTACACACCTTTCTCCAATGTTTTCAATTTCTCTCCCTAGAGGGAAAATTTTTCAAGATTTGCATTTCTTACATTCATATAATCCAAATGACCATAAACTTCATCTTCTACTGTGCAAAGTAGACAGCTGGGTTCATCTATTTCCACTCTGTTGGAAGAACAGAATGTTGATTAAACCACAGGAGCATCATCTCGAGCCTTGACCTCCCTTACGTGGGTGTGGTTCTCTCTCTCTTTGAATGCCAACATTTCCTCCTCCTCTGAAGGTGCCAAGCAACCCCTAAGGTAAGGTAGCATGCTCATTAAGTAATACTCTCTTCACCCAGTGGATGGCATAAAGGTGGCAGTATGAGGTCTGAAAACAAACTATTCACAGACTGACCAAACTGAATAAACAAGAAATGGAATTGGTGAGTATAATGCACAGTAGGAGAATGAAAAAGAAAGAACCCTTAGAAGAGAAAGATAATTTTAAACAAAACAAGAACTCAAGGAATAAAAGAGCCTTTTAAATAGGACAGAGTGATCCTACCAAAATGAGCCTACAGTTATTTTTTTTTAATTACTATCTGAACTAAACAGATGTGAAGAATTATTGCAAAAGACCGATGAACTGAAACTCAGAGACAGGTTTCAATTTGAAATATAGCCAAGGACAGTGTCTGGTGGGCAACGGGTGGGGGTCTGCTGGAAGAAACCCTAAAACCTTCCCCTCCCTGAACCTTTATAAACCTTTATAAACATTTCTCACCAGCTTGTTTCCTGTGGTTCCTCAGCCAAAAAACACCATCACCTCACCATCAGTGACCTCAGGGCCTGCTGGCAGAACCTGAACCCCTAGAAGTAATTGAAACTATTTTTATATTTTGAACAAACAACCCATTTGTCTTTATACATACAGCATTTGAAATTCAAATACATCATGACTTATGTGTTAGTTTAGGGTGCATTGATTTAGTTACATCTAGCAAACAGTTTTCAAAGGGTTCCAAATGTTTTTCATGCATTTATGTCCTCATTTATAATTTTTAAAGATTTTTGTATTTTTATTTGAAAGGCAAACTTAACAGAGATATAGAAAGAGAAGGCCTTCCACCCACTGGTTCACTTCTCAAAGGGTCACAATGGCCATTGCTGAGCTGATCCAAAACTGGGCACTAGGAACTTCTTCCTGGTCTCCTGAAGGGTGCAGGATCCCAACCCAACTGTCTTCTGCTGCTTTTCCAGACCAGAAGCAGGTAGCTGAACTACAAGTTGAGCAGCTGTGACATGAACCAGCACCTTATGGGATGCCTGCTGCACCACCACACTGGCACCTCTCATTCACAATTTTTAATGTAATTTTGTTACTCCTGATGACATCTTAAAATGTTTGTTGAAATTCAGTTTCTATTCCATATACAATCTTAAAGTTTTCTCACAGCCAATATTCATTTATTTTTGTTGTGAATCTTTATCCTTTAATTTTGCCATAATTCTTCCATTTTATATATTTCTTTTTAACTTCTGTCACTGTCACATACATTCATGTATTTGAGCAAATGAATGTGTTTAAAATAGGTCAGTTCTAAATGTGGCTGTGTCAGTCCCACAAAAAACTTCTATAAACTTACTTCCCAATATCTTCTTGATGATCAACTGCTGATCAAATTGAAGAAATGTTAATTTGATAAGTTGTAAAGTGTCAACATTTAATAGATCATTTTCCATGCTTCTAAACTTATTCCCTTTTTTTTTTTCCCCCTCCTTCACTTCAGAGTCTTCCTTTGTTTCCAAGACAATGGACCACGTAAATGGCTCTACAGTAACTGAATTTGTCTTGCTGGGACTTGCACAATCCTTGGGACTGCAGCTTTTCCTTTTTCTCTTCTTATTATTATTCTTTCTGGCAGTTATCCTAGGAAACCTTTTCATTGTATTCACAGTTATCTTTGACCCTCACTTACACTCACCCATGTATATTCTGCTGGCCAACCTATCACTCATTGACTTGGGTCTTTCATCTACCACAGTTCCTAGGACAATCTCTGATATTTTCACAGATTATAAAGTCATTTCCTTCCATAACTGCATGATACAAATGTTCTTTATTCATGTCATGGGAGGAGTTGAGATGTTACTGCTCATTGTCATGGCATATGACAGATACACAGCAATTTGCAAGCCTCTTCACTATCTAATTATTATGAATCCCAAAATGTGTGTGACTTTGGTAGCAGCTGCTTGGATCATTGGAATAATTCATGCTGTGTCTCAGTTCCTTTTCATCATAAACCTATCCTTCTGTGGCCCTAATAATTTGGGGAGCTTTTATTGTGATTTCCCCAGAGTTATCAAACTTGCATGCATGGACACTGACAGACTAGAATTCGTCGTCACTGCCAACAGTGGCTTCATATCATTAGCAACCTTTATTCTCTTAATTGTATCATATATCTTTATTCTGCTCACTGTCAGACAACATTCTTCAAATGATTTGTCCAAAGCGTTTTTCACTTTGTCTGCTCACATCGCTGTAGTGGTTTTGTTCTTTACTCCATGTATGGTCCTCTACGTTTGGCCTTTCCCTACTAAGTCGTTGGATAAGTTTTTTGCCATTGTGGATTTTGTTATCACTCCTGTCTTAAATCCCACCATCTATACATTAAGGAACAAAGACATGAAATTGGCAATGAGAAGGCTTAGTCAACAAGTTTTTAATTCTATGGAGATGACCTAAGAGATTTCTTTGACACGAGTTCAGAATAAATATCTGGACCAACCAAATTCCCCTGACCACCAGGAATGCTTTAGAGTATGAAAACTTTATCACTACCTTAAAAAATACTGAGAAATCTAAAGAAAAAGGGAGCATTCAATCCAAGAATTTAATTTCAGGTGGAACTACAGCAGGTTTTCTTCATCATAAAAAAAGTATTATGTATTTCTTTCAGAATCGCACACCTAAATTGTATTAACCAATGAGTATATTTAATTTTCATGTGATTATTGTATCTTTATTGAAACACATGTATGATTTAACTTTATCAGTATCTTTAGCTTAAAATAGGCATCACTGAAAGTAATAGATATTTCTTACTGAAATTATGTGGATCCAATGGACAAAATACAGTTTTAGAAATCCACAGAAGTTAAAATAAAGAAATGGTTCTCATTTTAATCATACTTTTAGATTAGCAGAAAAGATTATAATACTTCATATTTTTTCAAACTAATTATTGGTGTACTGTGTATGATGTCATTTTATAAGTAGACTCTAATATTTTGCATTATGCAAAATATCTATGCTCTGGATTTTTTTTTATTTAATTTTGACAATCCTTACAAATTTAATTGGGGTAAAAAAGGGTCAAGGTCTAAAGGGGGATATAGAGGAAGAAGCCCCACCCAGTCTCCCGCCCACCCCAAGTCCCGGGTGTGGGGCGCGCTCCGAGATACTCGATCAAGTGGTTCCAATAGTTCACCATTCATGGGTCATTGCCAGTCTCGCCACCCCAATCATGATGTGGTCATTGAAGAGTTCATTGATTGACACAGTCCCTTCTAGGGTCTCCGTTTGCCCAGTCTCTGCTGCCAACAGATGGCTGAGGTTGTTGCTTGATTTGTCCTGTCTTTCCCTGGTTAGGACTCCGAGTCCGGTGTCTCGAATGGGAAGATCCTCGAAGAAATTTTGAGGTATTCCCAGTCCAGATTCCTGCTGTTTTAGTAGCATAGGGCCCGTCACAGTCCACTGCCCCGGTCAGCTGGCAGCTGCAGTTGCTGGGCTGGTTCTGTCTCCACCCGTGTCCTCTTGCAGTCCCGCCTGGTTCCACCCTGGACGCATTTGTCCCTCGCACGTACCAGTAGGAGTTGCAGCCCAGTCAGGGCGGCCCACAGTAGCCTCAACCAGGCCCACCTCCTACCCTGGCTTGCCGGTATATATGGCATACTAGCCCAGTCTGTCCCCAGTACCCTTCTGTTCATATTCTTGCCAACAGGTGTTGCCACCTATTTCCATCTAACTATCTCCTCCTACCGTCCCTAACGGATATTGTTGGGTGTCTGTCTAGCCACCCCAGCCCCTGTCCTAGTTCCCATGCCCTCTCGTGGGAGGTGATGACCCATGAGGGAGGAACCCACTATTTCCCTCCCAGGTCGCTCCCATTCCAGTTATGCCCTCTCCATTTGGCCCTGTGGTTCAACTCAACGTGTCTAACCCTTTGTACCAGCTTCCGCCAACTGGTGCTACAACTAAGCCCCAACAACCCTCACCAACTCTGATTGTAGCTTGCTCCAGTGGGAATAGTCAGCCCAGCCTGGTTTACACCCAATCTGGTCCCCATGAGGCGCTGTGTCTCTGCCTGGTCTAGTCTACCCCCCACCCAGCTCCCGCTCCTCAGTGTAATTTGCTGTTCAGCTAGGGAACCTCCCCTTTTTCTCCTGTCAGCTCTGCCGCCTCCTTTCCTGGTTCTCACATGTGTTGGTTGGGTGCTGCGGCTGCATCCGGCTCAGGCTACCTCACCTTGGCATTCCAGCTTGTGTGTTGCTTTTGTTACGACTGGACCTGGTTCGACCCACACTCTGTTCTGGCAGTCAGATTTACCAGTGGATGACATGAACAGATTCAGCCTGGTCTGCCCCCGACCCATGCCAAATGCATGCCAGTGGGACTCTTTCTATGACCTCTTGGCTGTTGCCTTGCATGTTCCTTGCGCTGACCTGCAGGGTCTGTGTCCTGCCAGAGGGGTTGCCTGAGCTCCTCCATCAGAACCCCTCCATGTGCCAGGTTTCGCGCATATCAGTGGGTCCATGTGCCAGTTCGCCTCTTATCCTAGTAGGAACAGTGGTCTTTCCTAACTGGCCATCATCCCGTTCTGGTTCTTGCTGTAGAGTGTTTCAGTGCAGCCACGGTCATCCATGCCCCCATATAGCTTGTACATGGCTAAGTTGAGGTTGGGACCTAGCCTAGTCCATCCCACATCCACCATGGTACTCCAGATATGCTCTGGATTTTTTTAAGATTTTTTTTATTTTTACTGGAAAGGCAGATTTACAGAGAGAAGGAAAGAAAGATCTTCCACTCTCTGATTTACTCCCCAAGTGGCTGCAATGGCCGGAGCTGAGCTGATTCAAAGCCAGGAACTGGAAGTTCCATCCAAGTCTCCCACGCAGTTGCAGGGTCTCAAGGCTCTGGGCCATCCTTGTGTACTCTCCCAGGCCACAGGTAGGAAGCTGCATAGGAAATGGAGCAGCCAGGACATGAGGCAGCATTCACAAGGGGTCCCAGCCCTTGAAAGTGGAGGATTAGTTGAGCTGTCACACTGGGACCCTATTCTCTGCTTTATTTTAACTGTACTTATTTGAGAGACAAAGAGAAAAAGCTTGCATCTGTTATTTCCCTCTTCAAATACCCACAACAGCCTGGGCTAAGCAAGACTGAAGCCAGAAAGCAGAGATTTTACCCATGGCTTTCACGTGGGTAGAAAGGCCCAACCACCCAAAATGTCACTGTTATTTCTCAGGGTTTGAATCAGCAGGAAGCTGGAGCCAACAGCTTGATCCAGGACTCCAATCCCAGCACTCTGATCCAGGACTCAGACATCCTAATCAGCCCATGGGCACCGTCACCACATGGTATCCGAGTCTTGCCTGCTGGGAGGCCAGAAAGAGAGATTTCTCCCCCACACCCACGAGTACACCATGAGGAAATCCTGGGATTGGATTAAAGCCTATAGCCACGCCCTGCAACCACCACCATGTGGCAGCAGGAAACTAGACCATGGGAGTTCAAGCTTGGCGGCTCCAGTGACAGCAGCCCTCCACAGTGGTGGCAACCCGCTTGCAGAGAGTACTCAGGTCAGGTCAGACCCAATGCCCAGAACTCAGCCCATGGGCACTATCGCCACACAGTGAAAGAGTCCTAGGCTTTGGACATCCAGCGAGCCTATTTAGCACCAGGCTCTGCCTGCTGGCCACCCAGCGGCAAGCTCTGGGGTTTTTAAGTTACGTAATTGCTGCCTAGGTACATCCAGGGATAAGGCTAGTGTGAGTGTAGGTGAGGGATAAATTCTGTGTGATTCTTAGTGATGGAGTCACCAAACTTGCTTGCAAGCATGGGGACTGAAATCCGAGGGTTTGGAGGCAAGATTCCATAAGTTCTATTTGGGCCAGACTGATTCATCAAGCCACATGGGAATCCTGAGATGGGCTGCTAACATAGAGCATCACTGACTGCCACATACCATTCCACATGAAAGCTACCAATGGGGGCCTGTCTGGAAGGGTCAGGACACTAACCAACATGCAAGAGAAGCATGTGTGACCATGGAACCTGCCATCACTTACTGGTAAAGGAACCGACAAAAGTCTGGGAAGGTCAGGGCAACAGCACCCAAATGTGCATCCTAAAACAGGATGTGGGGTGGGCCGAGCTGCAAACGGAAGGGGGCAAACTGGGCAGGGCTAAGCTGGAATAGGGGATGGGTCAGATCAATCAGGCCAAGCTACAGCACCCATTGGCAAATGTCGAGGTGAGGTGGGCCATGCCAAATTAGGCCACAGCACCCAACCAGCACACATAATAAACAGGAGGGATGGGAGTAATTCTAGTAGGGGGAATGTGGAGTGCTTCCCTGCTGAACAGCCACTCCCACTGGAGAGTATGAGCTGGGATGGAGGCAGACCAGACCAGGCAGGGCTACAATACCTGTGGGCTTCATGTGAGCTAGATCTGGGAAAAGCCAGGCTGGGCTGACTGCTGCCACTGGTGCAAGCATAAATAAAAGTGGTTTAGGGTTGGCTGGGGTTGGCTGATGCTTTGCCACAGCATCAGCTGGCAGAGGCTGGCACTGAGGGCTAATTCTGTCAAGTTAAACCACAAAACCACCTGTAGAGTGCATAATCTGGCTGTGGGAGTGGCCTAGGAGGGAAATAGTGGGCACCTCCCTCATGGGTTACCAATCCCACTGGAGAGCATGAAAACCAGGATTGGGGCCAGGGTGGCTAGACAGAACAGCACCTGCCAGTATGTGTGTGGGCTGGATAACAGGGCTGGTTGGGTTGAATTAGGCTTCAATGCCCATTGACATGTATGTGAGCTAAACCAGGTGCCGGGCAGACTAAACAAGTCTGCAATACATACTGACATGCATGGGAACCAAGGTAGGGAGCAGGCCTGTTCGGGGTGATGGAGAGTCACCCCAACTAGGCTGCAGCTCCCACTGGTTTGTGTGAGGGCTGAGTATGAAGTAGGCAGGATCGGGCTGGACTGCAGCACCCATTGGTTCTCATGGAAGACAGGACTGGAAACAGAACTGACCCAGCAACTGCAACTACCGGCATACACATAAGCTGACTGGGGCGACGGATTGTGATGGACCCTGTACTGGCAAGCACACAAGAATCAGGACTGAGACCACCTCAGACGAAGTTTCTCTGGGGATCCCTCCAACTGAACTGCTGATCTCAGAACCCCAACGATGAAGAGATTATGTCAACCAGTGGATTCTGAATAGATTTCATCATGCTTGGAGCGGCGAGATTGGCAGCAATTCAGAACTGTTGAACTATCAAAGCTGCTTGAGCAGGACCCTCAGAGCATGGGGTGAGTGGGAGGATGGGTGGGTCTTTTTCCTTTATCTTTTCCCTTACCTCGGATACAGAAAAAAAAAATATTAATGTGGAAACGATGGTCTTACCCACTTTCCTGTAGCCCTTGACCCTTCATGTCCTAATCAACTATGTAAAGATTACCAAAATAAAAGAACTTTTTTAAAAAAAGTATTACTACTTACTGTCTTATAAACTCATGTGGATGCCAACTTTTTTTTTAGATTTATTTACTTTTACTTGGAAGACAGATTTATAGAGAGGAGAAATAAGTGAGAGATCTTCCATTCGCTGGTTCACCCCCCAAATGGTCTCAAAGGCCAAAGCTGAGCCAATCCAAAGCCAGAAGTAGAGAATTTCCTCTGGTCTTCCACACATTTGCAATGTCCTAAACAATTGGGGCAGCCTCTGCAACTTTTTCAGACCATAAGCAAGGAGTTGAATCAAAAGTGGAGCATCTGGGACAGGACATAGAATTAGCCAACTGAGTCATCATCCCAGGCCACCCCACCCCTCAATCCAGGTATTAATTTTGTCTTATTTTACTGTGTTTCTTTCAAGTCATGCCTAGAATCAGTCACATAATAAAAGCAGCAAATGGATCAAGACATAGTGGCAACGCCCCTTCACTCAGGAAGAGTCTGTGTGTTTTCTCTAGTGGCCAAGGGAAGCCTCACAAAACTCTAAGAACGAGTCTCAGTCCTCAAAGCACACTCTGCCTATTCCCAGATCACTGCACTTGTGACTGGTCACTTTCATAAAGGGCTCTTAATCAGGTGGCTTACTGAGGGCACTCATGTCAATAATATACTCCCAGATACATCATGCTGTAAGAGAAACAAACAGAAGGAAGTTTGTGCTTCTCTTTCTCTAAGACTGATGTGTGTACCTTCGAGTTATGAAAGAGGTAGGTGGAATACTTCAGTTGAAATACACTAGTAGAACTAGTAAGATTGTGGTATTTTATTGGTAATAATATGCTTTTTTTCATAGGAATCTGTTTTCATAAATCCAATTATATGCTTATCTCAGGAAAATAAAAAGAGTCTATAAGATTTTCTTAAAGACTTAAAATTATTAGTATGATTAATATTAAAAGTAATGGCCCTTTATTAGTGTTTTGCCAGCTATAGTTGTCAGATCCTTCTTCTGATTCCACTAGGAGAACCTATTCTTTCTTCTGCTTAGTGGTGCTTTTGCCTCATCTTTAACCATCTCCAATTTTCCTAGTCACTTTTTTACCTTATTCCTATAATAACACTGAAACCTAATTTGGGATATTTATCCCACGTAAAGATATGAATCACACTGTTAGCGCTGTGGATATTTTGATACCAGCTTTCTGCTCATGCAAACCCAGAAGACAGTGACTGTAGTGAACTGAGTCCCTGCCACCCATGAGCAAGAACTGGATGGAGCTCCAGGCTCTGGCCTCAGCCTGGCCTACGCCTGCCGTTGCAGCCATGTGGGAGTGAACCAGCACCCAGAACACTTCTTTTGCTCTCCTTCTTCCCACTAAGTAAATTAAGATTTATCATCTGTATTGTTAATGATAAGAATAACTATATTTACTACCAGGCTAAGCTGAAGAAAACCAAAATCAATTTTCCTGGTTTATTGCCCTGTTATATTTTCCTTTATTCTTAAAAAGAAATTCAGAATCCCTAAATTTTTGTGGGACACTGAAAACAGTAATTTGGTGCTTCAGTGGGTAGGACTAAGGAATGAGATTCAGGGTAATGAAGAGGAAAACGTAACTTTTTAAGAGCAATGAAATAACTATGATTAAACAAATGGCAAAAATGTAAGTATTGTTGTTTTAAAAAAAATAACAACTTGGCAAGTATACTCTCTGAACTCTAATGTCTTCTTCAGAAAGGGGAAAAAAAAACACTTCTCCTACATTTTGCTTGTTGCATTAACTCTTAACACCACATCTGATCAGAATTCTCATGGTTGGGAACACTTTCATTGGTTACTTCACATCACTGGTGAAATTCTTAGGGCAGCATTTATTTTCTTTCCTTGATATGCAATTTATGACTGACTCAACGTGTGCCCATTGTTGTAGGTTGGGTGGGCAGCGAGCCCCTCACAGACAGTGGCAGTAAAAGGAACAGTAGCTCAACGTATCCAGATAGCCATTAGATTTTCCTCATTCAATTTTTATTCCTGATTCTAGAATAAATGCGTCCTATGTTGATAAAGTTTTTGTAACTGTTTTAAGTTAAAGTTATCAAAATGATCTTAATTATTTAGAACAAAAACTATGGAATGTATTTTTTCCTCTCCCACATTCTACTGACAAATTTTCTATCATTACTCCCTTAATAAAAGCTTTTAAATATTGACCATTTTCTATGTGGTACCAAATTCATATATGTGTCATCAAATTGATAGGAATCATATACCACTATAGTGAAGACAAAATCAAGATTTATGTGCAAAAAAAAATGTATGTGCCTGGTCAATAATACCTATTCAAAGCATTTCTTTGAAGCAGTGCTATTAACAACCATCTCTTGCTGACATGGTCTTAAGACTCACGGCAAAGTGACTTATCCAGGGTCGGCCAATTACAGAATCAGTGCACACGTTAAACCCTGACACCTTAGTATGCGTGCATCTCCACCTGTGAACTCTCATGGATGTTCTCCCATTTCTTTCCTAGCCACACAGCCACACAGCATGCAGTTATTACTCATTGTTGAACTTAAAACAATCACTCGGATTGTCTTCCAAGTGTCCCATCTTAGAATGTGAGTTGAGGAGAGAATTAGCTTATTAAATAAGTTCTCATATTTTTCAGTAGCTCTTAAATGTCTTTGTAACGAACACAAGTCCCTTTACAAGCATTCCAGAACAGCTTTCAACCCTTATGCCCTATTAAATATTCACTGTTTTACCTCACAGGACTATTATTATATTTTTCTCTCATTTTCTTACTCTGCCATTGCATTCTCTATGATCTTATTCCCTCCTAACTTTAAATCTTACACTTCTGAAATTTTATCTCTCTTTTATTCTCTTGTTTACCTTTCATTATGTTTTTGTATATGTCTTTATTTCTCCTAAGAATCTTAATATCACCAAATCACATAAAAAGCACTACAGATTATAAACTTTTGAAATTCTAGGAAAAAGGATATAAATATGCAATTGTGGTATACATCTAATCTAAGGAAGGGATAGCATAAACAATAAATGTCTTGTTATATTTTCTTGATAGAGAGATCAAGAAGACTTTGCTAGCTCAACTATAAAGATATAATCAGGGAAGTGGTATGGAATAAAAATATGAATATAGGCTGTCAAATTTAAAAACCTTTATGCAGTGAACTACAGAAACATTTTTATCTTCAGAAAATTCATTTATTTTACAACTTTCAAACTGAAGAATAAATACAAGCTACTAAGAGATTTGAGTGTCAAAATTACAAGATTACAGCCTGAGTCTTCTGCTTTCAGATTTTCCATCTCCCGTGCAACCAGCTTTTCTCTTATCCATAGTTGGCCTTTAAGTTTTTCACCCTAAATATAGAAAGGGTACAACGTTTTAAGATAGGAAACCAATATAAAGTCACAATGGTTTCTAGAGTTTACATACCTGCTAGTGCACACAAGAATCTGGCCTGGGAACACCTCAGATGAAGTTTCTTTGGGGATCTCCCCAATCGAGCTTCCGAACTCAGAACCCTAACCATGAAAGGACAGAAGACGGAACAAGTCAATCAACCACCTCAGCTATAGGTTGGCAGAAAAATACCTGGAATGGAGACACTATTATGGACAATATCAATCAATGGATTCTTCAACGACCTCATCGTGTTTGGAGAGGCGAGATCGGCAGTGATTCATAACTGGTGACTATCTCAGAGCATGCCCCACATACAGGACATGGGGTTGGTGGGAAACTGGGTGAGACTTCTCCCTTAATATCCCCATTTACCTCAGATACATGAAGGAAACAATATGGAAATAATAATGTTACCCACTTTCCTGTAAAAAAAAAAAAAGAGCTCAAATAAACAGCTTCGAAGCCAATGATCTTTGCTATCTTCAAACTCTGTCTCTTCCAAACCTGCCACAACTCAGTGGTAACTTACTCTCAGTTCAAAGATGAATAGAAGGTGGCAGCTAGAGAGAAAAGAGGGCCACAGAAATTTTCTGTTCATGCTGAGAGAGCTGCAGTGAAAGAACATGAGCCACAAGAAGATGATCTATGAACTGTGTGACAGCCACCAGAAAGGAAAGCCCCCCTGTTTTCAACACTTCTGAATTTCTTATGCCCTGAGACTCTATGACACAAATTCACTTTAATGCACATTGGTCTCAAAACTAAAATTAACTGAATCGGGGGTGCTGCTTTCCCAGTCCTGGGTAGTTGGCAAGTTTCATCACCTGGAAGTGTGATGCTCCTACCGGGGAGATTTCAATGGAGTTAGGACAGTTAACAAGGTAGGTGGCCTGGGCCGTAGAAACCCATTCTACAAGTGAGCAGACTCATTCCAGCAGATTCTAACATCCTTCTCATTCTCGTCCCTTAGGTAACCGTGGAGTATATTTCCTGGAACAAATCAGTAGCTGAGACAAATCACTCGATGGTGACTGAGTTCATTTTTCTGGGACTCTCTGATTCTCTGGAACTACAGATTTTGCTGTTTGGGTTCTTCTTTGTGTTCTACGCAGGCATTGTAGTTGGAAATGTCCTGATCATTGTAACTGTGGCTTTTGATTCCCACCTTCACTCCCCCATGTACTTCCTTTTGGCCAACCTGTCGCTGATTGATCTGTCTCTGTCCTCAGTCACAGCCCCCAAGATGATCACTGACTTTTTCAGTAACTCAAAGGTCATCTCTTTAGAAGGCTGCTTCGCTCAGGTGTTTCTCCTTCACTTGTTCGGTGGAAGTGAGTTGGTGATCCTCATAGCCATGGCTTTTGACAGATATGTAGCAATTTGTAAACCCCTACATTACACTACCATTATGTGTAGCAAGGTGTGTGTTGGCATGGTGGCTGCTGCTTGGGGCACTGGCTTCCTCCACTCAGTGAGCCAGTTGGCCTTTGCAGTGAACTTACCCTTCTGTGGTCCCAATGAGATTGACAGTTTTTACTGTGACCTTCCTAGGGTAGTCAAACTCGCCTGTGCTGACACCTACAGGTTGGATATCATGATCATTGCCAACAGTGGTGTGCTCACAGTCTGCTCTTTCATTCTCCTAATCATCTCCTACACGATTATCCTAATGACCATCCAGCGTCATCCTTCATTAAGGTCATCGAAGGCCCTCTCCACTTTGACCGCTCACATCTCTGTTGTCCTCTTGTTCTATGGACCTTGTATCTTCATTTATGCCTGGCCATTCCCAATCAAGGCCTTAGATAAATTTCTTGCTGTGTTTTATTCTGTGGTCACTCCTCTCTTAAATCCGATTATATACACGCTGAGGAACAAGGACATGAAGACTGCAATGAGACACCTGAGGAAGTGGAATGTGAACTCTAGGGTGAAGTCTTATTAATTTAAATAACCATGAAATTAATCTGAGAAGATGGCAGAGTATATGAAAGCATTGACAAATTAAAACTTGAGAAAATTGTAACTACAATTCCTTTGTCACTAAGCAATAACCAAATAACTTTCGCATACTTGCCTGATTTTATCCATCAGCCACTTTATATGTTGTATTTTTGGATACAAATGCAAAGTTAATATTATTATTTTAAAACATTTTCCCCATTTTAAAAGCAATGGAAAATAAAACTGTGTTACATTTTTGCACACTTTGGTTTCAAGGTGATCTTGAGTTTAACAGAAACTAACTTGGCTTATAAAAATTAATTTTATTTGGTTAGCTTCCCCTAAAAATACTAGGAAACAAATTACCACAGGCTTGACTCACAGATTATGAATATTTGCATCAGTGCATCAATTTTTAAGAGGTTTAAAAAAATCTTTCTAGTGTAACAGTTTATGATTCATTTCCTAGCACTGTAGCAATTCATGTAAGAGTGTATAGAAGTGATAGGGAGATGAATTTTGCCTTGAAAGCATTTTATATCCAATGATATATGACAACTATTCATTAACAGTAAAAATAGTTTAGAAGGCACCCAACTCTCAACACGTTCATTGGATATAGCTATGTCATATTCCAGAGATAGCTTTTAAAAATAAGATTTTAAAGTCAAAAATACATGCTGGTTACACAATATCATGTCAACTAATTCCATTACATTATAAATTGTTACTAATGTAATGTCGGGGCTTTCAATTGATTGGGATGATTCTCTTTCAGCTGTACCTTCAGACCAGAGACTGTCTCCCCATGAAACTGTTGAACTTATCTGAACAATAAGATGCTGGACTCTATGCTTTGTAGATGCTTGCAAGGAAAAAAAAATCTCAACTGAATTTGATCTGTGGTAATGAAACCAGATGGAAGAATCCACCATGGGGCGGGGGGGGGGGGAATCAGGTTTTGGGGAGGGGAGGGGGGAATCCCAGTGCCTGTAAAACTGTGTCACATGATGCAATGTAATAAAAAAAAATAGCTCAGTTAAATTCTGTTTAGCCCTTAATAATCATGGCTTTTGATCTTTTTTAACCTCTATCTACATCTCCCACATAGATGGCAGGGAACATCACTTGAGTCATCATCCATGGACTCCCAAGGCATGAAGTAGCTGCGCACTGAACTGGAAGCACAGTGGCCAAGACTCAAACCACACACTCTGACTTGTGAGGCAGGCAGCTGAAGCAGTGCCTTAACCATTGTGCAAGTGCCCATCCATGAACACACCAGATGCATTTGTAAGATTTTGCAAAGATTTATTTTATTCATTAGAAGAGAGAGAGAAATCTTACATACAATGGTTCACTCCCCAAATGGCCAGGTGACCAAGGCTGGGTCAGACCAAAGCCAGGAGCCAAAAGCTTCTCTCAAGTCTTGCATGTGAACACAGACCTAAGCATCTGAACCACCTTTATTGCTTTCCCAGGAGTGTTAGCAGGAAGCTGGATAGGAAGTGGAGCAGGTGAGATTCAAACTGGTACCCACATGGGAACAGGTGTCACAGGCAGTGACTTTACCCACTATAACCACAACACTGGCTGCTAACTTTATACCTCTTGGTGTTCACATGCCTAAAAAGTAAGTACATTTGGTTATTATTAGAGATAATAAGACCGACTATATAAATCAAATAAAATGGCTTATGGCATTTTAAATGCTCAATAAATATGATTTTATTATATATGTAGTCTGAACATCAGCAAAGCCAAAAACACTTAAGCTTTATTTTTCCGAATATGCTGGTTGCAAATGACACATTCTCACTGCATATTTATTTGGGCTATTGTAGTTAGAAATTAGCCCGTATGTGTAGGGACATGTGTGGATATTTCCTTTGTGTTCATATGTTTACACTCTACCCCCCTGGAAAGGCATGCTGAAAATTCACAATAAAATTAGTGTGGAGTACTAGTTACAAAAACACTTGGCATATGACTCTAATAACTTCTTCAGTAAAAACCACTCAACAAGGTTAAAATCACAAAACACCCAGAATATCCAAAACAAGTAGAGGGCCTGGAGCAATGGCCCAGTGGCTAAACCCTCTCTTGCATGTGCCAGGATCCCACATGAGTGCTGGTTCATGTCCTGGCTACTCTACTTCTTGTACAACTCCCTGCTTGTGACCTGGGAAAGCAGTGAAAGACAGCCCACAGTGTGACATCCTGCACTCAAGTGAGAAACCTGGTTCCTGGCTTCAGATTGGCTCAGCTCTGGCCATTGTGGACACTTGGTGAGTGAATCAGCAGATGGAAGATCTTTCTCTCTGTCTCTTCTCTCTATAAATCTACCTTTGCAATATAAATAAATAAGTCTTCAAAAAAAAAAAGCAAGTTGAAAGCATCAGCATGGCTTTCTGTCATAATAAAAATCTGTAGTAATTAAAACAACATAATACTGGAATAAAAACCAACACATCAGTTAATGAAACAGAATAGAGAGCTAAAAAATTAATCCAACTTGTTTTTTTTAAGATTTTATTTATTTTTACTACAAAGTTAAATATACAGAAAGGACAAGAGACAGAGAGAAAGATCTTGCGTCCAATGATTCGCTCCCCAAGTGAGCGCAACAGCCGGTGCTGTGCTGATCTGGAGCTAGGAGCCAGGAACCAGCAACTTCCTCCAGGTCTCCCACGTGGGTGTAGGATCCCAAGGCTTTGAGCCATCCTCCACTGCTTTCCCAGGCCACAGGCAGGGAGCTGGATGGGAAGTGGAGCTGCCAGGATTAGTACCAGCACCCATATAGGATCCGAGCACATTCAATGCAAGGACTTTAGCCGCTAGGCCATGGCACCGGGCCCACCAACTGATTTTTGACAAAAGTTCTCAGACCATACAGTGTAGTAGATAATCTCTTCAACAATAGACACTAACAAAATTGGAGAGAGAGATAATTGATAGGTGGGTAGGACGATAGATACATATATACATACATACATATTCACATAACACATATAGAGAGAAGAGTGAAATTAGATCCATACCTCCCAGCATGTACAGAAATCAATTCAAGTGACTCAAAGACCTAAATGTAAAACCTGACACTATAAAATTGCTGGAAGAAAAGGTATGGAAATCCTTCGCTACAACGTCTTGGACAAGACCCCCAAAACCCAGGCAACAGAAGTAAAACTAAACAAATGATTGTATCAAGCCCAAAAGTCCATGCCAGCAAAGGAGACAATAAAGAGACACACAAGAAAATGGAAACATTATTCACAAGCTATCTATATGACAAAGCATTGGTACACAGACTGAAACAGTAACTTAAATCAACAACAAAAAAGTACTAATCCAGTTTAAAAACAGGCAAACATCCTCAACAGACAGTTCTCAAAAGGAGAAACTCAAATGGCCCAACAAATACATGAAAAAAGACTCAACATCACTAATCATCAGGGAAACACAAGCCAAAACCACAGTGAGCTGTCACCTCCACTCTGTCAGAATGGCAAGTTCCAAAAGAAAGAAAGGAACAAATGTGGGCAAGGATTTGGAGAAAGAGGAACACTTATACACTGTAGGTGGGCATATAGTAACTGTAGCCATTGTGGGGAAGATGTGAGATTTCTTGAAAGCCTAAAAATAGCCTTGCCTTATGATCTAAGAATCCCACTGCTAGATATGTACACAAAACACATGAGCACATTGATATATCAGAGATAGCTACACGACCATGCTTACAGCAGCATCGTTCACAATAGCCAAAATTTCAAATCAATCAAGGTGTTCATCATCAGATAAGTAGATAAATAAAACGCGGTTTACATACACATTATAATATTACTCAGCAATAACAAAGAAAAAAACGAATTTGCAGCAAAATGGATGCAACTGGAAGACATGTCGAGTGAAAAAGTTGAACACAAATACCACATGCTCTCCTTTACGTGTGGGAGAAATGGGGTAGGAAACAGATCTGTGAAACAAGACCACTGCCTTACACTCTGTAAGAAAACCAACTCCCAATGGGACTCGGATATTAACTTTCATATTACTGGGGAAAACACTGTGTAATATTGGTCTAAGAAGGAACTTACTGAAAAAGAACCACAAATAATAAAGCAAAAGAGACAAATGGGATTACATCAAACTCAGAATCATCTGTAGAGCAAAGGAATTTCTCAGCAAATTAAAGAGGCAACCAGCAGAATGTGAGAAAATGTTTGCAAACCCTCTGTTTGATAAAGGATTAATACTCAGCACTTATAACAACAAAACAAACAAACAAACAAAAAACAGACTGAGGATAATAGAGACTATAATATCCAGATGTGAAGATATAATGTAGTATGCATCTCTACTTCCAAATCAAAGATGGACTCCCAATGAAACCACTGGATTTCATAGATAGATAGAGTGCTGGACTGTCTGACATTGTCTGTACCAGCAATGTTAGGACACAATCAACAGTCTGATGGACTTATGACTGCTTATGAAGGACTATACTATTGTAGAAACATATGGGGAAAATCAATCAGGGGTGGAAATTTGGGAAGGGGTAGGGAAATTCCATACCCTATGGAATTGTACCATAATATTCAAAATTTTAAAAAACAATAATAATAAACAATTTGAAAAAGTAGGCTAAGGATATGAATAGGTATTTTCAAAAGATAAAATAGAAAGAGCTGTTGGACACAAGAAAAATTGCTCAAGATAATCAGCCATAGAGAAATGCAAATAAACTCCACAATGAGGTTTCATTTCACCACAATTAGAATGACTTACAGTAAAATAACACAATAGCAAACGATGTAAAGTGACGAAAATGTATCACAATACACTGTAGGTAGACATGTAAACCAGTGGAACCATTATGGAAGACAGTATGGAAAATCTTCAAAAATTTAAAAATAAAGCTACTACATGAACCAGTCATTCCATTCCTAGAAATTTACTCAGAGGAAATAAAGTTAGCATATGAAAGAGTTATCTGCACCCCCATGTGTTTTTTTAATTTTATTTTATTTTTAATGTTGTTCACATAGTTGACAAGGATGCATGCCCAGGAGGACCACTGATTAGGGAAGGGAGGGCCAAGGACTGGAGGAAGATGATGGGACAAATGCTTCCAGTCTTCCTTTTTCTCCTGTAATGAAGGAGGGGACAAGAGCAAGAGAGTAGGGCAGTACTAGCTGCCAAGCTGCATTAGCACCTGAGGATGGGAGATGTCCACTTGATGCCAACCTTGAAACATTGATGTGGAGAATAAACTTCTGCAGGTATTGCTTGAATGGTTTTGATAGTTTTGAAACATTGTTGGTTTCATTGCTTCAAGGTTGAGAAAATCCTTGCAAGGCCAATTGGCTGACAAAGCCCACACTAGTGCAATCACTCATCCTGATCCTTGCTGCCAAAGCTTGACCAGGAGAGTTGTCCCTCTGTTCCAATCTCCATCCTTGAACATACCACTTGACGTCCTCTGCAAGCCTAAAAGAAATAGCTGTCATGTGCATTTAGACATACCATCCACTGCACATGCATCAGCAATTTATGAGACCCAGTCCTAACACATGCAGTCCAAGGTCAGACCGCCGATTCTGTGATTTTTTCCATGTAGCCAGTTTTGACTTCAGTAATCCAGTTGGGGGATCCACCAAGCAGCCTCGCCTCAGACCTGACTCTTCTGTGTGCCAGTCAGTGAGGGTCCTGTCAATCCACCTACTGCATCAGAATACACACACACAGGTGATTGCAGTTGCCTAGCCAATTCTGTCCCCAGCCCCATGTCCTATGCAAACCAAAAGGCTGCACCTACATGTTTATAACAGCTCAGTTCATAATAGCAAAAATCTGGATTCAACCAAATTGTCCATAACTGATGACAACTAAATAAAGAAAATATGGTGTATATATACATGCAAATACTGCTCAGCAATAGAAGAGTGAAATCCTGCCTCTCACAACATGCATGAATATTCAATCAGATATGCATGGATTAGAATGATTTGGAATGTCAATGGAACAAATAATCTAGAAATTGGCCTAGATTATTAAAAAAATGCAGATAGTAGAAAAGATGGATTAATGAATCTGTCTAGATTAAAAGACTGTGAAGCTTAGAAATCCAGATGAAGAGATGTATGAGCTAATGCAATAATTTACATTGTCTCCCTTTCCAAATTAAAGAAAACCAACCTTCTTGTAAGTATCTTTGAGGCAAACAGGAAATTTGAAAGAATGTATGTTCATATATACTGAATGCAGAAAGTCATAAATGTTGAAAAGTAGGTAGATAATGATGATAGATGATACATACAAACATGGGCATAGATACAGATTTATATATAAGTATATATAGATTGAAGATATCAGAGAAGGAATTGAATAACAACAACAAAAGAAAAATCACCCATGAAATGAACCCAATATATTGCAGATCATATTCCTGCATGGGATTTATATCAATTGTTGATATAGTGCATAGTCAAAAAAATTAGTCATAGAGAAACTGTTCAAAGAAAGAAATAGCAGAGCTTCTGGCAACTTCAGTGATGAGGGAATCTAAACTCAAAGATTCAGATTGTAGAGGCAGCAAGAATATGAGAAAGAAAACATTTTAGTCTAATATTTGAGTCTATTAGGTCTTCTGACGTGTAAAATGATGCATCTGTCTGTTTACTTAAAATCTCTTAAATTTGTCCCAGCAATATTATGTAATTTTCAATGCACAATTTTAGTGAGGAAGTCATAATATCCTAGTTCACAGATTGCATGTTTCTATATTTAGGGGGAAACAAAAGATCCCACCAAAAGACTATTAAAACTCATAGTGACTTTTTTGGCCTTTTTTTCCACTTTATTACTTTCATATTCCCACCACAACAATGGTTCTTTTAGTGTAAATTAATAGCCATTAATGTTTCCTAACCATGCGTCCTCAAAGGAATGGGTGTGTCAAAAACCAAGGGACAGGTGGGGTGAAGGATCAATGAATCATGTTGACAAGGCTCTTGAAATTGCTGGTGGATTAAAGCTTCTCTCAACAGGCCTTCAGAAGGATCTGGAAACTACAGAGCTTGGGCACAAAGTGGCTGACATGTAAATTAGGCTGGTACTTGAGACACACCAAAAAGAGCATATAAGGGAAACCATAGCCAAAACAAGCATTATCCTGTGAAGATGTTTCAATGACTTGAGTGTGTGTACACATCCATGCACGAGGGCAGTAGAGCTTCCTCATTGCCTCACTGTGGGTATCCATTAGGCCAATAGGAAGCATGGGCTTAATCTCACAAGTGTACATGGGGACAGTACCAACACCTGGATGATGCCATGGTTGGTGAGGATAGGGCAGGCAAGGACTGATCCTGAGAGCATCTCAGCTGAATGTTCAATCACGTCACTCTGGTTGGGGGTTTGTCAGGTCGCAGATCCACAATCAATTCTAGAGCTTGTTGATAGTGAAGCACCTGCTCATTGAACCCAGCAAGATTAAATTTGTCCTGGGTGTTGCAAGATGCAAAATCAACACACACCAAAAAAAAAAAAAAGAATTCTTCCATAACAAAATTACAAAACATTAAAGAAATTGAAAACACCAAAAATATCTCAAGATTTCTTATTCATGACTTAGGAAAAATAAATGTTATCACTTGGCTGGGAGCCTACCTGGCAAAGCTAGATCACAGTACCCACCAGTGAGAGTTGAAACAGGGGATAGGTGATGTTAGGCTGGGCCATGACAAGAGGTAGACAAAGTCAACCTGAGCCAAAGACCCACTGGTGTGGGCAAGATCTGTCATTGGGCAGGGTGGGGGAAGCTTCCTTGACAGAGGAAATTGACAGAGGAGGTGGGGTTAGGGTTAGGGTTAGGGTCAGGGTTAGGGTTATGGTTAGGGTTAGGGTCAGTAAGTACAAGAACCAAGGCAAGGAGCAGCCCAGACCAGGCCAGGTTACAAACCCACTTAACATACTTGTGGGTCAGGTCTAGGGGCAGATCAGGCTGGGCCAATTCATAACATCCACTGGCAGATCTGAGAGCCAGGACAGGATGCAGGAGGGGCTGGTTCAGGCTGTAACACCACCCAGTTAGGTGCACTAGGGCCAATGGGAGCTGAAACTGGGGTCACGCTGGACTGAGACATATATGCCATACACTGGTGAATGCCAAGATGAGGCAAGCCATATCAGTCCTGGGGATGGGTGCTGGATCCATGAGCCCTATGGCTGGAGGGTCCAGCAGTACCCATGCCACCTGACCTGGGTCCTTGAGCCCACCTGCGTAGTAGGTGTCATGTTCGTAAGCTCCTAGGGCCAGGGGTCTTATGGGACCTGGGTCCTTGGAGCAGCTTTCATGTTGGGTGCCAGATTTGTGAGCCCTAGGGCAGAGGTCCAGCTGGACCCAAATTGTCTGGCCTGGATCCTTCGACCCACCTGTGCAGTGGGTGCCAGGTCTATGAGGCCACAGGGGGCATTGGGTATGGCAGGGCCCAGGTCACCTGGCCCAGGGCCTTAACCCAGGATCAGTGAAATTGACAGCATTTCAAAACTATCATATCCACCTGGGCAGAACCATAAAAGTGTACACCACATCAGAATCCTGGCTTGATATCAGGTGGCTATTCCCAGGTACAGAGGCAGTCAGGAGGCTTGGTACAGCTGCGCCACTTCTCTCTCCCGCTTCTTCCAGAAACAAGAAGAAGTAGAAAATTTGGAAACAATGTTCACATTCACTTTTCCCTAAACCTCATTCTTTCCCATCCTGATCAATTATGTAAACATCATCAGAAATTAAAAATCAGTGACATTCTTCACAAACAAAAAAATCCTAAAATTAATATGGAAATGCAAAAGGCACTGAATATCCAAACCAATCTTAAACAATAAAAACAAAAGTGTAGGAACATAATAACAGATTTCAAAACATAATACAAGGCTCTTGCATATACTATATCCTTGTATGATACTGGCACAAAAGTAAATATAGACAAATGGAATAAAATGTAAACCTAGGAATAAAACCACACATCCACAACCAAAATATCTTTCACACATTACAAAAATACTCCATTGAGAAAATATAGTATTTGCAATAAATGATAAGGAGACATTCGATTTCCACACAAAGAATTTGAAAAAGGTCACCTATATTAAACTCTGCACAGAAATCAATTCAAAATAGATAGAGGAGATAAGATAAAAATATGAAATTACTGGAAAAAAAGATAAACTCCATAAGACATGGGCATGGGAAACTTTTCTGCATAAGACCAGGCAATAAAAACAAAATTAGACAAATGGGCTTATATCGAACTTAAAAGTTCTGCACAGCAAAGGAAACAACACAGTAAGGGTCTAACAAGCATGACAGGAATATAAGATTTTCAAACTGTGCATATCATAAATTATTGATATAATTCTACCAATTGTTTCAGTAACTTACCCCAGTTCGCCACAAGGTATTCCAAACAATAAAAAGTGAGGCAATCCTCCCAAACTCTGTCTATGAAGCCAATATCACCTTAATACCAAAGCCAGATAGAGACACAACAGAAAAAGAGAATTACAGCTTGATATCTTTGATAAACATTGATGCAAAGATCCTCAACAAAATACTGGCCAACAGGATCCAACAGTAAATCAGGCAGGTCATTCACTTAAAACAAGTGGGATTCATCCCTGGTATGAGGGAATGATTTAACATTCACAAATACATAAAACACCACATCAACAAATTGAAAAATAAAAACCACATGATCATTTCAATAGATACAGAAAAAGCATTTGATAAAACCCAACACCACTTCATGCTAAAAATCTTAGGCAAGAAGGGCATGGAAGGAACATTCTATAACACAATCAAAACAATATACGAAAAACCCAACACCAGCATCATACTCAATAGAGAAAGAAAGCTTTTCCACTAAGATCTGAGATGGCAAATATGTCCATTTTCACCACTGTTATTCAATATAGTATTGGAAGATCTTGCTAGTGCTATTTGGCAGAAAAAAACAAATTAAAGGAATTCAAATTGGAAAGGGGAATTAAAATTATCCCTGTTTGCAGATGATACAATTCTCTAGTAGGAGAAACAAAAGACTCAATAAAGAGATTATTGGAACTCATAAGAGACTTTGGCAGGGCAGCAGGATACGAAATTAATGAGCACAAATCAATGGCACTAGCAAACACAAGTAACTTAATGGCTGAGAAATTGTAAGTCCAATATCCTCTAAAATAGTGGAGAGGAACCTTAAATAACTTGGAATTAATCTAATCAAATATGAGGAAGTCATCTATTGTTGGAAGGACAATGTGAATCTTTGCCAGTGTAGAGCCAAAGCTAGCTGCAATTCCTCTGGGAAGGTCCCAGGAACAGTTAATACAGGAATAAATAGACAGGAAACTCCCTAGTTTGCACGTAGAATAATAGGAAAAAACTACTAGACAACAAGTTGTGTATTGGGGGATTGTCTCTTGCTGTTGAAATGTAAATGGCTCAACCACCCTGCCCATGTCTATGTGACAACCTTCTTTTAAAAGTCTGATGCTGTGTGGCTTTTCATTGGATGGGATGATGTTCTACCAGTTCTGCTTTCAAACCAGAGATGGTCTCCCCAAGAAATTGTTGAATTTATCTGGACAATAAGATGCTGGACTCTATGCATGGTACATGCTTGCAATGAAAGAATCATGACTGGATTTGATCTGAATACTGCAACAAGGTAGAGGAATCCACCATGGGGTGAGGGCACAGGGAGGGGTTGAGGGAATCCCAGAGTTTATGAAACTGTGTCACAAAATGAAATTTAAAAAAATAAGTCTGATGCTGGCAATAAATTTCAGCTATCTGACCATCCTGGTAGTCCACGCATACTGTTATCAGACCTCAACACATACTACGAGGCAGTGGTCATAAAAACAGACTAGTGCTGGCATAGATACAGAAAAGAAGATCAATGGAACAGAATAGAAATACCAGAATGGTGCCCACACAGGTATAGCCAACTAATGTTTGAGAAGAAACTAAAAACAAAAAGGTAAAAAGCCTGGCCTCTTCAACAAATGCTATTGGGGAGACTTGATAGAAGCTTGCAGAATTAAGAAACATGACAACCCCCCCCCCATCTATCACCTTATACAAAAATCAGCTCTAAGTGAATCAAGAACCTAAATCTTCACCCAGAAACCATAAAACTATTAAAGGAAATATAGAAGACACTCCCCAAGATTTATAAAAGGGGAAAGAGCTCTTGAAAAAGTCACCCAAAGCACACAGTCAAAACCAAAATAAATAAATGGGACTACATAAAACTCGAAAGTTTCTGTACAGCAAAGGAAACGATCAACAAAGAAGCAACAAACAGAATGGAAGAAAATCTTTGCACACTACACCAGTAATACGGGATTAATATCCAGGATTTACTAAAAGTTTCAGAAACTCAGTGACAGCCCTGTGAAGAAATGGGTGAAGGAAATGAACAGCCTTTTTCAAAAGAACAAATTCAAATGTCTAGTAGACATACTAAGAAAAAAAAAAGCTCAGGTTCCCTAAGTATCAGGGAAATACAAAGGAAAACCACATTGAGGTTCCACCCAACTCCAGTGGATTGGCCTACATTCAGAATTCTACTAACACCTGCTGACACGGATGTGGGATGGAAGATACCTTCCTTCACTGTTGGTGCAGAATGCTAAGAGAACTAAAAACTGACCCAGCCTCAGGGAATATATCCAAGGGAAATGAAATATGCATATGAGAAATAGATCTGTAATCCTTTATTTACAACAGAACAATCTACAATAGCAAAGACATAGAAACAACCCAGACACTGCTCAAAAGAGGAGTGAATATCTACTCCATAGAACAATACTCAACCATTAAAAATAATTAAATCCTACCATTTGAAACAAAATGGTCCCAATTAGAGACCATTATACTCAGTGAAATAAGTCAGACTTAAAAGGACAAATATCATATGCTTTCTCTGATACAAGACAAACTTCTTCAAACTATGAGGTAACAGCCCTTCAATACTGTTTTTGCTATGAGTTTTTTATGTTTTTTGCTTTTATTTTCATTTCTTCAAAATAGTTTTCTTTTGTTATAAAATTCTTCACTGACTCACCAGTCATACAGTGGCTTCATTTTCTTCAAGAATGGTTTTTATTTCCTTTACATTGGTCATTCAACAAGCAAATTCTAAGGGAAAATCTTGCTAGGAAAGATTATGATAAGAGGGAAATCAGAAATATCAAGTGAAACAGTCTAACTTAGAGTGTTGGAATTCACATGAGAAATATAAATTTGCAAAAATTAAAGGGATTTTATTTGCCACAGTCAGGATTATAGCCACTTTCAAGAACAGAAGTGATTGCAACTGGAAAAAAATAGAGGATTTGGGATATGGCCACCTAGATTCTACATCTGTGGTTGAGTGATAATTACAGGGTTGTCCACTTTTTTAAAATGGGTCAAACTTTAAATTTGTTTTGTGCTGCTTTTTCTATTGTTTTACTTTACAATTAAGTATAATGGATGATAGATGATGGCAATAATTTATGTTAATAATTGATAGATATTCAAAGTTTGTTGAGCAAGTGACAATACTAAGCCTTCAATGTATAACCACTCTTGTATGGAAGCCAACATTTAGTTACCATTGGTAGAACATCAGTGCACTTATATTTTTAAACACTGAGGGAAAATGAGTGGAAATTTTTAATCATCTATCCAAGGGCATGAGGCAATTGCATCTTTAGGGAGTCAGAACCACTCAGAAAGTTTTTGTCTGTTGTATTATACTCTCATGTGTAAAGTGCTATAGAATGTGGCATAGCAAAGACAGTTAATTAACAGCACTAATTGTGCTTGGGTAGTGACCAAGTGGAACTTCATAGACCTAGGACTGCCAGCCAGAAATCAGTTTTGGGAATTAATTTCTAGAATCATGTTGGTTTTCCCAAGACAACTAATGAGAAAGAAGTTAATAGGTCACTTAGGGGGTGACACCTTTTCAGTAAATTGCCATCTCTTTCTCCAACTTAGATTTTTACTTTGACCAGGAAGCCAGAAAAAAACAGCTCTTAAATAATATAAAAACAAATTATACTGTAACAAAAATGACAGAAAGAAAAAACTGGGAACAATTTTATGCTTTTAAAACTAGTTCTACATTAGGACATCTGTGTTGAAAGGTTCTCTATTCATGGACACTTCAACAAAATTAAGCTGCCAAAACAATCTATTCCTTTGTCTATTGCTTTCAAACTTTCTCATGGTAACTAGGGTAGAAAATAAAGAGTTGGGAACAAATGTAGCCACAAAAAAAATCTGTTTGTATGTGAAAGTCTTAATTAGCAAAAACATGAAGCATAAATGTTAACGACTATACTAACACAGATCTTGCAGCGTTCATTTGAGTCTGCACAGAGGCATCCACAGATCAACATTCCTTCAAAATTTTAAATGAACGTGTCAGATCTTGAGAAACTGAAAATAGTCCAAGAGAATAAGTGAAAGTTAAGAGTAAATTAATGCATAGTATTCAAACATAGCCAAAGAAAGACAGAGATTTTCATAGTTTTATAACCATTTAAGTCCATAGTTTAAAAATAAGTGTGGTAGTCAATGTTTACAGAGTAACTCCTCTGTGACAGGCATTTTATTTTTCATTTAGCCTTTACTCTAACCCTAAAACTGGAGTATTTGAATACTGGATTTCTGATTTATCTTGCATGTCTATCCAGTTTTATTCATGTTTATTCCCTATGCATTTTCTAACATACTTGTATATAAAGATAGACCCAGTAGGACACAAAGAGGAAGACAACTGGACATAGAAAGTATGTAAAGTAGATTTATAGAGTCTGATGTTACTTTAGGGTAAAAACTATAATTAACTATAATTAAATCACTAACACATCGTATTCAAAATAAATACATGAAATAGGAAATTGGCCATGTCAACCGTTATTATTTCTATTGCAATGTTGGTATTAGGAGTACAGCCTAAAGTCAGTGCTCCTAAAACATGGTTGAATTCAACACATACTCACTGAGCAGCTGCAGGCAACCAGAAACTGTGCTGGATGCTAAAGACACAACATAAGAAGTCTGCTCCTCAGAAGCTTTCTATTTATCGGGAGAGTTACACTTGCCAAGAAAGTATTCTCATGAAATTGAGCAAGTTAAAGAGAGAGGGAGAGAGAGAGAGAGATTCATAAAATAGTACAAGATCAGAGAGAAGGAGTTTGGAAAAGGCAACTTTACCTGAGATTAAGCTTGGAATCACCACCAAGTGAAGAACTGTGTGAGTTCTCCCAACAAAAAAGACACATGAGCAAATGGAAGGACCAAGAAATAATGGGATGCATGGAATGGCTTTGGCAGCTTTGCACTACTTCCAGGAAGTAGAAGAATATCAGGAGTAACAGAGACGAAAGGTTTAGGTCTTAATTATAAGAAACCTGGGAGTGGCCTTGATGGAAAGAGGAGCTGCAAGTGTCACTGTACCAGGAGAAGCAGAGGTGACCGATGCTGTGCGGCTGACATGTCTGATCCAGCGGTGCTGAATGCAAAGGAGACCCCAGTGCCAAGTTAGATGCTCATTTCCCATTTTGAGTCCTTTGTTGTGGAGTCTTTTCATTATCAGCCAAGCATTGTGAAGATATGCCTGATGTTGCTAAATGTGGAGGATGCTTAGAGAAGAAGCTTCAAATTAACTTGAAAAACTTACCATTGAAAATTAACCAAGGGACTGGCATGTTGGCTCAACTGGCCAGCTAATCCTTCATCTCCCAACACCAGGATTCCTTATAGGAACTGGTTCGTGTTCCAGTGCTCAACTTCCCATCCAGTTCCCTGATAATAGCCTGGGAAAGCAGTAGAGGGTGTTCCAAAGCTCTGGGATCCTGCACACATTTGGGACACCTAGAAGAAGCTCTGGCCTGGGATCGGCTCAACTCTGGCATTAATTTGGAGAGTGAAGCAACAGATAGAAGTCATTTCTTTCTGTCTCTCCTTCTCTCTGTAAAATTTCCTTTCCAATATAAATAAATCTTTTTTAAAAACAAGAAGCTGGAATCACTATCACAGAACAGCAGACGAAGAGGAGAAATAAAAACTAGAGACCATTATGCTCAGTGAAATAAGTCAATTCTAAAAGGACAAATATCATATGTTCTCTCTGATATAAGGCAACCTTCACACAAAATACACCAATAGATACAAAGGTACAAAGGTAAACATGTATGTACATGCAGTCATCTAGAGGAACTGCTTAATAGAGACTATCGAATTGAGATATGAAGATATAGCACAGTTTGCATGTCTACTTCCAAATTAAAGATGGATTCCCAATGAAACTGTCAAATATAACTTGACAGTAGGATACTGGACTCTGCCTTCTTCGTACATACAATGTCACAATATGCTTACATAGCAGAACAATGGAAGTATGACTGTTTTCTGAAGGACTGTACTATTGTAATAAAAAAGGGGGTATCAGTGGGACAAGAAGGGGAGGGAAAGTCTCAGAGCTTTTGAAATTGTATCATGAAATTAATTAATTTTAGAAAAATAAACTTTATTTACTTAGTACTATTTTATTTAAAGAAATACACATAAGAGAGGTGGAAGTAATAAAATAAAAATAGAAAACACTATCACAAATTATCATGAATTCCCAAATTTGCAAAGACAAGAGTGTGTAGGTTCACAATGTTTGAAATGGTTCAGCACAAATGTGTTCCTGTGGAGCCTCAGTAACAGGAGAGGAATAAGTTACCATTCAGGGAGAATTTCCAGATGACACCATTGATGCCATTCAGGAAGAAGGAACGACCTGAGGTGGATGGTGCAGTATGCAAGGTCTTGGAGAAGTGAGGAAGTGATTTTTGAAAACTCTGTACTTAGTTGTCTGAACAGAGAGCTGATGTGGCCAAAGGGAAAGAGGCCCTTTAAAATATATTTATCCTACAATATGACTGTAAAATACCTCTGTCCTGTGAGCACAGGCTGTTGCTTTTATTGTTAGAGAGACAGTTGTGACTATGCATGAAATACTGTCAGTCAAAAAAAAAACTTTCTCATTTAAAAAATCTAAAATATAAAAGAATAGGAAGTCCATAAACTGCTTTAATAAAGATTTTGCTTCCTTTCTATGTGTAATGATCAAATCAAGGTGATTAACACTCTTTTTCCTCAAACATCTGCCATTTTTCTGCACTGGAAACCATCAGTTTCTTCCCTATGTACTTACTGATTTGTTTATTTTTCTATTTATTTATTTACATTAGTATAAATTGGAGTTGCCTTGCTAAGAACACTGAACACTGAAATTGATTCATGGCGTCTAATTGCATTTTAGTGCTTCCGCTTTGGTACACTGTTTCATTTCTCTCTATTCCCACATTCTCCTGTTTTCCAGCTTCTAGTGACCACTCTTCTACATTGTGCTTCCATGAGGTCAAATCTTTCAGCTTCCACAGATGAGGAAGAACATGCAGTGCTTGTAGTTCTGTACCTGTATTATTCCATAAATGACCTTATTATTATAATAACATAGTCCTTCGGCAGAAGTCACAAGTCCAACACTCTGCTATTTAAGTATATCATGGCATTGTAGATATAGGCAATGGCAGAAAATCTACTATTGTAAATGTGTATTTAATAGTTTCATTGGGTGTTCTCCTTTTATTTTGAACTAGAGATGCATACTGCAATGTATTTTTACTCCTCACTATGCTAGTCTCCATTATACAGTTTATATTCGAGAATATATTATATACTTGTTTTACCTATATACCTGTTTGTGTATTTACCTGTGTATTTTGCATGAATGTTTCCTTATATCAAAGATCATGTGATATTTGTCCTTTAGGGATTGGCTTATTACACTAAGCATAATCCAGTTGGGACAATTTTGTTGCAAATGGTAGAATTTCATTCTTTTTAGTGATTGAATAGTCTTCCATGCAGTAGAGGTACCAGTTTCTTTATCCATTACTCTTCTGACAGGTATCTTGGTTGTTTCCATGTCTTCACTCTATGTGTTTGCTAATATGCTGTTTGTGATACTAACATCCTTTTCTTTACTTCTATAGGCATACTTCTGTTCAGCTCAGTGTACACATTCATAATTGCCATTTTTAATAACTTTTCTATTAAAACTGTCATCCAGACACTCTCAAGGCTGTTTAGCTTCCCTGGCTTGGCTCTGCTAGGTCAGTTATGCTTCCCTGTTCGCTTTTATCCCTCACAATTTTTATTGGAAGTTGAACATTTTCGATTTATGTTGTAACAGTGCTGGGTAATAGTTCCCTAATATTAAACTCTCCTTATTTTTATCCTATGTCTTATTTGTTTAGTTACCTGCTGGATTGTCTTAATAAAGTTTATTCATCACTCACAAAATATTAAGAACCAAGATTATTCTTCAAAGAGGCACAGCTTTGCCCTAGAATGACAGTATCTTTGCTTAACTCTCTTCTTTCTCAATGTCCTCCCTAGCCTTCAACTCAGAGTTCCTGCTAATTGCTTAATCACCATAAACAATGTCCTGGGTTGCATGTTGTTATACAAACCAATCGAGTCAAAATCTAGCTCTCCTGAAAGGTTATTTTTAAGTCTATTTCATATTGACTTTGATTCTCAAAGGGTAGATTCCAGTTGTCTTATTCCATAATTCTTTCCTAAATACTACTCACCCACAGTTCTGCCTGTATTTTGAATATCTTCTCCAATGAACATCTCAATTGTTTATGAACATTTCAATTCTTTTTTCTATTTATTTTTATTTTACCTGAGTTGTCACTTTCTGCCTTTCAGAATATGCATGAACAAGACATTAGATCAGAAGCAAGATAATTGAGACTTCAACCAGGCACTCTGATATGGGAAATAGGTTCCCAAAACTTGATTTAATTGTTGTTCATGGACCCAATCCTAAGTTATTCTTGAGACCACACTGAGGCTTCACAACTTGAATGAGGGCCTCCATCACATCATTCAACCTTAACTTTCCATTGAAAAAAAAAAGTTTAGCATTCATGACTCTTGAAGTTATAAAGCTGCATGTGCACAGAAGTCAACAATCCAATTGAAATTGTTCATTTCAAAAATGGGACTGAAGCAGACACTGAGACATAAGTGTCAAAAGTGATTGATACAAACCCCTAGGTCCATACTCAATGTGATATTCCTATCATATTACTGTCTCTACTCAAAACATAAACCCTCCTGGTATGGTTCCTCAGATTCAGCTGAGTAGCAAAAATGTTTGGAGACCTTTTATAAATTGTTCCACCTACTTTGTATTGTTGGCATTTGCCACAGATTAATATTTGAGCTTCACCATACTGTGTCTTACATTGAAAACCAAATGTCTGCATATCAGGCACAATTATATTGAAACAAAAACTGTATTATTTAATAGAAAAATATATGTGAAATGCTTACAAATAAACATTTAAAATGCGAAATCAGCATGCCCAAAGTTAAAAACACTGCAGACAGAAATTGAAAGAACATGACATAAATGGAGGGATGTTCAGCATTCATGAGGAATAAACATATCATCAGATAAGAATGACATCACAGAGTGAGGTCATATCCACTGGTACATGCATGAGCAGGAATAAGTGCTGGCTGGCTGGACTCTGCTGCGGAATCAACTGGCAAGTGCCAGGACGGGAGGCAAGTCCTGTTAGGCTAGACCACAGTACCACCTAGAAAGCGCAAAATCCAGGACTAGGAGTGGTCCTAGTACGGAAACTACAGGAACCTCTTCGATGGGCTGCAGCTCTCACCACTGAGCATAAGAACCAGGGCTGGGTGCAGGACAGCCTAGGCAGGTAATAGCAACCACCATATAAGTGTAGGTGGGACAGCGGGGTATGTTGGGCTGAGTCAGGCTGCAGCACCCATTGGAGTGAGTACTAGAGCTGAATTGGATGTGAGTGGGACAGACTGGATCAGTCTGTTGTACACACCAGTGTGCTTAGGAAACAAGGTTCAGTAGGGTTTGGGGGATCACTCTGACTAGTTGCAATTCCCACTGGTGTGCATGTGGTCTGATATGTGGTGGACAGGATTCAACTGAGCCACAGCCTTCATTGGTTACGTATAACATAAGGCTGGGGAAAGAACTGATTAGGCAACTGCAACCACAAGTGTGAGTAGGCTGATGGGGGTTGACAGACTGAGCCAGACCAGACATTGACTGGCACAGGCAGGAGTCAGGTTGGGGTCACCTCTGGTGAGATTTCTTGGGAAGCCCCCAATTGATTCGCCGGACTCAAGACTCCAACCACAGGAAAAATCACAAGATCTCTGATCTGATCATGGAGTACATGTGTCAGAATGAGTCTTTTAGGTTGCGGAAGCCTGTGTAGTAGATGGCATGCCCAGATGCACATGGGAGACATGACACCTCGCTCTGAATTACAGAGAACATCTAATACCATGGAAGAGGATAGTGCGCAGAATAAACTGGACAACTCTCAAGATCAAGCTTTGACATCGAGTGTCCAGCCAAATCAAAAAATCAAAACTCTAAGGTGAACAAGTCAGCCAATGGATATTAAAAGGATTTCCTCAATGAGGGAGCAATGAAATCAACAGCATCTCAGAACTGATAAAACCACTTAAGCAATACCCTCAGAACATGTTGCGCATCAGGGAGCCTAGGATGACATTGAGCACTCCTACCACCTTCCCTGCTGTTGCAATTGGGCTGTTGGAAGTGGTCCTCTGCCACACTTCACCCAAATACAGGAAGAAAAAATTTGGAAGCAATTTGTCTCATTTTCTGTCATCCATTCTACTACCTCTGCAAACTTGACTGGTGCTTGGAGTGGGCATGCATCCTTCTCAACTACATTAACATCATCAAAATTAATTTAACTCAAAAATTTTTTAAAGAGGGCCCGGTGGCGTGGCCTAGCGGCTAAAGTCCTCACCTTGAACATGCCAGAATCCCATATGGGTGCCGGTTCTAATCCCTGCAGCTCCACTTCCCATCCAGCTCCCTGCTTGTGGCCTGGGAAAGCAGTTGAGGAAGGCCCAATACTTTGGGACCCTGCACCCGCGTGGGAGACCTGGAAGAGGTTCCTGGTTCCTGGTTCCTGGTTCCCAGCTTTGGATCAGTGCAGTACTGTCCGTTGTGGCTCACTTGGGGAGTGAATCATGGGACGAAAAATCTTCCTCTCTGTCTCTCCTTCTCTCTTTATATTTGACTTTGTAATAAAATAAATAAATCTTTAAAAAAAATTTTTAAAGAATGATGTCATTGGTCTAATAACATTTAAATCAATATTTAATATCTCAAAATTTCTGAATCTAAACTATCAAAAGGAAGAAACAAAATATGCATGAAAAAAGTTAGCATATAATTTATGAAATCTTTCTGTAAATCGTCATCTGTTTGCAAACTCGCTTCATTGCTGCCTTCATTTCCTTGTTCCTGAATGTGTAGATGACTGGATTTAAAAAAGGAGTGATAACAGAATCAAAAATAGCAAGATACTTGTCCATCTGTGAATTAGGGTGTGGCCAGGTATAAACAAACAGGGTTGGACCAAAGAAAAAAATCACCACAGTGACGTGAGCAGAAAGAGTAGAGAGGGCCTTGGATGAAGCCCCTGATGAGTGTTTCCAAACACTGAAGAAGATGAAGACGTAGGAGATGAGGAGCACAAAGAAAGAGCCCACACAGATGAATCCACTGTTGACAGTCACCATGAACTGTAACCCGTAGGTGTCCGTGCAAGCCAGCCGGAGGAGCCGGGGAAGGTCACAGTAGAAGCTGTCCAATACATTAGGGCCACAGAAGGGTAAGGGAATGAGAAAGGCCAACTGGAACAGGGAGTGAATAATGCCCAGGGCCCAGGCAGTTGCCAGAAACAAAACACACATCCTTGGGCTCATGACGCTCAGGTAATGCAAGGGCTTGCAAATGGCCACATATCTGTCAAACGCCATGGCCATGAGGAGCACCATCTCAACACCACCGATGACGTGGATGAAGAAGATCTGGGTGATGCAGCCCCCAAAGGAGATGACTTTGTGCTTTTTGAACAGATCATAAATCATTTTGGGAGAAGTGACAGAGCAGGCCCCCAGGTCAATGAAGGACAGGCCTGCCAGCAGGAAGTACATGGGAGAGTGGAGGTGAGGGTCAGTGCTCACAGAGAACACAATGAGGGTGTTTCCGGTCATGCTTGCCAGGTAGAGCACAGAGGAGATGACCAGCAGGAGAAGCTGGAGCTCCCGGGACTGGGTGAGTCCCAGAAGCACAATCTCAGACACTGCCGAGTGGTTCCCTCCATCCATTGACCAGGCTCTGGGCTGCAGCTACAATTAGGAGAGCTAATAAAATGAGAAGAAAATTGTGATCAGGGGATACTAACATGTACTAGAATTGTTGGAATCTTAATTTTCTCATGAGCGAATGGTATACACCTATCCAGTTCTCAAATAGAGAAATCAGCACAATATTATAATGTATAGCTCCTATGTAATTTAAACCCACCCTCAATGCTATCAATGTAACTTCATTTTATCAAATAAGCAAAGTATGGCAAAATAGTTCTAGAACTGACATGTTAAATCACTTATGATTATGACTATTCCTCATTTCTAACTTATTCTATGGAGTGTTTACGCATTTTCTCACCATTTTCTTTCCACTGTACTTCACACTGACAATTCCCATATAGAAAGTATGGATAAAGGAAGACATTCTGATTAACAGCAACAGTTATCAGATCAGGAGTTGAGACTGAGTTAATACTGGTTAGAGACAGAAGTTGAATAGATGCTCAATACGAAATTGGAGAGCCCAGAGGCTAATCTTTCACCCTGTGGCAATGGTAGCCATTATGGGTGACAGTTTAGGTCCAGCTGCTCCGCTTCTGATCCAGCTCTCTGCTAATGGATTGGGAATGCAGCAGAGGAAGGCCTAAGCTCTTAGGACTTTGCACCCAGAGGGGAGACCTCAAAGAAGCTCCTGGTTCCCAGCTTCAAACTGGCTCAGATTTGGCCTTTGCAGCCATTTGGGAAATGCAAGACCTTCTCTATCTCTCCTTCCTTCTTTGTAAATCTGCATTTCAAATAAAAATGAATAAATTTTAAAGATTTTTTAAAACCAAAGATTGAAGAGCCCATAAATGTAGTAAAACAGGAAAATTGGAGGGGGCGAGGGTCCATTTAAAAAGAAAAAAATACAACTACTGTTATCCATCTCATGTTCTTTTATTTCTCTGCTCTCTAATGCCACTACTTGCTATACAATTTTATGTTCTTATGGAACCTTTAATGGCTTCAACATCCTGTAATGATTTCATAAGGAACCTCTACCACCCGTGATGTAAGGCTTTCACAAAGCATAATCAATGTTCATTTGGGGATTTTTGCAATAATTTCTGCCAAAGTGCATGACTAAGGGAACAAAGCAGATGCAGAACTCCTCTCGCAGTAGCTTTGTACATACACATGAGGGTGTTAAGAGCCAACACGAACAATAGTGGAGATGTTGACTTATTTCACGAGTGTCTATGTCTCCCAATGGAATCAGCTTCCAGTGCAGCTGACATTTCCCTGCGGAGTACTCACTACCTCCAACATAGTAAACTGTTCTGATGATTTGATATTGTACTAAGCAGTTTAGTCAAAATATGTTCAGATACAGGTGTTTTTATTTTCAAGAAAATTTTAAATTTTTTTAAGATTTATTTATTTATTTTCACATTTTATTATTATTTCAAAAATTTTAAATTTTATACATGCAATTTTTGTTATAAAATGAATTGAAAATGAAAGTAAGTCACTTCTAAGGGAAGCATATGGGATTTCTTACAGATTTTAAGCAATAACATACAAAAGATGACGAGGTTTAGTACTTCAATGAATTTTGCATGAGTAGAGAACAGTATTTTGTTTATGTGTCTAAATGGGTACTTACCACAATCATTTTCCCATAGAAGGAAGTATTTCCTGACAAGGCTTAATAGAGATGAATTGTTTTAGAAGTCATAGAGCTGTGAAATGAACAGGGTTAGTGACATCCTATACTTTTGTGTCCATATGTGCCAACCTACTCACAGTTCATCTATGTAAGGTTATCACTCATTCTAAACCACAAAACCCCATCTCCTAACCCCGATTCTTGGTCCTTTCCAATGGCATGCTCCTCTAGTTTCATCTACATAATGATTATGCTGTCATATCCTCAGCTAAAAATGCGCACAATTTCAAGAAGCACACATTTTAGAACCAAAAGTCTATGGTCTGGGCAAGGAAGAAGAAATAGCCACAGTTACTGCTCATACAGGTAGGATGAGTTTGTGCATAAGAGCATTGACTTCTTTGAGAGGTGATAAGGCACTGCAAGAACTGACAGGAAAACTTAGTACTTGTGGAAAAGAAAGGTATTGATGGAAAGCAAACACGTACAATGTAATGATGGGATGAAATTGCATGTAGGGCCATTTTGCCTAATCTGGTCATCAATATTGCAAAAAAAAAAAAAAAAACATGGGATCCAGAAAAGTTCATTGATTTTCTAAATTCAAACAATTAAATTCAGAATACAAATCATATTTTAACCAACTGTAATGAGAAAAGGCACTCAAGGGACTGGTGTTGTGGCATAGTGGATAAAGTCACCACCTTCAACCCCACCCATACTAACAATTTTTATTTTTCATTTTTCTCTTCTATGTCATATTTTCTTCTTGAATAAAATAAACCTTTTTAATATAAAATGGTTTCTAGGATGGATTATTCAATAAACCCAACTGCATGCTTTGTGTAAAAGATGCAATCAACCAAAAAAAAAGATTTAGAAAGTTTGAGAATTAAATTTATACCAAGGAAATGCAAACATAAAGCAAGCATGGGTGGGTATAATTCTATCATAAAATAAGGGAATGATGACCAAGTGTTTATAGAATATAATTAAGAAAACACAACCTTATGTAAATACCTATATGCCAAATAATTCTGCAATAATTTTTTTATTTTACATTTATTATACTTCTTCATATGAGAAAACACATGTGGCATTTGTGTTTCTGTGTCTGGATTATTTCAGTTAGAATAATAATCTACAATTTCATCTATTTTGTGCAGATGTTAATATTTCACTCTTTTTATGGATGGGTAATACATTTTATGATATGGTCAGCATACATAGGGAGAACTCCCATTTGTAAAACACAATAGCTGTAACTTACCATCTCCCACTGCAAAGGCACCTGGAACTTCACAGCATGTTCCTTGCTGGGAATGGTATTTAATTCTCAAACTTACAGCCAGCTTTCAACTTCTTTTCCTAAAGTAAATGGAATAATATGACATACAAAAAAAAGTATAGGAGATGTAAAGGCAAAAGAATAAAGACTCAATATGTGAGAAATGTGGAAGAATAGGAGAAATTGGGAAATATATGTACAATGATAAAGAAAAACAAGAAAGAAAGCCAAAGGAGGAAAGAAAAACGAGTTGGTGAAGATTCAGAAAGTTCTCAGTACAGCAGTCTCTGCTGGCGAGAGCACAGTTCAGGCCAGCACAAACATCAGTTTCTTACTGTAAAGCACTGAGGCAGGGCTGCCCTTGACTTTGACACGAGCTCCACTTACAGGAGATAAAACACAGATTCTCTCATCATCAGCCTTCTCAGCCTTCATAGAGATTCTGTGAAAACCAAACAGACAAAAATGAATGGAAAGACTTTTACACTGTACAACTGAATTTACATGTGTAATGCACTGTAAACATGTAACTTATACCATGCTTTGAATAGCCTGGAAATAATATCAACCAAGAAGAGATCATACACAGCAACAGAAAGTGGGCAGTTGAAATTCCCCCCATTGGAGTTATCTTTGTGCTTTACCACTGCAGGAGAGCTCTCTGTCCAGTTGTCTTCTGCTGCTGAAGGTCTCAGTAGAGTTATTTCCAAAGGCCATGGTTCTTCTATAGGGTAGACTTATTCCATGGCTGTCTCATGCCTCACAAAAGTACAACAATCATTTCTAAATTTTTTCTATGACTTCATCAATCCTAAAAAAAAATCAGATTGATTTTCATACATTATAACAGAAATGTTAATAACTTGTGCTTTGGTGAGCTTTTTGAAACCAAGTTCCTTATTATGTGAATAAAATAAAATTCATAAACCTGTTGGAGCTTCAGTTTCCTCATTTTTCAAGAAGAGAAAATAAAGATTGGACATCTCTAATTTGAAAATCAAAAATAATATTTCAGTGTTCCACTAATAGCTGGCAACATGGCATACCTATAGTGTACCTTATAGTGTACCTTAAGGCAAGGTTTCTATGCTAACGTAGGATAAAACTGCTCAATAAAAGTGTTCGTCAAAGTTAAAAAATAAAATAAATTTGCATGAAATCCACATAAAAGTACAACAGTGAAAAAAAAGTGTTTGAGTTAGAGACTATAAAGGAAAAAGACTTAGAAAATAAAGACCCAGCTATGAAACATATTTACACTGATAATATGAAAGGAAGTAGTGAAATATTAGCAGAACAATAGGAAAAGGAGACATGGACCAAAAGAGCCAAGAGAAGCATGCATCAAGAATGATGGAAGAGGAGAGAAAACCAAGCAAGGAGGGAATGGGATAATAAAGCCAACAGGAGTACATTTCTAAAACCTGAGATAACAATTCACACAAATTCTCTACATTGTAAGTAGGGTTCAAGCCCAGTATTGTATGCAGACACCATGAATGTCAAACAGGTTCATTAGTGAATCGATAATATAAACATGATACAGCTGTTAAAGAGCATATGTTTAAGTCATTAAAGGTTGTGTGTCAGTTTTCAGAGATCAAATATGTAACCCTGCTGTGATGTCAGCAGTGCTCAACAGCTTGAAATGAAGATGACTTCCAACATGAGAATGACAAGGGTTGAGAAGTGAAATGTTAGGTCAGGCAGAAAGTCACACAGAGTGAAAGTTTTCCAGTCTTCAGTTGGACCAGGATGCTAACAATAATGCCCAGGTCCCACAGGAAGATATATAAGAAAGAAAGAGTGAGGCTGAACAGTGGGAGATGCTCAGCACAGAGGACGGGCAGTCATTAGATAAACTTGATTCTCCTCCTTTATGCTTGGAACTTTATGCTCATCTTTTTGAGGGCAATGTTGTTCACTTTCCTCTGCCAAAACCCTCCCTCCCTCCACCCAATCAATTCTATCACAGTGCCTTAATTTCTGCTTGATTTTCCTTCCCTGGCACCAATGCTAAAATGCTCACACATAAGGTGGACATCATATTCAACTCAGAAAAACATTTCTTAACACGAGAGCACAGAAAGCTTGACTTACTGATTTACTCACTGAAGAATTTACTTTTGTCCCTGTCACCTACCTGTGGGAACTAAGAACACAGAATCATTAATTATTAGAATAGATACGGTTCTCATAAGATCAACAGGAACCAACAAGAGATCACTTCAGACATACGCCATACCTGTATAAAACCCAGAAGGCGGAGACCAAATGAAGTTACAGAGATCTGGAATCACCACACTGAGATCACTTGCCTTGGGAAATATCACCTGTGACAATTTGGGTTTCCCCAAGGTAGCCAAGCAGTTAACCTATTAATCAGGCATATTAAAGGCTATTCAACTTTGTAATGGTAAAAACATCTTTTCTAAGACCAATTTAAGTCTTACAATTAAACCTGAATCTCAAAGAACATTAAAACATTATCCTATTAAATTTTGAATCATTCCTATTAGGTACAACTTAATGCTATTCAATTTAAAGCTAGAATTACAAAAAAAAAAGTATAAAAATATATGGAGAGAGAAATCATAATATATAATATGAAAAAGAAGAAAGAGAATACATATAAAGAAATGATGTTTACCGTGATTTTGAAAATTACACACCCTGAAGCCAGTGCTGTGGCATGGCAGGCCCCTCCGTGGTTCCAGCATCCTGTATGGGCATCAGTTGTAGTCCTGGCAGCTCCATTTCTGATCCTGCTTGCTACTAATGGCCTAGGAAGGCAGCAAAGGAGGACTAAGTTCTTGAGTCTCTATGTCCGCATGGGAGACAAGGAAGAAGCTCCTGGTTCCCAGCTTCAGATCCGCCCAGCTCCTTGCAGCCATTTCGAGGAGTGAACCTGTGGATGGAAGATTCTTTCTCTATCTCTCCCCTACTCCTCCTTTCTCTCTCTTTGTAACTCTGCCTTTCAAATAAAAGTAAATAAATGTTTTTAAAAAGTGAAATCTTCTATCCATATTTTATTGTATTCCCATCACCACAACATGAAGCAGGTTTGCTGCTGCCATGTGATTATACAAAGTACACATGGATGAGATATATCATCAATGGGGAATTTAGAGCTTTCTCAACATTTTCTTCCCTTCTCCCATTACCATACTTCCTTCAATTATTCAAAACTCACAATGTTATCCACAAATCCACAAAGCATATGTAATCTAGAGCCCAATTTTCCAGAGTAAAACAAAAATAAGAAGACTGAGCAAGCCCCATTTATATAAATAAAAGACTCTCAGTCCACACTTGGAAAGAAAACTTGCATGGAATAAACTGACACTGCACAAGACTTAACATCCAGATAAGATTTTGAGCTGGGACAGGTCCTGTGGCACAGAATATAAAGGCGTTGGGGGACATCCACATCCTATGTCAGAGTTCCTGGAATTGAATCTCCCCTTTGCTTCTACACCAGCTTCCTCTTATTGCACATAGAAGACAGTCGATGGCCCTAGTAGTTAGGCCTGCCACATGTGTGGGAAATCTGGATGGAGTTCCTGTTTCAGTCCTTACACGGTTTAGCCTTAGCTGCTGTGGATATTTGGGAAGTGAATCAGTGGATGGAAAATCTCTCCCTCCTTCTTTTTGTCTCTCTGCATTTCAATTAAATAAAATTTTAAAGGACCTTGAGCTAATCAGGAAGCTCAGCAGTCCTACAAGGGCAGATTCACTGAGAACACTAGAACATGTGAACCTTCACTCCGGAGTGGCAAAGAAAATGAGAGCTCAGGGAGAAACATGCAGACAAGCCACTTTAGAATTTTTAGGCTACAAGTGTGGTGAAAAGAAAAACCAAGTCAAAGAAAGAGGAGGCAATCAGACAATGGCAGTCCCCACTGTGTAATGAACAGCAAAGGGTAAATCAAAGACATATGACGAAACTGACAATGTAATTTTTCAAAGAAAGAAAGAAGTCTTCCATGGGATGTTAATGAAGAAAACTATTAAGGAATAAACTCCACTAGTCAATAATAATCAGAATCACATGCTTTAGACCACAGAGGTATTAACCCAGTTTCTGTATCATAAAGGAGGGAATTTGACTTATAGTTTCAGCTTCCTGTTCTAACTTGCCATGAGAGCCGTCCTAAGATAAGCAGCTTACAGAGGCCATGTTTCCCAGTTCTTCAGCCAGCAGCCTTGTTTTCTCCTTGGGGATTATTTTTGTTTTTGTTTTTTTGTATAATGACTAATATGTCAGACTATTCGTATAAATGCTATTCTCAGGTAGGAAGTGTAGCAGGAAGAAAAATGAAAAATGAAAAAAAATCTTAACCTATTATGGCTTACTTCTTTAATTTTCATTCTTCCCCATAATACAAAATTTCTCTGCTTTTTTTCTTTTCTTGTCCTCAGGCTGATGTAGGGATTATAGTATTTTTCTACATAGTTCAGTGTAATCAAGAGGGAAAATAAGCTATACTTAACATTTGGCAACCATGAAAAACTTTTTTAAATTAATTTATGTATCTTATTATTCCATAATACAGTTCCATAGGCCCTGGGTTTCCCTTCCCCTTTCCCCAAATCTCTGCGTCCCCCATGTTTAGTTTCCCCCACTATTACATTACAATAGTATAATCCTTCACAATCAGTCTTAAGTTCTTCATTCTGCTATTTAAGTATATCCTGACATTGTAGACACAGACAATGGCAGAGTCCAGTATTCTATTGTCAAGATATACTCAATAGTTTCATTGGGAGTTCATCTTTGATTTGAAAATAGAGATGCACACTGCATTGGAGATTATCACATACACACATGAAAATCTTTCATTGGATTGTAGAAGGCATAATAAATCTTCCACAAGTTTTTACTGCAAATATTTGCTTTGTATATCATTCTGATTAGTATTCTTCCAGGTGACATAATTTCTTCTAAATTCATGTATTAATAAGAGCAATTTGAGACATACAAGTTCATGTAAATAATTATATTTGTTTCAATATGAAAAATTTGGAATTCACTTTTATACTATGCATTTTCCATAACAATGGTTCCAAATACTACTCGTGTACATGATTACCACGGTCTTTGTATCTTGCAGGCTAGCCCCCACTTACAACACCAGCATTGTATTACAGTGCAATAACTCCAGATTTTCTGAACTTGGTCCACGACTTGGGTGCTCCACATCCAACCCAGGTTCCTGGTAATATCCCTGAGAAGATAAACTAAGATGGATGGCCTAAATACCAAGACCCCTGCTACCCACTTGTGAGACTCTCAGATGTAGTTATAGGTTCCTGATTGGCCCAGTTCCAGCTTTCGCGGCCATTTGGGGAGTAAAGCAGAGGATGTAAGATCTATGTGTTTTTTATTTCACTTTGCTTTTTGAAGTATTCCCATACACTAGCACAATTCCAGATAGTAAGGAAGTAAAAATAGAATTCAGATATATATATATTAATGGAAGAATGAATCTCTATTTCACAAATACGCATGTGTATGTGAACAAAGGCAAGGCTGTCATGAGGTTAGGCTTTTCAAAATACTTCTCAGAAGCATTTCAACCAACAACTATGCAAAAATATGGAGTAACACTAGAGCCCTTACATAGAAGCAGTGGGAGAGGGGTGGGAAAGTGAAAAATAAAAAGAGGGTAATTAGGCCACCTCTGATTTGAGCTGAGATCACGTCGTTTTTATCTACATGAAAAACATCTAAAGATAAATTTTCCTGGTAGACAATATTACCAAGTGCTACACAGTAAAAGTAGAAGTCAATAGGTTACAATAAGCCTAAATGTGTTCTAGTGCGTCAAAGGAAAAAAGCAAGAGCCATTGTTCTCAAAAGCAAGAGACTAGGAATAAAACTAATTCTTTAACAATTTGGATGGCTCAGGAATTAGATTATAAACAAATACCTCAGAGGAAGAAAATAACTTAAAGAAAGGAGAAAGCAAAGAACTTGATTAGAACAACTACTACACATTTCTGCAATCCCATCTGAATCAAAGTCAGTTTTAGATTAAGGTTTATTTATTTAACTCTTCCCTCTTTATGGAAAGAGGAACATTTATAAACAGTGCAATAGCAATCCAATCAACCTTGCTACCCCAAAGCAGACAATTCCATAAAAAAAAAAAATCAATTGCAGAACACACAATTATCAGGTCTGGAAATATTATAGTATTTTTCTAAAGTCATTACTGCTTTGAAAACTCGCTTCATTGCTGCCTTCATTTCCTTGTTCCTGAATGTGTAGATGACTGGATTTAGAAAGGGAGTGAGAACAGCATCAGAGAGAGCAAGATACTTGTCCATCTGTGAATTAGGGTGTGGCCAGGTATAAACAAACAGGGTTGGACCAAAGAAAAAATCACCACAGTGATATGAGCGGAAAGAGTAGAGAGGGCCTTGGATGAAGCCCCTGATGAGTGTTTCCAAACACTGAAGAAGATGAAGACGTAGGAGATGAGGAGCACAAAGAAAGAGCCCACACAGATGAATCCACTGTTGACAGTCACCATGAACTGTAACCTGTAGGTGTCCGTGCAAGCCAGCCGGAGGAGCCGGGGAAGGTCACAGTAGAAGCTGTCCAATACATTAGGGCCACAGAAGGGTAAGGGAATGAGAAAGGCCAACTGGAACAGGGAGTGAATAATGCCCAGGGCCCAGGCAGTTGCCAGAAACAAAACACACATCCTTGGGCTCATGACGCTCAGGTAATGCAAGGGCTTGCAAATGGCCACATATCTGTCAAACGCCATGGCCATGAGGAGCACCATCTCAACACCACCGATGACGTGGATGAAGAAGATCTGGGTGATGCAGCCCCCAAAGGAGATGACTTTGTGCTTTTTGAACAGATCATAAATCATTTTGGGAGAAGTGACAGAGCAGGCCCCCAGGTCAATGAAGGACAGGCCTGCCAGCAGGAAGTACATGGGAGAGTGGAGGTGAGGGTCAGTGCTCACAGAGAACACAATGAGGGTGTTTCCGGTCATGCTTGCCAGGTAGAGCACAGAGGAGATGACCAGCAGGAGAAGCTGGAGCTCCCGGGACTGGGTGAGTCCCAGAAGCACAATCTCAGACACTGCCGAGTGGTTCCCTCCATCCATTGACCAGGCTCTGGGCTGCAGCTACAATTCTGCTAAAGGGAAAAAGGAAGAAGTTGTGATTATTCAGAATGATGATGATATTAATTATGTACATTCGCCGTGTGAATGAGAACTACCTGGGAAACCAATTTCTCATATGATGATGTTGGTCATGGTGGTTTTTACAGTGATGATAACAATAAAAACACAATTCAAAGGCCTATATTTTGGTTGGAAATACCAATCACATGAAGCTTCCCAAAGCCTAGAATTAATAAGAGAACTAGACCTACCCAAATTATGCCTCCACTAAAAATCATAACATGCAAGTGAAAAGCGTTTACTTACAATATAGAATAAAATGAATAAGCAATATACTTAAAACAAAATTAATGAGTAAGTCTTATAGTATATGTCTGTAATTTCCCATCCTAACATATTTTATTTCTGTTTTGCGTTCATTTTCACACTCTTCTTTCCATAAAATATACAATTAAATATGTTAAGAGTAAACATGAATTATAATCAACCAGTGGATCACCATCCAGTAGTAAGAGTTTTCTGAAACCTTAAATGGAACTGAATTAAATTGAAACAAACTGAGATTAGGATATAGCTTGAAAATAATAAAAATGAAGTAAAAAAATCACAGCCCACGAAAATTACAGATAATATGGGCCTTATCAAAGATGGTAGACGCATTCTTCAACATGCTCACTAAAACATCTGCACACACACACGCACAATTTACTTTCTTGACCATTTTAACTCCAAACTTCAGCAGTGTTAAATAATTTTTTTTTCTTTGTAAAACAAATCTCCAGAACTTTTCCATCTCATGATTTAAAACTTGGTATCAATTAAAAAAAAAAAAACTTTAAACAAAACTCCATTGCCCTTTCCCCAATCCCCATAGCCATCACACTACTTTCCATTTCAACGATATTACTCAACAGGTTGCCCATCATCAGCATCACATACTCTTTGTCTTATTTCACCTCATAGAGTGTCCTCAAGATTCAACTACCTGAGATTTCCATTGTTGGCAAAGCAGCTCTGATTTCAACTATCATTCTTTGATCTATTAAGATCATCCAGAGCCCTCTACTGGTCAAACCACTCAACAAAATTCCGCTAGAGCCATAACCTTGACCAATACTTTTCTGAAGACCCAAGAAATGCACAATGTTTAGTAAACCCTAGCTTCCACTACAACATGGGCCTACATAACTACATAGGATGTAAAATACATCCCCATACTCTTCCGTTTCTCTGAACATTTTAAGAGATATTAAAGGCCAGTGCTTGGAAACAATGAAATATTAAGGTTTGCTTCACTCTTGTCGCAGTTTCACCCACCCATTCCCTTTTTTTGCCTAGAAGTATCTCTGTTTAAAGTATTCAGTGTTTTCATTTATTGTAGCCTGCTATAATATTCTATCCCATCATATTTTCTGTGTGAGAAATCTACATGGGGAATCGGCACTATGGCTAAATTGCTAAATCCTTGCCTTTAAGCACCTTGTGGCCTGGGAAACCAGAGGAGGATGGTCCAAACCCTTGGGAGCCTACACTCACGCAGAACACCTGGAAGAAACTTCTGGCTTTAAATAAGTTCAGGTCTGGCCATTGATCCACTTGGGGAGTCATCCAAAGAACTTTCTCTCTGTCTCTCTTTCTCTCTGTAAATCTACCTTTTTAATAAAATAAATAAATTAAATATTCAAAAACTAAACAGAAATCATGTGGATAGGTTCTATCTCCAAGGTCACTGGTTTATGTTTTTAAGATTTTAGAGTATTTTAGAATGAAAATACTGTTAGACTACAATAAGTAACATAGAAGGGCACCAAAATTTTCTCCTTGACCTTGAACATTTTCACTTAAAGCTGATATGTAAAGAGGCATCTTTTAGGTTTTCATGTTGTGTGTTTGAAGGGTAGAGTGATTGAGGGAATGGAAAAATTGTAATCATTCTGTGCCCAAATACCCACCACAATCCTTTCTAGTACAGCGTGAACCCTGAGAACAGTCACTGAAAGTTTACTCTATTGAACAATACTAAGATGCAGTGAACAGGTTTCCGGACATGTTTTTTCATTTGCAGACAGTCTCAGAAAGCTGAAGAATTTTCTCATAAAAGACTTGCCTAGCTGATAACCCTTCCAGCAGCTTTCATTCATCATAGTGTACATTCAGGCAGGTTTCACCATGTCCCAACTCTAGCTGACAATTCCTGAGCACAGTCCCTAACGCTCAAATGAGTCAGTTTGTTGTACCTTCCCTAGTCTATAGTCCACAGTCAAGAGGAGCCACTTTCTGCTCTTCATATTTCAGAAGTATGCAAGCCTGGGTAGGGGCAGGAAACCAGTGATACTGCTCAGCGTGGAAGGCAGACAGAACGAAGGCCAACAGGATGACAGAGGCCCTGAGAGCCAGCTGCTCAGCCATAGATGAAAAGACATAAAGCCTTTTGTGAGCAAAAGTATAAGTACCCACTAGGTTCACACAGATGGTTCATTCCAAGAACTGGTTTGGACTAGCTGTCCATAATAGAAAACCCTGAGACTCGAAAATGTGAACAGAACTGCTCATTTTCACACTAATGGCAGCAAAAGTCACTGGAACCCAGGTCTCTGAATGTCTGATCCAGAAAGTACAGATACTGTAGAAAATAATCAAGGAAGGAAAAAAAATCAAAATTGCAAATACAACAGCTTACATCAATTTTCTCTTTTTTCCTTAAAGGGCTTGCATAACAATAATCAGATAGTACATTAAAATGTGACTAATGAAATATTAGAAATAAAAAATAGACAGAGGTGAGATTAGTCTTTGCTGCCACAGTTGTTCAAACTTCTTACATAGGGCCCATTTGAAATAACACAACAATGCCAAAATAATTAAATTAATAATTGTTATCACATTAGATTTTCCACCGCTGTAAATTTTACTCTCTTCAAAAGCCAATGAAAATTCTAAATGGTTTAATAAAATTTTTCTTCACAGCTCTGTTTCACTGAAAAGAAAAAATTTTTCTAATTCCATAAGTCAGTAATCCAAAAAAAAAACCAGTTAAAAGATGCAAATTATACATACAATGGTTAAGACAATATGTATACATGATACATAATCAATAGAGAAAATGTTTTTTTATGTGTGATAAGAATAAAAGTTCAAGCGCCAGTGTAGCTGGTAAAGTCACCATTTGCACACAGTGTCCCATTGGGTGCCAGTTCGTGTCTGGTTTCTCTACTTCCAATCCATTTCTCTACTAATAGCTTGAAAAAGGCAGGGTCACAAATCCGTGTGGGGACCTGGAAGAAGCTCCTGGTTTCTGGCTTTGGCCTGTAATAGCCCTGGACATTGAAACTATTTGGAAAGTGAACCAGCAGATGGAAGATCTCTCTGTCTCTCCCTCTCTCTCTTGGTAACTGCCTTTTTCCTTAGTATTCCAGTTCAAAACTCCTGTATCTAAAAAAATGTACTGGATTCATTAACAAAGAAAAATATATCCTAAAATCAATCAATCAATCAATCAATCAATACATTCCTTGAAACTTAGGGGAATAGATCAGTGTTATGAGAAAAAAGGCAAGTATGAGAAACACTGTCTTTGTCAGGAGCAATTTGTTTTAAGATCTAGAGGAGAGCATTGGAATTAAAGTTCCTATGGGGTGGAAGTGTTGTTAATTAACCATGCTAGAAATACTTCAGGTTCGTATGTCTGGTTATAAACCTTAAATGGTTTAAAATGAAAGATTCAAAGCATTATTTTTATTAGTAAAAGACTAATTTTTTCAAATCAATGTTTTCTGTTTTATTAATACTGATTATATATAAAAGAGTAGGTCATGTATCTTTTTTCTCATAACACTGAAGGACAGAAAACAATAAGAAAGAGAGAAAATATGTATGCAAAATGGAATCCCTCATGGAATTTCCAAGGTTGCACTAACCCAGATAAACATCTGTATAATAACTTACTGTATCAGCAAATAAAAAGGATGAACTCCATGGAAAGATAAATATTACCCTGAACTGATGAAAACACATTCCATACATTTACTGTTGTACCATACTGTATCGAAAATAAGTTTGATCAAATTAAAATGATAGGAAGAGAAAAGAAGCAAGCTTGACTAAGTTGAAACTAAGTTGAGCTGTTTACAAAGAGTTAACTGTTAGAAAAACCATTTTCAAGACCCACTGAATTTTCTTCAGATAGCTATTGCTAAGCATGTAGCACTGGAAGTCACAGAGACAGTTTATGCATGCCCAACAGTCAATAATGGATGCAGAAGGAAATTCAAGGACAATTAATCATAGCTCTACTTATCCTTTTCCCATTATGCCTTTTCCATTCAGTTATTTTACTTAAAAGATGCATTTACTGAATCTATTCTGTTGAATGCTTGGAAACACAATGCTATAATGACATTTAAATATGCACAGGCAACATAAGAGGAGTATTGCACAGAGTCAGAGGTTCAGTGATGGCTGAGTGAAGCAGGAGGAAGGAAGTGCAGCAGAACAATCCCAGTGGAAGACGTGACAGTGAACAGAGCTCTAGCAGACAGTCGCAGCTGATCTGAGCAGGGAGGATCTTCACGTCACTGAGGCCAGCCCTGCTTCCCACAGAAACTCCCACCCTATGGTAATCTTACTGTTTTTATCCCCTCACCTACCTGTTTTGCCAAAGGAATTAAGAAGACAGATTGTGTTAAGAGCCACATATGACCTGCAAATAGCAACCAGAGCCTATCCTGGATTGTTACAAGCACACACAAATAGTCAACAACCTCATAAGAACAGAAGCTAATTACTGCTCCAGAGAATACTGACCAAGCTAGCTATCCTGCCAAGATCTGGAGTTGCCAGGTTGAACTCCATTGGGCTAGGGAATTAGTTCCTTCGATCACGTTGATTTTCCCAAGGTATCTGAATTTTAAAAATTGTTGATGATTAGAATAAGAGCCAGGTTGGCTTTATTTTGTTGTTCTTCCTGTTGTTTTGGTAGTTTTCTTATGAGAAGGAAACTTTATGTCACACCCTAGAATGATTTTTATTCACTTCTTTATTTGTTATTTCCTGGTTGTCTGGATTTCCCCTTTTCTTTAAACATATAATATCCAAATAAAAATTGAACATATTTGCAATGTGAAAATATGATGTTTAGACATTGCAGACAGAACAAAATGATTAAATCATACAGCTTCATTGCCTTGCATATATATTTATTTTAGTCCCACTTCCCTTAAACATTTTGAGTCCACATGTCTGTCCCATGTGACAGATGAGTATCATTGAAAAATCCTCATTTCTGTTAGCTTTAATTGTGGTTTCAATAGGATTTAGTCTGTCAGACTCATGCATACATGCAAATACCAAACTGTTGTGTGCACAGTGAATGAGCTGCTACTGGATTACCTGATCCACTTTTGGTGTCTTGGAGGTGGGACTGGGTGCGGGTGTTAGGTGCCAGGCTTACCATTGGACGATAATTCTCAAGATCAGTTGACAGTGGAAGCAGAGTCTGGATGATCGCTGCGTCTCTGACTCTTGACTTGCCACGGGATCACCTCTCTCCTCTCCCATCCTCCAGGGTCAAAGGACGCCAAAACCATTGGTGCTGCTCAGTCTTCTGGCATGCAAGCAGACCTTTGCACAGCCTGAAAACTCCCCTCTCTCTGCCCACCAATATCTGCTTTGCTATCAGTGCCACAAGCACAGGAAATGGGTTTACATTTTATTTGCTAATATGTTCCAAGTACCCACAATACTAGAGACACTTTGTAGATATTTCATGATTGGTGTAAGAATGAAAAAACAGAAGAGGCAAAGACAGCTGTGTTTCATGGCTGCATAGACAACGCTAAGGGGAAAGCAGTTTTCAGGGATGGTCATAAGCACTGTCGGGTCAGACCTGCTGGTCATGGAACATACGAGGTACCCGAGAGAACATGTCAAATGATGTATCACAGATGAATTTGGATCCGAAAAGGGTCCGCATGTGCCACAGTGCGTCACCACCTGCAATGCTGGCATCCCAGATCCGAGTTCCTGTTGGATTCCCTGTTGCTTCTCCTATGACTCAGTTTCCCAATGTGCTGGGACAGTAGCAGATGGTGCAGAAGGTGGCTTGGGTCCTTGCCACCCAAGGAGGAGACCCAGATGGAGTTCCTGGTTCCTAGGTTCAGCCTGGCTTGATCCTAGCTGTTGCAAACACTTGGGAGGCAAAGTAGCAGATGAAACATCTCTCTCCCTCCATCTCTCTCTTCTCTCTCTGTTTCTGAATAAATTAATATATCTTTTTCAATTCATCAGGATTGTATTTTAGATAATTACGCAGTGTAGAATGGGGATAATTTTACAAATCAAAATGTAAATCACAGAATATTCACTAAATGATGCTGGGAAAAGTAATAAAATAAACACAAACTTTACTTCTTGCTGTATTCATCAAAAATAGGTTTAATGTACATTGTGTATCTTTTAATACATGTTTATGAATGTTCAGTAGATACTGACATAGAAATGCTCTTCATAAGATAAAAATATGGAAGTCATATTTTAAAATCATCATAGAGTTGGAGTATAAAAATTATAGATTTAGCATAAAGAGTGTCATAGGTGAAGTGAAAAATGAAATTGCAACCAGGGAAGTACCTTGAAAACACACGTAAGAATTAAAGAATTAATGGCTTTGAAAGAAATAGTCTTGAGCTTCAAAGTGGATTTCTGAGACTTACAATTCAAGAAGTTCTTACAAGATTGGATATACTAAAAATCAATAAACACAAAGCAGTATTTTACTAGTTTTCATCTTTGAAGTAGAAATCAACTTTTATACATAATCAGAGTCAGTCCTTGGAAAGCACACAGGCATGGATGCACTCAGCAAGCACAAGTGCTTTCAGACAAGAAATAACATGAGCACAGACCTGAAAATTATTGTAGCTTATTCATTCCCATTGTACTGTTTGTAGAGGAAATAATGTGGCATGCAAGCAGAGATTATTTGGAAGGGTTTCTAAGGCAAGTTAAAGTGTGGAAGGCAATCTACCCAACAACAGAAAATATGTAGTATAATCATAATTAATCATAATGTAGTGCCAATCACACATCTGAAACTACGGAATAGTATGTAATACCATGACAAAATTTTTAGATTTATTAATCAAAAAAAGCTATTGTAAATATCAGAAATATCCCAAGTTTAGTCATAGGACACACTAAATATACCAAGATATTATTAGGAAATATCCCCATGTGGTGGTTTCTATTTTCTAAATTCTGATTTCCAAGTAAATTTTGTATAATTTAGAGGAAATATTTTTTTAAATGAAAAATAATAGAAAAGATTTCACATCAGAGTTTTAACAGAGTTCTCTTAATAATGAAAAGGCTTTTATCAATGCCTCTTTAAATTGTGACATTATCACACCCTAAACAAATTTAGGAAGGAAATTTAATTTACCACCTCAGTTACTAATTACAGGTAGGTAGGAATTAATTTAATCTACAAAAGAGCTGTCATTAAATACTTGAATGCTGTAAAACATCTTTCTGCAATCTCAACCTCTCTTTCTCTCTCTCTCTCTCTTCTTTCATCTCTGTAAACATTTGTCTTTCAAATAAAAATAAATACATCTCTTTTTCTATGCCATGTGGTTACAATAAAGACACATTTTGCCAGAAAAATAAGATTGTGCAGTTGAACAAACATCAGGAACAAATATACAGTGCAGGTATTTCCACAGAGACTTATTAAAACACCTCCCATGACTAGACCTTTCTGTACTGCTAAGCCACTGCTTGAGATGCCCACATCCTGTACTGAGGTTTCTGGATGCAAGGCCCAGCTGCACTTACAGTTCCAGCTTCCTGCAATGCTGCGAGCGGCAGCAGGGAGGGGCTCAAGAGGCTGGGTTCTTGCCTCTGATGTGGGAGACCTTGATAGAGCTCCTCACCTCTGGAGTCACCCTAGCTCAGCCCTGACAGCTGTAGGCATTTCAGTGGTGAACCTGAATATGGGAGATTCTCTCTTTCTCTCTCTCCCTCTCTCTGTCTCTATTTCTCACTCCCTTCCTTTACATCTATCTCTCTTTGTTTGCGTTCAAGTAAGTCAATTTTTTTAAATACCTCCCACAGGCACAGCATGGTGACCTAGTGACTGAGGTCCCTCCCTTTCACCTGCCAGGAACCACGTGGGCACTGGTTCGCGTCCCAGCTGCTCCACTTCCCATCCAGCTCCCAGCTTATGGCCTGGGAAAGCCACAATCTTCTTTTCAATAAAAATAAATAAACTCTTAAAAAAAAGAAAGAAAGAAAGAAAGAAAGAACAAAAGAAAGATAATACCTCCCACACTGTAATTGAGACTGTGTTGACACAAATCATACAAATGTGACAAGAATTATCTTGCATCAGCAAAAGGAAGAGGAACAACCTGGTTATTTACATACATAAAAGTAATATAACACAGAAGACAGCAGAACGTGGTACCAAAAGGAGAGTCAAAACATAAATCTTGTGATGTAAGAGGGGTTAACGCTGTCCAGTTAAGAATAACCATAACTAAGGATCATATTTTTCTTGTTGTAAACACAGGCATATCATAGTATAGAAATATACCCACTGTGCTCGAGGCAATGGCTCAGTGCCTAAAACCTCACCTTGCATGCACTGAAATAACATATGGGCATAGGTTTGTGCCTGAGAATTTCCAGTTCCCATCCCATCCAGCTCACTGCTTGTGGCCTTACAAAGCAGTAGAGGGTGTCCCAAATTCTTGGGCCCCTGAACCTGCAAGGGAGACCCAGAAAACTCATGGTTCCTGGCATTCAATCAGTTCAGCTCTGGCTTTTGCAGCCTCTTAGGGAGTGAACCACCAGAAGAATGATCTTTCCCTCTGTTACCTGTTCTCTCTGTAAAATATACCTTTCCAAAAAATAAAACTTTTTTAAAAGGAAATATTTTGTTTAAGTATGAATTCTGATATCATTAAAAAGCTGAGTAGTCACACTAATTTATCTTGCTCCAAACCATTCTGGAAGAATCCTCATTATCATTCAGCTTCACAAAATTTTGCCGCAGTTAAAGAATGAGTTGAATTCACAAGCCAGCAACACTTGATACATATTTTGTGATAAACTAATAATTTGACAGATTGATCTATGAATTTCCATCTCCTCTACGTGAAATCAATCTTTAATCTTAAATTACTCAAGCTGTTACACTGAAGAAAAACAATTTAGATGTAACCAATGAACCAACAATCAATGTGAATCAGACTGTTTATGATCTACATCAAAGAACTGTAAAACTTAATATACTTTTAATGCCCTATGTTATTCTGTAATGGGTAGAAAGAGCAGAGAAATCTACCACCTTATTATAATCTGTGAGGAAGGCGTGAAGTATAACCTATCAAGAATATGACAGGTAACTTATAGACAATAGACTCAAATCAGCACTAGACAGTAGAAAAACTATCAAGACATACAGGGGGAATCAAGAGCAATCCTGACAACCTCTTTACAGGAGGTCATATGCACAGAGCTGTGGGTAGGGAGATGCCAGAGCCGAGCAGGAGAACAGGAGGAGGCTTGTATCCTAAACCTGGAGACTCCCAGATCCTGACCAATGACTATCAACTGACAAGGAGACCACAGGGAATTGGACTGCCCTTGAAGGCTAAGAACTCTGAGGTCATCCACTCCCTATCGGATCTCCCACATGGGATGGAAGAAGCCCAGATCCTTCCTCACAGGATCGAATGTCGTCGGAACAACAGCCAGGAGCCCTGAGCGGTCCTCAGAAAAAGAAGAACAGTAAAATCCCTTCGGGACACGGGAGGGGAGCGTTCTCTGGTCCTTACTTAGTTCCAACTTTGGCTTCCCATCCTCTCTTGCAATGACCATTAGGGTCATTCCTGAGGCCCCTGACACCCCACCCCCCGCAAAAATTAGATTAGAAAGATAGAGACCAATAAGGAAAGCTTAGAACAGACAGGAAACGGTCAGCGTGGATCCACATATACCTTACTAGGTAGGACGCAAAGATTAGTTACTCCTCGCTAAGGTATTGAAGATTTCTCTGCACGCCCCTACTAAAATTATTCTGCACCTCAATTGTAAACATATGCCATGTCAGAGTTACAAACTTGTTTGGACTATCCTAAAATTCACCAAGTTCAGTAAAAATCATGCTTCAATACCATAAACTGCTAAATATAAAAATGAAAAAAGACACAAGACAGCTGAATAGTACCCTATAACCATTTTAAGGTGTGCAGCAACCGGTTGTGTATAAACTAAAATTGAAATGTCAATGAACTAGTCACAGGATGTGGTTAAGAACTTACATTTTCTAACATATTGGTCACTCAATACCATGTCAATTCACTCCATAATGTTGTAAATTGTTGTTGATGTTATGTTGTGGCTTTTCATTGGACAGGATGATATTCTGCCAGCTCTGCTTTCAGACCAGGGCTGGTCTCCCCAGGAAACTGTTGAATTTATCTGGACAATAAGATGCTGGACTCTATGCATGGCACATGCTTGCAATGAAGGAATCATGATTGGATATGGACTGTAATACTGCAGTTAGGTGGAGAAACCCACCATGGGGGGAGGGGTTGAGGAGGGCGTGGGGAGGAATGGGGGAATCCCAGAAGTTATGAAACTATGTCATAAAATGGAATTAAAAATAATAAGAATTAAAAACAAAAACAAAAAAGATAAACAATTCAGAAGTCTTTGCCATGGAAAGTTCACCAAAGGAACAGCTTCTGAGAGACACTAGATTGTCCTTCTCCCAGAGACACTTCTTACCACACTACCTGCTTTTTCTAACTGGAAACAGGAATCAAAGTTCTCCATTAAAATGTTCAAAGAACTTCATGAGTTATATGGGATACCCAAATATGAATGGAGTATTTTGAAACACTTAATATAAACTTACAGATATTCAACATTACTTCAAGTCAGTAAGAAAACTTCACACTATGTTGTCAGGAAATTCTTCTGTAAATGACAAGTTGATTGCATACTCTTCTCATTGCCACGTTCATCTCTTTGCTCCTAAAGGTGTAGATAACTGGGTTCAGGAATGGAGTGAAAACTGCATCAAAAAGTGCAAGAAACTTGTCTATATGTGATGTGGGGTAGGGCCAAGTATAAACAAATATACAAGGACCGAAGAACAAAGTGACCACCATGATATGAGTTGACAAAGTAGAAAGGGCTTTGGATGAGCTGCCTGAAGAGTGTTTGCAAACCGTGATCAAGATGAAAATGTAGGACAGCACCAATATGAAGAATGATCCCAGAGATATAAATCCACTGTTAAATGTCACCATGAACTCCAGTCTATAGGTATCCAGGCAGGCAAGTTTGATTACTCGAGGGAGATCACAGTAATAGCTGTCCAACACATTAGGGCCACAGAAAGGCAAATTTACAACAAAACCCAGCTGAACTGAAGAGTGGATCAAGCCAATTACCCATGCAGTCACCAGCAACAGAACACATGTTTTTGGCTTCATAATGCTCAAGTAGTGGAGAGGCTTGCATATAGCAACATATCTGTCAAAAGCCATGGCTATCAGCAGCACCATCTCCACGGCACCAATGACGTGGATGAAGAAGATCTGAGCAATGCAGCCACCAAAGGAGATGACTTTGTGTTTTCTGAAAAGGTCATACATCATCCTGAGGGAAACAACAGAAGAAACGCCCAGGTCAATGAAGGAGAGGTTGGCCAACAGAAAATACATGGGGGAGTGTAAGTGGGAGTCCATAGCCACCGTGAACACAATAAGGGAGTTGCCTATAATGGTGGCAACATAAAATATGGAGGCGATAACAAAGAGTAGAAGCTGGATCTCCCAGGAATTGGTGAGTCCCAGGAACACAAACTCTGTCACAGAAGAATAATTTGCTCCATCCATTGATTTATCAGTTAAGGTGTCTCAATTGTTACTAGAGAAAAAGAAATGGAGACAAAGCAAAAATTAAGAATGTTGTAGGTTTCAAGGTTATAATAATTACCCAAGGATATTCATACTGCTAAACATATATGTGCACATATACATATATATGCACACATATATATACATATATGTATAGTGTTTAGATAGCTAAGGAAATAGATAGATGGAGAGAAAGAGACAAACATACTGATAACCTCAATTCTTTATTTGGAAGTGAGAGGTTTAACTGAATCAGTTCAATGCCACAAATAACATAACCATCACATTGACTTACAGGGACTATTTTATATTTATAAACAATATAATGTAAAAACATGAATGAATATTTATGGGTAATTGGAAGGCAAACATAAAATGAAAATGAAGAGATATGGCCTCATTTCCCAAAACTCACTGGTTCTATTTTTAAGTTGTTCTTAGAACTGTTCTTCATCCATTCAGGTTATTGATTCTCTTGACTACATCTCATCGTGATCACAATACATTATTCTCACAATGCTATCCATAGGCATATTTTCAAATTCCAAAAACGCCCATAGGATCACAGTGAACATATGATAAGTTGGTATCAGTTAGAGAAGTGACTCCAGAGTGCATTAGAACCAAAGCAAGTGAACACTAGTTGTTCATGGCATAAGTTACATTCATGAATCCTCAGAAATAGAGGAACTTACTATGATGGTTAGTAGTCAGGACATGGACATGATGTGCAAAAGGGGTGGGTTTTGGAAGTCCCTCATTGGTAAAGCAAGGCAGTTACAATACCCATTTGGTAGACAGCTATGTCTGTAAGGAATATATCCTAAGAGCTCCAACTGATGTTTGAAATGGCAAAGAATATTGACCTGTGTTGATATTACATGTCATATCATTCATCTATACCCTTGATAAAGTTTAAAAATTTAGCACAGTAAATGTTTAACAGTGATTAACAATAAAATAGAATATCCATAAAAATTTACAAGAGTAAAACTACCAGGATCTTATAAAATAATAATTACTTAGACACAAGTAGTGTGATATCACGGCAACTGATCTGATGACTAAGATCACCACTGCATGGCTAATGGGTAAAATGATGGATGTGCTGGACGATGTTCAGGCAGAATAGTGAAGGATGACATTATCACAACACTCCGAATGATACACACTTTGCAATTTGTGAATTGTTTATTTCTACCTTTTCCACTTGACACTTTTTACTACAATTTACCCCTATGTAACTGAGACTAGAGGAAGATAAACTAGAGATAATGAAATGTATTCCGATTCCTTACAATCACTTAGGCTTCTGCTCATTGGTTTTTTATATTGGAGTGCAAGCTTGTATTGGGTTTTGTTGGAAAAGTAGAAATGCACACTAATGTTATAGTTGGCATATATGTATTGGATATGCATCAATTTCCATGATTCTTACCACTTCTTGCTAAGAACACAGTTTACCCTGAGGAACATAAAGTCTCATGACTGGAGGCTCTGGTCCCAAGCCCTCTTGCTCTCCAAACGTTAGGTGTATTAGTAAAAGCGTTGGAGTGCGGGTCAGATAGGAAGGCTGGGGCACAAACCGCAAATTGCTGGTGCAATAAAGGGACCTAACCACAAAAAAAAACTCTTCAGACCTGGAGTTGACTGGGAAGGGAAAAAGAAACCTAGCAAAAGATTTAAAATGGAGCCCAAAGTTTTGCTTTTGGATGTGCCATTCATATAAACACATACACACATTCTTGTGACAAATGCTGAACAAAATAAACCCAAAAACTATTACCACACAAACCCAATGAGTACAGCTTGATCTTTAACAAATAATAAATTGTTTATAAAACCAGTGAAAATTTTATGCTATATATACTTCTCAACTTATGATGCAGTTACCTTCTGAAAAACTCATCATATATAAAAAATGTCATCAAAAAAGTACATTTACTGGGCCTGGATCACTTGGCTCATGTCCTTGGGCCCAGCTGTACAGCAGGTGCCAGATCCATGAGCCCTGGGGAACGAGTGGTCCGTAGGGACCAGGGTCACCTGACAGCGTGTGCAGACCGCCTCTGTGGCATCTGGTGGGTCCCGGGTCACCTGGCCTGGATTCCTGGGCCAATCTGAAAGATCATATTCTCCTCAGTGGAAAGGACCAGTAGTGAATGACAAGCCCAGATGCGCATGGAGGGTTATGGTAGCCAATTTGGGGCCTGCAGAGGACATCTGGAACAACAGCAAAGGAAGGAGAACAGAAAAAAATTGAACAACTACCCCAGCCAAACGATGACAGTAAAAATCTGAGCAAATGAAGGGTCCAGGGTTGACCACATAAGCCGATGGACATCGGAAGGCTTTCCTCAGCCTTATTGGAGAGATCAAAGCATTTCAGAACTATCAGAACCAGGTGGGGAGAACTCTAGGAGCATGCGTCACATCAAGAACCTGAGCTAATTCTGGGTGCCCCTTACCTATCCTTGGGTAGTTGCACAGTTGGGAGGCTGAGTATGGCTTCTTCTTTTATCCCGTCTTCCCAACAATAGGAAAAAAAATAGTTGAAAACATTGGTCACACCCAATTTTCCCTAACCCTCAATTCTTCCCATCCAGATCATACATGTAAACATGATCCAAAATAAAAGTTTTAACTTTTTCCAAAAGTGAATTTTCCACACATAGCTTATACAACACAGTAAGCCGACCACAGAGCTACTGTAGAATACCACTTACTTACCATGTGCTCAAGAGGCTCACCAGAAGCTATCAGAAGCAACATGTTCTGGCACCTGTCCAGTAGCAAGTCTCATACCTCATATAGTCTGAAAAAAGATCACAACTCAAAATATGAAATTTTACTGAATGCAAATCGCTTTTGCATCATCATGAAGTCAGAAAATCCTTAAGGTGATCACTTTTAGGTTGGCAACCATCTGTAGCTACAACAGAATATCTAGGTTTGTACTCCATTTACAAATTTGGGTTTTACATATGAAAGGGGGAAAAATGAGAAGATGTAAGCCAAACTGTGCATCTGCCAGATCCAAGAAAGAAGCCACTAATCATACACAATGATTAAACAAAATTGAGAAGCTAAGCAGTTAAGTTAGCCACATGTCAGTTACTCAAAAGACACACATACCCAGTGGCTATGCAATGGACAGTTTACTATAAGATTTCTAGTCACTATCCAATTTAAGGAAAAAGCTCCCCCAAGAAAATCTTCTCTGAAGATCCATCGAATACAAATTTTTTCTCTCTTTGGCTTTGATAAATTAGGAACCTTAATATTTAATAGGAGGGCAAGTGTATGGCACAGAAAAAAAGTTAATGTAGACATCCTGTGTTGACATACCTGAGTTTGAGCCCCAACCCCACCTCTAAATTCAGTTTCTTGATCATTTACACCCCATTAGGCAGCTGGTGACGCTCAAGTCAGTTCAGGTTGGATCCCTTTGACCTACACGGTAGACTTGCACTGAGTTCTGGACTCAAGGCCTAACTTCAGTTATTTCATGCATTTGAGGAGTTAACTCAATAGTTGGAAGATATCTCTATCTTTCCCTTCTGTCTCATTCTCTCTTTCTCTTTCTCTCTCCAGATAGATAGATAGATAGATAGATAGATAGATAGATAGATAGATAGATAGATCATTCTCGCCCCTCTTCTGATTTACATATGTCTGCTTCTTTCAAATAAATAAAAACAATTTTTAAGCAAAATTTTAAATCAGAAAATTAAAGCCCAGTGCAGTGGTATAACCTATTCGTGCTGGCAACCCACAAGGGTACCATTTCTACTCCTGGCTGCTCCATTTCATGCTCAGCTCTCTGTTTATGGCTAGCAAAGCAAGAAGGTTGTCCTAAGATCTTGAGGACCCATAACTAGGTGGGAACCATGGAATAAGCTCCAGACTCCTGGCTTTAGATCAGCTCAGCTCTGGCCATTGCAAGCATTTGGGGAGTAAACCAGGAGGAGGAAGATCTCTCTCTCTCTCTCTCTCTCTCTCTCTCTCTCTCTCTGTCTGTCTCTTTCTCTCTGTTTCTCTATGTCATGCTCTCTCTCTCAAAACACACACAACACGGAAAAAGTGGGAGAGAGAGATAAGGAAAGAGAGGGAGGGAGGGAGAAAAAGTTTTCTTACAAGGGAGGACATAGAAGAGTCCACTGCACAATCTGGAGAAAACTTTACATAGGAAGTGTTGGTGCAAGATTTGAAAGCTGAGAGTTTTAACAGCCAGGAGGAAAGACCAATGTATTCTGTAACAAGAGAGTAACTTATCTCAGATTTAGCCCAAATCCTTTTGTTCTAATTATAATTCTCTGATGCTGTCTTTCTTATACATTCTCTCTCCCAACTAAATTCTATAAGTTTCAGGGGGATAAATGACTTTTGTTCTTGTCTTTGAGATCCAGACTAGAGGAAGAAAGGTTTCCTGATTATTCAGTTAGTAACATTTCTCTGAGGTGAAGCCATGAATTTGGCCCATAATTTCACACAGGTCCTGATTTTTTTTTTGTCCTTCCAGCCTTTTAAAATTAATCCCAGCATGCATAAAAGAAGTTTCCAAAATCAAAACCAGGTGTTCTTCCGTGCACTGGTTCACTCTCCAGATGGCCACAACAGCTGATACTGGGTCACACAAAATCAGAAGCCTAGAACTCCTCTACAACTCACATGTTGGTGCCAGAGACATATAGCAGGAGGGACCAGGTTCATAAATTACAACAACAGCTCTCAAACCAGCACCCATCTGGGATGTTGACATCCCAGGCAGAAACTTAACACGCTGCAACCACAATGCCACCATCGCAGAAAAAAAAACATAGAAATCCTTCACACTTTGAAAATGTTTCTGAAATAGTGAATGATGGAATTTTAATTGCTGGAAAGCATAATTATTTCCATGGCACATAATTATGTGGTGCTTTTACAATCTGCTGCTGAAGGTCAGTATAACTATACTACAAGTATATTCATCTATGGCTTCTAAGTTCACAGAAATTAGCATCTTACCCAAAATTGTAAAGATATGCAGCTCAGCACCAAAAGTCAGGATTTTTCATTCTAAACCCAGGACTCCTCAATTATGTTAAAGTAATTGATTTACCTATTCATGATGAAAAACTAATGTTCTTGCCATAAATGAATACATAATTTCACTTGCAAAAAGATTCCATCCGGCATATATAGACATCAAACATATGCATAATAAACTTAAGATTTCACTTGTAATAAGTGACAGAGCCAGACATAACCCATATGTTATTAAGACAAATTAGACAGAAAAGGAGAAGCAGTTGCTAGCCTGAGTGAGAAAGGATAACTACACACCACATTGCGATTCCAGCAAGAGAATCAGGTTTAAGAAACAATCTACACACATTTTCATCAATGCCTAGGACCACTCAATGCGCTGGCTAGAGTTAATTATTCCATAATCTATTAATACAAAATCATAAAAATTGACAGGCAAGAAAGATTACAGTTGCATATAAAGAATATAGGGGTCATTTATAAGTTAAAAGTCATGAGGAAGACCTTATTAAATTACAACGCTAAAGGAACAATAAAGAGTAAATATTCAAATAGAATAAATCCATATTAAGAATTATCTTTGATTAGCATTCCTACTTTTTTCACATATATTTATGCCTTTTAAAAACCCATTTCCATGCACTGCAGTAGGAAGTACAAATAAAACAATGTCAAAGAAGAAAAAAACACTTTCTGCTTCCATATGCCACGCAGAGATCCAATTAGAACAAGAAAGTAGCATGTATTCAGTGCTGAGCAATTATTTGTAATATTAAAGACAGACATTGCAATCAAACACAAGAGAGAGCATGAAGATCGTGGATAAGTAAAAATTATGACAAATGAGAAATTTAAAAATACCCTCATGAATATTGGGGGAGGATGAGTAAAATCATGCATTATTTGTATGAAATTTACAGAATGGCACAATTCTGTAAACAAAAGGCATCTTCCTGAACAACTTTGAGAATGTCAAGAACCTGGACAATGCTTAACTGAAATATGTTTGGCATCATTCAGAACATTCAAAAATGTTCGTGAACTCAAGACTTGGAATTTCAGGGTAGCTCCATGTTCTGATACAATGAACAGAACGGAACACAACAACATAAGTTTGATGTCTGAGGTCATACTGAGATTGTCTGACCAAATTGTAGATGAACTGACTTTGGCATCCTGCAGATCCCTCACTTTCTATCTGTGTCTTAACAAAAGTCACAGAGTGCCCTGTCTTCTCTGTGACAAAACCAACTCTAGGTATCACCCCGTAGCACTGAACTCAAGCCAGGACATGGCATTTAGATCTAACTACTTAGAATACTTTTCAACGAGCTGGAAGAAAATGTGGTTAGCCCTGAGCCAATTCCTTTCAACGCTATAAACTCCATAGGACGCTGTGGACATACCCGTAGAGGACAACATCTTTGTCTTTTGGTCAGTTACAAGGATGCGCTGTGGCATTCTGGAAGTAGGCTTTCCTACCACATGATTGGGGCTGATCCCTCTGGTTTCCCAGTGCTCCTTGCTTTGGACTCCCAACCAGCCCCGTCTCACTTTTGTTAGGGGCACTCTCTTGCAGAAATTCTTGTACAGACGTTAGGGGTGATTCCAGCTGCAGCTATAACTAGGAAGAATCATTGCTACATGAAGAAAATAGCAGGAAGAGGTATCCAAGATCATAAAAGCAAGCACGATAACACATTCATGATGGCTTTTACATGTTGATTCTTAATTGCAGATTCCTTCCTAGTAAAAATCAAATCACTCTGTGTCATATTCCCTTCTCCATACAAATGCCCACCTCTTCCTTCTGGTGCAATTTCTGCTCCTTGATTTACATTCTTCCTCTCTGGAGGCATGAGGACCTGGGGAAAAAAGGTCTTTCATATTACATTTCAAAAATTACCGCCCATCTTCAACACCTACCTGCTAATATATCAGAAGACTTCAGATGCCATCGTCATCAGGGCATTGGCAAGGTATGCATCCTAACACTGCTGCCACGCAGAACCACTGTCCCCATCCCTCCACCCACCTTCCCTCAGACAGGAGCTGTATATAACACCACCATTTGGGGATAAGCACTCAGCTCTGGGAAAAGGTGGAGGTCAAGTGAGGCCCGGAGCTCTGAGCTTCTCTGAGAATCCAGCTCAGAGTGTGGGAAGGAGAGGGAGATAACAAGACCAATAGCATTTTATTATAGAAATATTTGCCACTTCATTTCTACCCGATTTAATTTTTATTTTATGATAGAGACAAGGAAGCACCAATGCAAAGAAAAAACACATTCTGTAATTTTTAATGGAAATGTCTAAAACACTTCTGGAAACATCAGAACCAAGATTTTTAAACTTTGTATTGACTTTTATTCTGTTTGAAAGGCTGAGGCACACATAGACCAACAGAGATCTTCCATGGGATATTTCACTCCCCAAGTGCTCACAACAACTAGGGCTGGACCAAGCCACATCAAGAACAGAAAAATCAGTTTGGGCCCGGCATGGCCTAGCGGCTAAAGTCCTCACCTTGATCGCACCGGGATCCCATAAGGGTGCTGGTTCTAATCCTGGCAGCTCCACTTCCCCTCCAGCTCCCTTCTTTTGACCTGGGAAAGCAGTCAAGGATGGCCCAGAGCTTTGGGACCCTGCACCTGTGTGGGATACCTGGAAGAGTTTCCTGGTTGCCGGCTTTGGATTGTCTTAGCACCGGCCGTCGCACTTATTTAGGGAGTGAATCATCGGATGGAAGATCTTCCTCTCTGTCTCTCCTCCTTTCTGTACATTTGCCTATACAATAAAAATGAATAAATCCTTACAAACATTCAGTTTAGACCAGTGACGGTCCTGAGACCCAAGTACTTGACCAATAATTTACTGCCTCCCAAAGTTTACATTAGCAGGAAGCTGGACTTCGAAGCAGAGCCAAGAGTCAAACCCAAACACAACAATATGGGATTCAGGGATCCCAAGAAGGGATATAGCAAGGAGACAGGGCAATGGAGGAGAGGGAGGAAGCCCTGTGCCTACAAAAGTGTAATATGAAAAATATGAATTTAAAAAATGTGCATTATGACAAAATTGGAAATCAATCTCATTCATACTGAATCAAAAACATTTTAAAAGTCATTAACTGAAACATGTGAACCCTAAACTATAAAGCACTAAAGAAACTGAAGAAACAAAATGAACTGAATCAAGAAAAAGGACTTCTCTACCATGAAGGAAATAGCCGAGAGAGTAAAGAGAAATCAACAAGTTGGAAGCAAATACTGCACGCTATTTATTAATTCAGATGGCCAACAGGCATATGCAAAAGTCTTCAAAATTGGTAATGCCGAGAGAAATGAAGATCAACAATATGATAAGTTGTCACCTCATCTCAATCAGAATGATTACTGTTAATAAAAAAAGGTAGTGGACCAATCTGAAAGCATGATCCAGGAGCTTCTTCCAGGTCTCTCATGCGCGTGCAGGTCCCAAGGCTTTGGGCTATCCTCGACTACTATCCCAGGACAAAATCAGGGACCTGGAAGGAAGTGTATCAGTGAAAATATGAACCTGTGCCCACATAGGATTCCTGTTATGCAAGGTGAGGACTAGGCCACTGCTTCAGGTCTGGGTTTTACACTTTTTGAGCTTAGACCAATATATTTTTTTTTAAAGATTTATTTATTTATTGGTAAGTCAGATATACAGAGGTGATTCACTCCCCAAGTGAGCACAATGGCTGATGCTATGCCAATCCGAAGCCAGGATCCAGAAACTTATCCGGGTATCCCATACGGGTGCAGGGTCCCAAAGCTTTGGGCCATCCCCAACTGCTTTCCCAGGTCAACAGCAGGGAGCTGGATGGGAAGTGGAGCTGCTGGGATTAGAACCAGCACCCATATTGGATCCCGGGGTGTTGTTTTGAGATGTTTGCATCGCATATCAGAGTGCCCGAGTCTCAGTCCTCACAGTTCCAGTTCCTCCCTAACGCACATTCCCAAGGCAGCTCAACTAGTCAGATCCCTGCCATCCATGGCTGATGGAAGGTCTTGCGTTTCTGGACTTCACATAACATACACAAGAATTGTATAAAATGAATGGACTGTGTGATTAAACTAAACGTTGAGGTGTTAGTATTGTTCTTTCCGTTAGCTTATAAATATATTTTATTTACTTGAAATGCAGCGTTAGAGAGAGAGAGAGACTTAGTTCTTCCATCTGCTGGTTTACCACACAATGGCCATCTCCATCAGGGCTGTATCAAGACAAAACAAAGAGCCAGAAAATTCTTTTGGTTCTCCCACACAGGTGGTTGGGTCCAAAACTGTTGGAACATCTTTTTTGCTCTCCTTGTCAACTAGCAGCGTGCTGGCTTGTAGGTGAAATAGCTGGGAAGCACATTGGCACCCATATATTTTGCAGGCATTAGAGCCATTGACTTTACTTGATGTGGCCACATGCTTGTCCCTGCAGGTCCTAATTTTCAAGGAACCTACAATGTTACAGGCTTTTTACCGAGTTGAAAGGGAGAGAGAACAAAAAGAAGAGAAGAAGAAATGAGAGATAAATTTGTGAGTTGACTTCCCAATGTGTTCAACAGCTGAGGCAGGGTCAAACTAAAGCCAGGAGTCTGGAACCCTCTGGATCTGACATGCAGGCTGGTGTCTCTCAGGATACACATAGCAGAAGCTAGATTAGAAGAAGAACCAAGACTTAACCCACACACCTGAGCTGGGATGTGTGAGTCCCACATTGTATCTTGAAGCTATGTCAAATGCAACCCCATTGCTTTTAAATGTGCAAGAGACTCGGGTAGATTCTTCCTGATTTGCATATATATGCTTAAGCTGAGTGAATTTTATAGTGAACTTCACATAATCTTGACTAAATATAATCACACTCCCCATATAGCCCGCATCATTTTATGCCACCAATGAGGATAGCAGAATGTCAAAGGTGATGTTCTTAGCACATCAAGGTTCAGTTTTGTGTCGTCTCCAATGACTTAGAGACTCATTACAAGCTGCTTTTGTCTCTTCCTACACCAACTGGGTTTCAGGAACAATTCCCTTGGCCACGTGAACAAAGCTGGCAAGTCCAGGTTCCTGAAGCAACGCCTGGTCATTACTCCTCCATGCTGTTAATTAGCCATTGTTCTTTCGGGTTTTTGCATAAAAGCAGTAGCACAACCAGCAGCTCAGTGAATAAGAAACTCTAATAACCTGAAGATGCTATGTTCTGTGAACAGGTAGGTGGAAAGATGGAAAAAAATATACTTGGCCTTTTAAATTTAGTTTCAAAACATCCACCTAATAAATACCAAATCAGTTTTTGGATCTTTTCCACTCAGTTATAACATGGGGCAATAGATTGTGGAGAGACATAAATGATTAAATTTGACTTTTACCAGGTGGTGAAAGCATGTGTTGAGGTTGTTTTTTTTTTAATGTCTTTATTGTTATTTGAAAGGCAGAGCTGCAAAGAAGAGAGCCAGCTGGAGAGGTTCTTCTCTGTATGTACTAGTTCACTCCTCAAGTGGTTTCAATGCCTGAGCTGAGCTGAAGCAGCAGCGAGGGGCTCCTGCTGGGTCTCCCACATGGGTGCAAGGTCCCAAGGCTTTGGGCCATCCTCCGCTGCTTTCCCAGGCCACAAGTAGGAAGCTGGATGGAAAGTGAAGGAGCTGGGACACAAACTGCTGCTCATATGGATGTTGGCACTGCAACAGAGGACTAGCATGCCACTCTGACATCCCTGGAACTGTTTTGGTTTAATCATTATTCACTATACTTTTTTGGGGGTCACCTTCTATATACAAGACATTGTATTGGCAAAGTATGGGAACAAAAGCACAAAGGGATAGTTATCGATTAATATAGAGTTATGGAGGAAAACAAGCACGTAGCAAGAAGCAGATGAAATAAATTTAGGCAGAAAGGTGGACCAGGAGAAAGATATGACTGATGAAGTGTCATGTCATCTGAATATTAAACAATGACTGTTATCTTGAAAAATATACAGATTTTGATTTCTGGCTTGAGTAACACAACCAGAGTCGTGGGATTCTGCAGATTCTCCCATAGAAGTCGTGTTTCTCTGTCTGCCCTGTGCAAGTTGTTATTCCCCCAGAGAGCACCTAAGTCTCATGTATACAAACATTGGACATCCAATGCTGCTTGTTTGTGTTTTCTTCAGGTGCCTCATGGGAACTGATCCTCCAGACCTGGAACTATACATGTTGTTAGCAAGCCCATGTAGCAACTCATTAACGGTTACATATAGCTTTGGCATTAGTAGCCACACGAATGCTACTCATAGTTTGTGAAATGTTCAGGTAATATTTGACTTTCATGATTTAAGTACTTTTGCAAAGAGGAAATTGGCATAATGCTGTTTATTTGCATTCTCTCTCTCTTTATTTTCCTTTAGGTAACATGAGAGTGAATCTACCGCATGACTCAGTGAATGGAGAAAACCACTCAGTAGTGTCTGAATTTGTGCTCCTGGGACTGTCCAATTCTTGGGAGATTCAGATGTTTCTGTTTTGTTTTTCTAGCGTCTTGTATGTTTCCAGCTTGACAGGAAACCTCCTCATAGTCATCACTGTGTCCTCTGAGCCTTACTTGCACTCCCCCATGTATTTTCTGCTGGCCAATCTTTCTGTGATTGATTTGATATTTTGCTCCATTGCAACCCCCAAGATGATTTGTGATCTTTTCAAGAAGAAGAAAGTCATCTCGTTTGGGGGCTGTATGGCTCAAATCTTCTTCAGCCACGCTGTTGGGGGTGCTGAGATGGTGCTGCTCATAGCCATGGCCTTTGACCGCTACGTGGCCATCTGCAAGCCTCTGCACTATCTGACTATCATGAGCTCACGGCTGTGCACTTTGATATTAGTGCTTGCCTGGGTCATTGGTCTCGTCCACTCCTCCACCCAGTTGGTTTTTGTTGTAAATTTGCCCTTCTGTGGCCCTAATGTGTTAGATACCTTTTACTGTGACATTCCTCGCCTCATCAAACTTGCTTGCACAGACACCTTTAAACTGGAGCTCATGATCACTGCTAATAGTGGGTTCATTTCCTTAGGGGCTTTCCTCCTGCTTGTTCTCTCCTACATCTTCCTCCTGGCCACTCTTCAGAAACACTCCTCCGGAGGCTCATCCAAAACACTTTCCACTCTGTCGGCTCATATTACGGTGGTGATTTTATTCTTTGGCCCACTGATTTTTTTTTACATGTGGCCATCTCCCTCAACACATCTGGATAAATTTCTAGCCATGTTTGATGCAGTTTTGACTCCTTTTCTAAATCCAGTCATCTACACATTGAGAAACAGAGAGATGAAGAGAGCGATGAAGAGAGTATTCAGGCAGCTCGTGGGCCTTAGAAGAGTTACTTAAATGGCTTGAGTGAAATAGAGCTTCTGAGTGCCTCTTGGAAATGGATGATAGCCTCCTCTCACAGAGAACGGACTTTCTGTGAGCCAACACTGTGTTCATGGAATTTCATCACTTGTATGGTGTGTCTGTTGTTATGGAAGAATGGTGACAATCCTCCTTGAAGAGAAAGACAGATTTTAAAATCTAAAACACACAGAAATAAAAATTATATTAATTCTTGTCTTATTTTTCTGAAAGAACTGTGCCAACAATAGCATTTGCCTGTATTACATAGTTATGTCAATGCTTTTGTTCCTCAGGATAGCTATACTACTGTTTTTAAGCTGCCCTTCCTGTAGATGTGTACTTGTTAATCTCATGCTTTTTATCTGCTTGTATTCCTTATATCCTTTCTTGTTTTTTCTGCTTTGCTGTTTCAGTCTTTGAATTGTGAGCAAAGAAAGGAAATATTTGGCATCTGTGACCATTAAAGCGTTCTCTTTTGAAATTATTTTTAAAAGATTTATTTACTTATTTAGTTAATAGCAGAGTTGTAGGAGAGAAAGAGAGAGAGAGAATAAGAGAGAGAGAATGAGAATGGGGGGGGGGAGTTATTCCAATCTCCTCGTCATCTCTTGTCCCTTTGCAACAAAGCTACCAAATGTCCACAATTGCCTGGGTTGAGCTGAGCTGAGGAGAGGAGACAAGAACTTCTTTTGAATTACTCATATGTGTGGCAGGGGCTGAAGGACCTGGGCCATTTTTTGCTGCTTTACAAGCACATTAACATGGAGCAGCCAGGAGTCTAACCAGCATCAATCAACACAGTTTGAAGCCATTGCATGCTGTGGGTCTATTTCCTCTGCACAGCACTGGCCTCCCACTTATGCATTCTGATCCACAAATCTTGCTTTCCTGCTTTGCTTTGTATGTTGAGGGAACATTTTCCAACTTTATTTTAAATCAAGTAGATTTGATGTTGGCACTTGTCTTTCTCTGTGAAGAAAAGAGTTTGATCATTAATAATTTTGTCTGTGTAGGCCACAACCATGGCCTCCCTTGCAATCCCTTAATTCTGCTGTTTTATGGAAATAGCTGTAATCAGCACTTATTTCTGTTTAAATGTTTATAATTTGTTCCAAGTCAAAAAGCTACAGACTTCTCTTCCAGTTTTTTTATAATATGCATGCAAAAATTATTGTGATAATCACTCATCATGATGAGAACATTGGAACTTATGCCTCCTTTGGGTGTTGTGTGAGTCTTAGCCTCCTTCTATCCCTTCCTCAACTCTGCTTCTCAGTAATCAACATGAAATAGGACGTGTGCTTTGTGTGTGGGTGTGTGTGCCACACTTGTTTCACCTGACAGAAATACCTCCCGCTGCATGCAATTACTACAGCCCACAGGATTGCATGTGTTTTGTGGATGAGTTGGACTGTCTTATGTTTATTTACCATATTTTATTTCTTCTCCATTGAGGGACACATAGGTTGATTCTATATCTTTGTTATTATAAATAGTTCTGGAGTAAACATGAGACTACAGATATGATTTTCAATACACTAATTTCATTTCGCTTGACTGTGTATCCAATACTGGAGTTGCTGAATCTATATGTTAACTCTATTTTTATTTATTTATTAAAGCTTTACTTATTTTTTATTGGAAAGTCAGATATACAGAGAGTAAAAAAGACAGAGAGGAAGATCTTCCATCCACTGAATCACTCCCCAAGCAGCTGCAAAACCTGGAGATTACCCAATATGAAGCTAAGAGTTAGGAGCTTCTTCCTATCTCCCACATGTTGTCAGGCTCCCAAGGTTTTGGGAAATCCTTTACTGCTTTCTCAGGCAACAAGCAAGGAGCCGCAGGGACATGCACCAGTGCACGTATGGGATCCTGGTGCATGCAAGGCAAGGGCTTCCGCTTCGAGGCTACCGTCCTGAGACCAGTTCTATTTTTAAAGATTTATTTATTTATTGGAAAGTCAGATATACAGAGAGGAGGAGAGATAGAGGGGAAGATCTTCCGTCTGATGATTCACACCCCAAGTGAGCGCAACGGCCGATGCTATTCCAATCAGAAGCCAGTATCCGGGAACTTCTTTTGGGTTTCCAACACAGGTGCAGGGTCCCAAAGCTTTGGGCTGTCCTCGACTGCTTTCCCAGGTCACAAGCAGGAAGCTTGATGGGAAGTGGAGCTGCTGGGATTAGAACCGGCGCCCATATGGGATCCCGGCGGGTTCAAGGTGAGAACATTATCTGCTAGGCCATGCTGTTGTGCCGGGCAAAACAAGTTCTATTTTTAATGTTTGAAAACTTGCATACTGTTTTTCATATTGCCTGCAACCATTTGCATTGCTCTCAACATGGTTCCTAACTCTCCATATGCATACTACTTTTCTATTAATAGTAATCATTCTGATTGAGATAAGGTGACATCTTATCATAGGAACTGGAACTGTGAGGACTGAGACTCGGGCACTCTGATATGGGATGCAAACAACCCAAACCAACACCTTAACCACTGCACAAGACACCAGCCCGATCAGTCCCTTCCTATTAAAAGTGTAATGGTCCGGCCCAGAGGCATGGCCTAGTGGCCACACTCTGAGCTGGATTCTCAGAGAAGCTCAGAACTCTGGGCCTCACTTGACCTCCACCTTTTCCCAGAGCTGAGTGCTTATCCCCAAATGGTGGTGTTATATACAGCTTCTGTCTGAGGGAAGGTGGGTGGAGGGATGGGGACAGTGGTTCTGCGTGGCAGCAGTGTTAGGATGCATACCTTGCCAATGCCCTGATGACGATGGCATCTGAAGTCTTCTGATATATTAGCAGGTAGGTGTTGAAGATGGGTGGTAATTTTTGAAATGTAGTATGAAAGACCTTTTTTCCCCCAGGTCCTCATGCCTCCAGAGAGGAAGAATGTAAATCAAGGAGCAGAAATTGCACCAGAAGGAAGAGGTGGACATTTGTATGGAGAAGGGAATATGACACAGAGTGATTTGATTTTTACTAGGAAGGAATCTGCAATTAAGAATCAACATGTAAAAGCCATCATGAATGTGTTATCGTGCTTGCTTTTATGATCTTGGATACCTCTTCCTGCTATTTTCTTCATGTAGCAATGATTCCTCCCAGTTATAGCTGCAGCTGGAATCACCCCTAACGTCTGTACAAGAATTTCTGCAAGAGAGTGCCCCTAACAAAAGTGAGACGGGGCTGGTTGGGAGTCCAAAGCAAGGAGCACTGGGAAACCAGAGGGATCAGCCCCAATCATGTGGTAGGAAAGCCTACTTCCAGAATGCCACAGCGCATCCTTGTAACTGACCAAAAGACAAAGATGTTGTCCTCTACGGGTATGTCCACAGCGTCCTATGGAGTTTATAGCGTTGAAAGGAATTGGCTCAGGGCTAACCACATTTTCTTCCAGCTCGTTGAAAAGTATTCTAAGTAGTTAGATCTAAATGCCATGTCCTGGTTTGAGTTCAGTGCTACGGGGTGATACCTAGAGTTGGTTTTGTCACAGAGAAGACAGGGCACTCTGTGACTTTTGTTAAGACACAGATGGAAAGTGAGGGATCTGCAGGATGCCAAAGTCAGTTCATCTACAATTTGGTCAGACAATCTCAGTATGACCTCAGACATCAAACTTATGTTGTTGTGTTCCGTTCTGTTTATTGTATCAGAACATGGAGCTACCCTAAAATTCCAAGTCTTGAGTTCACGAACATTTTTGAATGTTCTGAATGATGCCAAACATATTTCAGTTAAGCATTTTCCAGGTTCTTGACATTCTCAAAGTTGTTCAGGAAGATGCCTTTTGTTTACAGAATTGTGCCATTCTGTAAATTTCATACAAATAATGCATGATTTTACTCATCCTCCCCCAATATTCATGAGGGTATTTTTAAATTTCTCATTTGTCATAATTTTTACTTATCCACGATCTTCATGATCTCTCCTCTGTTTGATTGCAACGTCTGTCTTTAATATTACAAATAATTGCTCAGCACTGAATACATGCTACTTTCTTGTTCTAATTGGATCTCTGCGTGGCATATGGAAGTAGAAAGTGTTTTTTCCTTCTTTGACATCGTTTTATTTGTGCTTCCTACTGCAGTGCATGGAAATGGGTTTTTAAAAGGCATAAATATATGTGAAAAAAGTAGGAATGCTAATATAAGATGATGAATAATATAGATTTATTTTTTAATGTATTTTTTAAGGTTTATTTCTTTTTATCGCAAAATCAGGTATATAGAGAAGTGGAGAAACAGAGAGGAAGATCTTCCATCCTATGGACTCACTGCTTAAGTGACATCAATGGCAAGAACTGAGCTGATCCAATGCCAGGAACCTGAAATTTTTTCCAGATCTCTTTTGCAATTCCAGGGTCCTAATGTTTTTGGCCGTCCTTAACTGTTTATCCAGGCCCAAATAGGGAGCTGGATGGGAAGCATGGCTGCCACCGGCACCCATATTGGATCCCAGCAGTTTTCAAGGCAAGGAATTTAGCCACTAGGCCACTGAGTCAATCCTGAAAGTGTATTTTTTTTCTTGTTCCTTTATCATTATATGTTTGATCAAAACCTCCCTAGGACTTTTAACTTTTAAATTACCCCTAAATTTTTTTGTATGCAACTATGATCTTAGACTTGATTCTCTTGCTGGCATTCACATCTGGTACGTAGTAATCCATTCTTATACTCACTAGCAACTACTCCTTTTCCGTCTAATTTGTCTGAATAACATATGGGTTATGTCTGGCTCTGTCACTTATTACAAGTGAAATCTTAAGTTTATTATGCATATGTTTGATGTCTATATGTGCAGGATGGAATCTTTTGCAAGTGAAATTATGTATTCATTTATGGCAAAAATATTAGTTTTTCATCATGAATAGGTAAATCAATTACTTTAACATAATTGAGGAGTCCTGGGTTTAGAATGAAAAATCCTGACTTTTGGTGTTGAGCTGCATATCTTTACAATTTTGGGTAAGATGCTAATTTCTGTGAACTTAGAAGCCATAGATGAATATACTTGTAATATAGTTATACTGACCTTCAGCAGCAGATTGCAAAAGCACTTCATAATTATGTGCCATGGAAATAATTATGCTTTCCAGCAATTAAAATTCCATCATTCACTATTTCAGAAACATTTTCAAAGTGTGAAGGATTTCTATGTTTTTTTTCTGCGATGGTGGCATTGTGGTTGCAGCGTGTTAAGTTTCTGCCTGGGATGTCAACATCCCAGATGGGTGCTGGTTTGAGAGCTGTTGTTGTATTTTATGAACCTGGTCCCTCCTGCTCATATGTCTCTGGCACCAACATGTGAGATGTAGAGGAGTTCTAGGCTTCTGATTTTGTGTGACCCAGTATCAGCTGTTGTGGCCATCTGGAGAGTGAACCAGTGCACAGAAGAACACCTGGTTTTGATTTTGGAAACTTCTTTTATGCATGCTGGGATTAATTTTAAAAGGCTGGAAGGACAAAACAAAAATCAGGACCTGTGCAAAATTATGGGCCTAAAGTCATGGCTTCACCTCAGAGAAATGTTACTAACTGAATAATCAGGAAACCTTTCTTCCTCTAGTCTGGATCTCAAAGACAAGGAAAAAAAAAGTCGTTTATCCCCCTGAAACTTATAGAATTTAGTTGGGAGAGAGAATGTACAAGAAAGACAGCATCAGAGAATTATAATTAGAACCAAAGGATTTGGGCTAAATCTGAGATAAGTTACTCTCTTGTTACAGAATACATTGGTCTTTCCTCCTGGCTCTTAAAACTCTCAGCTTTCAAATTTTACACCAACTCTTCCTATGGAAAGTTTTCTCCAGATTGTGCAGTGGACTCTTCTATGTCCTCCCTTGCAAGAAAACTCTCTCTCTCCGTGTGTGTGTGTGTGTGTGTGTGTTGTGTGTATGTGTATGTGTGTGTGTGTGTGTTGTGTGTGTGTGTTTTGAGTTAGAGAGTGAGAAAGAAAGAGAAATAAGAGAAGGAGACAAGGAGAGAGAGCAAGACATAGAGACAGAGCGAGAGAGATCTTCCTCCTCCTGGTTTATTCCCCAAATGCTTGCAATGGCCAGAGCTGAGCTGATCTGAAGCCAGGAGTCTGGAGCTTCTTTCATGGTTCCCACCTAGTTATGGGTCCTCAAGATCTTAGGACAACCTTCTGTGCTTTTCTAGCCATAAACAGAGAGCTGAGCATGAAATGGAGCAGCCAGGAGTAGAAATGGTACCCTTGTGGGTTGCCAGCACGAATAGGTTATACCACTGCACTGGGCTCTGTTTTTCTGATTTAAATTTAAATTTTTTAATGTATGTTTTTATTTATTTGAAATTAACAGAGATAGGTAAATGAAAGGAGGGAAGAGAGAGAAATATCTTCCAACTATTGAGTTATGTCCTCAAATAACTGAAGTTAGCCCTTGAGTCCAGAACTCAGTGCAAGTCTACCGTGTAGGTCAAAGGGATCCAACCTGAACTGACTTGAGCGTCACCAGCTGCCTAATGGGGTGTAAATGATCAAGAAACTGAATTTAGAGGTGGGGTTGGGGCTCAAACTCAGGTATGTCAACATGGGATGTCTACATTAACTTTTTTTCTGTGCCATACACTTGCCCTCCTATTAAATATTAAGGTTCCTAATTTATCAAAGCCAAAGAGAGAAAAAATTTGTATTCGATGGATCTTCAGAGAAGATTTTCTTGGGGGAGCTTTTTCCTTAAATTGGAGAGTGACTAGAAATCTTATAGTAAACTACCCATTGTATAACCACTGGGTATGTGTGTCTTTTAAGTAACTGACATGTGGCTAGCTTACTGCGTAGCTTCTAAATTTCATTTAATGATTGTATTTGACTAGTAGCTGCTATCTTGGACCAGGTAGATGCACAGTTTGGCTTACCTATACTTATGTTAATTTTCAGCTTTCATATGTAAATTGCAAATCTGTAAATGGACTACCAAACAGAGATGTTCTATTTGTAGCTGCAAATGTTTGCCAAATTAAAAAGATTTGACTTAAAGATTTTCTGACTTCATGATGATGTAAAACTGATATGCATTTGGTAAAAGTTGATATTCTGAGTTGTGATCTTTTCTCAAACTAGCCATATGCGGTATAACACTTGCTATTGAACAGCTAGAACAACATATAGCTCCTGATGAGCCCCTCAATCATGATGTAAGTGGTATTCTATATTGTGTTATGTAATCAGCCTACAGTGTTGCATTGTTTAGGTGTGCTAAATGCATTTCTGTTTTATGATATTTTCACACACTAATACTTTGTTAAGAGGTAATCAAATGATAAGTTGAGAAGTATATATAGCATAAAATTTTCACTGGTTTTGTAAAAATTTGTTATGTAAATGATCAGGCTGCACTAATTGGGTTTGTGTTATAATATACATTGTTCATCATTTGCCACAAGTGTATGTGTCTGTGTTTGTGTGTGTGTTTATACGAATAGCAAATGTGTTTATTGAAAAGCAAAGCTTTGGGATCCATTTTCATTTTTTTGCTGGATTTCTTTCTCCCTTTTAACTCCAGGTCTGAAGATCATTTGTGGTTAGGTCCCTTTATTGCACCAGCAGTTTGCAGTTTGTGCCCCAGCCTTCCTATCTGATCCGCACTCCAATGCTTTTAGTAATACACCTAACGTTTGGAGAGCAAGAGGGCTTGGGACCACAGTGTTTAGCCTCCAGTCATGAGACTTTATGTTCCTCAGGGTAAACTGTGTTCTTAGCAAGAAGTGGTAAGAACCATGAAAACCAATGCAAGCTTGCACTCCAATATAATAAACCAATGGCCTCAAATCTAAGTGATTGTAAAGAATTGGAATAGATTCCATTATCTCTAGTTTATCTTCCTCTAATCTCAGTTACTTCTGGTAAATTGCAGTAAAAAATGTCAAGTGGAAATCTCAAAGTGTGTACCATTCAGAGTAGTGTGATGATATCATTCTGACTATTTTGCCTCAATATTGTCCGGCATATCCACAACTTACTGATTAGCCCTGAAGTGGTGATCTTACTTATCAGATCAATTGTCATGATATTACACTGCTTGAGATGTCAAGGGTTACAGTTAGAGTTAGGCTTATTATATTATTTTACTTAATAATATCCCAAAGCCCAAGAAGTTGCTATTTTGACTCTATAAATTGCAATGGTTATTTTATTTTAGTATTAGTTACTGTAATCTCTTATTGTGGTACTTTTCCAAATTAAACTTCATCATGAGCATAGATGAGTAAGATAAAAGTAATATCAACACAGGTCAATACTCTGCAGTTTCAAGCATCAGTTGGGGCTCTTAGGATTCCTTACAGACACAGCTGTGTACCAAATGGGTATTGTAACTGCCTTGCTTTACCAATGAGGGACTTCCAAAATCCACCCCTTTCGCACATCATGTCCATGTCCTGACTACTAACCATCATAGTAAGTTCCTCTATTTCTGAGGATTCATGAATGTAACTTATGCCATAAACAACTAGTGTTCACTTGCTTTGGTTCTAATGCACTCTGGAGTCACTTCTCTAACTAATACCAAATTCTCATATGTTCACTGTGACCCTATGGGCGTTTTTGGAATTTGAAAATATGCCTATGGATAGCATTGTGAGAATAATGTATTGTGATCAAGATGAGATGTAGTTAAGAAACAATTTGGATGGATAAAAAACAGTTCTAACAACAGCTTAAAAATAGAACCAGTGAGTTTTGGGAAATGCCATCATATCTATCTCTTGATTTTTATTTTCATGTTTGCCTTCCAATTATCCATAAACATTCATTCATTTTCATGTTTGTCCATTTTCTTATTTATTGATGTAGAATAGTCCCTGGAAGGCATGATGATACTTCTGTTAAGTGTGTAACTCAGCTGAGATAGGTAAAGTGCTTACTTTCTAAGAAGGAAATGAAGGGATGTATCGGTTCATCTATTATCTATCATGTATCTATTAATAAATGTCTGTCTTCCTAAACACGTGTATATATGATTACATTCATATATAGCAGTATAAAGTAATTATTATAACCTTGAAACTTACAACATTCTTATTTTTTGCTTTGTCTCCATTTCTTTTTCTCTAGTAACAATTGAGACACCTTAACTGATAAATCAATGGATGGAGCAAATTATTCTTCTGTGACAGAGTTTGTGTTCCTGGGACTCACCAATTCCTGGGAGATCCAGCTTCTACTCTTTGTTATCGCCTCCATATTTTATGTTGCCACCATTATAGGCAACTCCCTTATTGTGTTCACGGTGGCTATGGACTCCCACTTACACTCCCCCATGTACTTTCTGTTGGCCAACCTCTCCTTCATTGACCTGGGCATTTCTTCTGTTATTTCCCTCAGGATGATGTATGACCTTTTCAGAAAACACAAAGTCATCTCCTTTGGTGGCTGCATTGCTCAGATCTTCTTCATCCACGTCATTGGTGCCGTGGAGATGGTGCTGCTGATAGCCATGGCTTTTGACAGATATGTTGCTATATGCAAGCCTCTCCACTACTTGAACATTATGAAGCCAAAAACATGTGTTCTGTTGCTGGTGACTGCATGGGTAATTGGCTTGATCCACTCTTCAGTTCAACTGGGTTTTGTTGTAAATTTGCCTTTCTGTGGCCCTAATGTGTTGGACAGCTGTTACTGTGATTTCCCTCGAGTAATCAAACTTGCCTGCCTGGATACCTATAGACTGGAGTTCATGGTGACATTTAACAGTGGGTTTATATCTCTGGGATCATTCTTCATATTGGTGCTGTCCTACATTTTCATCTTGATCACGGTTTGCAAACACTCTTCAGGCAGCTCATCCAAAGCCCTTTCTACTTTGTCAACTCATATCATGGTGGTCACTTTGTTCTTCGGTCCTTGTATATTTGTTTATACTTGGCCCTACCCCACATCACATATAGACAAGTTTCTTGCATTTTTTGATGCAGTTTTCACTCCATTCCTGAACCCAGTTATCTACACCTTTAGGAGCAAAGAGATGAACGTGGCAATGAGGAGAGTATGCAGTCAACTTATCATTTACAGAAGAATTTCCTGACAACATAGTGTGAAGTTTTCTTACTGACTTGAAGTAATGTTGGATATCTGTAAGTTTATATTAAGCGTTTCAAAATACTCCATTCATATTTGGGTATCCCATATAACTCATGAAGTTCTTTGAACATTTTAATGGAGAAATTTGATTCCTGTTTCCAGTTAGAAAAAGCAGGTAGTGTGGTAAGAAGTGTCTCTGGGAGAAGGACAATCTAGTGTCTCTCAGAAGCTGTTCCTTTGGTGAATTTTCCATGGCAAAGACTTCTGAATGGTTTATCTTCAGTATCACAGAGTGAATCATGTAAGAGGAAGCTGTTGATACAATTGAGTAGAAATGGAAAATTCATATATTAAGTATCAAACTATTAATCTATCACAAAATATCTATCAAGTGTATGGTCTTCTGAGCTCAACCCATTCTTTATGTGCAGGGGAATAAGCTTTAGAAAGCTGAATGATGGTGAGGATTCTTCTAGAACAGATGTGATTAATTTTTAATGATATCACATTTCATACTTGATGGATATACTTTTTTAAATGAGTTATTTATTTTTATTTTAATGGAAGATTTTACAGAAAGAAGCAGGAACAGAAAGAAGATATTCCATCCAGTGATTCCTTCCCCAAATATCCACAATGGCTGGATATCAACCGATCTGAAGGCAGAAGCCAGGAGTCTCTTCTAGGTCTCCCACACAAATGCAGGTTCCAAGACTTTGGGTCATCCTATACTTTTTTCTCACATCACAAGCAGGCAGCTGGAAGGGAAGTGGAGCAGCTGAGATATGAACTGGCACCTATATGGGATTTTCCTGCATGCAAGGTGAGGATTTAGCCACTGAGCAATTACTTTGATCCCAGTGGGTATATTTCTATGCTAGGAAATGTCTGTGCTTACAACAGAAAAATTGGATTCTTAGTTCAGGTTACTCTTAACTGGACAGCGTTTTCCTCTCTTATATCACAAAATTTATGTTTGACACTCTTTTCAGTAGCATGTTCTGCTGTCTTATCTGAACTCTGTTATATTATTTTTACATATGTAAATACCAGGTTGTTCCTCTTCTTTCTGATGAAACAAGACAACTCTTGTTACATTTGTAGAATTTGTGCCAGCAAAGTCCCAATTTTAGTGTGGGAGCTATTTTTTTTTTTTAAATAATGTATATATGTGAAGGCAAACAGAGATAGAAGTAAAGGAAGGGAGAGAGAGAATATGTGTGTGAGAGAGAGAAAGAGAGAATCTCCCATATTCAGGCTCACCACTGAAATGCCTACAACTGTCAGGGCTGAGCTAGGGTGACTCCAGAGGTGAGGAGCTCTATCAAGGTCTCCCACATCAGCGGCAAGAACCCAGCCTCTTGAGCCCCTCCCTGCTGCCGCTCGCAGCATTGCAGGAAGCTGGAACTGTAAGTGCAGCTGGGCCTTGAATCCAGGAACCTCAGTACAGGATGTGGGCATCTCAAGCAGTGTCTTAGCAGTACAACAAATGTCAATCACTGGGAGGTGTTCTATATATAAACACACTCTCTGTGCAAAACACTGCTTGTACTATATATTTGTTCCTGATGTTTGTTCAACTGAACAATCTTGTTTTTCTTGCAAAATGTGTCTTTCTTATAACTACATGGCATAATTTTAAAGAGAGATTTATTTTTATTGCAATGACAAATTTTTACAGAGAAAGAGGGAGGAAGAGAGTTGTGGGGGAGGAATAGAAATCACCACAGGGGGATATTTCCTAATAATATCTTGGTATAATTACTCTAGTGTTTCTTATGATTAAACTTGGAATATTTCTGATATTTACAATAGCTTTTTTGATTAATAAATCTAAAAATTTTGTCATGGTATTACATACTATTCCGTAGTTTCAGATGTGTGATTGGCACTACATTATGATTAATTATATCATGATTATACTACATATTTTCTGTTGTTGGGTGTTTAGGTTGCCTTCCACACTTTAACTTGCCTTGGAAACCCTTCCAAATAATCTCTGCTTGCATGCCACATTATTTCCTCTACAGACAGTACAATGGGAATGAATAAACCACAATAACTTTTCAGTTCTGTGCTCATATTATTTCTTGTCTGAAAGCACTTGTGCTTGCTGAGTGCATCCATGCCTGTGTGCTTTCCAAGGACTGACTCTGATTATGTATAAAAGTTGATTTCTACTTCAAAGATGAAAACTAGTAAAATACTGTTTTGTGTTTATTGATCTTTAGTATATCCAATCTTGTAAGAACTTCTTGAATTGTAAGTCTCAGAAATCCACTTTGAAGCTCAAGAGTATTTCTTTTAAAGCCATTAATTCTTTAATTCTTACGTGTGTGTTTTCAAGGTACTTCCCTGGTTGCAATTTCATTTTTCACTTCACCTATGACACTCTTTGTGCTAAATCTATAATTTTATACTCCAACTCTGTGATGATTTTAAAATATGACTTCCATATTTTTGTCTTATGAAGAGCATTTCTATGTCAGTATCTACTGAACATTCATAAACATGTATTAAAAGATACACAATGTACATTAAGCCTATTTTTGATGAATACAGTAAGAAATAAAGTGTTTATTTTATTACTTTTCCCAGCATCATTTAGTGAATATTCTGTGATTTACATTTTGATTTGTAAAATTATCCCCATTCTACACTGCATAATTATCTAAAATACAATCCTGATGAATTGAGAAAGATTTATTAATCTATTTAAAAACAGAGAGAGAAGAGAGAGATGGAGGCAGAGATGTTTCATCTGCTACTTTGCCTCCCAAGTGTTTGCAACAGCTAGGATCAAGCCAGGCTGAACCTAGGAACCAGGAACTCCTTCTGGGTCTCCTCCTTGGGTGGCAAGGACCCAAGCCACCTTCTGCACCATCTGCTACTGTCCCAGCACATTGGGAAACTGAGTCATAGGAGAAGCAACAGGGAATCCAACAGGAACTCGGATCTGGGATGCCAGCATTGCTGGTGGTGACGCACTGTGGCACATGCTAACCCTTTTCAGATCCAAATTCATCTGTGATACATCATTTGACATGTTCTCTCGGGTACCTCGTATGTTCCATGACCAGCAGGTCTGACCCAACAGTGCTTATGACCATCCCTGAAAACTGCTTTCCCCTTAGCATTGTCTATGCAGCCATGAAACACAGCTGTCTTTGCCTCTTCTGTTTTTTCATTCTTACACCAATCGTGAAATATCTACAAAGTGTCTCTAGTATTGTGGGTACCTGGAACCTATTAGCAAATAAAATGTAAACCCATTTCCTGTGCTTGTGGCACTGATAGCAAAGCAGATATTGGTGGGCAGAGAGAGGGGAGGCTGGAAGCACAAGTTTTCAGGCTGTGCAAAGGTCTGCTTGCATGCCAGAAGACTGAGCAGCACCAATGGTTTTGGTGTCCTTTGACCCTGGAGGATGGTGGGGGAAGGGACATGATCCCGTGGCAAGTCAGGAGTCAGAGACGCAGTGATTATCCAGACTCTGCTTCCACTGTGAACCGATCTTGAGAATTATCGTCCAACGGTAAGCCTGGCACCTAACACCCGCACCCAGTCCCACCTCCAAGACACCAAAAGTGGATCAGGTAATCCAGTAGCAGCTCATTCACTGTGCACACAACAATTTGGTATTTGCATGTATGCATGAGTCTGACAGATTAAATCCTATTGAAACCACAATTAAAGCTAACAGAAATGAGGATTTTTAAATGATACTCATCAGTCACATGGGACATAGGCATGTGGACTCAAAATGTTTAAGCAAAGTGGGACTAAAATAAATATATATGCAAGGCAATGAAGCTGTATGATTTAATCATTTTGTTCTGTCTACAATGTCTAAACATCATATTTTCACATTGCAAATATGTTCAATTTTTATTTGGATATTATATGTTTAAAGAAAAGGGGAAATCCAGACAACCAGGAAATAACAAAGTAAAGAAATGAATAAAAATCATTCCAGGGTGTGACATAAAGTTTCCTTATCATAAGAAAACTACCAAAACAACAGGAAGAACAACAAAATAAAGCCAACCTGGCTCTTATTCTATTCATCAACAATTTTTAAAATTCAAATACCTTGGGAAAATCAACATGATCGAAGGAACTAATTCCTTAGCCCAATGGAGTTCAACCTGGCAACTCCAGATCTTGGCAGGAAGCTTGGTCAGTATTCTCTGGAGCAGTAATTAGCTTCTGTTCTTATGACGTTGTTGACTATTTGTGTGTGCTTGTATCAATCCAGGATAGGCTCTGGTTGCTATTTGCAGGCCATATGTAGCTCTTAACACAATCTGTCTTCTTAATTCCTTTGGCAAAACAGGTAGGTGAGGGGATAAAAACAGTAAGATTACCATAGGGTGGGAGTTTCTGTGGGAAGCAGGGCTGGCCTCAGTGACGTGAAGATCCTCCCTGCTCAGATCAGCTGCGACTGTCTGCTACAGCTCTGTTCACTGTCACGTCTTCCACTGGGATTGTTCTGCTGCACTTCCTTCCTCCTGCTTCACTCAGCCATCACTGAACCTCTGACACTGTGCAATACTCCTCTTATGTTGCCTGTGCATATTTAAATGTCATTATAGCATTGTGTTTCCAAGCATTCAACAGAATAGATGCAGTAAATGCATCTTTTAAGTAAAATAACTGAATGGAAAAGGCATAATGGGAAAAGGATAAGTAGAGCTATGACTAATTGTCCTTGAATTTCCTTCTGCATCCATTATTGACTGTTGGGCATGCATAAACTGTCTTTGTGACTTCCAGTTCTACATGCTTAGCAATAGCTATCTGAAGAAAATTCAGTGGGTCTTGAAAATGGTTTTTTAGGAAATAAGATTTACTTTCTAAAAGGTAAGTGTTTGTAGATTTGTCTCATCTTAGTCAAGTTTGCTTCTTTGTCCTCCTCTCCCTTTTAATTTTAATTGTACACATTATGAGTCACCTAAAGGTTGAGTTGTGATGTTTCTGCTGACCAAAATCCATTTAACCTTTTTAATTAAATCACATTTCCATGTAGTTAGCACTGTTACAAGCAACATAATAAAATTTACTGAATATCTAAATGTGAATTGTCTACACACCAAATACGTGCTTATCATTTTAATTATTTTCATCTCTGGAACTTGTTCTGAGAAGTTTGTTTTCTTAGTGTGCAGTTTTGTGAATAAATATATTGATCAAGAGTGTAAGTAAATCACACAATATCAATTTGTCAGCTTAATTGACTAGTAAGTATCCTGGTTGTCTGAATCCAAACTCCCATATTCTGTCTGTTAAGTTCCTTCACTAAGTAAGACAAAGTAGAGTGTAGTGTGATAGTGATTTGGACTAAATAGTTTCCGCTACACAGCAGTGTCACTCCTGAGTTAAGCTTTTGTAATTATGTTGTAAGGATGATCAGGCAGGCATTGTCACAGTACTGCAGGGTCTCCTACTCACCCCCTACTCGGTACTTCATGGAGTGATGCTTTACCAGAATACAAATAAGACACTTGGGTTTAGCTGTAATGCCAGATTGCCAGAAAGGTTTCTGAACATGTGTAATCTCTGTGCCCAAAGTAATGCAAACCAGCTTCACAATTCTGGGGAGCTCTTTTTATTGCTTAAAGAACGGAGACTAAACAAGCCATAGCCACTGATATGAAGATGACTTTATCTCTTTGTAGTCAGGCTTGTAACTTCTTTAAAAAATTACAAGATTCATACAATACAAGGTAGTCATATGGGGAAACATTTATTGATCTTTAGGGACAAATGCTTTGCAGCCATAAGGAGTGAGAAGAAAGTTCTTGTTTACTCAAAAAGGATTGTTCTCTTGGATAGGTTGTGACAGTTGAGAAATGGCATACAGATAACGATTCTAACAGAAGGGTGATGATGCCTCATCATCATTTTAATTTTTAATTCCTAGATGATAAATGATGATGAGCATTTTTCACATATTCATTCACTGTTAAGTTCACCATAATGGTAATATTAACGTAAGCTTTCATAGTTTCAACTGTATCTATTCTAGGTTTTATATGCCTCCCATGATTCAATTTCATGTATTGTTTTTCTCATGTAGCACTGTCAAAAATCCAATGGACGGCACCAATCGTTCTGCTGTGTCGGAGTTTGTGTTCCTGGGGCTCACTGACTCCTGGGACATCCAACTCCTCATCTTTGTGTTTTCCTCCATACTTTATGTGGCAAGCATGACGGGAAACTCTCTCATTGTGTTCACGGTGGTCACTGACCCTCATTTACACTCTCCCATGTACTTCCTGTTGGCCAATCTCTCCTTCATTGACTTGGGTGCTTCGTCTGTCACTTCCCCTAAAATGCTTTCTGACCTATTCAGAAAGCACAAAGTCATCTCCTTTGGAGGCTGTATTGCCCAGATCTTCTTTATCCACATCATTGGTGCTGTGGAGATGGTGTTGCTGATAGCCATGGCCTTTGACAGATACATGGCAATTTGTAAGCCTCTGCATTACCTGACCATTATGAGCCCACAAGTGTGCATCTTACTTTCTGTGGCTTCTTGGTTGATTGGCCTTCTGCACTCTGTAGTTCAGTTGGCTTTTGTGATAAACTTACCCTTCTGTGGCCCTAACGTGTTAGACAGCTTTTATTGTGACCTTCCTCGGTTCATCAAACTTGCCTGCACAGACACCGATAGACTGGAGTTCATGGTCACAGCAAACAGCGGATTCATCGCTGTGGGATCTTTCTTCATACTGACCATTTCCTATGTTGTTGTCATTGTCACTGTTCAGAAACACTCTTCAACTGGTTCATCCAAGGCTCTGTCCACACTTTCAGCTCACATCACTGTGGTGATCCTGTTCTTTGGTCCATTGATATTCATCTACACCTGGCCAAGCCCCTCCACACACCTGGATAAGTTTCTGGCCATCTTTGATGGAGTTCTCACTCCCTTCTTGAACCCCATAATTTATACATTCAGGAATCAAGAAATGAAGGCAGCAATGAAGAGAGTATGTAGACAGCTGGTGACTTACAGGAAGATCTCCTAAATGGTTGCCTGTACTTTGAAGATTTCTCAAAGAATACAGAATTTCATTGTTGATGTTCCAGCTCAGACATTCGTTACTCTTTTAACACTCTGTTTACTTATACACACTAGTATTGGTTATATTTTGTCTCCAATAGGAAGGAGCAACATTCTCTTCTTCAATGAAAGAAGCAATCACATATGTGTAAAAATCAAAGATTATACTAATTTTGAATCTCAATTCCTAAGGAATAGTGTTTACATAAAGCACTTCTTAGAAATATAAAAAAATGGTCTTACTTTAAAGGTAAACTTCATTTTTATTAGGAGGTTGTTTAAATTGATGTAAGATTTTTTTTTGAAAAAGACTCATTTATTCATTTGAAAATCATATAGTAAAGACACACATAGATGTACACATAGAGAGAACCATGTAGCTAACCAGCAGTTTAACCTGTTACTCTAAAACACAGCCTTTTTTTCTGCTTTATGTACCTTGGCTATACTGTATTCCACTCTTAGGTCTATTCTAGAGCTGAGAAACTTGAGTAGAATCTTGAGCACACACACAGTAGTCTAATGAGTATACATCTGTGAGTAGAAGCTGCATGAACTCTGTCACCAAGCTTGCTCTTCCCAATTAGCATTAGTTGCTCTCAGACTCATTCAATTTTCCCTCCCATTCCACTTTTCTTCACCACGTTATGGTCTATATAGTAGTAAGTTCTTCTCTTCCTTTCCCTTTCCTCTTTCAGTTTCATTTTTCTCCTTTTTCAACCAAGCACTTTCTGACACCAGTCTGACTTCCTTTTACTACATGCTCTATTACCTTGTGAATTCAGTTTACTACCTTCTTAAACTGCTCTATTGCTATTTTGGTATGCTCACTGCACAAGTTTTGACTTGATGAACTTGTGTATTTTTTAATAATGGGACTAAGCTGTGAGTCCCACAATTCTTGATAGTGTCTTCCAAAAAGAAACATAATGTAAATTAACATACATACTGTGACTCACTGCACAGAGCAATCAAACCAACAAAAGTTTCATGTAAAAGTAGATATTTTTAGAAAAAAAAATCTCTAATTTTAATTTTCTTTTTCATTTCTTCAGAGACACATTGGTCACTCAGTAGCATGTTATTTAACTTCATGTTGTGGTTATTCTTCTTGTGCTTGATTTTGTTTTATTTCCTTTTTTAGGTTGATATAAAGTAGTTGTTAAATGCAGAACTTCAAATCCAGATGTGAAGATATAATGCAGTATGCATCTATATTTCCAAATCAAACATTAACTCCCAATGAAACTGTGAAATACGTTTTGACAATAAGATGCCTGATTCCCTGCCACTGCGTACACCTAACTGTCAGGACACAAGTAAACGCAGAATAATTGACTTATGGTTGTTTATGAAGGACTAAACTATTGTAATAATCTATGGGAAATCAATGGCTGGGGAGAGGACTTGTGAATTGGGAAGAGGAAATGCAGGGTCTATGGAACTGTATCATAAAATAATAATAAAAGCTATGCAAAAGAAAAGAATTATAAATTTTACCTATATTGTTAACTGTTAAGTGTTTGGAGAAGATATATGTGAATGAATTTAGTAGTTTATACTGCAAAGGATTATGGAGACTAAATCAGAAATAATTGGCATTCCAGAGTTTCATCTGGAATTCGGACAATGATGTGTGTAATGCCTTGAGCACTGGAATTGTGCTGGTAGCTTCTAACACTGGCTAATGAGCCTCATACTCAATGAAAATATCCCAAAATGAACAACCAGTGGAGATGGTTGAGAGAGGCACCAATGTTTTAGCTGTGTTAGACATTCATCTGGCAAAATCACATACAGTTGAAGTGGAGCTTTTACCAGCTTAAAATACACTATTCTAACTAGACACATACTCATTATAATGACAAGGTAAAAAGGATGAAAAGATGTAGAGGAAGGTATTGAAGTGTGACTCTAGAGAAAATGCAGCAAGGCAGGAAGAACGGAACAATGGATCTACAAATTCATCACTAAATACCAAATTGTATTAGTAAACACTTGGTGGCCCACCACTCTAATCCTCCATCTGCAAGTGACAGCATCACATAAAAGCATTGGCTTGTGTTCTGGTATTCCCATTTCTCATACAGCTTCCTGCTGTGGTCTGGGCAGAAAGAGGATAATGGCCCAAGTTCTTGGACCTCCACACCCATGCGGGAGACCCAGAGGAAACTCCTGGCTCCTGCCTGCAGATTAGCTTAGATCGGCTGTTGCAGCCATTTAGAGTGTGAACCAGTGGATGAAAGACCTTTCTCTCTGTCTCTGTAAAACTGACTTTCACATAAAACAATTTTTTTTAATTTTTTAAATAGTAAAACCTTGTTTTTAAGTATTTGGTTTAAACATAAGTGGTGTAAGTTATTGGATAAGAAAAGACTAATATTAATTGAATTCAGTAAAACTGTAAGTATGGAATAAATATTAAAATACTAATACCATTTTGATGTTAGTTTAAGATACAATGCAAAGGCTAACAAAATTTCAATGACATTTTAGCACAAGCAGAAGAAACAATTCCATAGTTTTTATTGGAGCATGAAAGACACTGAGTAAGCTAGACAATCCTGCCATATAACCAAATTGGGGGAATCACATCATCTGATTCAAAATATCTCAAAACTGTGTATTTTGGTGAATCAAGATGGCAGACTAGGGTAAGGACACTTTTAATCAGACAAAGAATCATCAGCTAATGAGAAGCAGCAAGGGCACATTTCAAGAAACAAAAGAGGGCAGAACAACAGCAGAGGGGTACCTGGAGACTGACAGACACAGTGAGTGATACTGCAGCAGCACTCAGCGAGTGTGATCTGAATTGCAATAACAGTTGGAACTCCACCAGCGGCAAGGTGGGGATGTTCACCGGGAGCTATGGAGGAGAAACCAAAGAACTGCCCTTCCTGCTGGTCTGTATGATTTAACCAGGAGCAGAAACAGAGCAGCAAGTTCCCAGATGGGCAGTGCGGAAACAGGGTGGATTTCACAGTCCAGCTTGCCCCCAAAGAGCTGAGTGTTCAATACAGAGGACAAAAGGCTGAAAAAGGTGAAATTGGTGAACAAAAAGTGATTGATGCTTGCAAAGTTACTTCCCTTATAGGCAAAATAGAACTTCCTGGTGACACTAAGAGGGACCACAATGTCCTGTTTTGTACTCTGATGTTAGCCCCAGGCATCCTAAATAACACGTTAATTGTAAGGTCACCCTTCTGTCTCATGTAGACTTTTTGAAGTAACAATGTTTGTTAAAGAATTGTTAACTAAGGGCGAGCATGGTGGTTCAGCATACTAATCCTCTGCAGCGAGTGTTGGCATCCCAAATCAGCACCAGTTCACATGCCAGCTGCTTCACTTCTAATCCAACTCTCCTGTTTATGGCCTGGAAATAGAGGACAGCCCAAAGCCTTGGGTCCCTGCACCCAAGTGAGGAACCCAGAAGCAGCTCCTGGCTCCTGGCTTCATATCAGCTCAGCTCCAACAGTAGCAGCTATTTGGGGAGTGTACCAGCAGGCGAAAGTCTCTCCTCTCTCTGTAAAATCTGCCTTTCAAATAAAAATAAACAAATCTTTTAAAAAAAGAATTGTTAACTAAAAAGTATGAAGCATTTTATAGGAGGACATTGTTTATTTGATTGTTTCTAAGAAAGAGGAACTTCTTTTTTCTTTAAGATTTATTATTTTTATTGGACAGTCAGATATACAGAGAGGAGGAGAGAAAGAGAGGAAGATTTTCCATCTGTTGATTCACTTTCCAAGCAGCCACAACAGCCAGTGCTGGGCTGATCCAAAACCAGAAGACTGGAGTCTCTTCCAGGACTCCTACATGGGTGCAAGGTCCCAAGGTTTTGGGCCATCCTCGACTGCTTTCCCAGGCCACAAGCAGGGAGCTGGATAGGAACCAGGGCTGTTGGGATTAGAGCCGGCACCCATATGGGATCCAGGTACGTGCGAGGTAAGGACTTTAGCCTCTAGGCTATCGTGCCAGACCCTGTTTGTTTTGAAGAACGAGAACAATAAACACATTTATTACACAATGGAGGATTTGCCTGCCTTTCTAAACTCTGATTTTCCTCATCTAGAACTCCAGCTCCAAGCCCTCCAGCAAATAGCTACCTGCCCAGCCACACCAGCTGGGCCTCAAGCCAAGCACCTAACAAGCTTGACCTGCTGCTCTTCCAGAAGATGACTGGCTTGGATTTGGGTTTTTTGTTTGTTTTCACTTATCATATTTCTTCTGAACTTTTTTTTTTTTTTTTGCTATTTTTTGTTGAAAATCTCCTCCTCCTCAAGAGTCTGCCTGGCCCCTTCTGGCAGCCCAGGGGCAGTACGATTCCTACCACTGTCAGCCTGAGCTGACTGATGTGCTGTCAATTAGCCCAGTGCAGCTCTTCACCTGGTCGTTCTTGAGGGCATTGCAGAGAGCATCAAGGATTCTTCATTTGCGAGCACAACACTTGGGGTCCCAGGCCAAGCTCGGCATGCCCAGCCTCAGGGTGAGGTCCTTCTGGTTGGTTGCCTCCTCTGTCATGCGCTGTACCTGTTTGGCGGGGCCCATCTTAGTGCTGGCAGCTGGGTAGCCCAGGTTGTACTTCCGCATCTTATGGTAAGGCTTTCTTTTGCCCCCAGTCTTGAGGTACTTGTCCAGTTGCCCTGAGAGCTGCCCATCACCCGGAGCTGGCTGGCAAAGTGAGTCCATGGTTTCCTATTCACCTCTTACACGGGCTCCAGTAAAGCCAGCCAAACCAGAACAGATTCCCATGTGTTAAGTGCCATGTTATCCAACCAAACCTTGTAATGGGGCAGTTTTCTAATATTAATACCAGTCCTAAAACACCAATAATAATACTAATGCCCTTTCCAAACTACCCAAACTAAATCATCAGATTACCTGGGTTGGACTCTCATCTCCAGTTCCTGATTCCAGCTTCATGCTGCTCCAGACATTAGGAGACAACAGCAATGGCTCAAGATTTCTAGTTCCTGAATCTGCTTGAGACCTGGATTCGTCCTTGGTTCCCAACTTTCGTTCCCCATCCATGGCAAACATTAGGAAAATTAACCACAAAATGAGAAATCTATTTCTCTTCATTAAATAAACCTCTGTGGCTTCTGTCTCCTTTCAAGACTTGGGGAAAGCTGAATTAGAAAGTACATAGCTAAAAGCAAAGAGCTAAAGAAAAGATATAAGACAAACCAACTGAATAGTAATACAAAGTGAGGGAATAGTTATCTTTTAAAAGAAGATAGTCCACTTAAAATGAAAAGAAATAGAAAATGAATGACATACACTGACTTTCAAAGTGGGTTGTTTACCATTTATACTTATTATATTTGAATCTAACACAGAAGTAAGGTCATTAGTGAAATAAGAGCCGCCGTATCCTGTACAAACAGTCAAGAAATGCATCAATCACAACTAAGTCTGGAAAGACAAAAAAGAGGACATATCACATATCACATATTAGTATATAGTTACATTCTTGATAATTTAACGGGTTCATTAGCACAAAATCCATCCAAAATTCTAACAGATTTTCCATGTTTATATACACTTACTATTTTTAGACATTTGACTATAATTCACAAACTGAATGCATAATCTTCTCATCGCCATCTTCATTTCTTCATTCCTAAATGTATAGATGACTGGATTCAGAAAAGGAGTGATAACTGCATCAAAGATGGCAAGGAATTTATCCAGATGTGTTTTGGGAAATGGCCACATGTAGAAGAAGATTAACGGCCCAAAAAACAAAACCACCACAGTGATGTGGGCTGACAAAGTGGAGAGAGCCTTGGATAAACCGCCCAAAGATTTTTTCTGAACAGTCACCAAGATAAATATATAAGAAATGATCAGCATTAAGAAGGAAGCCACAGAAATAAATCCACTGTTGGCTGTAACCATGAATCCCAACTTGTAAGTCTCTATACAGGCAAGTTTGATAAATCGAGGAAGGTCACAAAAAAAGCTGTCCAGTTCATTAGGGCCACAGAAAGGCAAATCTACCACAAAAGCCAACTGAGTCACTGAGTGAATCAGGCCAATGAGCCAGGCGGCAACTAAAAACAAAGTGCACCTGCGGGGGCTCATTATGGTCACATAGTGCAGAGGCTTACAGATGGCAGCATAGCGGTCAAAAGCCATGGCTATGAGCAGCACCATCTCAGTGCCCCCAACAGCATGAATAAAAAAGATCTGAACTATACAGCCCCAAAAAGAAATGGCTTTGTGCCTACTGAAAATGTCATAAATCATTTTGGGAGCTGTGGAGGAGCTAAATATTACATCAATGATGGAAAGGTTGGACAACAGGAAGTACATGGGAGACTGCAGGTGAGTGTCAAAAGTCACAGTTAGCACAATGAGAAGATTTCCCACCAGACTTGCCACATAGAACACAGAGGAAAAGAGAAAGAGGAGAAGCTGGATCTCCCAGGAGTCAGAGAGTCCCAGAAACACAAACTCAGACACCATGGAGTGGTTGGCAGCACCCATGGCCTCTGTCAGCACTGAGCGCTCTCAGCGACCTGAAAAGGAAGAATTAGGAAAAACTAAGACAGGACAGGTGGTATGGATATTGACAAAATCACAGGAAATTCAAAAGTTGTCAGGAAATTAGGCTAATCTTTAGAGACAATTTTTATTGTAAAGCAATTCATGTGTTTCTGTTATGTATTTGATGGCCAAAAGTCTAACAAATAGAAAATAATCTTTTCACGTTTTGGATGTGTAGCTCTGTTGAGTTTTTTTTAATATTATTTTACAATCATATCTCAATTATGACAGTAAGCTTAAAGTAGATTTTTATAAACTATGTGAAATCCTTAAATGATAGTGAGTTTCATAATTTAGACATTCCTTAACATACTCATTCTGTCAAGTTCTTCCAAGTATCTGTATAGGTATTTTAAGGCCTTATGAGATAAATTTATTTTAAAATGGCAAGAAATAGAGGAATAAAGGATGACAGAGATGGCACTCACCACAGGAAGTAGAGAAAAGTGGCATGATTATGGGTGCTGGGGAGAAGATTCTGAGTAAGGAGTCAGGTAAGAAAACATGAGACATCAAGTAAAAGAGGTGACAGAATGAAAACGAAGAGTCCTAAATCTCAAGTAAAATAAACAAAGCGGAAGATCAGAGCATTTAGAAATGGCCCCATCTGCATGTACAGGAGCTCTTTAACCACCTTCAGAACTAAGTAAATGCATAGCAAAATAGAAAAGTACCAGGGCTTTATCGTTGAATTTAAATTAGATTTACTGTATATTATAGAAGTCCTGGAAAGAGGTAAAGAGAGTTTGGATTATGGTGAGACACATAGGAGAGCTGGGAAAATTTTGACTAAAGATATGTTTTCTAAAATAGAAGTAATAGAATAAATGAATAAATTAAGTTTACAAATAATACTGAGATTTTGCTGAGAAACATTTCAATTTGCTCATCATAGAAATTTTTTTCACTAGTTTTCCACTAGTTTGTTCTTGAGAAAGGAAGGAAGATCTCAGGACACTATTCAGAATGTAGGAGAGATGGAAAGAATGGGCACTGTCTCTGCCTGCTCTCACAAAGGTAGGTCTTAGCACTATCAATGCAGAAAGACCCAAAGAGGGCTGTTAATTGTCATGACCAAAAGAAAGCTTTTCTAGGAATGCCCAGTACCTTTGTCTTAGAGTTGGAGAAACAAAGGTCCAGAGAGAAAGACTCCTGTAAGCTAAAGAAACCTTGTAGCAACCTCAGAAGATGAGTTTGGCCCTGGTTCATCAGTTCAGATGGTTTCCATTAAACCATGCTTCTTTTACTGCAGAGATCCCATGGCTGTATCCTGGGTGTGCCTGAGGAAATCATCATATACCAAAGCTATACAATAACGAAGAGAGAATTTTGTTCCTGAAGATATTATTATTGCTCTCTGCACATATCAAAGCATCACACTGTGTCCCATGAATTTGCACAATTGCATCAATTTTATTGCATCAATTTAAAATTCTGTAAATAAAGCCAAAAGAAATCAAAGCTAATTTTTTTTACTATTGTCCAAAACTCTTCCCACTTAGCTCTGATGGGACTCGATTCTTCCAACCCTACTTTATTCTTTGCCTGGCCATCAACACATACCTGTACAAATACCATTATAAGAACATCTCCAACATGGGACAAGAGATTATAGTTGAGTCTATGCATCCTGTTGTCTCCCACATTTTAGTTACTGGTTACTTTACTGCAATTTTCCTGTTTGAAAACTGTTGATTTTCTTCCTCCGGTTAAATTCTCCCTCTCATTGCTCTGGGTATTTCCACGTGAAGTTCCATTTACCATTCAAGATAGTTTTCATCCATCTAATTTTCTTGAACCAATGTTGAGATTGTCATGCAGTTAGACAACCATGAAACAGAACTCTGTTCCTTGAGATGTTATTGGCACTCGATCTTTTTTTTAAATCATATGTAATACCATAGAGGAAAAGGTAGATAATTAACAGCACTAAAAAGTCACTTTGCTCCTGGGGAGTCCTGGGATTACCGCCATGAATTCATTTGGCCAAGGGAATTGTTTCTTAGGACCACAGAAATTTGGTCACCACAATCAAAGCAGAAAGACAATAATGGACATTTGAGGGGAGGAAGAAGAAAGATTTGGGGTGAAACTCAGATCTTTTTTTTTCTTTTTACCTACTTATTTTTCTCATTTATGATGGAAGAAACCCCATAAAAATGAAAGATAGAAAAAGCAGCCCTACTGTGCTAGCTGCCATGTGATCCATGTCTCCTAAGAAAAAATAACTAAGTTGGAGGGAATTGGAGATGTACAGCTGTCCAGGCAACAGTTATCTAGTTCTTTATAACGTGTATGATAAAGATAAACCAATTCTTACAGGAGCGGCACAAGGGGATGCACTCAAAACACTAGCAGAGATGAGATAAGGCAAGTCACTAACAATTTAACCCTCTTGCAATTTAAATCTTTTTCCTTTAGCAGCTGCCACAGACTAATTCTCCACCATCAAGAACTGCAGTCCTTTATTGGTGCCAGTTCATGCCCATCTTCTCTACTTCCTGTCCAGCTCCCTATTTGTGGCCTACGAAGGCAACTGAGGATGCCCCAAGTGTTTGGGACCCTACATTCACATGAGAGACCCAGAAGAAGTCCTGCCTTCCAGCTTCAAATCAACTCAGCACCAGCCATTAAATGAACCAGCGGATGGAAAATTTTTCTTTCTCTTCCTTTGTGTAAATCTGTCTTTCAAATAAAAACAAATAAATCTTTTTTTAATTTTTCCTTTAAGAGAAACAAAACAGAAAACTTGATTGCATTTTATTTCTCTAGCTCAAAAATACATCAATCGCCCCGGAGAGGTGGCCTAGTGGCTAAAGTTCTGCCTTGAATGAACTGGGATTCTACATGCTCACTGGATCTAATTCCGGCGGTCTAGCCTCCCATCCAGATCCCTGCCTGTGGCCTGGGAAAGCAGTCAAGGACAGTCCGAAGCCTTGGGACTTTGCACGCACGTGGGAAACCTAGAAAAGGCTCCAGGCTCCTGGCTTCAGATTGGCTCAGCTCCAACTATTGTAGCTGCTGGGGAAGATCTTCCTCTCTGTCTCTCTTCCTCTCTGTATATCTGACTTTCCAATAAAATAAATAAATCTTTGAAAAATATATCAATCAACTGATTTCTTTAATTTTTATTATTGAACTCTATTTAGTGGAGCATTAAGTCTTTGCTTACAAAGTTACCTTGCAAGGTTATCTGAAAAATTGATCCTAAATAAATGAAATGTTAGTGTATCGAGAGTCAATGAAAGGGTTATTGATAAATTCTATGCAGAGTATTTTTTGTCAGTTCACTATTGCTGTATAACAAAGCAGCTTAACTCAATAACATTTTACATACTCATAAATCTACAGTGTGAACTAAGTTCAGTTGGATAGTCCCAAATGGAGACCATTATGTTCAGTGAAATAAGACAGTCCTGGAAGGACAAATACCATATGTGCTTTCTGACATAGGGCAAACTTCATGCAAAACACAAAGCAAATAGGTATTTAGGTCTACACATATGTAAATATTTTCTCATAGACTATATAATGCAGTCTAGCACACAGGGAAGATATTATTTAACATAACTACCACAACTTGGTGACACTAAGAAAAATAATGGGAGAGTGACATTTAAAGCGTTCCACAAAGTAGCAATATCAAAAGAAGGATGTTGCTTAAATGTGGATGTTTTAGTAAGTGACATAAATAAAAGCCAAGATACGGAAGGAATGATAATGATAAATTTATGCAGTTATCAAACAATCTGGACTTGGTTCTAGAAAGTTCTTTTTAGGTTCCAGACAAAGAAAGAACTTGGAAACAACAAATAATCACATGAAACTGATGTCCACTTAGAAAGTAATCACCTGTGATGTTTCTTCTATCACTGAATTTATAAATAGAAAGGCAATGGAAACCCAGCCTCCCCACCAAAGCTTATCAGTGACCCACACAGGGTTCATACCTCTCAACTATGTGGAAAACATTTAAAATAAAATTTTAAATATATAATAATTAAAAATTTAAAGTTCATGGAAAGATGAAATTAAAAAGATGATGCAAAGGGCCAGTGTGGTAGCATGTAGGCTAATTCTCCACCTGTGGCACTGGCATCGCACTTGGGTGCCAGTTTGTGTCCTGGCTGTTGCTCAACTTCCCATCCAGCTCTCTGATGCTTATGGCCTGGGAAAACAGCAGAGGATGGCTCAAATCCTTGGGCCACTGCACCCATGTGAGAAACCCAGATGAAGCTCCTGACTCCCAGCTTCGAATCAGTCTTGCTTTGACTCTCATGACCATTTGGGAAGTGAGAAGAGCAAATGGAAGACTTTTGCCTGTCTCTCTGTAACTTTGACTTCCAACTAAAATAAAACTTCTTTAAAAACTAATAATGTGAGTTTAAAAAAAAGAAATCTACCAGTTTAATCAGTTAGTGGAAGACTCAAGGATCCAAGCCAGTAAGTCAGTATAAATATTTTAATTGTTTTTGAGTCAAAAATAAGGAAACCTGTTTCTTAATTACATGACATTTTAATATATTCATTTAATATTCAAAGAGTGTAAGAAGCAAGCACACACTAAAGGCAGAGCAAAAATTCAAACCAGTTTATATGATGGTATTTTAGTAAAAGGTTTGCGGACAGGACCTTAACCAATCCAAAATAAGGAAAATGAGACTGGCAGTGAGTCTAGCTAGCGTGGTCCACTCTCAAGCGTTTGAGTCGACGCCCAGCTCCAGCTTTTGAATTCAGCTTTCTGCTGATGCAAGTTCTAGGAGGCCGTGGTGATCACTCATTTAGTGGGTTCCTGCCATTCATGGGGAAAATCCAGAGTGAGTTCCAGCTTCTGACTTCAGCCATTGCAAGCACACAAAAATAAACCCAGGTGATTGAAGGGACCGCTAGCTCTCTCTCATTTTCTCTCTCTTTTTTTTTTCTCTCTCTCTCTCTCTCTCATGCACACATACATTTTCAAATTTTATACAACCAAACAGGGAAAATATAACACTGAAAAGAAATGACACTGCTGATTTGCAGGACTAAATTGTTTAATATTTTCTCCATTTGGCAACTTTACAGGCAGGAGACTATCAAAAGTGGTAAACTGGGTTAATATTAGAAATATTCTTATTTCTAGCACTTGTTAGTTTTTTTTTAGGTTAAAATACTGCACAGTTATCATGAACATTCAAGAATTTATGTTAAACATCTCCCATCACGGATTCTGAAATATAGAGGGCTCCAATGTTCATTCTTTTTATCCTTGTTGATTGGGATACTTGAGATGCACAATAGCGTGGTAGATGCCTAAATATAACCTAAAACACAAAACTAACAGAGATGTACAATTTTGGTGACTTTCAAATTTTCACTGAATGTCAATTCACGCTTTCATTTATCTTTAGATTATTTAGGACAACTTTCTATAATGCACAAGCTGATGGCAAAGTTTCTTCATTGCTGATTTCATCTCCATGTTTCTGAAAGTATAGATAACTGGATTCAGAAAAGGAGTGAGAACTGCATCAAAGATAGCAAGAAATTTGTCCAGGTGTGATGAGGGAAAGGGCCAGGTGTAGAAAAAGATCAATGGCCCAAAGAATAAAACCACCACAGTGACATGAGCTGACAAAGTAGAGAGAGCCTTGGACAAACCACCTGAGGAGTGTTTCCGAACAGTAACCAGAATAAAGACATAAGAAATAATTAATATGCAGAAGGACCCCACAGAGATGAGTCCACTGTTGGCTGTGACCATGAACTCTAATCTATTGGTCTCTGTACAAGCAAGTTTGATGAGCTGAGGGAGATCACAGTAAAAACTGTCCAATATATTTGGGCCACAAAAGGGTAAATCTACAATAAAAGCCAGCTGGGCCACTGAGTGGATGAGGCCAAGGGTCCAGGCAGCAATCAAAATGAAAATGCACATTCTTGGACTCATGATAGTCAAGTAGTGCAGAGGCTTACATATGGCTACATACCTGTCAAAGGCCATGGCTATCAGCAGCACCATTTCTGTGCCCCCAATAGCATGAATGAAGAAGATCTGAGTTATACAACCCCCAAAAGAAATCACTTTGTGCTCTCTGAAAAGATCATAGATCATTTTGGGGGCTGCAATAGAGCAAATCCCCAGATCAAGAAAGGAGAGGTTGGCCAGCAGGAAGTACATGGGAGAGTGCAAGTTAGAGTCAGAGGCCACAGAGAACACAATGAGGAGGTTGCCCATCAGACTCGCCATGTAGAACACACAGGAAAAGAGGAAAAGAAGAACTTGAATCTCCCACGAATTGGAGAGTCCCAAGAACACAAATTCAGATACTGTTGAGTTGTTGGCTCTGTCCATTGGCTGTGTGAGCGTTAACTGACTCTAACATGACCTGAAAAAGACAATAAAGAGAAAACCCAAGCCTTGAGTGAATCACTACCTGCATGAGTTTCAAACTGTGAAGAAAAAAAAAAGGGTGTGTGTGTGTGTGTGTGTGTGTGTGTATATATAACCTTATATCATAAAACCAAGCCTCCTCTACTTAACCTCTAAATTGTCCTTGCAGGAAACAGGTCATAATTTATAACTACAAAACATTGCTTCTAATTCCCCAGACTAGCTAAAGTCTACCAGGTATTGATAAATAAAGATCAGATAAAAAGAAATGCTGCACCAGATCAAGGGCCATGAGAGAGCTAGGAATTCCCTGAAATAATATCAAGATTGTTTTCTCTCTCTCAGTTTGTTACTCCTGCCTAAGGTGTTCCCTAAACATCCCTATCACTCCCTCATTATTATACATTCAGGTTTAGTTTTCTGTTACTATACTTTGATCAAACCATATCAACGGCTTTTTTCTGATAAGAAGAGAATATGGAAATCCTGTCCACTTTTGCAGCCCATCAGGCAAAGAAATGTCCACAGCTGAGCATATGGCAGAGTTAGGAGAGATTTGTGTTGCAGAAATTTAACATGGATAAAGTTAATGCAAATTAACAAATAAAATTCCATGTGATTGATACCAATATTATTATTATTATATTATAATAATTATTATATTATAATATATTATAATATTATTATATTATTATAATTATTATATTGTATATAATATAATATTATTATATTATATTATTATATTAACTCTTCATGGCTTGTAGATTATAACTTTCTTCCTGAAATCAGAAGGAGGGAATTCAAATCTACCCTGAGTCCATGAAAGCTTAAGTCTTCTCTCCCACCCACTCCATTCTTGACTCTTTTCTTGAATTCAGTTTAATCATTTTTTAAATAGACTGAAGAAGATGATGTTAAGTGATCCTTCCAAGTCCAGCACTTCTATTATTCTATAAGACAAGGCTATTCCAGTATGTAATGAAGTTCACAATCATGATAATACCCTCTGCACAGGATTACAACCATCTTCACAACCTTGTCCCTTGTTTGGATGGTTGTCAATATCATTACTCTTCATTTTAATTTCCCTCTTCCATATTCATTTTACAACTCAGTGTATTACTATAAGTTTGTTGAATTATTTATTTTGGCCTTTACCAGATGCCTACATAGCAGACTCTGGACTTATCAAGGTATCAAAGCATTCACAACCCTTATGCATTTTAGATTGTAGTCCATACAAAAAAAATGTAAATAATGAAAGATGCACCACATAAAAATGTTGAATAAACAGTAGAGCATTAGATTTCTGAAGCAAAAGAAATATCCATAAACACGATGCCATGCAGTAGTGGTGAGAGCTACCATCAGAGCTGATGCAGCAATTTAATAGTTGCATCTAATTTGATTCAATTTACAGCTTCATGTCAGAGCTTAAAGAACTTCTGAAATACTCAGGAAATATCTACAAGTTTGGAGTAGTAGTTGATAAGCTATCAATGAAAATATTGACAGCCAAAATGAAACAGAGTGGCTATCTGTGCAAGAAACCACAATTACTTCTTTACACACACTATCTTAACTGATACCTATGAAGTTTCTATTTTTGACTTGTTTTTACATTTAGTCAAAATGGAATTCAACAGAGCAGGGGGGAAACAAATAGGAAAAGTAAATGACAGAACTGACACCGGTGGTCTGGTCTGCCTCTTACCCAGTCTGTAGAAAATACTCTGCTCTTTTCTCCCGACTTTCCAATTGTGTTACACACTTCAGTTTCTTTCTGGGTGCCTCAGCACCCTCGGGACATCTAAGAGAGAGAGGAGAAAGCAGCTTTGTCTTCAAGTATTCACATGTACCTGGGCTTCTTAACATACTCTAAATACATCTGTAATTCATCTGGCTTCCTAAGTAAACATGGTAGGAAAAGACAAATCCATGAAATACCTGCAGCTCAAAGCACCCCAGTTGAGTTCCCAGACATTCATTGTCTTGATCCACATGAAATCCTCAGTTCTCACTATTCTAATGAGCAGAAAAGACAAAGGTGCTCTGTCTTCACATCAAGAATGAAGAAAAGGCCAGTCCTGAAGCAAGACAGACTCTATCCCCACCCACAGGACCACCTCTTAACTACTGTAATTCCCTGTGTTGGATCTTAATCTTGCATAGTAATGAGGGGTTTTTTTTTTTTTAAGAAAGGAAATCTCAATTCTCCATTTTAAGTCCTATTCCTTTTCATTTGTATTGGTTATTTCTCATTATGCTCAGCCGAAGCTGCTTCAAAGCAACGTTCAATTGATTCCTTTTGGCAGCCATACTGTCAACACATCCATCTGCTCAACACTGGCGCTTGGAGACTTCAACTTTGTACACCAATATCCCTAAGCTGTTTCTGTATTTGCAATCAACTCACTCCAATGCCAAAGCTGTGAGTAGACTTAATTATATCCACCCTTCCTCCAAGTGTGATTACTATTACTTCAAGCACAAACAAGCATAAAAATGCTGTTATGGCGAGAGTCGGACCTAACTGGCACACAGGGGAGTGCTGACCAAATGATTCCTCAGAGAAATAGAATATCAATATGATTTAATTCATCAGGGGAAATTGCCACCCAGGATCTTAGACAACCAACAAAAGAAGCTAAAACTGCATCACAAAAGATAAGAGAACAAAAAGGTATGAATGTAAAATATGTAGATCATAGTAATAACATAGAACTGAAGCCAGAACAGAATCCATGCCTTCTTTCCAACCACCCACAGAGATTATTTATGTGACTAAACATTGTACCACAGTGAATTACACAAAACTGGGAGTCATATAGATGCACTCTAACAAAAATCTAAGAAAACTTCAATAATAAAGCCCCCAAAAATTAGAAACCTAAAGAAATTACATGATCATAGGTATGCTACACAATGTATTATTCATATTATATAATTCCATATATTAAAATGCCAAAAATTACAAAGATTTTTGTGAAAATTGAAGAAACCTGGGCCACTGTTATGGTGTAGCAGGTAAAGCTTCAACTTGTGATGATGGCATCCCATAGAGCTGCCAGTTCAAGTCTCATCTGCTCCTTTTCTGTTCCAGCGCTCCACTAACATGCCTGGAAAAGCAGAAGACAGACCAGGTTCTCACCTACATGGGAGACCCAGAAGAAACTCTGGACTCCTGGCCTCAGCCCAGCTCCAGCCATTGTAGCCATCTGAGGAGTAAACCAGTAGATGAAAGATCTCTCTCCATATGTCTCCTCCTCTCTCTACAAATCTGCCCATCAAATAAAATCTCCAAAAAAATGTAATAATATGATTAAGTGTTCAATAACAGAAAGATATCCGCATTATATCAATATGGTTGAAAAGCAAGATATAAAGCCATATTAACATATAATTATATTTCATAACATAGGATTTATACATAGAAAAACGGCATTTATACAAAATTGTAAAATCTGCTTTTAATTTGGAAATTTTAGCAGTGATTATCCTTTATGAAGGAATTTTTGGTAACTTTCATGTTTTATCTCATTCTCATATATTATGATGATCATCTGCCTATATGTATAGAAATACATCAAAACATTATTGTATGCAGTATTTATGCTTAATATGTTTTCTATATTAATCATATATGTTGAGCACTTCAATAAATCTAGAGGAAACGTATCTGTTGAAACATAATGTTTGATCTTTGGTCTGACTTGCTCTCAAGACAATGGGATTCTAACCACACTGATCTAAACTCCATCCTCCTATTAACAGGAAAGCACAGGCAGACATTTGGCCAAGCAGTTAAGATGACACATTCCATGTCAGAATGACTGCTTCTGATTCCAGCTTCTTGCAGACACACAGTGTGGAAGGCAGAAGGTGATGGTTCAAGTACTTGGTTCCCTGCCACCCATGTGGGAGACCTGGATTGATTCCCAGCCTCCTAACTTTAGCCTTGTAGGACCCTGACTATTGGAGACATTTGCAAATAAACTGTTAAATAAAAGGTATCTCCTATCTCTCCCTTTCTCTCCCTGCTACCTCATTTATCTATTACCCTCATTTATCTATTGGCTTTCAAGTATGAACAAAAATAAATAAGTGAATTTTATTACATTTTATTAATATAAATAGAACAAATATAAAGAAGTTCATGAATACAATTTTAAGAATAACTATACTTCCTTTCCTTCCTTACCCCTCTTCCTCCCCTCCTCCGCCTCTAACTTTGGACATAACATGTATGTAAGTTACTTTATAGTCAAAGGCTTAACTGTCGCTAAATTAAAAAGTTCAACAACCAAAAAACGAAAGACTACTGTTCATCAGGAATATACACAATGGTTACAAACATTCACCAAATCCAAAGATAAGACAACTTCATTCATTAGCAGTAAAATTAAAATTACATTAAATACCACAAATAAAAGAAAACATGATCTTTATCTTTAGGGGTCAGGCTTATTTCACTAATAATTATCTCAAACTGCATACTTTCGTGGCTGAAGTCCAGATTTCAATCTTTTGTATGGTTGAGTTATATTCCATTGTGTACATATGCCACATTTTCTTTATCCAGGAATCAGCTGATGGACAGCAAGATTGTTCCAATGTCCTGACCATTGAATTGCTGTTAACATGGTAACGCCGGTAATTCTCTCACATGCTAATTCCATTTACTTTGAGTATATTCCTGGGAATGGGATAGCTGGTCATACAGAAGATTTGTTTTCAGTTTTCAAGGAATCTGCATAGCATCTTTCACTTGGTTATAGTAGCAGCTAATCTTCCCACCCCGGTGTGTTAGCACAGCTTTTCTCTACATTTCCCTGGCATTTACTATTCTTCCAGATTGAGAAGTGATAGCCATTCTAAGGTAAATGAACTATTAAAAGGGAGATGTCTGTCTCTTCTCCCTATCCCTCTCTCCCACTCCATTTATCCATCTCTGCCTCTAAACTACATAAATGACAATTAAAATTTTTAGAAGAAACAAACAGCTGAAATGCTCTCAAGTTTCTTGGGAGATAGAGCACTAAAGTCAAAGTCAAATAAAATTTCTATTTCCAAACAACCCATCGGAAAAGGCAAGTTTGTTCTCTCCTGTGTCTCTCAAGATGTGTAGATGCAAACTGAAGGTTGAAAATGTTATTAGATTATCAAATCCTTTTTCTCCCGGGATCTTGGCTTCCTTCAAAGTACAGGACACTATAAAAAGAACATAAGTGTATAGATTCTGGGATGATGCTATTAATGGCATGATGTCTACCCATGGCATCGCTGGCACTAAGTCAGCTCAAGCTCAGCCCAAAGGAGTGATTTTCACAAACCCTCCTCCAGATTTCTGCATTCCCAATGCCCTCAACATCAGCAAGCCCCCCTTCAGACCTCACAAGGGTGCCACATCCCAACAATCAGTCCAGTGAAGTTCATGTTCCTGTCTTCTCAAGTCCCATCCAGGAATCTAAAGTACTTTGGGTCATGTTATGCTGTGATAGGTACCAGAAATATTAGCTCTTGAAGAACCTCATTCATGACTGAAACATCCAATTTTGGTACTTATGAGTTTACATGTGTCACCAAAACATGATATATATAAGTGGTAATGTAAACATCAAGATCCCATCAGTCCTATGCAAGAAATATGGAGAAGGGAAAGCCCAATCCTGTATGGGAGGCAGTTTCTGAGGACAGTCATATCGTAAGATTCACTTTAAGGAAAGGCATTATGAGACAGACTCTGGAGGGAAGAGAAGAATCAATGCCCAGATACCAATTAGGAGGTGAAGAATAAGAGAGTAGAGTCTAAGAACAGGATGCTGAAGGGAAAAGGAAGAGGAATATACACAGAATATCGAAGACTAGATAGTCTTCCAAGCAAGATAAACTGCTACTTGTAGTGCCCTTACCACACTGCAGATTTGGGTCCCAACTGGCCTGCTACCAATACAATTTCCTGCTATGCATGCCAGGAAGCCTCACATGACGGCTCAAGTACCTGCCACCCATGTGTGAGATACACATAAAGTTCTAAGCTTTAGGAACCCACACAAATACAGCCAATTAATCTTTGACAAAAAGACCAATGATAGCTCAAGCAAGTGGGAAGGCCTCTTTAGTAAATGTTGTTGGGACAACTGGCTGATAGCCTGTAGAAACAAAAGGATAGACCCACATCTATCACCATACACTAAGATCCAATCTACATGGATAAAAGACCTAAACCTACATCCAGAAACCTTCAAACTCTTGCAAGAAAATGTAGGAAATACACTGCAAGACCTAGGAGTAGGTTCCGACTTTCTAAGAAGGACACCAAAAGCAATAGCAGTTGAGAACAGAATAAACAAATGGGACCTCATCAAACTAAGAAGCTTTTGTACAGCAAGGGAAACAATCAACAAAGTAAAAAAGCAACCCACAGAGTGGGAGAAGATCTTTGCACACGATATAGGCGATAGGGGGCTAATTTCCAGGATATACAAAGAACTTCAAAACAACCAAAAAACCAAAACAAACAAGCCACTCAAGAAATGGGCAAGGGAAATGGGCAAACATTTCACAAAGGAACAAGTCCAAATGGCAAACAAACATATGAAAAAATGTTCCAGCTCCCTAGCAATAAGGGAAATCCAAATTAAAACATCGATGAGGTACCACCTAACACCAGTAAGATTGGCCCACATAAACAAGAACACCAACGACGCTTGCTGGCGAGGATGCGGGGAAAAGGGAACCCTACTCCACTGCTGGTGGAGCTGCAAATTGGTACAGCCTTTATGGAAATCAGTCTGGAGAACACTCAAACAACTCGGAATCTGCATGCCATATGACCCAGCAATAGCACTCCTAGGAATATATCCAAAACACCTGATTTACGACAAACCAACATGCATCCCTATGTTCATTGCAGCACAATCAGTAATTGCAAAAACATGGAAGCAACCGAAATGCCCATCAATAGAAGATTGGATAAGAAAGCTTTGGTTCATCTACTCCATGGAATACTACTCAGCTATTAAAAAAAACAAAATGCAGTTCTTTGTGGCTAAATGGGCACAACTGGAAACTATAATGCTAAGGGAAATGAGCGAATCCCAAAAGAATAGATACCACATGTTTGCCTTGATTTAACCTGTAATTTATTGTTTGGTTGTTTGTTATTTTTTGAACGTGTCATTGATGCTGTCTCAACCCAGATGTTTCGAAGAATGGAACTTGCATTATTTTTAACATATTGTTTACCCAATACTATGTCAATTAATTCCATAATGTTGTATATTGATACTGAGGCCTTGTTGGGGCTTTTAACTGACCGGATCTTTACTCTGTTAGACCTATCTTCAGACCATAGAAGGTCTCCCCAGGAGGCCACTGAACTTATCTGGACAATAAGACGCTGAACTTTATGCTAGGCATGTGTTTGCAAGCAATGAATCTCAACTGAACTTGAACTATGGTTATGCAGCAAGGTGGAGGAATCCACCATGGGGGGAGGGATATGGGGAGGGGTGGGGGGAATCCCCAGCGCCTATAAAACTGTACTACATAATACAGTGTAAGCAACAATAAAAAAAATAAAAAAAAAAAGTTCTAAGCTTTAGAGATGGCCATGGTGGCATTTCAGGTTATACTGCCACGTGTAATGGGTACCAGCTCAAGTCCTGGCTCCTCCACTTCCAATCCACCTCCCTGCTGATGCACCTGAGAAAGCAACAGAACATGACCTATTTATTTATTTAACATGACCTATTTATGACCCACACTTGAACAACAACATATTCATATGAAACCTGCATCAACATGAAAGATCCAGACAGAGTTCCCGGCTCCAGGCTCCTGGCTCCTGGCTCCTGACTCCTGGCTCCTGACTCCTGGCTCCTGGCTCCTGGCTCCTGGCTCCTGGCTCCTGGCTCCTGGCTCCTGGCGTTGGCTTGGCCCAGCCCTGTCTGTTGCAGAATGAATCAGTGGATGCAGATTCTCTTCTCTCTCAGTCTTTCAAGTAGATGAAAAACAAACAATATTTTTAAAAACCGGGGTGGGGGAAGCATACTAAATGAGATTCTGGTAGTTGATAACAGAATCTAAATATCTTTCAAGGTTCTAACTTGGAAAAATTTTAACAGCATCAATGCTCTAAGGAAGAAATGCAGAAAAGGATATTTCTAAGGGAAAACAGCAAGTTTATAGGACCAATGTTCTGTCACAGTAGGATAACCTACCTCCTGTGACAGCAACATGCAGGTCTGCATCACTGCTCCTCTCTCCAGCTCCATGCTAACGCACCTGAGGAAGCAGCAGGTAATGACCGAGTACTGGGCCACCAGCACCCAGGTTGGAGGCCAGGATGGAATTCCCAATTCCTGGCTTCAGCCTGGCCGAAACCTATCACTGCAGCCATTTGGAGAGGAAACCAGTAGATGGAAAATCTCTCTCAGAGACTTTCTCTTAGAATGAAATAAAGAAAGGAGTCATTCTGTCTTTTGAATAAATAAAAATTGTAAAGCAACAATTTTAATAAAAATGTAAATGTGCAATTTCCCTTTCAACTTATGTCATCTGGAATTCAACGCAGAACTCAGGACTGTCTTTGGAAATTTGGGAAGATATTTCCAGGCCTGCAACATTCAGTGCAGGACTGTTAATACACGGCAGAGAGGACTACAAAAGAGGCATGCTGCAACTATCTCAAATATCACAGACCTTTCGCTGAGATTCAGAAGCAGATTGTTCACAGAAAGGAAAAAAGGCTCTACTGCAAGTACTCATCTCTGCACGTCACAGTATTCTTCCAGTTCTTTAATAACAACAATCACAAGAATTCCCAAGGATCATTTGGGACTCATGATAGCAACAGTTTTTTGAACAGACTGTGTGGCCCACACTTGAACAACAACATATTCATATGAAACCTGCTCTGTCTCAACTGGTAAGTGAAAATAAGATATGCTCTTCAAACAAAATTATACTACTTCTAAATGAACAGATTTTAATAATTATATATTTTATCATGTTAAATTGTAATGGATTCATCACTACAAATTCATATCTGCTCATTTATACAGTTTTATAACACTATTTCTTTCATAATTCTACAACTTATATTTGCTTTTTAGTTATAAATAGGTTTGTGCAAAATAAGTCTTTTGAATTCTCATTCATTTATTAATAAATCTAAGCTTTCTATTTTTAGTTCCAAATATTCAATCCATTCATAATCATTTATTATATATATAGTTTTTCTTGCCATATAGAAATAATCACTACCAATTAGCAAGTAGTTGGAGTAAAAACAATTTTAATTCATCTTCTGTTTTCTAAACATTTTCTGAGATGAATGCTTGTGAATTATTCTAAATTTCATTTTCCAGTTCTAACTACATCTAAAATCTTAATTCCAGCTAAAATCTGAGTGAGCACATTCAGATGCCAAAAGCTTCAAATTTTCCAGCTTAGTGAAGCAATTATCCTCATTTTGTTTACTTTTTAAATATTCAGACACTAAGATAAAGGACAAGAATATAGACACTATGTGAACTTGAAAAAAAAAATTTCATTGAGGTGAGAGCCCAGAAAAACTCTCCAACATTGGCTATAAGTGTAAAACACGCTGGGCATGTACAATTCTGGCAAATACTACCACTGAAAACTTCAGTAAAGAGCAGACATACAGCAATCTCCAGGCCTGAATTCACTCCTCATCGTGTTCTCAGGACCCTGGGAACAGGAGCTCCCCCCAAAACACCTGCCAGAACAGAATCCTTATAGGGAGATTTTACAGTGGACATTTAAAACATTCATTCACATGAAAATATTTATGAAGTACTTAAATAGGTTAATTTTTAATAAGAGTCAAAATTAACCTGTATTTCTTGGAGTATGCATAAAACAGCTCTTTCGGAAACATAAAGCTTTAAGAAACAGCCTCTGCATCGCCACCTTCATCTCTTTATTTCTGAGAGTATAGATGACAGGATTCATAAAAGGAGTGATAAGGGTATCAAAGATAGCTAAAAATTTGTCTATGGGCAAGGTGGGAAATGGCCACACATAGACAATAATGCAAGGGCCAAAGAAAAACACCACAACAGTGATGTGAGCCGAGAGGGTGGAGAAGGCCTTGGAAGAACTGCCCGGAGAGTGCTTACGAACCGTGAGCAGGATGAAGATGTAAGACACAAGCAAGATGAAGAAGGTGCCCATGGAGATGAAACCACTATTGGCAGTGACCAGAAACTCCAGCTGGTATGTGTCTGTACACGCAAGCTTGATGAACCGAGGAAAATCACAGTAAAAGCTATCCATTTGGTTGCTACCACAGAAGGGTAAGTTCACCACAAAAGCCAGCTGAGCCACAGAGTGGATGAGCCCAATGGTCCAAGCAGCAGTCAAAAGGCAAGCACACATTCTGAGGCTCATGATGGTCAGGTAGTGCAGGGGCCTGCAGATAGCCACATAGCGGTCATACGCCATCACGATGAGCAGCACCATCTCTGTCCCTCCTACCGTGTGAATGAAGAACATCTGAGTGATACACCCTTTCACAGAGATGGCTTTGTGTTTCCGGAAAAGGTCGTAAATCATCTTTGGGGTGGCAATGCTGCAAACGCCAGTATCAATGAATGAGAGGTTCGCCAGCAGAAAGTACATTGGGGAATGTAGGTGGTGGTCCGAGATGATGGTGAACACAATGAGAAGGTTTCCCAGCATACTTGCTATGTAAAATACCGTGAAAAACAGGAAGAGGAGAACCTGAAGCTCCCAAGAAGTGGTGAGTCCCAGCAACAAAAACTCAGACACCATTGAGTGATTTCCTCTATCCATGAACCTCATGTGAAAGCTCACCCTGATTACCTGAAGAACACAAGAGAGGAAAATGCAAAAATTTTAACACAAGTTGCTATCAGTAAAGCCCTCCCCTGCCTGACCATTGCGAGCCTTGAATATGTATCTTTCTTAGGAACCTGCACCCACATAGGAGAGCCATAAGAATCTCCTGACCCCTGTTCTGGGCCCAGTCCATCCCAGGTCATTGAAGCCATTTGGACAGTGAATCAGAGGATAGAAGATCACTCTCCTTTCCATCTCCCTCTGTTACTCTACCTTTCAAGTAAATACGTTTTTAAAATTAAAGAAAGAAATACAATAATTATGGGGCTTGACATTAAGGCTAACTCACAGTAGCTATATTCTTATCTAATACATGTTGATCAAACGTTTAAGGCTGACTTGGGTGTTTCATTAAGGATCTAATCTCAGAACTCAACTTACTCTCAGGTATTTTCTGTTACATAAAGGGCTGGCCTTGAAAACAATTTTTTTTTTTACAAGAAGAACAAAAAAAATTGCATTAAGTCTGTGAATATAAAGTGGCCTGAGATTATGTTTTTGCAAAAGTTAAAGAAAAAAGAAGAAAGAATGGGACCTCATCAAACTAAGAAGCTTTTGTACAGCAAGGGAAACAATCAACAAAGTAAAAAAGCAACCCACAGAGTGGGAGAAGATCTTTGCACACGATATAGGCGATAGGGGGCTAATTTCCAGGATATACAAAGAACTTCAAAACAACCAAAAAACCAAAACAAACAAACCACTCAAGAAATGGGCACGGGAAATGGGCAAACATTTCACAAAGGAACAAGTCCAAATGGCAAACAAACATATGAAAAAATGTTCCAGCTCCCTAGCAATAAGGGAAATCCAAATTAAAACATCGATGAGGTACCACCTAACACCAGTAAGATTGGCCCACATAAACAAGAACACCAACGACGCTTGCTGGCGAGGATGCGGGGAAAAGGGAACCCTACTCCACTGCTGGTGGAGCTGCAAATTGGTACAGCCTTTATGGAAATCAGTCTGGAGAACACTCAAACAACTCAAAATCTGCATACCATATGACCCAGCAATAGCACTCCTAGGAATATATCCAAAACACCTGTTTTACGACAAACCAACATGCATCCCTATGTTCATTGCAGCACAATCAGTAATTGCAAAAACATGGAAGCAACCGAAATGCCCATCAATAGAAGATTGGATAAGAAAGCTTTGGTTCATCTACTCCATGGAATACTACTCAGCTATTAAAAAAAACAAAATGCAGTTCTTTGTGGCTAAATGGGCACAACTGGAAACTATAATGCTAAGGGAAATGAGTGAATCCCAAAAGATTAGATACCACATGTTTGCCTTGATTTAACCTGTAATTTTTTGTTTGGTTGTTGGTTATTTTTTGAACCTGTCATTGATACTGTCTCAACCCAGATGTTTCGAAGAATGGAACTTGCATTATTTTTAACATATTGTCTACCCATTACTATGTCAATTAATTCCATAATGTTGTATATTGATACTGAGGCCTTGTTGGGGCTTTTAACTGACCGGATCTTTACTCTGTTAGACCTATCTTCAGACCATAGAAGGTCTCCCCAAGAGGCCACTGAACTTGTCTGGACAATAGGACGCTGAACTTTATGCTAGGCATGTGTTTGCAAGCAATGAATCTCAACTGAACTTGAACTATGGTTATGCAACAAGGTGGAGGAATCCACCATGGGGGGAGGGATATGGGGAGGGGTGGGGGGAATCCCCAGCGCCTATAAAACTGTACTACATAATACAATGTAAGGAACAATAAAAAAAAAAAAAAAAAAAAGAAAAAAGAAGAAAGGAGTGGGATTCAGAGAGGGATGCTGGGAGGGAGGAAAGCATGGTTATCGTCAAGTTGTACCTGTGAAATGCATGAAATCTGTTCTTGTATTAATAAAAATTTTTAAAATAGACCCACTTTCCCACCAGAAAAAAACAATATTTGGAATTTAAAGCAATATTTCATCTTGCTCATGTTTCCACATGTAAGTCTTGGATGTGATGCACTTTATGCTTCTTCTGTTGAAAATCTGGGGAAAAAAATCTGGAAGTAACATACTAATTTTAAAATAATCACAAGTCAAACTGCTCAATTTAAACTTGATTCAACTTCCTATCTGCCACTTACTCTAACTTTTAAAAACATACTTAATCACATTATACTCACTATTCATTCATCTGTTCAACAGAGTAATGACAGTTCTGGCCGCTAATCTTAAAGAAGATTCAACAGTATTTGGTCACAGCAAGAAATCAATGATTGTTTGTTATAAAGATTAAAAGCATGCTTTAGCAACACTAAACTCTTGTGGAAATTCTGCTCATTCTCAAAGCATTTGGTGATTTCTCCGTTGTACAGGCTTCACTGACTACATAACCAAGAATCGTATTTAAGATCTTGCCTGTTCTCTTCTCCCAATGGGTTTTCTCTTCAGTAGTATTTAATCTTTCCCAAAAGTTTAACCACTATGGGAAAGACAACAAAAATACTAACAGAGTATTTTCTGTCATTCTTTATTAAGTAGTCATATTACCTCAAGACTACTAAGCACCTACAAATATCAAATTCAAGCCCAAGTCTTAGAATTATATTTTAATTCAAATGCATAGAAAAGCGCCTGACAAAAATGACAGACTTTTATGTAGATACCCAGGGTGAAAATTTTTTCTTTCTAGTTATACTTACAAATTTTTAATTGGACACATGCATTTTTCTTTAAAGAAAAACATCAAAAGACAAGCAGGTCCCCACTCCAGGTGTTCTTCACTACAATATTCTGTAAGTCACAGACAACCTGAAGTCTAAGATGAGTTTCAGGGACAGGAAGAAGTATCCTTGTCAGGATAAATTTTGGGGGGGAAATGATTCCTGGGTGTCTGCATGTCATCTCCAGTTCCTCTACTGTCTCTCGATATGCTGCCTTCTCTCCAGGCATCACCTGCCTTCACATGCCCCCATCAGGCTCTGGCCATCTGAAGACCTTTTCTCCATCACGCCAAACAGATCCACTCCTTTCCAGGTTCCTAGTGGACAGAATTACCCTTCCTAGATCTTCTGCAATTAAACTGTTCACATATTGAGCCAGTTCAATGGAAGCAGCTAAGAGAAAAATCAGTGCAGTTATCTCGTTTCATATAAAATACACTCGTGTTAAACTTACATTTTAGTTACAGATATTCCAACCATGCTGCATCCTGAATATCCCAGGCTACTACCGCTCTCCAGTACTCACACTGCCTTCCTGACACACCAAGCAGGAAATCAGCAACTGACCACTCAACTTCTAAAACACTGCCTGTACAGGATTTAGCTCCCCATTGCAAAATTCACAAATCAGAATCGAGTTTGCTGAATTTTGTTGTGTGTTCCATCAATGTTACACTAAAAAAAAAAAAAAGTTGACTCTTCTCAGAAAGTATCATGTTCAATCAGGAAATGTTCATTAACCTTGCTCCCCGTAAAAGCAATGAAAATCAAAACTCTCTTGCCTGAATGAGACCAAAGAATCTAATCAATTTTCATCACATCACAGATCAGTCTCCCTCCCATTTTCCCAGGAGATTCACTTACATGGAAACTAACAATTCTAAAAGAGAAAGACAAGAACTTACTGCAGTAATCCTGAACATCGAACGTCAGACAATGAGACTGTTTATAAAACAGATATTGAAAGCCTCACTTAATAATTTAAGCAGCATGAAATGCTAAAGCAAAATGTAGAATAGGATTACAAAAAAGAATGAAAACATGCTCCTTTCACTTCCTGGAACATCATCTTCTGGTCAAAATTCCACCCTTCATTCAAGATCCTGTTTAGTGTTTAGTATCATTAGCATCATTAGTAAAATCCCAAACTGACCATTTTCATACTCTTCCTCATGCCTTGTCTAGAATACATATGCAAAAAACATGTCAAATAAGAACTAAATTCAGAGAAAATTACTGAACAATAATTAGAGACATATCAATCTGCTGAACTGTGCGACATTTCCTTTGTATGCACTGGACATTTGAAGCAGGAGTGCTTTTCTAGGTCCCAACAAGGATCTCACACTCTGACTGAGATGGTAACCTCTTCCAAGTAAGTGGGATCCTAATTAGGAACCTCGGTGTTGGTGACCAACGACAGTGCCGAGTCAGGGGAACTCCTTCTGCAATTGGAATTTCCTGGGAATTAGACCTCAGAGTCCACACTGCTTTTCACCCAGGGAATAAAAAAGACAGGGGAACAGAAGAACGGCAGCTTCTGAGTATTTAAGGCAATGGTGCCTTAGATAGCTATGCCAAAATATTTTTACTTTTAAAATGAGAAATTAGAAGAAGTTAACACTGTAGAATTCTTGGGAGGTAGAACTAGAAGTACAAAAAGTATTTGTTCTGTTCCACCCCTGAGTAGAAATTCCACTGGTGTGGAACAAAGCCACTCTTTTCAATGAGGACCCAGAGGTTAGAGGCAGTAATTATCTCTTCAAATAACTATGAAAGCCATCCTTCACCACATTTAATAAGACATCTTTGCATCTTTCACAGGCTGATCTCTCCCTGTTTACATCCTTTCTATCATCTTTCAGAATGTGTCAATTCATGTTAGCTCTCCTAAAGAACCTCTGTTGGTCAGCTCCAATGCCTCTGCCACACACAGCCATAACCTATTCAGTGAAGACAACCAAGCTGTATCCACAATGCAAAACACATGGTCAACACTCAATATCCACTCTAGGGGCTCATGTGGCAGAGTAATTAAATGCCTCTGAGACATGACATGGCGTGCCTGAACGCCTGCTCTTCGAATCCTAGCTTCATTCTGATAGTTTCGTGCTAACGCACACTCTGGGAGGTAACAGATGACGGCTCAGATAGGAGACTCAGACAAACTTCGTGGTGCCACGCTTCAGCCTGCTGTAGCTCTGTCTGTTACAGAATATCAGGAAATAAGCCAGTGATTGGAAGAGATTCATGTCTCTGTCCCTTTCTCTTTCAATCTCTCTGACTCAAAAAAAAAAATGAAAATAATTATGTAAATACACTTTTTAAAAGAAAATGATCAGAGAAGTGCACAATGAAAATTATCATGTATATCCTAACAGTCAAATTTGGTGACTATATGACTAATATTTCTTCCAAAATAAATTAGATTTTAAAAATATGGAAGCTCTGTAAAACAAACTATGTAATCATTAAAAATTATATGTGGGATCTGGCACAGTAGCGTAGTGACTAAAGTCCTCGCCTTGCACGCACCGGGAACCCATGTGAGCACCAGTTCTAATCTCGGCAACTCCGCTTCCTAATCCAGCTCCCTGCTTGTGGCCTGGGAAAGCAGTTGAGGACAGCCCAATGCCTTGGGACCCTGCACCCGCGTGGGAGACCTGGAAGAGGCTCTGGGCTCCTGGCTTCAGATTGGCGCCGGCTGTTGCAGCTGCTTAAGGATTGAATCATCAGACAGAAGATCTTCCTCTCTGTCTCTCCTCTCTGTATATCTGACTTTCCAATAAAAAATAAATAAAATAAATCTTAAAACAATGATATGTGGCTAGATATATAACATGGAAAGATTGCCACATACATCATTGGTACATTTCAAAAACAAAAGACAGCACAGTAGACTATGATTATGTTTTGTATTATATTATTTTTAAATTTCACATAATGAGCATTTTAAAAATGAGTGGGCATAGTTATGCAGAAGTTTAAGCTAATGTTTGCAATACCCACATCCCTTATCAGAGAGCTAGCTCAAAACCTGGCTTCTTTATTTCCCATCCAGTTCACTGCTGACGCAGCCGCAGACTACTTGGGTACATACTACTTTTCAGGGAGATCCAGACAGAGTTCTGTTCTTCTGACTCCCATCTGGCCAACCATGGCTGTTGTGGAAATTTAGAAAAGGAAATAGTAGGGGCTGGCACTGTGACACAGCAGGTAAAGACATTGCCGACAATGTTCGCTTCCTATCTGCTCCACTTCCAATCCAGTTCCTTGCTAATGCAGCTGGGAAAGCAGCAACGGATAAACCAAGTGCTTGGGCTCCTGTCACCACGTGGAATAACAGGAAAAATCAGGGCTGCTGGCTTTGGAACAGAAACCAATGCAGATCTTTAGGGAGTGACTCAGTGGATTCAATCTCTCTCTTTCTCTCTCTCTCTCTCTCTCTCTCTCTCTCTCTGTCTCGCTCTTGCTTTCAGTGAAGCAGTGGATTGTGCTGTTGTTTTCTCTCTCCCCCAACTCCCGTCTACAACTCTGCCTTTCAAGCAACTAACCTTTCATAAAAATAAGTGAAACAGCAGATGAAAGATTTATCTCTCTCTCTCTCTCCTTTTCTCTCCCTCTTGCTCAGTTCTTCAAATAGATAAAAATAAACATTTTTAAACAAAAATAGAGAATTTGAAAAATGTATCTGTTAACACATAGTGTCTATCTCTGGTCAGGCTACCTCTCAAAGATGGGACTTCTTCTTCCTTACCGAAAGGGTATCCCTGATTTAGGAATGACATAATCCTAGCAGTTAGGAATGGCATCAGAAATTTGGGTTGTATTTCAAAAATAAAATACGGACCACATAAACTCAAGAACAACAAAGAGAAGTGCCACCCCACCATGCCCAAATTTAAGAGTTTAACCTTTTATGATAATCAGTGGCAGATTTCTGTAGGAGAAATGGAATGCTCTGCCAGAAATATTACTGTCTGCCTTTAACTTTATTCTGTTACTAACAATCTACTACAGCCATAATTGCTAGAACTCATGGGAGGAATGAAAATTTACTACCAGATTGTATAATCTGCACTTAAACAGCAGTATTTCAGGTGACACATGTTCCTACCCATTTGATACCACAGAGAAAGTACAGAGATATTCTCCATGAATATTTATTAGCAATATTTATAAATACTATATTTTAATTATTACATGTATATATGAATGAATTAATATAATTCTTTATAAATTTATTATTCTTCCTTCATAGAAATTTCACAAAATATTTTTTAGACTCTCATCCTACTTTTTTTTTTTACTTAGCCATAAATCTGAATCATATCAAACAGGACACTTTCATTCTTGTTTGTTTATTCATAAATCAATGCCTTCCCTTTTTAATTCCAAAATAGGGACTCAATTTTTAATCACTCAATATCACAGTTTCCATTTCCACATAAAAATAATGACTGATCTCTACGGAAAAAATGGGATAAAATGTAATTATCATATTGTCTGAAAACATTTTGTTCCTTAATAATGTCACAGTTTCCTAAGGTGACTCTATGATTTAAAACAGCTTCACTTCCCAATTCTATTACTTCAAAACCATAACTACCTTAGGCACTAATGAAAACTCAAGGAGCAAATTCAGATGTTAAAAACATCAAACTCTCCAAACTTTCTATTCAGTATCCTCGTTTTCTTTATTCCTCCATATATGAAGACACTGAGAAACTCAGAAGGCATGAACACAGGAATATATGTGAATTAGAGGAGACAGTCTGAAGAACCAGTGCCACAGACAGCATGCCTAACATTGGATGTTACAGAAAACATGCCCAGTACTTGTGATTACAACAAGCATCATCACCAAAGTCTTCAGTACTAAACACGTACGTGACATTTCAAGTCTGTAGTCCTTCCTTGGTCTTGCCAAGGGCTCCCTATGGTGACATCACTGATCACAGCAGTCATCACAAGAGAGATTTTACAGACATATTGAAAACCCTAACTAAACTGAAAAGACATGTATTACTTAAGGGAATTAATCTCCAAGAAGAGTCAAACTGAATGTGAATTTCTTGGAGTGTGTATGAAAGAATGCTTGCCAAAATGTAAAGCCTTAGAAACCAGCCTCTGCATCGCCACCTTCATCTCTTTATTTCTGAATGTATAGATGACAGGATTCATAAAAGGAGTGACAATAACATTAAAGATAGCTAAAAATTTGTCTATGGGCAATGTGGGAAATGGCCACACATAGATAATAATGCAAGGGCCAAAGAAAAACACCACAACAGTGATGTGAGCCGAGAGGGTGGAGAAGGCCTTGGAAGAACTGCCCGGAGAGTGCTTACGAACCGTGAGCAGGATGAAGATGTAAGACACAAGCAAGATGAAGAAGGTGCCCATGGAGATGAAACCACTGTTGGCAGTGACCAGAAGCTCCAGCTGGTATGTGTCTGTACACGCAAGCTTGATGAACCGAGGAAAATCACAGTAAAAGCTATCCATTTGGTTGCTACCACAGAAGGGTAAGTTCACCACAAAAGCCAGCTGAGCCACAGAGTGGATGAGCCCAATGGTCCAAGCAGCAGTCAAAAGGCAAGCACACATTCTGAGGCTCATGATGGTCAGGTAGTGCAGGGGCCTGCAGATAGCCACATAGCGGTCATACGCCATCACGATGAGCAGCACCATCTCTGTCCCTCCTACCGTGTGAATGAAGAACATCTGAGTGATGCATCCTTTCACAGAGATGGCTTTGTGTTTCCGGAAAAGGTCGTAAATCATCTTTGGGGTGGCAATGCTGCAAATGCCAGTATCAATGAATGAGAGGTTCGCCAGCAGAAAGTACATTGGGGAATGTAGGTGGTGGTCCGAGATGATGGTGAACACAATGAGAAGGTTTCCCAGCATACTTGCTATGTAAAATACTGTGAAAAACAGGAAGAGGAGAACCTGAAGCTCCCAAGAAGTGGTGAGTCCCAGCAACAAAAACTCAGACACCATTGAGTGATTTCCTCTATCCATGAACCTCATGTGAAAGCTCACCCTGATTACCTGAAGAACACAAGAGAGGAAAATGCAAAATATTTCAGTTGAGACAGACATTCTGGTTGTAGATTAATGGTGGGTCCAATGCCAAAAACTTAAGGTCACATTGCCACATCTTAGAATTTACACAGCATAAGACCCACCAAGAGCCAGCCTGAGAATTTTTTTCCATACCTAAGTCTTCAGTATGTAAGTGCATAACCTCAAATTTACCTTGGGCTCTAGTGTGTAATGAAATAGGGAATATTTCAACAAAAGTATGTAAGAATTTAGTAAGAGTTTTGCAAGGAAATATAAAAGAACGACTGCCTATTTTTTACATGGAAAAAATGTCATAGAAGAGACATACTAAAATGCAGACTCTATTTTTGTCTGTTACATAGAGCCACTCTACTATTTCCTGCAGTCTTTACTGAAATGGCTTGAATATTCTAGGTTTATCATCCTCTTATCAGAAAAAGAGATAAATTTTTTATTTTTAATGTTCTCAGATTTAATTATGGTGATATACAATTCGTTAATAACGTATTTGCCCATTCCTTTTTTAATCTTTATTTATTATTCTCATTTATTTAACAGGCTGAGGAAGGGGCATCCTCTGGTTCTCTGCGCACATCTCACGACAGCTGGGCTGATGGTGGTAATAGCCAGGCTGGTACTCCCTGCAGGTGTTTCATGTAGGTGGAGGCACCGCAGACACTAGTCATCATGCAAAGCCCTAGGATGTGCATTAGCAGGAAGCTGGTTCAGAAGCAGAGTATCTGGACTCCAACCATGCACTCCAACATGGGCAGGCAGCCAAGCAGTGCCTTAACGTCTCTGCTGTTTTCACAGTTACCAACCCTTTTCTACTGACCATTTCTTTAATTTCATTTTATAATTTGATGCCTACCAATCTGTTCTATTTCCTTCCTAAATCTGTTCTATTTCCTTCCTATTACTCTCCCTAAACAGCATCTTGTTTATGTAAGTAAAACCAACAAAAAATGTTCAGTGATTGAGCAGGTGCCAAGTCCAATCACATGAGCCCTCACCACTGCCTCCCAAGGTCTATACTGGCAGGAAGCTGGACTCAAGCCACAGGCAGATGTCAAACCCAGCGACTCCAGAGGCAGATGTCAAACCCAGCCCCTCCATTTGAATTATGGGCATCCTAACCAACTTTTCTACCTCCAGATCCAACACTCACCAGTTACCCCATTTTTTTTTTAGTATCTTCACCTATCTTTAAGTTATAATAGATATCCAGAATAAATGTTTTTATTTTTAATCATATCTCCTTTCTCAAATCATAATATGTAAATGCTTCCCCATCTTTACCACCTACAAATCTTTTCCTTCATGTGCTAATGAAACTGGGTTACAAAACTGTAATAAAGACAAGCCTAATTATAATATAACCAATGACTTCCTCAGTTTTACAGGTCATGTTTCTGTTATTCCTGATCTCATACTGTATTTCAAAATATTTCAAAAAACATTGCTTTAATAGATCTTCTGTGTAAGCCAGGGGATTGTTTTGTAGAGAGTCAACAGGTCTGATGATTAGTTCTGAGTTATAAACTCAACAACACTATTTTCCCATCCTCCAACATAATTATAAATAAGACAATTTCTATTAGCTGTAACATAAATTCCACTCTGTTATCTTAGTTATCACTTCCTAGAGTATAGAAATAGCAAGGTTTACAGTATTAAGTCATCTCTTTCATTGATGTTTCCTGTCTCTAAAAAGCTTTCACTTTTTGTAGCAAGTATTTAATAAAGAAATTGTATAGTCCATGCTTTGTAAATCAGAAAAGGGGACTCAAACAATTTAATCGAATTGCCGATTTTGAACAATGAAGTAACTAATTCTTGCAATTAGTTTTCCAAGTGCAAGTTAATAAACAGCACCTGGGGGCTGGCACAGTAAAAGGTAATCCTCTACCTGTGGCACCAGCACCCTATAAGTGTGTCAGTCTGAATTCCCAGTTACTCCACTTCTGATCCAGCTCTGTACTTACAACCTGGGAAAGCAGAGGAGAATGTTTCAAATCCTTGGAACCCTGCATCCACATGGGAGACCCAGAAAGAAGCTCTTGGCTCCTGGCTTCCAATCAGCTCAGCTCCAGCAATTGTGGCCATTTGGGGAGTAAAGCAGCAGATGTAAGGTTTTAATTCTCTCTGTCTGTCTGTCTGTCTCTTTTTTTCTGAAAATCTGCCTTTCAAATTTAAAAAAAAATTGAGAACCTAAAGAAACTGAAAATTTTATGAAAGAACCAAAGGCAACTTTTTTTTCTTATTCTGCTTTTTCCTACTGACTATCTGCCTTTCTCTTAAAAAAAAAAAAAAAACACTAAACAGACAAATTAACACCTGCTTCCAAGTGGTCTCCACCTACTACTCTATAAGCATATACTGTTCTGACAATCTTGAATAAAAAAATTATTAAGGGTATGAAATTCTTGGCACAACAAGTTAAGCCACCACTTGGAACAAAAACATCAAGTCCTTACTTCTCTGCTTCTGACCCAGCTTTCTGCCAATGTGCCTAGCAAAGCAGCAGTTGGCAGCTGGAGTACTTGGGTCCCTGCTTCCTATGTGGGAGACCCTGATGGAGTTCCAGGTTTCTGGCTGTGGCCTGGCCCAGCCCTGGGAACTGCAGATATTTGGGCAGTAAACCAATGGATCAAAAAAGTATCTCTTACTTGCTTATCTCCCCCTGATCTCTCTGACAATTTGCTTTTGAAATAAATATTTTTTAAAAGATAATTTCCAGGGTCATGAAGAAGTATCTTACTTCAACATATTGATTTCATAGACAGCAAACTGATTCTCTGACACCTTCACCAGACCTTTTCCCATATGTTCCCTTGTCACACTGCTGTCAAGTCATATCCAGGCACCCCTTTGCCTAACAGAAGTCTTCTCCAAATTTCTAGCCTTAAAGAAGTATCCATTCTAGACCCACTCTAATTAAACTGCTTACATGTTAAGCCAGTTCTGTGTGAGGAGTTAGGAGGAAGCAGTGCAGTTATTCCAATTTTATATAAATTTTATATTTTTATTTTAGCTGCAGATATTTCTAATCATCTATGCTTTTTGCCTATTCCAGGCTGATACAATTCTCCAAATCTCACCTTGTTTTTCCTTGCACATCAAAAAAAAGGAAATCAACAATTATTACTTCAGCAAAATTTTCACAAGAATCGACTTACATGATCAATGATAAAAATTTTCATTTATCCTGCTCTCAGATAAAAGCAATAAGAACCAGAATGTTCTCTTACCTGGGTTAGACAAAAGAATGTAATCAGGTCTCATTAGATGATGTGTCAATCCCCTACAAATTTTGTGAAAAGATAAGAAGTTTTGATTACAGTTAAACTAGCATTTCTAAAAATAAAGATAAGAATCTGAGTGCTACTGAGAGCCAAATAACAGAAATTGAATTCATAAAACAGAACTTTAAAACAGAACTTAGGAATTTATTCACCATTTAAAGAAAAATATAGCACAGAAGTACAAAAAGGAACAGAGAGGATGAAGGAGATACAATGGGTCTTACTCATGGACATCAGCATCTGGTCAAAATTTCACCCTTCTTTCAACATCCTGTTTTGTGTTTTCTGCTTCCAAAAAAAAAATTCTCTGATACCATTAGTAAAATACATACCTCACTTATCTTCCTGCTCTTCTCCATGCTCTGCCCAGAATACAGAGGCCAAACTGCAGATTAAGAGGAGAAATAATCATTGACCAAAAATTGGAAACACCAACTATCCTGGAAGATGTTGCATGAATGTCCAATCTGCTGAACTGTGTGACATTTCCTTTGCATGCATTGGACATGACAATATTTGAAGCAGGAGTGCTTTTCTAGGTTCCCAACTAGGATCTCACACTCTGACTGAGATGGTAACCTCTTCCAAACCAAAGAGTCTCGTGTTGTTTTTCTCAGGTAAGTGGGATCCTAATTAGGAACCTCGGTGTTGGTGACCAACGACAGTGCCGAGTCAGGGGAACAGCCACTCCTTCTGCAATTGGAATTTCCTGGGAATTAGACCTCAGAGTCCACACTGCTTTTTACCCAGGGAATAAAAAAGATAGGGGAACAGAAGAAATACAGCCCCTAATTTTTTAGTGCAATGGTGCCTTAGATAGGTGTGCCAAACTTTTTGTTTCAAAATGAGAAGTTAAAAGAAACTGGTAAACCCAATTTTTTCAATTATTGAGAAGCAAAACTAGGACAATATGCTCTGTCTAGTACTAACAGAATCATGGGGGGAGGGGAAGCATTCTTTTCCATGAGGACCAGAAGGTAGGGCTAAATGAGAAGCCACAGACTATGGAAAGCTGTCTTACTTCATCCATTTCACTTTTCTTCAGGCTTTGCTCTTAGGCTCAAGAGCCCCAGGACCTCCATCAGAGAGCACTAGTAAGCTAAAGCTGAGATTTATTACAGTTAAAGAATTTTGCCGGAAAGTTTCCAAATAACCATAGCTTTTCCAGAAAAGCTTTCATTCACCACATTTGATAGAAAATTCTCATATCCTTCAAAGGGTCCTCTGCTTCTCATTACCTCTGCTTCTCTTCCTGCCATCATTCTTCAGATATTATTAACTCATTTAACTGTTACGTAGAAATATAACTCCCAGCTGTAGGTAACTACCTAGGTTGCCTTGTGCCTGGACAGTGTTACACTGCCGGAAGAAAAGCAGCCAGTAGCTGGTGGGCATTCTAGGCCTGGTGAATCCCAAATTTGTGTCAACTACTACCAGTAGGCCAGTATAGTTGTTTTATTTATTTATTTATTTATTTATTTATTTATTTATTTATTTATTTGGTTATTTATTTATTTATCCATTTGTTTTGAAACTTATTTTAAGATAAATGGAGAAGGCATGGGAACACTGGGACAGAACAAGCCACCCTGGCCTCCAGGCAGGGAAGCTGCAAATTGCCAGGAAAGAGGGCCTGGGAACATACTGCAGTGGGAGCAGCTGTGGGCATGCTTGCAGAGAAGGAATGACTTCTGGGGTCTTCCACAGTCCAGGTCACTGCATGCAAAAGTAGACAAGGGAGCTGAGACCGAGTGGTCTAGAGGGAGGAAACTGGAGGACATCTCTGGGTTGGGCCAAGGCACCTGCACACGGGGTAGATGTACAACAGGCTAAGCAACATTGCCTGTGGTCCATCGGCGCATGCAAAAGCTGGGTCTGGGAGCATGCGTGGCTGGCTAGGACACAGTACCCACCCACAGGTGTTGGAGCAGGGAGTGGGCCACATCAGACTAGGCTGCAGTACCCACCAGGATGCGAAAGAACCAGATCCGGGTGCAGATCCCATAGATCCCATAGAGGACTTGTGGGCACCTCTGTGGGATGGCAGCAGAATTACAGAGAGAGCTGGGGGTGGTGAGGCAGAAACATCTTCCATCTGCTGGTTCAGTCCCCAGAGCTGAGTGAATCCGAATTCAGGAGCCAGGAGCCTCTTTCAGGTATCCCACACGGGTGCAGGGTCCCAAGGCTTTAGGTCTTCCTCGAATGGTTTCCCAGGCCAAAGCAAGGAGCTGGAAGGGAAGTGAAGAAGCCAGGATGCAAACCGGTGCCCATATGGGATCCAGGCGCTTTCAGGTGAGGACTTAAGCCACTAGGCTACCGTGCCGGGCCCCGTTTTTTTATTTTTGTGCCCACATAAAGTCTATGGTAGAAACTCAAGTCAATGAATCTTTTGAAGAAAAACAGTTGTATTCCATATGAAATAATTTAAAATAAAACTAAGTAGAACACAATTTGGGAATATGATGAAGGCAAAAAGGAGGATAATTAAAATGGGAAAAGACGTAGCAAGCTGAAGAGCATATTTACAGTAATAATGCTGAAACTGAATACTAATAAGTTTTACTTGAAGTTACATTACTGTATATCTTATGAAGACTTGATTACAAAACAATTTTTAAAACTTGCTGAGACCTTTTTAAAATTAATGGAAGTGCCTTACATAAGGATTGCATCAAAGTTTTTGCCAGGAAATTGTTACATTTGCAATGTGTTTTGTGTTTGTATAGACTTGAGCTAGTGTTAAAGAACAGCATGTGGAAAGGAATATGTGTAACTTATATTAGAAAAATAATTCTTGCCCTGTATCGAAGTTGATACAAATGTGATACAAAAGTTGATACAAAGTTGATAATAAATGTGATCTTAAAATTGCTGTGGTTTGTGTTAATTATAATTGGCACTGTGAAGCATAAATCTTTTTTTAAAAAAAAGATTTATTTTTATTATTTTTTTTATTGGAAAGGCGGATATACAGAGAGGAGAGACAGAGAGGAAGATCTTCCATCCGATGATTCACTCCCCAAGTGAGCGCAACAGGCCGATACTATGCCAATCCAAAGCCAGGAGCCTCTTCCAGGTCTCCCACGCGGGTGCAGGGTCCCAAAGCTTTGGGCCGTCCTTGACTGCTTTCCCGGGCCACAGGCAGGGAGCTGGAAGGGAAGCGGGGCTGCCAGGATAGAACCGGCGCCCATATGGGATCCGGGGCGTTCAAGGCGAGGACCTTAACCACTGCGCCACCGCACCAGGCCCTGTGAAGCATAATTCTTACATGTGTTTGATACAACTATGTAAATGACTGTAAAAGTGTTCATCTTATTTCACCAAACACTTCATGAAAATTACTTCCTTTTCCACTGAAAAGAAATTATCACATAAGTACAAACAATGAGCATTGGATAAAACTCACCCCCATGACAATAGGGGCCAGCAGCAGCTCTGTGGTGCAGCAAGGTAAACCTTCCCCTGCATAACCAGTACCCCATAGGAGTGCCGGTTTGAATCCCTGCTGCTCCACTTCCCATCTAGCTCCCTGCTTAATGCTCCTAAGAAAGCAGCACAAAATGGCCCATGTGCTTGGGCCTCTGCACCAGTGTGGGAGACCTGGATGAAGATCCTGACTTTTAGCTTCTGCCCAGCCCAGCCCTGGCCATTGTGCTCATTTGGGGAGTGAACCAGCAGATGGAATATTTTTTTCTGTCTCCTCTATAATTATTTCAAATTTTCAAAAAGAAGGAAGGAAAGGAAGGAGGGAGGGGAGAAATGCTGTCTCAAAGAAAAAAGAGTATACAAAGGAATTAATTCTGTTAGCCTAGAAAAAAATCCACAGCAAATATCACTGTTTTTAAAATTTAACTTCTTACTTTTTAATAAGGATTTATCTATTTGAAAGGCAGAGTTACAAAGAAGTGAACCTGTTGATTAACACCCCAAATGGCTGCAACAGCCAGAGCTAAGCCAATCTGAACCCAACAGCCAAAAGCTTCTTCTGGGTCTCCCATGTGAATACTGGAGCTCAAGGCTTTGGTCCTTCCTCTGTTGCTTTCCCAGGCCACAAGCAGGGAGCTGCATCAGAGGGCAAGGACATGAACTGGTACCTATATAGGATGCTGGTGCTAGCAGACTGAGGGTTAGCCTGTTGAGCCACTGTGTGCGTCCCAACTTTCATACCTTTATTTGTTTGAAAGAGCAGTGAGACAGAGTTCTTCCATCCACAATATCTTTCCTTATTTCTTTCTGTGTATTTCTCTCTCTTCCTCTCTGCCTTTCAAATAAACAAATAGTCTTTTTTAAAGGGGCAATTAAGGTTGTGAAGACAGTAAAGTATATTACAGAGAATGACTTAAGTAGAGGCAAGAGGGAGATCTCTCCTGGGACTTCTTGCTCACGCTGAAACCCGAGCGATGAAGCTCTTGCCCCAAGCATCCTGGCAGTGGTGCTCTGCAGGCAAAGGGGAAAGTCGGTGTTCAAATCCCAGGAGGCCACAATCTTGGTGTGTTAAAAATAACAGGAAATCTAAAAATGGTTAGGCACAGCACACAAGGAAGAGAAAGATGAATGAAAGTTTGGTGGGGTTCGTGAAAGCAGATCATGTGAGGTTTTATTGAATGTGGCTGAACAATGAGGTAGAGCAGGCACCCAGCTACCCAGGCAGGCTGTGGTGTCAACTGCCTTTAGTCTCTGGAGCATTCACAATTCTCTCTTCCATGGTGTGCATTTATGTAAGAAGACAGTCCATATAAATTCTAGGTTGTAGGCATTATTACTATTATTATTAGAAAGGCAGATCTACAGAGAGGAGAGACAGAGAGAAAAAGATCTTCCAACTTCTGGTTCACTCTCCAAATTGCCACAATGGCCAGAACTGAGCTGATCTGAAGCCAAGAATTAAGAGGTTCTTCTGGGTCTCCCACATGGGTGCAGGATCTCAAGGCTTTGGGCCATCCTCTGATTTCCCAGGCCATAAAAAGGACCTGGGTCAGAAATGGAGCAACTGGCAGCACAATAACTCAACTGACTGATCTTCCACCTCTATGGACCAGGAGCCCATATGGGTACTGATTCATGTCCTGGTTGCTCCACTTCTCATCCAGCTCCCTGCATGTGACCTGAGAAAGCAGTAGAGGATTGCCCAAAGCTGGCTCCTGGCTTCGGATCAGCTCAACTCCAGCTGTTGTGGCCATTTGAAGAGTGAGCCAGCTGATGAGATCTCTCTGTTTCTCCGTCTCTCAATAAATCTGCCTTTCCAATAAAAATAAATAAAGCTTTAAAAAAAAACGGAGCAGCCAGGACAGGAACCAGTGCCCATATGGAATACTGGTGCTTTAAGTTGGAGGGTTAGCCTATTGAACCATGATGCCAGCCCCTAGATTCTAGATTTCTAACACAGGTAGATTCCTTCCACATCTGCTGCCACAGGAACTGGAACAATATACTTTTTCACCAATTGAATTTCTATAGTTGTTTAAACTAACCAGCTTGTAACTTCTTTCTGAACAGTAAGAAGCAGCATAGAATTCAGACTTCGCATAAAAGAGAAAGTATAGAAAGCTGGATTGTTAGACTATGAAGGTCTCAAGAATATTCAAATATTTTGATAATTTTAATAACTTAATACTCTTTCCCTATTAGGAAAAGAACAAGTTCTCTTTTTTTTAAGTTTTTGACAAGTAGACAGAGACAGAGTCAATTTTTACTGGTTCCCTCCCCATATACCAGCAATGGCCTGGGATAAAGGTAACGGCAGGAGCCAAGGACACAGGCTGGGTCTCCCAGGTGGATGTCAGGAATCTAATTGTGTATGCCACCACTACTGCCTCCCAGAGTCTTCATTAGCAGGAAACTGAATTTCGGAGCCAGAATCAGGTGTCAAACTCAGGAACTCTAATGTGAAGTACAGGTGCCTTCACTTCTAAGCTAAATGGCAACCCTAAACGCGAGTGCTTGATTTCACAATACAAATTTAGGTGCAGCGTGATACTTCCCACCCTACCCTCTCTCCTCTCTCCTCCTTTCTTATTTTTTACTGTTAACTTTTACAGTGGCATGCTTTGCAAACACAAGGTTAACACTGCATTAAGTAAATAATTCAACTAATATCAAGTAAAAAAAAAGACCCTACTCTTTCTCAAGAGTATAGACAAAGGCTGTAAATAATAATCAAATCTCAAAATGTCAATCTCATGTAGATTACATTTTTTGCGTTCTGTAATTAGTTCCAACAGATTGGAAAAAACTAGATATTAGTCTATTGGGGAATCACTTATTTTACTAAACAGAATGGTTTCCAGTTGCACCCATTTGTTGCAGAAGACAGAATTTCGTTGCTTTTTATGGCTGAGTAGTATTCCATAGTGTATATGTACCACGTTTAATTCAGCTGTTATTTAAAGCCTCATGAAAAAGATATTAATCAAAATAAGCTGTCATTTCCTAAAATCAGAAACAACCAAATATCATGAATTTCAAATAGTTCAAACCATCTCCATTTTATAGATGAAAGAACTTAAGCATAAAGGTAAACAACTTGATAGCAAAAAAGCAAGCCTAATCTTTGAAATCAGTTATAATTGTATCATTGAAAAAGAAGTTTCCCAACCCTGGGGAATTAGTATTCATGTCAGTATAATTGAAAAAAGCACTAGTGGGAAGAGAATAAATTGGGTTATTGTCTTTACTCCCTAATAAGCCTCCATTGTTCAAATCTTCTGACAGGGCTGGTGTTACAGTATAGCGGGTAAAGCCATCACGTGCAATGGGATTCTGATTCAAGTGTCAGGTGTTCCACTTCCATCCAAGCTCCCTGCTAATGGCCTGCTAATGGGGAAAACAGCAGAAGATGGGCCAAGTATTTGGGCCTCTACCACCCAAGTGGAAGACTTGGATGCAGCTCCTGGCTCCTGGCTCCTGGCTCCTGGCTCCTGGCTCCTGGCTCTGGGTTCCAGCATGGCCTAACCCTGGCAATTGTAGCTATCAGAGAAGTAAACCAGATGGAAGACCTCTGTCTCTCTGTTTCTCCCTGTGATTCCAACATTCAAATAAGTAAATCATTTTTTTAAAAAAAAAAACTCTCTTGACAGTGTACCAGTAGTTTTTGCAATAATTTGAATAATTACAGGGCTTTATTTGTAGTTACTATGCACAAGCAGCAGAAATGCTTAAAGTGATGGAACTCACAAAGTCCATGTAGACTGATAAAAACACAAAATAATTTCAAAATAATATAAGTTCTTTCATTTTGTTTATTAAAATGTAATATACATAATAAAGTAATAATATATCAATAATATCTCTTCAAAATCCCCTTTTTACATTTCGTCCATTTTCTTCACACATTATACCTGCTCCAAGACATCTCACCCTGAACTTTAAAAACAATTTCTTAATAATGGCAAATTTTTGCATATTTTCCAAATTTTTGCATATTTTGTTCATATTCTACACAAAAATCAATCTGACAAGAAAGGATTCTCCTCACAATGCAGAGACTTTTTCCAGGCAGCCCAGAATTCTCTTTATCAAAAAGACTGAGAAAAATGTGGAAAGAGCTCTACATTAACACTTTCTATTTTAACACATTGCAGAAGAAAGGAAGAACAGTGTATCCTCCTTGTATGGAGACAAAAAAGCACGTTAGGGAAATGCATTAACCTAGTAAGCAGGCTTGCGCTGTGTTCCATGTTTGTAATATGGATGGGGCATGTTAAAGATATTTGTCTTTCTTGTATCAAACTAAGTTAATAGTGCTAGGTTTATGGTCTGGGAAAGCAGCATGGATACCCAAGTCTTTGGAACCCCACACCCATGTGGGAGACCCATGTGACTCCCAGCTTTGGATCAATTCATCTCTGGCTGTTGTGGCCCATTGGAAGTGGAAGACTTCTCTGTCTCTCCTTCTCTCTCTGTGAAAATATGCATTTCAAACAAAAATACACAATCTTTTCTTTTAAATAAGTTAAAACCATTTCTAGTAACTCAGCAATTTGCCGAATATTCTCTTCATGGACATCTTCATCTCTTTGTTCCTAAAAGTGTAAATGACAGGGTTCAGAAATGGGGTGATGTAGGCCCCGATCTCCCAAGGGTTAACTCCACAGCTCAGCTGTTTCTCAAAGGTGTAACAGGAAGGGCAATCATGGCCTGATACATTTAGCCCATGGCTGCTGCAATTTTCCCTCCTTTCATGCTTTGACCATTTTTGCACGTCCTGACTGCAATTTCCCTCTTTCCTGACTTCCCCTTTTTGCATGTCCTTGGGGGAGCTTAGGTGTTGCTTACCATTGGAAGATCCTGGGAGGGGGCCAAGCAAACTATAAAGAGAGTTCGATTTGAATAAAGGCTCTCTTCACAAGAATGAGTCTCAGTGTGTTGTGTGTCTTGTGTGTATTGTCTGTCTCATAAACCCTAGTTCCTCCGCCTCGACTCGGGCCTTAGGAGGTACGTGGCAATGCAGGCGTTGCAACAAATGGAGGTTCCACCGAGATCGAGAAAGAGGGATACATGACGAAGGGTCGTCCAGGAGGCGGGCCAGCAGGTAAGTGGGACGTATTGTAAGTCTTTCTAAACTGTAGGAAAGGGAGTTTTATTTTGAAATATAGGTAGGTTTAAGATTTATTTTGAAAAATAGTTAATTTGAGGCATTAGTTAGGTTTTAGATTTATTTTGAAGTAGGAGTTAGGTTCTGGTGTTTAATTCATCCTGCGAAAGGACAATAAAATGGGTTCAGCCTTCTCCAGGAATAAATTGGACACTGAGCTTGAAGCAATTCTACATAAATAAATGGGGAATGCTGTTGGTCAGAACTGCTGAACGGAGAGTTAAGAATTCAAGCAAGGTAGATCAAATAAAAAGGAAAAAAAAAGAAAAAAAAAGAGTAAGAAGAAAAAAAAAATGAAAGAAAGGACCACGTGTCTCTGCAACTTAATTTAACAAAAATAATCTTGATCTAAAGTTGTCAACTGTTGAATTAACCTTAAGCATGAGATGACCTAAGTTCTTGATTTATAAAATAGCTCAGGTTAAAGTATGTTAAAGAAGAGTTGGAAATTGCAAGTGTTTACGAGTTATATTGATCTCTGTTCTGATGTGTTTGGTGTTTGTGCATATGTTTAGTCATTATTGTGGTGTCTATTATTTTTGTCCGGACAGAAACAGATTTTGTTTTAACATTATTTCTCCAGTTCTGTCCTTTCTTGAATTTTTAAGTTGTTTCTTGTTCAGAAATGGGTGGTGTGTGACTGATGACTGACAAGATGTGACGGCGATGACCTACCCCTTTCTTTCTCCTGGTAATTAGTTTGAGAGGTCTAAAAATTCAATAGCCCTGGCCACACAGACTCCCTACTCCATGGGGAAACGTTCTATGATTGTTTTCTTCTATGATATTTTGATCTTCAGCTTACAGTGTTGTCTTGGCATTGAGCATATAAGTTAATTGCTAAAGGTATTTTATTATTTAACTCATTAGGCTCGAAATTCTTCAGAGTTCTAAACCAAGTCTTCATGACTTTAGCGTTCTAGTAGGATCCCTGGAACTCTCAAAGATGAGACACAAATTTGGGTAGTGTAATTGTCATTCAAAATAATTTAGATTAATCAGATGTTTTCCTAATTATGAAACTGGCCCTGATGTTTGAATTATTTGTGTTTTATTTACAAAGAAATATGAGATTTTGCCTTACAGGAAAACAACAAATTCGTTAAATGGTACGTGAAAAATGGTATGAGGTGTTATAACTTCTGCCATTTTTTGCCTTGAAGACAAATGGAGTTCGAGGTCTGATTTCTTGTGGAACAACAGTGTTGTAACTCTCATTCAAGTTATTTTTCACCTTATTGTTAAGTACTTGAAGTTTTTGAAGTGTGCATACATAAAAAATGAGTAATATCTAAAAACAAAAAATATCTCTAATTTTTAAAAGCTGTTAAAATCAAGCATTGAATTTATGTCTCTGTTTAATTGGTAAATTTATCAAATGTCTATACCGGTTCAGTAAGCTCTATTCTTGTGCCAACTTGAATTTAGTAAAATTTTAAAAAGTTTGAGAGAGCTGTGTTTCAGGAGTATTTTCTATTATGTATTTACTTTGACAATATTTGGGTGATCATTTACTGTGATAAAATTTTTTGATTATGTCGCTGTTCAAATCAATTTGGAGTATTTTAAAAACACTTTTCGGCTATTTAATAGACTGCACTCTTCTGGTTTTGGATTTCTAGATGGGCCCTAGCAGCCTCAAAGTCAGAAGAATGTTTCAAAAGTTGATCTTTCAGTTGGTAAAGTTAATTGTAGAAAGACAATTGACTCGATCTGTTTAAAAAAAAAAATTGGGGGGCATTGCTAAAAATGTTATAGTAAATGAGGTTATGGGTTTATGCAGATTATTAAAAGCAGAATGTAATTCTAAACAATTGGTAATTTTAACAACTTAAGAGAATTCTCAAGTAGCTGTTACAAAAGCAGTTTGTTTTATAATGTGTTATCTGATATACATGTACATGCTTATGTGGCAAGCTATGTAGTCTATCCTAATTGGCTTATAGATGAAAATATTCATAAATGTGAATTGCTAAGCTAAATCCTTTTGAAAATAATATATGGATACATGATTAAGCTCTTGGAGAGGCATGTCTATTTCTGTTTTCTCAGGACCTACAAAGTTTGTGCAGCTGAATGGTTCCGAAAGAGAAGCCTCTCAAGTGCCAGGACGCACATCAAACACCTGATGACTTCTGCCTTCTAGCAGGAACCACTAGATGGACTGACCCCCAACTGCTGCTGTTACCCAACTGCTGCTGTTACCCAACTGCACCCCCCACTCACCAGGAAGAAGCTAAGAGCTGATGACTACGCCCCTTTCCCTAAGAACTTTTGGGATCCATTTTTCTGTTTGGAAATGTAAGAGCCAGATGAGATGATAAGTAGTTGGGGTCTCCGGTTCCTGCTAAAATTGTGGTATACATGTAACATTTTAGCTCTGTGAGATTCTTGATTGTTAGTATTTTCAACAATATTTGAACATTGTTAAGACTCGAGTGACCCTCATGTTGGGAAAGTTATTGTAAATGGCATTAACTGGCAGCATGGATGTTTAAGGAATGGAGCAGAGTCTTAGCCTTGGGACTGATGGTTGGTAGCCATGATTGCAGTACTGTTTACTCTTCTTTGCCGCCTATGCAGGCAACAAGCCCAGGAGCAGGTCATCACTTGACAAACTATGATGACTTTAGCTGTGGAAAACCCTAGAGCTCAAGTCCAGTTGAGCATGATGTGTGATGGGCAGCCAGAGACGGGTAAGATCTGGCAGAGCTGATGACCAACCTAAGACAGGGATCCCACATGCCCCGGGTGGGGCTCCCCATGACGGGTAAGGCATCAACTGACTGCTGGACAACCTAAGACAGGCATCCATTTAAAAACAAAAAGGGGGGACATGTAGGCCCCGATCTCCCAAGGGTTAACTCCACAGCTCAGCTGTTTCTCAAAGGTGTAACAGGAAGGGCAATCATGGCCTGATACATTTAGCCCATGGCTTGACTGCAATTTCCCTCCTTCCTGCTTCCCATTTTTGCACGTCCTGACTGCAATTTCCCTCCTTCCTGCTTCCCCTTTTTGCATGTCCTTGGGGGAGCTTAGGTGTTGCTTAACCATTGGGAAGATCCTGGGAGGGGCCAAGCAAACTATATAAGAGAGTTCGACTTTGAATAAAGGCCTCACTTCACAAGAATGAGTCTCAGTGTGTTGTGTGTCTTGTGTGTCTTGTCTGTCTCATAACCCTAGTCCCTCCGCTCGACTCGGGGCTCGGGGTACGTGGCAATGCAGGCGTTGCCAACAGGGTGATTATTACATCAAAAATGGCAAGAAATTTATCTATAGGCACTGTGAGAAATGGCCATGAATACACAAAAATGCATGGACCGAAAAATAAAATCACAACAGTGACGTGAGCAGACAACGTAGACAGGGCCTTGGACAGGCCACTTGAGGAGTGCTGCCAAACAGTGACCAAGATGAAGACATAGGAGACCATCAAAATGATGAAAGTTCCCAAGGAAATGAAGCCACTGTTAGCAGTAACCACAAACTCCAATCTATAAGTGACTGTACAAGCAAGTTTAATAAACCGAGGAAGATCACAGTAAAAGCTGTCCATTTCATTGGAACCACAAAGTGGTAGGTTTACAACAAATACAAGCTGGATCAGTGAGTGGATGATTCCCATAGTCCAGGCAACCACCAAGAGTATAACACAAGTTCTGCTGTTCATGATGATCAGGTAATGCAGAGGCCTACATATGGCGATATATCGGTCAAAGGCCATAACTATGAGCAACACCATCTCAGTTCCTCCCGTGACATGAATGAAGAACATCTGTGTAAGGCAAGCTTTGAAAGAGATTACTTTTCTCTCCTTGAAAAGATCAGAAATCATCTTGGGAACCGTATTGGAGGAAACCCATATGTCAATGAAAGAGAGATTAGCCAGCAAGAAGTACATGGGGGAGTGTAAGTGAGAATCACAGGTCACTGTGAGCACAATTAGGAGGTTTCCTAGCATTCCTGCCATATAGCAAACAGAGAAAATGAGAAAGAGGACGAGCTGCATCTCCAAAGAATGAGTGAGTCCTACCAACACAATCTCAGACACCACCGAATCATTTCCTCCCCCCATGATCTCAACCACTTCTGAATCCAGATTGTCCTGAAAGAACAGGAGAAAGAAGTGAAATCATTTACTGTATCATTCAGGGATCCACTAGCATAACAAGTTGAAAACAGTACACTATGGCCTTTGTCATAGGAAGCTGACCTTACATAATCATGGGAGCTGGTTTAGCAGTCCATTGTCTTTATATAGAATGCTGTAGCTTGAAGTCCTCAGGTCAGGCAGTCAGAAAACTGAATGTAAAGTTGGTGAAAGGCAGAATAAATTGGAACCCGCAGTCAAGAACTAGAGTCCACAAGGACAGGCTAAAACCCAAGTCAGATTTCTTGCCTCTGACTTTGATGATATGGGTGGACTGCAGAAGGCAGGGTGCTTGAACATAGAAATATACACACATCCTTAGTCCATGAGCTAATGAATGTAAGAGAGAATCCCAAGGAAGGGGTGGCAATTGTAGTCCCAGCCACTGTCTCACACCAATAGCACAAGCCAGCTGAGTAAAAGAAGTACATATGAGCTGCAGGTGCAGCTGCTGCTCTGGTGCTGTCCTCCAAATTCTGCAAAAGAATCTTAAATCCTGTCCTAGTCGAGCGAGAAAATCAACAGATTATGTTGAAAGGATGAAGAGTGTTTCAGTGGAATCAAAAAAGATTAATTCAGTGTTGATGAGCTTATTAGTAAGAAAATATGCGCTTGAAGACAATGACCTTATAGGAATTTTTCACTAATGCATTCTCAATGCCTACGATGTGCCTAATACATACATCACATGTTTTCATAAATATCTATGGGATAAATAAATGGATGAACAATGGTGAGAAGAACTCAGATTTCCAGAGGTTAAGGAAAACATGCATATTAAGAAAGTTACTCAACTGAGCCATACAATTATAAAATAAAAGAAGAAAGCAGAATATTCTAGCAACTAAACAAATGAGAAATGAGCATTTCATATGAGCCAATGAAATCAATGTGAAAGAGCACAGGAATCAGAAGTAATTAGTCATAATATCCTGGAATATCACAAATAGGCTAAGTGAAGAAAAAAGATAAGAAGAGTTGGGACGGCATCTAGCCTAGGAGTTATCAAACCAGTTGGGACACACACATCTAATATCAGCACGCCTGGGTTTCAGTCCCAACCCTGTGCTTGATTTTAACTTCCTGTTATGTGCACCCTGAGGGGCAATGGGTAAAGGCCCACACGGTTGAGTCGCTTTTACCACCTGGAAGACCTGAACTAAGTTCCTGGCTGGCAGCTTCAGTCTGGCCCAGCCATGGCCATTACAGGCATTTGAGCAGTAAATTGAGACGGAATCTCTCTTTTCCCACTTTCTATCATAAGATAAAAATTAAAAGTAAATATACTTTTGAAAAAAGATAAGATGAGTTGGCCTTACAAAATAAGAGGATATATATATGGCTCTGGATCAAGGAGAAAGAAAGAAAAAGTACACACTAAGACACGAATAAATGAATCTATACAAACACTTTTGTTGTAGTGAATATAATACTAGACTGGTGACAAGCAGATTTTAACAGCATTACACTTCAAAGATCATTCTGGCTCCACAGTCAATAAGTTGCATAACTCTTGATTTTCAAGTGGTCATCTGTTACTCTCGATTCTTCTATTGGATCATGTCACTGTCAAATAAATAAGAAGACCCAAAATCCAAGGAAAATATCCTCAGCTATCCTGTAACTGGAGCATCTGAAAGAGGAAAAGAAACACCAAAGTTTTCAATGGTTTATCTAGAAACAGGTTGGGATAGGGTGAGATCTCAGGCTATAGAGAAGAAGCACAAATATCAAAAACATAGAATAAATCAGAAACACATGCTTCAAAGTGACATTTAATAAGGATTAACCAGCCAGAGGTGAAAAAAATAAGAATTCTGAAAATTCCCAGTTCCCAACCTGTGCTCTTCTCAGCTCATTTCATAACAGTTTACCATTATGAAAACATGAGTTATGCCTCAATTGCTACGAATCATTCCCCATTGGATAGTGGGTCCTTGTCGTCTCAAGAATGGTCATGCCATTCTGGGCTCAATCAGCACTCCTACCATCTCTAAAACTTTCCTTTTCTCCTTTGGCTCAAACGATCTCTTTGCTGTGTCAAAAGGTTAACCTAATGAAGTGTGAAGCATGTGATTGCAAGGTGAAATAAAAATATGCCATTGTTAGATTTTTAAAAAGAAGGAAGGAAGGAATGTTGGTGGGGAACACAGGAGGAAGGAGGGTAGGGTGGAAAGTATCAATATGCTCCTTAATCTGTATTGTGAAATATATGAAATTTGCTCATTTTATATAAACAAAATAAGTTATTTTTAAAATAATGATCATATGATCATAGAAGCTTCCTCTGTGTAGAAGAACCCTGCTGAATAGGCTCATCTTTGAACACCTCCAGCTCCTTGGAGATGAATGGCTCAGAGGAAGAGCATAGCAATGTGAAGCTTCCAGTAAAATGTCACCTCAGAAACAGGTTATTTTGCTACGTGAAACTAGTTAAAACACTTTACCAACTAATTTGACCATTATACAGACAACACTCCTATTTTTCATTCCATTCTTGGCTTTGATTTACACAGTAGTGACATCGTGTGCTGTTTTTTTCTTTTTATCAGTTTCAAGGTGAAAACAAAATTTTTCATGGAACAGGGCAATTGCTCAACTGGCTAATACTCTATCTGCTAGCACCAACATCCCATATGGGTGCCAGTTCATGCCCTGGGTTCTCCACTTCTGATCCAGTTATCTGCTTATGACCTGGGAAAGCAGTAAAGAATGGCCTGAATCCTTGGGATCCTGCACCCACATGGGAGACCCACGTCGGCTCAGCTCTGGCTGTTGTGGCCATTTGGAGTGTGAAGAAGCAGATGGAAGATCTTTCTCACTGTCTCTCTTCTCTCCATAAATCTGATCTGCCTTCCCAATAAAAATAAATAAGTCGCTTTAAAAAAAAAAAATTAAAATTCCAGGCCCCTTTTGAAGAACTCTGAAAGAGTGAAGAGTGAAGTCATGCTTTAAAAGTGGGAAAGAAAGACTTCACCTGGCCATTATGGATATTTGAAAAGTGAACCACCAGATAGAAATCTCTGTCTCCCCAGTCCCCCTCTCTAACTCTACCTCTCAGATAAACAAATAAATAATTTTTCATGGAAATACGTTTTCTTGGCATTGTAACAACTACTATGAAAAGATCAAATGGTTTATAAGCATATCCTCTAGGGTTGGTGCCATCGCACAGCAAAATAAGCAACATCAGCATCACATATGGGCACTGGTTCATGTCCAGCTGCTCTGCTTCTGATCCCCTCTCTGCTCATGGCCTGGAAAAGGCAGCACACAATACCTCCAGGTGGTCCTGCCACCTACATGAGACCTGGATGAAGCCCCTGGCTCCTGCTCTCAGCTTGGTCCAGCACTAGCTGTCGTGGCTATGTGGAGAGCGAAGCAGCAGAGGGAAGATCTGTCTCCCACTGTCTGACTCTCCATGTTAACTCTTTGTAGATAAATTTTTTTAAAAAGAAAGAACAAAAAAAAAACTTTCCTCAAGCTCTGAGACTGGAGGTTAATATTCCCAAATAGAACATGAGAAAAAGATGAAAACTAATTTACATATTTAGACTCCCAAGCAGCCCTACCCACACACTCAGTGGAAATCTTCGTAGAGAAACATTTCTCATGCAAAAACGAAACCTGAGTTTTCCTTCTCAGAAAAAAACTATAATATCCATTTGAAACCCAAATGTTTCCCATTTCTTGCATCTTTCCTAATGACATTTCCCTAAAGAGAATTCCTCTCTTATTACCTGTCCACCTGTCGGCTATTTCTCTTTTCTGCACAGTAAGACAATGTCGCTTTCTGCTCCTCTCTCACACAGCAGGCTCTGAGCTCAGACAAGAAACTCTTACAGTGCGTCTGCAGCACCCAGCACAGTACGAGGAGCATAATAGAAACTGAAGAAGTGATTTGTTGGATGAAAAAGTGGATTTACCTAATCCTGATATCAAGGTTCTTGAAATTTTCAGAAAGATATCAATCCCGTTAAGAAAATTGGGGAAAAGATTTGCTGTCAGCAATCAGCCCAGCTTTGATCTCCTGGATTGCTTCTTACAATGGCTGACTAAACGACCCATGGGAGGGGAAAACATAGACAGTTCCTACTTCTTTGGCAAACTTCTGTACTTCGACTTCCACTGCACAGTCCATACAGTAGTTGTCTTCAAGACGAAATACAATTATGGTAGTGGGGGATGGGGGGCTACCGTCAAACTAATCTGAGTCAGGAGCTCAATGCAAATACCCTAATTTTATTCACTCTCCTGTGTGCTCCTGGCTCACACCTAACACTCTCCACGGTTCTTACCTTCAGCACCTGTGGCTAACCCCAACACATCCCAGTTTAAACACCGGGATGGCAGAATATTGGTCAGTTCCTGCCTGCTGACTCAGCTACGGTTCCCAATTCTTTCTCCTTTGGGCACCCTCTAGTCCTATACTCAATATTAACTTCAAATCTGTGATTTGGCTGCCAGGAAATCTACGTAATCTTGCAGTTTCTGTCTGTCCATCTATCTATTAGCCCACAAAATGTAATGATTTAAATGGCTCTTTTCTATCTGTCCTTCTCACCCACCTGGTCTACTGCAGATCTGAAAAGGCAGTATCTTTAGAAACCATACAAGGCACATAAACTATCTGAAGTTATCCCAGAAGGGTGAAGATATAAAAATCAGCAACACAAAGAGGAGTGAGAAACGTTATCAACAAAGGTCAATGCGATTTGAGTCACTAGGAGCCGTCAGATAGTGTAATACCGTTTTCCCAGAGCAGCAAAGGAGGAGGCAGTTAATGGGTCACCAGGGGAAGGAATCCATCAGGAATAAATAAGCCTAACTGCATGATTTCCACACCTCATGCTGTGAGCCCAAGATGAAGTCCTGTGATTTATGAAAATATCTTTTAACTACTTTTTAATGGAAATCATAAACACACATAGAAAACACAAAAAATGTGCAATGGATCCTTATTGGTTCCTAGATATATGCATTGGGCAGGTTCAGAAATCAAAAACAAGCATATACTGGGATCAGGAAAATATAGTAAGTACCAAGAAAAGGAGCCACCAGAAGTAAGACTCCTTATGCCTGATCTTGTTCCTGAGTCTACCTGTCCAATGAACTTGCTTCAGTTCATCAATGTTCTTCCCTCTAAATATACAGTCCTCTCCCAAACAAATCTTTTACAAAGTGTGTGTGGATTGAGGTCTATTCTGATTCAGTTTTGGAATTTGCAGTGCCTTGCTAATTTTCTTAAAATATTTTTCATTATTCAGAGATCACTGATTGGGCCCGGCACGGTAGCCTAGTAGCTAAAGTCCTCACCTTGAAGCGCCTGGATCCCATAAGGGTACCAAAGGCAACCTCACTTCCCATCCAGCTCCCTGCCTGTGGCCCGGGAAAGCAGTCAAGAAGAGCCCAAAGCCTTGGGACCCTGCACCTGTGTGGGAGACCTGGAAGAGATTCCTGCCTCCTGGTTTAGGATCGGCGCAGCACTGGCCGTTGCGCACACTTGGGGAGTGAATCATCGGACAGAAGATCTTCCTCTCTGTCTCTCCTCTCTGTATATCTGACTTTGCAATAAAAATAAAATAAATCTTTAAAAAAAAAAAAGATCACCGATTAAGAAGGTAGATGGGTGAGAGGCTCAGTCTTTTCTACAAATACTAACTGGCATTGCAACAAGCCCAGCTCACTTATACATAGTGATTACACAGAAAGGAGAGGAGGAGGCATGACCTCTCAAATATTCAGTCCACAAACGATAGGCAGAAAAACATCCAAAATAAAGTGATGCAGATAGTATTAAAGGTCTACACAGAAGACGAAATGATAAAACAGGAATGGAAAGTATAAAGAGCTAACACCTTGGCTTTAAGCACTGACAGAAGGAACAGTGTCTATATGAAGATAGCAAAGTTTGAAATACCACCTCATACCCAGGGAGTTGCCAAAAGTTTATACATGGAATGTATGATTTACAAAGAGAACTGAGGTTATCTGGAAATAATTGTAGAAACCTGACAAGAATGAAAGAACAGAACAGTTCATTGTCAAGTGCACAGAAAGTGGCAAACAACAGGATATTGGCCACAGATCAAAACATAGCACACAGCGTTGTGTCTTGGCTATAAAGTCCTAGATAATTTTTATTACTTTTGAAGACCTAAGATGAGAAATCTTATTATCTTTGATTTAAAGTGAGTTTCAGTCAATATAATTATGTAGTACTCATTTCTTCTCACTTTTTCCCTTTCTGTATATATCTAACTCACAAAGCAGACCACAGGAGCCTAACTATTCATCACTTACACAGCGCTCTAAGCCAGTACTCGCCGGGTCCTTGAACTTCAACATTCATCTGTGTTCCTACAGAATTCAGTTATTTTATTGAGGTATAAATGTCCTGTATGTTTGTTCTTACGTAGTACTGATTAACTCATATTGGGTTTTTAATAATTTCTTATCAGCCCAAAGCCCAGAACTTAGAGCATTCAAGGAAAACTTCACCACTCCTATGCTATCAAATCACTGTGTTACAGGAAAATCCAACCTATCTAGTTTCTATTTCTCACCTAGATTCAGGCAATTAAATAGGAGCCAAGTCTGCTAAAATGCATAGGCTTACTGCTGACACTGCTGGTTCAACAAATACCAGCTACATTAAATATTTTCTACAGACCACCTACTGACGAATAATCTAAGGCATGGGCATAAGTTTGAAATACCTTATATTTTACAAATCTTACACGCTTGTGCAATGTGTTCTTTTAGTGCTCCACCATATTTTAACTACAGCTGTGACACATGTTAGTAGATTCCACTTCCGCTTGCACTGAATAGTGTTATCTCAACTTCTTCAAAAACTATTCTCTCCTACAGTAGTTCCACACACAAACTACATAGAGGCTAATTTTTTCATTCACTTCCAACTTAGCCATGATTCATGAAACACAATCTTAAAAATATTAGTAGCATTTTTAAACTATTAGTAACATTTGTTAACTTATCAAAAGCCAAAAGAAATCCCTTGAAAAAAAATTGCCCTGGGACCAGCACGATGGCTCAATAGGCTAATCCTCCTCCTGCAAGTGCCAGCACCCTATATTGGCACCAGTTCATGTTCCAGCTGCTCCACTTCCCATCTATTCCCTTGTTTGTGCCCTGCAAAAGCAGTAGAGGACGGCCCAAAGCCTTAGGACCCTACACCCATGTGATAGACCCATAGGAAGCTCCTGGCTCCTGGCTTCAGATCAGTTCAATTTTAGCCATTGTGGCCTTTGAGGAGTGAGCCAGTGGATGGAAGGTTTTTCTGTCTCTCCTTCTCTGTGTAAATCTTCCCTTCCAACAAAAATAAATAAAATATTTTTAAAAGCTTGCCCTCGGCCCAGCGTGGTAGCCTAGCGGCTAAAGTCCTCACCTTGAACGACATGAATCCCAAATGGGAGCCAATTCTAATCCCAGTGGCCCTGCTTCCCATCCAGCTCCCTGCCTGTGGCCTGGGAAAGCAGTCAAAAACAACCCAAAGCCTTGGGTTCCTGCACCCACATGGGAGACCTGGAAGAGGCTCCTGGCTCCTAGCTTCGGATCAACTCACCTCCAGCCGTTGAGGTCACTTGGGGAGTGAAACATCGGATGGAAGATCTTCCTCTCTGTCTTTCTTCCTCTCTGTATATGTGACTTTGCAATACAAATAAATAAATCTTTTTTTATTTGCCTTGATTTTTTTAATTAATTGTTAATGTTGCTCCAAGATCCTGAACTCTTAAAAAAAACTGTTCTCACTGAGTAGCTAATATTCTTAAATTTATGTCTTTTGGATACTTACACTGTAAAAATAAGGCAAGGTTTCTTTAAATCAAAATTGCTGAAAGGCTTTTCAAGGGGCTGACATAATGGCTCAATTGGCTAGTTCTCCACCTGCAAGTGCCAATATCCCATATGAGTGACAATTCATGTCCTGGCTGCCCCACTTCTATTCCAGCTCTTTCCTAGGAAAACAGTGAATGATGGTCCAAAGCAGTGGCACCCTGGACCCACACGGGAGACCCAGGAGAAGCTCTTGGCTCCTTGCTTTGGATCAACTCAGCTCTGGCCCTTGTGACCATTTGGGGAATAAAAGATCATATGGAACGTCCGTCTCTCTTTTTTTAATTTTTTATTTTCTTTTTAATATTGTTTACACAGTTGAGAGGGCTGCATGCCTGATTGGGGTGGAGAAGGTCAGGTATGGAGGGAGGTGTGTGGGACATGATTCAGGGGTTTGTCTTTTTTTCCTATGTCCACGGGGTGGGGGGTGAGAAAAGGCAATCAGTCCTTGCTGTCAAACTGCATCAGTACCTGGAGATGGGGGTTGGCCATTTAATTACACCCTAGAGACCCCGATGTGGGGAAGAGTGTTCCACGGTGGTTATCTCCATGGCAGTTATTTGAGCGGTTTTTGATACTTTTGAAAAATTGTTGGCTTATTGCACCAGGGTTGAGATCATCTCTCCAAGGTCTGTTGGTTAACACAGTTCATCTTAATGTATCCACAGAGCCAGGAACAAGCTGCTAGCTTGGCCAGGAGAATTGTCCAATCTGCCTGCTTTCTACCCTCTGAGGAGGCAGTCAGCATCCCCTGCTGGCCTAGATGAGCTGATTGTCCTGTCCCCCATGTGCATCTGGGCATGCTGTCCACTGCACAGGCATCAGCAGCTGAGGAGGCCCAGTCCCTACACATATAGCCCAAGGTTGGGCAACACATTCTGTGATTTTTCCCTGTGGCCAAGTTCTGAGTCCAGCGGTCCCCCCAGAAACCTCACCTGGAGTGACTTTACTCTTGTGTGTGCCTGCCTGTGCAGGGTCAGGTGCAGTCAGTCACCTGCATTAGCCAATGCGCATATCGGTAGATACAGCTGCCTGGTTAGTTCTGCCCCACCCATATCACATGTGAACTGATGGGTGCTGTGGCCCAACCCAGCCAGCCTGCCACAGACCCAGTCTTTATGCGTGCCAGCAGGTGCCACCACCTAGTCAAGAGACTCCCAATAACCCTCACCAGGCTCACCCCAAGTCCCAGTTTTTATACATGCCAGCTTCTGCCGCAAACTAGCCTGACCCAGCCTGTATCCCATCTGGCTCTCTTGCACCCCCAAGGGTGCTGTGGCTTAGCCCACTCTGCCACCCTCATGTATGCCAACAGGTACCTCCACCTTTTCTAGCCTGGCCCATCCTCAGCCCTGGTTCTTGGGCTCACCAACAACCTGAGCAGTGCCCACAGCTCACCTACCAGGCATGTTCCCAGCCCCAGATCTTGCACCTGCCAAGCGGTACTACAGTCCAGCCTGACATGACTCACACCCAGTCCTGACATTTGCCAGCTGGTGCTTTGAACTAGTGCAACTGGACTGTACCCATTCTGGCTCTCATGTGCACCAGCAAGTGCTGCAGCCCAGTCTGAGAGGATCCATCCCCAGTCCCAGCATTCTCCAGCAGCTGCTACACCCTGGCTCAGCCCAGCCCATCACCATTCCCAGATCTCTCCAGCAGATGAAGCAGCCTAGTCACCCAGGCCCACCCATAGTCCTCATGTGAACTAGCAGGTGTTGCAGTCCAACCCCGCCTGGCCTGCACCCTGCACCTGACTCTCACTCATGCCAGTGTGTGCTGTGGACTGACCCTACCCAGCCCACCACCAGGCCTAGCTCACACATATGCTGCAAACAGGTCCTGTAGCCCTGTCTGGTCTTCTGCTCTCAGCCTCAGCTCTCACACTCACCAGTGGGAATGGTAGCCTAGCAGGGGAATTCCTCAAGTTCTCTTAACAGGCCCACCCCAACAATGGATTTTGCATGTGCCAACAGGCACTGCTACCCAGACTGACATGACCAGCCCCTAGTACCGGAACTCACCACTGCGTACTATGACCCAACTGGCCTGCACCCATTCCAGCCATCACCAATGAATGCTATAGCCCAGCCCAGCCTGGCCCACCCCCGACCTGGCTCTCATGTGATCCAGTAGATGCCATGACCTAGCCTAGCCTGTCCTACACCCATTCTTGCTTTTGCAGTTTCCAGCAGATGCTGAAGCCTAGCCCATTTGGCCTATACCCAGACCCAGCACACACATGCTGATGAGTGTGGCAATCTTACACAGACTAATTTGTCCAAGCCCCAGCTCTTATATTCACCTGTGGGAACTGCAGTACAGCAGAAGAGTGTTCAGAGTTCCCCTACCAGGCCTGTTCCCAGCTTGAGGCCTTGTGCATGCTGGTGGATACTACAACCCATTCAGGCATTGCCCACTCACAGTCTCAGCTCTCACTGGTAAGCGTTGCAGCCTAACCCAGTCAGGCATGGCCAACACCCTGTCCTCCTCTTGTGCGTACCAGTGAGTACTGAGGCATGGCCCAGCCTGGCCTGTCCCTCGACCCAAACAATCATTGACAAGTACTGCAGACTTGCCTGGCCAGACCTGGCCCCAGCGCTGGCTCTTGTGCTCCCCAGCAGGAGCTGCAACTTAGTAGTGGAATTCATCAACTTCCCCTACCAGGCCTGCTCCCAGGCCTAGATCTCACAGAAGCCAGTGGGGTTAGCAGCCCTGCTTGGCCTGTTCTGCCTCAGTCCCTGCATTTGTATGTGCCAGCAGGTATTGCAGCCTGGCCACACTCAGCCTTCTTCCAGCCCCAACTCCCACAAATGTCAGGTGAGTTCGTGTCGAGTGAGTTCTGTGGTCCAGCTGGCTCAGCCATTCACGAATCGCAGAGCTCCATATAAACCTATGAGTGCTGCAGTCCCAAAGAGACAAGCCTACAATTCCCCTACAGAATCTGCTCCCAAATCTGGTTCTTTCACATTGTGGTGGGTGCTACAGCCCAGCCTGACATGGCCCACCCCCTGCTCCAACACTTGTAGGTGAGTACTACAGCTTAACCCAGCCGGGCATAAGCCCCACTCCCAACTTTTGCTGCTTATGCCCTCCAACTCTCCCAAGTGGCAGGTGTCTTGGCCTGACTCTGACATGCCGTCCAGTTAGCCTCCTCTAAACAACTCCATCTCAGCTCCTCTGCCCACCTGTGAGTGCAGTGGCCCAGTCTGTGGAAGACTCCAGAACTCAATCCTTCCCTATCAAATACGCTTCAGCTGTTCCCACTCCAGTATGTCTCCAGATGCCCTTCCCTGGGCAATCTGTAGCCAACGTGCTCCAGCCCAGAGTTCCCCAATTTCCCTACTTATCTTTAAACAAAAATAATAGCCAACTATGCTGGCACACTGGCATAGTTAACACAAATTTGGCATTAATCAGACCCGGAATGCCTGCTGGCTACTGGCTGCGTTCTCCCAGCAGTGTAACACTTGCCAAGATGCAAGGCAACCTAGGCAGACGCCCACAGCCAGGGCAAGATCTGTCTCTGCCCCTCCTTCTCTCTGTAAATCTGCCCAACAATCCACCAGTAATCCTTTTAACTGTTTCTACCGATGGATGATATGCCTGACTCACAAAGAAGTCCCTCCGTTTCCCCAAGCTCGCATGATTGGTGAGTGTCAAAGCCAACCTCTGAACATGACTCGTCCAGTGCCAAGTCTGTTGCCTCACCAACCCCAACTAGTGGAGCGAGAACTGAACCCAAATGGACAGTCAGTAGTAGGAAATCAGCATGATATTTTTACTGCTATAGTGAGAATTTATCAAATCGGTCAAAAGAAACTTTTTCCTCAAGTTCACAATTTTACCAGCTGTTCCATCCTGCTTCTGATCCAAAGGCTGGAAAAATGCTCCATTAGTGATGAAATCCATCCCAAAACTGATTATGGCAAGAAAGGAGTTACGGGTTTGGATGTCAGAGAAGACCAATGTACAGAAATAAAAGGGGGGAAATGCGTGTTTCACAGCTTTTACAACAATTTCTTCACAATAACTCGATGATCTTGCAAACTTTCTTTTTTCTGCCACCAATGAGGATTACTGTCCATCCATCAAAAGAAGATAACTTGCTAAAATTGCAACAATTTCTACCTTCTACCAGGAAGCCTATATGAAAAGCTGGTCAAAAGATAAACATCCAGAAAAGACAAACTAGAGAAGAAGGCGTAAAATGTTGGACTGTACTTCCTGTGGGCTCTGTTTCCCCTTTGTAAACAGATTGCGTAGTGATTTTTTCCTCCTATTACAAAGTCATTTTGCTTTCAGCTTAACCTACCTTGTAACTAAATCATTTCAAATATAAACAGTTCACCTTTAATCACCTGTTTGAAATTAAAATACTTGTAATTATGTTTTACATTAAAATTGAGTGAGACTTGACACAATAGCCTAGTAGCTAAATCCTTGCCATGCATCTGCCGCAATCCTATAAGGATGTCCCAGCTGCTCCACTTACCATCCGTCTCCCTGCCTGTGGCCCGGGAAAGCAGTGGCGAGCGGCCCAACGACGCCCCCATGTGGAAGATTCAGAGGATGCTCCTGCTTTACATTGGCTCAGCTCTGGCCGTTGCAGCCATTTGTAAAGTGCATCAGCAGATGGAAGATCTTTCTCTCTGTCTCACCTTCTCTCTGTAAGACTTTCAAAAAAAAATTGAATGAAAGTTTACTATATAAAAAAGAGAGAACCCGGCATGGTAGCCTAGCGGCTAAAGTCCTCGCCTTGAATGCACCTGGATCCCATGTGGGTGCCAGTTCTAATCCCGGCAACCCTGCTTCCCATCCAGCTCCCTGCTTGCAGCCTGGGAAAGCAGTCGAGGATGGCCCAAAGCCTTGGGACCCTGCACCCACATGGGAGACCTGGAAGAGACTCCTGGCTCCTGGCTTCAGATCAGTTCATCTCCGGCTGTTGTGGTCACTTGGGGAGTGAATCATCGGACAGAAGATCTTCCTCTCTGTCTCTCCTCCTCTCTGCATATCTTTTACAATAAAAAACAAACCTTTTTTAAATAAAAAAATGTTCCATATCTATTCTGTTACAAAATCTTCCCTGTGAAAAAGTGATATCTCCGGGCCAGCACCTGAACATAGCAGGCTAATTAATCCTACAGCTATGGCACCTGCACCCAAAGTGGGTGCCAGTTCAAGTCCCAGCTGTTCCACTTCTATTTCAGCTCCCTACTTGTGGCCTAGGAAGGCAACAGAAGATGGCTCAAAGCCTTGAGACACTGCACCCATGTGGGTGACCCAGAAGAAGCTCTTGGCTTCAGACCAGCCCAGCTCTGGAGGTTGCAGCTCTTTGGGAAGTGAACCAGCAAGTGGAATATCTTTCTGTCTCTCCCACTTTCTTTGTAACTCTTCCTTTTAAATAAAAATAAATCTTAAAAGAGAAGAAATGATATCTGCCTCTGTGTAGAAACTGGCTGCCCACAGACAGCGTGTCCAACCTCCAGAGCCGCCCAAGTAAGTCTTCTCCTACCGGCAGCCGTCCAACCACTAAGTACAGCTGTCTCCCTACTCTTGATAAAAGAAAGGACTCCTTTAATTCAACAGTTAGTGTGTACCGAGGCACTGAAGGCATCGCTTAGAGCAGGTGTCTAAGAAAGCTCCACTCATTTGCAGGTGGATTTAAACACCTTGTGTAAACCCCAGCCTGGGATGCCTCCCTCACAGAGCAGGGATAGTAACCATGCCTACGACAGACTGAGATGCATGTCAGTTTAACGTGACAGCACGTGTCAAGTATTTAGCACCTGCCTGGCAGTTACTAAGTACCTGATGATTACTGTTGCTCAACATTTCCTTGGTTTGTTGCTGCAAACCCTCCCCACTCAAGAGGAGTCAGCCCTGGACAGAACAACCTGTGTCACGTGATTTCTGGTCCCAGCACGATGAGTCACAAGCAAAGATACTTCCAGGTACACCAAATCCATCTAATTTCTAACAGGGCATTCATTGCATCCTGTTGGGACCAATTGTTTCTGAGGAAAGCTGGGAGGTCGATCTGGGTGGAGCATGACTGCCACCTGGTGTAACTTTTATGAATAGCCAGTATCAAGGTTTTTTTGGTTTGGTTTTGTTGTTGTTGGTTTTCTTTTGTGTTGTTTTGGTTTTGCCCAGGAAAAAAGGCATTTCTAGAATGACCAGCGCACAAAGACCAAAGGCAGGATTTGAGATAATATCCATTTCCTTCATCCTGGTCAATTGATATAAATATGATAAATAACATATCTTACAAACCAAATGTCACTTTTGCTATTGACACAGCATGTGGTTCAGAGGCATGAGAGCCAAACAAGAAGGCAGGGCCAAGCAGCCCTGGGCTTCCACAGGCTTTCTCAAGCACAGGTCCAGCCCTAAAAGAAACATGGGGCGTAACAAGCTAATCTGCCTGCGGCGCCTGAATGCCATAAGGGCTCCAGTTTGTGTCCCAGCTGCTCCATGTCCAGTCCAGCTCCCTACATGGGACAAGCAGCAGAGGATGCTGGAGTCTTTGGAGCCTGCACCCACATGAGAGACCTAGAAGAAGCTCCTGGGTTCAGCTTGGCTTACTCTTAGCTTTTGCAGACATTTGGAGGATGAATTAGCAGACAAAAGATAACTTGCTCTCTCGTTATCTGCCTCTCTCTCTTTCTCCTCTGTAAATATGCGTTTCAAGTAAAAATACATAAATCTTTTTTGGGCCCGGTGCGATGGCATAGTGGTTAAGGTCCTCGCCTTGCACGCGCCGGGATCCCATATGGGCACTGGTTCTAATCCCGATGGCCCCATTTCCCATCCAGCTCCCTGCTTGTAGCCTGGGAAAGCAGTCAAGGACGGCCCAAAGCTGTGGGACCCTGCACCCACGTGGAAGACCCGGAAGAAGTTCCTGGCTCCTGGCTTCAGATTGGCATAGTATCGGCCGTAGCACTCACTTGGGGAGTGAATCATTGGACGGAAGATCTTCCTCTCTGTCTCTTCTCTCTGTATATCTGACTTTCCAATAAATAAATCTATAAAAAAAAAAGAAAGAAAGAAAGAAAAGCAGAGCAACAGGGCCCAATACAATGGTTCAATGGCTGAATCCTCGCCTTGCACATGCCGGAATCCATATGGGCACCAGTTCATATCCAACTGCTCCACTTCCCTTCCAACCCCCTGCTTGTGGCCTGGGAAAGCAGCAGAAGGGCGCCCAAAGCCTTGGGACCCTTCACCCACATGGGAGACCCCAAAGAAGCTCCTGGTTCATGGCTTCGGATCAGCTCAGCTCCAGTTGTTGTGGCCACTTCGGGAGTAAACCAGTGAATGGAAATCTTTCTTTCTCACCTTCTCTCTGGAAATGTCTTTCAAGTAAAAATAAATAAATCTTTAAAGAAGAGGAGGAGGAGGAAGAAAAGGGGTAGGAGGAGGAAGAAAAGGGAGAGGAGAAGGAAGAGGCAGGGGAGGAGGAAGAGAGCAACAAGGACGGAGTCCATCTGCTGGGTCACTGTGTTATGGCCACAGCAGCCAGGGCTGGGCGAGAGAGGCAGAACACAGCCAGGGGCAGGAACTCCACCCACGCTCCCTCCTTCCTGCCGGCACACTCCCCTCACTCCGCAGGTCACCTGGTCACCTGCCGAAGGCGCACTACGCACTGGGGACTGGATTCCAGAAATACTGAGTGGACACAAACATTCAAGCCATACTAACAGGTATTCAGAAGTGAAGTCGGGAAATCCCTGAACCGGTTCATCTTTATTTTGACTAACCTCTGATCAAAATAACCACTCTTACTATGAATATAAGCAACAAGACACATGGTATTAGCAGTCCCTATGACTTATTCACACTGCAAGTTATAGGTAAATTTCAGGTTCTTTACAATTGTGGTGCAAGTCTTAACTTACTCACATCCCTCTTTTATTATTTTATATTATTATTTTCCATGATACAGCTTTGTAGTACAGGCTTTTCCTCCCAACCCCACTCTTTTCCCCTCCATGTTTTCTTCTCATGCCATTTTCCCTCCTACCATCACAGTAGTGTAGTCCTTTAGTAACAAGTTTAACATTCACACTCATCTTTTATTTAAAAATACTGGTGATTATTATAGTTGCCACCAAATTTTATTATTCAGCACATTAATAAAGACTATATATTACCATATCACAACTTGAAAAAATCATTTTGATAACTGTTTTTAATAGTTATTAATTTATTTGTTTGAAAGGCAGAGTATCAGAGAGAAGAGACACAGAAAAAGAATTTTCCATTGTCTAGCTCACCCCCAATATGGCCACAACATCCAGAACTGGGCCAGATCAATACCAGGTCTCCCAAGAGTGTGGCAGCAAGCTGACTACATGGACCATCTTCCACTGTTCCAAGGGGCATTAACAGAAAACTGGATCAGAAGCAGGACTCGAACTGACCATACAATATATGATGCTGGAAACACAACGGGCAGTTTAACATGCTGTGCCATAATGCCAACTATATATTCTTTTGAAAGGCAGGAAAACAGGCAGACAGCAGACAGAGTCTTCCACTCCCTACATGCCCACATCAGCTAGGACTGGACCAGGCAAAAGCCAAGAGTCAGAAATTCAATCTAGCTCTCCCACATGGGTGGCAAGGATTCAAGTGTTTCAGTCATCACCTGTTGCCTTCTGGGTGTGCAATGAACCTGGAATTAGCAGAGTCGGGGTCGGGGGGGCGGCCATGCTCTGCTGCAACAGGTTATATTGCAACCCGAGATACCAGCATCCCTCATCAGATTGCTGGTACATGCCCTGGCCACACCAGTTCTGATCGTTTTTCTGTTAAAACAACAGAAGATTGCCCAACTGCTTTAGTTCCTGCCACTCCTACGGGGGACTAGCAAGGAGCTCCTGACTCCAGGCTTCATTAAGCCCAGCCCAGACCTGGCTGTCACAGCCATATTGAGAGGGAAGCAGTGGATGGAAAATCTCTGTATCTCTCTCTGCATATCCCTGTCTTTCAAATGAATAAGTTTTTTTATTATTTTATTCTTTATGATCTTTACACAGTCGAGAAGGGTGCATACCCATGTGGACCACTGATTAAGTTGAAAAGGCTCAACAATTAGGGGAAAGAGGATGCGACAATTGTTTCCGATTTTCTTTTTTCTTCTTCCTGTATCATGGGGAAAGGGGGAAGAGAAAGGGAGAAGCCACACCCCACATCCCAACTGCATCATTGGGGAACAGCCACCCAATGTCATTGCTGGGTCCCGATGTGAAGTATGCTTTGAGGGTGCTGCATACCCTCCACGTGCATCCAGGTATGCTCCGTCTTAGCCACTGCGAAGGCCCAGTTCTGACACATGCACAGTCAGACCACAAATCCTGAGATTCTCCCCATTGGTTGGGGTTTTGAATCCAGTTGAGGGTATCCCCAAAGAAATATCATCCGAAGTGATCCTAGACATGAGTTTTGTACAGGGTGGGGCTCAGTCTGTCACACACATCAGCCCACACATACATGGGTGGTTGCAGTCACCTGATCAGTTCTGTCTCCAGCCCCATCTGGTATGCAAACCAGTAGATGCTATGGCCCAGTTCATCCCCACCCAGCACACACTTGGCCTTCACGTACACAGCCTAGTTGGAGTGAACCTCAATAACCCCCACTAGGCCCGCCCCCAGTCCTGCTTCCTGTGCTTGCCAGTATGTGAAGCAGACTGGTCCACTCTGTCCCACATCCCAATCAGCTCTCACATATATCATTGGGCGTTGAAGCCTAGCTGAACTGACCCAACTATTCAGCCCACACTCATGCCAGTGCCACCATCTGTCTAACCAGGCCTGCCCTCCGCCCTGGTTTTAACGCTCACCAGTGGGAGTTGTAACCCATCAGAGAGGTGCCTACAGTTTCCCTTCTGGGTCCACTCCTGGTCCTGAATCTTGCACTTTCCAGGTGATTTTGCAGTCTAGGTTGACAGGACTTGCCTCCAGTCCAAGCACTTGCCAGCTGTTGCTGCAGCAAAGCCTGACCAGCTTACACTTACTCTGGCTCATGCATGCACCTGTAGATACAGTCAGTTAACCCAGCCTGGCTCTCCCTTACTCCAGGTCACAAGTATGCCAGCACGTTTTATAGCCCTACCCAGCCTGGTTTTCCTCTGGTCCCAGTTCTCACACTCACCAATGGGAGCAATGACCCAGCAGAGGAACCTGTGCACGTGGGTTGGTCCTTGACCGAGACTGATTTAGTTCATCTCCTGTCCTCGCAGGAACAGTGTCATTGTCCGACCAGCCCACACCCACACTGATTCTTATTGTTGGGTGTTATACCCAGTCACACCTGGCCCACGCCCAGACATGGCTCTCCCATGGTTCTGTGAGTGCCAAGACCCAGCCCAGCCTATCCTACATGCACTCTGGATCTCACAAGCATCAGTGGGTACTAGAGTCTAGCCCAGTGGCATACACCAGACCTGGTCTACACACATGCCGAGGGACAATGAAGCCATGCCCAGCACAGATCACTGTGCGCATTCTGGCTCTCACGCTCACCACTGGGGAACTACAACCCAGCCAGGGCATCCCCTTTGCTCCCTAACCGGGCCTGTTCCCAGCCTCAGATCTTGCATGTGCCAGTGGTTGCTGTGACCCAGTTCAGCAGAGCCCATCACCCATCTTGGCCTTTGTCATTGAAAGCTGCAAGCTGGCCTGTCCTGGCCTATCCCAGTCCCAACTCTCGCTGGGGGTGCTGCAGCCTAGTCTTACCCAGTCTGCCTCATCCCTGGCTCATGCAAACCAGTCACTGTGATAGCTTAGCCCAGCATGACCCATACTCGAGCCTGGCTTCTGCACATGCCAATGTGCTAAGGTTTGGCCTGGCCCTGTTTGACCCACCTGTCTCCACCCCCAAACCAACCCACACATTTGCCAATGGGTGCAGCTGCTTTGTATGGCCTGACCAACATCAAGACCTGAATCACATGCTCACAGTGGAAGCTATGAACCACCAGAGGAGTTTTCCAAGTTCCTCAACTAGGCCGACTCCCAGACCCAGATCTCAAATGTGCCAGTGAGTACTAGGCTTTTATCTAGCACTATCTGCCCCCTCTTCCCTGGCCTTTGAATGAGCTGGTATAAGTTTTGTATGAGCTGCATGAGAATAGAATGTTATGGCCCAGCCCAGCCCACACCCTATTCTTGCGTGCACCTGTGGGTGCTGCAGCCTGGTCCAACCTGGCCTATCCCAACCTGTGAGTGTCAGAGGGTTCAATGGTCATGCCTAGCTCAGCCTGTCACCACAGCCAACTCTTAAGCTAACCAATGAAAATTGCAGTTCCATAGGATGAGCCCGTATATCTCCCACAGAATCTGCCCTGAACCTGGTTCTCTCACGTGCTGGTCAGTGTCATGACCCAGTCTACCATCAGCTATCCCCTGTTCTAACACTCATTGGCAGGTACTGTGACCTAGCCCTGCCAGGTTGGCCCTAGCTTTAGTGTGCACTGGTGATTGGTGGTCCTTGGTGGTCCATGCTAACTAGCCCAGTTCAGGTCTTCCATGTGGGCAGGTATATCTAGAGGAAAAGTCCTCTAGCTTCCCCACTCCAAACCACTCTGTCTCAGCCACCTCGCCTACCTGCAAGTACCATGGCCTTTTTGATGCAAGTCCCTCAGAAGTCATTCCTCACCTGCAACATACTCCCTCAGCAGTCCTTCCCCTCACACATTCCCTAACCCCTTCCCATGGGCAGTCCACAGTCTCTGCACCCGGAGTGCATGGGTTCACCATCCCAGTCTTCTGAAGCCCAATCTTCCAGTGGAGTACTATACTGGTCTGAAGCTCTACCTACCCACTAGAGTCCTAAGCTCCTGGCATGTGCACTGGCCTGGGAACTTATCCCTCTGCCAAACCTGGATCCAAGCGCATTCAAAGCTCCCCATGCCAACATGCTAACCTAGGACTCTCCTCTCTCCTCCCTACTGCCCGGATGTGACCAAGCACATGGGGAAATCCTCAGACTAGCTCCACCTGCCTAAGCATGCACCCCCAAGTCCCCATAGGGCCCACCAGGACCATCCCTAAGGCCTCCTATAAGCCTGCACCCTGAGGATCCCATGGGCCCATATTGGCACCGATGCAAAGGCAGATGTCCATGTCAATCCAAATGGATAAGTTTCTTTAAAAAAAAAAAAAGTGAGGCACAACTCCCACCTGTACCGTGGTGATGCCTCCCAACTCACTTCTGATTACCAACCTTTCCCCACTCCAGCACATCCTGTCCCACATGATTTGTAAAACAGTCCCAGTTGGGGGAAGGTAGGAACTAACAAGTTGACAGCACTGCAGAATAGTAGGCTAAACTCCCCGACAGTGCCAGCATCACATGTGGCCACCAGTTTGAGTCCCAGCTGCTCTACTTCCAATTCATATGCCCACTAATGGCCTAAAAAGAGCAGAGGATGGCTCAAGTCATTGGCTCCCTGCACCCACGAGGAAGACCCTGAGGAAGCTCCTGGCTCTTGGCTTAAGATGGGCACAGCTCCAGCCCTTTTAGCCCTTTGAGGGATGAACCAGCAGATGAAAAATCTGTCTCTCCATCTCTCTCTGTAACTCTGCCTTTAGAAGCAAGAGCCCTGCCTTTCATTTCATATAAAAATCAGCTCTAAATGAATCAAGGGCCTAAATAAGCACCCAGAAACCATCAAACTATCAGAGGACATAGGAAGCACTCTGCAAAATATGGGCATTAGTAAAGACTTTGTAGAAAAGTCACCCAAAGGTGCTGGTTCATTTTCTAGTTGCCCTACTTCCCTTCCAGCTCCCTGCTTGTGGCCTGGGAAAGCAGTAAAGAATAGCCCAAAGTCTTGGGACCCTGTACCTGCATGGGAGGTTCCTGGCTCTTGGCTTCGGATAGGCTTAGCTCCAGGCATTGCAGCTATTTGCGGAGTGAACCAGCAGATGGAAGATCTTTCTGTTTCTCATTCACTCTATAAATATGAATTTCCAATAAAAAAGAATATATTATTAAATAAGGTAAAATAAAACTTTTTTAAAAAAGAAAGAAAGAGGGGGCCCAGGGCATGGCCTAGCGGCTAAAGTCCTCACCTTGAACGCGCCAGGATCCCATATGGGCGCCGGTTCTAATCTTGGCAGCTCCGCTTCCCATCAAGCTCCCTACTTTGGCCTGGGAAAGCAGTCGAGGACAGCCCAAAGCTGTGGGACCCTGCACCCATGTGGGAGACCAGGAAGAAGTTCCTGGCTCCTGGCTTCAGATCGGCATAGCATCAGCCGTTGCGATCACTTGGGGAATGAATCATCAGACGGAAGATCTTCCTCTCTGTCTTTCCTCCTCTCTGTATATCTGACTTTCCAATAAATAAATAAATCTTTAAAAAAGAAGAAAGAAAGAAAGAAAAATCACCCAAAGTGCAGACAGTCAATGCCAAAATAAACAAATGGGACTACATTAAACTAAGAGGCTGCTATACAGCAAAGGAAATGATCAGCAAACTGAAGAAGCAACCAACAGAATGGGAGAAAATCTTTTCACACTACACAACTGAGAGGGAATATGCAGGATTCACAAAGAGCTTCAAAACGTAACAACAGGAACACAAACAACCCTGTGAAGAAGTAGGCAAAGGAAACGAACAGACATTTTTCAAATGAACAAATGGCTAATAGACACATGAAAAAAAAACTCAGGCTCCCTAGCTATCAAAGAAATACAAATAAAAACCACATTGAGATTCCACCCAAATCCAGTGAGATTGGCCTACCTTCAGAACTCTGTTAACAACACTTGCTGGCGTGGATGTGAAGAGAAAGGTATCCTTCTTCACTGTTTGTGGAAGTGTAAGTTGTACAACCACGATGGAAATCAATATGAAGAGTGATAACAGAACTGAAAATTGATCTACCGTATGCCCCAGCTATCCCACTTCTGACAATGTATCCAATGGGAATGAAATCCGAATATGATAAATTGACCTGCAATTTTATATTTATAGCAGGAAATTCACAATAGTGAAGACAGCCAGGCATCCATCAAATAGAGGCGTGGATAAAGAAACACTGGTATATCTGCTCTGTGGAATACTACTCAGTCATTAAACAGAATGAAATTCTACTATCTGCAACCAAATGGTCCCAAGTAGAGACTATTATGCTCAGTGAAATAAGCCAATTCCCAAAGGACAAATATTGTATGTTCTCTCTGATATAAAGCAACCTTCATGCCAAATACAAGATCAATATATAAAAATGTCAATATTCATGTATATACATACATTTGTCTAGACATTCTGGATAATGGAGGCAAATATACCATAAATTAGAGATACACTGCAGTATGCATCACTATTTCTGAATTAAAAATGGACTCCCAATGAAACTTTAAATATATTGTGACACTAGAATGCTGGACTTTATATCATTCTCTATATGTACAATGTAGGATATGTAAATAGAATGAGTGACTAAAGTATTGCTACAATGTAGAAGCAAACAGTGGGAGGGAGAGTGTTGGAGAGGGTGCAAGGGGAAATCCCTGAGCCTAAGGAACTGTATCATGAAAAATAAAAAATGTATTTAAAAATTCCAACATAAATAGAACTTAAAAAAATATATACTCCTTAATCCTCACTATGCCTCCCTCACCAGCCTGGTCTCCTGCCATGCTCTTCCCAGCACTCTGACCCCACAAGTAAGTTCACGCCCTCATCAACTTACCCCTGTCTTTGAACTATGCTCTCCTGGTTTGCCATGCTCTGTCCCTCGCCAATGCATTTGCAAACTGTTATTCATTCAACAAGCTGTAATTCCACTAACATTCCTTAGGGAAGTCCCTCTTGAGACATTAGCTGATTCCTTCGTTCTACCTCGAGCAAGTCCTGTTCGCATCTGCATTTCCATATAGCTCATGCCATCAGAAGCACAAAATGATTAAACAAAGAACAAGACACTAATTATTGAAGAAAGCAACCTGTATATTGGACCCTGAACAGTCACACCATAGTAGACACACCCTAGTAGACACAGTGCCCTTTTGTAACCCCTCCCCTGAGGCCAGGCAGAGCTTGCAATTGCTTCTAACAGAATATGGCAAAGGTGACAGGATGTGCCCCACGTTTATGCTACATTACTTGGCAAAAGTGAACAGATTTGACAGATAAGACTAAGGTCTCGGCTAGTTAACTCTAAGTTAATCTAAAAGGATTTTTATCACGGATGAGCCAAGCATAACCAGACGAGCCCTTGAAAAATAGTTTCTGGAGTTAGAGACTAGAAGCAACCGGAGCCTTGACAAGAGGGGTAGGGAGGAGGGTTAGCAAGCTGCCACAAACAATTAGGGCCTCAAGGAAATGAATTCTGCCAACAATGACAGCACCTGGAAGTGGCTACTAACCCAGTTGTGCCAACAGGAAAGAACACGATTCCGCCAATGTGTTGATTTCATCCTGTCATTGGACTTAGTGCCTGCACCCCTGGCCTGCAGTCCCAGTAGCGACAGGGCGCTTTTTGGAGCTGCTACTACTATAGCAATTTGTTACACAGAAATAGAAAGCAAGTACAGGAGGCCTTTTTGCACAAAACATACCCAAACTCATAACCAAGGTCTCTCCTGTGACGTGACTGTGGTCAGACTCCTCTCAACTTTCTTTCAATGAGGCTCTCACTTTGGTACTTCGGTGTCTGCTTAGTCCAGTTATAGCACAAATTCTGCTGGGTCAGCTTTAAAATCACCCACTCTTGGAGTCTGATCAAATTCATTATCCATCATCCTCCATATCTTATCTCCGAGGTCTGTGTAACCACAATTCTCCTGGTCCCTCATGCTTCTTCCAGATAATTTTCTACCCAGATTCCCTTACTATCCTTTGGCTATAAATCTCCACTTGACCTCACTAAAAATCAAACTCTAGTAGTCCAGCTAAAGTCTGTCTTCTCTTTAATGAGTATCATGGATAATTTTCTTTAACACTGGATTAACAAGTAGAAACATTTATTCTCTCGTGTGACAGAAAATGTGGAAGCACTGTAGACTCCGCCTGGTTCAGAGGCTCAAATCTATCATCCAAAGCCCTGATTCTATACATCTTATCCCTCTGCCTTCCTAGCTGCTGGCTGATCCTGGGGTAGATGCAACACAGCTCCCACAGTCACAGATGTCACAGTAGAAGCACCCAGAGGATGCAATGAGAATGTCAGTGTTAGTAGGTTTGTTTCCTGAAAGGCAGAGATACAACGAGATCTTCTATATATGGTCCACTCCCCACATGTCTGCAATATCCCAGGCTGGGCCAGGCCAAAGCCAGGGGCGAGGGACTCAACTCAGGTCTCCCATGCGTGCGTGGCAGGGACTCAAGCCCTGGACCCATCATCTGCTGCCTCCCAGGGCAGACATAAGCAGGTATATAAAGTCAGAAAGGGTGCTCAGACTTGAATCCAGGCACCCAATATGGGATGTGGGCATCCTCGGTGACATCCTAAGAGTTTTCTCTGAGAGCTTTCTCTTAAGAGTAAAGAGACTTCCCGGGAGCTCCTCAGCAGTCTTCCTTGGCATCTCATTGGCCCAGGCCATGCAATCATTCCCAGTAAGTTGTTGGCCAGAAGAAAAGGGCTTAAGTGCTTGGGTCCCTGTTATCCTTGGGGCAGACCCAGGACAGAGTTCCTGGCTCCTGGCTTTTGCCTCACCCAAGTCTGGCTGCTACAGCCACATGGGAAGAAAATAAGCACAGGGATGCTATATCTCTTGCTCTGCCTTTTAAATTTAAAAAAAAAATTAATGTTCAAAAATAATGCCACAGTTGCCAGCATAGAAGTGCAGCAGATTAAGCTATCTCCAGGAATCCCATCATCCCATAGAAGCACCAGTTCAAGTCCCAGATGTTCTGCTTCCTATCCAACTTCTGGCTAACATACCTGGGAAAGGCAGCAGAAAATGGCACAAGTGTTTGGGTCCCTGCTACCCACACTGGGTGACTCAGATGATGATACTGACTCCTGGCTTAAGCCTAGCCCAGTCCTAGTTATCATGGCCATTCTGGCATGAACTAGTAAACAGAATATCTTCCCCAGTCCCAACCCCATCTCTTCCTTCCCTCTGGAACTTTAACATTCAAATAAATAAATCTTCTTTTACAAAATTGCAACAATGGGGCCTGGCGTGGTAGCCTAGTGGCTAAAGTCCTCACCTTGCATGTGCTGGGATCCCATATGGGCACTGGTTTGTATTCCAGCTGCTCCACTTCCTTTCCAGCTCCTGCTTGTGGCCTGGGAAAGCAGTAGAGGATGGGATCCTGCACTCACATGGGAGACCCAGAAAAAGCTCCTGGCTTCGGATCAGCTCAGTTCTGGCCATTGTGGCTGCTTGTGGTGTGAATCAGCAGATGCAAGATCTCTCTGTCTCTCCTTCTCTCTGTAAATCTGACTTTCCAATAAAAATAAATAATCCTAACAAGATTGCCACAATGACACATTGCTGTGCAGCCAGTCATAAAATAAAGAAGCAACTGGGCAAGAATTAGCAAGGATCCAGAAAGTGTCGGAGTGTGCAAAACAAGCAGAACAGACAAGCAAAGAATAGAAATCCAGACAATATACTGCCTAGAGGTCTCATCAACTGCACAGCAGGAGAGTGAGCAAACAGGGCAGAAATGTCCTCTGCGTCTCTAGACTCAGCTGTAGGGGATTATGCTTGATTTTTTCACTCAGGGCCTTGTGTTGTTTCTTTGTTTTGGGTTTTTTTTTTTAATTTTTTAAATTGGAAAGTCAGATTTACACACCACGCCCACTCAATTTCTCTAACGGTGATCACTTTACATTCTTTGAATCATGAGCCAGAGTTTCACTGTTTTCCCCTAAATTTTTTTAAAATTTTTTTATGTTGATGATCTTTACATGGTTGATTAAGGATCAAAGGGTCAAGGGCTACAGGAAAGTGGGTAAGACCATCGTTCCACATTCTCTTTTTTCCTTCCTGTATCTGGGGGAAGGAGAAAGACTTCCCTTAAATCTTTATAGGTCCCTACTCAGTTTCCCTTGAAATTTATCTTCTTGGAGATTTATTTATTTTTCTTAGAAAGGCATATCAGATTAACAAAGAGAAGGAGGGACAGATAAACCTTCTATCTGCTGGTTCGCCTCCCAAGTGGCTACAACATCCAGAACTGAGTAGATCTGAAACAAGGAGCTTCCTCCAGGTCTCCCATGTGCATGCAGGGTCCCAAGGCTTTGGGCCGTCCTCTGCTGTTTCCCAGGCCACAAGCAGGGAGCTGGATGAAAAGTGGAGCAGCCGGGACATGACGGCAACCATGTAGGATCCCGGCACTTGAAGGGGGAGGATTAGTCAATCAAGCCATCACATGGAGCCCTTGAATTTTCTATATTAAAGAAACCAAGCTATTGGTCCTGAAATTTTCTTTGAATAGGATTGATCTTTTTTATTTTCTATTTTCTTTTTAGTATTGTTTTCATAATTGAGAGGGATGCACATCTATGCCCATAGGGGAGGAGGGAAAGGAGCTGTCCGTGCTATCAAACTATGTCAGCATCAAGTGGGGAAGAGTGTTCCGAGAGTGTTGAGTAGTTTGATAGTTGTGCGATGTTATAGGTTTCGAGGGTTGAGAAAAATCTTTCCAAGGTCTATTAGTTAACAAAGTCCACCTTAGTGCATCCACAGACACAGATACATGCTGCAAACCTTAGTTAGCAGAATTTTCCAACCATTTTTGCTTTCTGCCCTCTGAGGAGGCAGTTGACATCCTCTGCTGGCCTGGATGACTGCCATGTCCCCCATGTGCACCTGGGCATGCTGTCCACTGCACAGGCTTCAGCGACTGAGGAAGTGCATTCCTGATACATGCACTCCAAGGCCAGACCACACATTCTGTGATTTTCCCTGTGGCTGGCAGGAGAGTTGTCCAAGTACCCTCACCAGTGCTGCTCCCAGCCCTGGATTCTACGTGTGCCAATGGGTGCAGCAGCCCTACATGGCATGATCTGCCCTCAGTCTCTGCCTTGACATGTGTCAGCAGATGCCTGGCCCCACCAGGCCTCCTCCCAGCCCCAGTCCCCATGAATGTCAGCTGGGTTCCTGTCAGATGAGTTCTCTGGTCCAGCCTGGCTCAGCCCATTACCACCCCCAGTCCTCCACATAAACCATGCTGTGTATAGTCCCACATAGGCAAGCCCTGGAAGTCCCCTAAAGAATCTGTCCCTAGATCCAGCTCTCCCGTTCTTGTGGGTGCTGCAGCCCAACCACACATGGCCGGGACTGTGACCCCAGCCCCAGCTTTTGTGTGCACCTGCAGGTAGCAGGAAACGCTATTTAGCCCAGCCCAGGCCATCTACAAGGGTGGGTGCCTTGGTCTGACCCAGACACACTCTCCAGTTCTCCCCCTCTAAATCACTCCATCTCAGCTCCCTCACCTACCCACAAGTGCAGTGTCCCAGTCCTTGGAAGACTCCAGAAGTCATTCCTCCCCTGTCAAACATGCCCTCAGCCATTCCTACTCCAGTAATCCCCAGACCCCTTTCCCTGGGCATTCCACAGCTTCCCCCTCCCCGCCTAGGGACTGGGGTAGTGTGTCATGGGCCAGCATTCTCTGCCTTCCAGAATAGGCAGCTATGCTGGTGCACTAGTAATAGTTAACAAACTTTGACATTAACTAGGTCCTGAATGCCTACCAGGTACTGGCTGCTTTCTCCCAGCAGTGTAAAACTTGCCAAGGTATAAGGCAAGCATTGCCTACTGCTGGGGTTACACAGTGCTTTGTGCGTGATTATTATCACTCACATATCTGTCTGTGATAATTATCAATATATGGCTTTGGGCTCCAAACTTAATAACTGGGCAATTGCATAAAAATAAAATTATGGGGCACAGTGCAATGACTCAATGACTAAATCCTCTCCTTGTAGGCTCCAGGATCCCATATGGGTACCACTTCTTATCCAAGCTGCTCCATTTCCCTTCAAGCTACTTGTTTGTGGCCTGCGAAAGCAGTCAAGAATGGACCAAAGTCTTGTGTTCCTACACACATGTGGGAGACCCAGAAGAAGCTCCTGGCTCCTGGCTTCAAATCAGCTCAGCTCCAACTGATGTGGCCACTTGGATAGTGAACCAGCAAACAGAAGATCTTTCTCTCTCTTTCCTGTCTATAAAATCTGATCTGCTTTTTCAATAAAAATAATCAATCTCTTAAAAATAAAATTATGTGTAATTATGAACTTCTGACTTGCCTTAACTAAAAAAAAAAATCATAAAAATATAGGAAGTGGGCCCAGCACGGTAGCCTAGTGGCTAAAGTCCTCACCTTGCATGCACCTGGGATCCCATATGGGCACTGGTTCATGTCCTGGCTGCTCCACTTCCTTCTAGCTCCCTGCTTGTGGCCTGGGAAAGCAATCAAAGATGGCCCAAAGCCTTGGCACCCTGCACCTGTGTGGGAGGCCCAAAAGAAGCTTCTGGCTTCAAACTGGCTCAGCTTCAGCTGTTGCAGCTACTTGGGGAGTGAACCAGTGGATACACAAATCTTTCACTCTGTATCTTCTTTCTGTATATCTGCCTTTTCAACGAAACTAATAAATAAATCTTTCAAATGTGTAAGAACTATTCTGAGAAATAAAATCTGTATTCTTTTTGATAGAATGGAAACAATCTTCTCTAAGAATCCATAAGAAAATGTCATATAGTCTTTTTATTTACTTATTTATTTATCGGATCTGAAAAGCAGAATTACAGCAAGAGAACGAGAGACAGAGCTCTTGCATCCACTGATTCACAACAGTTGTGGCTGGACCAGGCTAAAGCCAGGAGCCTGGAACTCCTTCCAAGTCTCACACATGGACAGCAGGGGCTCAAGCACAATAGCCATCACAAAAGCCATCGCTTTCCTAGGCACATTAACAGGAAGCCAGATCAGAAGTGGAGCAACCCGGACTGGAACAATTTCTCACACAGGATGCTAACATTGCAAGTGGCAGCTCGATCTGCTGCACCCCAGCACAGGCCCCCTCTTAGCCTTCTCGGGTTGCTATAATAAAATGCCAAAGTTTATCATCCAAGGTCAGGACTCGGGCAGATGCAGTGTCAGGTAAAGACTAACTTCCTGACATGTGCTCCCCTGGCCTTCCCTGTGTGTGCAATGAAAATAAAAAAAAAAAGGAATCTTAACTACTTTTTAAAAATTATTTTAGCAGTATCTATTGTTAGCTACTTATACAATATTTTGTTCTCTTTACTGTTTTCTTAAAGATTTATTATTTTTAATTGGAAAGGCAAATTTATAGAGCGGACGAGAGATAGAGGAAAAGATCTTCCTTCTGCTAGTTTACTCCCCAAGCAGCCACAATGGCCAGAGCTAAGCCAGTCCAAAGCCAGGAGCCAGGAACTTCCTCCAGGTCTCCCATGCAGGTGCAGGGTCCCAAGACTTTGGGCCATCCTTCACTGCTTTCCCAGGCCACAAGCAGGGAACTAGCAGGAAGGTAGAGCAGCCGGGACACGAACAGCACCCAAATGGGATCCCGATGCATGCAAGACAAACACTTGAGCCACTAGGCTACTATGCCGTGCCCTGTTCTCTTTACTGTTAAAACTTGTTTCTAAGGAAATCCAACTTGCACTCCTACAGTAGTGTGATTTGCTTTTAGAGTAGACATGCAGATTTGTGAGATCTTCCCATCTTCATCTTCCAGAGGAGGCCTCAGGAGCCTCCAAGAAGATCCGCTGCCTTCCCTGGGGGCATCAACTCCACTCCTGAGCTGCCCTCACCATCTCCTCCAGGGACTCTGCCCTTCTTTCCACATTGGGGTTCCTGTTTCCTGCAAAGTCTCCTGCCTTCTCAACAATAATCAGTGATATGAATCATAAATTTGGATTCACAGCAACCTCAGTAAAAAAAAAAAAAGCATTAGTAATCATTAAGATAAAATTAAACCATGGATGAAAATTATTGTAATGAGCCTTAAGTGTTCCAAACTGCTATTTAAAACAAAGTAATAGGAAATACTATGAAAAGTGGATGCTGATCTCCCCTAGGCAAATACATTTTATCAAGGATTTTTGGCTATCCACCTGTGGCACAGAAAGTTAAGTTTCCACCTGTAATGCTGGTATCCCATACTGATGCTGGTTCATGTCATAGCCGCTCCAGTTCCCATCCAGCTCCCTGCTTAGAGTCTTGGAAAGCAGGAGAGGATGGTCAAAGTCCTTGGGTACCTGGACCCACGTGGAAGACCTGGTGGGAGTTCCTGGCTCCCAGTTTTGGATCAGCTCAGCTCTGGCTGTTGCTGCCATTTGGGGAGTGAATCAACAGATGGAAGATCTCTCTTCTGTCTCTTCTCTCTGTAACTCTGCATTTCAAGTAAGTAAGAAATAGATGAATCTTTAAAAAAAAAAAAAACCTCAGAAGCATTTATCAGACGATTCTGTTTTACACCGACATTCCTATAATGTCTTGAACCAGTTCTCTTCTTATAAGAGCACTCATCCATCACGCAGGTCCCACTCTACTCACGTAATTACCTCCAAAAGACCTAACCTCCTACTCACCATTACATTGGGAGCTAGGACTTCCACACGAATGAGAGGGAACGGGACAAACATTCAGCCAGCAACAGAAATCAACAAACTTGGCCTAGAATATGCTTTCATTTCGCTGACGATGTTGACTGCTTTGTTCTTGAGGATGCGGGCATTGTTAAATGTGAAGTGTGGGAAGGAGCCTACATAGCAATTAGCAGGGAACTGGATCAGGAGTGGAGAAGCTGGGACTGAAATCTGCACTCATAGGGTATGCCAGTGTGTGGGTGGCAGCTTAACCCACTGCAACAGCCCCCCACTAGCAAATAACTTGATTATCAAAACTCCAACCCTAGAGCTGGTTTTCATAGTATTTGTTGAATATGCTCCTCTTTTCCTGTCCCTCATCCTATAAATATGTCATTTCTTAGACTTTGTCCTCTCCAAAGGTAAAGCCAAAAAAAGGCTAATAAATTATACTTTCTCTGTTCTGATAAGAACATAAGAAGCTGAAATTGTCCCTTTGCTTGGCTAGAGAACATTTTCTGTGTCAAGGACAATTTGGATATTTATAACATCATTTGTGGGCCATACAGAATTACCAACTCAAAAATTAGCCTGTAACGGGTGTATTGAACTTCACAACCCTGCTGAAGATGCCTTGGTACATCCAGATTAAATTTTTTCCTGTACTTCACATGACCCACAGACTGGACATTCCTCATCCCTGCAACAATCAAAAAGAGCAGGTGTCTGGTCACGATGCCTGCATCTCAGCAGGTGTCCGGTTCAAGCCCCCGCTCCTCCACTTCCTACCCAGCTTCCTATACTGTGCACTGCCTGGTGTTGTGGTGGTCAGGACCCTCACATTATGCTGAGGTGATCAGGTTTCCGGGCTGGACAAGGAGAGACCACTGGCTAGAGTCAATCCACGTTCCTGTCTTCCTACATACAGGCATGCAACTGGGAGATGGAGACAGAGGTTAGCAGAACAACAGGCTTTACTAAAAGCCAACAGCACACACCCAAAAGTGTGTGTAGCCAACCTCAGCAGTCAGAATTATCTCCACGAAAGCTTTCCTTTTATAGACTGCATAATAGGTGGTGCTCAGGGCAGGGTCTGATTGAAGCCTCAAAGGAGACAGGGTTGGGGTGGGGCCATAGCACACTTGATCCACAGAATGGGCATGGTTTCTGCGGCAGCAGGAAGAGTGAGTGTGCTGAGCTGCTCATCACTGGCATAGAAGGTGATGGGGCTGGCGTGGTGTATGCAGCTTGGCAGTTGGCATTCCTCAGCTCCCTGCCCCTCACTGCCCATCTGCCCACTTGTATCACTAGGAGGCAGCAGGCAATACCTCAAGTACTTCAGTCCCTGTCAGCCACATGGCTCAACAGGATTGGGTTCCAAACTCTTGGCTTCCGCTTGGCATAGCCCTAGCTGTGTCAGGGATTTGATGAATAAACCAGTGAATGGAAAAATCTGTGTCCTTGTCTGCCTTTCAAAGAAAATAAAGGGTTTTGGGCCCAGCGGCGTGGCCTAGCAGCTAAAGTCCTCGCCTTGAACGCACCAGGATCCCACATGGGCACTGGTCTAATCCCGGCAGCTCCCTGCTTCCCATCCAGCTCCCTGCCTGTGTCCTGGGAAAGCAGTTGAGGACGGCCCAAAGCTTTGGGACACTGCACCCACGTGGGAGACCCAGAAGAGGTTCCTGGTTTCTGGCTTCAGATTGGCACAGCATTGGCCATTGCGGTCACTTGGGGAATGAATCATCGGATGGAAGATCTTCCTATCTCTCCTCCTCTATGTTTATCTGACTTTATAGTAAAAATAAATAAATCTTAAAAAAAATAAAGAAAGTAAAAGGTTTTTTTAATTCCAAAGAAATTGCTTTTTAAAAAATGAAACAAAACTAGAGTCTGAGTGGGCACTGTGGCATAGTGTGTAAAGCCACCACCTACACCAGCATTTCATATGATTCCAGTCTCCCTCCACTCCCCACTAATGCATCTGGGAAAGAAGTAGGGGATGGCACAAGTCCTTGAGCCCCTGCACGCACAGGGAAGACACGGAAGGAGCTCCTGGCTCCTGGCTTTGGACTGGCCCAGCTCCGGCCATTGCAATCATTTGGGAATTGAACTAGTAGATGAAGATCTCTCTCCAGCTCTTCCTCACTCTATAACTTTGCCTTTCAAATAAACAAACAAATCTTTTTAAAAATCAAAACTAGAGTCTGAGAACCATGTGTGATTTGTGTGGGGACCTCCATGTTACAAAAATATCCCATTCTAAATATATATGTATTTAAAAAATCCATTCAGCTTGGGAAAAAATATCCCAGTTCTGTTCCCAGGTCTCAAAGGAAGTGTGTGACCTTGCATCTCACTCACCCCGAGCTCACAGCTTTCCCAGAAGCAGATGGACCCAGAGCTCGGCTTCCAGAAGCCAGTGGACACAAACACCCTCAGTGGCAGGAATGGGCCTCCTTCTCCCACACTTGCTTCCTTCAGTTCCCCTAGCTGCCACTCCTTGGCACAAAGCAAGCTTGTTACCCAAGAAAGCTGAGAACAGCAGTAGGTCCTCATCTTCTCCTAAGAAAAGAATTTCAAGGGTGAGCCAGAGATGGGCAGCAGGCGGCAACCCAACCAAGAGTAAGAAAATAAGTATGCCTGGCCGGCCAGGCGGGCACCTCCGCGAACAACAGAGCATTCAGGCTGGTCTTTAGACTGTGCGCCCACAATGCCTGCTTCTCCCTCTCTCTCTCTCCTCTGGGAGATCCCTGGGCGCAGAATGTGCGAAATTCCTCCCCAGGTTTATCAGCACAGTGTTACTGGCCCAAATAGCTCTCCCTTGGCACAGGGCTGAGAAGATCCCCAAGAGGAGTCCCCAGAGGCAGGCTGGGACCCACTCACAAGGCGAGGGGCCTCCCAGGACTTTTGATGCGTAGATTCTGGCTGCTCCCAAGGCCTGTTTCTCCTTTGTTCTTCGGCACCTCACACACACCTTTAGGCCAGTCAGTGCCTGCTTGTAACCCTAACAGGTTGTAGGCAGTTTCTGTCCATGAGCCATGGAGCTTGTAGGTCTTCGTCGGTCGCACGTTATTTATGTTTTATTGTATGAACACCGGTGACGGATCTCAAAGTCCACCCCCAATCCCTTGATCCCTGTTCTCACCTCAGCCTGAAAACCAGGAAGCTGAAAAGAGCTTGAGGGGCGGGGGGGGGGCCGTTGAGTGACGGCCAGCCACATACTCCCTCACCGTCGGACCCGCTCCCAGGGGGACCCTAATGGTCAGTTCTCAAACCAACGACCACTGGCTCGGCGCAGGGCAGGCGGCCGGGGAAGACGACACTGGCAGGCGCCACGCGGGCCGTCAGGGGGCGCCGACGCCGCGAGGCTGCGCGCCATGGCGTCGCCCCGACCTGGAAGCCCGGGTGGCCGGCCTCCCAGGAGGGGCGGCGGCCCCAAAGCATCCGACTTTCCGTACAGCCGCGGGCCTGGGCGCGGGACGCACAGCCACCGCTCGGTTCCCTCCTGGCCGACAGGCCCCCCTCCGAGCCCGCCGTGACCTCGCCGCCCCGCCGAGGCCCTCGGGGCGCCCTCAGCTCCGCGCGCATCTCGCGGCCCGAGCGGGAGACGTGCTCCAAGAGGGACGTTCGCAGGCCCTCCCCTCCAAGGGCCACCACGGCCTCGGCGGAACAATGGTCGTAGGGGCTGCGGGCACGGCGAGCCGCACCGAGGAGCGGGATGCCGGAGCGCTGCAAGCCCCGCCCCGTCGGCCGGCGCCCTGACAACGCGGGCGGGCCGGGCCGCGCCGCCGGCTCCCCGCCCCTCGGCGGCCAGCGCCAGGCGGGGCCCGGGCCAGAGCGCCGCCGCTGCCGCAGGAGCAGCCGCTGCTCTGCAGAGCGGGGCCGGGGGCCGGGGTCGGGGCCCCCTGCCGCCCACCTCCTCCCGCCATGAGTCAGGGAAGTGCGGGCGACTGGGCTCCTGTCGATGCCACCCCCGAGCCCCCAACGCCCCCCAACCCCTTCGTGCACGAGTTACATCTCTCCCGGCTCCAGAGGGTTAAGGTAAGGCGTGGGCAGGGGGCGTCGGGAGGACTTGAGGGCCGAGGAAGACGGGGCCGTTTAGAGCCCTTGCCAAAGGATGGAGTTTGGGGATCCGGGAAGGGGGTGGTTGCGCTGCTCGCGCAGTGGGCGCCCAAAGGTGCGCACGTGGGGGTGGCTGAAGGTGTGAGCAGGAGCCCCTGGAGGGGGACGCGATGGATCAGCTCGTAGGTGCGGAAGATTCGAGTAGATAAGGATGGAGGATTATAGGGGACCCCCTAGGGAATGCGGGCTACATCCTGCGAAGCTGAAGGACTAGGATGGAGGCTCGGGGAAGCCGGGGTAGGGCGGGGGCGGGTGCACGGCCTCTCCGGGCTCTGGCTCGGAGAGAGGACGGTACTGGACCCGAGGTGTGCATCCCCGTGCCCTTCCATCATCCCCTCTTCCTGTCCCCTCCCGCGCTCCCACCCCCTGCACTGCAGCACCTCCCGGTGGGGGCAGGGATGCTCGAAAGGGGGTTGGCTACAGGAAGTGGAGGTGGTGTTGGGGAGGGAGTGTTCAAGGTGCCTGCTGTCATCACCTCCCCTGAGGCGGGCTCTAGGGGCTAGGTCTGTTTACCTGCTGTTTCCCTGGGAGCGGAGGCAGCATCTGGAGTTACCCTGGCTTATGGCAATCCCTGGTGGGGTGGCTCGAGCGCTTCACCGACACCCTCCCCCTTTTCCTCATCTCCAACCCCCAGTACTTCGGAATGGCTATTGGGCAGTGCTAGGACTGACCAAGGCCGCAGCCCTCTGCCTTGCAGGCCCAAAGTGGAAAGAGTCGTGCACCTGGTTTCTCTTGGAGATAGGAGCTATTTATGGAAAGGGATGTGGGGGAGGAGGGCCTGTCTCCAGCCGATTCCACATCAAACCCAGGGCTAGGCGCTCTCACACTGCTTTTCTCATGGATGTTCTTAGTTACAGTTTATGCATTCGCCTTTATAGGCGGGATCGTTACCCTCTTGCCCTCATTGATGTTTTCATTTCACTTGGATCCCTGCCACCTCTCCTGTTCCCATACCACTCATCACCTGCAGGGGATGATGGCTCTCTGCTCCTGGGTCCTTCCTTGTGCGAGAGTGGGGTCCCTGGGGTCGGGTGGAGCATCGTCTCCCAGCTCTGCAGTGGCATTCTCTCCCACCCTCCGCAGTTCTGCCTCCTGGGGGCACTGCTGGCCCCCATCCGAGTGTTTCTGGCCTTCATCGTCCTCTTTCTCCTCTGGCCCTTTGCCTGGCTGCAAGTAGCTGGTCTCACGGAGGAGCAGCTTCAAGAGCCAATCACGGGATGGAGGAAGTAAGTGGGGGTGGGGGGCCGGTTCCAGAGACCCCTTTTTTGTTTTTCTTATTGCTCCCCCTTTGAGAGGAAGATGGGGGAGGGTTTGGAAGCCAGCCTGCCCAGCCTGGGTAGGTGAGATGAGTCAGCCAGCTCCAACCAGGTATCCAGGACCTCTCCTCTGAGCGATGTGACCTGAACCTGTCCCAGAGGGGCCACCGCCCCCAGTCCAGTGACCAAAAATATCCATGTGGGCAAAAGAGGGATACCCAATTCTGCTGGCTGGGTGAGGGCCAGCACACCCCCTCCACTGTCACCCCGCCTCACTCTGGCAGGACTGTGTGCCACAACGGGGTGCTGGGCCTGAGCCGCCTCCTCTTCTTCCTACTGGGCTTCCTCCGGATTCGTGTTCGGGGCCAGCGGGCCTCCCGCCTTCAAGCCCCAGTCCTTGTTGCTGCCCCCCATTCCACTTTCTTTGACCCCATTGTCCTGCTGCCCTGTGACCTGCCCAAGGTCGTGTCCAGAGCTGAGAACCTCTCTGTGCCTGTCATCGGAGGTAAGAGAGTTGGTGGGGGAGAGGGGGCAGGCAGGGTGACAGTTGCAGGCAAAGAAAAGGGAAAAGGCAGCAGCTGAGATGCATGTGAAAGGGAGAGGGGACAAGTTTTCCGAAGAGATACGGAATGTTGCACAGTGAAATGTAAACCTCCCCCACTTACACGCCAGGCTCCCAGTGCAGGGGCCCACTGAGCAGATGTTGGGGGCAGCCCTGCTCACTTCTCTAGAAGGACAACAGGGGTTGTCCCCCAGGGCATAGCAGTAGCTGGGAACCCTCTCTTGTGAGGAACAGAAGGTTATGTGTGTCCATACCCTCCCTCCGCAATCCATGGGAACCCTGTGACTCCTCCCCATATCTTTTCCCAACCCCAGCCCTCCTTCGATTCAACCAAGCCATCCTAGTCTCCCGCCATGACCCAGCTTCCCGGCGTAGAGTGGTGGAGGAGGTCCGAAGGCGTGCCACCTCAGGAGGCAAGTGGCCCCAGGTGGGTAAGGGTCTTCCGACCTCCCCCGCAGACGCCATCCTCTCCTCCGCCTCCACCCTCCTCACCTCTTGCTGCCTCTTTGGGGTTTTTTTTTTTTGCCTCCCAGGTGCTCTTCTTTCCTGAGGGCACCTGTTCCAACAAGAAGGCTTTGCTTAAGTTCAAACCAGGTAAATGGAAGGGAAGTGGGTGGTAGGGCAGTGGGCAAACGGAGGCACAGATGTGGGGATTCCTGGCAAACCCACAGGGTAGGGAGGGTTGGGAGAGGAAGGACACGGGAGCTGCTAGCTAAGGCTGACAAGGCCAGGAGTTTCAGAGAAAATGACTGAACACCACAGCGCCAGGTCTCACTCGAGAACTGTCCCGGCCCCCTGCACTTGGTGCCTCTGACTGTGTCCATGCGCTAACCTCTGCCTTGGGGGTGGGCTGGGACTGGGATTTAGGAGCCTTCATCGCAGGGGTTCCTGTGCAGCCCGTCCTCATCCGCTATCCCAACAGTCTGGTGAGTCTCGGTCCAAGAAGAAATGGCAGGGGGAGGCAGGGGTGCGTGGCCAACACGGGAACCAGTGAAAACTGTGACTGTTGGGTTGGGGAGGAGGTGGCACCGGAAGTGGGCTGGAGGCCTCTGCACAGTAAGGATTGGCCGACTCCACAAAAGGTGCACTCATCTGCCCCAACCTGTGCTTCTCCCCAGGACACCACCAGCTGGGCGTGGAGGGGCCCTGGCGTGTGAGTTCTGGGGTCCTTGGGACTAGGGATGACAGCAGGGTCTGTGAGAATTCCTAGCCCCTCCTCTTTCACTGGGAACTGTGCAGAAGGAGGCACCCCTTTCTTCTGTAGTCTCCCAGAGGAGCCCGACAGTGCTTTCAACAGTCCCACCCCCATCGTGGCTACTGTCACAGCAGCTCCTTTTTTTCCTCCCCAACGTCTCCTAAGGGCTCTCTCCCCTCGGTCAGCCACCACAAGATGCACTGCTTGCCGTTCCCCTAGCCAGCAGCTCGTCTCTGAGCCTTCACTTGCTCTGCCAGCTGCAGCTCCCCCCAGCTGGCTGTGTGACTAGGCATCTGCATGTGTAATGGGCGGGCAGAACTTTCCTACCCCTCTATGCTCCAGGCAGAGTGGTGAGCACCCTAATCTCTGTTCCCTTAGACTCAAAGTCCTGTGGCTCACAGCCTCACAGCCCTGCAGCATCGTGGATGTGGAGGTATTGGCCCCAGCCACTGTGGGCCGGGCGGGAGGAGCCTGGAAAAACAGGGTGGGAGGGGTCAACCCTCACTTTGATAAGAACTGCGTGTGTCTGTGCTTCAGTTCCTCCCTGTGTATCACCCCAGCCCGGAGGAGAGCAGGGACCCCACCCTCTATGCTAACAATGTCCAGAGGGTCATGGCACAGTGAGTATTGCACAAACTATTTCCTGGAGCTGATACCCAGGGTGGAGCAGTTACAAGAAGGGGACCGACAGGCGGAGTTCTGAGGCCGAGAAAGGGGAGTGAGCAAAGGGACACACTAACCAATGGTGAAATTCAGCAGGGGATAATTAAAGGGGTCTGACCTGTCTCCCTGGTCAACAGCAGGCTCAGCCGGAAGCCCTCAGCGGCTTCTCCTGTTTCCCCTCTCTTTCATCCCGGCCTGCTTCATCCCCTAGGGCCCTGGGCATTCCAGCCACCGAGTGTGAGTTCGTAGGGAGCTTGCCTGTGATTGTGGTGGGCCGGCTGAAGGTGGCATTGGAACCACAGCTCTGGGAGCTGGGAAGAGTGCTTCGCAAGGCTGGGTAAGTGGCCTTGAATAGGAGGGGACAAGCACCCCAGAAAAAAGCAGAGAAGTGGGAGGGAGAAAAGCATTTTATAAAGTAGAAAGATAGAAGGATTTTTAAAAGATAATGGAGTTAAAAACGGGGCGTGGGTGGAGAAACAGTGGGATGTGCAATAATGTAAGAGTGTAGCATGTGTAATAATGCAGGTGAGGAAGGCGTAAAGGACTTTCAAAGGACTGTGAGTTGAACCATCTCAGCAAAGCAAGATCAGAGCATGCGCGGGAAGCACTTTTGGGGCAGCCCAGGGTCCTGCTGCTGCACGGTGTGGCCAGAAGGAAACCGAGTGGCCCTTTGCCTCCAACAATCCCGTTGCAGGCTGTCCCCCGGCTGTGTGGACGCGGGGGCAGAGCCAGGCCGGAGCCGAATGATCAACCAGGAGGAGTTTGCCAGGCAGCTGCAGCTCTCTGACCCCCAGACGGTGGCTGGTGCCTTCCGCTATTTCCAGCAGGTAACTGAGCTAGAAGGCAGAGGGCAGAGCTGAAGGCTTGCTCTTCCACTGATACACGTGGGATGGAAGGACCATAATACCCTCGTGGCGTCATGGTCACATGGCCATCCCCTGGCTTCTACGCTGAGTATCGTAGCAGCTGTGGCTAGATGGGCATCTACTGAGAAACACTGGGAGAGTCACTGTTTTTTTAAGATATGTTCTTGGGTCTGGCACAGTAGCCTAGTGGCTAAAGTCCTTGCCTTGCATGCACCTGGGATCCCATATGGTTGCCAATTTGTATCCCAGCTGTTCCACTTCCCTTCTATCTCCTTGCTTGTGGCCTGGGAAAGCAATTGAGGATGGCCCAGAGCCTTGGAACCCTGCACCTGCATGGGAGACCCAGAAGAGGCTCCTGGTTTCAGATCTGCTCAGCTCTGGCCATTGCAGCCACTTGTGAAGCAAAATATATATATATATATATAATATATATAATATATATATATATTTTTTTTAACTGGAAAGGCAGATTTTAGAGAGAGGAGAAGAAGAAAGACAAAGATTCGGCATCTGCTGGTTCATTCCCCAAGTGCCTGCAACAGCCAGAGCTGAACAGATCTGATCTCTGGTCTCCCATGCGGGTGCAGGGTCCCAAGGCTTTGGGCCATCCTCGACTGCTTTCCAGGCCATAAGCAGGGAGCTGGATGGGAACTGGCTGGTACCCATATGGGATGCCAGCACTCTGAAGTGAAGGATTAGCCTGGACTCTGAGTCTTTTTTTTTTTAAGACTATTATGAGAAAAAAAATGAAGGAGACATCACCAAGCCTCAGTGTCCATAAGTCTCTGAATCCATTTTCAAGAGGCAAAGTTGGGAAACCCTATGGGGCTTTGGGTAAGGGCCTTTTTAAAAACCTGTAAGTTCTCTAGGTGATGCTTGATTTTCTAAAGCATCTTGGCGATCTGTTTCCCAGGAATTAAACAGGTTCTCCTTTCAGATTGCAAAGATAGAGAAGATTGTTAGCATCCATAAGGCCAGCCATGGTCTTCATCTTTCTGCTTTAAGAAGCAAACCGTGCTCCCCAACATGCTCTGAGGAAATAAGCAGTGCCACGCTTATTTAGATGGGGGGCTGATTCTCCTGCTTTCGCCCCTCACTTGCAGCAGAGCGGAACTTCAAACGCAAACGCCACGTGAGAGCTGGTGCAGCAGCCATCCCTCCTGGGTTCTTGTCAGCAGTGGGGCCAGTGGCCTCCTTCCAAGGGTGTTGGACCAGTTCTCCCACATGGGCTGAGTCAGAGAGAACCAGTTCATCCAGCTTGGGGACAGGAATGCCCCTTCTGGGCTGTGTCAGGAAGTTGGTGGTAACTTTGAGGCCTGTCTGAGGGATTCCCTGAACATTCCTGGAGATCCCCTCACGGGCAGCGGTAATGGTGATGGCATAGTCTGAGCAGGCCTGTGACCTCAGACAAGCGTCACGGTTTCTGAAGCACTGTCGGTTTGCGAAGCTAGGAAGAGCAGGCAGGGGCACTGCACCAGTCCCTGCCAAGAAGAGGCAGGGAGATGCCCTGCCCCCTACATTGCCCTCATTTCCCTCCTACTCACAGGATGCCCAGGGTTTGGTGGACTTCCGAGATGTGGCACTGGCACTGGCAGCTCTGGATGGGGGCAGGAGCCTGGAGGAGCTGACTCGCCTGGCATTTGAGGTACTGGATGGGGGGAGGTACCTGGTGATTGTTCATCCCACCCCATGAGACTGGCTGGTGGGTTATGTCCGGTAGCTTATGGAGAGGAGGTGTTTGGCATCCTGCCCAATACCACAGCACTGCAACTGCAGAGCCCCAGTGTCTCCATGCTGAGAGCCCGACAGGAAGAGGGCAGGAGCAAGGAAGTTTGCCATCAGGCAGGACCTTGGCATGGCACTTCTGGAAGGGAAGGAGCAGACCTGCTGGGCAGCTGGAAGCGACAGCATCAGGACAGAATTTGACTTGCCTTCCTTTCTTTTCCAAGCTGTTTGCTGAAGAGCAGGCAGAGGGGCCCGGCCGCCTGCTGTACCAAGATGGCTTCAGCACCATCCTGCACCTGCTACTGGGTTCACCCCGCCCTGCTGCCACGACTTTGCATGCTGAGCTATGCCGGGCAGGACCCAGCCAAGGCTTATCCCTCTGTGAGTCATGGTGCCCCGGGCCCTGCACAGGCACTCAGGTGCATTACTGGTACTGAGGCTTGAAGAAGAAAGCCCTGGGCCAGGCGGGAAGGAGGGGTAGTGTCCCAGGCCTGAGAACCTTGTAGAGGCTATGGCTAGGAGGAACCAGCAGGAGAGGAAGAAACGACCCAAACCTTGGACTGACAAGTTAGATCTGAGGATGGGGGGATGTGTTCATTCTAAGAAAATCACAGGTGTGCCCTCCTCAGGCCCTCATTCTTAGGTCTTTTTGCTTATTTGTCCAGGTCAGTTCCAGAACTTCTCCCTCCACGACCCACTCTATGGAAAGCTCTTCAGCACTTACCTGCGGCCCCCACACACCCCTCGAGGCCCCTCCCAGATGCAAAATGCCTCGTCCCCTGGCAGCCCCAGTGCTCTGGCCAACGGCACTGTACAGGCGCCCAAGCAGAAGGGCGACTGAGCACCTCAGCCCCAGCCCCACCCCCGCGGCTTGAATCCGGCCCCACAGACTCAGGGCAGCGCCAGGAGCCTACCCCATGCCTCAACCCCATCTCTGCTCCTTTTTGAGTTTCATTGTTGATGTTTGTTTGTTTAAGTTGATTTTGATTTTTGTTTTGGTTTTTTTTGTAAGAAACTATTTTATATATAAATATAAATCTATATCTATATCTATTAAAAAAAAAACGAAGCTCAGTCACATTGATGGTATCATAGTTGGGATAAATAGTTGCAGGATACCCTTGGAAGATGCACAAGTTTCCAAAGGTCAGACCCGTTAGCCACGGTTGTAAAGGCAGATTTACAGATAGAAGGAGAGAAAAATCTTCTGCTAGTTCACTCCCAAGTGACCTCAACAGCCAAAACAGCCGATCAGGAACCAGGAGCTTCTGGGTCTCCCGCGCAGGTGCAGGATGGCTCTGGGCCATCCATCCTCCATGGCTTTCCCAGGCCACAAGCAGGGAGCTGGAAGAGAAGTAGAGCAGCTGGGACTTGAACCGGCACCGTAAGGGAGACCCTGGTGCTTGCAAGGCGAAGATTTAGCCACTAGGGTATTGCTCCAGGCCCCTCCTTAGCACAAATTTTTAAAACAAATTTTTCTCATTCCCTGATTGGTCAGGACTCCCTCCTATACAGAAGTCATCCCCTGCAAGAGACTTCATGTCTCCCTCTCATGTTGGCATCTCCTGCCTCATGAACCTCTTTCAACCCTTCCATACTATTCCCTCTTGCTTTGTCTCACAAGAGATTAAAAAACAGCTTTAATACCGTCCTGCCTGAAAGAATCCCATTGAGGCTTGATGCAAATACAGCCTCCTGGCTGGTGGGACCAACTACATAGGATGGCCTCCCTGCCTGCCAGGAGAAAACAAAGCCCCGGAGAGGGGCTATATCTGGACACAATTACAAGAAGTTAGTTAGATTTAGAGAATTAGATTTCTTATCCTAGTGAGACAGCATGAAAAAGAAAAAAGCATATTTTCCATCGACAGACTTAAAGGCAGAGTAAGGCAGATCAGCCTTCTGAGGCCAGATCCAGGCTTGGGAAGAGGCAGCGAGTTCAGTGGTCTCGGGAGATGCCAGACCCCTGTTTGGGGACCCAAGAGCCAGTGAGTCGCCAGGTAAGGCTGGAGGCAAGGCAGGGTGTCCACCGCTACTTCCATGCTTCACACGGCGAAGACGCTCTTCGCAAAGAAAAGCACATTGAGGCTATCTTACAACAGCAAAAAAGATATTTATTTTTCTTGTTGCCACACAACTGTTTCCATAAGTACCATCCCAGTCACTTCTGAACAAAGGAACCACCTGCTCGCCACTTCCACTGGAACAACAAAATCACACTGGGCAGAGGCTGGTTGCCCCTCTACCTGCAGGCTCCAGCTGTGAGCGCTGGCAGGCAGGGCGGGATGGTCCTGCTGCTACTCCCTACTGGCTGCGGCGGCGCTTCTTCCTCCTGCCCGTGACAAAACCGTCACGCCGCCTCTTACGCGGCTGTGACGCTGGAACTACTCCCAAGGCTGAGGGTTCCTCCCCAGAGGCCCCAAGATGTGTGTCTGAGCAGGCTCTCTTTTCAGTAGGGGCTGAACCTCCAACCAGAACTCGCTTGCCAGACTTGGCAGCTGAATAGACGGGCTTCCCAAGGCCTTTAGCCTCTGCCGAGGGAGGTGCACGTGCTTTCTGGACGCCCTGACCTCCTGAGGTGGGCTGAGGGCTGAGCTCAGGGACCCTGGGCTCTAAGCTAAGTTTACAGGCCAGAAGGTTGGCAAAGTGAGTAAGTTCTTCATCTTCCTCATCCAGTTCCTTCCTCTGCTGCCTCCTCTTCTCTTTCTTCTTTCCTCTGGCCCCGTGTGAGCTGTGTTTTTGACTAACAGGAGGGGCAGCTGGGTGTCCCCACTTGGGGGCAGTGCCTGCGAGGCCCTGGGGAGATGTGACGTTGGAAGCCTCAGCTGCGTGAAGCTCTGGATTCTCTTGCAAAGGAGCAAGATCTTCCCTGCCCTCTCCTTGGGCTTCTTTAAGGATGACACATGGGGGGCAGGTAGCTTTACTGAGCCCCTGCTGGAGGCCACAGTCACTTCTAATATCTAGTTTGTCGACCTGGTCTGTGGTGTCTAGCAGGTCCCCTGTCACTTGGCAGGCCCTGGGGAGGGAGGCCTCCGGGGTCTCCAAAGGGAAGCCGTCTGGGCCTGCAGGCACCGAAGACCCCAGGCTGGAGACAAGAGCTGTGCTGGCCAGCAGTGGGGAGCAACCTTCAGGCCAGCAGCCACTGGGATCCTTAAGGGCCTCAGGGCTTTGTGCTTTGTCCTCTTCGGACCTCACAGCTGGGCTCTTGGCCTGCCGCAGGGGTCCTGGGGTGTTGCAGTCATTTTCCTTCTCTAAGGCAGGGGTGGCATCTGTGCCTCCACAGGGATCAGCAGCGTTGCCCATATCCCCTGGTGCTGTGCTCTCGGAGCCTAGGGCCTGGCTGCTTCCCAGGAGCTCAGGTATACATGCCCCATCCTGCAAGCTCTGTATGACCTCTTCAATTTGTAAGGGCAACTCCAGGCTTATGTTGTCCATGTCACTATTCAGCCACAGGTCTAGGCTAAAGGGGGCCCTGTCACCAGCCCTCACCACTGTTGGGGAATGGTTTTGATTGTGCCCTGGAACCACAAGAGGACTTGGGTCAGCTCCCCACCTGACTGTGGAAGAGCTCCCCTGGGACACTTCTGGAAGCTTCTTCCCTTGAGCAAGCACTCCAAGGGCCCCCATCTGTCCTTCCTGCAGCTCCCCCACCTGCTTTTCTGATCCGGGCTCAGGCAGAGGAGCCAGCTCTGTGGATCCAACATCAAAACCAAGAGCTCTCTCAGGCTGGGGTCCTTCCTGCCAACAACCAGGCAGAGCCTCTGAGGTCTTATTGGCCATCAAGCCATACCCAGGCCTCCCAGCACTTCCCACGTGGTCACCCGGATGTGCAGAGAGCTGATTCCCAACCCCTCCAGACCCTTCTCTCTCTGTGCCCAGGGGTGCCTGAACTCCCCTCGGAGCTGCAAGTTGCAACTGCAGGTCCCAGCTGCTGGAGGACAGCGGAGTGGTCCCATCCCTGCGCACCCCCCTTGGTTCCTCAAGGGCTTGCTTCTGCCCACCATGCACCTCTCTCGCCCGCTTTCCTGCAGCAGCAGCAGCAGCCTTCCCAAGACGGACAGCACCCCCAACCCCCCGAGGCCCAGGTGAGGGCCGCTGCCGCCCACCCACATCTTCCTCCTCATCAGAAACAGAAGCACTGGAGTCTGATTGAGCACCACTGCTACTTGGAAACGCCTCCCCATCCTCCTCTTCCAAGGCCAGGATTCGCTTCTGAACCAGCTGGAAGAGAAGAGACAAATCAGCTCTGCCCGTGGCTGCAAGATGGGTAGCCATGTGCGTGGTGGGAGCTGCTTTTTTAGGGCAAGGCAGGAGAGGAAGTGGTTTGAGTGATGATACCTGACCTTTTTGTGCCTTATCCTCATGCTTTGAGCCCTGCCACTCTCCTCTCCTGTTTGTTATAGCCCCCTGCCTTGTTGGTCTGCACCCGGAGCCCAAGCTGTTTGTATCTAGCCACAGCACCCGGGACCATGTGGCATTAGACGAGATCATGCTCTCTCCTCGCTCTAATGCTGCCTGTCTCCCAGGCTTTACCTGTGAGAGAGTGAGCTGTTCCTCCTCTTCCAGCTCCTCCAGCAAGGCCAGGGGATCCCTCTGTTGTTCCGGGGATAACAGATCCTCCAGGAATTGAGGGTTAATGACGGCTTCCACCTGGGGCAAAGAGAGAAAGGTGATGTGTCTGACAGGATTTAACCTGCATGTTTATACCCCTCTTCCACCACCAGGATGGTTATAATCCAGCCAGCAGCTACACACATTCACTTAGTTTCAGGATGAAGCCAAATTCTTACCACCTCTCACAGAATCTCAGATCCTTGGTTCCCCACGGTGTCTACCCCCCCGGATCTGTTGGAAATGAGCTGTTCAAACCCAGCGTACCTGGGAGACAAACACCTCCTGAGAACACAGGTCATCGATATAGCTCAAGAAGTCAGAATCTGGATCCTCCCCTGGCCCTTCCTGCCGCTCCTCTTCCTGTTCCCAGGTTCCACTGGACTCCCCAGGATCATATGTCGGGTGACTCCCCAGTAGCCCTTCCATGATGTCAATATATTCTTTCACAGCTTCTGGGGGGATCTCCTTGGGTGCCTCAGGAGCCGAAGGCTTCTGGGGTTTACGCTGCCGCCGCCGGGGTGCCCGAGCCTTAGAGGTGGTCTTCTTGGGAACGTATACTGAGGGAAGAAATGGCAAGCAGAACAGGAAGTGACACGCGAGCCTTGGCCTCTGCTTCCCAGCTCTAAGGACAGCAGTCTGGGTACAGGATAACTGAGTGCAGCCAGCCGAGGGAGAAGACTGAAAAGCCAGAGAGTCCACGCAGCACTATAGGAGGAATCTCGGAACTCCCTTAGCCAGCCCCCATTTCTAAGCACTTACATCTAGATGAGAATAGTTAACGTGGCCATGATCAATACCTAATTCAGGACAGGGAACCATGGAACCCAGCTTGCTAGGGGGTGTTTTGTTTGGAGCACCAAATGCCAGCCCCTGCCGGGAAGCTGACAAAAGCCAGGGCCATGCCATCCCTAATCTGACTGGCTCCTGTGCAGCCTGTAGTCCACAGCTTCTGCTGGGCTTGGGTAGCCTTACCTGGCTGCTGGCAAACCTCAGGGGCCGGGGGCCCTGGGAGATCACATGTCAGAGGGGCTGCAGGAGGCAGGCTCTGGGCCTCATTCAGCAGCTGTGTGTTCTGCATCTGCTCTTCAGCCTCAAACTCCATGAATCTGCAGAAGGTGAGGAAGCAACAAGCCATGCTGAGATCAGTCCCGTCAGGAACCCAGACACAGGGCAACAGTCACACATGGTGAGGAAGTGCCCCGGTTGAGACAAAGTCCCGCCTAGCTCTGCCACCCAGGGGGTAGTTGCTCACAAGTGGCCCAATAATAGTTCCAGGGAAATCTCATGAAGTCACCCCTTCATACTTGCAGTCATCGCTGAGGAAACTCATTCAGGAGATGGATGATCTAGAATGACCCAGAAGCTTGTAAACTCTAGGACACAACCATGGCTGCCATGTCTATTCCGTAGTTGTCCCATCCAACTAAAGACTGCACACAGCAGTACTTAATACAGGCATGCTGAACTCAGACACACAACAACCAGCAGGGATATCCCCTAAGCAGGCCCCTCTCCTCCAGGCCTCATCTGTACCTGCCTACCACCATAAAGAATGGCTCAATGTTTGAGCCAGGACCTGGGTTGCAATTCCAAGCAATGTCCTCCGGGAGGCAGTGCTGAGACCTGGAAGTCTGGAGGCTGAGAACTGGCAGGGTTAACCTAGGAAGCCTGAGCTGACCCAGAAGACTTGGGGAAGAACGTGGAAGGTGGGCTTGGAGGAAAGGGTTCGTTTTGCTATTCTTACAGCCAAAGAACTGAGGATCATCCTGGAGAAATAGGGGCTAAGCACCAAGGTGACCACCCTGGCCTTCCCTGACCAGTCCCTTCCTAGGATGAGTGAGTGGGAAAGGAGCTTCTATGCCAAAGGGGAGATGGTCCTGAGTTCTGGATTCACAGCCACTTGCCACCTGACCATTGAGAAAAGAAAACACCCTCCCTGGTAGGGTTGACCTCCCATCCTACCCTAAAGCCTGCAGGGTCTGGAGAAAGGGGAGCTTGCAAGAGTAGAGAAGATAGAAAAACAATGACAGGTGATGAGAGCAGGGCGATCCAGCAGACCCTAGCCTAGTCTGCGTACCCTGTCCTCACATCCCTTTAATCACCTGACTGCCCCTGCAGCTTGGCCACACTGCCCCCCTTAGGTGAAAGGGTTCATTGGACTCACTTTTCTGCCATCTCATAAAAGATCATCCGGTCAAAGTTGCTGGTGCGCTCCCACTCCTGTACAGCCCTGGGCAGTCCCTCCTCCAAGGTCATAGTGGGCTTCAGCCGGGCCAGGGAACGAAGCACTGGGCTAAAACCCCCCATTAGGTCAGTCTCAGTCCCATGCTAAAAGTAAGCCTCCCACCCTTGCATCCACCTGCCCCGCAACCTACCACACGCGCACCCCTACCCCACATCACGCCCAGCCTGTTTCCAAGGCTGTCCTGTCCCTCTAAGGGGGAGACTTCAGCCTTTCCCCCATTCATTCACCTTCCTCTGTTCCTTGTGCAAAATCAGATTCCTCTTCCCACCTTTTAAAATCAACCACACTAACCATCCCCTAACTCCCACAGTGCTGTTCCTCAGCTAAACATTAAGAAGAAAAGACTTGTCCTTTAAGCCATAAAATAGGCTTAAGCATGCTTGGAGTCTTGCATTAAAATAATAATAAAGCATTCCCTAAATCACAAGGGTCTCTAAAGGCTTTGTGGCGTTTGTCAGTTTTTCAGCATCTTTGTCTCTAGAACACCAAACACCAATGCTACATACCGACTTCTGGAAGACTCCCGAGTCCTTTTCATGCAGAGAAACTCAGGAGTCTAAAGTCAGACCCTCTGCCCCACCCCCGAACTTCCCTTTGATGTGTAACATTGCGCATGAAAATCACCTGCGGAAGCTTGTTATTAACATGACCTGCAGCACCCTGAGACCCCAGCACCCTGAGACCCCAGCACCCTGAGACCCCAGCACCGTGCACAGAAGCTGAACTATTCTCTGTAGGAGCCCCTACTTTGAACCCCGAGGGTTGAGAGCAGGAATGTGCGAGGACCAACAGTTAAGGGACACCAACCCAACCTTAACAGCCCAGCCCAGAGAGAGGGCGGAGCTGCAGTAAGATGCCCCCTCTCTAGGAACTCAAGGAGGCCTGTCTGTCCCTGTGCTCCAGGGACAGGGCGGCCGTGGCAGTGAGAGGTAGGGGGCAGGGAACTGTTGAGTGCCATCCCTGGGGGAGAGCAGCATTTAGTTGTTTTTTTAATTCAATAAAATGTGTTAATGTGTTATCCAAAGGCTTACATAAACCATTGAGGCTCCAGTGCCTGTTGCAGGGGAGCAAGATGGTCTGGGTGGGAAAGCAGGAAAATTCCCAGAAGATTAATTACTGCTTGATAAATATAATGAGCAGTCAATGACCTCATGCTCTTTAGCTAAGTGGACATTCACTCTTCAGCAAGGACTCTGGGCCTTGGATGAATCCTATTTCTCTTGCAGATTGCCTTTAATTAATCATACAAGTGACCATTTAACAAAGCAGTCCCTCAGCCAGGCACTGTGCATGGGAGTGATTTTCAAAAAACTCAAGGAGAATGTGTATTAAGAAAAAAATCAGTAGATTTAAAAAAAAAAATCCTGCTGCATTCCATTTTTTTCAACAAGCTTCTGGAAGTACCCTCCGGGAATCAGGTCATCAGTCTCCCGGCGACCCTTTAAGGGTTGTATAATCAATTGATCCCTCTTTTAAGAAAATGGAAACTGAGAATGTCCAATGTCTTGCCTGGGATCGCACATCTGCCGGACAGAGCCTGGGTTTTTGAACAGTCAGCTTGACCTTCTTCCCTGTTCTATTCCGGAACAAAACGGGGATGAGAAAAGAAGGGGCACAGCACACAGAGTCCTGGGCTTGACCAGGATGGGCCAGAAGCTGGCTCTAACAGCAGAGGACGACCCTGGCGCTTGAAGCCAGGACCCAAGTTCCAATTAGTGCTGTTTGCTTGAGGATGGAAGGCCTCCTAGAGCTTTAGCCTGAGGAGGTTGGCCTGGGCTGCTGGGGTTCTGGGGTCACTGAGAGGAGACAGCTGAAATTCACCAGGAAGTGGTCAAAGAGGCTGATCCTTATCATTTTCTATTGTTGCTGTTTTCAGCACCTCTATTGCCCTTGAGACCTGCCTCAAATCCTTCTAAACAGCTTTGACTCCAGCCTTGAAGTCCCTGATATTTACCAGCCCTAGGACCCTTCATCAGCGATCACACCCACTTACATCAGAAAGCAGGAAAGAGCTTCAGTGTCAGGACTTTGGGATAAGTGCCTCCCTGCCAAGGCTTTATAGCGCTGCCAGCGACGGAAGTTTTCATAAACGCCCTTGGAAGTATAGGAGAGGGCACCCAGCGGGGGCTTCGATCTGGCCAGAGCAGGCTCTCCTTCCCCAGCTGCCCCTTGGGACCCCAGCCAAGCCTTTTCCAGGGGTACCATGGGTGCCAGATGGGCAGCTGCTGGGGGAGCCTGAGGAGGAAGGGCTGGGGATCCCTCCTGGCTCAGAGCAGCAGCCTTGGCGGGCAGAATGGTCTGCACAGCAGAGGCTTTGACCAAGTGAGGAGCTACGGGGCCCCAGCAGGGGGTGCCTGCAGCAATCCAGTTGAAGGCGGTGGGAGTGAGGACCAAGCTGTGAGCTTGAGAAGACTCAGCTGCTCCTCCTTCTGTCTTGACTGTGAGTGTGACCTTACCAGCCCCCGCTCCAGGGGGGCCAGGTCCCCCCTCCCCCATCATCAACACGGGGCCTGGGAAAGCAGAGAGCAGGTGTGGATTTCCTGGAGAGAATGCTGAAGGCACAGGGGGCTGTGGAGGTGGGTCCCAGGGTGGTGGGTCCGGGGGGCCAGGAGTGGGTGAGGGAAAGGGAAGTGCAGTGAAAGGAGACAGGGCAGCACCAGGTGTCATGGCCATATCCGGTCCCGGTAATGGAGATGCTGTTGAGACAAACAGAAGGAGGGAATGCAGCAGAAGGAAAGGGATGGGAAGACAGGGCACCTGCACTAGCAGCAGAGAGGGCCTGTGCTAGTGGAGCTGCCCCCTTGTCAGCCAGACCCTGCACCCGTGTGGGTCTGACCCTGCCAACCCCACAGGCTGTCCCGCAAAGACAACAGCCCACAGCTGCCTGGGAGCAGTAAGGCAGCCAGCCCAGGCAGGCATGTGGCCCCTCTCCAGGGACCCACCCAGCCCATCAGAAGCAGGTGGTTTCAAGATTAGGCACCCACGTCCGGCTCTTTTTCCTGCTGGCATCTTAGAGACCTCCTTCCTTTGTTACTTCGCCTAAAACAACCAGGAAAGCTGCAGTGGATGAAGCCCTGTCCCCTGACACTCCGCCCACATGCACCCTCCTACTCCCACCCATTCCAAACACAACTCAGAACCCACACACTCTGCCCTGGGATCTTCTGTGGTCCCTACCACCGCTCACGGAAGAGCGGTTCCCAGGAACGGGTATGTGGATTAGAGGTTTGATTCCCAGATAACCAGATAGAGACCCAGAAATGACCAGAGAAGGGACATCTCCAGAGCTTTAAACCACCCTGCACATGTCCAGGTCTGTATGAGGTCCTTTTGCTGGGTGTTCCTAACATCTGAGAGACACAAGACGCTGGGTCAGAGTGAGGAAGGGACCTGAGTGGGGAACAGCCCCTCCTGCAGAGCAGCCTTGTAGTTTCCCGAAGACAGGGGCTACCCACACAACCATATACTTTGTTCATCAGAGCCTGGGCCTCCCAGGACTTTTAACAACAGCTGTAGAAGTGAATTTCAGGGTGCACCCCTCCCCCGTCTCACAAAGATTACTCCTCCAACTAAGAATGTCCAGCTTTGCTGCCTGACCTGCTGAGAGAGTCATGGAAGACACCACAGTCAGAAGCTGTGCACAACAAGAGGCAGGGAAACTATTTTAGGGAAGCCACAGCTCTCATCCCAGGGATGAGCCACCTCCTCCCCTCCCAGATGAGTCATGAAAAGCCGGGGGCAGAGACAGGTGTTTGGCCTAAGGGTTAAGACATCTGCATCCCCCACGGAGTGATTCCAGCTTCCTGCTCCAGCAGTCCCAGCTCTGCAGCAGTGATGGCTCAGGTTAGAGGAGGATCTAGAAGAGTCCTAGCTCTCAGCTTTGCTTGCAGTACGCAGCTGCTATGGGCATTTGGGGACTCGGCTGGTGAATAAAAATCTCTGCCTCTCAAAGAAAAACCGTTCCTACACAGAAAGAGGAGCCATCTCAGAGGCAGGAAGGAACGGAGAGGCTCTGTGCAAAGCCTCTGCCAGTCCTATTTTCAGCAGGACATCTCTCTACATCAGCTAATTCCACTCATGGGCTTTCAAGGCATCCCCCTGCTCTGCCCTCCACCTGCCACTACCACTCTCCCTTCCCCCTGGCATGACCAAAGAGGTGCCACCCAACACAGTTCTCCAGGAACAAAACCCCAGTTCCCTAAAGACAACACAGACATTGGGGCCTTCCCCAGGAACCCTTTCTGTACCACTCCTACACTTATGCCTCTGCCCCTGTGGCAAAGTCATCTCTCCAGAAAACCAAGTTGCAACTGCCATCCATTCTCTAGACTCAGGTGGTTTCCTCTAAGATGCCAGGATCCACCCTCTTCCTTAACCCAGCTCCCTACCCCTCCTCAAGGGGCGGGTGCCTTTGGTAGGGTCTCACATCTTTTAAGTCAGCCCAAAAAGTTTGTGTCCAACGGGAAGTGTCCAATTTGAACGCCCAAGCAGGAGAGCAGTTGTGGGTGGCCGTAGGGCAGTGGGACCCCTCCCTGCCACCTGCAGACTTACTTTCATCTGAGGCCATTCTCTCAGACTGAGCACTAGGGGTGGCTGTCTAGCAGTCCCTGCTCTCCGGGGGGACCCAGAGAGTAACCCACAGGCATCCAAGGAGGGGAGTGTGAGGATTGTATCAAAACAGAACCAGAATGCAGGGCTCCAGGCATTCTGCAGGGGGGAGGGGAGAAGAGCTGGGGAGCAGGGGCGGGGGAGGGGAGGTGTTCTAGTCAGCAGGCAATCCAGGGACTCCAGGGACCCAGAGCATGGCAGCACTGCGGATGTGTACTCCTTTACAGCGCCTGTGAACTCTTCCTCAGATTCCAAACACTGACCCCGCGGTTTTCCCTTTCAGTACCCTCTGCTTCAATTTTCCACCAGCATACCTAGTTTTGCGCCCTTTGTTCTCCACCAGTTTTGTTAACTGACTTGCCATGAGTAGCTGGTGATAGACCCTTGACTTGAATCGGTGATGACTCTATTTTCTAAACTAAATCCAGAGCACAGTGTAATCTACCTAGATAACTTAAGGGCCAAAGAAATAAAATTATTGCGCTGAAGAAATGTCTCAGATACCCGAGGTGCTCAGTACACACAGCATTTCCTTGGAAAGTGGGTCCCCAGCGCCCCTCAGATTATTCTGCTGAAGGCCTCATTATTTTTTCTTAAAAAAGAAAAAACTTCCAGAAAGTTCCTTTTTGTTAAACTATTTTGTTTTAAAAGTTTCAAGTAGGGTATACATTAACGTTTTCCAAAAGCCAAGTTGTGCAAAACAGACTGTACGGCAACACGTTTCCACCCCTTTCCTAGCAGCCTCATTCCCTATGCTGCAGGAGACTCACGGCGTTTCTTCTAATTATTGCAGAGGTATCTGGATCAACTACAAGCAAGCACAAACTACGTTCTTAAATAAACAGTTTCTAGGTCTTTCTCCTTACAAAATTAACATACGTTCGAATGCTTTGGACATTACCAATAACGCCGCGAGGGTCACGTCTTTAGAGTGCTAGGAGAATGTCTACGTTCTTTTACAAATTTTAAAAATTGCTGGACCACACACATCTTACGCTAGTACAAGCTACTTACCGCTCTTAAGAACGAGCGCTGAAATTGCGCTGAATTTCCGTCCGCTAGGACATACTGCGCCCGTCTCATAAGACAACTTTAGGTTGTTTGTTCTACGGAATATGGAATACCCGTCATGCACTTTTTACCGCCAAGAATTTGAAATGGGGCGGAGGAACCAGATATAAAAAGTGGGGTGGTTAGAAAACCTTGTTTCTTCTCTGAGGTAAAGGGACGCCCCATCTGCCGGCCCTCGTTTCTGTGGGCCCTGGAGAACCACTTGAGGGGCTCTGGAGGTAGTTGTGGGTCCTAATATCAAGACAGGAGTGGGTACATCAGGGTGCAGCCTACAGTGGTTCATCCCTACTCCCCTGCAGCGTTTAGCACTGCCTGGCACACGGTGGGCACCTTCACGTGTCCTCCAACGGCCCCCAGGCCAGAGCTGTGCAACTGTGTTACAAGTGGCGTCCCAGGCCCAGCCCCTGCCCCAGCGCGCTCCCTTCTGGCCGCGGGAGGAGGAAACGAGGACTACATTTCCCAGCATGCCTCACACAGACGTCAGGCTCCCGCCGGAAGGAAGCGGAGGAGCGCACGCGACGCGGCCGGCGGAGGAGCTGGGGAGAGCTTCGAAGCATCCAGAACCCGGTGGTCATGTTTCTGCAGTATTATCTCAACGAGGATGGAGAGCGCGTGTATACGCTCAAGGTGAGAAGAGGCGAGGCTGGGGAGTGTGTGTGTGGGGGAGGTGGAGCGATTGGGGCGGGTCCCCCGGAAGAGGATCCCGGTCCCGTCGCGGGGGTGCTGAGTTCGGTTTCTCTCTTCCTCGAGCAGAAGTTTGACCCTCTGGGACAGCAGACCTGCTCAGCCCATCCTGCTCGCTTCTCCCCCGACGACAAGTACTCGCGCCACCGCATCACCATCAAGAAGCGCTTCAAGGTGCTCATGACCCAGCAGCCGCGGCCTGTGCTCTGAGGGCTCCCCGAGACCATGTGTCCTCCACCTCCCGCAGCTCCTCCCGGACTCTGTGCAAAATAAATAAAACCAATGCCCCCATCTCCTCCCTGAGCCGTGAAGCCTTCTTCGGAGTTCGGTCTCTGTCTTGGTCTCTGATCATGCTAGTGTGAGACTAGCATGGTAGCATCCGCCCCAAAGAAAGCTGGTGGAATCCTGTCGGATTGTGAGTGAAGTGGGAAATGAGAGGTCTCGCTTGGTGTGTGTGTTGGAGGAAAGCATAGTAGTCGGTTTTTGTTTGAAGGGTTGGTGGGAGACCTTGCAGCCGCTGGTTCGCTCCTCCCTGTGGTGACACGGGCTCCTGATGGGTGTCCCAGGTGGGTGGCAGGGGTCAGGCACCTGGACCGCCCTCCCCTGCTCCCCCAGACACAGGAGCGGGAAGCTAGATAAGAAGTGGAGCAGCCCTTTTGTTTCTAAAGCCAGGAGGAAGGGATTATGGGGAAGAGGTTGAGTTTCTTCCACGACCATCAGCGTTTGCTGAGAAATACCTCTTGGCACAAGTAACTGGTCTTCCTTGGGAAAATGGCTCGTACCATGGAATGAAGTCGGGACACAGCTGCTCTTTGAGTAGCTTTGGTAAAGTCACTTAACCTGATTAGTCCTCCCAATTTCTCATTTGTCTCCCATCTGTTTAAGTAATACTATTTATATAACATGAAGTGGAATTATAGTATGTCCAACCTTGTGAATCAAATGGGTTTATGCATATTCATTACTCCTCTAGAAATATTCCCAGACTTAAAATTCACATAGGAACTTAAGTTGTTTTTCATACTACTGTTAGGGCTTTTTTTTTCTAAGATTTATTTTATTTTTATTGGAAAGGCGGATATACAGAGAGGAGAGACAGAGAGGAAGATCCTCCGTCCGATGATTCACTCTCCAGGTGGCCGCAACGGCCAGAGCTGTGCCTATCTGAAGCCAGGAGCCTCTTCCGGGTCTCCACGCAGGTGCAGGGTCCCAAAGCTTTGGGCCATCCTCGACTACCTTCCCAGGCCACAAGCAGGGAGCTGGATGGGAAGCGAGCTGCAGGAATTAGAACCGGCGCCCATATGGGATCCTGGGCGTGCGAGGCGAGGACCTTAACCACTGCGCCATCGCGCCGGGCCCTGTTACAGCTTTTTTAAGAACTACTTTTATTTGGAAAGTAGGTTTACAGTAAGAAGGGACAGAATGAGATTTTTTTCAAGATTTGTTTATTTTTATTGCAAAGTCAGATATACAGAGAGGAGGAGAGACAGAGAGGAAGATCTTCTGTCTCATGATTCACTCACCAAGTGACTATTGCAACGGCCAGTGCTGCACCGATCCGAAGCCGGGGACCAGGAACTGCTTCTGGGTCTCCCACACGGGCACAGGGTCCCAAAGCTTTGCGCTGTCCTCGACTGCTGTCCCAGGCCACAAGCAAGGAGCTGGATGGGAAGTGGAGCTGCCGGGATTAGAACCGGCACCCATGTAGGATTCTGGCGAGTTCAAGGCAAAGACTTTAGCTGCTAGGCCACTGCGCCGGATCCAGAATGAGATCTGCTAGTTCATTCTCCAAATGGCCACAATGGCCAGAGCTGAGCCAATCTGAAGGCAGGAGCTTCTTCTGGGTCTCCTGTGTGGGTGCAGGGTCTAAAAGCTTGAGCTGCTTTGCAAGGCCATAAGCAAGGAGCTGGATGGGAACTGGAGTAGCTGGAACTAGAACCAATGCCCATATTGGATACTGGCACCTTCAGGTGGAGGATTAGCCTGTTAAATCACCATACTGATCCCCAGGGTTTTGTTGATTTTTCAATGTTTACTTTTTGACAGGGCAACAGAGAGAAAGGTCTTTCATCCACTGGTTTGTTCCCCAGATACCCACAACCTGTGCTGAGCTGAGCTGAGCTGAGGTCAGAAGCCCTGATGTATGTAAGAGCCCAATCACTTGGCGTCATCATCTGCCTCCCAGTATAATCGGCAGGAAACTAGATCTGTAGTGGAGTAGCAGGATTCCAGCCTACTCTCAGATTTAGGTTTTGGGTCCCAGTAGCTTAACTCACTGTACCCCAAACCAAACCTGGGAGAAAGACTGATTTTAGGGAAAGAAGCAGAGACAGAAAAATCTTCCATCCACTGGTTCACTTCCCAAGTGTCTGCAAGAGCTGGAGCTCTGGAGCTGAGCTGATCCGAAGCCAGGAGCCAGGAGCTTCTTCCATGTCTACCATCTGGTGCAGGGTCCCAAGGCTTTGGGCCATCCTTGACTGCCCTCCCAGGCCGCAGGCAGGTAGCTGGATGGGAAGAGGAGTAGCCAGGACAGGAACTGGTGCCCATATGGAATCCCTGTGCTGGAAGGGGGAGGACAAGCCAGTGCAGCCATTGCTCTGGCCCTGGGAGATTTTTTATTATTATTAATTTTTGATGATGATTACTGGTGTTTGCTGCGGTTACGGCAGTTGGGCAGAGTTTGCATCAGACCCGACAGGTCACTCGGGCCGGGTCCTGAAGGGGCAGTAGGGATCCATCACGTCACGAGGGCAGCAAAGCCTTTGTGGACCAATGACAAGCTCAGGCCAACACTCTACCTAATAGGATCAAAGCGACCCCGCTTCAGCTTCTGCATCAGGAGGGGTTTAAAAGCCCTTGCCTGCTTTTTCTCTCACCTTTCTTAATCCTTCGCAGCCCTCCTCTGCACGTTTGTCTTTCCACTATGCAGGAGAAAACCCCAAGAGCATGGTTCCCTAAGTAAAGATCTTTTGCATTCTTTCATATGTTCGGCTGATATTTCTCTTACATGGGTGGTCAGCAAATCTAACATTTACATGGGTGATCAGGGTGGGAAGGATTGAGGGTTAGGGAAAAGTGGATGAAATCATTATTTCCAAATTTTCTGTTTCTTCTTGTCTCTGGGGGAAGGGGAGAGATTAAGGGGGAAGCCACATCCAGCCTCCCAAATGACCTGGGCTGGGGAACCACCACCCAATATCAACCCAGGGTCCTGATGTGGTACTTCTGACCAAGTAGTTTGGATAGTTCTGAAATGCTGTTGTCACTCCAAGGGTGAGGCAGCCCTCCCAGTGTCCATTGGCTGACATAGTTGACCTTAAGTCTCCATTCACCTGAATTTTTGCTGTCATCGTTTGGCTGGGGTAGTTTTCCAATTTGATCAGTTCTTCCTCTGCTCTGGTACCCAGTGAGCTGCCATATTCTCCATGTGCATCAGGGTCTGTATCCACTGATCTGCCTTTTTCATTCATAGGTGGGCCCAAACAAGCCCAGCATCCACCTCACGGGCTGGCCCAAAAACATGGGCCAGGTGACCCAATGCCTGCCGGATCCCCTGGGAGATGTTTCTTAAGACTTGCATTTCTCATGGAAAAATCATGAGTTATTTTTAATCTAATTCCTTGATATTATAGGGGTTAGAGGCGGAATGGTAAAATACAGCATACAGGCATCCAAGAGATGCCAGCTGGCTTCTTCCTTTTTATCAAGTTAATGCTGTTTCCCAGTTACCTTATTTCTAGCTTTTAGCTTTATTTATTTGAAAAACAATTTTTCCATCTGCTGGTTCATTCCCCAAGTGGCTGCAAAATATAGGGCTGGGCCAGGCCATTAGTCCGTCCCTTCCTGAGAGTGGCAGGAGTCCAGTCATTTGGGCCATCTGCTTCTGCCTTCCAATTTACATTAGCATGGAGCCGGCACAGAAGGCCAAATAGCTGGAACTTGAAACTGGTACTGGAGTGCCAATGTTGCAAGTGGCACTTTAACCCTCTGTGTCATAACACTGGCCTGGTACTAGAAGGATTTTTTTTTTAAAGATTTGTTTATTTTTATTAGAAAGATACATCTATAGAGAAGAGAGAGAAACATCTGTCTGCTGGTTCTCTCCCTAAGTGGTTGCAATGGCTGGAGCTGAGCTGATCTGAAGCCAGGAGCCAAGAGCTTCTTCCAGGTCTCCCACGTGGGTACAGGGTCCCAAGGCTTTGGGTTGTCCTCTACTGCTTTCCCAGGCCACAAGCAGGGAGCTGGGTGTGAGGTAGAGCAGCCAGGACATGACCTGGCACCAAATGGGATGCAGCTCTTGCAAAGCAAGGGTTTAGCCACTGAGCTATGCTAGGTGCTGTGAGGATTTCTTAAGAGTTATAATAATGACTGAAAAGGTGATATTTGAAAATTTTTTTCTTACTTCCAAGCTTTCTATTTCTTCTTTCCATTTCTGAGGGGTGTGTGTGTGTATGGGGAGTGACAGCCCCACAACCATCCCAGTACCCGAGGATGGGGAAAGGCCACCCATTATCAACCCAGGGTCACAAAGTGGCGTACGCACCAAGCATTCTGCCCAGGTGGATGTGATAGTTGTGAAATGCTGTTGATCTCACCGATCTGTGGGTGAGGAATCCCTTCCAATGTCCGTTGGCTAACACAGTCGACCCTGTAGACTCCATCCACCCAGATATTTGCTGTGAACGTTTGACTGGGGTAGTTGTCCCTATGTTCTGTTCTCCATTCTCTGCTATGGTACCAAATGTGCTCTGCAGACCTTCCCCAAAAATATAAGAATTTTCAAATAACTAGCAAAAAGGATTTGTTATTGAAGTTTCCCAAGTCCCAAAGTCAGTAAGTAAAGTCCACTTTTTTAAGTTGAATCCATTCCTTTCTTCTTTATTACTTATTGAAAGGCAGAGTTACAGAGATCTTCCATTCATTGATTTACTCTCCAAGTGACCTTACAATGGCAAGGGCTGAGCCAGGAACCTGGAACTCCAGCTGGGTTTCCCCGGAAGGTGCTTGGTCCATCTTCCTCTGCTTTCCCAGGCGCATTTTCCAATGCTGGACCCAAGTTGAATCTATTTTTATATTTTACAAAAAGCAAAAAGGATTAGCATTTTCCATGTTACCAGCTGCATGACTAAAATGAAAAGACTTTTTTAAAAAAAAGATTGATTTATTTTATTGCAAAATCAGATATATAGAGAGAGGAGGAGAAACAGAAATATCTTCCGTCTGATGATTCACTACTCAAATGACTGCAACGGTCAGTGTTGTGCCGATCCAAAGCCAGGAGCCAGAAGCTCTTCCGGGTCTCCCACGCAGGTGCAGGAGCCCAAGGCTTTGGGCCGTCCTCCACTGTTTTCCCAGGCCACAAGCAGGGAGCTGGATAGGAAGTGGGACTACTGGAATTAGAACTGGTACCCATATGGGATCCTGGCAAGGACTTTAGCTGCTAGACCACCAGGCCAGGCCCGAAAAAACCCTTATTTTATTTTTTTTTTTTTTAAGATTTTATTTGGGACCTGGTGTGGTGGCTTAGCAGCTAAATGCCTCACTTTGAATGCACCAAGATCCCAAATGCGTGCCGGTTCTAATCCCGGCAGCTCCACTTCCCATCCAGTTCCCTGCAGTTGAGGACGGCCCAAAGCCCAAAGCCTTGGGATCTTGCACCTGTGTGGGAGACCCAGAAGAGCTCCAGGCTCCTGGCTTCGGATCGGCGTAGCACCAGCCATTGCAGCCACTTGGGGAGTGAATCTCAGATGAAATATCTTCCTGTCTCTCCTCCTCTCCATATATGTCTGACTTTCCAATAAAAATACATACATATTTTTAAAAAGATTTTATTTGAAAGGCCCAATTACAGAGAGAAGCCTTGCATCTGCTGGTTTACTGCCTAAATGGCTGCAAAGCTTCCATGGAAGCCAGGAGCTTTTTCTGGGTCCCCCTCATGGGTGCAGGAACCCACACTCTTAGACCATGGTCTACTGATTTCCCGGGCACATCAACAGGGAGCTGGATTGGAAGTAGAGGAACAGAACTGAAATTAGAGCCCATATAGGATGTGGCCACTGTAGATGGTGGCTTAACCTTCTGTCCTTCAGCACTGGCACTCCAGAAACCTGGAGGTCTTTTTCATTAATATAGAGGAAAAAAGGCATATTTGCATTAGTATTCCCAGGACTTTTTCCTTAAGAATTTGCCTGAATATGAACATATGAGTCATAATTTAATTAGTGCTAGGAGACAAGATGAGAGGTCTTAAGAAATAATACATTAGAATTAGGCGATATATATAAATGATTTCAAACACATTATGGTAGGAAACCAAAATTGAATGTTGTAAAAATCCATTTTTTTCTTTTATTGTTCATTTGAGACAGATCCCATCCACTGATTCACTGCACAAATCGCTGGAATAGCTGGGTTGAAGTCAGGAGCCTGGGACTCCTGCTGCTTGGGCCAACACCTCCTGCCTTTCAGTAGGAAACTGACATGGAAAGCAGACCCGGGAGAAGGACCCAAACACTCAGATGTGTCACAAGCATCCCATGCAGTTCATCCAACCGGTCCAGCAGTTCTTCATAAAGGAGAGCAAAGTTTGAATACATGGCAGCTTGCCCAAGAGAAAAAGATGATCTTCTGAAAATGTCTTCCTCAAAACCGTGAGCCTAGCTCAGGAATCCCAGGCTGTAGGGGCCTACTTAGTACTGCCAGCTAAGTCCCCACTGCTGTGCTGCTTCTGATCCAGCATCCTGAGGATGTGAGTGAATGTGCTGGATAAAGCAACAGATGATGGTCCAAATGCTTAGGCCCCTGCCCCGGGTGTGGGAGACTAGGATGGAGTTACGGCTTCTAGGCTTTTTTCTGGCCCAGACCTGACTGTTGTAGCCATGTGGAGAATGAACCAGCAGACACAAGGTGTCTTTCTCTTTTGTCATGCTCCAAATTAGGGCTTTTCCATCTGCTGCTCCTCTTCCCTAAAATGGCCGTAACAATTGGAGATAGGCTGGATCACAACCCAGACATCAGGAGCTTCTTCTGGGTCTCCAATAGGAGTGCATGGTCCCAAGGCCCTATGCCATCCTCCTCTGCTGCCCTCTCAGGCCACAAGCAGAGAGCTTCCTGAATGGGAAGCAGAGCAGCTGGGACATGAACTGGTGCCTGTAAGGGACTCTGGTGTCAAGGCAGAGGCTTAGCCTGACCCATGCCGGCCCTATAGCAATTTTTAAAGAAAAGTTAAGCTTGAAGAGATTTTTATGTGTATGAGAGTTTCTCATTTTGTGACCAGAACTGAACTTTGTCAGTTGATAGAAGGGAATGTATTGGCTTGAGCCTTAAATACAGCTCTTAATATATTGCTGGGGGATGATGCTTAGACACTGCCACTTGTGAGAAGCAGGATGCTGGTTTCAGGGCCCAGGGGTTGAATGTAGATGCCCTGATTTACTATAGAAACATTTCAGAAAACTTTGATGGGCAGAGAGGCTGGACTTGGGACATAGGGTTTGAAGCAGCTACATTACCTGCAATGCCAGCATCTCGTATGGGTGCCAGTTCACATCCAAGTTGCTCCATTTCTGACGGAATGGCCTGGGAAACCAGCGGAAGACAGCCCAAGTCCTGGACCTGCCCAACGGGGGATACAGAAGGAACTCCTGGTTCTGGCTTCCTTAAATGGCCATCTGGGGAATGAGCCAGCAGATCTGCCTCTGATTTCAAAATATATACGTAGTGAAATATGCTGAACAAAAATTTATTGAACATTTGTTCATCCATTAAATAAATACTAAAAATATTCTAATGACAATAAATTATAGTAAGGAAAATATTGAGGGTATGCATAAAAGTAAAAGCAGTTTCTTTACTGGAACTTACAGTTAGACTAGCAAGTAAGCACAGCAGTTTTTAAAAGGACAAAAAGAAGGGAAAAGGCATGTGTGGCAAAAAAAAAAGTATACCTTTAAGGGAATGGAGCTTCAAGCTAAATCTCTACATAAAGATTACCCAGAGGGTCATACCTAAGTATATGGAACTGGGAGCTTTTTTTTTTAAGCATCCCTGGTTAGAAGGAAATAGATCTCCAGGTTCTGAGGGAAAGAGGCACCGCCTGCTCCCCGAGAGCGTTTGGCCAACACAGCCCATCCCAGCAGGGAAGCATGTTTTCTGGGGAGCGCGCAGGTCTGGCCCCGCAGCGGACTACAATTCCCGTCGTGCTCCTGGCCCGCCGCGGCCTCCGGCGAGCGCAGACGCGCTGTCCTCTCTCGCCGCCGGCTGCAGAGGCTGGGCGGGGCGCCCGCCGTGCGGGGCCGCCCTCCCACTGCTCCCCGAGGCCTCTCTTCGGACGGTTGACCTCGAATGAGGAACGAGCGGGGCGGGAAGGGGAGGGCTGCGGCGGCGCGGACAGAGCCCGCCGGGCCCGGCGCGGGGGGCGGCGAGGTCACGTAACGGCCGCTCTCCCCGGCATCCCGAGCGCGCGCCGCGGCTCGGAAACAGTTACCGGCTAGTAAACAACAGCTGCGCGCGCACCCGCCTCAGCTGGCGCCGGATCCCGCACCTGCGACCTCCTCCGCCCCCCGCTCCTGCCCGGTCGGGGCCGGCGTGCTGGGCCGTCTCCTCAGCCGGGACCCCTGGGAAGACCTGCGCCCGGGCCGGGGTCGGGCAGAAGGCGCCTCCCGGAGAAACGGGGTGGCCCGCTCTGTCACGCGCCGGAGCACCCAGCGAGCCGGCCGTGGGCTCAGCGGACTAGCTGCGACCTGCCACGACCCCCGAGCTGCAGTCGGAGCTGTCCTGACCGGCTAGCCGCCTGCCGCCTGATCCCGGGGACCTCTCTCTGCCAGAAGAGCGGGCGCGCCACCCCCGCAGACCTCCCCGAGGCACGAATCGGCTCCGCCGTCGCAGCCTCCTCCTCCCGTTCTCCTCCATCCAGTAGTGTCGGTTATTTTTCCCGTTATGCATGTGCACCTCTCCCACCAGACCCAAGTGGATTATCGACCTCCAAAACACCGGGTGGCTCTGCACACTCCTCCTCCCAGCCAGACCTGTGGGGTGTTCACCTGATACACAACAGGTGGCCGGGTGTACACCTTTTCGCAATCCGATCCACGCTCTATTCACCCGGTAAAAGGGTGGGCTTGCATCCTCCCTGCTCTGCTTAGAACTGGGGAACACTCGGCAGATCCAGGACTGCCTACCTCGGAAGGAACTGGGGCGGAGGGCGGCGGGGTTTCTGCAGCTGCTCTGAGGCCATGGCCCTGTGTCCCCAGCCCCGGGCCAGGGGAGACAGCTAGGTCGTGCTAAGGAAGGATCAAGGCTACTTGACATTGGGATCGTTTCAGTATTTGTTTGTTTTTTTTTCTCAAAAGGAAAAAAAAAAAGTCTTAGCTATTGGGGTTGCACTTTTTAAGACAATTGGCTTGAATACTTAATAGGATTCTTATTTGGGGCTCTGTGGTGTGAAGGTGATTGAGGGTTGGTTTTTCTCTTTTTTAAGTTTTCTATTTTTGTCATCAAAAGTAGCTAGTGTAGGAGCAAAATTCTTGTGAGGTTTTTCCTCTTTTGTTCTTCAAAGTAAGAAAGGAAAATGCATCCTCCGGAAACGACCACCAAGATGGCTTCAGTTCGGTTCATGGTGACACCAACGAAGATCGATGACATTCCGGGCTTGTCGGACACCAGCCCGGACCTCAGTTCTCGATCCAGTTCCCGGGTACGGTTTAGCTCCCGGGAAAGCGTGCCTGAAACCAGTCGGAGCGAGCCCATGAGTGAGATGTCGGGAGCCACCACTTCTCTGGCCACTGTTGCCCTGGATCCAGCCAGTGACAGGACTAACCCCCAGGATGTTACCGACGGTAAGTAACAGTGCCATCAGAGGATATGCTGGGCTTTGGCTGCTGCAGCGCGAGCCCCTGGGCTGCTGTTTGCCCAAGGCAAGTCTCCCCAAGTCTTGGAACCTGTTGAAATAGTGGTCTGTGCCCTGGGTAGCCGTGGTGTTAATCGGGGTACAGGAAGCTGTGTGGCAAGAAGGAGAGCAGAGTGTGTGTATGGGCTTCCTCGTTTTTGTCTCCTAAGACTGAATTGAGGACTTTGGTGAATCTCCACACATTCGTGAATTTTTCAGCTGGAGAAGTCTGTGAGTGGGCTCTGTTCCCTAGGCAGCCCTTTAGACGCGTGAAATGAGGCGTTTCTGGCCATACCCCAAATAGCTTTCCCTCGGAGACTTTGGAGGTGCGTTGCAAAGTTGCTTTTTGAGCATCTGTACTTTTACAGAGACAGTGGCACCAGGAGCTAAGCTCTTGGTGGATGGACAGTGGATCCACCAAGTGGATCCACAAGGTGTGAAGCTGCTGAATGGTGGAGTGCTGAAGGGACTTTGAGGGCCACGGGACTCCTTCACCTTGAACTTTGAGGGTATCTTGAGGAATTTCCTGAAGGTTTTGGCTCAGAAAGTAGCCGAGCCCACCCCTGGCTCCCAGGAGCCCCGCAGACTTGCAGGTGTGAAAGCTGTTAGAGTCGGCCTGCTGAGGAGTCTTCATGGGATCCAGCGGAGAGAGGTGGGATGGCACTGGTGTTTCAGATCTGCTGTCCTACTTCATGTATTTCGTTCCATGCTGTCTTCTAACTAATGGAGACTGTCTAGTTGTGCGGGTTGGCCCTGAAGAGTGAGACTCTCAGAATGGTGTTTGCCCGCCCTTCTAGCCTCAGCTACTTTCTTGTGAAAGTGAAGCTGACTTAACATTTTCCGGTGTCAGGAAATACCATTCCTCCTAACCCAGAGGGTTCAGGAGGGCTCAGTGATTTTAGTTCCTTAATTCTGTTTGTGTTTTTCATGTCTGCAAGACATGCTGGACCTGCTGAGTTCATAGTTCCAGAGTTCACTCAGGCTTGACTCATCATTTCTTCTTTTATGGAGATAGAATTGGTTTGTTTCTGAGCTGTTTTCAGCTTCCTGAATAAACATACATTGTTATGTATATTATGTTAAAATCATAGTACAGTATAAAAAATAATTTACCATTTCCTGTTCTTCCAAATTAATTCTAGATACTAGATTTTTAGCTTTTGTTCACCATTCTGCACCTAGGTTTTTTTTTTTTTTTGTAAAACAAACATGGTAAACTCAAACCAATGTGAATTTTTTCGTATTGTAGTTGTCACTGGGTAACTTAGCTGAGTATTGTTTGACTTGTGACTTAGTGTTATGGAATTGTGTTTTTGCTCCCTTAAAAAATGGACTTGCACCGGTAATGTGTCAGACTTGAAAAACAGGATCCTTGTCTAGATTGCCGTGTTTTCAAGCATTCTTTACAGTCTGCAGGTCTAGTTTTATGCCATAAGGGTAAGAGGTTGTTGGGTTGGGTCATGTCTGGGTCAACCTTTGTGTTTACACGAGTGTGAAGTTAAAGCTGGGCTCTCTATCCCTTTCTTATTTAATGTTTATTTTATTTCTCTCAGTTTATTTGTATTTGTTTGAAATGCAAAGAGAGGTCTTCCATCACTCCCCAAATGGCCTCTGCAGCTGGTTCAGAGCCAGGACAAAGCCAGAAGCCAGGAACTATTTCTAGTCTTTCAAAGGCGCAGCAGGGGCCCAAGAACTTGAACCATTTTCTAGCCCCCAAGAGTACACATTAGCAGGAAGCTGGAGATCAGAAGCAGAACAGCCAAGACTGAAGCTGGAACTCAAACCAGCACTCTGATCCTGCCGTTTAGTGCAGCAGACTAACCCAGGCTTCACCCTATGGGCCCCTTAAGTAACTAAATGTTCTATAGTGAGGAGATGAGAAGAGGAAATTGACAACTCAGCCCCTAGTCAGCATTTCCCTCTTTGAGAATATCTTTCTGCTTTGCCAGGGAGCTACCATTTCTCTTAGTTTCTTTAAAAAAAAAGTTCTTAGGATGGAGTCTAATTGTAGCAGGTGAGACTGCCACCTGCAGCACTGGCATCCTATGTGGCTCCAGTTCGTGTCCTGGCTGCTCCACCCTGGAAAGGGTCAGGTAAAAGCAGCAGAAAATGGCCCAAGAGTTTGGCCCAAGTGTCCCTGCCACTCGTATGGAGACCTGGATGAAGCTCCTGGCCCGGGCCGGCTGCTGTGGCTCTCTGGGGAGTGAACCGGACACTGGAAGATCTCCTGTCCCCTCTCTGCCTACCTCCCCCCACCCCCCACCAACCCGGCCCTCATTTCTCTTTCTCCCTCTCTTTCTCATGTCTCTGTGACTCTTTCTTTCAAAATAAATCTTTAAAAATATTCTTAGGAAGGTTATCATCCTGTGATAAATTTCCCTAACCATTAGAGGTAACTGATCATACATATACTTAGTTCACCTTTGGCTCATATTATGTGAGTGTCCTTGTTAAGGCTACAGGGTCACATATGAAGGATGCTGCTATTAAGAAAATCAAGCATTTGATGTTGATCTCCATCTGTCTCTGGGTGCATTAAGTACAGAAAAACAACTGCCTTTCTACAGTTAACTCTCTCCTTTAGCTCACAGTGTATTTATGAATTGTTTACTATTTTAGTGTTTATAGTCATGTGATTTTACACTTGATCTTAGCCAAAAGGCCGAGAAGCAATACAATCATGTGATTTTTTAAAAAATCTTTTCTACATACTTCTGTGGTTCTAATATTGATATGATTCTCCTTTCCCTACAATTCTCATTCCTCCCACATTTCTTCCCATAGAGAAACTTGCTGTCAGAAGTATTTTTTGTTATCATTTGTCTCACATTATATCAAACAAACATGGGGCTTTTTGGGCCCGGCGCGGTGGCGCAAGTGGTTAAGGTCCTCACCTCGCCTTGCACGCCCGGGATCCCATACGGGCGCTGGTTCTAATCCCGGCAGCCCCCGCTTCCCATCAGCTCCCTGCCTGTGGCCTGGGAAAGCAGTCGAGGACGGCCCAAAGCTTTGGGACCCTGCACCCGCATGGGAGACCCGGAAGAGGCTCCTGGCTTCAGATCGGTATAGCATCAGCTGTTGCGGTCACTTCAGGAATGAATCATCGGACGGAAGATCTTCCTCTCTGTCTTTCCTCCTCTCTGTATATCTGACTTTCCAATAAATAAATAAATCTTTAAAAAAAAAAAGATAACAAGCAGTTAAAAGTAGATGCTTCTGGAAATTGAGTTATGGAAACAGAGTGGATAGGAGACTTTGCATTACCTAAATAAATGCCTGAAAGCATGTGAAATATTTTATATTTAAAGTGTCACCTTTAAAAAAAAGCACTTATTTATTTATTTGAAAGGAAAAATGAAAGAGGAAGAGAGACAGTCAGATCCTTCATCTGCTGGTTCACTCTCCAAATGATCACAACAGCTAAATCTGGATCAGCCCAAAGCCAGAAGCCAGGAATTGCATCCTTTCTCCCATATATTTGTAGTAGGGATCTTGGTACTCGGATTGATTTCTGCTAACTTCCCAGGCAGTTGGATTGAAAGCTGGGTTGCTGGGATTGAACTGGTGCTGGATGTATAATGCCAGTGTTGCAAGCAGTAGCTTAACCCACTGTGCCACCATGCTGGTCTCCAGAGTGTCTCACTTAAAAAGTTGGTTTTGGGCCCGGCGCGGTGGCGCAGTGGTTAAGGTCCTCGCCTTGCACGCCCGGGATCCCATATGGGCGCCGGTTCTATCCTGGCAGCCCCGCTTCCCATCCAGCTCCCTGCCTGTGGCCTGGGAAAGCAGTCGAGGACGGCCCAAGGCTTTGGGACCCTGCACCCGCGTGGGAGACCCGGAAGAGGCTCCTGGCTTCGGACCGGCATAGTATCGGCCGTTATGCTCACTTGGGGAGTGAATCATGGGACGGAAGATCTTCCTCTCTGTCTCTCCTCTCTGTATATCCGCCTTTCCAATAAAAAAAAGTAATAAAAATAAATCTTTTTTTTAAAAAAAAGTTGGTTTTGTTTGTTTGTTTCTGTTTAAAGGAAGACAGTCTGAGATCTGATTAGTTGGTTCACAGTCACAAATGTCTGCAGGAGCATATCCTGGGCAGGGCTAAGTGTGCAGCTGGAGACGATCCAGGGGTCATACATGGCTCATCACTGCTGTCTCCCAGGCTGTGCAGCAGGACTGCAGGCTGAAAGCTGGAGTACAGGCCTCCTGAATTCTATGCAGTGCTTTTGCTCTTACCGTGATTGACATTTCTTCCATTTGCTTAATAATCATTTATTTAATTCAAATTAGTATTAAAACCCAAAATAGCAGGTTAGGCCTTGTGACACAGCGTGAGAGCTGGCATCCCATGTGAATGTCTGTTCAAATGCCAGCTGCCTCACTTCTGCTCCAGCTTCCTACTAATGTGCAGTATATGATGACAGATGCTTGGAACTCTACGCCATCTAGGAGACCAGGATGGAGTTCCCGGTTTCTGCCTTGCATCTGGCTCGGCTGTAGCCTATGCAGCCGTTTGGAGAGTGAACCAGGGGTGGGAGATGTCTCTCTCGGTGTCTCTCCCTTTCTCTCAGTAACTCTGCCTTTCAGGTGAGCAAAGCTGTAAATAGTAATAGTATTAAAAACTAGTGCTTGCTTCAGCAACACATATACTAAAATTGGAACGATACAGAGAGGATTAGCATGGCCCCTGCGCAAGGATGACACGCAAATTCGTGAAGCGTTCCATATTTTTGTAAGAATCAAAGCTGTTCTATTCAGTTCCTTGTCTTTCCCACCAAGTTCACTCAGGCTTTTTTTTTTTTTAAATACAGAGAATAAGACCTAACACATTTGGGAAATCTGTCACCATAATAGATTGTACATTGTTATGTTATTGTATTTTAAATTTCCCTAGAAAACTTTAAATACAGATAGAACTTTTGAAAGAAATTTAAAAATGTTGTGAATATGTGGTTGTCAAAACATTCTTCTGAATATAGAAAAAAAATAATGGGAGGCATATGTTTTTTAAAGATTTATTTATTTTTATTGGAAAGTCAGATATACAGAGGAGAAGAGACAGAGAGGAAGATCTTCCGTCCAATGGTTCACTCCCCAAGCGTCCGCAACGGCTGGAGCTGAGCCAATCTGAACCCAGGAGCTAGGAGCTCTTCTGGGTCTCCCATGTGGGTGCAGCGTCCCAAGGCTTTGGGCCGTCCTCAACTGCTTCCCGGGCCAGGCAGGGAGCTGGATGGGAAGCAGGGCTGCCGGGATTAGAACTGGCACCCATATGGGATCCCGGTGTGTGCAAGGTGAGGATGTTAATCACTACTGCTATGCTATTGCGCTGGGCCCAACATCTGTCTCTCTTTTTTTTTAAGATTATTTTATTACTACTGTAAAGTCAGATATATAGAGAGAGAAAGAGAGGAGGAAAGACAGAAATATTCTCTGTCCGATGATTCACTCCCCAAGTGGCTGCAAAGGCCAGTGCTGTGCCAGTCTGAAGCCAGGAGCCTGGCACTCTTCTGGGTCTCCCACGCAGGTGCAGGCTCCCAAGGCTTTGCGCCGTCCTCGACTGCTTTCCCAGGCCACAGGAAGGGAGCTGATGGGAAGCAGGGCCACCGGGATTAGAACCAGCACCCGTATGGGATCTCGGCAAGAACTTTAGCTGCTAGGCCACGGTGCTGGACCCTATTTTTACATCTCTTAAGACTCTAATACAGTTCAGTCTTTCTTTTTTATTTTTTATATTTTGGCAATCTTTTATTTTAAAAGATGTATTTTATTTTGATTGCAAAGTCGGATATACAGAGAGGAGGAGAGAGAGGAAGATCTTCCATTTGTTGACCCCAAGTGGTCACAGTGGCCGGAGCTGAGTTGATCTGTGGCCAGGAGCCTGGAGCCTCTCTGAGTCTCTCACACGGGTGCACGGTACTAAGGCTTCAGGCTGTCCTTGACTGCTTTCTCAGGTCACAAGCAGGGAGCTAGATGGGAAGCAGGGCTGCCGGGATTAGAACTGTTATCCTGGGCCCGGCAGCATGACCTAGCAGCTAAAGTCCTTGCCTTGCACGTACCGGGATCCTATATGGCGCTGGTTCTAATCCTGGCAGCTCCACTTCCCATCCAGCTCCCTGCTTGTGATCTGGGAAAACATTCGAGGACGGCCCAATGTTTTGGGACCCTGCCCCCGTGTGGGAGACCTGAAGGAAGTTCCTGGCTTTGGATCAGCATAGCATCGGCCGTAGCGCTCACTTGGGGAGTGACTCATTGGACTGAAAATCTTCCTCTTTGTCTCGCCTCCTCTCTGTGTATCTGACTTTGTAATAAAAAAATAAATAAATCTTAAAAAAAAAAGTACTGTTATCCTGTGATATACCAGCATGTGCTAGGAGTTTAGCCATTAAGCTACCACACTGGGCCCCAGTTCAGTCTTTTACAATTCAGTAAATAATACACAAGACTGTGATAGGTGAATAGAACACTCATCTACGCAGTAAGAAGTATGTACGCGAGCATGTAGCGTCTGTCTTTGGTGATCACATAGAGTAGCAGTAAAAACGATTCCCACATTATTGTCCCTTTTCAACCAGTATTTATTATGGACTAGGGATTGTACTAAGTGGATGTAAGACTGAGAACAGCAGTCTATTACCTATTTTGAGGAAAGTTACTATCTAATAAAGAAAGCAAAATAATTTTCTGTAAATTGTAGCTATGTATGGTAAGTGCAATAATAGATGCATGCAAAAAAAAATGATGAACTTAGTTTAAGTGAGGCTAACAAGAGGCTGATATTGAAAGATGAGGAGGGCCCGGCGCGGTGGCACAAGTGGTTAGGTCCTCGCCTAGCACGCCCGGGATCCCATATGGGCGCCGGTTCTGGTCCCGGCGGCCCCGCTTCCCTTCCAGCTCCCTGCCTGTGGCCTGGGAAAGCAGTCGAGGACGGCCCAAAGCTTTGGGACCCTGCACTCGCGTGGGAGACCCGGAAGAGGCTCCTGGCTTCGGATCGGCATAGCATCGACCGTTGCGGCTCACTTGGGGGGTGAATCATCGGACGGAAGATCTTCCTCTCTGTATCTCCTCTCTGTATATCCGCCTTTCCAATAAAAAATAATAAAAATAAATCTTTAAAAAAAAAAAAAAGAAAAAAAAAGAAAGATGAGGAAAGATTACAGACTGTGGTCGGACTGTTGAAAGCTGGAGTGAACAGTGTCAGAGGTGGGGCACGTCCTGTCTTACCATGGTTTGGAGCAGAGTTGAAGCAGAGCCAGTTGTATCAGGTTGTTCTGAGTATACCAGGTCTAGACTAGCTATTATGTTTTTGATGAGAGGTCTTAAGAGTTGCAGAAGTAATTTAAGTCCCTACAGCAACTGTACAGCAATGGTACAGCAATTGTAGAAGACAGACATGGAGAGTCCTCAGAAATCTGAAACTTGATCTGTCCTGTGACCCAGCCATCCCTCTCCTGGGAATTGACCCAAGTGAAGTTAAATCAGCATATTAAGGAGTTATCTGGACTCCCATCCTTATCGCAACTCAATTCACAATAGCTAAAGTATGCAGTCCACCCAGATATGTATCAACTGATGGCTAGATAAAGAAAATGTGGGGGCCCAGTGCCATGCCCTAGTGGCTAAATCTTTGCCTTGCATGAGCCAGGATCCCATGTGGGCACTGGTTCGTGTCCCAACTGTTTTCCTTCCAACCCAGCCCAGCTCACTGCTTGTGGTCTGTTAGAGCAGTGGAGCAATTCTTGGGACCCTACACCTGTGTGTGAGACCTGGAAGAGGCTCCTGGCTCCTGGCTTTGGATCTGCTTAGCTCCAGCTGTTAATGGCCACTTAGGGTGTGAAACAGCAGATGGAAGATGTTTCTCTCTGTATATCTGCCTTTCCAATAAATATAAATAAATCTCTTTAAAAAAAGAAAGAAGAAAGATAATGTATGTGGTATGTAGGCATACCTACTTGGTTGTAAAAAAGAATGAAATTCTTGATTGCTACCACAGTAACTGGAGAAGGGTGGAGTTTGCCTCCAACCAAACCTGGAAGGGATGGTGGGATTCTGGCAGGCCCCTCAGGCAGCGAGACCAAAGTCGTACTGATGAAGGTCTCAGACCCATATCCCCCACCAACAAGGGCCAAGGCAACCCCGCTTTTGGCTTCTGTGTTAAGGAGAGTTTAAAAGGGCCCCTTACCTGTCCCTTCCACGCTCTTCCTCTGCAGCCCACTCCTTCACATCTGTCCTTTCTGCTGCACGGGGAAGGGAAGCCCGTGACCGTGGGTCCCTGAAATAAAGGCCATTTCAATTCTTTGCATATATTTGGCTGAGTTATTTCCCTGGTGGCCAGCGGATCTAACATTTGGCCAGCGGCGAATCTAACAATTCTGCCTTTTGCAAAAAAAAAAAAATGGTATAACTGGAAAAGATTATGCTAAGTGAAATAAGCCAGTTTTAAGAAAGTATATCATATGCTTTCTCTGATATGTGGCAGTTAATAAACTACAGAAATGAAACAAATCTTGTGGCGTGATTATCATTTTTAGCTCTTGTTTACACTCCTGTGGAGCAGTGTTTGTCCTGCTCTGTACTTGTTAAATATCGTGGTTAGTGGTGAGTTATACCTATGATTATGGAGTGGATTAAAATTATGTCTTTGCAAAAACCATATATATACTTAAAAAAAATAGCTTCAAAGAAACTTCTAATTTTCTTGCCTAAAACCAAAATAAGCAACTTAAATTATATTGCCAATCCAATGTGACTTTTTCCCTTCTTCTTAAGTATACTTTGGAAATTATATGAATTTTTTAAAAAGATTTATTTATTCTTACTGGAAGTGCAGATTAGTAGAGAAGGAGAGACAGAAAGAAAGATCTTCTGTTTGCTGGTTCACTGCCAAAGTAGCTACAACAGCCAGGGCTGAGCCAATCCGAAACCAGGAGCATCTTCCAGGTCTCCCTTGTGAATGTAGGGTCCGGAGATTTGGGGCCCTCTACTGCTTTTCCAGACCACAAGCAGGGAGCTGGATGGGAAAGTCGCTGGGACACATATTGGTACTTATATGGGATCCCAGTGCATGCAAGGCGAGGATGTAGCCACTAAGCCATCATGCTGGGCCCAAATTATATGAATTTTTGAATTTATTCCTGTCTTACTTTGCCTCACCAATATTAAGACATTTTGTAAAGATTAATGTGGGTTATTAAAGAAAGAACTATTTGGTGCCTTTTTTTGGAGTAAAGAGTATTTGTTTGAAATGCAGGGCTGTAGAGGAGAGGCAGAGAGAAAGAGAGCAAGTGAGCACGAGGTCTTCCGTGCCTTGGTTCACTCCTCCAGATGGCCACGATAGCCAGGGCTGCGCCAGGCCAAAGAAAGCATCTGGAGCATCTTGTGGGTCTCTCACGTGGGTGCAGGGGCTCAAGTTCTTGCATCATCTTCCGCAGCTTTCTCAGGCCTTCAGCGAGGAGCTGCATCAGAAATGAAGCAGCTGGGGCTCACACTGAGCACCATATGGGGTACCATTGTTGCAGATGGCGACTTAATCTACTACACTACAAAGTCCCCTCTTCCCTCAATGTAGTGCCTTCTTAACTGGTTGGAAAGCATCTTTTGATATTGTTTTTTTTTCTATAAAAAAGGCATAACAGTATCATGTGTCCAGAACGTGCTTGTTATCTACCAGAGCTATTTTTCTCCTGTCCGGACTTCATAATCAATGATTTAATTTTATAGTATTTTTAGTGTAATACTGTTTTCCAAAGGTTTATTTTATTGTATTTTTTTTTTTTTAATTGGAAAGTCAGATATACAGAGAGGAGGCGAGACAGAGAGGAAGGTCTGTCTGTTGATTTACTCCCTAAGCATCCAAGCGGCTGCACTGGCTAGAGCTGAGCCAATCTGGAGCCCGGAGCCTCTTCCGGGTCCTCCATTTGGGTGCAAGGTCCCAAGGCTTCAGGCCACCTTCAACTGCTTTCCCAGGCCACAAGTAGGAAGTAGATGGGAAGTAGGGCTGCCAGGATTATAATCGGCATGCAAGGCAAGGACTTTAGCCACTAGGCTACTGCACTGGGCCTTAGTGTATTACTTTGTACTATGAGAAGCGGTCAACCAAATCCAGAAGATGTGAAAATTTACTGAATAACTAGATTTTTTGGCAAATAAATGGTTCGAGGTGGAAGAGAAGTGATGGGAGTGTAGGGAAATCTTACAAATAAGAAGAGGCAGGTCATCAGATGCAGTGACGGATCTGGTTCAGGTCCTGGCTGAACAAAACAATTGTAAACAGTCACTTTTAAAATCGCTGGAGGGCACTCACACCAGCAGTGCCAGGTAGTACCTGGCCAAACCTTAGTCCACTGGCATGTGCAGGAGCCGGGCTAGAGTGCAGGCCATGCTGGGCCAAGCTATCACAGTGACCGGTTTGCATGAGCCAGGGATGAGGCAGACTGAGTAGGACTAGACTGCAGCACCCCCAGCGGGAGTTGGGACTGGGATAGGCCAGGACAGGGAATAGGCTATGCCAAACTAGGTCAGAGCAACCACATGTGAGGTCTGTGGGAGCAGGTCTGGTTAGGGAGCTAAGGGGATGCCTCAACTGGTGAGTACGAGAGCCGGAATGTGGGTAATGGTCCGGGCTGGACATGATTGCAGTGTCCCTTGGCATATGTGTGGACTGGGTCTGGTGTGTGTCACCAGGCTGGACTCCAGCACTCACTGGTGTTTGTGAGAGCCAGAGTGGGTGTAGGACAGGCTGGGCTAGGTCTTGGTACTTGCTGAACCATGGGAGAGCTGTGTCTGGGCGTGGCCTGAGTGTGGCTAAGCTTTAACACCCAACAATAAGTACTGGAATGGTTTTAAGTTGGCTTGGCAAGGCTGCTGTTCCTGCTAGTACAAGAGCTGGACTAGTCTGGGCCAAGGACCCACCATTGTGCGCGAGATCTGCTACTGGGAAGAGATCTGATAGAGGAGCTTGGGAAACTCCTCCGTCAGGATGCAGTCCCTGCAGGTGAGCGCAAGGACTGAAGCTGGCAGAAGCTCAGACCAGGTCAAATTATAGTACCCACTGGCATATGTGTGGCTCAAGTCTGGGGGATAGACCAGGCTGGGTCAGTTCGTAACACGCACTGGCAGATCTGAGAACCAGGTCGGGGTGTATGACAGGCCAAGTTGGGCCACATTAAGGCCAGCTAGGTCACATTAGGGCCAGCACTGGGGGCCGGCTAGGCCAGGCTGGGCTGAGCTACAATACTCACCAGTATGAGCTGGAACTAGGGCAGGCCAGGCTGGATCAGGCCAGGCTACAGCACCTGCTATCAAATGCCAAGATGAGGAGAGCGTTTCCAGACTGGCACACGTGGACTGGGAGGTGGGGCTCTGAGCTTTGTAGGGGGATAGCACAGGCTCCCCTGCTGGGCCACTACTCCCACTGCTGAGTGTGAGAACTGGGATCAGGGGCAGACCAGGCCGGGCAGGGCTACGGATACCTGTTGGCCTGCATGTGAACTAGGTTAAGGGAGAGCCAGGCTGGGCTAACCAACTACCCACTGGTACATGCATAAGCCAGAGTAAGTGTAAGCTGATTGTGCCTTGCCACAGCATAGGTGGCAAGTGTTGGGACTGGAAGCAAGTCCTGTCAAGCTAGACTGCAGAACCAACTTGAAAATGCAAGATCCAGGACTGGGAGTGGGTCCAGTAGGGAAACTATAGACACATCTCTGATGGGTTACAACTCCCACTGGTGAGCATTAGAACCAAGGCTGGGCGTAGGCCTAGCTGGACCTGTGGTGGCGCTGGCATGAGTGTAGGCTGGATAGTGGGGTTAGTTGAGTTGAGCTAGGCTTCAACGCCCAATGATGTGTATGAGAGCTGAATGGGATGTGGGACAGACTGGACCAGTCTGCTTCACATACTGGCAAGCACAGGAAGCAGGACTGGGGGCGGGCCTAGTGGGGGTCGCTCCAACTAGGCTGTAGCTCCTGCTGGTGTATGTGATGGCCTAATGTGTGGTGGGCAAGGATGTGCTGGGCTGAAGTATCCTTTGGTTTACATAAGAGACAGGGTGGTAGATGTGACCTAGCAATTGCAACTGCTAGTGTGTGTCTAGGGTGATGTGTGGGACAAACGGACCCAGCCCCCGTACTGGCAAGCACACACAGAATCAGGTCTGGGGTTCACTTCTGATGAGGTTACTTTGGGAATCCTCCCAAGTGAACTGCTGGACTCAGAACTCCAACTGTGGGAGAATCACAGGATCTGTGGTCTGAGCCTGGAGTGCATGTGTCAGAGCTGGTCCTCCTCAGTGACTTAGACGGGGCAGTGGGCGGCATACCCAAATGCACATGGAGGACATGGAAGTCCAGTGGAGCCTGCAGAGGACATCTGGCATGATGGCAGGAGGAGGGCAGAACAAATTGGTTAACTGCCCCAGCCAAATGGTGTTAGCAACTATCTGGGCATATAGAGTTGGAGTATGTCAGCCCATGGACCTTGGAAGGATTTCCTCATCCTTGAGTTGACAATATCAACAGCATTTTAGAACTATGGAATTATCGAAACTACTTAAGCAGAACCCCCAGAACATGCTGTGCATCGGGACCCTGGAATGATGGCAGGTTCCCCACCACCAGGTACTGAGGCTGTCGGGAGGCTGGGTGCAGCTTCTGCCCTTATCTCGCCCCTTCCCCCCAGATACAGGAAGAAGAAAAAAGAAAATGTGAAAACAGTGGTCTCACTCATTTTTCCTTAACCTTTGACCCTTTCCACCCTAATCTACTACGTAAACATCATCAACAATAAAATAAAAAAAAAAATAGGTCATTTGGTTTTTTTTTTTTTCACACCAGAGTCTTTATGCAGTGGGGAATCTGTCTGCGGAGAAGGGAGAGAAAGCAAAGCAGAGGAAGATGGTCCTGGGAGGAGTCAGAAGGTAGAGCAGATTCCAGCAGGGGAGGTGGCCACAGCGGGGAGAGAGAGAGAGAGAGAGAGAGAGAAGAGAGGTCCCTTGTCACAGTGACAGCAGAGGGATCCAAGGGAGGCAGGCAGGAGAGCAGAGCCGAGTGCGGGGAGAGCCAAGAACCCAAAGTGGGAAGAGCTGATAGCTGGAAAGCCAAGCCCTGGGGGAATTTTTTAAAAAAGATTTATTTATTTTTATTGGAAAGTCAGATATACAGAGAGGAGGAGAGATAGTGAGAAGTATCTTCCGAAGTGTCTTGATTCACTCCCCAAGTTGCCCCAACGTTCCAAAGCCAGGAGCCTCTTCCGGGTCTCCGACACGGGTGCAGGGTCCCAAGGTTTTGGGCCATCCTCGATTGCTTTTCCATGCTACAAACAGGGAGTTGGGTGGGAAGTGGGGCTGCCAGGATTAGAACCAGCACCCATGTGGGATTCTGGTGTGTGCAAGGTAAGGACTTTAACCACTAGGCTATTGCATTGGGACCCTTGGGTGAATTTTTAATGTGTCTTTTCTTAACATTATGGATCAGTGTTTAAAATATGTTTTTAAAAGATCCATTCAATTATTTCTTTTTTTAAAAAAAGATTTATTGGGCCCGGCGCGGTGGCACAAGTGGTTAAGGTCCTGGATAGGAAGCGGATGGGGAGAGTTACAGAGAGAGACGGAGAGAGATTCAGTTTACTGGTTCACTCCCCAGATATCCACAAAGGCCACGGCCCGGTCAGGCTGAAGCCGGGATCCAGGATCCTGGAGCTTCTTGTGGACCTCCCAAATGGGTGGCAGAAACCGAAGCACTTGGACAGAGAATTGCCACCTTTGCCCTGTTGTTCTAATACCCCATGTGAGCAAGCTGCAGGGCTGCATCTGGTGGGTTTATTGACTCAGAATTACGCAAATTATATATGTTTGAAATTATTTTTAATGTGTGTATTCTTGACAGTGGATGTGAAAGTTTAGATAATTGTTCTGTGGATTTACGAAACTTTATTTTGTGAATGTTAAAGCAATACTATCTTAATGAATTGGAAAAACAAGGTGTTCTATGCTAAATACCCTGGTATTTAAGGCCTGGCATGAGAGTTCAATAGCTAAATCCTCATCTTGGAAGCACTGGGGTCCCATATGGATGCCAGTTTGTATCCCAGCCACTTTACTTCCCATCCAGCTCCCTGCCTGTGGCCTGGGAAAGCAGCCGAGGACGGCCCAGAGCCTGGGGCCGCGCACGCATGTGGGAGACCTGGAAGAGGCTCCTGGCTCTGGATCAATTCAGTTCCAGCCATTATAGCCACTGGGGGAGTGAACCAGCAAATGGAAGATCTGTCTCTCTTCTCTGTAAATCTGATCTGCCTTTCTAATAAATCTTTTTTAATCCTAATGTAAGCGCTTTGGTGTGTTTTGTAGACTCGGCAATTTTATTTGAAGGTATGAGCAGAAAACTATGTAACATGCAACATACATTCAGCACCTCTGAAATTGCAAGGTTCAGTAGCCAAATAAAAATATGGTTTCTGCATTTGCTCTAAGTATAAATCTGTCATTTTAACATTTTCAACATCCAACTGAATTTTACTTTTGAAGAGTTTTAAGCTGTTATAAATCATTTGTGGAACTTCAAGTTAACAAGATTTGGAATTAATTCAGTTATGTAAATAAATTACTGCGAGAGGCTAGGCAAATCTGAGATTTTGCAGTTACCTGGAATGTAGTAACAGAAAACTGTAAGGGCTGCATTCTTTCCCTCTTAAATTTGTAGCTTGAAGGTTAAAAAGTACAATAATAGAAGAAAGTGTGTTATTAGGAAATGACAGGTATGTTGAAGTCTGAATTCTAATGATGTTAGTCTTTTTCCTCCCCTAATTTTTTTTTTTTTATAATTTTGTCTCAGAAATGGGTTTCCATCTAGAGTTTCCTTGCTACATTGGAGAGACAGCTTTTGGTTTGTATTTTTATTTTTATTTATTTATTTTTTTAAAGATTTATTTTTATTATCTTTTTATTGGAAAGGCAGATATACAGAGAGGAGAGACAGAGAGGAAGATCTTCCGTCCGATGATTCACTCCCCAAGTGAGCTCAACGGGCCGATACTATGCCGATCCAAAGCCAGGAGCCTCTTCCGGGTCTCCCACGCGGGTGCAGGGTCCCAAAGCTTTGGGCCGTCCTCGACTGCTTTCCCAGGCCACAGGCAGGGAGCTGGAAGGGAAGCGGGGCTGCTGGGATAGAACTGGCACCCATATGGGATCCTGGGCGTGCAAGGTGAGGACTTAACCACTTGCACCACCGCGCCGGGCCCAATCAGATGAAATTTTTAAAAAAAGATTTATTTTTATAGGAAAGTCAGATTTACGAAGAAAAGGACAGACAGAGTTTCACTGATTCACTCCCCTGGATGGCTGCAACACTGGAGCTGAGCTGATCCAAAGCCAGGAGCCAGAAGCTCTTCCGGATCTCCCATGCAGGTGCAGGGTCCCAAGGCTTTGGGCTGTCCTTAACTGCTGTCCCAGGCCACAAGCAGGGAGCTGGATGGGAAGTCGAGCACCTGGGGTAGGGACCAGCGTCCATATGGGATCCTGGGAGTGCAAGGCAAAGACTTTAACCACTAAGTTACCACACTGGGTCTGAAATTTGTCTTACACATAAGAAAACTGAGGCTGACAAGGTTTAGTAAGCTGCTCAAGATTGGAGAAGTAACAAATTGAAGAATAGTGATTTGAGGCAAGTATGACTCTAATCCTACTATATCACCACGCTGCACCTACTGTTGAATGCTAATAGTGATTGGCCATACAAAGACATTTACTAAGCTGTAGTTGTATAGGAGAGTGGATGAAGTGTGAGAGAAATGCAGTTTTCATATTCTGTTAACATTTTTGTAGTCGTTTTGCTAGCCTTGGATACACAAAGAGAAAATTTTAAAACAAAAGGTTAAAGGCAAAAAAACACAAATGTTATAATCTCTGATTAAAATAGGTTCTGTGTTCCTGAAAGAAAGTCTGGTCTAAAGATGTGCCTTTCACTGTCACTTACCTAAGTGATGTGCAAATAGCTGGGACAGTGAGGTATCTGAGCTATACGAAGGAGTATTGATTTCGTTGCATTAGTGCATCTGACTTGAAGTTAATGCGAATTCAGATTTGACCAAAGTCTCAGGAGGAAATCTATTTTAAAATGGAGTCTTGTTACAGGGGAGGTTGAAAAGAGTGATTTATAAAAACATTTTGTTCTCTGAGATGAATTAAATTAGCAAGGGTATTTTGAAGTGTGTTTTCATTCCTTTCTTTATATTTTTTTAGAAATATGTTCTTAGTGTTGACAGTTGCCTAATGTCAGATTTGTTTGTTTTCATGCTAATTTTAAAAAAGTAGACAATGAAAAATTTTTTAAAATTTAACTAAAAAAACACTAAACCCCTGGTTCACTCCCCAGATGGCCGTATCTGCTCTTGTGGAATCAGGCTGAAGCCTGGAGCTGGGAGCCTCTTCTGGGTCTTCTGCTTGGGTGCAGGAACTTAAGCACTTGGCCTGTCTTCACTGCTTCTCCAGGCATTTTTGCACAGAATTGACCACAGCTGGAGCAGCTGGGATGTGAACTGGCATCCACATGGGAAGCTGGCATCACAGGCAGCACTTTACCACAGCACTGACCCTGAGAAGTTCGTTCTTGAGCTAGCAGGTAGTTCATAGTTGGAGTGAAATGCCAGGTACCAGAGATGATCCCCTGGGTGTGTCACTGAGTAACCCGTGGTGATGGCTGTCAGTGCTGCCTTTTGGTCGGTGACTTTTGGGTTCTGTCGTTCTTAGATCATAATGGCAGTAGACTAAAGACTGAACCTGCAGCCAGGAAAACTGGTAACACTAGAAGTTGAGGACTGAGTGCTCAGAGACATTTGATATTGCATGCTCTAGTATTTGGGTCAGAAACTGCAACAGCCACATAGCTATCAAATTAGCTAGCCATCTCTCCTCCTGCTTCCCTCTAGTGAGGAGTCGCCACTTGAGGTCCCCGAAGGAGCGCCTGGGCAGGCAGTGTTGAGTTGTGCTGTCAGAGTTCTTGCCAGGAGGTGGGGATATGAGACTTGTGGGATATCTGAGACTGTTGATACCATTGGGTCTGGCCCTGCCAAGGCAAACCAAGGCGGGACTTGAAATTCAATAAATCTATAGCAGGCGAATTTCCAAAATGATAGTTTTGTGTGGCCTGTGAATGATGTTCTAAGTATCCAGATGGCCCTTGGCAGGGAAACGTTTGACACTTGGTATTAGACCTGCAGTCAGTGTTAGGTTTCCTTTTATTCCATGATTTCTTGGACAAGGCTGAGAGCTTAAGGGCAGGCACAGTGTCTTACTGTGCACCTCACTGCTCTGTCCTGGCACAGACTGGGCACTCAGCTGTCAATATATACACCATTCCTTTAGCCTCAGCAAAGCAGCAGCTTCTCCTGGTGCTTTGAAAACTGTGTGTTTCTTACTCTGCCATATTATCAATCTCTTATGTTTTTGTCATCTTCCAGTGTTTAGCCCTGAAATTGGTCATTTCCAATTCTTCAACAACCTAAAAATTCGACAACCTAAAAATTCTTTTTCATGTATAATTCCATATAATTTTGAGATAAAGGAGTTTTTTAAACGATTTATTTGTTTTTAACTGGAAAGGCAGATATACAGAGGAGAGACAGAGAGGAAGATCTTCTGTTTGATGATTCACTCCGTAAGTGACCTCAACAGCTGGAGCTGAGCCAAACTGAAGCTAGGAGCCAGGCACTATTTTCCAGGTTTCCCACGCAAGGGGCAGGGTTCCAAGGCCTTGGGCCGTCCTCGACTGCTGTCCCAGGCCACAAGCAGGGAGCTGGATGGGAAGTGGGGCTGCCAGGATTAGAACCTGGTGCCCATAAGGGATCCCAGTGCGTTCAAGGCGAGAACTTTAGCCGCTAGGCCACTGTGCCGGGCCTGAGATATAGGAGTTTTAGATGTTAATTCCTTTCCATTGCTGATAGCTGCTCTTCATCAAAGTAATTGATTTATTCATTTAATTCTCTCTGTAATTGTTTACATAGTAAATTTATAATTTGTGACCATCTGTGCCTGTCATTGTTTCATAGTGAATTTAGCTTCCACCTGGGATGCTAGCATCTCATAAAAGCACTGGTTCCTGCCTCAGATGTTCTGCTTCTGCTCCAGTTTTGTGCTAATGTGCCTGGGAAAGCAGCAAAAGCTGACTAAAGTGGTTGGGACCACTCACCCACGTTAGAAACTGGATGATGCCCCTGGCCCTTGAAGTCAGCCTGGCCCTTTTCTGACTTTGCAGCCATTTGGAGAGTGAGCCACTGGAAGGAAGACATCTTTCTCTCTTTGTTTCTCTTTGTAACTCTATCTTTCCAGGAAAAAAACTAATGTTCTTTAAAAGAGTTTGTGCTGGGCCCGGCACAATAGCCTAGTGGCTGGTTAGTGTGCTTGCCTTGCATGTGCTAGGATCCCCTGTGGGTGTTAGTTTGTATCCCGGATGCTCCATTTTCCATCCCAGCTCCCTGTTTGTGGCCTGGGAAAGCAATAGGGGATGGGCCAAAGCCTTGGGACCCTGCACCTGCCTGGGAAACCCAGAAGAGGCTCCTGGCTTTGGATTGGCCCAGCTCCGGCTGTTGTGGTGGCTTGGGGTGTGGATCAGCAGATGGAAGATCTTTTTCTCTGTCTCTCCTTCTCTTTGTAAATGTGACTTTCCAATAAAAAAAAATAAATAAATCTTTAATAAATAACTAAAAGTCTAAGAGAAAAGTGTGCTTGAGAATAAAGTGTAGCTGGAAGTTTATAAATTCATGTTCATTGTGGCTTTGAGGGTTAAACAGCTGCCCGTAGTGCTGGCATCCCACCTGAGTGCTGGTTAGAGTCCCCAGTGCTTCACTTCTGATTCAGCGCCTTGCAGTGTGGCTGAGAAAGCAGCAGATGATGGTGTGAGTCCTTGGACCCCCACATTTCTTGTGTAAGACCCAGATGAACTTCCTGGCTCTTGGCTTCAGCTTTGGGGCAGTGAAATAATGGATCTGTCCCTTACCTTCTATATCTCTGAGTGGCTACATTAAATATTTTGAAATATTTACTTACTGTATTCAGCAACGGGCTGAGAAGGAGATTCCACTTTGTGATTTCTGTAAAAACATGATTTATAATAAACCAGAGATTATAGATTTGAAATTAATGGTTGTTTCCAACTTTAAAGGATCCTTAGGTGTGGCTAAATTTCAGTAGTGGAGAAGCACTCTGAAGGGTGCCTTAAAACTTCAGGAATTTAGGAATTTGTAAGATTTTTTTAAGATTTATTTTTATTGGAAAGACAAATTTACAGAAGGAGAGACAGACAGAAAGAATCTGCCTTCTGCTGGTTCTCTCTCCAAATGACATCACTGGCTGGAGCTGACCTGGTTCGAAGATTCTGGGTCTCCCACATGGGTGCAATGTCCCAAGGCATTGGGCCGTCTTCCCGGGCCACAGGCAGGGAGCTGGATGGGAAGTGGAGCAGCAGGACACAGACTGGCATCCATATGGGATCCTGGTGCTTGCAGGGAGAGTATTAGCCAGTTGGGCCAATGCAGTCATTCGAAGTCAGGACTTTTCTTCACTCGTCACTCCCACTGTCGTTTGCGTTTGCACAAATATCTCGATTAAAATACTGTTGCAATCCTTGTCCAATGTGTGCTCGTGAGTGACAAAAACTGCTGTACAAACAAACAGAAAAAGTGCAATACAAAGGCACAGACAGGTAAATGAATGAAGGCCACTCTATGTATTCTAGAGTCTAGTCTGGGTTAGACTTTGAAGGACTGACTTATTTAAAAGGCAGAATGACAGAGTCAGAAGGAGGTAACAGAAAGCCTGAGATCTTTTTCACTGGCTCACTTCCCAAATTGCCCCAACCGTCCAAAGCCAGGACCCAGCAACTGTCCCCATCTCCTGCATGGTGCCAGGTGCCTGAGTGCCTGCGTCATCCTGCTGCTGCTTTCCTAGGTGCGTTAGCAAGAAGCTGGAATGTGAGGAAAGCAGCTGAAATTGAAAGTCAAAAGCAGTGGGACACTGGTATTACAAGTAATTTTTTTTAAAGATTTATTTATTTTTATTGGAAAGGCAGATATACAGAGAGGAGGAAAGACAGAGAGGAAGATCTTTTGTCCGATGGTTCATTCCCCAAGTGACCACAGCAGCTGGAGCTGAGTCGATTCGAAGCCAGGTACCAGGAGCTAGGAGCTCTTCCAGGTCTCCCGCGTGGGTGCAGGGTCCCAAGGCTTTGGGCCGTCCTCGACTGCTTTCCCGGGCCACAGGCAGGGAGCTGGAAGGGAAGCGGGGCTGTAGGGATTAGAACCGGCGCCCATATGGGATCCCGGGTGTGCAAGGTGAGGACTTAACCACTTGCGCCACCGCACCGAGCCCCATGTCAGGTTTCTAAAATAATAAATAATCGGATTGTGTAGCATGATCAGTTACAGTTTCAAAATCCTACCCCAAATAGATCCATTCATTTGAAAAATGAACATGTTAGCTTTTTAAAAAAGATTTATTTTTGAAAGGCATAAATAGAAAGAGGAAGGTCTGCTGGGTCATTCCCCACGTGGCTGTGTCAGGGCTGAGGCAAGTGGAAGCCAGGAATCAGGAACTCCACCTGGGTCCTCCACATGGGAGGTGCAGCGGCTTGGACCATCACCGGCTCTGTCAGGGAACTGGATCTGCAGCAGAGCGGCCAGGGCTCACATGGCTCACCAGCATGGGATGACCACGTTGCCAACAGGTGCTTAACTTACGGTGCTTCCCACCATCAGGTTTTAATGTAAATATTTCATACCTCTATGAGGATTCGTGTTTCAAACAGCATTCACGACTTTGAAAATACAAAAGAAGTATCTTACAAAGCCTGTTTATGTGAAATGGGGTTTGATCTTTAAGGGATTTATATTGAGATACAAATGTTTTTGGTTTTCGGTGAATTTCATTTTCATTGCATTTTTATAGTGTTTTTATGAAAATTTTCAAATGTACAAAAAATTTGAATGAATTGTATAGTGAACAGTCATATTTCTGTCCCCTAAATGCTACAGACATTTGCTTTGTAACCTGTTTATCTCTCCATTAATTCATCTATTTTAGGGTGTTTCAAATTTATGTGGCAGACCTCTATATGCCTCACCCCTAAAACTTCAGTATGCATGTAGTTAATGTTCTATACGGTTTATAATATATAATGACTTCAGAATGTATCTAGGTTTTTTCTTTAAAGATTTGTCTATTTTTATTGGCAAGGCAAATATACAGAGAGGAGGAGAGACAGAGGGGAAGATCCTCCATCTGATGATTCACTCCCAAAGTGACCACAATGAGCAGAGCTGAGCGATCCAAAGCCAGGAATCAGGAGTTTCTTCTGAGTCTCCCACGCGGGTGCAGGGTCCCAAGGCTTTGGGCCGTCCTCGACTGCTTTCCCAGGCCACAAACAGGGAGCTGGATGGGAAGTGAGGCTGCTGGAATTAGAACTGGTGCCCATATGGGATCCTGGTGCGTGCAAGGTGAGGACTTTAGCCTTTAGGCCTTGCTGCTGGGCCCTGTATCTAGGCTATTGAGTAGGTCAGTAGTTTTTCTTATTATGAGTCATTGTATGAACAGTAGTTTGTTATGTAGTCAAGTGGTGGATGCCTGGGCTGTTACCTGTTTAGGCTCTTAGGAATAAAACTGCTCAAGGGCCCGGTGCATTGGCCTAGCGGCTAAAGTCCTCACCTTGAATGCACTGGGATCCCATATGGGTGCCGGTTCTAATCCCAGCAGCCCTGCTTCCCATCCAGATCTCTGCTTTGGCCTGGGAAAGCAGTCGAGGACGGCCCAAAGCCTTGGGACCCTGCACTCACGTGGGAGACCTGGAGGAAGTTCCTGGCTCCTGGCTTTGGAATGGCGCAGCACCAGCCACTGCGGTCACTTGGGGAGTGAATCATTGGATGGAAGATCTTTCTCTCTGTCTCTCCTCCTCTCCTCCTCTCTGTATATCTGCCTTTCTAATAAAAATAAATAAATTTTTTTTAAAAAACCTGCTCTATACATACATGTTTAATCTTTGTATATGTGGAATTGTATTTTTGTTTTCTCTTGCTTAGAAAAAATAGAGGATTGCTGGGTTGTAGGCTAGATGAATGTCTTTGATGTAAACCCCTTCCTCCAAAAACTGTTAGAATTTTTCCAAAGCTGTGGCATTTTGTATTGTCAGCAGTGTTTAAATCTTTACCAGTGGACTTTAAATTGTTTCTAAAATTCTATTTAATTTGCATCAGAGTTAGTGTGGTCGAAAATTGCTATCCAATCCAGTTTTCAGTACAGTTTTCCTTATAGGTTGCAGGAACCCAACTACTTGAGCCATCACCTGTACCTGCCAGGGTGCGTATTAGCAGGAAACCGGAAGCTGGAACTGGGACCCAGACACTCTGATATGTGAGCAGCCATTCCAGTTCCATGGCTGGGGCTGTACCAATCTGAATTCAGGAGCCTGGAGCTTCTTCAGGGTTTCCCTCATGGTGTACGGGCCCACAGACTTGGGTCACCTGCTGCTGCTTTCCCAGGCATGTTAGGAGGGAGTGGGTCAGAGTTAGAGCTACGGTCAGTGACTGGAACCAGTTCCCATAAAGGATGTCATACTACAGGCAGAGGCTTAACCTGTGCCGCCAGGGTGGCAGCTCCAAATAGTCTTTTTAACTGAGATTTTAATTTGTATTTCTTTGAGGGTTAATGAGGTTGAGAACTTTTTCTAGGACTTGTTAGCCATTTGCAAGTCTCCCCTTTTTCAGTTATCTGTTTAAATCTTTTGCTCATTTGTATTATTTTTTTTAAGGCTTATTTATTTGAAAGGCAGAGTTAGAGAAGGAGAGGCAGAAATCTTTCCTTGGCTGGTTCACTCCCCATATGGCTGCAGTGGCTGGAGCTGGGCCATGCCAGTGTGGGGAGCTAGGAACTCCATGTGGGTCTCCCACTGGAAAGGGCCCAAGTAGTTGGGCCATCCTTGACTGCCTTCCCAGGCACATTAGCACAAAGCTAGATCAGAAGTGGAACAGCTAGGATTCAAACTGGCACCTGGATGAGGCCAGCATGATGGCTCACCAAGCTAATCTTTTGCCTGCAACACTGACATTCCACGTGGGTTTTAGTTCTAGTTGCAGCTGTCCCACTTCTAATCCAGTTCCCTGATTATGGACTGGCAAGGCAGCAGTGGATGGCCCAAGTCTTTGGGATCCACATGGAGCTCCTGACTCCTGGCTTCAGATTAACTCCGATCTGGCCCATCGCAGGTATTTTGAGAGTACCAGCAGATGAAAGATCTCAATAAATGCTCAGGTATGGGATAGATGTGATGCTGGCATTGCAAGCAGCAGCTTAGCCTTCTGTGGCTCCTGCAGCCCCTCGCTTACATTGTGTCATTAGCATTTTATTGTATTTGTCTGTTCGTGCATCTTTCCTGCTGTATGCGTCTCAGGTAAATTGTAGCTATCAGTTCATTTCCTCCAAGTACTTTCAAGAAACATGTTGCTCGTTAGAATTCATATTTGCTGCTTTCTTTCTCTTTTTTTTTTTTTTTTTCAGGCAGACTTTTTAGGTGGGTCTTGGCTGAGTTTTGACAAATGCTTGTACTTGTGCAACCTTAAACTCTTGGACAGAATATTTTCAGGCGCCTAGGAAGTCCTGTCTTACCTGGTACCGGTTCATCTCTGCCTGTGTTCCCCCACAGGGAACATAGATCCCTCTGTTACTGCATGTATCAGTAGTCCATTGTTTATCTCTCAGTAATGATCTTTTGTTTGATTCAATTATGGTTCATTAATCCTTTATTTTATGGAAAAAACTGGGAAGTTTCTAGTTTGGAGATAGTGTGACTAAACTATTGTAAACATTTTTGTTCAATTTCTTTTGTGGAAATATATTTTCACTTTTAGGGGTAAATACCTGAGAGAGGAGTTGCTGGAGCATAGGTTAGGCGCCAGACCTTTTGCATAGCAGGTATACCAATTTACACCTCCAACAAATATGTATGAAAGTTCTTGTTGTGCCACATTCTTGCCATTCTCACTAGTTGTAGCTGCCCTGGTGTGTGTGTGATGTTTTGTAATTGTGTTTGTGTGTTGTACTTCAACTACTTCTCACATTCCGATCTGTCTAGTTACACCCTGTGTGCAGCACTCACATGCCTCGGTCTCTTCTGTACCACTTTCACCTTTGCTTTTATCTCCCGGGCACTCGAGGAGAGATCTGTTTTGAAATAGCTGATCACTGTGGTCCCAACACATCAAGTTGGCAAATAAGTGACTGTTGCAGTAGGTTAAGAAGAATGTGTCACCTTTCTGAGTTGTTTAGTTTGGAAATTCTTTTTGAAGGAAGGAGTGATGGGATCACATTGTACAAAGGCTAATATACACTAGCCGTGCACAGATTTATAAATGTGACTCATTGTTTCCAACTGCCAACTACAGAAGATTAGCTGTGGTTTAAACTTGTAAAATAAATAGGAAAGGCAATATCTAATGGTACTAGATATTAACATACTTGGAACTTAGAATATAATATTGAAATCTTTGACAGCTTGCTAGTTCCTTTTTTTTAAAAAAATGATTTATTTTTATTTGAAAGGCAGATTTCACAGAGAGAAGAGGAGAGAGAGAGGTCTTCCATTTGTTGGTCCGCTCCCGAAACAGCCGCAATGGGCAGAGTTGAGCTGATCAAAAGCCAGGAGCTAGGTAGGAGCTTCTTCCTGGTCTCCTGCATGGGTGCAGTGTCCAGGGACTTGAGCCATCCTCTGCTTTCCAAGACCACAGACAGGGAGTTGGATTGGAAGTGGAGCAGCCAGGACACTCACCAGTGTTTTTCCGGGATGCTGGTAAAAGCAGAAGGACAATTAACTTGCCATGCCATCACACCAGCCCCAGCTTGGTGGTTCTTTCAAGTAAGTTTCTACAAATGAATCATTAGAGTAGCTATCTAAGTTGTTTAATACAGGAATACCACCATCTTCTTTCAGAGATTAAAGGCTTCTCAGGTGGTAACGCTTCTCTCTTGCCCAGGCAGTAAGCATTCTCAATCTTGGTTGCGGTTAGAACCACCCAAACAGACTTATAGGTGGTGTTGTCCAGGTGCTTCCAGAATCATCAATGAGACTGAGGTGTAACCAAGGCATCAGTGGTTTCAAAAGCTCACCAGGTGGTTCCAGGGTGTAGCCAAGGTTAAGAAGCAGTGCTGTTAGGAACCCATGAAATGTGGTTTCGTTAAGTATGCGTGGGTTTTCTGTCTTTGAACCATGTCTGTATCACCTGTGACAAACAGTGGGGCTCTTACGGTGGGCTTCACCGTTTAGAAGTGTTGTGGTTTGAGGACAGGGTCCTTAGCTGAATGTTTCTGTTGCTGTGATGATTCAAGGAGATCATGATGTGCGGCCCCAATGCAGTGCAGGGCACCAGCTGCGGGTTTTCTTGTTTGTTCACTTGCAAGTCCTGGATTACAAACCATCATTCCTTTCCTGGTAAATAAATTCAGCACAGCCTTAGTTGTCAGGTGGAAAGCATTTCTGACGACAAAGCCCTTATATTACATCACCCAAATGGAAGCAGCACAGGGCTCAGCTTACTAACTGTTGCTGAGTGTAGAGGTAGGACCTCTGGCTGTATAGTTAGGAGTCATCGGTGACGGCCTGGTACCACCGTCTGACGAAACATACTAAAATGAAGAAGCTCCTGGCTCCTGGCTCCGGATCAGCTCAGCTCTGGCCTTAGCGGTCACTTCGGGAGTGAATCAGTGGACAGATCTTCCTCTCTGTCTCTCCTCCTCTCTGTGTATCTGACTTTCCAATGAAGATAAATAAATCTCAAAAAAAAAAAAAATCATACTGAGAGTTAAGTATGCTATATCAAGTGCATGCTAAAAAGAGCTGTATTCCTCTCAGTGGAATTTCCTTGGATTTCAACTCTTTTTTAATATGTGATGTTTAAACTCTGCATAACACTCCAAAAAAATTCTTCAGTCTTCCCTTTAAAATTAGTTTGCTGTTTTCAACAAACTTGTCCTTTGGGGAAAGTTAATTTCTCATTGATGTTCCTTATGTATAAGGTCCAGAACTACACCTCGTGAAAAATATATAATATTTATTAATCTTTGCTGAATGTTTCTGTCCAAAGAATTGCAGAAAGCAAATGAATCTGCCTGACCTTTTTCTCCCATGCGCCTTTAAATAAAGAACAGAAGCTTACAGATAGTGTACATTTCATTTTTGAGGTTGGTGTATTGCTAGTCTTGTTCGAAGAGTTCTTTCCGTGTGAAGCAGGAGGGCAGGCAGCGGTCGTGACGGTGAGGGCGCGCACAGGCTCCGTGAAAGCTGCCGGGTCCCTAGTTCTCCCCGCCTGAACGGTTCTGGGGGTTCCTCAGGTTAGGAACAATAAGCAAGGGGGTGGAGTTGGGAGGATTAACACCGTGGAAGGCGTGTCTTGCAACGCCCCACTCCCGCGGAGCCGTCGGTCACGTGGGCTTACAGTACTTCCCGATTCCCAGGCGCTGTCTCCAGTAGGTAGTGGAGCAGGAGCGCCGGAGGCAGGCAGGGGAGCCAGGCTGCGAGGGAGTCCGCCAAGAGGGGAAGGCATTCCCAACTGCCGCAATGCCACACTTCACCGTCACTAAGGTGGAGGACCCGGAGGAGGGGGCCGCAGCTTCCCACTCCCCAGAGCCCAGCTTAACAGAAATAAAAACCCGGATTCAGGATTCAAACGAAGTAGGTGAGTACTCCGTGTAGGAACTTTGGGGACCTGCACAGCTTTCCGGGAATGAAATGGTGATTAAAGCATGAAGAACTCAACATGCTTTCTTAAGGATGGAGAAGTGTTTTTCAGTGGATTGTTTTACCCCCTCTGTATCAGATAACTTTTCTTGCTTTTTCTTCCCCACGCTGATTTGTTTTCCCACAATGAGTTCAGTGTTCCTTAGCACCAGGTGAAATGAATCAGGTGGCAGCATATGAACAGGGTTGTGAAGCAGCAAGAGAGGCACAGAAGTCAGCTCTGTGGAATTGAGAGTTCAGTTTTCACTCACACAGGTTAGATTGTATCTGGGAAAGGCTGTAAGCCCAGTGGCTGGATGGCACTGAAACTGAGTTTGTGTAATATCATAAAGAGGGGGAGCACGGTTCATTAGTTTCGTACCATGGACTTTGTCTGTACTGGTATCTTCTGAAGTTATTCAGTATTTTTCCTCAATTTACCAGCTAAACAGTATTTTGGTAGTGAGTGATCTAGGAATTCTTTCATGAAAGAACCAAACTACAAATAGCTGGTCATTATGGTGACTAGGGTAGCATCAGGTTTAATAAAATTATATGATGAATGTGATTATGGCTGTTACTTTCTCTGAATGACAACAGTTATATTTTCCATGGAAATTGTGGTTTTGAATTTTTAAATGTGCAATTAAAATCTTAGTTATTACGGTATTAAACAAAGTTGTGGTTTGAAGTCCCTTATTCCTTAAGTATGTGAATCGTGAGCCATTTCTGCAGTGTGTGAATAAAGGCTAAGAGGGAATGAACTCTGGGAATTCCTTTTAGTTCCTTGCTTCCAGCTTTGCCCTGTGGTGAGCAGCACAGTGCAGCTCCTTCTTGTGAACAGCTGTTGACCAGCTTTTTTCTTTACCACATGTTAGAGAATTCTGTGAAGAGTTTTAAACACATGTTAAATCAATTGTTAAAAAAGAAATGTTCTTTTTATTTATTTAACTACTTCTAGTGAGAGAACGTGTTTAGGGAAGATAAGCAGGAAGGTTTCGTGTAAACTTTGTTATGTTATTTTCGTTTTGCTGAATAGTCAAGATGATAAGAAGCTGAGAGCAGGTTTAACCAACTTGGAAGTTACACCGGATTTTGTGCACCTTGAGCTCAAAGGAGTTAGATTCTCTGCCAGTCCTACATGTATCTGAAACTACACCGTATAAATGCCTTACGTTTGCCGCCCTAAACCTCTAATCCCTTCTTTTGTCCTCACTGTTGTCTTCAGCACTTTTGTAAAATACAAATAAACGAAGCACACCTGTACCACATCCCACTTCTCATTGTTCTTCCATTCCCTGTTTTAGTTCATCTTTATGAGTCCTCCTTTGTTTGGGGAAACCTGCTTTCTTTGGTTTAGAGCAGTGTTCAAATAATTTAATCTATATACAGTCACCCAGAAAAGCCATAAAAACTTTGATAGTATCCAGCTTTGTAATAGCTGACATTTTTAGGCTTAATTTATTTTCTTACAAAGTAATTGCCTGGAACAAGGAAGATGTAGCAGACACAATCTTAACTTGATTTTAATAAGGCTCCCCTTTTCGTGTTTTCTGTAATAGCCCAGAAAATATCCATTTGAGTAAATTGTTTAGCAGACGAATAACTGCTGGAATATACTGTCAAAATTACACTTAATTTTATTGTAGGTGTAAATTATAGAGAAGAAAGGAGGGGAATGAATATGGAAAATCTGAACTTTTTTTTTGAACTTTTTTTTTTTTAAACCTAAAAATAAAATGTTGAGTTTGACCTTTTTTTTTTTTCCCCCCGGAGCTGTAGCTTGAAATACAGTAAGTTTTAGCTCTTTGTTTTCCTGAGTTTTTTGTTGTTGCTTTTTGAACGTTAAATTGGTGTTGGTTTTGCTGTAAGTAGTTCAAACACAGGACAGTTATGTAACCAGTAACTTTTTTTCATTGTTTTTCCTATATCTGTGGGAGAAAAAATGTGGTGTCATATAACTCGAACGTATTTAGAGAGTAGCTCTTCCTTTAAGATGTTTTCAAAAGATGAGATTTATTTGAACCAGATAGATGAGTAAAACTTATTTTAAGAAGTATTGGGCCAGGTGCAGTAGCCTGCTGGCTAAAGTTCTCACCTTGTATGTGTCGGGATCCCATATGGACACCGGTTTGTGTACTAGCGGCCCCACTTCCTATCCATCTCCCTGCTTGTGAAAGCAGCTGAGGATGGCCCAAAGCCTTGGGACCCTGCACCTGCTTTGGGGGCCCGGAGGAGGCTCCTGGCTTTGGATTGACTCAGCTGTTGCCATTGTGGCCGCTTGGGGAGTGAATTAGTGGAAGATCTTCCTCTCTATATATCTGACTTTCCAATGAAAAATAAATAATCTTTTAAAAAAAGTGCATTAGTTCCTGCTATGTGAGTACCAATGTAGTATAATCCTGTTTTAGTTTCAAAGGAACTAAAGAAATCCAGTCTTTTTTTTTTTGTTAGAATTATTTATTTTTATTGGAAAGAGATTTGCAAAGAGAGAGAAAAAGATCTTCTGTCTGCTGGTTCACTCCCCAAGTAGCTGCAGTAGGATGTGAACCGGCATCTGTAGGCGATCCCAGCACACGCTAGGCGAGTATTTAGCCACTGAGCCATTGCACGGACTAAAATCCATTCTTTTTAATTAATTAATTTATTTATTTATTTATTGGCAAGGCGGATATACAGAGAGGAGAGACAGAGAGGAAGATCTTCTGTCCGATGATTCACTCCCCAAGTGAGCTCAACTATGGTGATACTATGGCGATCCGAAGCCAGGAACCTCTTCGGGGTCTCCCATGCGGGTGCACGGTTCCAGAGCTTTGGGCCGTCCTCGACTGCTTTCCCGGGCCACAGGCAGGGAGCTGGAAGGGAAGTGGAGCTGCCGGGATAGAACCGGCGCCCAAATGGGATCCCGGGCATGCAAGGCGAGGACCTTAACCACTTGCGCCACCGCGCCGGGCCCTAAAATCCATTCTTTCCTAACGTCTTTCTTGACTGTTTTTCTCCTTTCTGTTGTGTCCTTGGCAATCTGGAATCAGAAGTGAACTCACCACCCACTCACTGTGTTGCACCTATTTCTCTCCCATGGTTGACTGATTACAAACTTGCTGAGGACAGAGGCCTTTGTCAGGTCATTTCTGTATTTCCAGCCCTAAGGAAAATGTCTCACACCTCATGCACTGTATAGTGGATAGCTGGGCCCGGCGCGATGGCGCAGTTGTTAAGGTCCTCACCTTGCACACGCCGGGATCCCATATGGGCGCCGGTTCTAATCCTGGCAGCCCCGCTTCCCATCCAGCTTCCTGCCTGTGGCCTGGGAAAGCAGTCGAGGATGGCCCAAAGCTTTGGGACCCTGCACCCATATGGGAGACCCGGAATGAGGCTTCTGGCTTCGGATCGGCATAGCATCGGCCATTGCACTCACTTGGGAAGTGAGTCATCGGATGGAGGATCTTCCTCTCTGTCTCTCCTCTCTGTATATCCGCCTATCCAATTAAAAAATAAATAAATCTTTATAGTGGATAGCCGTACTCTGCCCTTTCTTTACTCACCAAGCACATGTTCACTGCAAATACCACATCAGCCGGTTACAGTTTTCTTTATAAAGAAAACTTTTTAAATTATTATTATTGGAAAGGCAAATTTACACAGAGAAGGAGATACAGAGAAAAATGTCACCTGTCTGCTGGTTCACTCCCCAAGCGGCACCAATGGCCAAAACTGAGCTGATCTGAAGTCAGGAGCCAGGAACTTCTTCCAGTCTCCCATGCGGGTGCAGGGTCCCAAGGCTTTGGGACATCCTTGACTGCTTTCCCAGGCCACAAGCAGGGAGCTGCATGGGAAGTGGAGCAGCTGGGACATGAACCAGAGTGCATATGGAATTCCAGCACATAGAAGTGAGGACTTAACCACTGGACCATCGTGCCTGGCCTAGGTGTTATAGTTTTTTCCTAAGGCTATAAAGGTATATTTCTCCCACAAAGGCAGCGAAATGGCTTTGATACCCAGTCCTACTAATTATTACTAATTAGTAGTAGTGATAATTTGTAATAATTATTACTTGAGTGACTTTCAGCAAATTGTTTAACTTCTGCAAGCCTTACTTTCCTCATTGATGAAACCAAGCAAATAATAGTACCTGCCTGACAGCATGCTTGTGATTACATGCAGTAACGTATATAAGGCTTTGTGGAACACACTCAGAATTTAAGATTGTGTTCTACTTGTCACTAATCATGATACAACTTCTGGTTTTTTTTAATTTAAAAACATTTTTAGGGCCCGGCGTGGTAGCACAGTGGTTAAGGTCCTCGCCTTGCACATGCCGGGATCCCATATGGGTGCCGGTTCTATCCCTACAGCCCCGCTTCCCTTCCAGCTCTCCGCCTGCGGCCCGGGAAAGCAGTTGAGGACGGCCCAAAGCTTTGGGACCCTGCACCCACGTGGGAGACCTGGAAGAGGCTCCTGGCTTCGGATCGGCATAGTATCGGCCATTGCACTCACTTGGGGAGTGAATCATCGGAGGGAAGATCTTCCTCTCTGTCTCTCCTCTCTGTATATCTGCCTTTCCAATAAAAAATTAATAAAAATAAATCTTTAAAAAACATTTTTAGGGCCCGGCGTGGTGGCGCAAGTGGTTAAAGGTCCTCGCCTTGCACGCCCGGGATCCCATATGGGCACCGGTTCTAATCCCGGCAGCCCCGCTTCCCTTCCAGCTCCCTGCCTGTGGCCTGGGAAAGCAGTCGAGGACGGCCCAAAGCTTTGGGAACCTGCACCCGCGTGGGAGACCTGGAAGAGGCTCCTGGCTTCGGATCGGCATAGCATCGGCCCGTTGCGCTCACTTGGGGAGTGAATCATCGGACGAAAGATCTTCCTCTCTGTCTCTCCTCTCTGTATATCCGCCTTTCCAATGAAAAAATAATAAAAAATAAATCTTTAAAAAAAAAAACATTTTTAAAAATTTATTTTTCTTGGAAAGTCAGGTATACAGAGAGGAGGAGAGACGGAGAGAAAAGTCTTCCATCCACTGATTCAGTCCCCAAGTGGCTGCAACTGAGAGCTAAGCTGATCTGAAGCCAGGAGCCAGAAACTTCTTCCGGGTCTCCCACGCGGGTGCAGGGTCCCACGGCTTTGAGCCACCTTCCCTGCTTTCCCAGGCTACAAGCAGGTAGTTGGATAGGAAGCGGGCTGCCAGGACATGAACCAATGCCCATTTGGGATCCCTGTGCGTGCAAGGCAAGGACTTTAGCCACTAGACTACCACGCTGGGCCCATGATATAATTTCTTAAGGGAAACGTTGGAACAGCATGTGATGAAAAGAATGCTACTGAACGGAAGAGGACCCTGGATGGTATCTCAGAGGGGGAGACATGGCTGAATGTTGGAGATCTGGAAAAGTTGATGACAAGCAAGAGGAATGGTTTTGAGGTTGATGGAGGAAAGCGAAGCATGTGTGGGAAATCAGTGCAGGGTGGTGAGCGTATTGACATGGGGTAGGTAGGTGAGATGAGGTGGAGGAGCATCTTGGCTGTTAATTGAAGTGTTATCAGTTGCATTCTTTGTCCCCTCTGGAGCTGTGTGTGCGTGTTGCCTTTCTACTGAGCCTGGTGACCGTACATGGTTTGTCTCAGGTCACATGGCAAGCAACAGTCAGCCCAAGTACTTGGGTCATATTTTGCTGCTTTCCAAGGCACAGTAGCAGGGTACTGGATGGGAAGTAGAGCAGTCTGGACTTGAACCAGCACCTAAATGTGATGTTGGTGCTATGAAAGACAGCTTTAGCTACTATACCACAGCACCGGTTCCATCAAACTTTTAAAAATTCTACATGCTTCCCACCACATCATGATGCCAATTCCTAGATTTTAAGGATAAGTTAGGGCCCGGCGCAGTGGCCTAGCGGCTGAAGTCCTCACCTTGAATGTGTGCCAGGATCCCATATGGGCACCAGTTCTAGTCCCAGCAGCTCCACTTCCCATCCAGCTCTCTGCTTGTGGCCTGGGAAAGCAGTGGATGATGGCCCAAAGCCTTGGGACCCTGCACCCGCATGGGAGACCTGGAGGAAGTTTCTGGCTCCTGGCTTGGGATCGGCACAGCACCGGCTGTTAAGGTCACTTGGAGAATGGATTATTGGACAGAAGATCTTCCTCTCTGTCTCTCATCCTCTCTGTACATCTGACCTTGCAATAACAAAAAATAATAATAAATCTTAAAAAAAAAAGGGATAAGTTATTAGATACCAATGTACATGGGCCACAGAATCTGATAGGAACATTATCAAGCTTTTGATTTTTATGTGTGCATGTATTATTGTGAGAGAGGGAGCTCCCGTTTGCTAGTTTACTCTGCAGATGCCTGTCGTGACTGGGGCTTGCAGGGCTGAGCTTACCCTGGGGCTGGGAACGGATCCAGGTCTCCCCCAAGGTGCCAAGAGCTCGCTTGCTTGGGCCATCACCTGCTGGGTCTGGAGACCTGTGCAGCAGGAAGCTGGAATTGAGATAAAAGCCCAGGTACTCTAACATGGGATGCAGGTGCTCAGCCAGCATCTTAACCACTAAGCCAGATGTCTGCCCCCCGTGAAGTTTTTCTCATCCAGAGAAAAACTGATAAGACAGGTTAAGTTTTGAATGATCCATAATTGTATATTTAAGTTTTTATTTCCATAAGGGGAACGAATATGCATTTTGTACAGATTTAAAAGCATAATGAGGACTTTCTAACCCATCCTCCCTCACCCCCATCCTGCCGCCTCCTTTGTTTCTTATTTTTCTTCTAATTTTTACAATGACATACTTTGTTTACTTTATAATCACAAACTCTCTACCAAATAAGGACTTAAACAGTACGAAGGAGAAACAGCTGCTGCTCCTCAAGCGTTTAGGCAAGGACGGTAATCAAATCCCAAAATGTCAGTGTCACACTTTTTAAAAACTCTTTTTTTTTCTCCTTTAATATTTATTTTTTGGAAAGGTAGAGTTACAGAGAGGCAGAGGGAGAAATCTCCTATCCTCTGGTTTCCCCCTCAGATAGCTGCAACATCTGAAGCTGGGCCAGTCTGAAGCCAAGAGCCAGAGCGTAGGACTCTCTTAAGCATTTCTGAGAAGGTTAATGAGGGATATCCAGTTTTTCCTTGCATGGGAAGATCTTTTTTTTTTTTTTTTGCTTCATGACTGAAGGATAGCCTTTTTTTGTTAAGATTTATTTATTTATTTTTATTAGAAAAGTGGATATACAGAGAGGAGGAGAGACAGAAAGGAAGATCTTCCATCTGATGGTTCACTTCCCCAAGTGGCTGCAACAGCTGGAGCTGAGTGAATCTGAAGCCAGGAGCCAGAAACTTCCTGTGGGTCTCTCCCACACGGGTGCAGGGTCCCAAGGCTTTGGGCTGTCTTCAGCTGCTTCCCCAGGCCACAGGCAGGGAGCTGTACGGGAAGTGGGACTGCTAGGATTAGAACCAGTGACCATATGGGATCCCAGCGCGAGCAGGGCAAGGACTTTAACCACTAGGCTATCACACCGGGCCCTGAGGGATAGCTTTGCTGGGTGTAGTACACTTGGCAGGCTTTGAGTTCCTCCCCTCAGGCATAGCAATGTTTTACTGTTTATTTCATTCACTTAATTATGTATGAATACAGCATTTGATAATTTGTTTACATGTATATTAGACTTACATGCATTTTTGTTGTGAAACAAGCAATTTCAAATCTTGTTCCTCAAATCTTATGGTATCTATGGATTAGACAGATTATAACTGGTGACCTTGCCCTTCCCAGACGCGTGTGCGAGACTGGGCTGTTTCACTTCCCATTGAAACAGGTTCTAAGAAATTTTTAGAAATGGGTGTGTAGTAAAAAGGGAAACTCGGGTCAACACTGTCGGATAGCTGGTCAAGTCACCACCTAAAGCACTGACATGCCATCGGGGCTCCAGTTCGAATCCTGGCTGCTCCCCTTCCTGCTTGGCACCCTGTTACAGGCCCGAGAAAGCAGCAGCAGATGACCCAACTCTTGGGCTCCTGCACACATGTGGGAAACCCCTGTAAAGCTGCTGGCTTGAGCCTGGCCACCTTGGCTGTGGTAGCCACTTGGGTGTGACCAGCAGATAGACCTTGTCTCCATACCGCCACCCCTCTCTGTAACTCTGCCTTTCAAACTAAATAAAAACCAAACCCTCAGGGTCAAACATTTATGCTCGTGAAGTGTACTACTTCTGCCTTCCTCTCCACCCATCACTATTCCAGTCTCCGAAACCTCTCCCTGAGGTATCTGCCCAGTTCTTTTTACTGTGATTTTCTTCTCTTACCTAATTACAAGAATACAAATTTGAGTCTGATTCATACACTTTTTGCTAAGTCATAATTTAATCCACTCTGTATTTACAGGCTTAGTTTGTCTCAAATCATAACTTTGAACAAGTTGAAAGTAACTTATCCTTCAAAACCAGAAATTGGCACCATGATGTGATAAGCATGCAGACTAGAAGTTCAGCAGGGCTGGGGCGTGGACGGAGTGTAAGCAAGGGCTAAACTTTGTTTAGATCTTGATGTTCTTTGACATTTTATCCTCTGATAATCTCGACCATTTGCCTTCCCTCTCTCAACACCGTCATTACTTTTCTTTTAATCCTAGTGTACAGGCCCTCTGTGTCCTGTCTCCTGTCTTTTGCCAGGAAATTGGCTAAGGGATTTAAATGGCAGGTTTGGATTTAGATGAGTCCTTGTTTTTTCTTTTTACGACACCACACTTGCCTCTGTTTAAAGCATTCTTGTAGTTATTTGTGCTTTCTGAATTGGGCTGCTCTGTTTTCTCAGTAGTTACTAACCCTTCTTGGGCTCTTTTTGTCTTCGTAGTATCTTCCCAACTAGGGGAAGGTCAGTGGCTGCTTCTGACTTTCCCTGTGTTGAATTGCCTTCTTCCTTGGTGGAGACTGCTTCCAAGTGAGTGCTTTCAAATGGTTAGGTGAGGAACTTGGCTTAATCTGCTCATCTTGCTGCTCCTTCACTTCTCTAGGTTCCTGAACTCACTGACCACTCACCAGCACACAAAAACTAAGAGCTTTAGGTACTAAGATTGGGTAATAGGGAAAATGGACATACAGAATGGAGTAAATGGACGTAATTGTATTTTAATATATTTTAATATGTATGCCACTAAAGGTGTGCAAGATGTACTTTAGTGCATTACAAAGTGTGCGGTATTGCACTTTAAGGATCTTATTACTCAGAGCAAAGTAAAAGAAAGCGTGTTGAGAAAAATTATATAATCAAGATACAAACATGACAAAAATTGAATGTGGTGCTGAAGTAACAATTCTGTTAGATTCTAGACCCTCGGTAATCACTACAGCCTGTAACTTTTTGTGAAAAAAGGTTTGACCATTATGTTAGAAATAGTGAAGGTAGGGCCCAGCGCAGTGGCCTAGCCGCTAAAGTCCTCACCTTGAATTTACCTGGATCCCATCTGGGTGCCAGTTCTAATCCCAGCAGCTCCACTTCCTATCCAGCTCCCTGCCTGTGGCCTGGGAAAGCAGTGGAGGACGGCCCAAAGCCTTGGGACCCTGCACCCATGTGGGAGACCCGGAAGAAGTTTCTGGCTCCTGGCTTGGGATTGGCACAGAACCGGCCATTGCTGTCACTTGGGGAGTGAATCATCAGATGGAAGATCTTCCTCTCTGTCTCTCCTCCTCTCTGTATATATCTGACTTTGCAGCAAAAATAAATCTTAAAGAAAAAAAAGTAGCGAAGGTAAAGAATCCTCACAAATGTTGTCTCCGTCTTCCCCCCACCTTGTTGCCTTTGCTTATTTCCCTTCACCTGAGTTCTCCTTGCTTCTTCCCATCCCCCGCCTGCCACTTGCAATGCACACTAATGCTCGACTTGATTGCTTCAGCAGCTCCTCCTAGTGTGTTTCCTCCTGTCGGCTGCCCAGTCCGCCACTGCAGCAGACAGACTGGATCAGTCTGTCACTTTGCAGATACACCGTGCAGTGCACATAGTGATCGTATTTTTATCTCTCCAACTATATTGTGAATTGAACAGGTTAAGAGATTGTGTTTTGCTGTTACTTTTGAAAACTGTGATTTTTTGTTTCTGTTGTGGAAAATATCTGGCACTGAAGAGTTAGTGAGTTTTCTGGTCATCTCTCCTACCTGTTGGTTCCTTGGTTTATTCTTAGTTCTTTGTACTTAAGGGTATCAACCCCCTTTTTATGCTGTGAATATTATTTCCTATTCCAACTTTTACAGTTTTGAGATTTAAGATGAAATTAATTGCATATACTTTAATTGAGCAGTTTAATGAGTTTTGACATACCTATATACCCATTGAAAGCATTATCATAATGAAGATAATGAGCATTTTCATTCCCCTTTAGGTTGCCTTGTACACTTTTTAACCTGATCACCTAATTCCTGGTCCCCAGGGAGTCAGTGTTCTCTTTAATTTTATATAAATGCTATCAGACAATATTCTGCTTAATCTGATTGTTTTTATGTGCTATAAATATTTTGAGATTTATCCATCTACTCAATATTCTTTAATTCTATCTCCCATTAATATTTTTAATTTTAGATTTTTTAAAATTTAAAGTACTAGGTTAAAAGCTATACTTCAAAATTTTGACTTAGTTGCAAAATCTGACCGTATTTTTAGAATGAATTCATAAACAGGATTCGTTTTTTAGGAGAGTTCTAGGAATGGCACTCCAGTGTCTCTCTGCGTTCCTGATTTATCTGTATCTGTGTTGGGTAGAATGGCACTGGATCTAATGCACAGGTGGGTGCAAGTGAGGTCAGAGCTCTGTCAGGGACTGCTGGCGCTGGGCTGGTTCCTCCAGGGCCGTACAAGCCTGGAGAGCCTCGGAGCGAGGCAAACAGTGGCAGGTCCAGGAAGCAGCTTGGCTTGCTAGGGTTCTGTGCATTCCTAAAGGGAAGGGGAAGGGACGGGCCAGGCACTGACTCTCCCTTGTCCCTGAGGTTGGAAGATCAAGACCAAGGGCTGGGGGATGGCTACTACTGTTACTTGTTGCTCCTAGAGTAGAGGTGGTCTGACTCTTCTGTTTTCCTTCTGTTTATACAAAGGGAGAGAGATCTTTCGTCTGTTCACTCCCCGGATAGCCAGAAGAGCTCATGCTGGTCCAGGCCAAAGCCAGGAGCCAGGGCTTCCTTGGCATGTCCCGCATGGGTGGTAGGGGCACCAACACTTGGGCCATTTCCTATGCTTTTTCCAGACCACTGGGGAGCTGGATTGCAAGTGGAACAACTGGGACATGAGCTGGTGTCCATTTGGGATGCTGGCATCTCAAGTGGTAGCTTTATCTGCTATACCACAGTGCCAGATTGTGGCTTTTCTGTTTTCTTGAAGCTGCCACCACCTGTGATCCTCCAATAACTAAACCCAAGCTGTTGTGAGGTGGCAAAGGAAGGTACCCCTTCTTAGAAGCAGGCAATCAGAAAGGGAAAAATTATGTAAACAGTGTGTTAGGCCCATGAAGTAGACATGCTGGTAGAGACACTAACTTGATCATGGAAGTAATAATGGGAGAAGAGTCAGTGGGTTATGCTTTGGTTTGGGAAGCCCAGATCCCATGTTGAAACGCCATTTCATGTCCCAGTACCTCTCCTTGCTGTCCAGTTCCTGATAATATGTCCTGAGAGGCAACAGAGAAGGACTCAAGTCCTTGGGCTCCTGCCCCCCACGGAGGGCTGCACTCCTGGTTTCATCTCCCTGAACCCTGACTGGTAGTGGACATTCAGGAACTGACTTAATTGAGAATCTTGGTTTCTCTCTTCTACTCTGGCTTTCAAACAGATGAAAGTAAATAGTTAAATAATGGAAACATTTGAGGAACTTCAAAGTAGAAATTCATGATTTTCCAGTTAGTATTTATTGCCACCTGTCAACCCAAGCAAATACTTGCACATTTGTTTCTTCCTGAGCTGGAATGTAAGCAGCATAATGACAGGTGTTGTGTTGTATGGTCTCATCTTAGTTCATTTTGTGCTGGCGTAATTATTGCTGATCTGTTGACACCCAGTGCTTAGAACATGATCTTGCATATTCTGGTCATACACTAAGGGAATGGCTAAGCATAAATAATTGTTGGCATGGAAGATCAAGTAAAAGAAATATTATGAAACACAGGGTCAGAAATTTAAAAATTAATATCTATTTATTGGAGCCAGTGTTGTGGCATAATGGATTAAGCTACTGCCGGCAAAGCCAACATTTCATAGGGAAAACAGTTCAAGACCCAACTGTTCTGCTTCCCACTCAAACTCTTTGCTAATGTTCCTGGGAAAGTAGCAGAGGATGGCCCATGTCTTTGGGTCCCTGCCCCTATGTGAAAGACCCAGATCAAGTTCCTGGCTTTGGCCTGACCCAACCCTGAGTTTTGTGGCCATCTGGGGAGTGAGCCAGCACATGGAAAATTTCTTTCCCTGTATCTCCTCCTCTTGCTATGTAACTCTGCTTTTCAAAAACATCTTAGTTTTTTTTTTGTTTGTTTTTTGTTACTTGAAAGACAAATAGTTTTATTGGAAAGATAGAGTTACAGAGAAAATTAGGGATGGAGATCTTCCATCCACTAGTTCACTCCTCTGGTGGATGCAGTAGCTGAGGATGGACCAGGCCAAAGCTAGGAGCAAGGAGTTTATTGTGGGTTTCTGACATCAGTTCCTGGGCCCAAAGACCTGGGCAGTCCTTCTCTGCTTTCCCAGGCATGTCAGCAGGGAGCTGGATTAGAAATGGAGTCACTGATGCCAGTACAATGGTTTAAACAGGCTGATCCTCTACCTTGTAGCACCAGCATCCCATGTGGGTGCAGCTTTATGTCCCAGCTGCTCTACTTCTAATCCAGGTCCCTGCTGGACCTGTTTCTGTTAAAAGAAAAAATGATTTTCAAAGAAAAAAGGGGGGCAGCTTTTGTTTGAGTTGGTGTCTGTATGTGATGCTGGCATTGTAGGCAGTGGCTTCTAGCCTCAAAGATTTTTTTTTTTAAAAAGATATGTGACTTTCTGAATCTAGTCATGATATCTTATGTGCACAATATAGGTTCCGTTAAAAATAAAAACAAATGGGCCCGGCGCGATGGCGCAGTGGTTAAGGTCCTCGTCTTGCACGCCCGGGATCCCTTATGGGCGCTGATTGTATTCCCGGCAGCCCCGCTTCCCATCCAGCTCCCTGCCTGTGGCCCGGGAAAGCAGTCGAGGACAGCCCAAAGCTTTGGGAACCTGCACCCGCGTGGGAGACCCAGAAGAGGCTCCTGGCTTCAGATCAGCATAGCATCGGCCGTTGCGCTCACTTGGGGAGTGAATCATCGGACGGAAGATCTTCCTCTCTGTCTCTCCTTTCTGTATATCTGCCTTTCCAATAAAAAAATAATAAAAAATAAATCTTAAAAAAAATAAAAACAAATGGAAAAGCATTAACCAAAGTGAGCATGCTAACCTGAGCCGAAGACTTCAACGTGCAGTAAAGTCCTGGAGAAAATGAGCTAAGACAGACATTCTCCGTGGGGGTTCGTACATGCTTGGACTTTGGGAATTCGTGTTGGAGGCCTTCAGATTCAGTATGTTATACCTGTAACTGTGTGGCTGACAACAGAATTCTTCAGGAGACAGTAGCAGAATATTTACTGATTGCTTAGAGAAAAAGACTTTAGTGCTTAATCCAGTGAAAATTCCAAGAGTGTATCACCTGCTTAACTCTCCTGAGAATATTCAAGAAGGAATTTCAAACAAACAAGTGAACCAGAACAGAGATCACAAGATGAAAAGGGTAGAAAGATAATGACAAATTCTTTGGAAATGTGTTATGTAAATACTAAATAGATTCTAGCCAAAATGTACATGCCTCTGGAGAAAATCTAAAAATATTTTCTTTGTGAAAGTACTAAATAAGTGCAAGGAAAACCTTGGAAGTATGGGAGGAAAAAAGAACTAACAACTTTCCAGATGAAACAAAAGAAAAAGAGCTAGTAAGCACATATAGAGATGCTCAGCATCATTAACAATCAGAAAAACATACGCAGAGTACACCATGTCTCATCAGCTAGGACGCTGGAGGCGACCAGGTGTTCACAAGGACAAGGAGAGATGGGAGCCCTGCTTCTGTGCTGCTGGGACCGGAACATGCCAGAAGCACTTCAGAAACCAGTTTGGCAGTTCCTCACAGTTCTCTTGTTGTCCCAGTAATTAATGTTTTACACGCAAAAGCTTGTACAAGAATATTTATAGTAGCAGTACTCATAGTTTTTGAAAAATTAGAAGCAATCCAGTGCCTGCCGGTTGATGGATGTATACAGTGTCCATGTTCCAGATAATAGAATATTATTTAGCAATAACAAGAAACGAAGTGCTGATACCTCTCATGACATTAATGAATCTTGAAAATATGACAACTGAAAAGAGCTGGTCACAAAAGACCATATGAAGTAGGAGCCCTTTGATAATAAGTGTCCCCAGTAAGCAAATTTATTGAAATGGAACATAGACCGGTGATTGCTTAGACTGGGCAGGGTAGGTGGGAGTGAGAGAAGGATTTTGGTTACTGATGGGTAGAAGTTTCTTTTGCATCCTTTGGGGAGTGAGTCAGCAAATGAAACAACTCTCCCTGTCTTTCAAATAAACGATTTCTAAAAGCCCCATCCTTATTTGCATATGGCTCAACCTTGTACTTGACAGAGCAGACTATATCTTTTTATTGGTTCAAAGATTTGTTTTTATTGGAAAAGCAGATTTACAGAAAGGAGATACAGAAAGAAAGATCATCTGTCCTCTGGCTCACTTCCCAAGTGCCTGCAATGGCCAGAGCTGAGCCGATTCGAAGCCAGGAGCCAGGGGCTTCTTTTGGATCTCTTTCACAGGCGCAGGGGTCCGAGGACTTGAGCCATCCTCTGCTGCCTTTCCAGGCCACAAGTAGGGCGTTGGATGGGGAGTGAAGCAGTATAGGCACTCTTAGAGGTGGAGGGTTAGCCAGTTGAGCCATTATGCTGGCTCCAGATTGTATATTATTTACCTTCCCCAAATTTGAGTGACCTTTTTTTTTTTTTTTTTTTTAAGATTTATTTTTATTATTTTTTCATTGGAAAGGCAGATATACAGAGAGGAGAGACAGAGAGGAAGATCTTCCGTCCGATGATTCACTCCCCAAGTGAGCGCAACGGGCCGATACTATGCCGATCCGAAGCCAGGAGCCTCTTCCGGGTCTCCCACGTGGGTGCAGGGTCCCAAAGCTTTGGGCCGTCCCGGACTGCTTTCCCGGGCCACAGGCAGGGAGCTGGAAGGGAAGCGGGGCTGCCGGGATTAGAACCGGCGCCCATATGGGATCCCGGGAGTGCAAGGCGAGGACCTTTAACCACTTGCGCCACCGAGCCGGGCCCGAGTGACCTTTTTTGACCCTAGCCCTTACCTTCCTCTTTGTTCCTATTCAACATTCATCATTATGCCTGTGCCATAGGACCTTTCTCACGTCCTGTCTCACTTCTGTGTTTCCTACTTTTTTGTTGACGTTTCTCCCTAGCAGTGCTACTATACTTAACCTCCATGTCTCTTTTATTGTCTTTCTTGCCAGCTGTTCTTGGTCTCCCGCATATTTCCTTCCCCACATCTTCACCGTTGCAATGATTGTCCACTGTTAAATCTCGTCTGGCTGCTACGCATACCCATTATAGTAACTGCCAGGGGAGTTTTCCAAACTGTTCCTTCTGCATTCAGAATCCTTTAATGTCTTCCGCAGCCCACAGAATAGTCCGTCCTGCCTCACAGGTGGTACCTGTGCCCTTAGAGGACAGAGCATCCCCAGGTAACAGCTTTCTCGTCTGTTTTCTCTTTTATACAGGCTGCGCACCAGATGCTAACAAACGTTCTTAAGTGTCTGTTGTTGCAACACATTCAGTCTTCTTAGACTGTGTTTTCCTCTAGTGACTAGCATATATTTCTCCTTTAAGACTGAATTCAGGGCTCAGCATGGTAGCCTAGTGATTGAAGTCCTTGCCTTGCAAGTGCCAGGATCCCATATACCGGTTCTAATTTCAGTATCCCCACTTCCCATCCAGCTCCCTGCTTGTGTCCTGGGGAAGCAGTGAAGGACAGCCCAAAGCGTTGGAACCCTGCACCATTGTGGGAGACCTGGAGGAGGCTCCTGGCTCCTGGCTTCAGATTGGCGCAGCTCTGGTCATTGTAGTCACTTCGAGAGTGAATCATCGGATGGAGGATCTTCCTCTTTGTCTCTCCTCCTGTCAGTATATCTGACTTTCCAAGAAAAGTAAAATAAATCTTAAAGACTGAACTCAAAATCATTTTCTTAATAGCTTCTGTGATTGTTCTGGGAAGTGCAATGTGAATATATACATATGTATATACTTGTTTTTCTCTGTCTGCATTTCTCATATAGTGCTTTACATACCTTTGTAGTCCTTTGTCTTACCCCCTTAATGATAGCTAATGTGCTAAATTCATCTTCGTGTATGCTGGCTCCTAGCACTTAATCTAAAAGGTGTGGTATTTATCAATAAGTTGGTTAAGTAGAAGTACAAAGCAAAATGTTACTAATAGTTCAGGAGAAGATTAGAAAGTTAAGGAAAGAGGGGCTGGCACTGCAGTATAGTAGGTTAAATTGCAGTCTGCAGCCCTGGTATCCTGTATGGTTGCTGGCCCAAGTCCAGGCTGCTCCACTTCTGATCCAGATCCCTGCTAATGTGCCTGGGAACGCAGTGGAGAAAGGCCCAGGTACTTGGACACCTACAACCACATGGGAGACCCGGATGGATCTGCTGATTCCTGCCTTTAGTCAGTCCGTTTGAGGAGTGAACCAGTGAATGGAAAACTTTGTCTCTATTTTCCCTTTCTGTAACTCTGCCTTCAAATAAATAATTTTTTTTTCTTGTTATTGAAAGGGCAGATTTGCAGAGAAGGAGAAACAAAGATCTTCCATCTGCTGGTTCACTCCCCAAGTGGCCACAGTGGCCGGAGGTGAGGCAATTCGAAGTCAGGAGCCCGGAGCTTCTTCCAGGTCTTCCACACGGGTGCAGGGTCCCAAGGCTTTGGGCCGTCCTCGACTGCTTTCCCAGGCCACAGGCACAGACATAGAAAGGAAGTAGAGCAGCCAGGACATGAACCAGCACCCATATAGAATGGCGGCACATGTAAGGCAAGAGTTTAGCCACGGTCCTGGCGGCTTAGCCTAGTGGCTAAAGTCCTTGCCTTGAACGCGCCAGGATCCCATATGGGTGCTGGTTCTAATCACGGCAGCCCCACTTCCCATCCAGCTTCCTGCTTGTGGCCTGGGAAAGCAATCGAAGATGGCTCAGAGCTTTGGGACCCTGCACGCGTGGGGGAGACCCGGATAAACTCCTGGATCCTGGCTTTGGATCGGCATAGCATTGGCTGTTGCGGTCACTTGGGGAGTGAATTATCAGACGGAAGATCTTTCTGTCTCTCCTCCTCTCTGTATATCTGACTTTTTAATAAAAATAAATAAATAAATTTTTTTTTTAAAAAAGTTTAGCCACTAGGCTACCACATCAGGCCCTAAATAAATAAATCTTTTTTAAAAATGAGAAAGTTAAGGAAAGACACACTTGCGTTAGGCCTTTTTTTTTTTTTTTTTAAGATTTGTTTTTATTTAAAAGATTTTTACAGAGGGTAGAGAAAGAGGTCCTCCAAATTTCTGGTTCATTCCCCAAATGGCCACAACAGCAGGATCTGGACTAAGCTTGATCTGAAGCTGGGAGCCTGGAGATTCTTCATGGCCTCCCATATGGGTGTAGTGTCCCAAGGACTTTAGCCATCCTCCACTGCTCTCCCAGGCCACAAGCAGAGAGTTAGATGGAAAGTAGAGCAGCTGGACACAAACCAGCATCCATATTGGACGCCAGCCCTTACAGATAGAGGGTTAGCTTGCTTTGCCACTGCATCAGTGCCTAACTTAGGGTTTTGGAAGAAATAAAACTTAGAGGTGTAGAGGAAGTGGAAGAAGTTTTAGATGAAAAGTTATAGAACAAAGGTGTGGGGTCTGGTGTCAGAGTTCGCTTAGCATCCCCAAGAGTGTGGAGCAGAGTTTACCAAGAGCAGCCAGGATGAGGCTGCAGACGCCAGATGAAAAGGGGCCTTAAAAGCCAGAACGAAGTTTTTCAAGTTCGCCCTATAAACCCAGTATCTATTTGTGGATCTCTAAGCCGTTAGCCTGTCTTGTTTCACCATCCTCACTGTTCCCGGCCTGGAGCATTTGAAGTAGAAGCAGAAGTAAAGCCAGAGAAGGCCGTCTTCCCCTTCTCTTGGGGTGCCCGGTCACTACCCCACGCTCCTTGTCAGGTGATAAATAAAGTGTAAGTTGATCTTCACAAGATGACTGGGGACTTCTGGCCCTGCACTTGGAAACCTTCGGGTCTTTTTTTTTTTTTTTTTTTTTTTTTTAAGCAATAAGCAACTTTGTAAAGACAGAATTTTGGTATTAATACAGAGGAAAATACAGGGTTGTTTGAAGATGGAACAGCTGGTGGCAAAAAAATTCATCAGACTATTTTCCGGTAGAAAGAATGAAAATCGAAATGATGGCAGTGCCAGGGAAAGAAGAAGCTGGAGTAGGAACTAAATGGCCTGCTCTGGTGTTAGGTGTGGAGCACGAGGAGTGGAGGGTCAGAAAGTACATGCACAGACGGCTGTGCTTTTATTGTCAATGGCGACATCCTTTTTCCTCAACCTTGACATTGAGGTATACTAAATCCTGTTGTTCTATCGCTGGAGCAGCTCTGTTAGCTGTGTCCTCCCAGGCCCGCTGCTGGAATGCCTGCTGCGTTTCCTCCCACTCATTCTGCCTGATGAGCAGAATCCTTTGGGACTGGGTTGGGTTAATCCCTTTGATGTCACTCCCAACTGCTGCTTCATTTGCATGCTTGTTTTTTTTTTGTTTGTTTCTTTTTTTTTAATAAATAGATGCGATTTATTTATTTATTTATTTTTCTTTTTTTAAAAAGATTTATTTTTATTTTTTATTGGAAAGGCAGATATACAGAGAGGAGAGACAGAGAGGAAGATCTTCTGTCCAATGATTCACTCCCCAAGTGAGTGCAACGGCCAATGCTATGCCAATCCGAAGCCAGGAGCCTCTTCCGGGTCTCCCACGCGGGTGCAGGGTCCTCTCCCACGCGGGTGCAGGGTCCCAAAGCTTTGGACCATCCTGGACTGCTTTCCCGGGCCACAGGCAGGGAGCTGGAAGGGAAGCGGGGCTGCTGGGATAGAACCGGCGCCCATATGGCATCCCGGGCGTGCAAGGTGAGGACCTTAACCACTGCGCCATCGCGCCGGGCCCTATTTATTTATTTTAAATATTTATTTTTATTGGAAAGTCAGATTTAGAGAGAAGGAGAGACAGAGATAAAGATCTTCCATCTGATGATTCACTCCCCATGTGACCACAACAGCTAGTGCTGTGCTGATCCAAAGCCAGGATCCTGGAATCTCCTCCAGGTCTCCCAAACGGGTGCAGGATCCCAAAGCTTTGGGCTGTCCTCGACTGCTTTCCCAGGCCACAAGCAGGGAGCTGAATAAGAAGTGGAGCTAGCGGGATTAGAACCGGCACACATCTGGGATCCTGACATGTTCAAGGCGAGGACTTTAGCCGCTAGGCCACGCTGCTGCGCCCTACCTCTACTGCTTTTCTAGTCCACAAGTAGGGAGCTGGAAAACAACTGGAGCGGCTGGAACACAAACTGGTGCCTCTATGGGATCCCAGTGCATGCAAAGCTAAGCTACCACACCAGATCCTATTTATTTATTTTTAAAGATTTATCTTTTTATTTGAAAAGTAAATTTATAAAGATAAGGAGAGAGATATCCTCCATCCACTGGCTCATTCCCCAAAATGGTCACAATGGCCAGAGCTAAGCCGATCAGAAGCCAGAAGCCAGGAGCCAGGAGCTTTCTCCAAGTCTCCCATGTAGGTGCAGGTATCCAAGTACCTCAGCCATCTCTGCTGGCTTCCCAGACCTGAAACAATGAGCTGGATTGGAAGTGGAGCAGCTGGAAACAGAACCGGTGCCCGTTTGGGACAGTGGCACTGGCAGGCAGAGTCTGTTGTACATGCTTAAGTCATGGTGATCTAATAGTGAGTGTACCTGCCTAACAAATTTATTTCTTTTGCACAATATGCTCATGTTTCCTTACCTAAAATACTGCCTTCATTTTTAGCCTTAGAGAATTTCAGTTGTTTTCCATATCCTTTATCATTTATTTAAAAAGTCACTTCTTTCAAAGGCAGAGTTACAGAGAGGGAAAGACAGCTCTTGCATCAGCTGGTTCACTTCCCAGTTGGTCGCAACAGCCGGGGCTGGATCAGACTGAAGCCTGGAGCTTCATCTGAGCCTCCCACGTAGGTGTGTGCACCCCATGCACTTCGGCCATCCCCTGCTTGATCAAAAGTGGAACAGACAGGATTCGAACCAGTGCTCTTATATGGGGAAAATCTGTCGGGGGCTGGGAGTTTGGAGGGGGATATCCCAAATTAATTTAAAAAAGAGAACTGGTGCTCTTAGGGGATGCAGTTGCCACAAGCAGCGGCTTCACCTGCTTCGCTACAACACTGACCCTGTCCTGTATGATTTTTAGGGTGTTTGCCAATCCTTCTAAAGTGTATATTGCCCCGTTCAATGTGGCCTCTCTTCTTTGGACCCTTGAACTGCTTAATGCAGGTGGGGTGACCGAAGGCCCTGGGCTTCAGTGGCTGCATCACCTTGGGCAGATCATTTCATCTTTCTCTAAGCAAATTTTTGTAGAGTTGGAAAAATTTTCCTTAGGCTACTCTGTAGATTTGGCCAGATAATGGTGAAAAATATCCCCTAAATTTGTTGTTTAGAGGCTCGGTAAGCTCTTTTTATTTTATTTAATTAATTTATTTTTTAAAGATTTATTTATTGGAAAGTCAGATATACAAAGAGGAGGAGAGACAGTGAGGAAGATCTTCTGTCCGATGATTCACTCCCCAAGTGAGCGCAACGGCCGATACTATGCCGATCCAAAGCCAGGAGCCTCTTCTGGGTCTCCCACACGGGTGCAGGGTCCCAAAGCTTTGGGCCGTCCTGGACTACTTTCCCAGGCCACAAGCAGGGAGCTGGATGGGAAGTGGAGCTGCCAGGATTAGAACCGGTGCCCATATGGGATCCCTGCACGTTCAAGGTGAGGACTTTAGCCGCTAGGCCACGCTGCCGGGCCCAAGCTCTTTTTATTTTTATAGATTACTTTTTTTTTTTTTTGCATAGAAATACATGTATTCATCCAACAGCAAGAACCAGATTGGGTGGAAGGCCAGTCAGGAAAAGCCACAGTTCCTGTTATTACAGGAGGTGGACTGAGTAAGGTTGGCTCATGGACCCACTGGTAAGCATGAAACCTGGCATTGGGAGAGGTTCTGATGGAGGAGCCTGGGCAACTCCTCTGGCAGGACACAGACCCGGCAGGTAAACGCAAGAAACATGATAGGAAACAGCCCAGAAAAGGCCATGGAAAGCTACCCACTGGCATACAATTGGCTGACGTGGGGGCAAGACCAGGCTGAATCTGTCCACATCATCCACTGGCAAATCCAGGCACCAGTGTGGGTCGACCTAGGGTTGGTCGCAACAAAGACTAGTGCACATTATGGAATGCTGAGGTGAGGTGGCCTGTACCGGAAGGGACCGCAGCGCCCTACCAGCCTGAGAACAAGAAAGGAAGTGGGCAGAGCCGGCAGGGGAATAAGGGAGGGTTCCTTTGCAGGACAGCTACTTCCGCAGGAGAGCATGGGCTGGGATGGGGGCAGACCAGACTAGGCAGAGCTACCACACCTGTGCGCCTCATGTGGACTAGATCAGGGAAAAGCCAGGCTGGGCGGATTATTCCTACTGGTGCAAACAAAATTAAAGTGGGCGAGGGTTGTTTGGGCTTAGATGCAGCATCAACTGGAATCTGGGAGTGGGAGAGGCCTGGGAGGGAAATAGTGGGCTCATCCCTCTTGGGTTACCACTTCCACAGGACATAAAACTAAGATAACTAAGATAGCGGCTGGGGTGGAATGGGGTGTAGGACAGACTGGATTACTGCTACACTTACTGGCAAACCAGGGTAGGGGGTGGGCCTGGTGGGGGTTATTGTGGGTCGCTCCAACCTAGGCTGCAGCTCCCGCTGGTTTATGTGAGGGCCAAGTATGTGCTGGGCAGAACTAGGCTGGACTGCAACACCCATTGGTTCCAGTGGAAGTCGGGAGTGATAACAGAACCAACCCAGCAACTGCAACCACCAGCTGATTGGAGCGATGGACGGTGCCGGGACCTGTACTTGTTAGCACATACAAGAAGTTTCTTTGGAGATCTTCCTAATCTAAATGCTGGACTCAAAACCCTAACGAAGAAAAGAGAGAAGACAGAACGGGTCAACCAACCATCTCAGCTATGATGGACTATGTCAATCAGTGGATTTTTCAAAGCCCTCATAGTGCTTGGAGCGGCAAGATTGACAGTGATTCATAACTGTTGCAATATCAAAACCACTTGAGCAAGAACCTCAGCGCATGCCCTACATCCGGGATCTGGGGAGGGTGGGAAAATGGGTGGGCCTTCTCCCTTAAATAACCCCCTTTAAACATGAAGGTAACAATATGGAAAACATACTAGTATTATCCACTTTCATGTAGCCCTTGAACCTTCTTATCCTAATTAACTATGTAAAGAATGTCAAAATAAAATTTTATAAAAATTAAAAAAAAAAAAAAGAAATACATGTATTACATTCTATTGTACACATAGACAATACACAGCATCCTGTATGTGGGTGTGTTCACAACACTTTGATTTTTTTTTTTTTGATTGATTACTTCACAATATCTTATTGCATGAGATACAGGCTGTTTGGGGTTGAAATAATATTACTGTTTCAGATTGACATCAATTCATAACAACCACATCAACAACACCAACAACATCGACAACAAATAATTTTTTCTTGAGTCACTGCTTTTATCGCTTCTTTTGAAAACAGAAAACTTGTCAGTAAATGAAATGCCAGGGACCAGCGTGGTGGCCTAGCAGCTAAAGTCCTCACCTTGAACACCCCGGGATCCCAGATGGATGCTGGTTCTAATCCTGACAGCCTTGCTTCCCATCCTGCTTGTGGCCTGGGAAAGCAGTGGAGGCCGGCCCAAGGCCTTGCGACCCTGCACCATGTGGGAGACTTGGAAGAGAATCTGTGCTCTTGGCTTCAGGTCGGCTCAGCACCGGCCTTTGCGGCCACTTGGGGAGTGAATCATCGGACAGAAGATCTTTCTCTGTCTCTCCTCCTCTCTGTATATATCTGACTTTGCAATAGAAATAAATAAATCTTTAAAAAAAATGAAATACCAGCATGCCTGCCATAAATAGGGAACAAGTTAAAAATAGGTGCAGTATTAGCAGTACTAATTTTGTTAGCTGCTGTTTCCAGGCAGTGGCTCTGAGCATACTTAGATTATTACAGCTGCTTTGGTGCACACTTCAAAGTGGTATTTGAACTTTTCATTTAACTGGGTTAATGGCAGGATCAGAGAAGATGGAAATAAGTCCTGAAAACCCCAAATCAGTTAAAATTCCTGAAGATTCTTAGTGCAAAATGAACTTTAATAAACATTTTATTAACCGTACAGTAAATCTTTATGAATGTATGTATTACAGAAGCAGTTAAAACTAGGGTGAGTATCGTGCCGTAGCAGGATTAGCTGCTGCTTAGGAGGCCTACGTCCCATTCAGTTCGCCTTCTCTCTAGCTTGCTCTTTTGTCTGGGAAGGGAAAGGAGGGTCGCCCAAGGACCTGTGTCCCTGCCATCCACATGGAGGACCTGGATGGACCTTCGCTGTGGCATGGCACATCCTGGCTTTTGAGGTCCATTTGAGGAGTGAACCAAAGCGGTAGATAGAAGATCTCCGTCTCTCTCTCTCTCTCTTTCTGCCTGTCCTGTCTGTCACTGCTTTTCAAATAAACAAACCCTAAGGGAAAAAAAATCAAATGCATAAAAATAGCACAGGTTAAATAGTTTACTAAACCTTCCCCCCCCCCAATGTTAAAACAGAAGTGTATTTACAGTTCTATGTGGATGCTTGAATTCTCCCTAATATCTTTATCCTTTCTTTACTGACTCTGAATTCATTTTATAAGCAGGCGTTTCCCTTCCTTTTCCCACATGCTGTCTAGGGAGGTGGAAGCAGTCTTCCCTGCGTGTGCAGTGTTTCTGAACTGTTGAAGCGGGCACAGGATGGCCATCTCTGGTCTCTGTGTGGTATAGCATAGTCTATACCTTCTGGAATGATTTGTTTATGTTGCTGCTATGTGTACCGAAGATTGTTATATTCGATCCTAAATCTGTGCATGCTACTCGCACACATTTCTTATATTACTGCTTTATTAAAAGGGAGTGTGACAGAGAGGGAGGGGAGATCCTTCCTCTGCGGCTCAATCCCCAAATGGCTACAACAGCCAGGGCTGAGCCAAGCCAGAGCCGAGGCCAGAACTCATTCCAGGTTTTCCACATGGGTAGCAGGGCTCAAACACCTAGGCCAGCTGCTGCCGCTTCCCCAGGCACGTTAACAGGAGCTGGATCATAAGCAGAGCGGCCACCGTTTGAACGAGGCACAGTGCTTACTATTGCACCATAGTGCTGCCCCTGCGTGCGTGTATTTAAGTTTATACGCCATTTAAATATTAGTGTAGTATAAATTGATCCAATATAAATAAAATGTTCCTCTGAAAGCCAAAGCAAATTATTTAGCAAGTCATTGTCAACTAACAGTAAATAAGATTAGCGTATTAGCGGTAGATGAGAGACCTGGAAAAGAATTATGTTGGAGGGAAATATAGAGCTTTAAAAATAATATAGATTGGGCCCGGCAGCGTGGCCTAGCGGCTAAAGTCCTCGCTTTGAACGTGCCAGGATCCCATATGGGCGCCGGTTCTAATCCTGGCAGCTCCACTTCCCATCCAGCTCCCTGCTTGTGGCCTGGGAAAGCAGTCGAGGACGGCCCAAAGCTTAGGGGCCCTGCACCTGTGTGGGAGACCTGGAAGAAATTCCTGGCTCCTGGCTTTGGATCGGCATAGCATTGGCTGTTGCGGTCACTTGGGGAGTGAATCATTGGACGGAAGATCTTCCTCTCTGTCTCTCATCCTCTATGTATATCTGACTTTCCAATAAATAAATAAAATTTAAAAAATATAGATTGCTTTACAAGTATCTTCAATTAGAACTAGAAACTACAGACTTATGCCTTATGTGTATAACTTACGCAGTAAGAGTGAATAAATCAACAAAGTCATGTATCTTTCACCAAAAAATTGGTGAATCAAAGCATACACACACACACACACAATGTATGCATTTTAGGTTAAAGTGTTAATTTATGATTTTTAAAATATTTTTAAACTTATAGGTACTAATATTAATATTTCTATATTTTGCCAGATTTCCTGTTTAATTGCTATGTCTTTCAAATCATATGTCCGATCTCAAAATTAATCGAAGTTTAAGAAAGCAGGGATTTTCCTTATGTCCATTGAATAAATTTCCTTGATGGCCTTTTCTGAGCAGTGTTGTAATGTTCAGTGATTTTCTTAGCTGCATTTGGCGCCGTGATGTCCAAGGTCCTGAAGCATCCTGCGGCATGTACCATCTGTGACTTGGGAGATGGGGTTGCTGGGGCACTGGTGCTTACAGGATTATTTCTATAATGGAAACATGTGACTTCTGATTTCTCTGTTAGAAACATAAAGAGTTAAATGAATTATGTTTTTAAATTGTGCTAGAAAGAACCCATGAAGTTTATCTTCTTTTTTTTTGAGTTGGCAAATTAGAGTTACAAGGACAAGGAATGACAGAAATCTTCCATCCCATGGTTCACTGTCCAAATGGCCTCAGTTGCTGAAGCTGAGGCTGATCCAAGACCAGTGGCCTCCTCCAGGTCCCTCCTGTGGGGACAGGAGGCTGAGCACCTTTTTTTTTTTTTTCAACTATTGTTATTTTAGGCAACGTTTACATTGTCAGGGTGAGAAGGATCTAAGGTTAGGGAGAAGTGGGTGTAATCCCTCTTTCCAAGCTTTCTATTTCTTCTTTCCATTTCTGAGGGGTGTGTGTGTGTATGGGGAGTGACAGCCCCACAACCATCCCGGTACCCGAGGATGGGGAAAGGCCACCCATTATCAACCCAGGGTCACAAAGTGGCGTACGCGCCAAGCATTCTGCCCAGGTGGATGTGATAGTTGTGAAATGCTGTTGATCTCACCGATCTGTGGGTGAGGAATCCCTTCCAATGTCCGTTGGCTAACACAGTCGACCCTGTAGACTCCATCCACCCAGATATTTGCTGTGAACGTTTGCCTGGGGTAGTTGTCCCTATGTTCTGTTCTCCGTTCTCTGCTGTGGTACCAAATGTCCTCTGCAGGCCCCAAAGGTCTACCATGTCCTCTTTGTGCACCATGGTCTGCTGTCCAACACTTTATCTTTTATACTGAGGGGTACTAGTTCTCAAAGGTGGGATCATGGATCCAGGAGACCTGGCCATGCTGAACCCCCTGTCCCTGGGGCTCACAGATCCAGCATGCACCATGAAGGTGGGCCAAAGGCCCCGGGCCATGTGACCCAAAACTCTCCAGACCCCTATGCCCAGAGCTCACAGACCTGCATCTGCCACACAGGTGGGCTCATTGACAAGGGCCATACCTCTCCACCCCTGGGCCTCACGGATCCAGCACCCACCACGCAGGTGAGTGAGCCCAAGAACTTGGACCAAGAGACCCAGGCCCCATCAGATGCCCCACCGCTGGGGCTTACAGATCCTGCACCCACTGTGCAGGTGATCCCAAGGGCCCCTCTGTCCCTGGGGCTCACAGACCCAGCACCTACTGCCCCCAGAGTGGCATGGCTCATTTCTCCTCAACATTCACCAGAAGAGCGCTTCAACTTAGTTTGATGCAACCTGCCCCCAGTTCCAGGTTGTGCTGGTTGGTGCTGCAGCCTAGCCTTGCCCAGTCAGGTCCAAGTCCTGGTTACAATGTGAACTGGCTGATGTTGCAGCCCAACTCCGCCCCTCCTGCACCCTCTCCTGGTTCTCAGATCTGCTAGTGGGTGTTATGAAGTGGCCCTGCCTGGCCCACCCCCTTAACCTGACCCACACGTATGCTGGCAGGTACTGTAACCTGGTCTGGTTTGGGCTGCTCCTTGCCTTGCTTCATCATAGCTGACTAAAGCCTTTCAGTCACACTCGAAAGACTTCAGTCCTGTAGAGCCTCACCTGATCTTTGCTCCCACTCCTCCCATCACCTTATTCTTTATCTTGTCATTTTAATCCAGCTTGCTAAGTCTGGTAACCTGGCCACTTTGCTATTCATTGGATACACCAACATACATGCACCTCTTTTTGGTTGTTGCATCAACTATTCCCTCTACCTGGTATGTTCTTTCTACAGATAATTTTTTAAAAAGATTTATTTTTATTTTTATTGGAAAGTCAGATATACAGAGAGGAGGAGAGACAGAGAGGAATATCTTCCATCTGATGTTTCACTCCCCAAGTGACCGCAACAGCTGGTGCTATGCCGATCCAAAGCCAGGATCCAGGAACTTAGCCGGGTCTCCCACACGGGTGCAGAGTCCCAAGGCTTTGGGCCATCTCAACTGCTTTCCCGAGCCACAAGCAGGGAGCTGGATGGGAAGTGGAGCTGCCAGGATTAGAAATGGCATCCATATGGGATCCTGGTGCTTTCAAGGTGAGGACTTTAGCCACTAGGCCTTGCTGCTGGGCCCTCTGCAGATAATTGTATGTCCAGAATCTTCACTTCAGGTTTGCTCAAATGTGTGTACCAGAGGCCTTGCCCACCCAGCTTCCAAGCTAGTATACAAACCACTGCACTACTAACTTTTCTATTCTCAGAATTTTCTATTCTGTTTGCTTTTTGTTTTGTTAATAGCTTGTTTTTCTGGATCTCCTTGATAACAAAGATTTTATTACTACATTTGTTGTCATTAGAAGTGTTTCATACATACAGTTTGTTGAGCATTTATTGAATAAATGGGTAAAGACTTAAAAATTTGGAAGTACTGCTTGAAGAGCTAGCCCACAGCTCTGCTCCCAGTGTGCTTGTCACCAGCTTTGCTGCAGTCGCCCTTGCTGAGGTGGCCTCGGCGGGCTCTCCTACCGCTGCTCCTTTTCTGTTCTTGACTGCCTTCAGCTCTCCCCAGCGAGCAGTCTGCATCTGTTAGAAGGTTAATCACACCTGTTGATAGTTTTCACGCTCTTTACCGTGCAAGACGGGGAGAGTCAGGTGCTGCCTAATTTGCTGATGTCTTTTCCTGCCCCCTCACTTTTCTTGCTGTGCTTTAGTTAATGATGCACAGCTGTTTCCTCTTCCTGTTCAAGGTCCTCATATGTCAGGCTGTTTTTCATGCCGAGCTTATTTTAAACATTGCCTCCTGGAAAGGCCTTCACAGTCCACCCAGTCCACAGGAGCCTCTCTAGCTACTCTTCTTTATTTTCTCTGAAGCACTTTCCAAAATCTACAGTTACCTTGGTTATTGTTGCTTCTCTGTTTCTCTCCTCATATCTGCCCGAGGACAAGAATCTTATTATTATGTATTCCTTACACATAGAAAAATTCCTGGGACTTTTTAGTCGTTGAGATACATACTGGAGGATTACTGAATGAGTGATGAAGTCTTATAATAGTCATTCAAGGAGCTGGCGTTGTGGCACAGTAGGTTACGCTACTGCCTGCAATGCCAGCACTCCATGTCAGAGCACCTGAATAATCCAGCTCCCTGCTGATGCACCTGGGAAAGTGGCAGAAGATGGCTCAAGTGCTTGGGCCTTGCCGCTAGATGATTTTGATGGAGTTTCAGGCTCCTGGCTTTGAGCTGCTTCAGCCCCGGCTCTTGGCAGCCGTGTAGGGAGTGAAACCAGTGGCTAGATCTCTCTCTCTCTTCCTCTCTATCTCCTTCTCTCTGTCACTCTGCCTTTCAAATAAATAAAATCAATCTGTTAAAAAAAAGAATTAGTCATCCAAGAGACCTGAAAAAATTATTAAATCTCAGGTCTGAGTCACTAAGATTAGTTGTATGACCCTGAAATTTGACTTGGCAATTTTGGAAGATTGATGTACTGGAAATGCACGTGGTGCTGAGTGAGCGAATGAGCTTGTGAGTGAGCACGAGGATCCTGAGAGCTCTTACCCTCAGCATATTGTGTTAATTATTTCACTAGGCATATACTATAGAATATTACCTATTAGATGAGTTGATATAGTTAAGAGTACAGACTAGTCTTCTGGTGAATACCATGTTGAAGGGTATAAAAAATGTTTATGTACCATCCATGTTCCAAACCATTTTCTCACCAAATCCCTAAGAAATAGACACTGTTAGTGAAGTACAGAGCCTCTGCCACAGCCTGTGCAACCCATGAATCACTAAATGCATGTGGTTGGGGCTAAACTATAAATCCAAGTTAATGACATTTTCAAGGAAGAGGCATAATAGGCTCAAAATACTGTTGTGTAATATTTTTAAGATTTATTTTATTTTTATTGGAAAGAGAGATTTGCAGAAAGAAGCACAGAGAAAGATCTTCTGTCCACTGATTCACTTCCCAAGTGGCTGCAATGGCCAGAGCTGAGCTGATCCGAAGCCAGGAGCCTCTTCCAGATCTCCCGCATGGGGCAGGATCCCAAGGCTTTGGGCCATCCTCAAGAGCCTTCCCAGACTACATGCAGGGAGCTAGAAAGGAAATGGGACAGCTGGGACAAAAACCGGCATCCACATGGGATGCTGGTGCATGCAAGGCAAGGACATTAGCCACTAGGCTACTGTGCTGGGACCCTGTTTTTAATTTTTTTAATTTATTTTCATTTTATTTGGAAGAGAAGGATAGACACAAATATAGACCATCTGTTGAGTGGCAGAGACCTGACTACTTGAGCCATTATCTGCTGCCTCCATGGTATGCACTGGCAGGAAACTGGATCTAGAAGCAGAACTAGTACTTGAACTCACGACCCCTGGTGTGGGGTGGGCATCTTAGCCACTGTGCTAATACGTCTGTGTGTTTTAAAAAACTTTTTAATAAAAATTTATTTATTTGAAAGAGTGTTGAGGGTGGGGAACAAGGGGAGAGAGAAAGGGAGGAAGGAAGGAAAAAATTTTCTATCACTATTTGACTCCCCAAAAGCTGCAATTTCAAGGACTGGACCAGGGCAAACCTTGGAGCCTGGAGCCTTGTCTTGTTCTTGCTCGTGGTGGCAGGTCTCCTGGTTTTAGGAATCTCTTTCATTGCTGTCTTTGGCACGGTATCAGGGAGCTAGATCCCAAGTGGCTCAGCCTGTATGTAAATTGGCACTCTCATTTGGGGTGCCGGTGTCACAGGTAGTGGCTTAACCTGTCATGCCCCAATGTCAGTTCCTCCCACATGTCTTTTAGAAACAGTATTCTTATTCTATTAAAATGTAAGATAAGTATTCCTAATTCCTGTTTATGGGTAGATTAGAACCATAAAGAAGCAATGATTGATTAGCTTTTTGCATGCGATTCTGTCTAACTGCTTAATTTCTTTGTCAAAAATTGCCTGCAATTAATTTACAGTGTTCATTTTTATCTGTTTATTCATTTAAAAGGTGGAATCACAGAGGGAGAAATAGAGATCTCTGATCTGATGGTTCACACCCCATATCACAATAGCTGGCCCTGAACCAGGTCGATGGTTGGAGCCACTGACTTTTTTAATCTTTATTTCTGAAATTTACCATACAATTCTGTGTAGTCTGGGACTCTCCTTCCCGCAATTTCCATCCCCCGATTGATTTTTCCCATAATGTCACAACTCTTAATAAGGAGTTACAATTCCATCAGTCTGCTATATATGTGTGCCCCAACATTGCTGGTACAGACAATGTCAGACAGTGCATCCATGGAGCCAGTGACTTCTACCCCCGTGGGTAACAGGGACCCAGGTACTTGGGCTATCTTCTTCTGCCTTCCCAAGTGTATTAGCAAGAAGTAGATGAGAAATGAGGTATCCAGGACTCCAACCAGCAATTTGATACGGGATATCAGCATAGCAAGTGAGAGGCAGCTAAACCCATTGTGTCGCAGTGCCAGCACCTACTTTGACCCGGTTTTTCCAACATCCATTTATTTAACCATTATTAATCTCATGTGAGGTTTCTAGTTCTATTAGTTTTATTGCAGTTAGCTCAGAATCTGTTACGCAAGGAGAGTAGGCTTTTCAGAGTCAGAATCAAAGAAATGTGAATGTTGAATTAGTATAATTGTCTCTTGTTCTATCTTTAATCATCTTTGCCTGATTTTCAGTCTGAATGACTTCTTTTACTAATGATGATGCTTTGGATTTTTAAAAATTTGAGTCCAGAAAATTAATGTGTTATGTTGACTAGTGACTTTGGGAACAGCTGTTGTATTGCAGTGGGTTACTGCTTGAGACGCCTAGCAGAACACCTGGATTCAAGTGGCTCCTGTGTTTCTGATACAGCTTCCTGCTTGTGCATCCTCAGAAGCAATAGATGATTGCTCAAGTGCTTGGACCTGTGCCACCCATGTGGGAGTCCTGGCTGGAGTTGATGGCTCCTGACAGGAGCTGGGCCAACCCTGACTGGTGGTGGGCATTTGATGAATGACCCAAGGGGTGGAAGATCTCTCCCTGTCTCTTTCTCTTCTTTGTCACACTGCCTTACAACTAGATGAAAATAAGCATTTTTTTACCCTAAGGGGGGAAAGAAGGTAACTAATGATTTAATGTATTTGAGGTCCTGAAACAACTTTTGTAGTGCATTTAGATAAGGCAGCCAGTAGCATAATAGTCTCATTGACCTGATATCAAAAGCTTCCTGGTTTATTATTGGCTTGGCCATGCCTACTTCTTAGTTTGCATGATTGACTGTTTTAATGGAATTAGTGACTCATCTTTGATTAAGACCTTTCACACTGGGGTTTTGCTGTAAAGGTGCAAGCTAGTCTGCCTGCTTCAGCCTCTCTAGATGCATGGTAGATTGAGGACTTCTCGAGGAAATTTGGAAAAAGAAAGTTACCAGCAATCTAAGAAAGTAAGGCTCTTTTGAAAAACCTTACAGAGGCAGTTTTCCTAGCTTTATCATTTACCCAAGATAAATTAAATGTATTGAGCAAATGCCTACCTGTAAAACCACTACTGTGTATTATTACTATTACAAGTAGATGTTTTCAGTTCATTTTATGATTTCATTTGTTTTGTTTTATATATATATAGCAATTATATATAATATGTAACATATTATATATATATTAATTTGGACCACCATTTTGACTTGTAGAGTATCTCAGGTTTTGTATTATTTTTTTATTGTGAATTATATTAGCTTAACTTTTGAAGGTCAGTGAAGATAGAAAGCTAAAGATTGGGTCAGGCATTTAGCCCAGTGTTTGAGACATCAGTTAAGAAACCCGTGTCTTCTGTCCCCATGCCTACCGTCAGCACCTGGGTCCAGCTTCCTGCTCTGCAGACTCTGGGAGGGAGTGGTGCTGGCTCATGTGCCTGGGGTTCTTGTCACCCACCTGGGAGACCTGAATGCAGTTCTGATTCCCAGCTTGGACTCCGGCTAGGAGCTAATGGCAACACTTTGGGGCTTAACCAATGGATACCTGCTCTGTGAGAAATCTGTATCTTACAAACAAATAAAAATTAAGAATTTTTTCTAAAGATTTATTTATTTTATTAGAAAGGCAAGTATACAGAGAGGAGGAGAGAGAGAGAGAGGAAGATCTTCTGTCCACTGATTCACTCCCCAAGTGACCACAAGGGCTGAATCTGAGCCAATCCAAAGCTAGTAGCCTGGAGCCTCCTCCGGGTATGTGGGTGCAGGGTCCCAAGACTTTGCACCATCCTCAACTGCTTTCCCAAGCCACAAGCAGGGAACTGGATGGGAAGTGGAGCCACTGGAATTAGAACTGGCTCCCATATGGGATCCCAATGCATTTTTAGGCACTAGACTATCTTATTGACCCAATAATTTATTTTTTTAATTTTTATTATTTTTTTAAAGATTTATTTATTGCAAAGTCAGATATACAGAGAGGAGGAGAGACAGAGAGGAAGATTTTCCATCTGATGATTTACTCCCCAAATGAGCACAATGGCCAATGCTATGCCGATCCGGAGCCAGGATCCAGGAACCTCTTCCAGGTATCCCACGTGGGTGCAGGGTCCCAAAGCATTGGGCCGTCCTGGACTGCTTTCCCAGGCCACAAGCAGGGAGCTGGATGGGAAGTGGAGCTGCCGGGATTAGGGATATGGGATCCCGGGGTGTTCAAGGTGAGGACTTTAGTCACTAGGCCACGCCGCCGGGCCCCCAATAATTTTTTAAAGGTACTTTGTTGGTACAAGATTCCCGTTACAGAAAATAATTTGGTTAAAATAAATGTTGTTTTTAAGTACTGTTAAGGCAACTCCTAGTCTTAGGTAAACTTGGGTGTGTCTTTATATAACCAGGAAAAATGATAGCTGGTAAAGTTCAGATACAGGTATCTAGGCATATCTCAGTTATATTAACTGCACTTGGGTTGCAAACCCCAAAACACCATTCACCCTACTTACTGGCCATGATTTTTAAATAAGGATTTATTTAATTTTATTGGAAAGATAATACAGAGAAAAGGAGAGACAGAGAAAGATCTTCCATCCACCGGTTCACTCCCCAAGTGGCTGCAACAGCAGGGGCTGAGCTTATCTAAAGCCAGGAGCAAAGAGCTTCCTGCAGCTCTGCCATGTGGGTGCAGGGTCCCAAGGCTTTGGACCACCGTCTACTGCATTCACAGGCCATAAACAGGGAGCTTGATGGAAAGTGGAACAGCTGGTGCCTGCCTTTATGGGATTCCAGTGGTTGTAAGGCAAGGATTTAGCCACAAGGTCATCACACCGGGCCATGATTTTTGCAAGCATAGCTAGTTTCGTTATTGTGGGTTTGTGGGTCTCCAATTTACTTGTGTTTTAATTTTTATTTTCTCTTTAATATTGTTTACATAGTTGAAAGGGATGCGTGCACTTGTGGGTCTCTGACTAGAGTGGGTAGGTCAGGTGTGGAGGAAAGGGGGTTTTGTTTGTTTGTTTTTCCCTCTTGTGTCTGCTGGGAAAGAGGAGAAGGAGGGAACCACTCCTTGCTGTAAAACTACATCAACACCAGGTCCTGGGGGTCAGTCCTTTGATCCTTAGAGACCCCAGTTGGTAAGAGTGCTCCAAGATTTTTACTACTGAGTGATTTTAGTAGTTCTGAGAAGTTACTGGCCTTGTGATCCAGGTTCAAGGTCTGTTGTTTGAGAAAGTCCACTTTAGTGTATCCACAAATTTGAGAACATACTGCTTGCTAGCTTGGCCAGGAGAATTGTCCAAAACTGTACCTAACCTCCCTGAGTTATCTGAGGAGCTTTTCAGTTTCTGCTCATGGGACACATCCCATGGCATTTCCAGGAAACTCATATTTAACAATTTCCAAAAAAGTCAGATTATATATGGTATTTAGAAACATGAGCAGAGGTCCTCAAAACAATATTTCTGACCTTTCTGTTTGGCAGTATTGTGATGTGTGTTTGGCCTTTCATTAATCCAAGTGTTGATTTTCTTAGCTATACTTTCCTCAACTTTTTGTGGCCCAGCACACTTTAGAGATGTAATACATTTCCAGTAGTGAGACTAGTTAACGATCAGAGTCTTAAAAGGGGTGTTGCCTTAATTTAGGGAGGGACAGGAGATGAGGTGGTAACTCCTTCTTAGCTTCCCCTAGGGTCACTTGTATAGATCTGGTGATGCCATGCTTCCCCCAGTTCTTAATTCATGTGGTTCTTCCCGTGCCATCTATACATTGGTTTCCCTATAGTTAGCCCAGTATTGCTCCTTTTGGAGGGGTAGGAGGAGAGGGAGAGGAGGGTGGGAGAGACACTGATCTGATACAACAGCTTAATTTAGAACTGCTGGTCACGTGTTCGTACTTGGCCTTATGTGCAGAACAATCAGTGTTCCTCATTTAGATGGGAATTCGGTTGAATTTGAAGTAAAAGTTACTGATATGGTGGGGGGGTGGACATCATAGAAGAAGAGAATTTGGAATTTCAATTTTTCAGGGCCAATAAAGGAGGGATATTTCTCTGAAACCATGTTAAAATGTTCACATAGCATGCAAAACATTAGTTGTGGAAATCAGGTTTCTACCTTGTTTTGTTGATTAGGACATACTGGGAGCCAAGGCTGTGACAGCTGGTGAAGCTACCCCCTGTGTTTCAGCCTCACATATAGGCACTAGTTGGAATCCCTGCTGCTCTGCTGCCCCTTCAGCTCCCTGCTAGTGTCCTGGGAAAGCAGTAGAGATGGACTAAGTCATTGGGTCTCTGCAACTGTGTTGAAGACCTGGAGGAAGCTCGGGCTCCTGGCTTTAGCCTCGCCCAGCCCTGGCCTTATAGCCATTTGGAAAATGTACCAGCAAACGGAACACTGCTCACTTTCTCTGTTTCTCCTTTTCTCTATCATTCTGCCTTTCAAATTAGTAAGTAAATTAAAAAAAAGTATGCATTAGAGAATGGAATTTGGTAAGCTCTCTGATTTATATTTTCTGTGTGGAATGCATGAAGCATTGGACTTAATTATCTAAAAATGTATATGTTCGAATTTGTCTAAAATATCATGTAATGTATAAAAGCTTGGGGGCAAGTGTTTGACAAGGTGTTAATACATCTGCAGCCGTATCTGAGTGCCAGTTTCTGCTCCTGGCTCTGCTTCAGTTCCAGCCTCCTGCAGACGTGCAGGAAGCAGCAGGTGATAGCACAAGTAGTTGAATGTCCCTGCTGCTCATGTGGGAGACGTGGATTGAGTTCCCAGCTCCTGTCCAGCTCTTACTTTTGCAGGCAGTTGAGTAAACCGGCAGATGGGAGATCTGTCTTGCTTGTTTGTCTCTGTCTCTGATGCTCTCTGACTTTCTCTGACTTTCTCCCTCTCAGCTTTTCAAGTAAATAAATTAAAATTGGTAAACCTGAGGCCCCGGAGCAATAGCATAATGGCTGAAGTCTTCACCTCGAATGTGCTGGGATCCAATATATGGATGCTGGTTCTAATTCTGGCAGCTCCACTTCCCACCAAGCTCCCTGCTTGTGGCCTGGGAAAGCAGTCAAGGATGGCCTGAAGCCTTGGGACCCTGCACCCATGTGGGAGACCTGGTGGAAGCTCCTGGCTTTGGATCAGCACATCTCTGGCTGTTGTGGCTGCTTAGGGAGTGAATTATTGGACAGAAGATCTTCCTCTCTGTCTCTTCTCCTCTCTGCATATCTGCCTTTCCAATAAAACTAAATAAATCTTTTTTTAAAAAACTTTACAAACCTGAAAGTGGCACTGTGGCTTAGAAGAGAAAGCCGCTGCCTGTAGGTTCAGCATCCCATAAAAGGACACAAGTTCAAGCTTGGCTGCTTGAGTTATAATCCAACTCACTGCTAATGTGCTTGGAAAAGTGGCAGAGGGTGATTCAAAAAATCCTTAGGCCCCTGCACTCCCATGGGAAACTCAGAGGAAGCTCATGGCTTTGGACTCTCCATCTCCGGTTGTTGCAGCCATTTGGGAGTGAATCAGTGGATGGAAGACCTCTCTTTCTCTGTAACTCTGCCTTTCAAATAAATAAGTTAGTTAATTAAACAACTTATATCATATTTACTGTTGAAAAAACACAGTAATTTTGTGTAATACATTGCCTATATATATATTTTTAAAGATTTATGTATTGGACAGTCAGATATACAGAGAGGAGGAGAGACAGAGAGGAAGATCTATCTGATGATTCATTCCCCAAGTGGCTGCAGTGGCAGAGCTAAACTGAACCGAAGCCAGGATCCAGGAACTCCTTGCAGGTCTCCCACGTGTATGCAGGGTCCCAAAGCTTTGGGCTGTCCTCAACTGCTGTCCCAGGCCACATGCAGAAAGCTGGATGGGAAGTGGGACTGCTGGGATTAGAACCAGTGCCCATATGGGATCCTGCCGTGAGCAAGACGAGGACTTTAGCTGCTAGGTCACTGTGCTGGGCCCACGCTACCTATATTTTAATTGGAAATAATATTAAACTTTGATTTGAAGTTAGTAAAAATATGAGGCCAGTACTGTGGCCTAACAGGTCAAGCTGCCACCTGCTATGCTGGCATACTATATAGCATTGGTTTGAGTATCGGCTGCCCCACTTCTGATCCAGCTCCGAACTAGTGTACCAAGGAAAACAGTAAAGGATGACCCGAATGCTTGGTCCCTGCATCCACATGGGAAATGTGGAAGAAGCCCCGGCTCCTGGCGCAGGCCTAACCTCCCCTGGCTGCCTCGGCACTTGGGCAGAAGGAAGCCATCTCTCTGTAGCTCATTCTCTCTCTGTAAAGTTGCCTTTCAGAGAAATGAAGTATTTTTTTTGGGGGGGGGGAAGTTAGTAAAAATAAAATGTAATTTTATCCCTGTTGTTCATAGGTCCCCAATCTAAAACTTTAAACATGTGGAAGGAAGGCAGATACTATCCTGTGCTTTTCAGCTTGTTTAATCCTCCAGGAGAGTGAAGCTCAGTTCTTTTCCGTATTTAGCATCATAATATTTTTCAAGCCTTCAAAATAGGCAGCAGTTGGTTAAGTGTTAAACAGTAACTGTCAAATGCGTTCCATTAGCAACTTTATTGTCACTGATTTTATTTTTTGGATTATTGATTAGGTACAAAATCCAGTTCGGTCATTTTACTTGCAAATCAAATCAGAATGTATCTGCCAGTAGTAATTAATGCTTTACTTAGGTGTTGACTTTGAGCTTCTATTGCCATATATTCCTTTGTCGTTGAAGAATAAAAATGTAATTTATGTCATATATATTCTTTATTTTGTAGAAATATTGCTTCGTCAGACTGGTTCTTGATTAATTTTATTTAGGTTTTTTTTTTTTTAAGTTTTTATTGGAAAGTCAGATATACAGAGAGGGGGAGAGGCAGGAAGATCTTCTATCCACTGACTCACTCCTCAATGGCTGCAATGGCTGGTGCAGAGCCGGTCAGAAGCCAAAAGCCATGAACTTCCAGGTCTCTGGGACCCCATGCCAGTGCAGGCTCCCAAGGCTTTGGGCTGTCCTTGACTGCTTCCATAGTCTACAAGCGGGGAGCTGGATGGGAAGTGGGGATGCCAGGATTAGAACCAGCGCATATGGGATCCTGGTGTGTGTAAGGCGAGGACTTTAGCTGCTAAGCTACCATGCTGGGCCCATGATTGATTTTATTTGTGTGTGTGTGTGTGTGTGTGTGTGTGTGTGATACAGATGATAAAATTTACCATTTTAATTATTAGTAGTGCATTCATAACTTTGTGGTGTTAATTGCGTTGACAAGTATCGTGCTGCTATTACCGCTGTTTTCGAAATGTCTCATGAACCCAGAATACAGCTCTACATACTACTTTTTTTTTCTTTTTTATTATATGTTTGACAATCTTTACATTGTTAATTGGGGTAAAAAGGTTCAAGGGCTATAGGAAAGTGGGTAAGACTATTATTTCCATATTGTTTCCTTCATGTTTAAAGAGGGGTATTGGAGTATTAAGGGAGAGGGACCACCCAGTTTCCCACCCACCTTCCCCAGGTCCTGGATGTAGGGTATGCTCCGAGGTTCTTCCTCAAGTGGTTTTGATGGTTCACCAGTTATGAATCACTGCCAATCTCGCTGCTTGAAGCACGATGAGGTTTTTGAAGAATCCACTAATTGACATAGTCCATCATAGAGACTCAGTTTGCCCAGTATTTGGCTGCCAACATATAGCTGAGATGGTTGATTGACCTGTTCTGTCTTCTCTCTTTTCTTGGTTAGGGTTCTGAGTCCAGCATTTTGATTGGGGAGATCTCCAAAGAAACTTTGTCTGAGGTGTTCTCAGACCAGATTCTTGTATGTACTAACAAGTACAGGGCCCAGCACAGTCCATCGCCCTGATCAGCTGGTGGTTGTTATTGCTGGGTTGGTTCTGTTTTCAGTCCCAACTTCCACTGAAACCAATGGGTGTTGCAGTCCAGCCTGGTTCTGTCCAGCACATTCTCGGCCCTCGCATAAACCAGTGGGAGCTGTAGCGACCCACAATAACCCTTACCAGGCCCGCCCCCTGCGCTGGTTTGCCAGTATGTGTAGCAGTAGTCCAGTCTGTCCCACACCCCATTCAGCTCTCGTACATGTCAATGGATATTGAAGCTTAGTTCCATCTAACCAGCTCCACTATGCAGCCCTCACAGATGCTGTTGGGTGTCTGTCTAGCCACCCCAGCTCCTGTCCTAGTTTTCATGCCCTCCCATGGGAGTGGTAACCCAAGAGGAAGGAGCCCACTGTTTCCCTCCCCAGCCTTTCTCATTCCTGTATTATGCACTCTCCAGCTAGTTCTGTGGTTTGACTTGACAGAATTAGACTCCAGTACCAGCTTCTGCCAGCTGATGCTGTGGCTAAGCCCAAACAACCCTCGCCCACTCTAATTTTGTTTGCACCAGTAGGAATAATCAGCCCAGCCTGGCTTTTGCCTGATCTAGGCCACATGAGGCGCACAGGTGTAGCCCTGCTTAGTCTGGTCTGTCCCCATCCTAGCTCACCCTCTCCTGCGGGAGTAGCTGTCCAGCAAGGGAACCCCCCAATTCCCCGTGCCATCTTTGCCCCCTCCCTTCCTAGTTCTCACGTGTGCTGGTTGGGCGCCGTGGTCACATCCAGTACAGGCAACCTCACCTTGGCATTCCGTATTGTGCACTAGTTTTTGTCGCGACTGAACCTGGCTCAACCCACACTGTTCTGGTGCTTGGATTTGTCAGTGGATGACGTAAACTGATTCAGCCTGGTCTGCCCCCGACCCATGCCAGATATATGCCAGTGGGTAACTTTCCATGGCCTGTTCTGGGCTGTTTCCTATCATGTTTCTTGCGCTTACCTGCCAGGTCTGTGTCCTGCCAGAGGAGTTGGCCAGGCTCCTCCATCAGAACCTCTCCCAATGCCAGATTTTGCCCATACCAGGGGATCCATGAGCCAGCTCTACTCAGTTTTCCTCCTGTCCCAGCAGGAACAGTGGCTTTTCCGCTTTTCCTGACTGGCCTTCAATCCAAACTGGTCCTTGCTGTTGTATGTTTCAGCCCAGCCATGGCTCGTCCATATCCACATATGGCTAACGCATGGCTCAGTAGGAGTTGAGACCTAACCTAGTCCATCCCACATCTACCCTGGTCCTCCAGGACACCAGAGGGTGTTGGAGTCTGGCCCAGCTCGGTGCATCCAATCCCAGTCCACACTTGTGCCAAGGGAGACTACAACCGTATCCTGATTAGAATGCAGCCCCCAGTCCAGCCCATGCACCCTTTGGTTGTCCCTTTAGCTCCCCAACTGGGTCTGTTCCCAGCCATAGATCACGTGCATGCCAGTGGCTCTGACTCAACTTGGCTCAGCCCTTCACCTGTCCTGACTTCTTCCTTAGACATTGTGGCTCCGCATTCCTGACTCACACAGACCAGTAGGTGCAAGAGCCTAGCTCGGCATGACCTGTGCTCCATCCTGGTCGCTAGTTTCACTTGTGGGCTAAGGTTTGCTCAGTCTTGCCCAGTACATCCCAATTGGCACATTAGCCAGCTGTTGCAGCTACTATGCCCAGCTTGTCCGTCCCCCAGGTCTGGACCACATGTTCACCAGCGGGAGCTATGACTCACCAAGGGAGTTTCCCAAGTTCCTTCACTCAATCCATTCCCAGACCCAGTTCTCATACATGCCAGTGGGTTTTAGGCCAGGTTCCGGCAAAGTCTGGCCCTCCTTTGGCCTTGTATGAGCTGGTGAACATTGCAGCCTGTTGGCAACGCCCGCGTCACCACGTACCCCGAGTCGAGCCGAGGGACTAGGGTTATGAGACAGACAAGACAGACAACACACATAACACTCCGAGGCTTATTCTTGTGAAGTGAAGCCCTTTATTCAAAGTCAAACTGCTCTTATATAGTCTGTTTGGCCCCTCCCAGGATTTTCCCAATGCTTAAGTAACACCTAAGCTCCCCCGAGGATGTGCAAAAAGGGGAAGCAGGAAGGAGGGAAATTGCAGTCAAGCCAGGGGCTAAATGTATCAGGCCATGATTTCCCTTCCTGTTACACCTTGAGAACCAAGCTAAGCTGTGGAGTTGACCCTTGGGAGACCGGGGCCTACAGCAGCCTGGCCCACCCCACACCCCAATCAGGATGCACAATTGAGTGCTGCTGCCCTGACCAGTCTAGACTATTGGGGGTTCCTTTACCTGTAGTTGATGGCAAGCTCCTTGGTCACACCTAGCTTAGTCCATCACCACCCCAACTCTTGAACTAACCAGTGGGGTTAGAATTTCCACAGGGTTTAGCCCACACATCCCCCACAGAATCTACCCCGGATATAACTCTCGAGTGCTAGTTAATGTAATGGCCCTGCATAATGTGACCCTTCTCCTGATCCATCATCATGTCAGGTAACAGGATATGACTCTGCTGGACAAGCCCCGAGCCATAGCTTTTCTGTGGACTGGTGTTTGGTGATCAGCATTGTTCAGTGATTTCAAGTTCTTTCAAAGGAAATAGTTACTGTCATTGGGAAACTTTAAGATTGATTCACGTCCCAGAAGCACAGTGGTTTCAACCTGGAGTTACCTAAGCAGCAATTCAAAGACCCAAAACTCCAGAGCTCCCCGGCCAGGTGGCCAACAGGTGTAGCCTGGCACCAAATAGCTCACTGGCCGCTTGGGGACAGCTCACCACGTGCACATGGTGGCTGGCATTTGGGATCCAGGCATGAGACGCCCCGTCCTGAGACCCACCCAGCTCTATATACTTCTAAAGCAGTGGTCTCAGATGCTGCTCCATGTGGCCTCCGGGAACCTGTAATTACTTGGTCTCCATGAAGTTGCCCTTTCTTGAGATTTCATATGAATGGGATCGTGCAAGATACATCTTTTTATCTGGCTTGTTTCCCTTAGCCTGAGTTCGTGCCACTTATCCGTAGTGTGGCTTCTGTGAGACTCCTTTGTAGTGAATATGCCATTATATGCATACACCATTTTCTGTTTATTTGTTCGTCTGTTGGAGGACATTTGTGCTGTTTCCACCTTTGACTGTTGTAATGCTGCTGTAAACAAAAGTCTGAGTCCTTGTTTTCATTTCTTTTGGGTATATAACCAGGAGTTGAATTAATGGGTCGTGTAGTAATTGTTTCATTTTTTGATGAGAGTGATTTTCTTTATTATTCTTTCATTAATGTTTCTTAAGTTTTGTTAATATTTTTAATTATTCCTTCTTTGGCCTTTGTTGGTAATTTTTAAAAAATTGTTTGTTTTAGTCATTCATTTTTTCTTTTTTTTTCAATTGTTTGTTTTTCAGACCCGAGTCAGAACTCCATCACAGGGGAGCACAGCCAGCTGCTGGGTATAGTATTACTGTTGGGATTGACTCTCTAAAGCCATCCTTCACGCATTTGTACTAACAGACACTACCCGCCTGTCTAATGTTATTTTCTGCCCCTTCTTTTTCTAGTTCTCCTCTGCTGTTTACCCTGAACTTTTTCTTCCTGCTATTCCTAACTGTATGAGTTTCAGAAAACTGTTTCTTTGCTAAGATTCAGTTTTGTTACTTTAAAAAGTAATTCTGTGTCATGTGTAGCTTGGAAAAAATCTAAGAATTACAGGCCAGTACAGTGATGTCACAGGCTTGTCTTCTGCCTGTGGCCACGGCATCTTATCTGAGCTTCGTTCAAATCTTAGCCATCCCACTTTCCATCCAGCTTCCTGCTAATGCTGTTGGAAAGTCTTGTAGAATGGCCCATCCTCTGCTTTTTCTCAGGTCATTAGCAGGGAGCTGGATCAGAAGTGGAGCAGTTGGGACACAAACTGGCACCCTTAAGGGATGCCAGCTCCACAGGTGGAATCCTAGCTCTCTATACTACAGCGCCAGCCCTGTACCCTATAATTAAAAAAAAAAAATCTTTTATTTATTTGAAAGGCAGAGCGACAGCAATAGGGGAAGGGACAAAAGAGAGCTTCCATCCACTGTTTCACTCCCAAAAGGCCACAATGTCTGGCATGTTGGTGTTATAAATGCTGGCTTACCCTATTGTGCCCCCTACACCATAACTCAAGTTAGACAGTTATCTTCTGCGTGAGAATTTTAACTTACTTCCAAGTGTATTACTGTTGCACATACTGTAGCATGAGTGCCTTGTACTAAATTCTCAGAGTATATGAGGAATTAATTCCTTACTCAAAGAGTATTTAAATTTTCACAAAAATGTATCAGTGTAAGTTCTCCACAGTAAGGTTATGGAAGAATGCTTGGTACCCTATCTTCCAAAGTAGGTATTATTTGTCTGTTTTTAATGCATGTATAAAGGGAAATGTTTTCAGGTATATTATATATATTTTTTTCAAAACGTGATGATGTTTCTCAATCAACCCTCCCCTTCTCTCGCTAAGACGCTACCTTTTGTGTTCTTTCTTATTCTTTTCAATGATTTTTTTCAATAGCATACTGTTTACATTATAATTACATCAAAATCCAACACTGAAGAATTCAACAAATATTAACTAGGAAACCACCACTCCTCAAAGGTATAGACAGGGGCTGTAATAGAAACAATAATCAGATATCAAAATGTCAGTTTCATGAGTGCTCTGTATATTAGTTGCTCTGTATATTAGTTATTACAGATCAGAAAACATGATGTTTATCTTTTTTTTTTGAACTAGCTTATTTCACTAGATATAATGTTTCCTAATAACCTCCATTTTGTTGGAAAAAACAGGATTTCATTCTTTTGAAGGTTAATGCTATTCCTATAGTTTCTTTATTCTTTTATCAATGTATGCTCATCTGGTTTACTCTGAATCTTAGCTTTTGCAAGTTGAACTACAGTAAATGTGGGAATAATTGGTCCAGGAAAAGGGTTTTTATTATTATTATTCATTATTAGTTTCCATTTTACAGTTTCATAGGTCCTTTCCCTCTCTTCCTCCTCCCCTCTTCTGCTCTCTGCATTAGGGGGATCTTTTTGGTGTGTTGTTGGATTCATTTGGGTATTATTTTGTTCAGTATTTTTGCATCTGTTTTCATCAGGAAGATTGGTCTTCAGACCTCTTTTTTGTTGTTATCTCTTTGTAGTTTTGGGATTGATAAATGCTAACCTCATAGAAGGAATTAGATAGAATTCATCCTTTTCAGTTGTTTCAAATAATTTAAGGCAAATTGGGATTAGTTCTTCCTTAGAAGTTTGGTAAAATTAATCAGTGAAGCTGTACAGTTTTTTTTTTTTTTTTTCAGTCCTTTACTTTTCTTGGGAGGGTTTTTGGTACTGAATCAGGCTCTGTCTTGGTGATTGCTCTGTTGAGGTTTTTTATTTGTCTTTGTGCCTCAGTTTTGTTAAGATATCTGTCCAGTTCTTGTTGATTTCCCAATCTGTTTGTAGTAATTACTGATGATTTTTTTTATTTCTGTTGTATTCACTGTAACAGTTCCTGTTTCTGATTTCATTAATTTGGGCCTTTTTTGTTACTTTGGCCAATGATTACCAATTTTTTTTCTCAATAAAAAAAAAGCTGTTCATTTCATTCATCCTTTGTATAATTTTTAAAGTCTGATTTCATTTATTTTCTGATTTTTTTTGTTTCTTCCTAATTTGTGATTTGGTTTCTTGTTTTCTAGATCTTTGAGATGTGTTAATAGATCACTTATATGGTGGCTTTCTAATTCCTTAATGTAGACACAAATTGTAGTAAACTTTCCCCTTAACACTGCTTTTGCCTAATATCATGTATTTTGGTATGTTGTGTGTCATCTTTATTCATTTCTAGGACTTTTTTTTTTTGCTATACCCTTTTGATTTCTTGTATGTCCCATTGTTCATTTAGGAGCATAATAATCAGTCTGCATAGGGTCACATATTTTCTAGTTTCGTAAGTTGTTAATTTCCAACTTCATTTCATCATGGTCAGAAAAGATGCTGACACTTACTTTCTGACCTAGCATGTGTTGTGTTTATTCTGGAGAAAGTTCCATGCAGTACCAAAAAGAATGTTTTCTACAACTGTGGAATGAAATGTTCTGTAGATATCAGATCCATTTGGTCCATAGAGAAGATTAGTTCCATTGTTTCTTTGTTGATTGTCTAGTAAATATGTCCATTGATCAAAGTCTCCATTACTGTTGTGTTGAAGTTTGTGTCTCCCTTTAAATCCATTAACACTTGTTCTAAATAGCCAGTTGCCTTGGCATTGGGTACATGTACCTTTGCTGTAGTCACATCTTCCTTTTGAATTGATCCTTTAATCATTACGTAGTACCTTCCTTTACCTCTTAACAGCTTTTTTTAAAAAAAGATTTACTTTTTACTCTTTTAGTGTGGCTGAGTGGTCTATGATTTATTTATTTTTTTAATTGGAAAGGAAGATATACAAAGAGGAAGAGAGACAGAGAGGAAGGAAGATCTTCCAGCTGCAACTGCTGGAGCTGAACCAATCTGGGATTAGAACCGGTGCCCATGTGGGATCCTGGATGTTCAAGGCGAGGACTTTAACCACTACACTATCACGCCAGCTCCTTAACAGCTTTTTGTGTTAAAGACTGTTTTGTCTGATCATTAGAATGGATATACCTGCTAATTTTTCCTGCTATCATGGGATATTTTTCCTATCCTTTTATTTTCAACCTATGTGCATCATTGTTAATGATGCAGATTTCTTATAGGCAGAAAATAGATGGATCTTGCTGCTTAGTCTGTTCTATCAGTGTGTATATTCTAATTGGAGAATTTAGGTCCATTGCCTTTATGGTAATTGTTAATAAATGCTGACTCCATCATAGCATTTCCCCATAAACATTCCTATTGTTTGCGTTTCCTTTGTGCTATCACTAGATTTTATGCCTTTATATTTGTTCATAATGATGACTATCATTCTGTTTCTCTGTGTGGCACATATTTACAAATCATTTGTAGAACTGAACAAGTGGTGAAAATTTCTTGAAGGGTTTTTATTTCACTTTCATTTATTTTTTAAATTATTTTTTATTGAAAAGGCATATTTACAGAAAGGAGAGACAGGAAGATCTTCCATCCAGTTGTTCACTCCCTAAATGGCTGCAATGTCCAGAGCTGAGCCAATCCGATCTGAAACCAGGAACCGAGAGCTTCTTACAGGTCTCCCATGTGAGTTCAGAGTCCCAAGGTTAGTTCACTCTCCAGATGGCCACAGTGGCTGGAGCTGAGTCAGTCTGAAGGCCTGAGCCAGGAGGTCTCCCATACAGGTATAGTGTTCCAAGGCTTTGGCCGTCCTCCACTGCTTTTCCATGCTATCAGCAGGGAGCTGGATGGGAAGTGGAGCAGCCAGGACATGAACCAGTGCCTATATAGGATCCTGATACTTGCAGGGGAAGGATTAGCAAATTGAGCCACTGTGTTGGGCCCTTTACCTTCATTTATAAATGAGAGCTTTACTGGGTGCAGTATTCTGGATTGACAGTGTTTTTGTTTTTTTTTTTTTTTTTAAGATTTATTTATTTTTATCACAAAGTCAGATATACGGAGAGGAAGATCTCCCTTCCGATGATTCGCTCCCCAAGTGAGTGCCACGGCTGGTGCTGTGCCAATCCTGAGCCAGGATCCAGGAACCTCTTCCAGGTCTCCCACACGGATGCCAAGAGTCCCAAGGCTTTGGGCTGTCCTTGACTGCTTTCCCAGGCCACAAGCAGGGAGCTTGGTGGGAAGTGGAGCCCTGGGATTAGAACTGACATCCATATGGGATCCCAGTGGTTTCAAGGTGAGGACTTTAGCCGCTAGGCCATGGTGCCCGACAGGACAGCATTTTTCTTTTAGGACTTTGATTATGCGTCTTCATTCTCTCCTAACATGTAGGGTTTCTGATGAGACATCAGCTGTTGGTCTTAATTGGAGATATTCAAAAGGTAATCTGATATTCATGCACATTATAGGATCTTTGTTTTACTTTTGACATTTGAGTGAAATGTGTCGTGGTGGAGATCTCTCCTGATCATGTTTATTAGGAATTCTGTGTGTTTCCTGTAATTGTATGTCTAAGTCTTTCTCCAAATTCGAGAATTTTCTGTTGTTATTTCACTGAATAAGACTTATAAGCCTTTCTGGCTTTCTGTATCTTCAGGTGCTCCTAAGCCATTTGATTGTTTGATAGGATCCCATAAGTCTCAAACACTAATTTCAGTTTTTTAAAATTTTCTTTTTTGTGTGTTTGGGTTCTTTCCAAATATTTGTTTTTTAGATGGAATATTCTTTCTTCTGGCTCACAAAGTCTGTTGTTAAGGCTTTCTATGCTGTGTTTTAATTTGAAATATTGAATTCTTCATTTCTAATATTTAAGTTTCATTCGTCAATATTTCTGTCTTCTGGTATAATTTCTCACTGTATCATGTATCTGTTTCTTTAGCTTATATATTTGCTTCACTGTGTCTTTTATCTTACATTCTTTTGAATTCCTTTTCAGGAGCTTCATTACTCTCTTCACATTCACATTCTAATATTGATGTGTTGTAGTGTTCCTTTTGTGAGTCATATTTTCATTGTTCATGTTTCTTGTATTTCTGCATTTATTTTTAAGCATCTGTGGAAACACTTGCTCATTTTCTTCTCTGAGAACTTTATTCTTTATAACGTCCTTTGTGTGAATTGGTGCAATATCTGCTCCTTCAGCAGATATCTAGAGGTATGTATTGGGTGGGGTTAGGGAACTGGGCCAGTCCTCAAAGGTAGGGCACGTATCCAAGTGACACCCAAGTTGAGCATGGTAGGTCTCCTCTAACGTCGTATGACTGTACTCGCCAGGGAGTTCTCAGCCCCACCCCCTCTGCCAAGGTGAACACAGCACACCCCACCCACACGAGCACTTGAACTGCACTTTTCAGTGTGAGCACAAAACCTTCCGAGATTGTCCTCCCAGCATACAGGGAACTCTGAGCCTCTAGAGCCAGCCCCGGTGATCACCCAAAAACACAGTCACAGGATTCCCAGTGACAAGGTGCAGGGCTCTCACAGGCCTAGGGGGCAAGGGATCTGTTCTCTGTCCTGCGAGGCTCCACATCTGTAGACAGAGCCAGCTGCCGACCTGGCAGATGTTTGTCAGTGCTCTACTGCAGCCAGCTGAATCCAGCTCCTTGGAAGGGTGAGGGAAGAAGGGCAACATGCCCTTGCTTCACAGACCTAAGTTGGCACCCATCTCTTCCCATTCGACTCTCCCAACTTAAAGTCAGTGGGGACTATGGATTTATCCTTCTGACAAAGTTCCCCCACGACTCGCAGACCATGGTAGCCTTCTCTCATCGTGTTAAGATGGCTCTGCTCCCTTCTCGTTGCTGAGCACCTTAGTCAAGAGAAAAAGGAGGAGCAGTGTGCACTCTCTTCACAGGGCTAGATGGACAGACACCCCGCTGCTTTCAAAGACAGCATGGACCCTGAGCTGCTCCGTAATGCAGCATCACTGGTGGCATGTGAGTTGCTACAGGCTCCACTCACCTTGCTCCAGGAAGATGATATCCCAGTAGCCAGCAGCTGTGAGAGTCACCGATGGTCTCTAGCTGCTGCATGATTGTGCTGTCCGCACTGCTCCACTGAGTCTCTTCTTTCTGTGTGCCCTCCACTGCAAACTGTTTTCTAACTGTTCCCTGGGAATGCGGATCCTCCGCTGTTCTGGTATCTTGCCATGGTCAGAAATAACACTGCTTTTCCCTATTCAGTCATCTTGTTTCCTAACCTATCAGTGTTGTCAATCTTAACATTCTTAATTTTACTAGTAAGTGAAAATGTCATCTCTAGTTCTTATTTATACTTCTTTAATTATGATATTTTGTATTTTTTAACATGAACAGCCATTATATATGGACATGTCTTTTGCTTTGTACATTGCTGAATTCTTAGCTGCTTGCATATGTACAAAGCAAGCATGAAAAATGCAAGCTATCAAAAATTCCATAGTAGGAAAAGTACCTGATAGGACTTTTCTGCATATGAAAGCTTCAGGGTGTTAGTTGAAGAAACTGAGATACTTGGTCCTTTTGTTTGTTTTTTTCTTTCTGTGTTAGGGACCTAGAAGAGTCTTGGAGTTGATGTGAACTCTCATTCCTTTGAATCAGTTTTTGTTTTGAACAGTACCTGACACCCTCAGTACGCAGCCTTTTTACGTAAATGGCTTGGCATAAACATAGAAATCTGATCATCAGGGTCCTAGCCTCGTGGTTTTGGGGCTGACCCTGTTGTCTGTTTTGTTGAATAGTTTGTTTCTAGTGTTCCAAATTTAGTCTGTGTAAAAATTTCATTGGGTGTCAGGACCGGGTAAGATTTCATCCAAACATTTTGTCATTCCATGAAGAGTACTTCTTTTCTAGTATTGTTTCTGTCTCTGATACAATACATGATGGAGAAGTACGAGTCGTTGATTTTCTGGCCAGGATCACATCCACAATGGATTTAGACAGGGTAGAGTTGGTACAACTTTGTGTTAGCATGCTAAATTTTGTTCCCTGTTAATTCTCTGTAGTAAAAGACACCAGAACTGTAGGCCAGATGAACAGGTGTATGATTGTGAAAGAAGAGTTTGTTAGTATTACCCCAGATCCTCAAAGTATTCATAGGATAGCACTGCAGGACATCTTCTCACTTGACAACACACAGCTGCATTCAGTTTTACTTTTTTTTTTTAAAAAAGATTTTATTTTTATTGGAAAGGCGGATATACAGAGAGGAGAGACAGAGAGGAAGATCTTCCAACTGATGTTTCACTACCCAAGTGACCGCAACAGCCAATGCTATGCCAATCCGAAGCCAGGAGCCTCTTCCAGGTCTCCAACACGGGTGCAGGGTCCCAAAGCTTTGGGCCGTCCTGGACTGCTTTCCTAGGCCACAGGCAGGGAGCTGGATGGGAAGTGGGGCTGCCGGGATTAGAACCGGCACCCGTATGGGATCCCAGGCGTGCAAGGTGAGGACCTTAACCACTGCGCCACCGTGCTGGGCCCAGCTGCATTCAGTTTTAACAAACCTAAGGTTTGCCCACGGTCTTGTGTTCAGTTTCTTGGGTGAGTCCATCCTGCTATCCTAATTCTTTGTTCTGCATTTATCGGGTCAGATTATCTATTTTGTTCTCTGATTCCCTGAAGAGTGGTCATCTTTTCTGTGTCCTGTCCTAAGTTTCAGCCACAGCTTCAAATTTTTTAAAAGACCAGTTTATTGAAAGAAATTTGAGTTTCTAAAATAGTAAAGGATGATTTGGGTTATATTTCAAAACATAGCTTCTTAGAGACAGCAATGTTAGCTTAAGTAAACCTTTTCGGAGCTCTTGGTTTAGAGTAATTTGGCCTAGTAGGTGAAAAACTGGCTCAATTACCTTCCCTGCTGAATTTAATTTATAATAGCATCTTTCAGGCTTTCCTGTTGAATTGTATTTATAATAGCATCCTCCAGACCTGCTCAGTGTTTTTCCTGTCAACAGGGTACAGTTATTTCAATGCATCTACTGTTCCCACTGGCTGATCAAGTCTCTTGGAAAACTCAGGGTCAAGCTGAGGAGATATATGGGAGGGTGAGACTGCTATTACAGTGAGTCAAGCTGTACACTTAAAATTAATGAAACTTTCCTGTGTATGTGTTTGTGTATAATTTTAATTTTAAATTTTGCAAAAAACATCAGGCAAGTAGTGGGTGTTGATATTTTTACATGAAATTATACAAAATATTGAAGGAAAAAAATTCATCTTCTGCAGTCACAAGGAATAGAAAGCTAACTCAGTACTGCCTCAGTCTGAGGCTTTCAGAACATTGATACTGAAATAGTGGCATCAGATTTCTAACAATGACATTGAGAAAAGCCCAGGCCAATCTTACTTATAAACTTAGAACCTAAACAGAATATTTGCAATCAGTTAAGCAATGCATTTTAAAAAAAGATTTATTCATTTTTATTGCGAAGTCAGATATACATAGAGGATAAGAGGCAGAAAGATCTTTCGTCCATTGATTCATTCCTCAGACAGCCTCAATGGCTAGAGCTGAGCCTATCTGAAGCCAGGAGCCAGGAACTTCCTCCAAGTCTCCCACAAAAGTGCAGGGTCCCAAAGCATTGGGCCATCCTCAACTACTTTCCCAGACCACAAGCAGGGAGCTGGATGGGAAGCAAGGTCACCAGGATTAGAATTTGCACCCATATGGGATCCCGGCGCCTGCAAGCTGAGGACTTTAGCCACTAGGTTATTGTGCTGGACCCAAGCACTGCAGTTTTGAAAATCATTATCACCAAATTGCTTTCTGCTAGAAATACATAATTTACTTAATTATGGAATTAACATAACTCACTGTATTAAAGGAGTAACATTTTAAAGGAGTAACATATAATTTGCTTTTAGATGTACTTATTTCTTTGAAAGTCAGACTATGCAGAGAGAGGGGAAGAGAGAATATCTCCATCCACTGACTCATTCTGCAGGTGGAGAGGACTGGGCTGTGCTGAAGTCTGAGTCTGCCACGTGGGTGCAGTGGCCCATGCACTTAGGCCATCTTCACACTGCTTTTTTAGGCACATTATCAAGGAATCTGGATCAGCAGAGCAGCTGGGCCTCAAAGCAGTACTCATATAGTATGCTGGCATAGTGGGCAACGGTTTAGTCTGTACGCCACACTGCCAACCTCTTTATTATCTAGGAAGGTATAGAAATAACACTGGAATTGAAATATGCCCATTGTTTAAATTCATGAGTTTATAACTATGCTTAAAAATCTGATAGGTTACCATTGGAGTGTTGTAATGAACTGATTTGTTATTCTGAGAAGTGTTCAGTAACAGAAAATAATGAAATATTCGTTGTGCCTTTAACTGTAGCACTGGCTATTCACACAGTTGGTTAAAAGGAATATCTCTTTGTAGAGGTATGCAGCTAATAAAGAATAATAGACTGAGGATATCTCCATTGTGTTACTTTTCATAAATCAAAGAAGCTAGTTATTAACAGTAGTGGCTAACATCTCAAGATAACACTGTCTTCTGCCTGCTTCATACTAGCCAAGACTAGCTGGAAAGAGCAGGAGGATAAAGGAGAATTTTATCTTGGGCCCCAACTATATTAATAGTAACCTTCAAAAGCACTGTTATAGGTATAACAGCATCACAACAATAAAACATTTATGAAGAGGAAAATTTGGTGTACCATTCTTCTGTTAGCAGTGATGCATAAACAAATTACGAAAAGCAGAAATCCAAGCTCCTGAGTAGAACCAGTGTTTCTCCTGCCACTTTTCATTTGAATTATGCAGTGAAATACCAGTAAGTTTCCCAGAAATGCCAGCTTTTTTTTTTGATAGGCTAATGATTCGAAACTTAGATAACTGCAGCCAGTATGAGGTGTCCTCCAAGGAATCATCTTAAGATTCTAGATAATTCTGAAAGAGCCCTGGAAAATGGATTTGGTTCTTAGCTCTTACAGAGTAAAGATTATTTGCTATTTAGACACCTCAGAGGCACCCCTTCCTCTCTGTTTGCCGGGGTAGAGTAGTGACCCAGACTTCTGAAGGCTGTACTTTTCCAAAACACAGTTTCCCACAAAGAGATTTAGGCTGAGAACCCGTTCTAAGCCTTTCCATGTGCTATTAATTTCATGCCTTTCAGTATAACCAGGCCTATTGAGATTTTTGTTCCTTGCCTAGAAAGTCATGACCCATTGTAACTGTCCTTACGATTTACGGAAAACTCTATCAAGCTTTTCCATCCCAAAACACCACTACAAGCTGACCTTGAAAAGGACAATTGTTAGCATACTGTCTCAAACAGTATAAGCAGTCTCCAGGGACATTATTCTCCCCTCCAAAAATATTACACAAACAAATAAATGAAAGCTGGGCCCAAAACAACTGGGAACTAGGCATCTGAAGGTGCTAGCAAATGACTTGGATGAAGGCAGCAGGATGAATCAGGATAGGCTTCTGGCCAACACTGTAAAAGATATGTTGGAGCTTGTATTAATCTGCTTTTTGTTACTTTTACTAAACATCCAAAAGGAGTTTCCTGGGAGAGAAAAACGTTTATTTCAGCTTACAGTCCAGTTTGGGTCAGATAATCCATAGTCAAGTGTATGTGGAAGCTAATCAGTCATGTGAGTGCTGGGGGGGTGACCACGTCATGTGCCAGGAAGCAGAGTGAGCCTTTAAACTCCAGTAATAAGCCATGCCGTTCTCAAGAATCACCCTCTGAGGGCACACCCAGTGACCCAAGGACCTCCACCAACTCCACTTCTCAGACACCATAATTAAGTCAACTCTCCACCCTTAATTCATCAACCATTAACATTGAAATATCAGTTTAAACATCTGGGGCCAGTTTTGTGGCACTGCAATTTAAGCCATAGTCCACAGCTCTGGCATCCCATATGGATGCCTGTTTGAGACCCAGCTGCTCGGATCCAGCTCTCTGCTAATGCACCTAGGAAAGCGACAGCAGATGGTGCAAACCCTTGGGATCATGCACTCATATGGGAGAGATGGAACGATTTTTTAGGCTCTTGGCTTCGGCCTAGTCCAGCCCTGTCCACCATGGCCATGTGAGGAGTGAACTAGTGAATGAAAGATCTCTCCCTCCCTCCCTAACTGCCTTTAAAATAAGTAAATTTAGGGCTCGGCGGCGTGGCCTAGCTGCTAAAATCCTCGCCTTGAATGCGCCGGGATCCCATATGGGCACCAGTTCTAATCCCGGCAGCCCCACTTCCTTTCCAGCTCCCTGCTTGTGGACTGGGAAAGCAGTCGAGGACGGCCCAATGCTTTGGGACCCTGCACCCGCGTGGGAGACCCAGAAGAGGTTCTTGGATCCTGGCTCCGGATCAGCATAGCATCGGCCATTGTGCTCATTTGGGGAGTAAATCATCAAAGGGAAGATCTATCTCTCCTCCTCTCTGTATATCTGACTTTGCAATAAATAAATAAATCTTTAAAATAAAAAAGTAAATTTAAAACTTGGTAGAATTCTTTGCAAATGTATCCATTAATAAGGTTGATAGACTTAACTTGATGGTTAAGACTGTCAGATTTTAAAAACTATAACCTACAAAATTGTGAGGTAATAAATGTGTTTTGGTGAAGCTTATAAATTTAAAGGTAACTTATTATGAAGAAATAAATAGCCATAGATATGTTTGAAATGGTTATACATTCTTGGTGCATTAAACATTTTCTTAAAATGTAATCTCTGGTGAAATTTTTCTCTAAAAGGCAAATTTATTTGATACCTGTAAAATTTTATTAGCTTTCTTATGGTTAGTATTTGTATGATGCATCTCTTTTCTCAGTTTTCAACTTTTGCATGTTCCTTACACCAGTTATTAAGAGTGTGCATTCGATCTTGTTCATTTCAATCTGTCAGTTTTTAAAAATATTTATTTTTAGTGCAAAGTCAGATATATAGAGAGAAGAGGAGAGAGAGAAATGCCTTACATCCAATGATTCACTCCCCAAGTGACCACAACGGCTGGTGCTGCGCTGATCTGAAGCCAGGAGCCCAGATCCTCTTCTGGGTCTCCCATATAGGTGCAGTCCCAAGGCTTTGGGCCGTCCTCAGCTGCTTTCCCAGGCCACAAGCAGGGAGCTGAATGGGAAGTGGGGCTGCCGGGATTAGAACCGGCACCCATCTGGGAACCTGGAGCATTCAAGGCGAGGAACTTTAGCCACTAGACCATGGCACCGGGCCCTGATCTGTCAATTTTTAAAAGATTCTTTTTTGCCAAAGAGTTATAGAGATGAAGAACAGAGAAATAAATATCCCATCCAGTGGTTCACTCCCCAAGTTGCTTTCATGGCTGGGGCTGGGCCAAGTGAAAGCCCAGAGCCTGGAACTCCGTTCTAGTCCCCTGTGTGTCTGGCAGGAGCCCCAGCACTTTAGGCCATCTTATGCTGCTTTCCTAGGCATATTAGCAGGGAGCTGGAAGTGGAGCAACCAGAGTTGGAACTGGTGCTCATCTGGGATACTGTTGTCACAGACAGTGGTTTAACCTACTGCACCACATTCCTGGCCCCAGTGTATTTTAAATTATAATTTTTACTACTGATACATTTGAAGCATCTTACCATCTTTAATTGTCTCACTTTGCTCCTTGTCTGGTCTTCTTCGTTTTTCTAAAATGATGTCTTTGTCCCCAGATAAAGAAAAGAGCATTAGGCACGCTCATATCGCTCTCTTCCTGCTCCGAAGCCCATCATGTTATTTGTACCTAGACAAGGTCAACCAACAAAGAAGGAGCTGATCAAAAAGGATTTGGGAGAACTGTCACCTGCTAAGCATGATGTGATCTCACTCCTTCCTGTCCTGACTGCTCCCCTCCCTCGCCTGACTTTAGTCGTATTACCTTCTCTGCTTTAACAATCTGCTAAGATTGTTTCTGCTTTGACATCTATTGACATTGTGGTTCCCTGTGCCTGAAATGCAGGCTTTTCCTCACAGTCCTCTGCCAGCGATGTGCCCAGCCAGCCCACCAGCAGCTAACAGGAGCAAACTAAATCTTCCCAAGCCATGTTTAATGTCTTCACATTCGTATTTTGAAATAGGCCTCATGTGAATGTTAAGCCACAGAAATTGCATATACCTTCGAGGCAGAGTTGTTGGTTCATTGTGGACAGCTTGCTACTGAGCACCACACTGATCTGATCTGAGGTTGTTTTCCTGTCCCCCTCTTCTAGTCTGCCCAGTACCTGTTTCATTTTCCTTGTTGAACTTAGCACTTCGTAAATGTGCTCCTTTTCACTTGTGTCCGTCTTCTCCAGTACTCTTCCAAGTACCTGGGCCCCAACACCCACGTGAGAGACTCAGGTGGAGTTCCTGGCTTCAGCCTGACACAGCCCCAGCCATTGCAGCCATTGGGAAGTGACCTAGTGGGTTGAAGATTTATGTTTATTCAATTCATTCTCTGTCTTGTCTTTTTGTTTTTGTTATTTTTCACTGGTTACTTTATTTTTTAGTCCAACTTTTTTTATTGTTATTACTATTATTGTTATCATTTTATGATACAATTCCATAGGCTTCTGGTATTTCCCTTATCCCAGCCCCAATTCTCCTCCCCCTCCCCCACCTAGTTCCTCTGTGTCATTACTAAAGTATAGTTCTTCATACACAGTCATGTGTTCATCATTGTGGGCATGGACAATGGCAGAGAGTCCACAATCCTATTGTCAAGATATAGTAAACAGTTTCATTGTAAGTCCATCTTGTCTGGAAGTAGAAATGCATACTACATTGTATCCTTACATCTGGATATGTTAGTCTCCACTTCACAACTACTGTACATCCCCTCAAATGAAAAGTCATAATGCAAAATCAACAATAGAAAGAAAAATAGAAATTTACAATGCGATGAAGCTAAATAACATGTTACTAGATTTGACAGTCTCTATTACACAGCTACTATACACCCCCTTAAATGAAAAGCCACAAAACAAAATCAACATCAGGAAGAAAAAAGAAATTAACAACACCATGAAGTTAAATAACATGCTACTAAATGACTAACATGTAGCTGAAGAAATGAAATCAAAAACCTTCTTGCATAAAATGATGCTACTGATTGATCTGTAGTCACTGAAGAATTTAATCAGAAGGAAGTGTTTTGAAGAGATGAAACTAACAGAAAACATCAAAATTCATGCGATATAGTTTCCACTGATTTTTGTTGGTGAAATGTGTCTCTTCTAGACAATAAATAGATGGGTTTTGTTTTTTAATCCAGTCTATTAATCTGTGATGCTTGATCTTAAGCCGTTTACATTCAGGGTTAATACGTATGGGTGGTACTTTGATCCTGTCATTTTAGGAATGGATTGTTCATCGGTTTAGTCTTCTGTTGTCATTTTACTGGGATGTTCTTCCCGTTTGCCTTTGATTTTCGTAGGTGCTATTCCTCTTCTCTGTCAAGAGAACATCTCTAAGTATCATTTGTAGAGCAGGTTTGGAAGAGGCAAATTCTTGTAACTTTTCTTTGCCGTGGAAGAATTTTATTTCATTTTCAAAGACAAAAGAAAGCTTTGTTGGTTATGTTATTCTAGGCCAACAATTTTTTTCTTTTAGAATCTGGAATATGTCACTCCATTCTCTTCTTGCCTTATAGAGTTTCCTGTGAGAGATCTCTTGTGAGTTTAATTGGCATTCCTTTATATGTCAATTGATTTTTTTCACATGCACATTTCAGGATCTTTTCCTTATGTTCAATTGAAGAGCTTGATGATCATGTGTCTTGGTGAAGATTGCTTTTGGTCAACCCTGTTGGGAGTTCTATGCCCCTCCTGGATGTTGTTTCCCAATTTGTTCTCTAGATTAGGGAAATTTTCCTTTATTATTTCATTAAATATATTGGTAAAACCAGTTTCTCTCTCTGCACCTCCTGGGACTCCAATAGTGTCTTTCAATTCTTGAATACTTTTTTGGCCTGATCCAACTCTGCTTTCAGCTTCTTGTTTGCTTCCCCCAATGACAGCAAATACCTTCCAATTCTGAGATTCTTTCTTCTGCTTGCTTCATTCTATTTTGGAGACTCTCCACTGTACTTTTAATTTGCTTTACTGTGTTCTTAATTTGTGCTATATCAGCCTTGATTTGCTTTATTGCTGCTATTGCTTGTGTAAAATATTCCTTAAATTCTTTGAACTCTTGTATATGCTTCTCATTGTTGATTAGAAGCTTTAAAATGAGTTTTCTGAATTCTGTGTCCCCCATTTTCTCGATGTCTTCCTCAGTTAACTCAGGTTGGCATTGGGTTTTGCTCCTTTGCAGAGGAGTTTTCAGTCATATTCATTGTGTCTTTGTCTCTTCTTTTGCTCTTGGTCATTGTACTTCTGGTTAGTAGAGTCTTCTCCTTGGGGCAGGTTTCTAAGCTCTGTCACCTACAGGTCTACAATGCAATTTTAATTAGAGTTGGTGCAGAACTCTTTGCTTGCAGCCAATTGTGCCACTCCCTCCAGCAAGTTCCAGGTCTGGGTTCTTATGTTAGATTTCCACAAAGAACTCTGTAGCCCCAACTCCTGACTCACAACTTTCCACCTCCTGTGATACCATGCTGAGACTGCACCATTGTCTGCAACCTTTCTCCCACTTCCGGTTGGGGTAGGTCTCAAGATTAGAGACACAACATGTGTCCTATTTAGCTAGATTGTTGGTGATGCTGATCCTGCTGGAACCTGTTGGACGTTAAGTCTGGGTGCAACATGGACCTATTTTGACCTGTACGAAGCCACAGTCTGTATTATTTTCCTGCGGGACCAGAGTAATCCACGAAACTCAGTGAGTTCCTGCAAGCTCAGTACATGCGCAGTTCACTGTTGTCCCCTGCAGTCCTAAAGCTATTGCCACAGTGTACAAAATGGTGCCTGATGTACCACCACTACTAGAGTTCTTGATCTGCTGTCTGTCAGGTCTGAGGACTACCCAGGCCTGTCTTGGGTGGACCCTGTGGAATGCCACATTGCTGCAGTTCACTGAGCCAGAAATGAGTTCACTCTCAGCTTAGCGTATGCTCAATGCTTTTCCTTGCCTTTGCCTCCTTAAGCAAAGTGGTGCCTGATTCGGCTCTAGGGGTTTGACTGGGCTGTGAAATCCACCCTGTTTTCACACTGCCCATCTGGGATCTGCTGCTCTTGTCTCTGCTCCTGATAAAAATCCAACAGACCAGCAATATGGATGGTTCTTTGTCTGGTTTCACCTCCCAAACTCCCAGTGAAAGTCCCTTCCCACCTGGTGGCTGGTGGAGTTCAGATCGCCATTAGCTGAATTCTGCTGGAGTATCAGTCACTACAACACCACACCATTGTGTCTGCTGCTTTCCTGTGTCAGTCTCCAGATATCCCTCTGCTGTTGTTCTGTCCTTTCCTATTTCCTGGAATGTGCCCTCTCTGCTTCATCCTGATTAAATGTTTCTCCATCTGTTTAAACGTGTCTTGAGCGTAGTCTGCCATCTTGATTCCTCTCTTTTTCTTCCTTTCCCTCCCTCCTTCTTTCTATTCCCTTCTTCCCTTCCTCTGTTCCTCCATTTCTTCCCCCATCTCTGCTTTTTAAGTGAGGAAATGTTTGAAATAAACACATGTGGACAAATAATACTTAGAAACCCTGATGTCACTTACAAAAGGCTTGACTGCCCTGGAGGCAGATAGCTTTTACTGCCATGTCAGCAGCAACAGTCTAAAGAATCCATGCCTAGCACCGTATTTTACACTGAATAGGAAACTCAAACACTTGTTTTTCATCCCAGATTTGGAAAACTTGAAAAGTTGGATCATAATGGGCTGGAATCCTAAAGGAATAGTGTCTCCATATTGACTTCTGTTGGACCATATTCTCCAAGTAATGCTGCCTGAGTTGTGCCACACTTAAATAAGATTTGCACGTAACAGTGAGTTATGTTAACAGCAGAGGCAATGAGCCGTTACCTGGTGCTGGTGCTTCTTCTGGTATGAATAAAAAACTAACACTTTACTTTTTTTTTCTAGATGATGGGCATAAGAAAGCTCGAAACGCTTATCTCAATAACTCCAATTATGAAGAAGGAGATGAATATTTTGATAAAAACTTGGCACTCTTTGAGGTAATATTTGGGAGAAGGCTTTAGAACCTTAGGAACAGATATTTCAAGATAGCCACTTTGTACTTCATTTATTTTTAATTGCGCAATCTGGATAATGTAATTATTAATTTTAAAATAGAGTAGTTATTGCTATAACTTGTCTGTAGTTAATTTTGTCTGTATAACCTAATTATGTTCAATAGGCATTAAATCAAATTTCTATGAGGTAACAAAGAAGGATGTTGACTTCTAAAGTATGTGCAACCTAATTCAGCTATGATTTAAATGTTTACATTGGAACAGTGTTCCAAAGTGCACAGCAATGTATTTTCCAACCTTAGTTTGGGCAAAGCTGTCATTTACCTTAAAATTAACTAAACAAAAAAAAAGTATAGGAAGCAGGATGCCATATTAAGAAGATCTGTTTCTTTTTTTAGTTGGCAAATAATGTGTGTATATATTTCAGGAGTACAGTGTAATATTTAGATGTATTGACATGTTGTATAATGATTACATCAAACTAAATGTTTATTCATTTACCGTTTTTGTGGGTAGGGCATTTCAGTTTCACTTTTTTAGCACTTTTGAGATGTGCAGCACGTTATTAAGTATAGTCCCCATGCTGTGCAATTGGTCTCAAAAGCATTCCTCCCCTGTGCCTCACGTTATCTCGTTTCCCTTCCTCCCATCCTCTAATGAACACTATTCTACTCTCAGTGAGTTTAACTTTTTTTTAGTCTCCACATTTTTTAAAGAAGATTTATGTATTAGTTTTTATTGGGAAGACATATTTACAGAGAGACAAAGATCTTCCATCCACTGGTTTGTTCCTCAAGTGACTGCAATGGCCTGAGCTGAGCTGAGGTGATCCAAAGCCAGGAGATAGGAGCCTCTTCTTGGTCACCCAGATGGGTGCAGGGTCCTAAGAACTTGGGCCCTCCTGTACTGCTTTTCCAGGTCATAAGCAGGGAGCTGGATGGGAAGTGTAGCAGCCGGCATAGGAACTGGTGCCCATATGGGATCCTGGAGCTTGCAAGGTGAGGATTAACCAATTGAGCCATCACGCTGGGCCCCAGTTTCCACATTCAGATGTGGAAACAGAGTATTTGTCTTGTTGTGCCTGGATTACTTCATTTAGCATAATAGAGAGGATCTGTTACATGACTGCTGTAGTTAAGAGTTTGATTGGGTCCAAAGCTGAAAGATGACTGGCTTAGTCTAGCCTTTCCTAAGTCCTGAAGGACAGATATTGTAGTTAAGGATCCTATTTCCAGTAGAATGGGAATTATGGGGTAAAGGGATAGGTGCCAGAGGAGGGATATTAGTCATAGGGTGCAAGATTTCAGTTAGGAGGAATACAGTTTTTACATTCTTTATGCAGCACAGTGACTATGGTTAATTTATACTTGAAATTTGCTAGCAGAGTAGATTTTGAATGATGTTACAACACACATGAAAAAATGGTGTTTGAAGGGCTTGTATTGTGGTGCTATTGGTTAAGCTACAGATTGGAATGCCCAGTGACAGGGTTGTCAGAGTGCTTGGGGTCAGACTGAGCTTCTGCTTCATTCCTGCTTCCTGCTGATGCACCTGGGAGGTGGCAGGTGATGGCTGTGGTACTTGGATATCTGCCACCCACACGAGAATGAAATTCCTGCTTTGGCCCAGCTCCAGTCCCAGCCGTTCCTCTCAGGCACTTGGGAAGTGAACTAATAAATGAAAGTTGTCTTTCTTCCCCTCTGTCACTCTGTCTTAGAAACATACAAACAAAGAATTATTTTTTAAAAAATTAAGATGATAGATGTAGTAATCCACTTGATATAAGCATTCTGCATTATGTATACATAAAAGCATAAAGGTATACACCATAAATATAACTTAAAGAAAAAGGTGTTACTTTTTTGAGAGGCAGAGTAGGCAGCAGGAGCATGGAACTGCAATCTGGATCTCCCGTGAGGGCACAGGGGCCCAAGCACGTGGGCCGTCGCGTACTTTCCCAGGTGCATTAGCTGGGAGCTGGTTCAGAAGGGAAGCAGTTGAAACTCAGTTGATGCTCATATATGGTGTTGGCTTCACAGGCAGTAGCTTAACCCATTATGCCACAGCACCAGCTTTATACAACTTAAGCTTTTTAAAAATGTGTTGAATGGATTCGTGTTGTCTTAATTGTGAGGAAGAGGAATAAAATGTCATTAATTTTCTTAAACTTTTAACCAGTGAAATAATTCCTCTTTTGCCATACAGTTTTGTAGGAGACAAGTAATTTTGGTGCTTTCGGTATTTTGTGTAGCTCACTTCTTCCATACTTCTGGCTTTGTAGGAAGAAATGGACACCAGACCAAAGGTGTCTTCTCTCCTCAATCGCATGGCCAATTACACCAATCTGACCCAAGGAGCAAAGGAGCATGAAGAAGCAGAAAACATCACTGAAGGGAAAAAGAAGCCCACCAAGGTGAGACCTTAGAGTGACAAGGATAAATAAAAACAGTCTACAAACCCAGGGCATCACTCTGTGTCCTGTGACAAATGCTTGCTGTATGCTGGGTGCTGATCTGGTCACCAGGGAGAGTGTACAATGAGCTGGCTGCCAGATAGACTAAATTCTAATGAGAGGAAATGGTTGTTAGGCTCTTCTTGCTGAAAATACATAGCATGAAGTGTTAATAAATGCTATAACAAAACTTAAGAGGAATAAACAGACTACCTATTAGCAAGGGTGCCAGGTGGAGGGGGCTGCCACGTTGGACAGACTGGACAAAGCCAGGACGAGTTGATCCTTGAGAAGAGTCCTAACTAATGTGAGGGAAAGAGACGAGCATTCCAGGAGAGGGAAGGCCCTGCCACAGGAGAGCATCATGACTTCCCGCCTCCACCACCTGTCAGAAAGGTGCTGCGTGTGCAACGAGAAAGTACCAGTTTTTCCCAAAATGAAAAGATCAAAGATTGTATGATGCAAGAAGTTCAGCTCTTTGAAAGGTATAGAACATCCCTGGGATTTTTAATTTTGTTGGGTATTTTACTTGCCAACTACTGTGAAAGTGTTACACCAAATTCTGCAGGATTTCTATCAAGTCACACTGTTCCTAAGTAAAAAGGAAATGTTAACAGCTTTGAAAAATAGAAAATTTTTAATTGTTGGAGACACATTTAAAAGTTAACTTATGACCACATGCTTATGTATTGTAAAAAGCATGGAGCTTAAACATGTATACATTCGATCATAATTAAAGTATAGTGGTAGACTTCTGTAAGTTAGAGATTTTGAAGATTTTTTAAGCGTCATTTATTTTTTATTGGAAAGTGATATTTACAGAGAGAAGGAGAGACAGAAAGATCTTTTATTCACTGGTTCACTTCCCAAGTGGCTGCAATGGCTGGAGCTGAGCTGATCCAAAGCTAGGAACTAAAAGCCTCTTCCAGCTGACCCACATGGATGCAGGGTCCCAAAGCTTTGGGCCATCCTCAACTGTTTTCCCAGGCCACAAGCAGGGAGCTGGATGAGAAGTGAAGCAACCAGGATACAACTCAGCACCCATATGGGATCCCAGCATATCCAAAGTGAGGACTTTAGGTTACGGCCCCGAGCGTAAAGATGTTTCTTAAAATTGTTGTCTCTGCTTTGAGATTCATGTTTGTTAGGGTCCAAGTTTTTATGTAAAAGAATAAAAGTGTCTCTCATAGTTGACTATATAACTTTAAATTTGTAACATCTTTCTTTTCAGACCCCCCAAATGGGTACTTTCATGGGTGTCTACCTCCCTTGTCTGCAAAATATTTTTGGAGTGATCCTCTTCCTTCGCCTCACGTGGGTTGTGGGCACAGCTGGCGTTCTCCAGGCCTTTGCAATCGTCCTTATCTGCTGCTGCTGTGTAAGTTCTGCATGGCTCTGGGAGATAAGCTGGAGCATCCTCAAGAGCACATGCACTGACCTATTTGTCAAGAAAACAAAGAATGTTTGGGAAGGACTCATTCTCAACATAGGGGAAATTCTCATGTCAGAATCTGAAGGACTGCCAGTTATTGAGTGCCTATTACTGTCTACTATCTTGTATGTTAGGTACTGGAAGTTGTGAAGCAAGACTTCAACTAAAAGTAGACAAAGTTGTCCCTTCAAAGAATTTGAGATCTAAATCAGTTGATCATGAGCATCAAAGTTGTGACAAAATGTGTTGGAAAGTGTGATGTACTACGTACCATATATGCTGAGAATGAAAATGCAGAGCTACCTAGAGGAGAATTGACTGTCTATTTTGACTTTTGTTGTTTCGAAGGCTCCTTATCCTTTTCCTTATAACAAGAAAGCCTTACTTATTATTTGTAGATCTTCTGCACTTAATACTTTTTGCTCATCCTGTAGTTTCAAGTCCAATTTTTGCATCTCAGCTCTGTGATGTCTCTTACATTCAGCTTTTCCTTTCCCCCAGCCACCACTGTAGCTTGTAAACTGTCATTTAACCAGTTACTCACTGTCTGCACTGCTTTCTGTTAAGCCCAGCAGTATTTTTAAAATACAGTTATGTGATCTGAAGTCTCACATGGTTCCCTTTCTTAATGAACATTATTATTGTATCATAGCTAAACTTTAGTCAGGGTTTAACCTTTTTTCCATGTTTTGTATTTATCCCTTTCCAGTGTAATATACTTTATTTCCTGTTTAACTAGGGCCCAAGATTTTTAATAGCACCTAACCTACTGATTACAATTTAGGGCATTTTAACAGAATATTCCAGATGATGCTGGTGGCTAATGCAGTGAACTGGAGCACATCGTCTCATTTCATGCCATTAGGTTTGACACACAACTCTCCCTGAAACAGTCACTCTGAAGTCCGCAGGTGGGAACTAGCACAGCAGTGTGTAAACACAGTGACAGTCTTCTCCTTTCCCTTTCCCTGCAGACCATGCTGACTGCTATCTCCATGAGTGCCATTGCCACTAACGGAGTGGTGCCAGGTCAGTGGGTCAAGGTTGGATTTCAGGGATTATCGCTGATGACTGTGGGTATATTCTACAAAGCCCACTGTGCAAACTTTAGGGAACAAACCATAGACCACAGTAACAAAATATAGGCCCATAGATATTAATACTGTTGATTGTCAATACTGTTCAGCTGTAAAATCATGTTTTCTGAAGTTGTGATTGTTTTTGTTTCAGTTATATACTTAGTTTATAGTTAGAATGTATTGGCATGGGGGGCTGTCTCATGCCTGTAGTAAAAATGGCAAAGTGCTTTATGTGACACATTAGCTATGCATCATATTCTGTAAAGGTTTAATCTTTTAATTTTAATAAAGGAGAATGCTAGCATTTTAAAAAGATTTATTTATTTGAAAGAGCTAGGGGGAGAGCCTGAGTTTTTCCATCCACTGGGTCACTCCCCCAAATGGCTACAATGGCCATGGATGGGCCAAGCTGAAACAAGGAGCCTGGAACACTATCCATGTCCACCAAGTGGGTGCAGGGGCCCAAACACTTGGAATCATCCTCTGCTGCTTTCCCAGGCACATGAGCAGGAGCTAGATCGGAAATGGAGAGCTGGGACAATATGGTATGCCAGTGCCATAAGTGGTGGCTTAGGCCACTGCACTACAACTTTAGTCCAAGGTTCATTACTTCCCACTGGCAAATCCTTTTGTCATCCTTAGGATTTTTTGAGGCATGAAAAAGTATCTGTCATGCATGCTTTTGTTGTTATGTCTTGTTTACATGTCTCTTACTAATGTACTCACTTTATCCTGTTCACTTTTTATTCTGTCTTATAGCTGGAGGCTCATACTTTATGATCTCCCGGGCTCTGGGCCCAGAGTTTGGTGGCGCTGTTGGCCTCTGCTTTTATCTCGGTACCACATTTGCGGCAGCCATGTATATCCTTGGAGCCATTGAAATTTTTCTGGTAAGTCAGGAATTAATTGTGGTCTGTATTGAGTTTAGCTTTGGGTTTGTTTTGTCCTTTAGCATCAAAGTTCTGAGAGGTGAGCCATAGTCATCAATTAGGTGGCTGACTGCTAGCCTGTTACTGGCCACAAACTGAATGAGGCAGAAAGCTTGAGGTGTCCTTTGCCTGCACAGCTTGTCCCTCCACCCTGTCACTGCCACTCTCCCAAGACGAATTCTTGGAAGCAGCACTTCTGCCAAGGAGGAAAAAAGTAAAATAATGTTGACTTTCTTTGATATCTTTATTGTAATGAAATAAGAATGTTTTTTCATTTCTGTTAACTGGGAATATCAGATAGGTAGGTCTCATGTTAATTATAATTTAATAGAACACTTTGAGTAAAATTATTTAGTCCCATTTCCCCCCCCCCTCTGTTTTGAAATGTAATTTTATGTACTAGCATGTGGGGGAAAAAAAAATCTGTGACGTTCTGTTTTGATAGGCATGGTGAATCCAAACAGGAATTTGACTGGTTCTCCAGCCATTTTCCATTTGTTGTCCTTTGTGAAAGCAATGCAGACCACTACAGACTTCATTTGAACTTACCTCACTTTCTCCTCCTTCTACCTGGCAGGTGTATATTGTTCCCCGGGCTGCCATCTTTCGCAGTGAGGATGCTCTCAAAGAATCGGCAGCCATGCTTAATAACATGCGTGTCTATGGCACAGCTTTCTTGGTTCTCCTGGTACTGGTGGTATTCATCGGCGTGCGCTATGTGAACAAGTTTGCCTCTCTTTTCCTGGCCTGTGTCATTGTGTCCATCTTGGCCATCTATGCTGGGGCCATCAAGTCGTCTTTTGCCCCTCCACACTTCCCGTATGTGCCTGTTCTTTTACTTAGCCATCATGATGCAAAGCCATTGATACATTGGGTGGTGTGATAATTTCCATCAAAATTTCTCAGTGTCTGTGAGATTTGCCCCCGTTAAGTCCCAAAAGCATTCAGGCAGTCTCTTGATAAACTGTCATATGAACCCAGGTCCTTATGTTCCTGTGTAAGAACTAGCGGCTGTTAACCCCGCTTAAGGCAGAGATCAGAGGGATCTTCCCTCCGGAAACGACTGTCTATATTTGTACTGCTCATTAAGGGCTTTACAGTGTGGGTTGTGGCTAATAAGCTTTGTAAAATATCTAAATGCTGGAGTCAGAAGAAACTTACATAAATTTTTCAACTAATTATATGTTTTTATTATTAGTAGTGTAATGAACTTTCTCATAAAATAAATGGAAACAGCCTGTATTATTTGCAGATATTTATGCATGTGGGTAATACTATATCCACAGTAGTACAGATCATAAAGTATTGAAGAAGTAATGGATTTGTGCGGATTTGTGAAGCACAGGCTCCCGTCTTTTCGCTTGGCCAGTGGCATAGGGACCCAACACTAGCTGGTGTTTGTACTCTTACTACAGAGATTGTCTTTGAAAAGTCATCTGAATCATCTTGTCAGACTTACCAGATCGATGTTGACTAAGCCCAGAGTACAGAAAATTAGATTATTCAAGATGAAAAAACAGGGACATTGAAGCTTAATGACTTGCCCCACGTTAGACTCAAAGCAAAAATGTGAACCCTGCGATTTCCTGATTCCCAGTGCAGGGCTGCTTCCATGCCATGCTGTACGATATCACAAATAGATTCCATCACCAATTTTTATTGTGCTCATTAAGGGACTGTGAAGTAGCTGAAGATCCTTTTTAGAGACATAATATTCTAAAAGCAGCATGCTAGTTATAGCTCAACATGGCTGATTCCGTCCTGCCTCGGGTTCTCCTTTGCTTATCCTCTTCCTCTTGGTTGGTAAACAGTCATGACACAACACATCTTCTCGAAAATATTCAAAATAAGACCGAAAATCTAGAGTTACACGTGAGATGAGTCTGGGAAATACTGAGTTATCTAAGCTAAGAAATAGTTGTTCGGTTCATTATGTGTGTGTATAATTAATTTCCAGATTTTAAAAGTAGCTTTGTTACTCCTAAGAGATATTTTACTGTGGGTGTATTACCCCTTTGTTCACTTTATGTCTCTGGGATAAAGAAAAAATAAGCAGTTATTTTTTGTGTTATCCTTAAATACCCTCACTTCCACTGAGTCTAGGCTTAAGTTCAAAAAGTATTTTTTCTTAGGCCATAAAAGTTGTGATTTTTTCGTTGTAGCCGCACTGTCCTTCTCACAAGAGTAGCCAAAAGTTTGACCTTTAGAACACCATTTCCAAGGGGATTATTATAAACATAACTTTTATTTTTTAGGCTCCCCCCCCCAAAAAAATCAGAACATTTAAAAAATAATAACAAGATGACTACAGGGAATTTTAAAAACCAACAATTGCTTAAAATTTTTGGAAAATGAGCCAGCAATGTGTCATTGAACCATTCTGTTTGAATTCTGTCATTGCTACCCTACCACCTGTATAACCTTGGGCAGATAATTTCCTAAATTCAAGGTTTTTTTTTTTAAATAGATTTATTTGTTTATTTTTATTGTAAGGCAGATATACAGAGAGGAGGAGAGACAGAGAGGAAGATCTTCCGTCCATTGATTCACTTCCCAAGTGGCTGCTATGGCTAGAGCTGAGCCAATCCAAAGCCAGAAGCCAGGAGCTTCTGGGTCTCCCATGTGCCTGCAGGGTCCCAAGGCAGGTCCTCAATTCTGCTCCCAGGTCACAAGCAGGGAGCTAGATGGGAAGTGAAGCAACCAGGATTAGAACCGGCACCTATATGGAATCCTAGTGCATTGCAAGTCAAGGACTTTAGCCATTAGGCTATCACACTGGGCCCAAATTCCAGTTATGATCCACAAACGTAGAAATATGTTAGTAGTAACATTATGAGATCCCGATAAGCATTGAATTAACAGAAAATGTAAGTTACCATTTACAATGCTAATTAATAAGTATTAGATCCTTTCCCATGCAGGCAGCAAAAGCTCTTAGGAATAAGATTTTCTGTTTGTTTTTTGCTGTGATAACCCAACTGCCTTTTTAAAGAATGTGCTTTCTTTTCCTTCCTCTTTCTCCCTGTTTGTCTTCACTTAGGGTCTGCATGTTGGGTAACCGCACTCTTTCCTCAAGACACCTTGATGTGTGCTCTAAAGTCAAGGACGTTAACAACATGACAGTCCCATCAAAGTTATGGGGCTTTTTTTGTAACTCAAGCCAGTTTTTCAATGCCACCTGTGATGAATACTTTATTCACAATAACGTCACTTCGATCCAGGGCATTCCTGGGTTAGCTAGTGGTATCATTACAGGTAAGTTAAGAGGGTATTTAGCTGAGGAGATTTGTTGGTTGAGGGGATTTGTCACATTAGCCTTCCACACTGTCTAAAGGTTCTCAGCCATGATGTCACGTCCCTCCTTCAGTTCAACACACGACTTTTAAATCAACGTTTCTGCTTTTCTCTTAGTCCAATTATCCTTATTTACGACTTCCTTGCACAGTGTTGTCTACTAAAATTTACCTCCCTTTAAAAACAGAACCAAGGAAATTACTTTTTTAACCTAGGATAAGCTAAAATATCTTGTTTATTTTTATGAAAGTTCCCTTCTTTTTCTTTCCTGCATTGAAATCTAGAATAGAACTAAATTAGTGTGACCATGTCCACACATGTTTTTCTTTAAAAAAAAAAAATATTTTTTTTTTATTAGAAAGGCAGACATACAGAGAGGAGGAGAGACAGAGAGAAACATCTTTCATCCAATGCTTCACTCCCCAAACGACTGCAGCAGCTGGAGCTGAGCCAATCCAAAACTAGGAGCCAGGAGCCTCTTGTGGGTCTCCCATGTGGGTGCAGGGTCCCAAGGTTTTGGGCCATCCTCGACTCCTTTCCCAGGTCACAAGCAGAGAGCTGTATGGGAAGCAGGGCTGCCAGGATTAGAATTAGCACCCATATGGGATCCTGGCAAGTGCAAGGTGAGGACTTTAACTATTATGCTATTGTGCCGGGCCCACACACACTTTTTTCTTAACTAAGCTAAATTGCTGAAACTCTTTAGATGACAGCTGTCTGAACTGTCTGGTCCTTAAATCTCATTACTTGTAAGCAGTTAACTTTAATGAGTTAGGAAAAGCATTGGCAAGTAATGGCAAATAGCTATGATTTGCAGGAAATTCATCTTTAGTCTCCTGCATTTCTACTACCTTGTGTTACTAAAGTTAACTGCGTTCACCTGAGCCACAGCAGGCTTTCTGTTTTTGTTCATATGTGTTTCATGGTGCAGTACATGTGAGCACATGTGTACATGAGCTCATGTGGAAGAAGCAACTATGCCTTTACAAATTACATAAATGCGAAGGCTAATTTGGAATACTGTTTGAGTAGCAAATGATGTGATTACCTTCGTTTACCACTGCTGCTTATGGCAACCTTTTTTCCTCCCCCACTGCAGAGAATCTTTGGAGTAATTACCTACCCAAGGGAGAGATTATCGAAAAACCCTCCGCGAAATCGTCTGATGTTCTGGGCAGCTTAAACCATGAATATGTCCTTGTTGACATCACCACCTCCTTCACGCTCCTGGTGGGAATCTTCTTCCCCTCTGTCACAGGTAAGCCGAGGCACCATTGTCTGTTTTGGAAGCCGTGAGACCCTGGAAGTTGTTTTTCTCAGGAGACAAAATTATATTCTCAGCGTTTCTACGTGTGCCTGCAGTCTTTGGTAACAGCATGAATACCAAAGTGCCCAAGAACTGAAAATGTTAACTTTCCTTCCCTCTCTCTCCAAAGGGATCATGGCTGGATCAAACAGATCTGGAGATCTGAAGGACGCCCAAAAGTCCATCCCCATCGGCACAATCCTTGCCATCCTGACCACATCCTTCGTGTGTATCCTTTTCCCAGACGCAGGCCGAGCTTTGGTCACGGGGCTGCCCAGTAGGACCAGGGCGGTGAGGATTCCTGTCCTGCGAATAAAGATAACTGCTTCCTACTGCCCTTCCTGCCACATAAAATGACCCCCTCACACACAAAATTCAGTAAAGAGTTTATAGAATTAGTCTATTTATCATTTCACTGATAAAAGGAAATATCCCAGGTATCTACTTTCTGTCGTAGGTAAACAGAAGGTAAACAGCCATTTTCTTAACTCTCAATATGGTAGATTTAAGCAACGTTGTTCTTTTTGGTGCGTGTATTGAAGGGGTTGTGCTCAGAGACAAGTAAGTACTTAAGTTCTGCATAATGGTCTGTCTTGTGAAACATTCAATCATCTCACTTGACTCCAACATCTCAGAAATCCAACTTGAAGCTTTAATTATGACACAAATTAGAAAATACATATAATGCTCCAAAAGGCTGTTGACAAGTAAGGGCTAGTGTGTTGTTGTAATTATGTTAGATGCAGTGAATACAGCGTTGGGAAAACAGTGAGTTTGGATAGTAAAAGACTTTGCTATACATTAGTGTTAGAAAACCAGCCAAAAAATGAAGGAAGGCAAATAAATAGACTAAAAATCTTTAAAGCACTTCTAGCATCTCCTCAGTGATTTCTAACTCTGTTTGACATTCTAAATAAAATCCTAAAAATTGCTTTCTTATTTCCTTTACGGAGTCCACTGAATATGTTTTTCCTTTCCTTCACCTTGGAGTATAAAAAATATTTTGTAGATATTTTATCTCGACAAATATTTCTGCCAAACTTACTGCTGCTCATCACATTAGCTGTGTGTTGGTTGATGGCCTCACCATTCTTCCCTCTCTCAAAATGGAAACATAGCTCTCATCCTAGATATTTCCCATCACATACTTCCCGCATCCATCTGGTCGCTCTGTATATTTCACTTTTCAATGCTGGTAGATCTCACTTTCTGTTCTTTTTATCTCCATCACTTTGTGAAGGCCTTCAGAAAGTTTTGCACACATTACTGTCATTTCCCTTTCTGTTAATAACCTAATCCTTGTACAACTCCCCCAGATTGATTTCTCTAAAACACAAAATGTTTTCAGACAAATGTGTCTGCTTATAAGAGCTTGCCTGAGCCTCTTAAAGACCGATCAGTTTGGTGCCGGCTGTGTGTGTGCTGGATTCAGCCACCTCCTGCAAGGCAGGTGTCCTGTGTAGGTGTCGGTTTGAGTCCTGGCTGCTCCACTTCCAATCCAGCATTCGGCTAATGCATCCTGAGAAGCAGCAGATGATGATTTAAGTACTTTGAGGGTTTCTGGCACCACATGGGAAATACAGATGGAGTTTGGGCTCCTGGCTTGGTCTGGTCCAGCCCTGGGGAATGAACCAGCGAATGGAAAATATTGTTTGTCTGTGTCTGTCTGTCTCTAATTTCCTGCTAAAGCAGACCTTTGGGGATATCAGTGAGGACCCACGTATTTCAGTTCCTGCCACTAATGTGAAGCCTGGATTGTATTCTCGGCTCCTGGTACTTGCCCAGACCTAGCTCTTGTGGGCCTTTGGGGACCCAGCTCTTGTGGGCATGAAACAGTAGACCAGCCCTCTCTATCTTTCTTTCTGATTCTCAAATGAATAAATAAATAGTTTTAAAATGTAACCTCAGATTAGAAAACAGTTTGTTAGTCATTTTGAAATTTTTTAAAATACTGGGTCTTTCTGTAACAAGTAGAAATCTGCCATAAGGAAAAACAATCTGAAGTGTTAATGTAGATGAGTGCAAAAAGGTGTTAGTTGTGTTTTGTGTGGCAGAAAACCAATGCTAGAAGAATGGATTGTGTAACTAGAATGCAGTGTTATTCAAGCCACTGAAATTTTTCCATAGTTTTCAATTACACAGAAAAATGCATCTACTTTAAAAGAAGACATACTATAGGCACACTGAGATCTCACTTTTAAAATAATAATAATAATAATAATAATAATGGACTAAAATATGTGAAGTATTTGAACTGTTAAGATTATGGGTTTTCTTTCCTTTAAAAGATTTGTTTATGTATTTGGAAGGCAGAATTACAGAGAGGGAGAGAACAATCTTCTGTCTTCTGATTATTCCATAAATGGCCACAACTGGGATTGGGCCAGAGCCCAGAGCCCAGCACACTGTCCCTATCTGCTGCATGGGTAACAGAGGCCCAGGCACTTAGGCTGTCTTCTGCTGCTTTCACTGTTAGCAGTGAGCTGGATTGGAAGTGGAGCAGTCTGGACTCAAACTAGGGCTTACGTGGGATGCCAGTGTCATAGGTACTGACTTAAGCTGCTGCGCCACAATAGCTCCCCTTTTCTGTTGAGTGTTTTGTTTTTGTATTTTTCTCTACTTTTTCAAATTGTCTTCAAAAAAAGATACCTTATCTGAACAGATAATCTGTAATTGACACTTAGCTTCTTATCCAACCGTAAGTCTGTTTTTTCTCAGCACAGGTCAAAGGTGCCTTTAAAATTTTTTTTTTTCATGTACTTATTTGCAAGGCAAGAGGACATAGAGGTCCAATACACTGATCCATCCCCCAAATGCCTACAGCATCCAGAGTGAGCTGGGCTGTATCCCTGAGCCAGCAGCATCACTGATGCCTTCCAAGGTTCAAATAAAGATGAGCTGGAATATGGAGCCAGACCTGAGAATCAAATCCAGAATCCTGATGCCAGGTTAAAAATGTAAATGGTCGCCAGATGTCCATTACAACAGTACTTTGATCAAATCTATCTTTACATTTTAAAAAAAGATTTACTTATTTTTATTGGAAAGGTGGATCAGATTTATAGAGAGGAGAGACAGAGAAAGATGTTCCATCCACTGGTTCTGTCTCCAAGTGGCTACAATGGCTAGAGCTGAGCTGATCCAAAACCAGGAGATAGGCGCCTCTTCCGGGTCTCCCACTCAGGTGCAGGGTCTCAAGGCTTTGGTTCATCCTCTGCCGCTTTCCCAGGCCATAAACAGGGACTGTATAGAAAGTGGAGCAGCTGGGACATGAACCAGCACGCCAGCACTTACAAGGGGAGGATTAGCCATTGAACCATCGATGCCAGGCCCTATCTTTACATTTCTTAATGTTCAGTTCTACCTCAATTTGGGATTCCCTATAAAGTGTGAATAGAAAAACTGGGTGAACCTCTCTCCTAAATCTCCCTACTCTGATTTCTTTCCCAGGTTTGGGGATGCTGTGAAGGGTAATCTGGTGGTAGGCACCTTATCTTGGCCATCCCCATGGGTGATAGTTATTGGCTCATTCTTTTCAACATGTGGGGCTGGACTCCAGAGCCTCACAGGTGCACCAAGGCTGCTGCAAGCCATTGCCAAGGATAACATCATACCATTTCTAAGGGTGAGTGACCTTCTCCTGTGCCCTGTTTCTCCTCAGGCTTTATGAAAAATAGGTCTTTGTGAGACTTGGAATTAATTACTAGATCATAACTTCAGAGATGTATGCTTTTAGTTTTATGTGATTGGTATATATGTGTAAAAGTGTAGAATAAAGCAGTCAGGGAGCATTTGCCCAGTATTCCTGTGCCTGATGCTTTCTCTTCTGTGAACAGGTTTTTGGTCACAGCAAAGCCAATGGAGAACCCACCTGGGCTTTACTTCTGACCGCCGCCATTGCAGAACTAGGAATCCTTATTGCCTCCTTGGATCTTGTGGCTCCGATTCTCTCCATGTAAGAACTAGTTATTCTCTTAAATTGCTCTTGCTTCAATGATATTAAAATATATGTTGATTCTCATTAGTCATATGACAGTACTAGATAATAATAGAGCGGATCAAATACAGGCATAATTTCACTTAATAAATATTCCTGAGAACTTAGACGAAAGGTTAACTTTTTAGATTGTCTTTTTTGTTGTTGTTGTTGTTTCTTCTGTACCTATATGACTTCAAGAGTTTGTTGGGTGGGTGACCTTTCTGAGTCGGTGGCTGTGGGTTCAGGCTCAACTGTTGTCCTACACCATGGTGCATCAATGCCTTGATAACAATGCCAGCCTTGGTTAGGGGTGGGGATGTTAGTCCACCACTAGGATTCCCGAATCCTGCATTGGAGTGCTTGGTTCATACCTTGTCTGTTCTACTTCCTGTTTTTGTTTTGTTTATAGTTTTGATTACATAGTTGAGAAGGATATGCATACCCAAGAGGGCCTCTGATTAGGGTGGGGAGTTTTCAGGTGTCTAAGAGGGCGGGTAGATCAATGTTTCAGGTTTTTTTTCTCTCCAGTGTCCACAGGGGCTTGGTGGAAGGGAGGGGAACGTTAAGCTACATCGGCACCCAGGGATGGGAGATGGTCCTTTGATGATGCTTTAGAGACCCCAACATGGAGAAGAATGTTCAAAGGGTATTGACTTAAGTGGTTTTGATAGTTCTGAGATATTGTTGGCTTCATTGCACCGGGGTTGAGAAAGTCTTTCCAAGGTCTATTGGCTGACCTAAGTCCACTAAGGTGCATCCACAGGCCCAGCAACATGTTGCAAAGCTTGGTCCAACCTCTTCTACTTTTCTGTCCTCTGATGAGGTACTCAGTATCCGTTGCTGGTCTAGATGAGCTGGTTATCATGTCCCCTGTGTGCATCTGAGTATGTTTTCCATTTTAGGAGTAGCTGAGAAGTCCTAACCCTGGTACATGCACTCCAGGTTGGATCATATATCTGTGGTTTTTCCTGAGGATGGAGTTTGAGACCAGTGGTCTAGGGGGGATTCTGCCAAGAAACTTCACCTGGGAAGTCCTCGGACTTGATTCTCATGTGTGCCAGTTAGTGCAGGGTCAGGTTCAGTCCATCTCCCACACCAGCCATTTCATGTACTGGTGGGTGCAGTTGTCTAGTCAGTCCCGCCTCTGGCTCTGTCTCCCATGCAAAGCAGTGGGCACTACAACCTAGCTTGGCCCAGGTCCAGCTCATACGCACCCCAGCAGTTGTTGCCGCTTAATAGGGGAGACTCCCAGTAACTCCACCAGGCCTCCCCTGTTTTTGTGCATGCCAGCAGGTACTGTGGCCTAACCCAACCAAGCCCAGGCCACCCTCCATCCCAACCCTTGCCTACAGATGCTTGGCTGCTCCACTTCCAATCCAGCTTCCTGCTAATGTTCCCTTGGAGACAGCAAATGATAGCTCAGCTAGTTGAGACTTGCTGCTCCATAAGGAGACTATTGGAGTTCTGAGCTCCCAACTTTTGGACATTTGGGGAGTGAACCAGCAGATGCAAGATTCAGTCATTCTCTCTGTCTCTCACTCACACACACACACATACTTGAACTTGCTCTGTCACTCTGCCTTTCAAATAAGTAATAAACAGAAAATGAACATTTAAAATACTTGCATTAAGACCAGTGTTGTGATACAATGGCTTAAGCTGCTGCTTGCAAACCAGCATCCAATGTATTTGAGTTCTGGCTGCTCCAATTCTCATCCAGATTTCTGCTAATGCACCTGAAAAAGCAGCAAGCACTTGCCATCTACAGGGGAGACCCACATGGAGTTTAAGCTTGAGTGTCAGCCTGGCTGAAGCCTAGCCATTGCTGACATTTGGGGAGTAAGGCAGTAGGTAGAAATCTCTTTTTCCGTGTCTGCCCTACTCTCTCTCAGCTTTCTAAGTTTTAAATAAATAACTCTTTTTTTAAAAAAAATTAAATTCTATAAATTCTTGAATCCTCATGAAGCTCTGTTATATTTAGTTTTACCAGGAGTTTTGAGTAGGAGTGGAACTGATAAGCTTTCCTCATCTGGGAATTCTAATAAAAGAAGTAAATAGGGTCATCATTGGACAACTTGCAGTATGTGTAAGAAGTGTCAGTCTGCCTAAGACGCAAGCACGTTAAGTTAGATGGCAACGTGTGATTTTACCACACACTGGTGTGCATACCATCTACTCATGATATGAATAGATGTGTTAGCACAAAGAAGAAAAAAAGTTCTGCGCCTTCATTTGTAGTAGTGTTTACTACTGCTGTGTTAGCTTTCATTCATTCCTTCATTCACCTGATGACTTCTTGCCTACCTTACTATGACATTCTGTAATATAACAGAAATACATAAGCAAATGAGACACAGTCTCATAAATCAGGAAACCAGTGATGCCCAGGCAGTGAGGCAAAAGCTGTAATAGCATTAGATATCACAGGAACTCTGAAGCAAGGCATCCAAATAGACTGAAACTCAAGAGAGATGTCCTTCAGAACGCGACATTTGGATCTTAAGTAGTGACCGGCCAAGCAAAGAATGAAAGGAGAAGACTCCAGGCATGGACTAAGCATGAAGACATTGAGGAGGGGCCGGCATTATAGCATAGCAGGTAAAGCTACCACCTGTGATGCCAGCATCCCATGTGGACATTGTTTTGAGTCCTGGCTACTCCACTGCTGGTCCAGCTCTCTGATAATATGTCTGGGAAAGTAGCAGAAGACCACCCAAATATTTGGACCTCTGCATCTACACAGGAATCTTGGAACTTTGACCTGAAAGCAATGGATAATCTTTTGAAAACAAAATAATATTGTGTTCATATCTATGTTTTAAAATGCCCAGGTTGGTATAAAAGGAATATTAAAGAGGCATAAAAGTTGATTACAAAAAAGCTAAATTTGAGCTAGAAATGCTGTTTGGAAAGGGGAAATAAAAGTGTGAACTAAGAAGGTGATAGTAGTAGAGTTAAAAAAGAAGAAGACAGGTTTGGAGATTTTTAAATAGGTTGAATCTTTTTTTTTTAAAGATTTATTTTTATTATTATTTTTTTATTGGAAAGGCGGATATACAGAGAGGAGAGACAGAGAGGAAGATCCTCCGAGTGCAACGGCCGATGCCATGCCAATCCGAAGCCTCTTCCGGGTCTCCCACATGGGTGCAGGGTCCCAAAGCTTTGGGCCATCCTCGACTGCTTTCCCGGGCCACAGGCAGGGAGCTGGAAGGGAAGCGGGGCTGCCGGGATTAGAACCGGCGCCCGCATGGGATCCCGGGCTTGCAAGGCGAGGACCCCAACCACTTGCGCCACCGCGCCGGGCCCAATAGGTTGAATCTTTATGACTGTGTAAGTGAATTTGGAACAAGGGTGAGTAAGGAAGAAGAGACCGTGATGAGCCAGAAGCACTGGAGAGAATGGCTGTGCCGCTGAGAACGTGGGCAGGTGAACGGGTACGTTTATAGCCTGTGTTACCAAGGATTCATGTCAAGAAACAGACTTCAATATGAAAACTTCTCTAGTTACCTAAAATAACCCTCAAAAGAATCACTTTACAATAACAGTCACTCTTATTCTTTGAATTACTATTTTATTCTCACAGGTTTTTTCTCATGTGTTACCTCTTTGTGAACTTGGCTTGTGCCTTGCAAACCTTACTTCGAACACCCAACTGGAGACCCCGATTCCGCTACTACCACTGGTAAGTCCGCTTTGCTTCTTTCCCACGTTTGGAAAGAACCCATCATTGACCTAAAACGCTAATAAATGGTGAGGTGTCAGAATATCAGCAGCTCTCATCCAAAACTCTACCCTCATAGTGAGCTTTTCACTTCATAATGACTTATAACAGCTGCTGAAATTAAAAACCAAAGCCAGGGCCCAGCACGATACCATAGTGCTTAAAGTCCTCAGATTGCACATGCTGGGATCCAATATGGGCACCGGTTCTAATCCCAGCAGCTCCACTTCCCATCCAGTTCGCTGCTTGTGGCCTGGGAAAGCAGTCCCAGGACGGCACAAAGCCTTGGGACCCTGCACCACGTGGGAGACTTGGCAGGAGCTCCTGGCTTCAGATTGGCGCAGCTCCAGCCATTGCGGTCACTGGGGGACTGAACTATCAAATGGAAGATCTTCCTCTCTGTCTCTCCTCCTCTTTATATCCGCCTTTCCAATAAAAATAAATAAATCTTAAAAAAAAATAGCCTTCCTTTTTGCATATTTTATTTCCTTATTTCTCTCTTTTTTTAAAGTTTTATTTTTAATTTTTTTTATTGAAAAGGCAGATTTAAGAGAAGGAGACAGAAAGATCTTCCATCTGCTGGTTCACACCCCAAGTAGTTGGAATGGCCGGAGCTGAGCTGATCCGTAGCCAAAATCCAGGAGCCTCTTTGAGTCTCCCACGTGGGTGCAGGGTCCCAAGGCTTTGGGCTTACCTCGACTGTTTTCCCAGGCCACAAGCAGGGAGCTGGATGGGAAGTGGAGCAGTCAGGATACAAACTGGCGTCCATATGGAATCTCAGTGCATGCAAGGTGAGGACTTTAGCCACTAGGCTGCTGTGCCTGGGCCGTCCTTATTTCTTAGCGCTGGACTTCTGTTGATTTTTGTCTTTACTTGGATTTTTTTTTGTTTTCATTCTCACACTGTCTTCCTTGTGACAACTTCATTTAGTAGCTGGAGTATGAGGTTTAGAGTAACATGATCCAAGTTTGAATCTCAGCTGTTTTTCTGCCTAGTTGTATGTAACTTTCAGCAGAGCATGTAACCATATAAACTTTGACTTTATTTTCTATTGATTTAATTATTTACATGAAGGACAGAGCGACAGAAAAAGAGTGGGAGACAGACAAGTCTTTCATATGCTGATGCATGCCCCAGATGGCCACAGCAGCCAGGACCAGGCCAGGAAGAAACCAGAAGTCTGGAACCCCATCCAGGTCTCAGTGACAGGGTGACAGTGCCCAGAGAGTCTACCACTTCCAGTGCTTTCTCAGGCATTTAGCAGTAAGCTGGATTGGAAGTGGAGCAACTGGGACTCAAACCAGTGCCAATTCCAGCATTGCAGGTGGCAGCTTAGCACTGAGTGGCAATGTGCCCAGGCATCAATATCTCTTTATAAAAAAGATTTATTTGTTTTATTTAAAAGGCAGATTTACAGAGAGGAGAGTCAGAGGGAGAAAGAGACCTTCCATCCACTGGTTCACTCCTCAAATGGCCACAACAGCCAGAACTGAGCTGATCTGAAACCAAGAGCCAGGAGCTTCTTCATGGACACAGAGGCGCAAAGACTTGAGGCATCCTCTGCTGCTTTCCCAGATCGTTAGCAGGGAGCTAGATCAGAAGTAGAGCAGCCAGGACATGAACCAGAATCTGCATGAGATGCCTGCACCATAGGTGGAGGACTAACCCGCTTGTCACCATGCTGGCCTCAGAACCAGTAACTTTAAAGTGCTACATGTAGTGCCTGGTTCTTTGTGAAGTTCTCTCCAACCCATAGAAGCCATAAATGTGCATGCATGTTTAAAAAGTTATCTATTTGGGAAGAGTACTTACAAGGAAAGAGATCTTCCATTTGCTGCTTCACTCCCCAAATGTTTGCACTGACCTGGGCTGAGCTGGGCCAAAGCCAGGAACCTGGAACTCTATCGAGGTCTTCCAGCAAGGACACAAATACATTGGCACTGTCTTCCCCAGGCACATGCGCAGGGAGCTGGATGGGAAATGGAACAGCTGGATACTCAAATTCTGGTGCTCTATGGGATGCTGGCATCTCAGGCACTTGCTTTAATCTACTGCACCAAAATGCTGGTGCCTGTCTTGTTTTGTACTTTTTTATTTTCTCTCATAGCTAAGGATTTTGAGAGTTTTCTAAAAAATATTTGTTTGCTTGGGAGGCAGAGAGTGACAGCTCCCATTGGCGGGTTTGCCACTCAGGTGCCCTCAGTGTCAAAGCTGGGAGCTGAGGTACTCATTCCAGTTCTTCCTGTCCAGTAGCAAGAACCTGATTTCTTGAGCCATCGCTGTTGCCTCCTAGGGTGTGCGTTAACAGGCAGCTGGAGTCAAAAGCTTGAGCCAGGTATTATGCTGAGGTACTCCAATGTGGGGCAGAGGGCACTTAACATGGTCCCTTAATTATGTCCTGTGTGTCCCAGCTGCCATATTTTTGTTGCTAACTTCTTGATCCCTTTCTGGCCTTGCCTTACCAGTGGTGGTTAGTGACAAGACCTTTATCTGGAAAAACATTAGAACTTGAGCTGATGATAAGATAACATCTCTGGTCTTCTTTCTAGCTTTAGCTTGAGTGCGAAGTTCATTGCAAACTTTGTATGTGTCTTGCTATTTTGCTTCTCTTACTGTCTTTGCTTTTACCCTATTTTTCATTAGAACTAGATTAAGCCCCAGTTTAACAACTTTCCTAGTCGTTGTTTACAGTTATCCTAAACCTAGGAAATTAATTCTATATGCAGAAGAACTCCAGTATATGTAGTTTACCTGATCAAAATAAACACTTCCTTGCTCTACCAAGTTTCTCTTGGATACAGTAAGAAAATCAGTGGTAGTTTTTTTCTCACAGGCTGTATTTACAGTTACACTGTCAAATTCTCCTAAAAGTTTTGGGAATATTTGGATGAAATCTGTTATAAAAGATCATAGTTGTTAATACATCTGGCCACATGCTGCTTCCTTGTAAGCAAGTATTAACTGTATTGCTTGTATTACTTCTCTATAACACAAGTAAGTATTAACCATTCTCATGGCTTTCATAGCATCCCTGTCCATTTCTGTTATTCCAGCATCCACTAGTACAAACGATGGGTTGGGGGTCAGTGCACACTCATGCGTGTCTCAGTCATTGTTGTACTTTCTAAAAAATCTTTCTGTAACAGATTGAAATTTTTCAGGCAATCCCTCATCAGCCAGTGTGAGAAGTACTTCTAGCACAGACATTTTTTCTTAAGAATTATTTATTTTTATTGGAAAGGCAGATATACAGAGAGGAGGAGAGACAGAGAGGAAGATCTTCCGTCTGATGGCTCACTCGCCAAGCAGCCACAACAGCTGGAGCTGAGCGAATCCAAAGCCAGGAGCCAGAAGCTCTTTCAGGTCTCCCATGTGGGTACAGGGTCCCAAGGACTTGGGCCGTCCTCAACTGCTGTCCTAGGCCACAGGCAGGGAGCTGGATGGGAAGCAGGGTCACTGGGATTAGAAGCTGTGACCATATGGGATCCCGGGTGTGCAAGGCGTGGACTTTAACCATTGCGCTATCACACCGGGCACTAGGACAGACATTTTTTAGCTGCTTAGAAAGACACCTTTGTGTTTTTGTTTTCCATTTTCTAGGACCCTGTCTTTCATGGGAATGAGTATCTGTCTGGCTCTGATGTTCATCTCTTCTTGGTATTATGCCATTGTTGCCATGGTAATAGCTGGCATGATCTACAAGTATATCGAATACCAAGGGTGAGTGTGGATTTTACCTTGCTCTCTGCTAAAAGTACATAAATGCACTGGTTAGAATAAATCAAAGAGGAAATTTTGAAAATCTCTTGAAATGAATGAAAATTTCAGTATGACATACCAAAACCTATAGGATTCTGCCAAGGTAGTGTTAAGAGAGATATTTTTTGCAATTAGCACATATGTTAGGAAGCAAGAAAGGAACTAAGTAAACAAGCCAAATATTCATCTGAAGGAGTCAGAAGGACAGTAGCAAAATAATCCTAAAATCAGCACAAAAAGAGGATCAATCCTGAATAAAGGGAGGATTTCCAAAGAAGCTATTAAACATACCTTAACAATGATACTAGACTTTCTATCATTGTCTGTAATGCCATGATACACTTAAATAGAATGTTATACTTGTGACTGTTGCTGAAGGACTACACTATTGTAATAATATGGAGAAAAGCAATGGTGGGAGGAATGGGAGGATGCTTATGGAACCGTATCATGACAAATTTTAAAGATGTATATAAAAAAGAGTACTACACATGCCATCAGTATGCGCTTCAATCTTCTACTAAGTGCATATGTCACTTTCAGATTAAAGAACAATTTGTTTCTTGAAATTGTAATTTAAATGTGTGTCTTTGCTCTTCTGCTTTGTCTGCCAGCGCTGAGAAAGAGTGGGGTGATGGTATCCGCGGGCTGTCCCTCAGTGCAGCCCGGTTTGCTTTACTTCGCCTGGAAGAAGGGCCTCCACACACTAAGAACTGGAGGTAAAGGAAACAACTTGACCGCAGCGCTCCATGGCGCCCAGCACACGGGCAGCAGGCAGGAACAAGCCGTGCGGCTCGAGACACTGGTGTAAAGGGCCTGTTCTGATGCATGATACCAACCTCGTGGTTCTTTGGGGCCCTTTTCTCCACGGGATCTGTGATTTTAGTATCTGTGTCTTAACTGTTTTCCCTCGAAGTCTGATCAGTTTCAGATACAACTGGAAGCGTTAAAAATAACCCAAGTGTGCTGACCCTATCATTTCCTCTGATTGCTTCTTTTAGCCAAATTATATGCTTTACTTGGATATGCTGAGTTAAAGATGGACTTGCCCTTTTATTTCTCGAAGCTGACGTGTTTCCTTCCCTCCTTCTCATCTCCCACCCCTCTCCTCCTCTTTCCCCTTTTCCTCACAGACCTCAATTGCTTGTGTTACTGAAACTAGATGAAGACTTGCATGTCAAGCATCCTCGCCTGCTCACTTTCGCCTCGCAGCTCAAAGCAGGAAAGGGCCTCACTATTGTGGGCTCAGTCATTGTGGGCAACTTCCTGGAGAACTATGGTGAAGCTTTAGCTGCCGAGCAGGTAGGAGACCAGACTCACTGGCTCGGTGGTTGGTAGTTAATCCCTTTCCTGAGTGATCTAGGAGAATGCCTGCTTACTGCTGCTTTCGGAACATTCCCAGCCACCCAAATAATAAGATGAACCAGAAGGTAGCTGTTCCCTTCTTTTTCCCATGTAAAGTGTTACTAAACTGTCAGTGTCTTGAGGCTGTGAGCATGTCCAGTAGAGGGCAAGCGCTGATCAGAGCCTCAGAGCAGCCGTGGAAAGAAACCTCTCACCTGCACTGAGGGCAGTGTTCTTCCCAGCCCTCCGGCAGGAGGCAGGAAGCAGCTCCTCTTACACACAGGCAGCAAAAAGAGCAAGCTCCCTTTCCTATTTCTGATTGGCTGTACTGAGTATTAATATTGAACCCGAAGAAGCAAGTAGTTTTCACAATGATGTTTAAAATAATAAAATTAGTTCTGCCATTTGATGAAACTTTCTACTAAGTGTTGTTTTGGAATGCTGTAATAATCTAAAGATCTAGAAATGCTAAGAAAACTTAGTCTGGAATGGTGGTGAAAATCAAAAAGCATCAGATTTCAAGCCAGGACGATTTGGTCGTTACCCCACTGACTTGGTCTGTGCTTTTTGGAGGATGAAATCCACCTCCATGCCGTTGTTCCCTCCCCTTCCCCCTGGGAGGCAGTGAGATTCTCTCCAGTTAGCTTTGCTACATGGAAGTCAGGAAGAATGGCACATAAATAGAAATGTCATTAGTAGTTCCCATTAGATTACAAATAAAAGGGACTTTGTAATTGGAAACTGAAAAAGGAAACTTACTGAGACAGATCTAAAATGAAACTGAATAATCAGATTGAATTTCTGCTAAGATCAGCCAGGGCATGCCTGGGGCTGAGGAAGGCAGAAGACAGCGTTCGGCCTGCTGACTTCACCCTGGCCGATTAAACAGAATGGTGAACACTTACTTCATGCTGATCTCTGTTCTCATTTTTTTTTTTTTTAGTAGTTACACAGGAGGGAAAAAAGCAAAATAGGGGAAAAGGTAAAAATGTAAAAATATGTAGTAAGCCCTTAATAAAAAAGTGAAAAAAGATAAAGTTTCAATGGGCAGTTTTCCCTTTGGGTCCTTTTCTATAGGACGTATAGTGTTACGGATCCTGGCACTTGCAAGATAGGCTCCAGGCCCAGGAAGCAGAGTGTTGTGAACAGTTGGGCAAGAGTTTGGAAATATATGTGGAGAGGGACTACTGGGTTAAAAGGTCTGGGGTGAAGCAATTCACTGTTGTGGTTCTGTGACTCTTTCAGACCATAAAGCATCTAATGGAGGCAGAGAAAGTAAAAGGATTCTGCCAGCTGGTGGTGGCTGCTAAGCTGAAAGAGGGCATCTCCCACCTCATCCAGTCATGTGGCCTTGGGGGCATGAAGCACAACACGGTGGTGATGGGCTGGCCTAATGGCTGGCGCCAAAGTGAAGATGCTCGCGCCTGGAAAACTTTTATTGGTATTAAAAAACATTTGCCATACTAACTGGGGGGACCAAAGAGCAGAGGTAGTTTAACCCTTGTCATTTTGTCCCCACCCCCAGCCTCCTCTGCCGTTGTTGACACATAGTCCTAATCAGACACCACACTTACTGGTAATAATAATAGGATTTTACCCACCTCCTGCAGCTTTGTATTACATTTGTGAATTGTTGATCTCTGTCCAGTCATTCGGTCATTCATTTATTTGAGACAGTCAGAGATCATCTGTCCACTGGTTCAGTTCCCAAATGCCACAACAGCTGGGTTGTACCAGGCTGAATCTAGCATCTGGGAACCAAGTCTAGGTCTCCCACATGGGTTGCTGGAATCTAACCACTTGGCCTGCTGCCTCCCTGAGGCTGCACTAGCAGGAAGCCGGAATAGGAGCCGTGCCTTGGGCACTAGCACTCTAACATGGCTTGCAGATGCTTCAGCTAGCATTCTGATTGCTACACCAAATGGCCAGCCTTCCCAATGGCCATGTTCACATTGATGATTTCCTGTGCTACCATCCTCACAGGAATTGGGAGGATTATCCTTGAGCATCCTCCTGAGACTGCACATACCCACCTTAGAAATGTCATCAGAACATGTAAGGCAGCATACACTTGCTTCTCAATCTAATTCTGTTACCTGCTTGGATTTTCTCAGTGTTTTTTTTTTTCTTAAACTTCATGAGGTACAGTCTGCTAGGTAAATGAGATGCCTTGCTCATCGAATTGTCTGACAGCATTAGCTTTGCTTTGCTGGCGAGGTGGGAAGCAGAGCAACCCTAAGCTCAGCCTGATTCTTTTTTCTCTGCAGGCACAGTTCGAGTGACAACAGCTGCTCACCTTGCCCTACTGGTGTCTAAAAACGTCTCCTTCTTTCCCAGCAATGTGGAGCAGTTTTCTGAGGGCAACATTGATGTGTGGTGGATTGTGCATGATGGGGGGATGCTGATGCTATTGCCATTCCTACTGAAACAGCACAAGGTATTGCAGACAACTTTTTTTTTTTTTTTTTTTTTTTGCTTGCAGGTGGGGAGAGTCAAATACACAGAGAGGAGGAGAGCCAGAGGAAGATCTTCCGTTCAATGATTCACTCCCCAAGTGAGCGCAACAGCCAGAGCTGAGCCAATCTGAAGCCAGAAGCTTCTTCCAGGACTCCCACATGGGTGCAGGGTCCCAAGGCTTTGGGCCGTCCTTGACTGTTTTCCCAGGCTACAAGCAGGGAGCCGGATGGGAAGCGGGGCCACCAGGATGTGAACCTGTGCCCATATGGGATCCCGGCGCACAATGCAAGGACTTAGGCTGATAAGCTACCACACCGGGCCTGCAGACAACTTTTAAAACTGTTCCTCCCTTCTGTCCTGGTTTGTTAGATTAATTCTTCTTTGATGGTGTAATGTTGGGACTAGAATCAGAATTGGGGATTATTTTTGACTCTTCCATGATCTGTTTCACCCTTACTTAGCATCCCATATGGGTGTTAGTTAGTCTTGGCTGCTCTGCTTGCAATCCTGCTCTCTGTGCCTAGGGAAACAATGGAGAAAGACTCACGTCCTTGGGCCCGTGAGGGAGACCTGGAAGCTCCTGGACTGGCCCAGCTCCAGCCATTGTGGCCATTTGGAGAGTGAACCAATGGATATAAGATCTCTCTTTATTTCCCTCTCTCTGTGTAACTCTGCCTTTCAAACAAATAAATAACTCTAAAAATAAGTTAATAGATGCTCAAAAGGCAGTGTAAGGAAAGGGGTTCCGTCTGTGTGCTCTGCCTTGCTGGTCTCAAGTTTGGCTGACCAGAAGCTCTCTGGTAACCACTTCCTTGATGGAATCTCCGACTCCTATAGCTTCTTTCTCCTCGCTGGGATTGGAGAATGAAGTCCCAGCCTGCTAGTCCAGTCTTGGTCATTGTTGTGACCTGTCCATGTCCTGATGATAGCAGGCAGCTGTCCTCCATTAGCATCAGAAAAGACACATACTACTTTGACGATTTCTGGGATTTTAAGAATGCAAGGAAACTGGGACACCAACCAAGTGTTTATTTCACAGTAGCACACCAGCCTTTCTCTTTTCCTTTTTGCTTTTTTTTTTTCTTGTTAGGAAATTAAAACCTACAGTATTGCTCAGTCTTTTGGCCTACTGTAGTTCAGTAGTTAGGAAGCCAGGAACAAACACCCCTTTACTAGAGCAGGGTTGTTCTAGACCCAAATGCCTCATATTTTAGAAACTAACTCCCTTTTTTGCCTTCTAATTCTTCTGTCCATCTGGTGCTCTCTCAGGTGTGGCGAAAATGTAGCATCCGGATCTTCACCGTAGCCCAGCTAGAAGATAACAGTATCCAGATGAAAAAGGACCTGGCCACCTTCCTCTATCACCTGCGCATTGAAGCAGAGGTGGAGGTGGTAGAGATGGTGAGGAATATGAGTTTGAGACAAAGGAGAGTGTCAGTCCCCCACCCTCCACCCTGTCTGCCTACAGCCTCTTCTGGCTTGGGAAATTATTTAGCTAGAAATGTGGTTGAATGTCCTAGTTCCAACAAGACCCTAGTTTGTTGCTTATATAAGTAATGCATGGGTGTGCTGTATTTTTTGATGTTGCTTTTCGATTTTGCCTTTTTTTTTTTTAACTTCATTGCTGTTACACCAAAGCTCAGTGGGTTCTTTCCTCAGCTTAGTGTAGAAATAAACATCCAGACAGAGTTTTATTTACCAAGTGAGCAGGTGAATGTGGAAAAAAGAGGGACGGGGAAGGCATCTCCCAGGAGAGGGCCAGGAGATGGGCTGCCTCTTAAAAGGAGAAGGGGAGAGACTGAGATTTTCTGAAAGGTCTTGGGATTTTAAACATTCTCTGACCCTTCCTGCTCTGTGCGGGAACCTGCAGGGAAGATGTTCCCCATTGGTTGTCTCTCAACCAATCAGGAAGTGGCTGGGCAATTCTAATGCCACTCACTTGAAGGCGTGGCTGAGATTTTAGCATATTTGGATGGTCTCACCAGCCTTTGTATTTTTCTGCTTAATATAGCTTAATTCATGTTTGTGAATATATATGACTTTTTTTTTTATTTGTATAACCTTAGAGTATTTAAAAAAAAAAAAACCTTTTTTTTTTTGCTTTGTATTTTGAGGAGGCATGCTTGTGATTAGATTTTTAAATAAAGTCCTTCAGGGCTTTGGGATTTTATTTACAGCCCAAAATGCCATGTTTCTCAAAGACCGGACAAGACAAAGGTGGAACTTAGGTTGCTACTTTACTTTTCTGCTTTGTTATTGAGTGGGAATACAAACGTACGGCTCATCAGTCTCTGTCCTTGTGCTTTTTGCCCACCCGGAACACTGGCAGCACGACAGTGACATCTCCGCCTACACGTACGAGCGCACGCTGATGATGGAACAGAGGTCGCAGATGCTCCGGCACATGCGGCTGTCCAAAACAGAGCGTGACAGAGAGGTGAGACTGCACTTCCACCTGCCCCCGCCCCGTGACGCCAGCCAGTGAAACGATTGCCATTGTGCTGTCTTCATGGGATACAGTCTTTTTCCATCTTATTTAGCCGTTATTCTACTATAACCCCACTTTGTTTAAAAAATAATTAAAGATGAAACATGAGACGAAATTGGATAGAATACTGTGTTGGACTTTTTCTTAGGCACAGTTGGTAAAAGACCGGAACTCGATGCTGCGACTGACCAGCATTGGCTCGGACGAAGATGAAGAGACGGAAACCTATCAGGAGAAGGTGCACATGACTTGGACAAAAGACAAGTACATGGCATCGCGGGGTCAAAAAGCCAAGTCAATGGAGGGATTCCAGGACCTGCTTAACATGCGGCCGTAAGTTCTCCTCCATACACAAATGTGACTTTGCCTAGACACAGGGAATAGGGTGTTCTTCAGCTTACCCCACATCCAGCTTTCACTGTTGTTTGCCTATATATATTAATTGCGAGTTACCACTGTATACAAGGGAACTATCCTTTCTCCCTATTGTGTGAGTCTGTACTGTGGTCCCAGTATAAAATAAGCAAACATTAAATGAGAAAACCCAGGATGTGGAAATTATTTTGTCACATCATGCCTATCAAGAAGAAAAACTCTGGACCTTGAGATTGACTGTGGCTAGTTTCCTTTTTGCCTGAACTCTCTCTGTTTCTCCCCGACCCAGGGACCATTCCAACGTGAGGCGGATGCACACGGCTGTAAAGCTCAATGAGGTTATAGTTAACAAGTCCCATGAAGCAAAGCTGGTTTTGTTGAATATGCCAGGGCCTCCTAGAAACCCTGAAGGTGATGAAAACTGTATCTTTTCCAAGAGTGGAGCTACTAGTTGGGCAGATCTTAGCCTATTTGTTAGATAAGGTAACTGGGAAAGTCCTCGTGGATGCCCTAGTTTTCTCTTTGAAGAAGGAAACTTTAAAACTTACGCATGGATTCTTGCAGAGCTGTAAAATCAACTAATTTTGGGGGGAATTGGGCATGTAATACATCTTGTTACCCTGCAGACTTTTTAAGGTAATATAATTGCAAAACCACTTCCTCTATTCAGTATAGAATCCTTTGTGACAGTATAGAATCCTTTGTGACAGTTCGAGAGACAGGACACACACATTCTGGCTCCTTTTCAGGCCTATCGACTTGGCAAAGCGTTTCTTTTGGGTGGAGCTGGACAAGAAGCAGTTGAGAAGGAACTACTGTTAGCTGGAGAGAAAGCAGCGATTCTTCAGCAGCGTTAAGGTTTACAAACGGGGAAAAGAACTGGCAGGCGAGTCAGACTGATGAGCAGCTCTTAGAAAGCACTTGGGTTCTCTCCCCGTTGTGGGTTTAGATTACTATTTGGCATTTTTGTCATTTAGAATATTACTGAGTGTCCCAATTTTTAAGGTTTAGAAAATGCCTAACAAATCAGAACGTTGTAGTAAATACACAAAAGGATTATTTCCTAGGGTAAAATAGAATTCAGAATTTCAACTTTTCTGAGTATTAAAGGTAAGTGTGCTCATTCAGCTCTGTGACTAGAAAGATTTGGACGATGATGAAGTCAGGCTGTAAGTGTTCTGCCTGTGTCTCCTTGACAACTGCTACAGATATGGAATTCCTCGAAGTGCTCACGGAGGGCCTGGAGAGGGTCCTGCTCGTCCGAGGTGGTGGCAGTGAAGTGATTACCATTTATTCATAATCGGCTGGAGAACTCTGCTTGACCTCACCTCTCCTAAACGCTTCTGTCCTCCATGGAAGTGCAGCTGTTTGCTACCACTCCCATCCAACCAGATGCTATGTTCTGTACACAGCACACTCAATTCTTGATTAGCTGAGCCTCGCGTTTTCTGCAGAACAGTGATAAAGGGGTCTGCTGTGTGCACCCAAATGATCCGCTGTCCTAACAGAAGCAAATATTCCTTCAACGTCAGAACAATGGTCAAATCCTAAAAGCCATGTCTTTATCAGTAGAAGGCAAGCTAGAACTAACAAGCTGAACCAACAGATGACTTGCTACGAGATGCTAGAATTTCAGCTGAAGACAAAGAGCAAGTACATAACCAAGGTTAAAGCTGGGTCTCAGAAACCACGGCTTGATGACAACACCGCAGGCCTGATAACCTCATCCTGCTAAAGAGATCAGAGCCAAGTGCGAGGCTCCATTATATTTGTGGAGATGGCCCTTGGCAAACCAAGATGGAAACATTTTTAGCAATTTCTTTATTGTACCCACTGCACTCCAGGACTCAGTAATTTTCTAATAGGTACTACTATTTATGGCAGAGACATGGCTGCAGCCTCTACTTCCTCAAAGCACCAGGCTTGCGTATCCAGTGCGTTAGTGTATGTTTCAGCTGTTTCCCTTATTTCAAAACTTACACTGTGGCAGATGTTACCATGGGAATTGTTTAAGGGTGTAAATTATTTCAGGTTCTGTTCAAATGACTGAACCAAGGGGAATTCCAAAGTAGCTGTTTAAGATTTACTGAAATGCAGTCTGGTTTTCTATGCAATACAGGCAAAACATACATCCTATTCTCTAAGAAATACAGGGCATGGTGTGCACAATCCATAGGTTCCCCCTTACTTTCTTTGGATGCTCTTTGTTAGCACAGGTCAAAAATAAGGTATGCTAGGAAGACTAGCTAAAATTCCCCCCAGAACCTCAGACCATCTTTTAAAGGATGAACTCAGCAATGGAATTGGAAACTTTAGAGCCATACACTTTCCATAGTGCCAAAGTTATTACTGAGCTGCTGCTCTCCTTACCGTCCTCACTAAAGTGGTATGAAATTGGCACTGGCCGGCTGCAAGGAAGTGTCTCATGAAGAAACCCATGGCCTCGCCTCCAAAGCCATAGTTAGACCTCGAGGCACTCACCTAGACACACCTAGAGTCGTGTTGTCTGCTTTTCGGTTTTATTCCTCAATTCTGACTACACAAACTGGGCTCTGACCTAAGACGTTATCCGGTCTTTGGCAATTTTTCTTTCTTTTTTTCAAAGTTCTAAACGTGCCAAGGAAACACTTGTGCAAGCTCGGCTTTTTAACTACTACACTGATCAGACATCTGGTTTAGAGGCAGAAGGCAACTCCCTCTGTTCTGTGTGGCTGAGCAGGCCACATATTTAGAGAAACTCTACATGGATGTTTTTGAATTTTGCTCTGTTAATAATAATAAAGTGCCAATCTTTGATTGCCCAATAGGATTTAGAGCAAACTGACCTGTAGGTATCACAGATTATTAATCTGACCCATAAGAACAAGGAAAATCCTTCATTATTGTTAAAGAAACTGAGTTAACTCTCTTAACCTCCAAACCCTCAGGGTAGCAGAGCAGACAGGCTCATTTTTCTGTTCCTTCAGGATAAGGTAGAAACATTGTTTAGCACTGATTGTAACACCCCATTGCTTAGCTGGGGTACAGCAGCAGCAAGGGATCAGCGCCCCCTAGGACCTCAGATCTTACAGATCACCACGGCCAAGGTCAGCCTGACCAGGAATTCCCCAGCATTTAGACACACACCCTGGCCAGAGGACAAGTATGAGCATAAATAAGGCTAGTTTTAGGACAGCTATTCACGGTCAGAACTCTGTATTTTAAAGGGATAAGGGAATCAGTGGCTGTTAAGATAGCCACTACTTCAACCCCTAAAACACAAAATCACTGTTACATGGAAAAAAGGTTATTGGGCCAGACTTACCCTCATCTCTGTCTAGAGCATTTCATGATTGTGTTGCTTATGTTGTCTGCAAAGTGTCTCGTCTCCTAATCACTGCAAATAAAGCAATACTGAAAACTCAGTGAGAGAATGCACCTTAGGGGAAGGGGCTTTGTGTTTCAAGAGGGAAGAGAACAAAGACCTCCTGCCTTTGGAGTAAGATCCAGCTTGCACGTCTTTGACGACTTCACCAGGGCAGGCTGTGGTGTCTCCGTGGTCCTGCTCGCCCTCTGCCTCCCACAGCTGCTTAAAAGCCGAAGGTGGAGCTGCAGCATCTGCTCCATAGGTGCCAGTTCCCTCTCGGCAGGCAGGTCACCGCTCTGTACCTTCCATTGCCTCAGGCTCCTGTGGCCCTTGGATCCCCCAAAGCCTCATTTCCCCCTAAACATGTTAAAATCCCTTATTGTGGGTATGAAAATAACAGTTACACTGTAAGCATATTGACATGCTTTTTGTCTGGTTTATTTTCCTTTTCATCATGTATTATCTGAATTGAGCATTAGTTTCTTTCACATGTGTCTCCAACAGAATTTTTATATCCCAGCTTGTGTTAAATAGGAGTGAAATATTAAGGAAAATAAAGTTGTGCAACATTTTTAAAAGCATTGTTCTCAAACATTTAATTTATTGAAAGGAGATGCTGCTCTAGCTATTGATTTAGCAGCAACTGTTCTTTTGTTTACATAGAATTCTGGTCATGTTGTTTTGCTCTGTACTGGAAACATAAATAAAGTTTTCTACATTATTTTCAGCCAGGGGTTGTGGTAGTTTCTTTGTGACGGCGGCAGAATGCACACTGTCCTGGCAGGAGCTGTCTGCTCTCCGGGGAGGGAGCTTCGGGTTGCTGAAGGAGGAGGTGAAGGAGAAGCAGATCCACAGGCCGCGCGTTTCTCACTCGGGTTATAACAGTAATCCTCCGCCACTGAACTCCATTCTCTGAAAGAAGAAGCAGTACACAGGTGAAGACAGATTGCTCAAACAGCTTTCAGAATCGCTGAAGGTTTGTGGCAAATTCCTTAAGACTCTTAAGCAATAAGTCCTAACTCCTCTGACCATCAAATGGACATGCTACTGTCTGTATTCACATTACAGCAGCTCAGTACACATCCTTTCTTGTGCCTCACCTCAGGGGGTTCAATGAACGCTAGCCAATCTGACGCATGCGTCGGCAGTAATCCCATAGACTGGCACTTGTAAACCGCCAATGCCAAACCCATCAGGTTCCCGATAAGATAGACCAAGCCCTGTAGAAATTTCTGGCTTGAACTTTCTAGCATCTTGAAAGCTGTTGGGATAAGAGAAAGTGTCAGAACCAAAGTAACCTTTTTCCAGTTTGAATCAAGCCAACCATATCTTAAAACAATAGAGACCGTAGAAAACAGGGCCACTGAAGGTGAGCAGAAAATCAAGCTGATTCTCCCATCCATGCCACCAGTGTCACCACCGCCCGGCACGCTCTGACCAGGATCTGTATCCAAGGATTACTTTTAATTCTTAAAACGTAAGGAAGGATCATTATCTCAAGAATACTTACTGGCTGAAATAGCCATCAGTGCCTGAATGGGTCGCCAGGCCATCATACACACCATCATGGTGGGGAAGATGGAGATGGTATTGCCTGCCATGTACATGATGAAGAGGTTCATGGGGATCTGTTTCAGGGGACCCAAGGCAATGTCCCAGCAGCGCTGAAAGAAAATAGGTCATTTTAACCTCTGATCAGGTTACTCTATCACTGATATTAAATGAATGGCATTCATGACTCCTTGCTTGTGACGCAGCTGCCTCCTCAGCCCCCCACCTGCAGCTTTTGGAAGCTCTCTCTTCTGGAGACAAGGCACTATTCACCATCTCCGAGGCTTTGCCTTGTAAGTTTCTGTACATTCTGTTCTGATTTTGGCTAAAGAAAAAATTTCCCTGTTTTGTCTTACACTTCCGCATTTAGCATTATCTCAGCTTCATTTGAAAAAAAACTTCACAGAATGGGAAATTAGCATACCTCAGTAATACAAGGATACAAGACGCAGAATATATGACTAATATTAACAAATGTAACTATGAATATAAAGACATCGCACCCAACAACTGCAGAATTCATTTTTTTTTAAACATGCAGGATACTTACAAAAACTAACCACCTGCTAAGTCTTGGAGGAAATGCCAATAAATTGCACGAGCTCAAATTACACAAAGCATGATCTTTGTTTACAATGCAATTAAGCAACAAATCAATAACAAAAACAACTACAAAATTCCCACATTTGGAAATTAAAATGTACTTTATGATTCAAAGAAATTGCAATGGAAATTAATACTGTTACCTAATAAATAGCACATATGGTGAGACACAGACCTTTGAGAAATGTGTATTCTTACAAAGTATGCCTTAATTTTTTTAAGATTTTGTTTTTTTTGGAAAGGCAGATATGCAGAGAAAAAGATCTTCTGTTCACTGGTTCCCTCCTCAGGTGGCTGCAACACTTGGAGCTGAGCCAATCCAAAGCCAGGAGCCAGGAGCTTCTGGGTCTCCCACAAGGGTGCAGGGTCCCAAAGCTTTGGGCTATCCTTCAGTGCTTTCTCAGGCCACAAGCACAGAGCTAGATGGGAAGTGGAGCAGCCAGGACATGATCAAAGCCCATATAGCAAGGATTTAGCCACCAGGCTATTGTACTGGCCCCCCCAAAATAAAAATTTTTAAAAGTTGGGGCCTGGTGTGATAGCCTAGTGGTAAGTCCTCACCTTGCATGTGCAGGTTCCTATCCTGGCTGCTCCACTTCTCTTCCAGCTCCCTGCTTGTGGCCTGGGAAAGCCTTGGGACCCTGTACATGTGTGGGAGACCCAGAAGAGGTCCTGGCTTTGGATCAGCTCAGCTCCAGCTATTGTGACCACTTGGAGAATGAATCAGCAAATGGAAGATCTTTCTTTCTATAAATCTGCCTTTCCAATAAAATAAGTACATTTTCTAAAAAGTTTAGGAAATGGGTAAATAGGGAAAAAATGGCATCAAGGTGGCAAAAGAAATTAGAAAACTTACAATCTTTTTTTTTTTTTAAGATTTATTTATTTATTGGAAAGTCAGATATACAGAGAGGAGGAGAGACAGAGAAGAAGATCTTCCATCCGATGATTCACTCCCCAAGTGAGCACAACGGCCAATGCTATGCCGATCCGAAGCCAGGAGCCAGGAACTTCTTCCTGGTATCCCACGTGGGCGCATGGTCCCACGTGCAAGGTGAGGACTTTAGCCACTAGGCCACGCCACCGGGCCCGAAAACTTACAATCTTATAACTCTTACAGAAACAACCTATTTTAAAACTCAAACTTTTCTCGGTAAATCTAAGGCAAAATAAAGCTATTCTTACATAAATTCTTCTGGAGAATAAAAACAAGCATCCAACCACCGATATGAAGGGAAAATGTGTATGTCAATTATCCTAAATTCAGTTCTTAAACTGCGTGGGTGTTGGGGAGCAGTAGCTTAAGCTGCTGCTTCAAACATACGGGAGTGCTGACTCAAGTCTCGGCCTCTCTGCTAATGCACCAGGAGCCCAGCATACAAGAGCCGATCGACTGGGTCCCTCCTGCCCCCACGGAAATGTGGGAGAACTCCGGGCTCCCAGCGTTGGCCTGCTCCAGTCCAGCTACTGCAGGCATTTGAAAGTTAGCTGGCAATTCCGTAAGCAATCCTATTCTCATTCTGCCTTTCAGATAATCTTAAAGAGTACATCTTACATGACTTTACAATCCTGGGAAACTGCCTCCTGTGATGTAGGCATCCCACATGGGCACTGCTTCATGTACCAGCTGTTCTGCTTCCCATCAAGCTACCCATTAATGGCCTGGGAAAAACAGTGGAAGATGGTCCAAGCGTTTGGGACCCTGCCACCCAAGTGAGAGATCTGAATGAGGCTAGCCCAGCCTTGGCCATTGCAACCATCTGGGGAGTGAACCAGCAGATGGACAGTCTCTCTCTGTAGCTCTTTAATTTCTAAAATAAATAAATAAATAGATAAATAAATATTTATGTGTGGCTGGCACAGTGGGCAAGCCGGCCATTCCCCTGCCTCTAGTGCGGTTCACGTCCTGCCTGCTCCACTCCCAATCCAGCATCCTGCTTATGGCCTGGGAAAGCAGTGGAAGATGGCCCAAGTCCTCAGGCCCCTGCACCCGTGAGAAGGGACCCAAGGGAAGCTCTTGGCTTCAGACTAGCCCAGATCTGGCCTTCACAGCCATTTAGAGAGTGAGTCGGGTCTCTCTGACTCCCTTTCAAATAAAAATCCGTGTTTAGATGTATAATAACAGCCATCTTCATGAAACCAAGATCATATGGTACTGAATAGCACTAGACTGGCAGAGAGACCCAAGAGGGAAAGAACAGACTAGGCACTATTCTAGGCCTTAGGATGCACCAAACAGAACCCTGCTCCAGGGGAGCCTCAAAGAACAGTAATGTAGATGGCAAGAGTATGTAGTATTTTCACATCATAAATGAATGATAATGGAGAAATAGAGAGAAGGGAAACAGCACACACCATAAGGTCAGGCTGCACTGCCATTTGAGAGAACTAAAGGAGATGAGCATACCATGTCAGGAAGTTATCTGAGGGAGAATTCCAGAAAGAGCAAATGCTAAAGACCCGGGAAAGCCTGGAGCTTGCCTGGCCTCCTTCAGACACAGCAAGGAGGCCTCGGTGATTACAATGTAGTCAACCCAGAGACTAGGTCAAGCCTGACTATGACAACATGAGGGAAGAAAAAAAAAAAAAACTACAAATTTTATGCTGAATGGATGGGAAGCTAGGATGCAAGGTGGAAGGAGCAAGACCAAAAGTGTGCAAGTGGGGACACAAGGAATCTCGGGAGTGAAAAGTAGTCCTCTCAAGGCAGCGACGCTGCCACGGGGGACATGGTCATAGCTCCTCCGATGGCATCTGCTCAGTAAGTGCTTCTCAACTGGCTTCCCAGGAGACACTCAGTAAATCTGAAAACTGTCACAGGCGGCGAGGGGCACTATCGGCATCTAATAGAGGCCCAGGGTGTGGCTCAACACAGCCCCCCACGGCACACGAGTACTCAGCCAGCAGTGAGGCTGAGGTTCAGAAACCACGCTTTTATGGGATGCACTCTATCGCAGCAGTGTACACAGTTGTGCTGCAGAAATCCGCACGAGGGATGGTGCCTGGACGACAGGTGGAGGCGGCGGGACGTTGAAAACAAAGCCAACAACAATCTGACAGTTTGGATGAAATGGTGTAAAAAAGGAGGACAGTACAAGAGGATGAGAAACTGAAGAAACATCACGTTCAACACCACCTTCTGAGCCCTTGCGCTCTAAACGTCTCTTACTTGCCCAGAGCTGTGGTGCGGACATTCATGAGGACCCGAATCCCAAGCAGGCCAGCTCACTAACGTTCAGGATAAGGGCTGCTCTCTGGAGTCACAACCCCCTGGAGGGGAAGACAGGTCCACCTGCCCAAGGACCACTGCAATGCCTAATACCCTGTACCTTCTCCACCAGGATCCGGTCTGTCTCCTGCACGCTGGTATCCGGCACTTGCTTGTCCAAGTAACCGACTGGGTACAGGTTGTCTCCCTGGCCACTACTCCGGTCACTGCGGCCCCTAAAAGATAAGCCCAAAGAATTAAGGCTGCAGCCTCCCACGCTTACATCCCGTTGTCTTCTGTTCTACCGGCCACTGGAATGGAAAACTCTGAGATGCGTGGATACAGGTGAGACCAAGGCTTCAGTCCCTGGCTCATCACCAGGGCCTGCAGGACAAAGAAGCTGCACCGTCCCCCAGCCTAAGGGCGCAGGGGCCACTGTTCACCCTGTCCGGCATCCCTCCCTCATCCCTCACCTGCTGCCTCCTCCAGGCCCGCTCAGCTCAATGGCCCACTTGAAGCGCCGGCCTCGGTTCGCCACCAGGCTCCCTTGGGCCGTCATGACAGCAATCGCTCAGAAAAGCCTGGAAGCGTCCCTTTCGGGACCGTCCACCGGCCACTGGCCCTTAGGCGTCCCTGACTTCACGGTCTCGCTCGGCAACACCACTTCCGGCGCGAGCGTTTAGACGTCACTTCCGCCGCGGGAAAGGCCGCCCGCGCGGATTGCAGGTGGAGTGCGGGGAGCTGGGACGTGTTTCTGCAAAGTTCTGCAAAGTTCAGCGCGTCTGAAAAGCGACTCCTGCGCGCTCCCGCCTTTCTGAAGTGGCTTGTTGTGTGTTCCCTGACCTGAGGGCGAAGTCCGTCCTCAGTACTAAAATGCTTCACCTCCTCGCTCCCTGGGAGAAAAGATTGAAACCCTCCAAGTGAAATCCTGGCTGCGCCACGGATGCTGTGACCCCGAGCGGGCAGTGTGGCCGCTCCCGCCGAGTGAGTGGCCGCCTTGAGTGACCGCTGGACGGTGCTAGCCAGCCCCGTGCTGCACCAAGCCCAGGTGGCCAGTCCAGCCTTGGAAGTGTTCCGAGAGCCTTCTTGTGAATCTGGCTCCGCTGTCTACTAACCTGCTGACCGTGGGCAGGTTAAAAACATTGTTTTAACTGGCTAGGTAAAAGGTGAATACCCACCGCTTGCCTTAGGTGGTGATGGTGGTGGTGGCTGGGTGTTACTGAAAGATCAGGTCATTGTGTGTGGAGATTGGGTTTGGTACTTCTTTGTAGGCACGGGTTATATTTTGGACGTTTACGTTCATTCTTTTTTGTTTGTTTATTACATTTTATGACATCGTTTCATAGGCTCTGGGGTTCCCCCAATCCCTTCCACCCCCGTGGTGGATTCCTGCACCTTGTTGCAGTGTTACAGTTCAAATCAAGTCATGAGTCTTCCATTGCAAGCATGTACCGTGCATAGAGTCCAGCCTCTTATTGTCCAGATAGATTCAGCAGATTCTTGGGGAGACCATCTCTAGTCTGAAAGCAGAGCTGACAGAGTATTATCCTGTCCAATGTAAAGCCACAACATAGCGTTAACAACTAATTACATCATTAAGGGGTTAATTGCCATGGTTTTGAGTGGCTGATATGTTAGACAATGCAAGTTCTTAACCCCAACCTGTGACTACTTCATCGACAATTTAATTTTTAGTTTATACACATCCGGCTGCTATACATCTTAAAATGGTTATAGGGTGCTGTTTCAGCTGTCTCGGGCCTGTTTTCATTTTATATTTAATAGCTTGTAGTATTGAAGCATGATTTAACTGAACTTGGCGTGTTTTAGGGTAGCCCAAACAGGCTTATAACTCTAACAAGGCATTTGTTAGCAATAAAGGTGCAGAATAGTTTTAGGAGGGGTGTGCAGAGAAGTCTTCACCTCCCCAGTGAGGGGTGACTGGTCTTTGTGACCTGCCTTGTTAGGTATATGTGAGTCCAAGCTGACCCTATTCTTGTCTGCTCTAAGCTTATTTTATTGATATGTCTATCTAATCTGATTTTTTTTGAGGGGGGGAGAGGGAGTCTTCAGAGCAACCCTGATGGCCATTGCAAGAGAGGGAGGGGATCCAAAGTTGGAACTGAGTAAGGACCAGAGAAAGCTCCCCTCCTGGGATCCGAAGGAGGTTTCTTCTGTTTCTGAGGACTGACCAGGACTCCCAGCTGTTATTCCGATGTTGAGATCCTGTGAGGAAGGATCTGGGCTTCTTCCATCCCATGTGGGAGATCTGATAGGGAATGGATGAGCTCCGAGTTCTCGGCCTGCGAGGGCACTCCGATTCCCTGTGGTCTCCTTGGCTGTTGGCACACAGTCGTTGGTGTCCCGTTTGCGTTCATTCTTGACCGGTCGCTTTTTTTAATAACTAATGTTGCGATGAACACCCTCTTTTGCCCCTCAGTATAGTCTTCCAAATAATACTTTGCACCTTGCATTGTGCCTACTGTAAAAGTTTGTAGGAAAATTAAATCGCAGGATAATGAGCGTTTTTCGATGAACTTCTGGAGGCTGCTGCACCCCCGTACCTGGGTCTACATGCCCCAGGGCTGAAGATTAAAAGATCGTTAGAAATAATAGACCCTTTATCGCATGGCATTTCAAGTTGAAATGAAACTTCAGAGGATTTAAGTGTTTGCACAAAATGGGTTTTTCAAAGGAAAACCAATATAAGGTTTTCCTATCAATCTAGGAAAGTGGGATTCATTCTAGTCCCAATTCCAAATGATATGGGAAGTCTTAATTTCCTCAAGAAGCAGACACTGACAGATTATTTCTAAGAGAGTAACAGTTCTAAAATGTATTATGGATTTTAAAAACTTGCATATTTTTCTATGTACATGCAAGTATACTCAGAAAAAAATACGGAAAAGTGAACGTAATGAGATATTGGATCATCTCTTTGATTTTTAAATGATTTGCTTATTTAGAGAAGTTACCTAGAGAGAGGGAGAAGAGTCGTTCCCCCACCGCTTCACTCACATGGCCACAGTTGCTGGGCCTGGGCCAGGCCGGAGCCAGGAGCCTCTTCCGTGTTTCCCAGGTGGGTGGCAGGCCTAGGCAGGTGGGCCGGCTGCTGCTGCTTTTTACCCAGGCCGTTATCAGGGAGCCGGATCCGAAGTGGAGCAATCTGGACACCAATGCCCCTATGGGCTGCCAGTGTCTCGGGTGGGGGCTTTTCCTGCTGTGCCATTAGGTCGGCCTCAGATCATTGTTTGAAAATGTGTTTTCCCATGTTTTCTGAATTGTGCCAGTTCTACATTTGTTTTTAGAAAAATGTTGGTATTATTAATTATTATTTTAATCCTAGAAGTCTAGTGTCTTGTTGCTGTTCTAAATACACAGGAGGATCAACTCATGAGCATTTTTAAAGGATTTATTTATTTTATATTAGAAAGTCAGATATACAGAGAGGAGGAGAGCCAGAGGAAGATCTTCCGTTCAATGATTCACTCTCCAAGTGAGCGCAACAGCCAGAGCTGAGCCGATCCAAAGCTAAGAAGAGCCTAGAACCTCTTCCAGGTCTCCCACGCAGGTGCAGGATCATAAGGCTTTGGGCCATCCTTGACTGCTTTCCCAGGCCACAAACAGGGAGCTGGATGGGAAGCGGGGCTGCCAGGATTAGAACTGGCGCCTACATGGGATACCGACATGCGTTCAAGGCGAGGACTTTATCTGCTAGGCTACCACACCAGCCCCTCATGCAGCTGCCTGGAAGACTCCAGAGAGCCTGAGTGATTCGCTAAGGCTGCAATCTGAGCACTGTTACTTCTTCTGGTTCTCCAGATGATTCAACCATGGTAAGAACTGAGAACTACTAAAACCTGTTCATTGCAAAATAACAAGGTTATGTGTCTATCTCTACCTGTGTGTTACAAAGTGAAGTGAAAGGGCCCAGCACGATGGCTCAAAGGCTAAATCCTCACCTTGCAAGCGCTGAGACCACATGGGCGCTGGCTTGGGTCCCATGACATCAACTGTAGGGTGGTTCTGCAATAAGTTGGCTCTCTAGTAACACCACCCTTTCTCAGCAATTACCTTTTCTTCATTCAGGGAACTGTTGTGCAATTTACGTTTTAACAAGTTCTCATTACAGCACGCTTCCCTCCACCTCTTGCTTAGGAAGCTGGGAGGACTGCCATTCCCACAGGTCCCATTTAAGGCTAAGCATGGCAATCACGCATGAGTCATAATGGCACATTACTGCAGCCAACAGGTCCCTAGGTGTGCTCTGCCTGGATTCATTCTGGCTTTCTGGAAAGCAGACTTAAATGTCTCCACATCCAGAGCCTGGAAGACCGATCCAGGTCCCTTGGGTTTGTGTGTTTGCTTGTTTTTTGTTTAACCTATGTGTCAGTTTTGAAGAGCCCAGTCAGTTTTGTCAGTTTGGATGTAAGCCATTGTTGTATAACCTGTGGCTTTTGGAGAATTGTGTCAACGTGGTATCTGCTTCCTCTTCCTGCCCCTGCACCTCTGATGTGGAAACCTTAGTCCTGTATGTTACAGTGTGTGCAAGCAATTAGGGGTAGATGAGCTCACGAGGGTGGGGCCATCGCGATGTAATTGGTGCCCTGTAAGAAGGCACGCCAGACAGGGCTCTTCCACCTTCACCCCCACCCTGCAAGAATGCAGTGAGCCAGAGGCCATGGGCAGGCCAGGAAGGGAGCCCTAAGCCTGCAACTTGCCAGCCTCCTCAGCCATAGGCAACTGAATGTTCTGTTATGGCAGCACAACCACACTAATAAAAGGATGAAGTGGAATTCAGAAGAGTTGAAGAAAGACAAGACGTATCTTTTAGAACATGAAAGAAAGTCATCTTTTAAAATATACATAAAGGGCCCGGTGTGGTAGCCTAGCGGGTAAAGTCTTCACCTTGCGCGTGCCAGAATCTCATATGTGTGCAAGTTCTAATCCTGGCTTCCCCACTTCCCATCCAGCTCCCTGCTTGTGGCCTGGGAAAGCAGCAGAGGATGGCCCAAAGCCTTGGCACCTTGCACCCACGTGGGAGACCTGGTAGAGGCTCAGCTCTGGCAGTGTGGCAGCCTGGGGAGTGAATCAACAGATGGAAGGTCTTCCTCTCTGTCTCTTCTCCTCTCTGTATATCTGACTTTCTAATATAAAATAAAGTGGGTTTTTTTTTAAGATTTATTTTATTTTTATTGGAAAGGCAGATATACAGAGAGGAGAGACAGAGAGGAAGATCTTCCGTCTGATAATTCACTCCCCAAGTGAGCGCAGTGGCCGATGCTATGCCAATCCGAAGCCAGGAGCCTCTTCCGGGTCTCCCACGCGGGTGCAGGGTCCCAAGGCTTTGGGCCGTCCTCGACTGCTTTCCCAGGCCACAGGCAGGGAGCTGGATGGGAAGTGGGGCTGCCGGGATAGAACCAGCACCCATATGGGATCCAGGGCGTGCAAGGTGAGGACCTTAACCACTTGCGCCACTGCGCCGGGCCCTAAAATAAAGTGTTTTAAATAATAATAAATAAAACACACATAAGTGGAAATTTGACTATGACAGAAATAGGAACATTACAGTCCACTCTCTCCTTTCCTCTTAATCTATCCTGGATGTCTTCCGTGTGTGTTCTACAGAGTCACAGAGAACACACGGCATGGATGTGGGATAATTCAGTCCATCAGACCCTGCTTGATGGGCATTTCACTTCTTCCCATTTTCTACCTTGTCCAAAAAATCTCGTTAGGTTTGATACTTGTCAGCAGTTCTGTAGAATCATACAATTAGAATTATTTACTAGATAGTTTCTACATCTAAAACGCTGATAGGTCCAAATAGGCCTTCCAAAATAGCACCAGTTTACATTGCTCAAGGGTTTGTGAACTGGGTTATTTCTAGAGTGTTGTAAATTGTTTGAATAGTGTCCCCGCTATGAACTTCGTATCCACTTGCAGCTTCTGCATCTAACCGTGTTTGGGGCCGGGATCTTTGGGCTATCTTTGTGGATATCTTTGATATCGGTTAAGGTGAGGTCAGAGGGAACTATCGTCTCTGTTAAGTGACTAGCACCTGATGAGGAGAGAAGTCCTGCTGACCCGGAGGGACGAGTGCCATGGAACTGCGAGGTTCAGAGATTGGCATGACAAAGCTGAGGAAGCAAGGGAGCCAGGAAGATGCCGGAATGGTTACTTGCAGAGCCTCCGGAGCATTACCGATGCATTCAGATTGCACGGTTAGCCTCCAGAACTGTGCAGGTCTTGTGTATTTCTGTTTGTTTGTTAAACCACCCAGTTTGTTGTATCTTGTTATGGCAAACATAGTAAATGAATATGAGTGCAAGTCTCACCCTAAGAGACTCCACTCATGTGCACTAAGTTACCTACTTAGAAAGTGCAGTTAAGGGCTGGCATAGAGGGTTCTGCCTCACCTGTGACATGGGCATGCCTTACGAGCACTGAGTCCCAGCTGCTCCTTCTAATGAGGCTGGGAAAGCAGATGACCCACATACATGGGCCCTGCACCCGTGTGGGAGACCTGAATGGGGTTGCAGGTCCCAGCTTCTGCCTGGCCAGCCCTGGCTGCTGCAGGCATTTGGAAAGTAAACCAGCTGCTGGAAGATCTCTCTCTCTCTCTCTCTCTGTAACTCTGCCTTTCAAATAAATAGATTTCAAATAAATGGATTTTTTTACAGTATCCATATGGGCACCAGTTCTAATCCCAGTAGCCCTGCTTCCCACCCAGCTCCCTGTTTGTGACCTGGGAAAGCAGTTGAGGACGGCCCAAACCTTGGGATCCTGCACCCGCGTGGGAGACTCAGAGGAAGTTCCTGGTTCCTGGCTTTGGATGGATGCAGCACCGGCTGTTGTGGTCACTTGGAGAGTGAATCATCGGTCAGAGGATCTTCCTGTCTCTCCACCTCTCTGTATATCTGACTTTACAATAAAAATAAATAAATCTTAGAAGAAGAAGCAGCAGCTCCTGGCTTCAGATCTTCCCGGTTTTGACAGTCCTGATTATTGGGGCCATTTGGGGAGTGAACCAATGGAGGGAAGGTCTCTCCTGTCTGCCCTCCCACTGTATCTCTGCCTTTCAAATAAACAAATTTTTTTAATTAAAAAAATACTCAGCGTATTTGAATATCTCAAAAGTAGAAGTGTGAAAGGTGATAAATTGTGAGATCGGGGGCCTGAGCCACTCGTCACTGGTGTGAATCTCTGGGTCTGGGAGATGATCCTGCTGAGGCTGTAAGCCTCACAAGCTACAGAAGTAACTACACGAGCTCTGAGAGCCGGCCAAGGCTCTGAGCGCTCCGTTACTTGTCTTACCACATCATGCACCTCCTTTGAGGGTCAAGGCGCGTCTGACACTCTTTCACCCTCTTGTTGCAACCACAACGTTGTTTTGCATAGTGGGTCATCAAGAAATTCCTGTTTATAGTGATGAAGAAACAGCTTGAGAGAAAGTGACTGCACCCATACATACTGAATTTTTGTATTGTTGAGGAAGACACGCCTACTTGACCGCATTCACTCTCAGGAAGCATCTGTTAGACGCCCCTTGGTCCGCTGGGATCAGCTCCTGTTGCCATTGAAACAGCATTCAGCCGCGCCCTAGCGTTCTCCTGTGCAGCCACCAGGGTGCGCTGTGGGCTTTCGGCCTCGTCCCCCTCACGCCTGTGCTCCGTGACCCGCGAGAGGGGCGGAGCCAGCGTGGGCGGACCTGCGCGACGCCCCAAGGGGAGCTATCCCGGCGGGCCGCGCGCACGGCGGCGTTTGAATGGCTGTGAGTGAGGCCCGGCCAGGACGCCGAGGGACTCCGAGCGACACCGTCGGCGACCGGGCGCGCGTCGCTCTGCGCCGGGATACCATGAGGCGGAGGTGAGGGCTGGCCGGGCCTTCCAGGGCCTGTGCAGCCCGGCCTGGCGGCGCCGGGGTGGGGCTCGAGGCCCGGTGGGGCCGCCCGGGGCCGGGGTGGGCCGGGCTGGACCTCCAGAGCGGGGCCGGGGTGGGGCTCGAGGCCGGGGTGGGCTGCCGGGGGGCCGGGGGGCCGGGTGGACCCTCGGGGTGGGCCGGGTGGACCCTCGGGGTGGGTGGGCTCGGGGCCGGGGTGGGGCTCGAGGCCGGGGTGGGCTGCTGGGCAGCCGGGGTGGACCCTCGGGGCGGGCCCGGGGCCGGGGTGGACCCTCGGGGCGGGCCAGGGGCCGGGGTGGACCCTCGGGGCCGGCCGGGTGGACCCTCGGAGCGGGCCCCGCTGTCACCTGCCGGCTCCTCTCGGGGTGGAGCCTGCATGTGCGGGCTGGGCAGAGGCCCGGACGGGATGGAGGACGGGTTTTCCGAGAGCCGCCCAGGCCCCGCCGCGGCATTTCCTCCTTTTCCGATGGCTCCTCGGTTTCCTGACAGCTGAGCTTTTGTCTTGCGACACAAAAGCTTGGCATAGCTGTGCCGGAGTTGGCGATTTGGGCTTGAAAACGTGCTTGTGTTTTCTGAAAAGTTGCTCTGTAACAGAACCCAGGGGGTTTCGTTTTGTTTTGTTTTTTAACTACCCTTTAAGTTGGGTTACATTTGGAGATACTTTTTTTCTCCCCTTCGGTATCTTACAGAGTTCCTTTAAAACAGGGATGTCAGTGTTAGAACCTTGGCACGTTAAAAAGTAATTGTCAGAGAAATTCGTTCTTTCACCAGTTTAACTTAAAAAAAAAAAAAACAAACAAACTGTAAGGAGCGAATCCCCCTGATATCTTAGTGTGGGAAGTGGCTTCTTGATTTTCTTCTCGCGTCAGAATTGTAGACGTTGTGGCTTTGGCGGTGATAATAATGGGGATTTATTGTGGACTGGTGCGCCGAGTGGTGTTGGGGAGCTTGGGATAGATACGGTGGTGACGTTTTGACAACGAGGAAACAGGTGACATAACTAAATAACTTGTTTGGGGTTAAACATAAAGTATTTCGAAAAGTTTGTGGAAAGTAGTTAAGATGTGTTTATGTTGGTTCAGTTTTGTTTTAAACCATGCGTAGTTTTTTTTGTTTTTTTGTTTGTTGTCATACTACACGTTTTTCATTAACTTTGGAAGATCCCTGTATAGCTATAATTGGAAACCAGGTAGGCGGACTCCAAACTTTACACTGGCCTGCTGCGTTCTTCATTTGTGGTGCTTTTTTGGCTTACAAAATGCTTTGGTTTACTCCGTTTGTAGATATGTGTGTGAGCCCTAGCTTGCATACACCGGCACTCATTCACTATCCAGTTGCGTTCTTTCTTGCTGACCATACTTCCGTTTGTGCCTGAGTGAAAACCCCATAGAATATTTGAAGTGGAAAATATAAGGCTTGTGTGTTTTCGATGTTAACTACTATGTTATTTCCTATAAATACAAAGAATAGAAACTTATCTTTGCTTGTTTAAATAAGCCGTTATACATTAGTATTTGATTCTTCACACTTATTGAGTCATTATTCTGTTCTTGGCAAGATTATATTCAGCTACTAACCCCATGACAAGAAATAAAGATTCAAAAATTACTTCATAAGAAATGAACAGTTAAGGAGTTAATTTGCTTAGTGATTAAGACATCCAAAAACTCTGCTTATTTGTGTATTTTTATGGGAAAGGCAGATTTACAGAGAGAAGGAGAGAGAGAAAGATCTTCCATCCACTGGTTCACTCCCAAAGTGGCTGCAACAGCAGGAGCTGAGCCAGTCTGGAGCCAGGAGCCGTCCTCCACTGCCCTTCCAGGCCACAAGCAGGGAGCAGCCTGGACACAGCTGGTACCGTTATGGGATGCTGGTGCTTGAAGGTGGAGGATTAGCGTGCTGAGCCACAGCTGCAGGTCTCACCCATAAAGTGTTGAGAGCCTAGGCTTGCTTCACAGCTCGGGCTCCTGACTGCAGCTTCCTGCTGCTGCAAACCCTGGGAGGCAGCAGGCGGTGATTGTATCTCTGACCCCTCTGAGGAAGACCTGTGTGAAGTTCCTGGTTGCTGACTTTGGCCGGTCCTCAGTCCCTGGCTATTGCTGGCTGCTGGGGAATGAACAGTGGATTAGTGCCCTTGAGTAACATCTCTGACTCTTCAGTAAACACTTAGAACTTTATTTGAAAGATGAAGAGACAGAGGGCTTCCATCTGCTCTTACACTCCACAGATGGCCTCAATAACCAGTGCTGGGCCAGGCTGAAGACAGGAGCCAGCAGCTGCTTCTGGGACTCCACATGGGTGGCAGGGGCCCAAGCACTTGGGCCATCTTCTGTTGCTCTACCCAGGCCATTAACAGGGAGCTGGACTGCAACTGGAGCAACCAAGGCAGTAACTGGTGCCCATATGGAATGCCAGCGACGCAGGCAATGAACGGCTTTACATGTTAGGTCAGCGTGTGTGTGTGTGTGTGTGTGTTGTGATGCTCTCCATTAGAGCAGTGAACACAGGCTGACCTGCACCGAGGGCAGCTGCAGAGAGCTCACAATCTGGAGGATTTACCTAGGACACAGAATGGAAATGTGGATGTGAATTGTCGTGAGGGAGCAGTGTGTGCAGGCTTGGGAGTGAAGATGACCTTTCTAGGGATCCTTAGGTCTGACCTACTTGAGGCTCCGGTTGAGTCAGGTTATGCGGGCAGAACTGTGAGGATTGTTGTGTAAGACACGAGAGCTTTAGGCTTGATTTATGTGACCATAAGCCCAGTACAGAATACACTTTTGGAAATTTAAAAACTTTTGAGTTTTCAGCTAGCTACATTTCCACCCCCTGGGTGAATCCCCAGTGTCACACTGTGGGTGAGGGCTGCTGCTGGCATCTGCTAGACGGAGGGCAGGGGACTGATAACCCTTCCACAAGTGGACGGCCCCCCCTCGTTGGAGCTGGGGTTGAGAAGTTCTGACTTGAGCTCAGCTGTGCAGCTAGTCTCTGCTTGCACGTGGGTAGATGAGTGTGAATTATGGATTCTAGGGGCATTAGTTGGGGAGGAGCTGGCAGAGACCTCAAGAAGGAGGCCTTTGTTAGAATCTGGGACTGGAGAGGCAGTGGGAGTGGGAGGAGAGAATGGTGGTGCACAAGTAGTGGTAACGAGAGTCACTTCAATAACATTTTGTCCTTTTTTAAAGTAAAACAACTGATTGATTTTTCTTTATTTGAGAGCAGAATGGAGGAGAAAAAGAGAAGTACAAAAAAAAAGAGAGAGAAAGAAAGCCCTGTCTTCCATCTGCTGGCTCACACCCCAAATGCATGCAGCAGCTGGGTGGGGCTGGGCCAGCCCACAGCCAGGAGCCCTGCCCTCCGTGTCCATGTCCCCCACGTGTCTGGGATCCAGATCCTGGACCTGTCCTCTGCTGTGTCCCGGCGCATTAGCCGGAATCTGCATCAGAAGCAGATCACAATCCAAGCACGTGAATGTGGAACATGGCAGCCCCAGGGGCAGCTTTACTGCTGGGCCACAAAGCCTGCCCCTTTAATAGCTTATGGTTTTTGTGTTAGATTTAAAAGTGATATATGTGTATTGTAGAAAATTGAGAAAGTATAGGGAAAACAAAAATAAAAATCACTTCTAAAACCCCTCAAGTAGAAAGAACAGTGCAGCCGTCCCATTCAAGCCTGTGTATTGATAACTGCTTCCCGGAGGAAACTGGGACTGTGGGCTGGTGTTGTCATAGCTGGCAAAACCACTGTCTACAGTGCTGGGTTCCAGTGTTTCAGCTTCCAGTCTGTCTCCCTGCGAATGGTCTGGAAAGACCTTGAAGATGACCAGAGCACTGGACCCTGCCACCTACTAGGGAGACCCAGGAGAAGCTCCTGGGCCCTGGTCATAGTGGCCATTTGGGCAAGTGAACCACTGGGTCGAATCTCTCTCTCCCTCCTGCTGTGTCTTTCAAATAAATAAAATCTTTTTAAAATATTTTATTTATTTTTATTGGAAAGAAAGATTTATAAAGAGGGGAGGAAAAGGAAGATATTCCGTCCACTGGTTCACTCTCCAAATGACCATAACAGCTGGAGCTGAGCTGATCCAAAGCCAGGAGCTAGGAACTTCTGGGTCTCCCACATGGGTGCAGGGGCCCAGGAATTTGGGCGATCCTCCTGTGCCGGAACAGGCCACAGACAGGGAGCTGGGTGGGAAGTGGAGCAGCCAGAAAGCGAAGCAGCACCCATTTGGGATGCTGGTGCTGCAGGTGGAGTCTTAGCCTATAAGGCTGTGACACTGGTCCTAAGTGCTGAAATGTTAATGATATGTCTGTGGGCTTGCACTCTTCCTCAAATTCCTAAAAAAAAATTTTTTTGTATTTATTTACTGAAACTTATTTTTACTGATTTATTTATTTGCTAAGCTGAATTTCCATTCTCAGCATGACCACCCCTTCCCTTTTAGAAAAGTTTATTAAAAAGCTTCTTCTTGGGCCTGGTGCGATAGCGTAACGGTTAAGGTCCTTGTCTTGAACGCACCAGTATCGCGTATGGACGCCGGTTCTAATCCCGGCAGCCCCACTTCCCACCCAGCTCCTGCCTGTGGCCTAGCAGTCAAAGATGGCCCAAGACTTTGGGACCTTACACCCGTGTGGAAGACCTGGAGGAGGCTCCTGGCTTCGGATGGGCTCAGCTCCAACCATTGCGGCGCTTAGGGAGTGAACCCTTTGACAGAAGATCTTCCTCTGTCTCTCCTCTCTGTATATCTGCCTTTCCAAAAAAAATAAATAAATCTTTTTTTTAAAAAGCTTCGTCTTTTTCTATTAAAATTTAATGAAGACTTAGATTAATTATGGATCTCCACCTTAAGAGATGATAGGGCTACTTTTGGTTTTTCAAACATAGACTAGAAGTCACAGCCCTAAGCTCAGCAGTCACATCAGTAACCACGTGGCTCACTTACCCTTATCTTCTGATTAATGTCAGCAAGGTCCTTTCCAACGGATTATTCCTCAAGGAGAGATCTGTCAGGAGGAGAGAGTTTTTTTGCATCTTAATATGAATTGGTGTATTCCTTCTAAAGGCCTTTTTAAAAGATCGGGGGAAGGATTTTAACTGGAACTGAAGTGCACTAGAATATAAACTTGAGGAGGACAGGACCACTGTTGCGTCTGCCTTGGTTTCCCTGGTGTTTGAAATGGGAGTAACTCAAGGAACTCAAAACAAACCAGTTCATGTGTAACCTAGCCACTTCTCGTGGTAGTGGTAGTAAAGCATGTTACCCACTTTGCTGCCTTGCAGAACTGCTAAGCAGTTATTGCCTTGCTGTGCCTGCCATTGGCAAAGTGTTATCCACTACTTTGTATTCCTTTAGTGCCAGTTATACTTTTGTTGTCCTTTTATTTAAAAAAGCTGTGCCCTATCCATTTCCCATACTACTTAGTATCAAATTTGATATTATGTTTTTACTCTTGTAGAAAACAATAAATCAAATATTGATTGAAATTTGACCCTTCATCTGTGGTGATTTGTGACAGAACAATGGGAAACTAGTATTTTGGCCATTTTCTTTCGATCATCCTGTTTTTACGGCTACCATATGAATAATTAAGTGTGGTTTTTCATCAGAAAATTCCTCCACAGACGCAGTCATTTGGCACAGCTGTCTAGAGGTTGCTTGCGATGCCCACTGCCCGAGTCAGAGTGCTTGGGTTTGAGACCGCATTCTCCATTTCCAGCTTCCTGCTTTGGAGCCTGCAGGAGCAGGAGGTGATGGCTCAAGTGCTTGGTCGCTCACCATCACCTGGGTGGGAGACCTCGATAGAGTTCCAGGCTCTGGGCTTCAGCCTGCCCATAGCCCTGATTGTTGTAAGCATTTTGGGGGAGCAAATCAGCAGATGGAGATCTGGGGCTTTTTTGCCTGCCTTTCAAAAGAAATAAATAAACCATTTTTAAAAATTGCATCACAAATAATCACTTGGTGGAAATGAATCATTCTGTTCCCACACCAGTGCTTGATGACTTTCAATCTGGGTGGACAAGGTTATTTTTTGCTTAATAAATAGCCCCATATCTTAGTGTATTCAAAGAACAAAGGTTTATTCTCACCTTGCAGAACAAGCAAGTTTTCTGTGTTCAGGAATGTGGACAGATGAAGTCTCAGCTTTCTAACCTGTTGCTGCTTACTGTGACACAGGCAAAAGGTGATGGCAGAAGGTATCACCAAAATCAATATTTTAAATAGTCATTTTAAAGGCAGAGTTAGGGAGGGAGGGGGAGAGATTTTTCATCTTCTGGGTCCCTCACCAAGTGACTGTAGTGCCAGGGCTGAGCCAGGCTGAGGCCAGACGCCGTAGGACAGGAGCGGGCGGTGCTGCAGGGCCTCCCCAGGCACGTTGGCAGGAGGCTGGAGTTCACTGTCCAGTGACAGGCCGTGGACAAAAAGCACATCACGTGATTTCCTGACCAGTTCAGGATGCGTAGAGAATGATTAGAAGAAGGTAGTTATTCATGAGGGGCTCGTTTGGGAAGGTGACTTCAGAGCTGAGTATGGGCAGGCTCACCGAGACATGCTGTGATAATTGTCATCAGCTTGAAGGTGTGAGAAACCTATCAGTTTTCCAAAGGTTTAGATGTTTGTATGGATGTTTAAATTAGGACATTTTAATATGCTTGAAAGACTTGATAACAAATTTGAAAGGCCCAAGTAGGAAAAATACCATTCTTACCTGTACTGCACACCGTCTCTCCAGACCTTTGTCACATTTCTTGTGTAGCCTTGTAAAGATTCTCAGTGAATGTGAGGAATCACTCATCCTTTTTTCCCAAGTGTAGCATGTTCGGTATCTTACCTGCCCAGCCTCCACCCCCCCATTTTCTACTGTAAGTTGAAGCCAAGTAAAAACTAAGTTCTTTAAGTTCAAAATGACTAAAAAATATGATGAAAACAACCATTTAGTCTTCCAAATTTTCTTAACTAACTTCATTTTCCTAATATTACTCCCAGCAACTTAATGGATATTCGATCAACTTGAGTCTTAAAAAGAGTGGGGGAAGAAATCCCAGAGCATATGAACTGTATCAGAAAAAAAAAAAAAGAAACTGAAAAAGAATTGGTAATTCTTACTTAGCATCTATTTTGTAATTTTTATGTCAGGATGATTCATTCATAAAAGAGAAGTCTGTTTGATCTAAATTCATTGAAATGCTGTGTCATTATATAGTACCCACTGATTCTCTACAAGCCTATCTTTATTTTCGTGCGTGGTGCCTTCTCATGTTTGACATGACTTGTCAAGTCGGCCTCGGGGACAGGGTGGTGAATCATCGCTCCGTGGGTCAGCATTTTGCACATAGTGAGCCACCGTGGCGGTTAAGCCAGGGGATGGGATTTGTGCGTGTTTCTGAATGTGATGAGAGGGCATAATTTCATGATTTGAACATGAAAGGCTCTGGTACCTTGGTAAATCTATTCCTTAATAGTGGAAAGCAAGTATATAGAAACATCCAGGTGACCCGCGAGAGCATTGGTTTTGTTGGACAGTGTGTGGAGGCACCCTTGTATTTATGTCCATCTTTCTCTTTATTCTTTGTTGTTACCTCCTTACGCTGACCCATGCTCTGTCTGATGTACAGATGCTTTCCAGATGTTGAGCTTTACTCAGATAACACTCTAGCAGGGATTAGAAATCACTATACAAAGGTAAATAAATGAAATGAATTTGTTCTTGCTGTTGCAGTATATAAAAAACATAATGAAATACTTTCTGAGTACAAGTCTTCATTGGGACTCTGAGCTGCCTCCAGCCTCCCACCCCTGCCACTTTACCAAATGGACTTAGGAAAGGAATGTAAGGTTTAGTGAATCGTAATTTTTTTTTATTACGGTTTGACCTTAAACTGTTTTGTTTTTGTTTTTTCAGTTCTTATTCGTCAGGTAAGTTTTACCAGCTTTGAACTGAATCGTAGAGATCTGTGTGTGTTTTGAAAACTTTAGTAGTAGTTATGAAAGTAAATTTTTAAAAAAGATTTTTTTTTTTTATTGCAAAGGCAGATATACATAGAAAAGGAGAGACAGAGAGGAAGATCTTCGGTCTGATGAGTTACTCCCCAAGCAGCCCCAATGGCTGGTGCTGTGCTGATCTGAAGCCAAGAAACCAGTCAGGAGCCTCTTCCAGGTCTCCCACGCGGGTGCAGGGTCCCAAGGCTTTGGGCTGTCCTCGACTGCTTTCCCAGGCCACAAGCAGGGAGCTGGAGGGGAAGTGGGGCTGCCAGGATTTGAACCAGCACTCATATGGGATCCTGACTTGTACAAGGCAAGGATTTTAGCTGGTAGGCAACCATGCCAGATCATATGAAAATAAATTTTTAAAAGGGTTTTTATTTGAAAGGCAGATTTTGCAGAGAGGAAGGATACAAAGAGATCTTCATCTACTGGTTCACTCCCAAATGAAGCAGGGCTTAGCCAGGGCTGAGCTAATCTCAAACTGGGAGCCTGGAGCTTCCTCTACGTCTGCCACATGGGTGTAGGGGTAATTCAAAGAATTGTGCCCTTTATTATCTCTGCTTTCCAAGGCCACAGGCACAGAGCTGAATGGGAAATGGAGCAGCTGGGACCCAAACTGGCACCCGTATGGGATGCTGGCTTTGTATATTGCTGAAAGTTTAATGAGAATCATTGGGTGGGTCTTGAACTATGAACTGTTAGTGTCTGTAAAATGACTGTAGACAGCTTTGTTTGAACTGCTGGCTTCTCTTTCATATTTTAACAAAGCAAATTATAACTGCTGAAAAACATACACAAATCCAGAAGTCTGACTTCAGGATTCATAGTTTCTTGCTGCACCATACTAAATAAGTTTTATAGTTCAATCATATAAGAAAAGTGCAGCTTCACTTGAATTGTCTTAAAAATAAGCCAAAGTATATTATTACCTGTCAAATTTTCAACAATGAAAAAACCTGTGTGCTCATTCTCTACCTCCGTTGGTAAGTGGCTGAATTTGTCTGTGTCTGCCACATTTACCACGTTTATTTAGTTTCCAATTTAGCAAATATAACCATTCAAAATAGGAATTTAGGTAGGCATTGTGCTTGTCCGCATCCCATATTAGAATGTCAGTTCATATTCCAGCTGTTCTGTGCTTCTGATCTCAAAGATCAAGATACAGAGCATGTCTCTCTTCCAAAAAGTTATCCTTTTTCCCTTTGTAGTAAATTTCTTCCTTTTTCCCTCATACTGTGGTATCCACTGATCCTTTCCTTCCTTCCTTTTTTTTCTTTTGTCCTAATTTGAAAGGCATGGTTACAGTTAGAGACAGAAGAACTGGGCAGCTCCGAAGCTGGAAGCGGGCACCTTCTTATGAATCTCCCACGTGAGTCCAGGAGCCCAAGGCCTTGAGCCGCCCTCCACTGCTTCCCAGATACGTTAGGAGGGAACTGGATCAGATCAGCAGCAGAGTGGCTGGGACTCAGGCCTACACCACGTGGGATGCCAGGGCCACAGGCGGAGGTTTAGCTGGCTGTGTCACAGCACAGGCTTCTTGGCTATTTCTAGAGTGTCATAAAAATAAGATTATATAGCATGTAGACATTTAATAATTTTATTTATACATACATATAGAAAGATACATGAAGTGGCACATAGGCTTTTGAGTCTGGTTTCTTTTACTTGGTGTAATTTCTTGAGTCTTGTTGTGTATAGCAGTAGTTCATTTGTTATTAGTGAACAAATGATATTTTTCTTTTAAGGTTTATTTTATTTTTATTGGAAAAGTAGATTTACAGAGAGGAGAGAAAGAAGGATCGTCAATCTGCTGGTTCACTCCCCAAAAGGCCCCGAGGACCAGAGCTGTGTTGATCTGAATCCAGGAGCTTCTTCTGGATCTCGCATGCAGGAGCAGAGTTCCAAGGTTTTGGACTATATTCCTCTGCTTTCCCAGACCATAGGCAGGTTACTGGATGGGGAGTGGATCAGCTGGGACATGAATTGACACCCATATGGGTTTTTAGTGCTTGCAGGATGAGGATTTAGCCATTGAGATACCAAGACAGCCCTTAGATAATATTTTTGGGATAAAAATGGCTTATGCCTATTAGCATGATTTTTTTGTTTTAAATAATAATTTAAAATTATATTTATTTTTAATCATAGTTGATTAGGGTGTTAAGGGTCAAGGGCTACAGGAAGGTGGGTGAGATCATTATCTACACATTTTTCCTTCCTGTATCTGGGGGAAGAGGGAAGCAGAGAAGCCACACCCAGCCTCCCAAACACCTCTGCACCCTGGGATGGAGGACAGCCACCCGGCACCACCTCAGGATCCCCAATGTGGGGTTTGCTCTGAGAGTCCTGCTCAAGAAGTTTCAGTAGTTCAACTGTTCTGAATTATTGCTGTTCTCGCCACTTCAAGCAGGATAAAATCTTTCCAGAATCCACTGGTTGACATAGTCCACCTTAGAGTCTCTGTTTGCCCAGATATTGATTGCCAGCACTTGGCTGGGGTAGTTGATCAATTTGTTCTGTCCTCTGCAGACTCCAATGAACTGCCACATCCTCCATATACATCTGGATATGCTGTCCACTGCTCCATCTGAGCAACTGAGGAGGCTTAGCTTTGACACATATACTCCACGGTCAGACCATGGAACCTGCAATTCTCTTCAGAATCCAGCAATTCAGTTGAGGGGATTCCCATAGAAACTCCATCTGAGGTGATTCCAGACCTGATTCTTGGGTCTGGTATAATCCAGGGTCTGGCACAATCGGTATATCCTAGGGATTGCAGTTGCCGAGTTAGTTCTATTTCCAGCCCTGTATTCTACACAACCGAATGCATGTTGGAGCCCAGTGTGATCCTGCCCACCACACACTTGACCCTCACATACGCCAGTGGGAGCTGCAACCTAGTCAGAGCGGCCCACGATAACTCCCACCAGGCCAGCCCCCTGCATTGGTTACCGTGCCTGCCAGTATGTACAGAAGACTGGTCCAGTCTGTCCCGTATCACATTTAGCTCTCATACATGTCAATGGGTATTGAAGCCTAGTTCAATCCCACCAGCCCACTATCCAGCCCACGCATGTGGTGGTGGGTGCCACTCTGTTTAGCTGTGACTGCCCCAGTCCTGGGTCTCCTGCTTCCTTCACTGGCAACTAAAGAAGGAGGTGCCACTACTTGCCTACTGGACCTACTCCCACCCCTGGATCATGTTCTATCCTGGTGGTTCTGTAGTTTAGCTCGACAGAATTTGCCCCTCCGTGTCAGCATCTGCCAGCTGATGCTACAGGAAAGACCAAATAACCCACACCCACTCTGGCTTATGCATGCACCAATAAGAACAGTCAACCCAGCATGGTTTCTCATTGATCCAGCTTACATGAGGCCAACGGGTGTTGTAGCCCTGCACAGACTTGTATGCCCTCATCCCAACTCACACTCTCCAGTGGGAGTAGTAGTCCAGTGGGGTAGCCCCACGCAGCACCTTTACTGGGTTTGCCCCTCCCCCCTTGGGCTCATATGTGCTGGTTGTGCTGCGACCCATTCTGGTATGGCTTGCTTCACCTCGGCATTTGCCAGTAGGTGCTCTAGTCTGGCCGGGCCCAACACACCTCCAATTCCAGCTCAAACTGGTGGGGGCTACATTCGAGCCCAGCCCAGCCAGCACCCAGTCCCGGCCCTCATGTGAACTGGCCTATGTTGTGGCCTGACCCGGCCTGACCCACACTTTATTCTGGTGCTCGGGTTCACCAGCGGGTGATATGAACTGGCCCTGCCTGGTTCTCCCCCGACCTACACCAAATCTATGTTGGTGGGTACCATTACCTGGCCTGGTCTGGGCTGCTCCTTATCAGCTATATCCCAACAGAGGAGTTTCCCAAGCTCCTCCAGAAGAACCTCTCCCAATGCCAGATCTTGCGCACACTGGTGGGTCCATGGGCCAGTCCTACTTAGTCCACCTCCTCTCCTAGCAGGAATAGTGGCCTTTCCTGACCAGCCTTCACCCATTCCAGTTTTTACTGATTTACAACTAGACACAGCTCACACCTGTCTCAGCAGGGGCAAAGATCTAGCTTAGCCTGTCCTAAATCTACTCTTTCTCTCACATGTACCAGTGGGTGCTGAAGCCTAGCCCAGTCTGACACACCCCATACCCAGTTCACACTTGCGCCAAGGGACACTGCAGCCATATCCAGATCAGAAAGCAGCCACCACTCCGGCCCCCCATACTCAATAGTGGGAACCACAACCCAGGCAGGGCGCCCCCTTAGTTCCCCAACCAGGCCTCTTTCCAGCCATAGATCCTGTGCATGCCATTGGTTGCTCTGATGCAGCTTGATGCAGTCCCTCACCTGACTTGGCCTTTGCCTTGGGTGCTGCAGCCTGGCCTGAGCTGGCCTGCCTCTGGTTCCAAGTCTCGCTGGTGGGTGCTGGAACCTGGCTGTGCTCAGTCTGCCCTTTCTCCTGCACATGTAGACCGCTAGCTGTGGCAGCCTAGCCTGGCATTAACTACACTCCAGCCTGATTTCTGCACTTACTAGTGAGCTGAAGTTTGCTTGGATCTGCCCAGGCCACCCTCTTCCAGAACCAATGTACACATTAGCCAACAGTTGGAGCTATCCTGCCCAGCTTGCCTGACCTGGATTCTGTGGTCACCAGTGGGAACTATGACCCACTAGGGGAGTTCCCCAGGTTCTCCCATTTCGCCCACTCCCAGAACCATATCTCATGCATGCCAGTGAGTTTTAGGCCCTTGCCCAGCATAGCCTGCCCCTCCACCTTGGCCTTTGTATAAGCTGGTGAATATTACAACCCCACCTGCCCCACTCCCTGTTTTAGGATGCACGTGCAGGTGGTACAGCCTAGAGCTGCCCAGGTTATATTTGGCCTCAGTACCTGTCAGTGATTGTAGGTTCCATGATCACACCTAGCTCAGCCCATTATCACCCCAACTCTGGAGCTAACCAGCAGGACTTTTTTTCCCCACAGGGTTGGGCCCACATATTCTCCACAGATTCTATCCCTGGACCTGGTTCTCTTACTTGCTAATTGGTGTCATGGCACAGATCTAGACAGTCTAATGTAACCCATCCCCTGATTTAACATGCAGTCAAATACTGCGATCTAGCCCTACTAGACAGGTCTGCAGCCCTAGCTTTTGCGTGGGCTGACGTGTGGTAGTCAGCAATGTTTCATGCTAACAAGCTGTACTTAGGACTACCATGTGGGCTGGTTTATCAGTCTGACCCACACAGATCTGGTTTCTTCCCTCCAAACCACCAGTTCTCAGTTCCCCCACTTACCTGCAAATACAGTGGCCCTGTAATTGTTAGTCCCTCAAGATTCATTCCTCATCTGCATGCACAGGGGCCTTATCCATGGATATCCCTAGGCAGTAATTCCATCCCCCCAAATTTAAGAGCTCACTGCTGGGTGGCCAACAGATGGAGACTGGCACTAGTAGGTGCTATGGCTGCTTGCAAGTCCAAGATGGCAGTAGTGAGTGGAACCAGGGACCAACTGGAGCTCCCAATAGACCCTTTCACAGTGTACCTACCATGAAGGGAGAAAACTGTGAGGGCTAGGCAAGTCTAGGACTTACTCACCACTTGGCAGCAGTGGCTTGGGCTAGGGTCCAAAGCAATGAGTCCAACCTGGTTCAGGTTTCCATAGCAGCCGCCATGCTGCTGGAAGCTCCTTCCACCCAAGCCCCGAGGTCGAACTCCCCTTAGTCCCTCCCGCAAAGATGGTGGCGGCTGGTAGAGCCAGGGACTGACCCGAGGTCCCGAGAGATCCCTTTACAGTGTACTTATGTGAAGGGAGAAAACTCTTGGGCTTGGCAGCGGTGCCTGGGGCTAGGGCCTCAAGCATTGAGTCCAGCCTGGCTCAGGTACCCTCAGCAGCCACTATGCTGCTGGAAGCTCCCTTCACCCAAGCCCTGAGGTTGAAATCTAAGCATGATTTTTTTTAATCTCTTTTTTTGAAGATTTGTTTTTATTTTTATTGGAAAGGCAGATATACAGAGAAGAGAGACAGAGAGAAAGATCTTCCGTCCGATGATTCACTCCCCAGGCAGCCACAATGGCTGGAGCTGAGCCAATCAGAAGCCAGGAGCCTCTTCCGGGTCTCCCATATGGGTGCAGGGTCCCAAAGCTTTGGGCTGTCCTTGACTGCTTTCCCGGGCCACAAGCAGGGAGCTGATTGGGAAGCAGGGCTGCGGGAATTAGGACCGGCGCCCATATGGGATCCTGGCGCTTTCAAGGCAAGGACTTTAGGCACTAGGCCACTGTGCCAGGTCCGCAAGCATAATTTTTAATTGTATCTCCTGGCCAGGGCTGAGCTGATCTAAACAGGAGCCAAGAGCTTCTTCCAGGTCTCCCACATAGGTGCAGAGTTCATAAGGACTTGGGCCATCACCTGCTGTTTTCCCCCACAAACAGAGCGAAGGATCAGCCCGTTGAATCATTGTACTGGCTGCTAAAATTAAATAATTCTTATAGTAATTAAGGCTTGAAATGTTGGGGCTGTAGTTATAACAGTCGAAATGAGAAGATCAGAATGGATCCACAAAATATTTTGAAGGAAGGTTCAAGAAGACTGATTTATTGGAATGAAGGAGACAGAGGAATCATATAGCTCCAAAATTTCTAGTTACACTGATTTGATGCCCACCATTGTGGGCAGTTGTGGGAAGTTGTAGCTAAGATGAGCAACCAGCTAAGTGGTTGGTTTGAGGGGATTGAAAGTGCTTGTCGGGCCCGGCGCGGTGGTGCAAGTGGTTGAGGTCCTCGCCTTGCACTCCCGGGATCCCATGTGGGCGCCGGTTCTAATCCCGGCAGCTCCCGTTCCCTTCCAGCTCCCTGCCTGTGGCCCAGGAAAGCAGTCCAGGACAGCCCAAAGCTTTGGGACCCTGCACCCGCGTGGGAGACCCGGAAGAGGCTCCTGGCTTCGGACCGGCGTAGCATCGACCGTTGCAGTCACTTGGGGAGTGAATCATCGGACGGAAGATCTTCCTCTCTGTCTCTCCTCTCTGTATATCCGCCTTTCCAATAAAAAATAATAAAAAAATAAATCTTTAAAAAAAAAAGTGCTTGTCTTAAGTATGTTGATTTGGACCTAGAAATGGCAGCCCAAGAAGCCAAATATGAAGAAATCAGAGAACTGGGTCTAGAGGAACCAAAAAAAAAAAGATGAGGGAACTAGATACTGCAGGACAGTCATGCTGTCCTGTGAGCAGAAACCATCAGGACCAGGCTCCGGAGTGATGAAAGAGCCACATGGTGATGAAGGAGGAGCGTGGCTGACGTGGGTGAGCATCAGGGCCATAAAGGCTCCCGTATAGCTCCAGCTGACAGGAGAGAGCAGAGTGAAGGCAGGATCAGAAAGGTGAAGAGAACAGGGAGACTAAAGGGAACTCATTGTAGAAATTTGGCAGGAAAGGGCAACAGAGAAAGAAAATGGGAGTTGATAGGGGAAACCTGAGTGTGTTTGAAAGCAGAAGGGGAGGAATCAGTTCAAAGAGAGAATGAAATCAAAGATTTAAAGGAAAAATGTGTGGAGCAAGGCTTAAATCAAGTTCAAGGTGAAGATTGAGATGATTAGATGAAGTCCTAATTTTTAAAAAGCTAAAATAGATTCTTAATGTAACATTCTCCCTGTGTATTGCCATTTCCACCTGTTTTGCTTGTTTGCGGTAGGGAAGTTAATTTCAATAATCCCATTCAAGTCAGCCTGGCTGTCTCACTTCTGTCATTGCTACCTTATTTTTAATTTGATGTAGAGTAAATTTCATTTAAACATAAATACTAACAGGTCATAGCAGTTACGGAGGCTGACAGCTGTTCAGCAGGAGAAGCAGGAGCTCCTGACCCTGAGGGTTGTCCCAAGGAAATCTCTTTCCCTTCCCCTTCATCGAGACCCCTAGGGAAAGGGGTACATGTTTATTCTTTTTTTTTTTTTTTTGACTGCGGTGGGGGGGGATCTGCCTCATGGAGGAAGCCTATGATTTGTCTTTTAGCCCTATAAAGCAGATGTGCCTAATATGTGCCCATGAGATGAGAGAAGGTTGGGAAGTTGCTGATAGCTTGTGTTCCTCTGTCATCTCCTCAGGAAAATTAATAGGGTCATTTTCATCTTTTTAAAATTTGGTAATTCAGGATTGAAAATGCTGACTCTTGTGTGCTTGGAAGTGGATTGGATTCAATTAATGGAAACAGATGAGGGAGAGCACAGTACTCTCCTAGCTGCTGCAGCGGTGTGTGCTGCACACGGGACGTGTTCTCGCCAGGTTCAGAAAAGGTGCGAGCTTTACATTTTAAAACTCTTTAGTTATTTATGTGGAAAGTCGTGGTTATTCATATGCCACACTCTTCAAGATAACCATATTCAGCACTGGAGAAGGGTTCTTAGCATAAGGCTTCCTGCTTAAGTTTTCAGGAAAAAGAATGAAATTACCTAGTGAATAACTATTAGAATGTAAATAATTAGTGCCCTGTGAAACAAGAAAGCCCAAGTGACCTTGATCTGGAGCTGTAACATAAGGTAATGCAGATGGAAAAGCCAGACAGGTTTCATTTCTTTGAGTTTTTCTTATGAATAGAAAGGGTACGTATTTGAACACTTGAAGCTGCTTGTTCTCTTTGATTTGACAGCCACCATAATGTGTTACATGAGCAGGTCCCTTTTTATCTTTTGGATAATAGGAAGTAACTTACTATGTAAAGAGAATTTATCCCTACATTCTATATGCCACAGTTTCTTTACATTCTGAAGAAAATGTTCATAGCAGCACTGTGCTGCCTCTTATTTATTTTTTTGCTTTTTACATTGTAGGATTTGTTGTCCTAAAAAGCAGGTAGAGGTATTTCATCCATTGTTTCACTCCCCAAATGGCTGCAATAGCTGAAGCAGGGCCAGGCTAGACCAGGAGCTAGATGCTGGAGCTGGAAGCTGGAAGCTGGAAGCTGGGAGCTGGGAACGCTGCGTCTCAGTGTGGGAGTACTTGAGCCATTATGTGCTGCTTCCTGGGCACCTTAGCAGTAGGGCTGCATGGGAAGCCGGAATGGCTGGTTGAACCACCACCCTGATTATTGGATGTGGGTGTCCCTAGTGGTGGTCTAATATGCTGCACCACAACACAGGCCCCCTGTGGTTTATTTAAGCAAATTTAGGTTATGTGAAGTATATGGAATATTTATAAATAAAGTTGATATTTTGGTTTCTTCTCAACTTTGTTTCTGTTCTCCTGCAGTTTTTTTTTTTTTTTGGCTGTTTTTAAATTTTAAAAATTATCCTTTTAGGGCCCTTCACAATAGCCTAGTGGGCTAAAGTCCTCACTTTGCAAGCACTGGAATCCCACATGGATACCAGTTCGTGTCCTGGCTGTTCCACTTCCCATCCAGCTCCCTGCTTGTGGCCTGAGAAAGCAGTACAGGATGGCCCAAAGCCTTGGGACCCTGTGCTCATGTGGGAGACCCGGAAGAACTCCTGGATGCAGTGGATGGAAGATCTTCCTCTCTGTCTCTCCTCTCTGTATATCTGCCTTTCTAATAAAATAACTACGTCTTTGAAAAAAAAAGCAAACAACTTTGTACCCACATTCAGTTATTCCCACTCCTGTCCTGGGCCTAGGTGACTACTAATCTGTCTATACATTGTACTTTATGTACATTCATATAAATATAGTCATATAGTATGTAAGTATTTTGTATCTGGGTTCTTTAATTTAATGGGATGATACATGTATTTCATTCTTTTTTGTTACTGTATGATATTCCAAGCAGCTGTACCATATTTACTCATTCATCACTTGTCATTTGGATTGTTTACACTTTAGGCTTTTCAGTACAAGGTTGTTTTGGGGTCAGTATTAAGGTGCAAGGTTAGCCTCCACCCACAGTGCCAGCATTTCATATAGACACTGGTTCAAGTTCAACTGGTCCATTTCCAGCCCAGTTCCCTGCTTGTGGCCCGGGAAAGCAGTCAAGGGTCCTTGGGACCCTGCACCTGTATGGGAGACCTGGAGGAGGTTCCTGGCTCCTGGCTCCAGATCAGCGCAGCACTGGCTGTTGCAGTCACTTTGAGGAGTGAATCATCGGACAGAGGATCTTCTGTGTGTCTCCTCTTCTCTGTATATCTGACTTTGCAATGAAGATAAGTAGATCTTAAAAAAAAAAGAGAAGTACTTGTAGATTTCAATTTTTTACCTATCAAAACAATTTAATTCCATTTATTCACAAACGTTTTTAAAAGATAGTTTATTTGAAAGTTAGAGATAGCAGGAGAGATAGTGAACCATCCACATGACCGTAGTAACCAGGGCTGGGCCAGGCTGAAGCCAGGAGCTTCATCTGGATGCCAGTTGAATAGTAGGGACTCAGGTAATTGGACCATCTTCCACTGCTTTTCCCAGGCCATTTGTGGGGAGCTTGATCTGAAGTGGAGCAGCCGGGACACGACCTGGTATCGCAGTAGCAAAACACCAGCATCGATTCTTCCACAGAATTTAGGAATTTTTTTTTTTTTACTTTTATTTTAAAGATAGAACTAGAAAAAAAACTAAAAAGAAAAAAATGAAAGATAGAGCTAGAGATATGATCCACTGGTTCACTCCCCAAATGCCTGTTAAATCCGGAACTGAGCCGAATTGCAGCCAGGAACCTAATCTCAGTGTGGATCTCCCTCCGTGTAGATGCCAAGTGTACACATGGAGTCATCTGTACACACGGCAGCTGGCGCCTGAACCCAGGCGCTTTGATGTGCAGTGCAGGAGGCATAAGTGGTAATTTAACTGCAATGCCAAGCATCCACACCGCCACAGTTTTTGAAGTGGCTTTGTATTTCACCAAATGCCATTGTTCTGAGTTTTAGGCTTCTAGATACTAAACTACTTTGTAAATTTCCATTTTATAACTCTTACATTTGATAATTGTTGGTAACAGGGAGATTGACACTGCTTTGGTAAGTGTGTGTGTGTGTGTGTGTGTGTGTGTGTGTGTGTGTGTGTACACATTGTTTGTAACTGGTTGCTGCTACAGAATGAGACTGGAGAGTCTTACATTGCTGAAATATCCTGTGTTCTTTGTGTTTAAAGTTTCTACAAATGAATAAATGAGAATTGTATTTTCTGGTTTTTGTACAAAACTCTGTTACGGAGCCATTGTTGCTTTTTTATATACCTATTAAGGAAATAGTTATTTTACCTTTTGCATTTCCTAATTATTATTTGTATTTTGTTGTCTAGGTACTTAAGAGATTATGGCATCTGAAAACCACAATGTTAAGAAACGGAACTTCTGTAATAATATTGAGGATCATTCCACTGATCTTCCTAGAAAAAGGATTTCTAATTTCACTAATAAGAACATGAAGGAGGTATGTTCATGGGTTTTAGATGAAGGACAAAATGGCTGACTGACCTAGACAGTGAGAGGGTAATGGTTCTGCCTGCTCTCCCTGAAATAAGCAGATTAGTGACATGTCACCATTTGAAATACCCAAAGCTCTAAAATCTTTCTGGCTACTGTACAGTTTTGATGTATTTGACTATTTTACTTTAAGTGGAATTTAAGAGCTGTTTCTTTTTTTAACCATTGCAAGACTCATTAGCACTGCTAAAATTCCTTTTAGGCCCTGTCAACATTCAATTATTAAGCATTCTTGTAGGTTGTAAGTGACTAGGGAAATGAATGTGTTGCTTTGCCAGAAATTCCTGTATACAGTGTCATTGTACTTGATGTCTGTGACTGCAGCATTGGAACAGAGAAAGCCTTACCTGAAACCCTTCTTGCTGAATTTTAGTTTTGTTGATACCAGTCACAGAGTTTACATAACTCTGCTAAAGAACTTAAATATATTAAAATGATTTACGTTCATTTTTCAGGTTAAGAAATCTCCCAAACAGTTGGCTGCTTACATAAATAGGTAAGAGCATCTTTATAGTCTGTGTGAAGGGTGAGTGTTTGTTCTAGCAGCAGAGACAGCCTTGTCCTCAGGCGGAGAGCCCAGGCTGCTGGCCACCTCCTCTCCTGAACCCAGCTTCCTGCTAAGCGGACCCTGAGGAGCCGGGCGGAGCCTGCCTCTTACATGCTGTACCCGGATGAGTGCCCACCTGGGGCTCTGACAGCTGTGGGCATTTGGGAGTTGGCCAATGAGTGGGAGCTCCCCGTCTCTGGGAGTCTCTCTGCCTCTCAAGTAAATAAAAATGGTAAAATACAACCGAAAAGATAGTTTGTGGGAAGCAGCAAATATAAAAAATTGGGTAAAGGTGAGAATAGTAGGGAAATGAAAGTTCTTTTATTAGGAGAATAAATTTATTGTCCAGGTTTTCCCTGATAAAAGCTGTACTTTTCCTTCTAAAGCTGTATTTCATATGTGTTGTCCTCAGCAGTTGATGAAAAAACTAAGTCACAGAAGCTGAGTGATAGGTTCTGGATCATACATCTGTGATTGAATGGAGCATTCATCTCAGATTTGCGTAAAATAAAAGGCACTTTCGGGCCTGGCACAGTGGCCTAGTGGTTAAAATGCTCACCCTCAACGCGCCATGATCCCATATGGGTGCCGGTTCGTATCCCAGCAGCCCCACTTCCCATCCAGCTCCCTGCTTGTGGCCTGGGAAAACAGTCGAAGATGGCTCAAAGCCTTGGGACCCTGCACCCATGTGGGGTGCACCTGGGAAAGCACCTGGCTCCTGGCTTTAGATCAGTGAAGCTCTGGCTGTTGCGCTGCTTGGGGAGTGGATCATCAGATGGAAGATCTTCCTTTATATGTATCTGCCTTTGCAATAAAAATAAATATATCTTCAAAAAACAAAAAGGCACTTTCCATACACCCACTGGTGCTCAAAGTATAACAGGGGCTTGGTGCAGTAGCCTAACGGTTAAAGTCCTCGCCTTGCAAGCACCAGGATCCCAAAAAGGTGCTGGTTCTAATCCTGGCTGCCCTGCTTCCCATCCAGCTCCCTGCTTGTGGCCTGGGAAAGGAATAGGGAATGACCCAAAGCCTTGGGACCCTGCACCCAATCGGGAGACCTGGAAGAGGCTTCTGGCTCCTGACTTTGGATTGGCTCAGCTCCAGCTGTTGTAGCTACCTTGGGGGTAAATCATTGGACAGAAGATCTTCCTCTCTCCCTTCTGTGTATCTGACTTTGTGATAGAAATAAATAAATCTTTATAGAAAAAAAAGCGTAACCCAAGGACGCAGAGGTATCTGAAAGCCGGGTATGAGTGTGTGAGGTCAAGACTGTTTTTGGCAATACCAAGATATTACTCAGTTTTGTTTTGCTTTCTTGCATAATGATTTTTGATATTTGATATCACTGTAGGTTGTGTGCACATGTAGAAATGAGAATCCAGCTATTTGCTCTTAAATCAGACATTAGAGTTTTGGAAAAATACAAAATAGTACCCTTCTTACTGTTTTGATTATTTTGGGCAATAGTATTTTTTGAGTCTTTCAAATTAACAAGTATTTAAACTTTTTTTTGTATTATTCTAATACAGTAAACATCAATAGGTAGTCACATAAAAACATTTTTTTTTAAGATTTTATTTATTATTGGAAAGTTAGATACACAGAGGAGGTGAGGCAGGAAGACCTTCCATCTGCTGATTTCATCCCCCAAGTGGCTGCAATGGCCATAGCTGAGCCAATCCAAAACCAAGAGCCGGAGCCTCTTCCGGGTCTCCCACACAGGTACAGGGTGCCAAGGCTTTGGGTCGTCCTCGACTGCTTTCCCAGGCCACAAGCAGGGAGCTGGATGGGAAGCAGGGCAGCCAGGATTAGAACCATCACCTATTTGGGATCCTGGTGCTTGCAAGGCGAGGACTCTAGCCACTAGGCTACTGTACCAGGCCCAAAAAACAATGTTTTTTGAGTCCTAAATAACTTTTTTTCAAAGCATCTTAACACTAAAATATTTGAGAACAGCCGAACTGATACTTGTTCTGTTATACTCTGTTCAAATTCAATGTATTTCAACCTAGTCAAATAATTTTTAAAATATTCAAACTTGTGGGGCCAACCCCATGGCTGGCTATGAAAGCTCTTCATCTCTCCTTTTCTAACTCTGATTTTCAAATAAAAAATAAATATTTTAAAAGTTATTTAAACTTGTACAGTATGTTTATCACTTTGTTAGACAAAGATTATGTGTTAAGAAAGTGTTCACAGTTTTCTTACTTCCAGAGTGGCCTTTAACTTTTTTTGTTTTTAAGAATTATTTTATTTTGAACGGCAGAATTTGGATGGAAAGAGGAGAGACAGATCTTACCAGATCACTCCTGAAAATGGGCACACAGCTGCAGCTGGGCCTTTCCAAAGCCAGGTGCCAGCAGCTTCATCTGGGTCTCCCAAGTGGGTGCAAGGGCCCAAAGGCTTGGGTCATCTTCTTCTGCTTCTCCAGACTTTGGAGTCGAGCAGTTGGGATTCCCACTGGCACGCATGTGGAATGCTGACATTGCAGGCAGAGGCTTCGCGTGCCACACTACAGCTTCATTTCATTTTAAAGCATCTAGCTAGTTTGACTCTGTTTATTGTATTTTTAAGTGTCGTTTATTGTATTGCTTCTAAATAAATGATAGCTTTTCCTTTTCAAACCTAGTATTTTAAGTTATTGCTTTCAATTCTAATTTTAGTAGACTACTATATTCACAAAACATGGCCTGTTTAAATTTTTCATTTAAAAACTTAGATTTTAATTTTTTATACTTTAAAAATTCTTTTTACAGAACAGTTGGACAAGCTGTGAAAAACCCAGACAAACTACGTAAAGTGATCTGTCGCAGAAAGAAAGTTCATCATCCCTTTCCGGATCCTTGTTACAGAAAAAAACAGTCCCCTAGCAGTGGGGGCTGTGACATGGCAAATAAAGAAAATGAACTGGCTTGTGCAGGCCACCTGCCCGAAAAGTTACGTCATGATAGTCGACCATATTTGATTAATTCCAGTGACTCTGGTTCTTCACAGACAGAAAGCCCATCATCAAAATATAGTGGGTTCTTTTCTGAGGTAAGTAATTTTTCTGTTACTTCTAGTTTGCCTTTAGTTCTACTGTGCTGTTGGGGTCTGTGTTGCTGCGTTCGACCAGCAGAATAATTTTTGTTATCCATTTAATTCAGACTTACTTCAGGATAATAATTCCCCAGAACAATTTTCTAGATTAATCATATTTGAGTGATTTATTCATTTTTCTGTTAGAGATATCTGAGGTGAAATGAAATGTCTACTTGTGGCTATAAATATCCAGAATGACAAGTTGGCCACAGTAGAAATTTAAAGTAAGTTAAAATGAAATATTGCTTGGAAGGTGGATCCCTGGGCCTAGCGTGATAGCCTAGCAGCTAAAGTCCTTGCTGTGCAAATGCCAGTATCTCTTATAGGAACTGGTTCTAATCCCGGATGCTCCACTTCCTATCTAGCTCCCTGTTTGTGGCCTGGGAAAGGAATAGAGAATGACCCAAAGCCTTGGCACCCTGCACCTGTGTGGGAGACCTGGAAGAAGCTACTAGCCTCCTGTCTCCTGGCTTCAGATTGGCTCAGCACTGGCCGTTGTGGCCACTTGGGAAGTGAATCAATGGGTGGAAAATCTTCCTGTCTATCTTGCCTTCTCTCTGAAAATCTGCTGTTCCAATAAAAATAAATAAATAATTTTTTTTTGTAAAAAAAAAGTGGACCTCTGAAGTGGGTCATCTAGACACATTTTGCTGGGCCCTCAGAATTGCCAGGTAAAGGTTTATTAGCAAACCTTCTAATACCTTTAAATTGTAAAATTAATTTCAGAAAAAAGTTTTGTCCACTGTATTCTTAAAACGATATATATCAAATAAATATGTAATGTTCCCCTTGTATAATTAGATCTGTCCAATTCTGAATTAATCACATCAGGATGTTGACATAGTTTATTAAGTCAAAAACTAAAATCTAAATAAACTGGGATGTGAAAGCTAGAGAAGATGATAATTGTGTTTTTAAAGAATTTTATTTTTAGTATTGTTTATGTAGTTGAGAGGGATGATTTCCCATGTGGCTTCTGATTAGGGTACAAAGGGTTGAGATATGGAGGAAGGTGGGGGGTGATGTTTCCTTTTTTTTTTTCTGTGTGCACAGTAGGGAAAGGGGTAGACACCACTCCCTGCTGTTTAAAACCTACACTGTTTTTGTTTTTAAAGATTTATTTTTATTGGAAAGTCAGATATACAGAGAGGAGGGGAGACAGAGAGGAAGATCTTCCATCTGTTGACTCACTCCCTAAGTTTCTGCAACAGCCATTGTTGAGCTGGTCTGAAGCCAGGAGCCAAGAGCTTTTTTCAGGTCTCCCACATGGGTGCAGGGTCCCAAGGCTTTGGGCCATCCTGGACTGCTTTCCCAGGCCACAAGAGGGAACTAGATGGGAAGTGGTTTGCTGGAATATGAACTGGCGCCCTTATGGGATCCCAGCATGTGTGAGGTGAGGACTTTAGCAACTAGGCTACTGCGCCAGGTCCTAAACTGTTGTTTTTTTAAAAATGATGATGATTTGTGTTTGTTCCTTTGAACATTCTTTGTTGAAAAGGCAGATTTACAAAGAGGAGAAGCAGATGGAAAGCTCTTTCATTCACTAACTCACACCCCAAGTGGCTGCAACAGCTGGAGCTTAGCCAATCCGAAACCAGGAGCAGCTTCCAAGTTTCACACGCGGGCACAGGTTCCCAAGACCTTGGGCCATCCACTGCTGCATTCCCAGGGCACATGCAGAGAGCTGGATGGGTAGTGGAGCTGCTGGGACATGAACCGGTGTCCATATGCAATCCCAGGACATGCAAGGGAAGGATTTAGTCACTAGGGTATCATACCAGGCACATGATCTGTGCTTTGACATTAAAAAACATTCATATAGGTAAAAACAAGATTATAAGAAAATAAATAGGGCAGGCATGCGAACTGGAGCCTCTGGTGCATCGGCTGCTTTTGGCTGACGGGCGGGGGAAAAAGCAACTGGCTTCATTTTAGCTCGGGCAGCAAGTGTACCTGTTAGCACCAAGCTTTGCCCATTGGCCGCCTACCGACAAGCTCTGGGAACTTGGGGTTGAATAATTACTGCATAAGGACATCCATGCATAAGGCCACCGTATATATAGGTAAGGATTGAATCTTGAGACAGATAGCCAACAACAGGGTCACTGTACTCGCAGGTAAGTGAGGAGACAGAGAACTGGTGGTTTGGAGGGGAGAGATCGAGAGATCTGTATGGGTCCGACTGTTTACCAGCCACATGGTAGTCCTGAGATGGGCTTGTTAGCGCAGAGCATCGCAGACTGCTACACGCCAGCCACGCACATGCTAGGACTGCAGAGCTGTCTAGTAGGGCTGAATCCCAGTACCTGACTGAGTGTCGGAACATTAGATAGGTCACGTTAGACAGGGCCATGACACCAACCAGCACGCAAGAGAATCAGGTCCAGGGATAGAATCTGGGGAATATGTGGGCTCAACCCTGTGGGGAAAAAAAAGCCTCGCTGGTTAGCTCCAGAGTTGGGGTGATAATGGGCTGAGCTAGGTGTGATCATGGAACCTGCCATCAGTCACAAGTACTGGGGCCGATTATAACCTGGGCAGCTCTAGGCTGTACCACCTGCACGTGCATCCTAAAACAGAGTGTGGGGCACTAAAACTCACCGGCATGCATGAGATGTGGTTCTGGGAGTGGATGGAGTGGGATAACCTGGGGAACTCCCCTAGTGGGTCATAGTTCCCACTGGTGAGCACAAAGTCCAGGTTTGGGGGTCAGATAGCTGGGCAAGATAGCTGGAAAGAGGCCTGGTTGGGGAACTAAGGGGGCGCCCTGCCTGGGTTGTGGTTCCCACTGGTGAGCATAGGGGCCGGAGTAGTGGCTGCTTTCTGATCTGGATATGGCTGCAGTGTCCCTTGGCACAAGTGTGAACTGGGTATGGGGTGTGTCAGACTGGGATAGGCTTCAGCACCCACTGGTATATGTGAGAACCATGTGGGTAGGTAGGGTAGGTGTAGGACATGCTAAGCTAGATCTTTGCCCCTGCTGAGATAGGTGTGAGCTGTGTCTAGTTGTAAATCAGGCTTGGCTGGGCTATAACACCCAACAGTAAAAACTGGAATGGGTGAAGGCTGGTCAGGAAAGGCCACTATTCCTGCTAGGAGAGGAGGTGGACTAAGTAGGACTGGCCCATGGACCCACCAGTGTGCGCAGCATCTGGCATTGGGAGAGGTTCTTCTGGGGGAGCTTGGGAAACTCCACTGTTGGGATATAGTTGATAAGGAGCAGCCCGGACCAGGCCAGGTAATGGTACCCACCAACATAGATTTGGTGTAGGTCGGGGGAGAACCAGGCAGGGCCAGTTCATATCACCCGCTGGTGAACCGGAGCACCAGAATGGAGTGTGGGTCAGGCTGGGACAGGCCAGTTCACATGAGGGCTGGGTTGGGTGCTGGTTGGACCCAGCCACGCTAGAGCACCTACTGGCAAATGCCAAGATGAGGCAGGCGATGCCAGAATGGGTCGCAGCACATATGAGCCCAGGAGAGGAGGGGTAAAGCCAGTAGGGGGGCTGCATAAGGCTTCCCCGCTGGACCATCACTGCCACTGGAGAGTGTGAGTTGGGATGAGGGCAGACCATGCCATGCAGGGCCACCACACCTGTTGACCTCATGTGAGCTAGATCAGGGGAAATCAGGCTGGGTTGAATGTTCCTGCTAGTGCATACACAAGCCAGCCAGAGTGGGTTGGTTTGGTTGGGCTTTGCTGCAGCATCAGCTGGCAGATGCTGGCACGGAGGGGCAAATTCTGTCAAGCTAAACTACAGAACCACCTGGAGAATGTAAGGTCCAGAAGTGGGAGTGTGCCCAGTAGGGAAGTGGTGGCCCTTGCCTCAGGTTGCCACTCAGACTGGTGAGCACAAGAATCAGGACTGGGACAGGCATTGCTAGAGTGGCACCCGCTGGCAGGTAAGTGGGCTGGATAGTGGGCTGGTTGGGTTGAACTGGACTTCAGTGCCTATTGACATGAATGAGCGCTGAATGGGATGGGAACAAACTGGACCAGTTTACATACTGGCAGGCATGGGAACCAGTGCAGGGGGCCATCCTGGTGGTGGTTATTGCAGGTTGCTCTGACTAGATGCAGCTCCCACTGGCATACTTGAGAGTCACGTGTGTGATAGGCAGATTTAGGATGGGCTCCAATGCTCACTGATTTGCATTCAAGATAGGGCTGGGGAGAGAACTGACCCAGAAGTTGCCACTATCAGTGTATGCAACCAACTGTGCCAGGCCCTGTTGGCAAGCACACACAAAAATCAGGGCTGGGATCACCTCAGATGATGTTTTTGTGGGGATACCTCCAATTGATTCACTGGACTCCAAATCCAGCCGTGGAGATATTTGGCATTTGAAATAAATAAATATTACTTTTAAAAAAAGAAAACACAAACTTCTAGGAATTTCTTCCGGATCTCCCACATGGGTGCAGTGTCCCAAAGCCTTGGGCCAACCTCAACTGCTTTCCCAGGCCACAAGCAGGGAGTTGGATGGGAAGTGGAGCTGCTGGGATTAGAACCGGCGTGCATATGTAATCCCGGTGCGTTCAAGGCAAGGACTTTAGCCGCTAGGCCACGCCGCTGGTCCCAATACAAACTTTTTTTTTTAAGATTTATTTATTGTTATTACAAAGTCAGATATACAGAGAGGAGGAGAAACGGAGAGAGGAAGATCTTTTGTCCAATGATTCACTCCCCAAGTGAGCGCAACAGATGGTGCTGTGCCGATCCAAAGCCAGGATCCAGAAACATCTTCCAGGTCTTCCGCATGGGTGCAGGGTCCCAAAGCATTGGGCCGTCCTTGACTGCTTTCCCAGGCCACAGGCAGGAAGCTGGATGGGAAGTGGAGCTGCTGGGATTAGAACCGGTGCCCATATGGGATCCTGGTGCATTAAAGGCGAGGACTTTAGCTGCTGGGCCCCAAACTTTTTTTTTGTATGTGCGTACCAGGTCTTTGAAAATGGTTTGGAGATACAAATGTCAGTCTGTAAAATGTTTTTATTTCTCAGGAATGATACTTGACTTTTTTTGGCTTCTAGAGAATATTTACTTTATATGTACACACGTGTGTGTGTATATAAGTAGTTCTGTTTAAACTTTTTACAATAAATAGGATTATACTGCCACTTTATGTGGAAATCATGTCTCTTCATTTAATCTGGAAAGGTGCTAAGAGGGAAAGCTTTAAGTCTGCTGTTTTTATTCAAATGGCCACAGGAGCAAAGGGTGCGTCATTCCTAAACCCGAAGTCCCTGCAGCTCAATCCCAGGTCTCATGTGACAGGGACACAGCACCTAGGTCATCATGGGCTGCCTCCCAGAGTACACCTTAGCAGGAGGCTAGGTCGCAGGCAGAGGCCCTGGGATGCAAACTGTGCATTCCCTTGTGGGCTGCAGTTGTCTCATGTGGCAGATACTGCCTCTCCCTCTTTCATAAGTTACTGAAAATGGAAGAGAAAAACAGTAGTTAGTGTTAGCAAAAGTACTGATAAACAGTAAATCATTTGTTTATTGTTTTCACCTGTGGGTATTTCCAATAAAAAGGATTAGCCTTTGTATAATTTGACATTTCTACCAAATGATTTAATTGAAAAGAGTTTTCATGTAATTCCTTGTGTTATTTAACAAATAAATTATCATATTTCAGGTTTCTCAGGACCATGAAACAATGGCCCAAGTTTTATTCAGCAGGAATTTGAGATTGAATGTAGCTTTAACTTTTTGGAGGAAGCGAAGTATAAGTGAACTTGTAGCCTATTTGGTAAGGTAAGTGTGGTTGTTTATACTCAGTGCAGGTAATTTTGAGTGCAAAATTGAAAGTGCTTCTTAACGTTATTACTGGTTAAAATTTTAAACCTCCTATACTTAGCTTTAATAGAGACAGTCTGGCCTAATTTATAGTTCTCACTAATCTATGAATAACCAAAATACAGAATACCTGTTTTTCTAAGGTTTTTGTCTGAAAAACTAACAGATGTCACTGTGAAAAAACTTCTTTAAAATCCTCTTTGAGGCTGGTATCATCGTGTAGTAAGTAAACTCCTGTGAGAGCACTGCTTTGTGTATTGGCTGCTCTGCTTTCAGCTCCCTGCTTAAGTGCTGGGGAGAGCCTCCAGAGGCAGCCCTTGTGGGAGACCTGGATGGAATTCCAGGTTCCTGCTTCAGTCTGGCCCAGCCCCATCATTGCAGCCTTTAGAGGAAGTGAACCAGTTGCTGGAGGATCCACCCCCTCCCACCATTACTTGTCTGTAACCCACTCGCTTACTCACACTGGAATGCATGCCCTATCTGGTATTCACTTCTTTGTCTTGAGCCTCCTCATAGACACTGGGACTGTTTGTTAAATTTGTGAATCCCTTGAAAGCAGTGTGAAGATCATAACATGAAAGTAAATTTGGAATTCCTTTTTGTGCCCATAGGATAGAAGATCTGGGAGTTGTAGTAGATTGCCTTCCTGTGCTCACCAATAGGTAAGAGCAGTAGTTTTGCAATGAAATAAATTTAAAGGACAAAGTATGACTTACTAATGTACATATTTTTTAACTTAACATTTATTTCAGTTTACAGGAAGAAAAACACTATATCTCACTTGGCTGCTGTGTGGACTTGTTGCCCCTAGTAAAGTCATTACTTAAAAGCAGATTCGAAGAGTAAGTGCTGATCGAATCAATTTGTTTTTTTCTTCCAGTGTTCCTTTTTATTTTTTTTTTTAATTTATTTATTTTTATTGGAAAGTCAGATATACAGAGAGGAGGAGAGACAGAAAGGAACATGTTCCGTCCAATGATTCACTCCCCGAGTGGCTACAACGGCTGGAGCTGAACCAATCAGGAGCCAGGAGCTCTTCCGGGTCTCCCCCTCAGGTGTAGGGTCCCAAAGCTTTGGGCCATCTTCAACTGTTTTCCCTGGTCACAGCAGGGAGCTGGATGGGAAGTGGAGCTGCCGGGATTAGAACCAGCACCCATATGGGATCCCGGGCGTGCAAAGTGAGGACTTTAACCACTATGCTATCATGTCGGGCCCTCTTCTAGCATTCTTAATGTCTGAGTTCTTATTAGTGCATTGGGCTTCATGAAGCCTTAATAGTTTGTTTTTCCAGGAATTGATAGTATAATTAAGAATACAAAATAATTAAAGCATAATCATAAAAGCATTTGTAGGCCCGTACATAATTAGTTTTGTGAAATAGATCGTGAAAATAGTGAAAAAATAAGTTTATAAGAAGGGAAGAAAGATCAATGTCTGTGTTTTTGGAGAAGAGTATTATCTTTTGTAAAAAGGGTTCTTAGATGAAAATACTTAAATCTGGTCATGTTGTTGTTTCAGATATGTAATAGTTGGTTTAAACTGGCTTCAAGCAGTTATAAAACGGTGGTGGTCAGAACTGTCATCCAAATCAGAAGTCTCCAATGATGGGTTAGTATGTCTAAAAAATATCTCCCACCTAGCCCCTTAACATTTAAAGTTTTCTAAATTAGTGTAGCTTTCTCCTGGTAAATATTTGAAAATTTGAAACTGAATTTACTAATAAAGGCTATATACACTTATATTTACTTTCTCATTTTTCTTTTTTTTCTCCTCCTAGAAATATTCAAATTTTAAAACAACAATTAAGTGGGTTATGGGAACAGGAAAACCATCTTACTTTGGTTCCAGGATATACTGGTAATATAGCTAAGGTAATCTATATTTAAACTTAAATCAGGAATAATATATGGTTCAGATTTCTAACCAAAATAATTGGGTAACGTGCTAATATGTAACGTGCTAATTGGGTAACGTGCTAACATAAAGTCAGTTTCATATTTGCAAATGTTTAAAATCCTCTGAATGTGAATGTGACCTTGTCAGGAGGAACAGGAATTACCTGTTGGATGTTTCATATAGAGCCAAGGAAATGCTATGCTGCAGGGTATTTAATGATCTAGTTCTAATGATTGAGAAATATGAAGTCAAGATTCCAGAGTAGGATGATGCCTGAACTTGCAACATAAGTCAGAAACAAGGAAGGAGGAACACATTCCAAAAAGCAAACTTTAATCACAGAAGAAATTAGACATTGTTGAAGAAAAGAATATGTTGCTGCTATGGATTTTAATACTTAAACTCTTGAAAAATTTTATTGTACTTAAAATACAATTGCAAATAAAAATGAAGAAATATTTCTGCCCTATTACCGGGCATACTGTCATATATAGACATCAGCCAGGAATAGAAAAGTGATGTATGTTTGATTTTAAAATTTCTTAAATGCAGTTTATGTTGTGCACTTACAAAATTCTTTATGGATACCCTTTTAAAGAAGCAAAATAGCATAAAATGTTACTCTGTATGATTTTACTCTGTATAGTCTTTTTTCTTTTTGATTTATCTTTTGAAAGTGAGTGAGAGAGAGAGTGCATTTCAATCACTGCCCAGATTATTGCAAACCAGGAGCCAGGAACTTCATCCTGGTCTCCCATGTGGGTGACAGGGATCCAAGGATTTGGGCCATCTTCCACTGCTTTGCCCCAGTCATTAACAGGGAACTTGATCAGAAGTAGAGCAGCTGGGATACAAACTGATGCCCAGAGGGTGTGTTGGTGTCACAGGTGGTGATTGTACCTGCCACCCCATTACACAAGCACCTTCTTTAGAATTCTTAGTGATAAAAATCTTGGAAATCAGGGCTATTGCCTTGGCGATGCAGATGAAGCCCCTCACATTCGAGTTCTGGCTGCTCCATTTTGATCCAGCTCCCTGTTAGTGGCCTAGGAAAGCAGCAGAGGCAGAAGAAGCTTCTGGCTTTAGATGGGCCCAGCACTTGTGGCCCTCTGAGGAGATCCTGCACCTGTAGAGGAAGAGCCCTTTTTCTTTCTTTCTATTACAATTCTGATTTTCAAATAAAAATAAATCTTTAAAATAAAATTTTAGAAATTAGTTTCCTAGAAGTTTTTTTGTTTTTGTTTTGTTGTGGTTGCTTTATGTTTTTAGAGCATACTATCTTGTCACCTTGCTTCCTGGCGTTTTGTATTCTGGATAATGGCACAAAGGGAGAAGCTTTATCATGACCATGGCTTTAAAATGCCATGTTATTATTGAGGATCAAAGAGTAACTTATAAGTCCAATATGAAGTTCCTTAAGCTACAGTAGAAGCTATATTTAAGCTCTCAAATAATTTGTAGGTCTATGAGGGTAGAAATCAGAAAGACACTGTTAGGAAATTGGCTTTGAGTTTATTTAATACTGTTAACAGTCCTGTGATTGCAGGTTTGTGTGAGTACAGAAACCACAACATTGTCTCAGCACTTAGCAAACATTGAGTAGATGATGTGTGCAAGGCCCTTTGCTAAACAGGTGCAGATTAAAAGTTAAATGAATCATTGTCCTGTCAAAAGGTCACAAAGAGAAACTAAAGTATATAAAGCAACAAAAAAGGAAAAGAAAATGAGTTATAAATATGTATACTTACTATCCTGGCTAATGAAATGTTTTTGTTTTACCCTCTAAGGATGTAGATGCTTATTTATTACAGTTGCATTGAGAGATTTCTACTACTAAAGGAGCATTTGGTTTTTCAAGACATCCTGGGACTATATGATTTTCAAAAATGGGCCTCTTGAGAACTGTGAACTATGGAAGAAATCAAAATGATTTTTTTCTTTTACGAAGCCACATAATGAAACCACTAATGAAGCCCTAAGCATCTACTTCACATTGAAGTGGAATAGTATCCAAAAGGAGCAGCTTCAGCTTCAGTGAGGTGGAAGTGCACTATGAAGATTTTTCACCCTTGCTGCAGTTGAGATCTGTATGGTTATTTGATAACATTGTTGAAGAACTACTGGGTCTTAATGCAGTTATGCATAAGAATATAATTTATACTCTGGAAAAGTAAGACAGGACTTATTACTAGAAAGTACAAAGACCAATCATAGTGGTTTTTCTTTTTTTTTTTTAAGATTGTTTTATAAAAAAACTTAAATGTGTGCAGCTATTTTCTTATGTTAAAAAGACTTTTAAAGTGAAAATATCAAAGCAAATAATCAATATTAAATTTTTGTGTTCATATTGAGATGCTCTATATACAAAATGCCTTAATTATTACTAAGCCAATATCAATATGTTATGATACCAATATCTGTTTAAAAAAATTAAAACTGACCATGCTTCTGGCATGATAAAATCCTGGAATTAAATCAGGGATTTACATTCACATAGAATGTTATTGTTCAGTGTATTCCACTCAGTTTTAAACTTGAGAACATTTTTAGTATCTCTGATTTTTTTTTCTGGCTGGAATCATCATGCCATGTATGTATGTATGTATGTTTTCCTATATAAGAAAAGGTGAATATGTGTTTGTATGAATGTGTAATTGAAAATGTCCATGAAATTAGCTAATTTATATTCACTTTTTATTGTATATAGATTTCTAATATTTTCATTTCTGTATCATTTAAGCTTCCTTCATTTGAGTAAATTCACTAAATACTCCTATTTTTTGCTTTTTTTACTTCTGAGTTTATATGAATTCTAATAATTTCTTTTTACTACATATTTTAAAGAGTTACATACAATGCTTTAGAATTGTTTACAGTTAATACTGACTTTGTACTTTAATTTCCAACACTTTACTACCTCTACTGGTTAGTATAAAACTCCGACAGACTGTATGAGGTCATAAAGTTCCACTTTACTCTCAGCCTGATTTGAAAATGACTTAAGAACTCTAAATCTTACCTATATTGTGGTTCATACATCATCTCATCTCTAATAAACCTGAAAGATGCTGAGCACAGATTCTTTGGAATCAGATTGTTTAGTATTCCTTCCAGCACCTGAATTAAAAGCTTTCCTGTCTATCAAGTTAGTGAGTGCTGATAGGAATCTCCAGTATCTGCCACATTTTAAGAAGGTTACCTTTCACTGAATTTTGTTAAGTGTTCCTCACAGTGAATGTTGGTTGTAGTAATTTTGTTGTTTTCTTAAGTCTTTAGATTTCAGATAACTGCACTTCTTTGATTTGAGGGGTGGATTATTTAATAAACGATTTCTCAGGATGTGCAATTAAGATCACAAACTTGTTTCATCTCTGTGAAACCATAAGATGATGAATTATAACTTTTGTGTGTTGTTATTTTGTTACCACTGTATTATCTAACAGTTTGAACGAGTTAACTCGGTTGAAGTATGGTGCTATGAGGTTAAAGGCAGGAATTTAATCCTTTTATAGGATCGTTAACTTTACACACATACAGAGAAAAAAATACTTTCACAACGAGAGTTCACCTTTCCTCAGGTATCCATCGTGCACATCCAGTTCTTTCCCAAGGGAAGTGGTATATGGAGCTAAGTGTAAAACACTAATTTCAAATAGAAAGCTATGCCAGGTTGCTGGTGTATGTGCTACTATGGACTTTAATATTTGAGATAATATATTCAAAATAAGATACATAAATTCTTTGTAATTTTTAGTTTGAGAGTGTTAATTGGGCAGGAGTTGTCAGATCATTAAATAGTATATTCAGAAATCAAATATCAGTAATCGAACATAAAAAAATAAGGACAAATGCTACTGGAAGACTAAGAAAAAGTATGTTAACACTGAAATTTTATGCTTAAATTTAGGCTTTTTGAAGGCAACTAGACAGTGTTCCATTTTGTGTATTCAGAGCTAAGGAAGCCAGCAGTCTTTAGCTCAAACACAGTATTCAGTAGCACACGATCTCTTCCTGGTTTCTGCAGTTCCCTTAGCACCTACCCCTCACAGTTACTGGGTTGTGATTAGTATTAGATGATTTTAAGATTTTTACACAAGTTATTAGGTAATTTTTGAACACCCTGTTGCTACCAAGCTCTTCTTATGCTATAGCATTTCAATTAGAACAGTGTTGATCTCCAAAAAGAGCCAAAGTGAGTGTGTACGAAGTGTGACTGTTACACTGACCTAGATTGGGACAGTTACTGTCATTGGTCTTTCATTGCTGTGCTGCCAAGCAGTTTACAGCACTAAACTCCCATCCCAGGGTTCTGTGCCTTTTGTGGCTCTTCTGCCTGCTTAGATTTTTTTTTTTTCTAAACTTTACTAACTTTGCAAGCATAGGGATAGGTAGTTTATTGTTTTGCTAAAGGATTTTAATCAAGGAATTTATTTCTATTAGGGATAAAGTGAGTTGCTGTTACAATGAATGATAATAGTGAAGGTTACAAGTTAGGAAGCAAGTACTTTCAAAATTAACTTCTTGGCAGTGATTTTAAAGGAAATTGACACCGGTTATTTACATGAGTCCTAATATGTTAGAATTTGGAAATGTATTTCCATTTCAAAACTCTTAAATACCAATACTGAGCTATGAGGGTTGCTAAGGGATTAAATCCAAATGCCTCTAACCATAGTTGGTGCATGCCACGTTTTAACCTTAATTATGATTCTTTGGTTTAAAGCTGTAACTCTGATCTTTAAAACAGTAATTTTCTCAAACTTAGAATATTAACTTATTTTTTAAATCACTGTAATTAATGCATAATTGATTGGAGTGATGTTTATGAACTATTAAATAGTGACAATAGGAATCATTTAAGTGCTTAGTTGTTTAAGCGGTCTGAAAAAGCAAGATTTAAGTTATTCGCAGTTATTTTTCTTCTTTAAGAATCAGATAGTACTATTATCTTCTGATAATTTAAAGAAAATAGAGTGGCAAGCAGCTGAGTCAGCTGAATCACTATTCATTTGGACTTACTACTTAGCTCTCACTGCAGATGTTTATTTTCTAAATTCAGATGAAAATAGTATTTCTGGATTTGTCTTGGTAAGTATTTACTCCTGCTATAACCCTTATCACTAAATCTAATTCTTCTAACTATATTTTTAAAAAGATTTATTTTATTTTTATTGGAAAGGCAGATAAACAGAGAGGAGGAGAGACAGAGAGGAAGATCTTCTGTCCGATGGTTCACTTCCCAAGTGACCACAACAGCCGGTGCTTCGCCGATCCAAAGCCAGGAGCCAGGAACTTCCTCCAGGTCTTCCATGCAGGTACAGGGTCCCAAAGCTTTGGGCCATCCTCGACTGCTTTCCCAGGCCACAGGCAGGGAGCTGGATGGGGAGTCGGGCTGCTGGGATTAGAACCAGTGCCCATATGGGATCCCAGTGCGTGCAAGGTGAGGATTTTAACAATTACATTACCTTGTTGGGCCCCTAACTACATTTTTATGAAAGTATTTAACACTATTCCTTCTTTTTAATTCTGTTACAGAAGTATAAAAGTCCATTTCTAAACACTGTACACTTAATGTAATTTTATGATTCAGTAATAGTACCAAATCATATTAACAAAAATTAACATTATATATTGGATGCCCATTGTGTATTGAGAACATTCTTCAATGCTGCATCTGCAACAATATATTTAAACATTATCATCATCATTTTTTTAGGTCAAATCATGATTTAAAAGTATCCTCTAAAATCAAACTTCATTCAGTGTTAAGTACAACTTCATGTAAACAATCATACGGCAGTATTTTTTCTTAAAAGTATAAAGTCATAAAATACAAAGAAATGGTTCCTGTGTGCCCAGTAATTCTATAAAACAGCCTCACAGCTGCCAATTTTTTTTAATAGCAAAGCTTGCTATATGTTGTTGCTTTAATGTATAGAGTAGTCATTCTCTGAACTAAGTTTTCAGATGGAAGTCCAGATGAGGTTTCAGACCCCAAATACACTTGAACCAGCTAATGTTGGTCTTAAGCTGTATTCTGTTTTCATTCAGATTTAAACTTGCATATTTTTTATGTTTGGCACCTGCTCAAGGTTGTTGTGACACTGTGAGTTTGCCCAAAGCTAGGAAGAGGTAGCTGAGCCAAAGCACTTTCTAGAGTAAGAAAGAAATAGTGTGGGGATCTGAAATACATTGCACTGCCACAATTACTTCCAGAATTATTCTATTGAAGTTATCAACCAAATTGCAGTGTGGTGCTTGATCTAGAACTAGACATGACATTCTGGTAATCAGGAGTGAAGTTAGCATCTATTTATTTTTATATTTCTATTTTTTAAAAAAGGAAGAAAAACTGATTAGCCGTTTGTATAAACAGCTGAATGAAGAGCTGTCCACCTCTCTTCCTTGGGCATCTCTATATACCTGCAGTTTTGCCTCAACCAACAACTGTGGGTTACAGGACAAGTGTGCTTTCTTTCTTTCTTGAAGAGACTAATCTCCCTTATTCATCCAGATTCCTTTTCTCCCACACAGTAGATTTTAAGAAATCAATTAAGAGGTGAAACCAAATCATTGCAGTTCTTTCCTCAGTGATTCAGAGAATGCATTCTAAGTTTAAAACTCTTATATTTCAAAACGTGAAAAAGTTCTATGTCAAGATTATAGATAGCTTAACAGCGTATTTGTGTGTTCTCTTGGTATAGGAAAGCTCTATTTTGGACTCAGCTGCTCTGATGTGGTGTTCCGATCCTGTGACCACCCCCTTCCTCTGCCTGTCCTTAGACATTGGTGCTCTTCAGAGTTGCTCTTGAAAGCCAAATTTCCCTTTTCACTCTAAGATTATGCATATGTATAGGTTTTAATTTTTAAGCCAAAGTAAACATGTCCTTTAGTTCTATTTTCTGTAAGGTTTTGAAGTATGCCTGTATATATTGGCTCCTGGGAACACTCATTAGGATGCCTGATGGGCATCTTAAATTCAATGTATAAATAATTGACCTAATTTTACAGTCTCCCCTCCATCCATTCTACCTCCACCACTCACACAATGTCTAAAACTTCCTAAAAAGGACTGAAATATCCTAGGTGCTGGGTTTCTGTTCTCGTGGAATAGTCCTAATAACAAAAGTAAGACTACAAACCTCTGAATATTTTGGTCAGTTTTGAGTCAATCATTAAATTTTCCTGATGCAGCCCCCTAAGCTTCTCTCATCTTTCCACACAGTTTCACTTTTTCTTCCATTAACCTAAAAGGTTTCCTGCTTTATTTTTATTTATTTTTATTTATTTATTTTTTGCAGCCTCCTAACTGGGTTCTCTGGCATTGGTCCTGCACTTCTTTTTGTAAGATTTATTGATTTTTATTGGAAATCCACATATACAGAGAGGAGGAGAGACAGAGAAGATCTTCCATCTTCTGGCTCACTTACCAAATGGCTGTAATGACCGGAGCTGAACTGATCTGAAATCAGGAGCTTCTAGGTCTCCCACGTGGGTGCAAAGTCCCAAGGCTTTGGGTCATCCTCTAATGCTTTCCCAGGCTACAAGCAGGGAACTGGATAGGAAATTGAGCATCTGGGACATGAACGAGCAGCTATATGGGATCCCTACAGTTTGCAAGGTGAGGATTTAGCCACTAGGCCATCACGCCGGGCCCCATCGTGCACTCTTAACAACCCATTCTCTGTGCATGCTACCCCAGAACTGTTAATGAAGTACAAACCCTATAATGCCTTTGTTAAAAAAAGATGTATTTATTTATTTGAAAAGTAGAGTGAGATAAAGAGAATAAAACTCTTCTGTATGCTAGTTCATTCCCCAAATAGCCACAGTAAGCCCAAGTTGGGCCTGTCAGGATCCAGGAACTTCTCCTGGAACTCCCACATGGGTACAGGGATCCATGCACTTGGGCCATATTCCACTGCTTTCCCAGGGACATTAACAGGGAGCTGGATCAGAAGCGGAACATACAGGACTCAAACTGGTGCCCATATGGGATGCTGACCCTTCTAGGGAGCAGCACAGCACCAGCCTTAATGGCATTCTTTTTTTTTTTTTTAAGATTTATTTTTATTATTATTTTTTTTATTGGAAAGGCAGATATACAGAGAGAAGAGACAGAGAGGAAGATCTTCCGTCCGATGATTCACTCCCCAAGTGAGCGCAACGGGCCGATACTATGCCGATCCCAAGCCAGGAGCCTCTTCCGGGTCTCCAACGCAGGTGCAGGTCCCAAAGCTTTGGGCCGTCCTCGACTGCTTTCCCGGGCCACAGGCAGGGAGCTGGAAGGGAAGCGGGGCTGCCGGGATTAGAACCGGCGCCCATATGGGATCCCGGGCGTGCAAGGCAAGGACCTTTAACCACTTGCGCCACCGCGCCGGGCCCCTTAATGGCATTCTTTAAGGGTTCTGAAGAAGAGAGTGAATTTGTTTTTTATCCATTCTCTGTTGTTATAACACAATATTTGAGATTGTGTGATTTATAAAGAAATTGATTTCTCCCAGTTCTGGAAACTGGGAAGTCCAAGGGCATAGCATGAACATCTGCTTGCCAGCAGGGAGAGCACCTGCTTGCCACCTCTGGTTCAGCTTTAAAGCTGCCAAGGATCATGGGAATCCTGCACTCTCCCTAGTGCAACTTCCAAAAGCCTACTTCCAAGGGCATAGGAAGTTCAGCACTAAGTTTTCAACACGGAAACTTTTGGGTTATCCAAAAGTTAAACCATACCATACACTTGAGTTTCTCTATTTCTCCCTTACCAGCTGGAATTGTCTGTTTCTGGGAAACAGCACACACCCTCTACAAATACCAGATTGCTGCCCCCAAGTTCCTGAGTTAACACTGTCTTAGCCTTTGGATTCCTGTTACTACAACTCCTCTGGAAGGCCACTCCAGCGCTTGGCCTTTTGGGGGTCGGGGTGTCTGCACTGCTCTGATCAGCTCTGTTCTGCTCCTACACTGCTTATCCAGGTGTTGTGTATGATTTTAGTCCCTCTTAAGCTAGATTTATAACCCCATGAATGCCGATAATGTTCTGTCACATCCCCCAGTATCTAGCACAAAGTGTGGCAAGGAGTTGGCATTTATTTTGAGTAAAATAAATGTGAGATGAGGAAATAATTTAATAGTGCAGAAGCATTTGTGGTGCCATAACAGGTAAAAAGTAGTTCCAGAAGAAAAATCTGGGTTCTCACTTTTTTTGTTTTGGGAAATTGGTTATAGCTGTTCATGGTAGAACCTTAGCTAAAATGTTTAACTTCTCACCCCTTAAGATAGATCTGTAAAGATCAGTAAAACACTAATTCCCAACTGGTGCTAAAACGCTGTCCATGGGGTTATTATCTGGAACATTCTTCTCCTTCTCATCTCTCATTAAAATTAAATTGAGCAGAACAAGATACCAGAGAATCCTCTTAGCTGCCCCCAAATTCTGAAATGAACAGCTGTCTGACTCAATGTCCAACAATCGGGAACATTCTAGAGTACAAAAGGATTCCAGCAAGCCCAAGCCAGACCCTGAGATGGGATCTTATTCCCTTTGACGCATGACAGTAATTATATTTATCATTGTATTGAACGGCTTCTATATTACATCCACTTAGATCCATACAATTCGAGGACCATCCACAAAGCACAGAATCCGAGCAGGCATTTGGCCCCAGTGCCAGGACAGCACTCGAGACCCTCATCCCATGTTGGGGTGCCTCAGGTTCAGTCCTGGCTCTGTGGCTTGCTCCAGCTTCCTGCTCACATGAACTTTGGGAGGCCGCAGGTGAGGGCTCAAGTGGCCGCGCACATAAAGGAGACCCACAAAGAGTTTGCAGGCTGTGGCCTTGACCTAGCCAGTGTCAGCAGTTTTGTGTGTTTGGGTAGTAAACCAGCAGATTGGGAGTGCAAGGCAAGGACTTTAGCTGCTAGGCTATCGTGCCAGGCCCCAATAGCCTTTCTTAAAACATTTTGTTTAATGAGATGCTTCTTTAAAAAACTGTCCTGCTTAAAATATTTTTAGATTCTGTGTTCTTAATTATAAAACTGATCATTGCATTCTGACCGGAAGTAAAAGTCAGTTAGTGCTAGGAAGGAATAAAACAATGATAAATACTAGAAATTGAGATAGGTAAAGTAAATAATTATACATACATATATAGAAAACAGGACAACCTTTGCCCAACCAGTTGCCATAACCAACCGGAAGAATTACTGTATCTCTACGGAATGAAAGGAGAGGTGTTTTTTAACAAATGCTCATCTCTGTAGTATAGTATTTTGACACACAAACTAGGCAAACTTACTCTGCATTGATGAGCTTAGGAGCCCACTTGGGATTGGCTTGCTTTTGTAAAGGAGCATTTAAGTACATGTTCTAAAGAGCTATGGTAAATGCTGCTGTCTGCATTCATGTACTTTTTGCTGATTTTAACCTGGCGTAGTTGGTTTTTCCTTACAGTTATTAAGCCAATTAACACCAAAAGAAATCAAAGAATTACAGCAAAATAAGCTATTATTATTACTCTAACAATTTTAAAAATTGACCCTTTGTCTTTTGGGATTTGTCATGTATGTACTTTTTAGGGTAGAGACAAAATTGGTGTGTTAAAATAACTGCATGTGAGTGTAGCAGTTAGGCTGAACCTAACACTTTAGAGTTTTAAGAATGTATTAGGGCCATGTTATGCCTGCTTAGTCTAATCGAATCATTTTTTGCTGTGTCAGATTCCATGTAGTTAATGAGAGCAATGATTTCATTTTATAAATCTTCAAAATTTGAAATGGAAAAAAATCATTTTGAAGGTTTCTTATAACTCCCAGATGATAATCAGAAGCTATACTAACATTGTTTGAGCTGCAGTTATTTTCTAATTGTTTCATCAATTCAATATTAAGTTTACAACTGAACAATAAAAAATTACAGTGATCTGTTGACATGTACGTGGAGTATTCTTCCAGTCAGTAACTGACGTTCTAGAATACCATTATGCCATTTTAAAATACTAATACACGAATGCTATTATCCATCTTAAGATTTGTTTGGACAAATTATATACTTGTAATTTGGGCTAAGTGGAATAAAACTTTGCTTTTTCTAGGTCTTTGTTAGGCAAGATCTTAATTCTTGAAATTATAAGTTTATATGGAAATTGAATTTGTGTTTAAATGATGTGAAACAGTGCTTTTGTTTTAAATGTTAATGTAGCTGTTAAATAGTGTGGCATTTGAAAAAGTCCATTACTGTCTTTGAAATTAAACACTTTAATTAAAAGATATTTATGAAATGCACAGTTTCCCTGAGCTCCTTGTAGCAGCTGGCATAGTCCCCATTTGCCATATCACATGTGGTGTAACTTTCAAGTCCACTACTTTTGTCTCTTCATCAATCTTTTGTTCTGTCTTTTAAGAAGAAAACAACAGCTGACTATAAAGAAAAGGCTTTCTCTAGAATATCCCAGGAATGTTTAATATAAGTAATCCATGTAAATTGTAAAACAGAGAGCTTAGAAATATGCAAGGGCACTTTGGAAAGTGAAATAAGAAGTTTATTTTGGTGTGCAGATTCTGAAATCCATGCATAGTTTCATGAAGACTTTTCTTATGTACAAAACCATTATAAGATAACTCAAAAAAATTAGTTGGGTACCCAGCACAATAGCCTAGTGACTAAATCCTCCCCTTGCATGCATAGGGATCCCATATGGGCACCGGTTCATGTCCTAGCTGCTCCACCTCCCATCCAGCTTCCTGCTTGTGGCCTGAGGAAAGCAGAGGGGGACGACCCAAAGCCTTGTGACCCTGCACCTGTGTGGGATACTTGCAAGAAGCTCTTGGTTCTAGGCTTCAGATTGGCTTAGCACTCACTGTTGCAGTCAGTTTGGGGGAGATGAACCAGCAGATAAAAGATCTTTCTCTATTTCCTTCTCTCTGTGTATTTACTTTTCCAATCAAATAATTTTTTCCTTGATTTTTTTGGTTTGGCATTCAGCAATTATGTTGGAACAAGTACATTATGTAGAACGGAAAAAAGTTGAATCTGGATTTTTTTTTTAAGTTAGACTAATATAAATCTCTTTTCTTTTACTCATTCTGATTATGTAGTTCTTTGAAGTCCTAGTTCAAATTTTCAAAATTTTAATAATTTTTTTAAATGGTACATTAGGAAGCTGATTTTATACCCCCAGTGAATGTAAGCAGGTATGGTCAAGGTCATGTGTAAAGTTCTCTATTGCATGTTGCTTTGGGATGCTACGGTTAAATGCTGAGTTGCCAGGTACCCAGTAGGCAATAAGATGTTAAGTTAAGTGAAGCTGTCCAGTCAATGCATTGCTTCCTGTAAATTTGTCAGTGTTGAATGCAAAAGTACAGTGTCTGCTTTTAGAATGTTTCTCTATACTAATTTGATTTTAAGCTATTCTAATGAAGAAGAGTTTAAAAGTTTTATTTCTATCCTGTACTTTTTAGGAAAATCCAGATCTAAGCAGTTTCATACTCAAATGTAAAAAGAGTGTGTTACACATATTTTTTAACTCACTTATTTTGCTTAAAAGAGTGACAGAGAAAGGGAAAGAGAGCATCTTCCATTTGCTGGTTAACTCCACAAATGGCCACAACGGCCAGATCTGGGCAGGTCTGAAGCTGGGAGCCATGAGCTTCTTCCATGTCTCCCACATGGGTGCAGGGGCTTGGGCCATTCACTGCTTTCCCAGGCCATAAGCAGGGAAATGTGTCAGAAGTACAGCAGCCAGGACCCCATGCAATGGCTCAACTGGATAATCCTCCCCCTTCAAGTGCTGGGATTGCATATGGGTGCTGGTTTGTGTCCCAGCTCTTCCACTTCCCAACCAGCTCCCTGGTTATATTCTGGGAAAGCATTAGAAGATGACCCGAAGGCTTGAGATCCTGTACCCACGTGGGAGACCCAGAAGAGGCTTATGGCTCCTTGCTTCGGCTAACCTCAGTTCAGGCAATTGCAGTTGGGGCATGAACCACTGGATGGAAGATCTATCTATCCTCTCTGTAAATCTGCCTTTCAAAAAAAAAAAAAAAAGTGAAGCAGCCAGACCTTTTTTACCCAGTACCCTTATAGTATGCTGGTGCCATTCCCTGAGGATTAGCTTGCTACACCACTACTCCAGCAGCCCCAGTGTGTCTTACGCTTTTAAAAACCAATTTCTTCTTTATTTACTGCATGCTGTGTTTCAGTAGGTGACTGATTATAAAAGAGGGACGCTATTAGTTATGGAATCAATAGATCCCAGACATTTATACTCAAAACTAAAGTAATAATTGGGCTTATCAGGGAGTTTTCTGGATATCATCATTTCTGAGTTACATATCTGAGTTTCATACTCGGGTATTAGTTCACTGTCCACACAGTGTGATGTCTTCAGAAGTGGTGACATCCAGTGTGTTAAGGTACAGCTTTCAAAAGGAAGTTGTTGCTTTCTTCCCAGCAAGGTAAGACGAGCAAAGTATGAGAGCTACCCAGAAGGTTTCCTTATGAGAAATTCCAATTACTGCATTTCTGGATCTTCTTATTTTCTTGTGTGGATTAAGAATTTCACAAATTATTTGCCATCCTACTGTTCTTTGGTGTCATACCACTGTTAGTTCTGAGGCAATGACTTTGTTGTTTAACCTTTAATAGCTTTTAGTCCTAAAATCAGTGGCCCATCACAGAGAAATATAATTCACAAAGTGATGCCAAAAATACAGGTTTTTCTCCCTCAAGATGCTTTGCCTCTTGTTATCTTCTGCATGCCGTGTGCATCCTTGTTCCTGTTGAGAATGCGTGTCTGCTAGACCACACACCCTGCAGTGCTTGTAACTACAATCATTCTGAGTCAATGATCGGTAAGTCTGAAGCATTGCTTTTTCATTTTTCCTTTCCTAGGTTGTGGTAGCAGCATTCTTTCTAAATTGTACTTCTGCTTCTTCAGGGCAGAGTCACATTATAATTGTAAACGATACAGGAAAAGCAAAATCAGTTCTTTCAGTATTGTGATGCCATTGTTTTATAGACCAAAAAAAAAATCATTTTTTTACATTTGTGTGTTTTTATCGAAAGACAGATTTATAGAAAGAAGGAAATACAGAGAAAATGATGTTCCTTCTGCTGGTTTCGTCTGCTGGTTCACTTCCCAAGTGGCTACAATGGCTAGAGCTGAGCCCATCAAAAGCCAGGAGTTTTTTCCAGGTCTCCCATGCGGGTACAGGGTCCCAAGGCTTTGGGGTGTCCTCCACTGCTTTCCCAGGCCACAAGCAGGGAGCTGGATGGGAAGTGGAGCAGCTGGGACATAAACTGGTGCCCATGTGGGATCCCAGTACATGCAAGGTGAAGATTTTAGTTACTGAGCCATCGTGCAGGGCCCGACAAAAGATTTATTTAAAAATTATGTGAGCAGCTTGGTACAGTAGTGTGGCAGCTAAAGTCCTCATCCTTGCACATGCCAGGATCCCATAGGGCACTGGTTCTAATCCCGGTGGCCCTGCTTCGCATCCAGCTCCCTGCTTGTGGCCTGGGAAAGTAGTCAAAGACTGCCCAAAGCTTTGGGACCCTGCACCCATATGGGAAACCCAGAAGAGGCTCCTGTCTTCATATTGGCTCAGCTCTAGCCATTGTGGCCACTTGGGGAGTGAATTAGTGGATAGAAGATCTTTCTATATTTGTTCCTCTCTATATATCTGGCTTTCCAATAAAAAAAAATCTTTAAAAAATTATATGAAGGTTGTTGGGGGGCAGTAATTTTGTGAAACTAGCTTTTAAATGTATTCCTCCCACATATACTCTCTCCTCATGCTGCAAAGCCATTTGAGATAAAATACCATTACCTGGTAAAATTGGCAGTGGATAGGGGGTTATGCAATGACTACAGAGTGCCACACAAGATAAAGTTCTGTGTGATAAAAGCTCTGGGGAGGGGTGTGGTTAGCCTAGGAGAAATAGTTTCCCTGACGGTCTGAAATGAACTTGCTGAACTCCAGGCAGTTACCTCTATCCTTCCTTTTCCTTTTAATGATCCAGAAGGAACGATTGTTCAACATATGAAGAGTCACAGATAGAGTGATGGGGGAAAAGGGCACGAGTAGACTGCGGGATCTAGTTTTAGACACTCCAAACTGAGGCTCACTCAGAAAAATAATCGGGGGAAGTAGAGGTCATTTCGTTGGGTTTTGCAGAATGAGTCTGACTATGAAAGCTGACTTCCAAAACAGCTGTGGTCCAAGAGGTCTCAGAGAATTGTACAACTGCTGCCTTGACACCACAGTGGAAGATTTTCTTGAAAAAGATATCCAAAGTCCAGTTTGGAAAGACATTTTGGACAACATTTTGTATCAACTGAAACCTTTCTGTATTCCTGTAGGCTGGGCCAGAGGCTGAGCTAAGTCCTTAAGCCTTAATAAGCCTAAGCTCCTTCACCACAGCCTGACCTGCCCCCAAGACACCTTTTTTATACTTCAGATATTGAAGATTGCAGTATATAAACAAAAGCGCATTGATTGCAAACTCTGACTTTGTGTTTACAGAACAGTATGCCACTTTGTTTAGAAGAGCACCCAGTACACAGCATTGCCTTCTAACAGGATTTGCTGTGTCACTTGATTGCTTGTAATCCATTCAGCACTTTTTGAGAACATTTGTGCGAAGCACCAGCAAAGCTGTAATTGTGTCCCAGAGGCATATTTTTGACTCCCACATTCAAATCTTGTTTTCCACTCTTGAACTTTCCCAGGATTTCGTACCCCTGCACCCAAGACAGCTGGCCTACGTCAGAGCTCTTGCGTCATCAGGCGATTGTATTTTCTCCCCCTCTCTCCACTAAGGAGCTGTATCTGTATTTAAACTCATAAGCAGTTTTCTAATTGTTTGGCTTCTTGATATGAAACATATGTATGTACCGGAATTGTGACATTTTATACGTTATAGAAGGAAGCTGCTGCTGTAATTAAGGACCCATGAAAGAAAAAATGTTCCTGGAGATTAGAATAATAACTAACACTGCACACTAACTATGTGCAAAGAAGTGGGCTGAGAGTACTTACGTGTTAGCTGCTTTTGTCCTCACAGCCACCATGTAGGTATTGTAACTATCGTGACAAAATGAAAGTACAGAGAATATAACTGATTTGCCCAAAGTCACATAGCTAAGAAGTGGCAAAGCAGGCGGTCTGGCTCCAAATTCTGTACTCTTAACTGCTAAGCTAGATTCCTTTCCCAAAATAGAAAGAAAAAGGATTAGGGCAGGAAGAGGATTGACAGTGGAATAGTCTCAGCAAAATTCAGCCAATATGGCATTTGAATAAGCCACGTAAATGTAATTTTAAAAAATCTGTATTCTCCATTATATGTCTAATCTTGTTTCTTTTGTATGTATGTTAAACATTATATAATGTTTTAAATTTAGCACAGTTGCAAAACTTGCACTTTGAAATCTGCAAAACATGTTGAAAGTACTTAAGGATCTACATAAATGGAAGAATATACAATTAACAACTTGAATATGTGGGGTAGGCATTTGGTTCAGCAGTTACATCGTTACTTGCGACATCCCACCTTGGAATGCCTGGTTCAAGTCCCAGCGGTTCTGCTTCTGATCCAGTTTCCTGCTAATGCACACTCTTGAAGGCAGAAGATGGCTCAAGTACTGCCATCTACGTGAAACCAGAGTTGGCAGCTCCAAGAGGTCCCAGCCTTGGCTGAGCAGCACGCATTTGGGGAGTGAACCAGTAGAGAGAAGAATGCCTGTGTCTCTCCCATTTCAAATGAAAGAAAGAAAGAAAGAAAGAAAGAAAGAAAGAAAGAAAGAAAGAAAGAAAGAAAGAAAGAAAGAAAGAAAGAAAGAAGGAAAGAAGGAAGGAAGGAAGGAAGGAAGGAAGGAAGGAAGGAAGGAAGGAAGGAAGGAAGGAAGGAAGGAAGGAAGGAAGGAAAGAAAGAAAGAAAGAAAGGAGAGAGAGAAAGAAAGAAAGGAGAGAGAGAGAGAGAAAGAAATTGTAAATAACTTGGAGTACTTAACTTGGTAGTACTCCCAGAATTATTGAATGCATGTTCCCTCGGAATTTCAGCTGACTGCAGAAGTTGACAAACTGAAACTTGTTTTTATATGGAAGTAGAAGAAAGCTACAGTGACCAAAACAGTTATTAAAAAGAAACAAAATTGGGGTTGCAGTAACAAGCTAATCCTCTGCGTGCTGGCATTATATGGGCATCAGTTCTTGTGCCAGCTGCTCCACCACTAATCCAGCTCTCTTCTGATGGTCTCAGAAGGCAGCAGAGATGGATGGCTCTGGTCCTTAGGACCCTGCACCAGCGTGGGAGACCCTGAAGAAGCTCCTGGCTCCTGCCTTTGGATCAGCTCAGCTCTAGCTGTTGAAGCCATTTTGGGGAGTGAACCAGTAGATGGAAGATCTTGCTGTCCTCCTCTCTGTAAATCTACCTTTCCAATAAGAATAAATCTTTTAAAAATATATAATGGCATAGAACAATTTTATTCTCACAGTTCAGAGAACTAGTAATGAGTAGGGACACAGCAGGAACATTCCTGTGACTCAGGAATAAATCGTTGATTGAAGTAATTGGTATGGTTCAGCTACAGGTGGTGGTGTGCTGAAATCAACTTCTAGGAAAGCTGAGTGGGCACAGCCACAACTCTGCTTCAAGTGACATGATCATGGAGGAAGTGTTAACATCAGGGAAATGGAACAGTGCTACAATTCAGGGTAAGAAAATGCAAAGGGAAGGAAATGGAATGGTGTCAAAATCCTGTAGGCGCCTACAATCATTCTGTGCTTGCTTTTTGTTTCGCAGAGATTTGAAAGTGAGGAATAAGCGGCCGATGTGTAGCCTTGCCTTACCGTAATGGACAGAGTAGGCATCCTTTTGCTGCAGGAGAGCAGCCATCTACCAACCAGTTTCTTTAGGCTTGCCATGTGACTGTCACCGCATAACCTGCTAGTGGCACGGCCAGAAGCACCACAGCACTAGGAGAGCCCTGGGAATGGGCACTGGCGTTCCAAGAGCAGGCATGGGGAAGCCTGGCAGCAATTCTTTTGTGCATATTAAGGAAAAGATCCTTTGGTTATTGTATAGAATTTCTTAGGATTTTGCTTTTTGTTTCAACATAGAAGATTGAAAGACTTTGAATCAAAATTTCAACTGTATTGCTGCTAACAGACTATTTTCTACAATCTTTTTTGTAAATTCTGTTTTTAATTGACATAGAATTTTATATGTTTAAGGGGTGCAACCTGACATTTCATCAAATTGGGCTACTTGATCAACCCACACATTTACAATTCTTGTGAGATGAGAACTCTTCCAGCTGTTTGGAAGCATCAGTACAGTACTGCACAATCTTGAAATGCAGAGAATTAAAGCCACACCTTCGCTGGAGAAAGCCACTGCTGCTGTGTGCACACACTTGCACTACAAGGAGAAGCACATTGTTTAAGGTGGCATAACCACATGCAAGGAGTGTGATTGTTCACATTTCTTGTGTTAATGCTTTTCCTTTTGATGGATATGGCAGGATGGTGGTTGATTACTTTGGTCCGAAGAAAACTAAGAAGGCATGGGCTCTGCTCTGGGACAGACAGATTGGTCAAATATTGATCACCTAGCCATGGGTAGGATTTATTTACTGTCTTCTGGTTAAACAGTTTTATTGTAAAAAGACTATTGCATTCCTGATATTTTACAGTTAATTGAGATTTGAAAGGCTTTAAGGAGAGTTGAAAGCACCAACATGTATGGTAGAAAGAGCCAGACCCTGTTCAGTTTAGCTCTGACTTAACGACTAACTCCTGGTTGCTCCTGGCACCTTCATATGTTTTGAAAAAATTTACAAAATATGGTGGGCTGCTCTTTGGGGTGGTAAAACTTTAAGAACCTATTTAACATATTACCTTTCAGACAGAAATTTCAAAGCATTACTTTCTTTTTTTTTAATCCTTCATAGCAGCTTGAAGGAACCTTTCTAGTGTGGAAGATAATTATATTATTTCCTGATTTAAAAACACTTTGGTAGTTGTCTAATGCCCCAGGATAAAGTTCAGATGACTGACGTGGACATACCAGCCCCTTCATGTTCTCGGCTTTGTTTTTTATCACACCTTGCGATCACATGGCACATGCACACGCCCATCTGCACTGGGCGCTAGGGTTCTCCTTAACCAGCTCACCTGACACTCCCTGCACATCTCACCCCGGGTTGTTAGATGTACTGTTGTCTCAGCAGGAAACACTCCCCCATACCTCTTCCCTTCAATCATGTTCCTGCATGCTCCCCAAAAGAACTCTTCCTTGAAACTTCAAAATTTAGCTCATTTTCCCCTTCTGGTTCTTCTTTGTGTCTGGTGTTCCTCTTTTGTTTCTGAGGGCACCCTATCCTCTCCCCTTTCAGGCACGGGAGTATAGTTGACTACAATGGATCTCACCTGCTTTTAAGTATCCTCCTACTACTTACTATTCAAGGTCTGTTTCACTCATGTTGTATATTTCACTCCCATTCTGCAACATAAATAAGATAGCTGTTGAGTAAACTAGTAAAGAACAAAGAGCTGGGTGTACTAAACCAGAATGTTCTGACAAGTTCCACATGCTTATTTTTATCAGTCCTCCATCCTCTGTGACCACAGCCAACACCTACCACCTGTTCATTCATTCAGAAATAGAATCTCTGTAATGAGACCTTGCCATGCTGTCAATGAGCACATCGTTAGACCCTCGGTTACAGACAAGGGATTCCTGCCTTACACATGGATCATTAGTTGTAAAGCTGCATATTTGGTTGCAGAATTGATGCAAGATACTTGCTCCAACACAATGCTCCTCACAGTTGCATTACTTGATAGATGTGTACTGGTAAACAGTACAGTACTCAGGGGATCTCCAGCAGGTCATGAGGCTCTCAACCAATAGAGAAGGTCATTGACCCCACCATATGGGTTGCACCCCTGATGAGTTTACAGAAATGGCTGGGAGTAGGAAGCCCAGCACCTGTACAATCAGCAGTGACTCCACTGTTAATTCTGGGCCTTTTTCTGTCATCTTGCCTTCACCCTTCCCACTTGAAATCAAAGTGGGAAATAAAAAAAACTTTTTACAGATTAGTGACATTTGAGAGGCAAATATGGGTAAGCCTGAGGAAGGAGAAATGAATTTCTCTATTAGAAATATAGTTGCTGGGCCAGCGTGATAACCTAGTGGCTAAATCCTCACCTTGCATCTGCTAGGATCCTGTATGGGCACCAGTACATGTTTCAGCTGTTCCACTTCCCATCCAGCTCCTCTGCTTGTGGCCTGGGAAAGAAGTGGAGGACGGCCCAAAGCTCTGGCACTCCACATCCACGTGGGAGACTCGGGAAAAGCTCCTGGCTCCAGCCATTGTGGCCACTTGAGGAGTCAGCCAGTAGATGGATGTTTCTTTCTCTCTGTAAATCTGCCTTTCCAATAAAAATAGGCAACAAAAAAAAAGTATATTTAAAATGAAATCATTTGTGGATGCAGCCAACCCACTGCCATTCTTGTACAAGTGTAGCCAGGGTTGACCAGCTTGCAGAAGTCAGGGGGATAGCACCAGTGGTGGTGTCTGGGGGCCTGGGGCTCACGTCCAGGCAGGCAGAGCAAGCTTGGGGATTTTCCTAGGTGCTTCGTCCCTGGCACAGCTTGACATCCCATCCCATCTTGGCCATTATGATCAGATGCTTCAGCCTGACCTATCCTGGCTTCTCACCCCCCACTATTTCCACCACAGCCTAGCCCTGCCCAGTCTGCTCCCATCCCTGGCTCACGGAAACTGGTAGGTGTGATAGCTTAACTCAGCATGACCTGCACTCCAACCTGTCTCCTGCATATTCCAGTGTGCTAAGGTTGACCAGCCCTGTCCAGTCCGTCCCCTTCCAGAACCAACCACACACTTGCCAACAGGTGAAGCTACCTTGAATGGGCTGACCAACACCCAGGCTTAAACCATATGCTCACCAGCAGGAGCTACAGCCCACCAGGGGGTTTTCCCAAGTCCCCCCACCAGGCTTACTTCCAGACTCAGATATCACATGTACCAGCAGGTGCTAGGCTCTTACCCAGCATAGTTTGTCCCCTCCATCCTGGCCTTTGCATGAGCTAGATGTTGTGGCCCAGCCCACCTCACATCCTATTTATATTATCTCATTTTTCTTTTATGATTTATTTTTATTGGAAAGGCAGATTTTCAGAGCGCAAGAGTGACAGAAAGATTTTCCTTCTACTGGTTCCACTCCCCAGGTGGCCTCAATGGCCAGTGCTGAGTTGATATGAAGCCTAGAGCTTCTTCCAGGTCTCCCACACAGGTGCAGGGTCTCAAGGCTTTGGGCCCTCCTTGACTGCTTTCGCAGGCCACAAGCAGGGAGATAGAAGGGAAGTGGAGCTGTTGGGATTAGAACTGGCATCCATATGGGATCCAAGCTTCTAAAAGGTGAGATTTAGCTACCAGGCTATTGTGCATTATCTCATTTTCAAACTAAGTCCTACATTATCTCATTTTCAAACTAAGTCTGTGAGATAAACAGGTACCCTAGTTTCTTTTTCCACATGAGGAAACAGGCTCTGTAAGGTGAAATCACTCAGCCAAGAGTAACTGACATAGTCAGGATTGAAATTCCTATTTACTACCAAAGCTTGTGTGCTTTTTGTTCTTTCTTAAACTGTGCTAAGTGCTAAGTCAGACATGCGCAGAAATTTGCTAGTATTCTAATAGATGACCTGTACTTTACCATTTTGAAAGCTTGCTGATAAGCAACAGCCACACAGGATGCATTGTGCTTAAAAATAAATCTCAGCACTTAGACTCCACTTTGTAAGAGCTCTGCTAGACTGGCTACTGAATCCCAACGCTGCTCAACTGCTCTGAACTCGCAGCGCAGCAGCGCCACCTGAGGAACCTGTCATTGTGCAACTGCCCAGCGTGCTGTCCCCGGCCGACTGAGCCACAGCCTCTGTGGGTGGGCACCTGTCAGCTGATGTTTCACAAACTCACCAGGTGGCTTTGACACACTCACACGGAAGTTTGAGAATCACCATGATCTGTGGATAGTACAGGCGTTTTTGGCTTTGTTTTTTCAAGAAAAGATAATTCTCAGATTTGCAGATTCACTCCAAGCTTTATTCAGGAAGTTTGGAAATGGCTAAATTACAACTCATAAGTTCTGAGTAATCAACCTGTCTCTATTTAGACTAATTGTCAATATCTGTGGTATGATCCTCGCAACTATCCAGTTTTCATTTGTTTCTGCTGACAGACTGTTAATAATAGCACCCCATTCTGCATGCATTTAATCTTTTAACCTGGCATGTGAGAGATGATAGTTGCTTTTCCTGTAACCTCTAGTAAAAAAATCTCAAGCAGTTTAAGACAACTGTTCAGACTCCAAATAAAGAATCACAAAATCCAAGATTAAAGTTACCATGTACAGCCATATGTTACTTTATCTTTTCTGGGATTTCACCCAAGTGTTTTAATGGCCTCTTCCTGTTGGCCACCACATCAGAACAATTACATCTGTCTTAGAGCCTCGTTAAGGTCAGGTAAAAATCTAGTTCTCAAAAATATCATACTTCAGTCCTTCTTTCAACCTCTTTATCAGAACTCCTTAGATATCAGCAAAAACTGGGCTCAATAAAATGACTCCTTGGTTGTGCTTTACTGGAAGTTGGTGGAATGTCTCATATGATGAGTTTTCTCCAAGACTTTATCTGTCAGGCTTCTATAGGTGCAACAGTACCTATAATTATAGGATTTAAACTTATGATTCATTATGCTTATTTTTAAATTTTAGTAATTCTATTCATAGATTTGCTGTGTGATATTCAATTGTAGGAGCTCATATGACAGCAAAAGGAATGTGATCTTACATTTCTATCAAAGCATTCTAAGTATTTCATTTATATCAGTGTTACTAGCATGATACATAGCTGTGATAATCAGACTGAAATCTTTGTGTGGCCAGTCCAAATATTCAAGGAAAACCCCCAACAAATGTTAGATATGACTAGAACCATTCAGAAAGTCCAGGCAAGGAGAACTTTTAAAACTGGTCACAGATGGAAACAATATGACATTAGCACAGAAGAGCATCTGCAGTTCAATTTTAACTAATGGTACAGACCTGGCACATGCAGAGGACAGCGCCTTCTCCAATATCTGTATTCCTGGCACAAAGTAGGAATCCAACTAACTCCTTCCTTCCCCTAATACTTTCAGACTTTTGTCCAGTGAGGTACCTTCTTTTCTGGAATTATAGTTACCTGTTTTTTTTTTGTTTTGTTTTGTTTTGTTTGTCACTCTCATCCTACCTTTACAAGGTAATTTTGCCGCCATGTCTTCAGCGCCATAGTCTCCCAACGTCATCGTTGATGACATTGACATTCAAGTTGATTCTTACAATGTCAACATAGACTTGCATTTACTTTATGAGATGAGTGATGATAAGCATGCTCTAAAAACTAAAAATTGAGCCCACTGGGAAATCGTACACAGTCTGCTTTAGCAATAAGGGATGGAACAACTGACATTTGAACTGAAAAATCCATGTCTTAAAATCTGACTTTTGGGAAATTGTAGGCAAATATAACTCAAATTATATGAAGATTTCTAGTTAGCTGCATCCACATTAACAGATAAAGTATGCAAAGTATTAAAAACCAAAAAGAGCAACAATCGAACATGATGGCCAGCTCTGCCAACACTGGGTTTCAGGCAGCTCCTCTGAAAGCGAGGAATTCTATCTGCCGCAGCCTGTTCCTTGTGGGAGCTCTGCAACCTGCCAGCTATTGTACAGCTGGCATTCCTACTCCTGCAATTCCAAATCTGAGTTTCAACAAGCCAAGGGCAGCTTCTTCCTTATGCACAGTAGATTCTTCAGAACAGGGACCATGACAATAAGAATCAATAAAGCAATAATGAGTATTAATGACGAGGAGTCTGCCTAAGCCATGTTTTTCTGCATACCAATGTAGTCATAAATGTTTTTGTGGAGGAAGAGGTTTACAGACAGGTGATGTCTAGGACCCATGGAAGATTGACAGACTTCTGGTAAACTCATATTGTGAGATAGCTTGTGGGTGCCAAATTTAAATAGTCTCACTAACTGAAATGTAGCTTTGAGCATTGCATGAAGCTTAATTTATTTTTAAAATTATTATTTATTTCTCTTTATCCTGGGAGCCAGCTCCTGGAGAAGGCAGGCCCCTTTTACATGAAACTTCAGAGAGAACTGCTTTGTGTGTGATCCCAAAAACTAAAGGAAAAACATATCTTTAAAAAAAAAAGTAAAGCTACAAAAAAAAAAAATAACAAAAGAAAAAAAAACATATCTTAGCACCTGGATTGGAGCACCAAAGAACCATGCTTTAAGGTCCTAAATGCCGGCCCCTTCTACTTAGCATGTAGTTTGCGAGCCCACAGCGTGAAGCAGTGTCCACTGACAGGTACATGGATAAACAAAAAGACTGTCTTTCATGAGCTGCTGAAAATTAAAGAAAAAACACATCTCTCTATATGTGTGTGTGTATAAATTTGACCTCATGAATGGCAAATTTTGCCTTAAAAAGGAAAGTTAGGGCCCGGCATGGTGGCGCAGTGGTTAAGGTCCTCGCCTTGCACGCCAAGGATCCCATATGGGCACTGGTTCTAGTCCCGGCGGCCCCACTTCCCATCCAGCTCCCTGCTTGTGGCCTGGGAAAGCAGTGGAGGACGGCCCAAAGCTTTGGGACCCTGCACTTGCGTGGGAGACCTGGGGAAGAGGCTCCTGGCTTCGGATCGGCATAGCATTGGCCGTTGCGCTCACTTGGGGAGTGAATTATCAGACGGAAGCTCTTCCTCTCTGTCTCTCCTCCTCTTTATATCTGCCTTTCCAATAAAAAATAATAAAAATAACTCTTAAAAAAAAAAAGGAAAGTTAGAGGCCACTGATATAAAGTCACATTTTTTTAAAGATTTATTTATTTTTATTGGAAAGGCAGATATATACAGAGGAGCAGAGACGGAGAGAAAGATCTTCTGTCCGATGATTCACTCCCCAAGTGACTGCATGGTTGGAGCTGAGCTAATCCGAAGCCAGGAGTCAGGAACTTCCTCCAGGTCTCCCACGTGGGTGCAGGGTCCCAAAGCTTTGGGCCATCCTCAACTGCATTCCCAGGCCACAGGCTGGATGGGAAGTGGGGCCGCCAGAATTAGAACAGGTGCCCATATGGGATCCTGGCGCATTCAAGGCGAGGGCTTCAACCACTACGTTATTGCGCCCGGTCCATAAAGTCACAGTTTAAGACATCACCTGTGACACCAGCATTCCATACTGACATCCATCTGTGATCCAACAGCTCCACTTTTGATCCAGCTCCCTACTAATGTTCCTGGGAAAGCAGGATCATCTAAGTCCTTGGCTTCCTGCCACCTATGTGGGAGACTTGGAAGATGCTCCTGCCTCCTGGCTTCAGCCTGTGCCAGCCCTGGTTGTTATGGCCATTTAGGAAGTGAACTTTTTTTTTTTTTACCTAGGCCAAAGCAAGAGCTTGTAGCTTGGAGCTCTATTCTCAGTATCTCTGTTCTGTTTCTGTGATTCTTACTTTCAAATTATATTATTTGAATCAGAATTTACACAGGATAAAGAGAGGTCCTCCATCGACTGGTTCACTCCCCAAAATGGCCACAATGGCAAGAACTGAGCTGATCCGAAGCTAGGAGCCAGGAGCTTCTGGGTTTCCCACATGTGCACAGGATCCCAAGGCTTTGGCCTGTCCTCTACTGCTTTCCCAGGCCACAAGCAGGGAGCTGGATGGGAAGCGGAGTAGCAGGAATCTGAACTGACAACTGAGAACCTGGCACTACAGGTGGAGGATTAGTGCACGGCACTAACAGCCCCTCAAATAAATCTTTAAAAAACAAACAAACACAAGGCCTGGAATAATGAAATTTTTCCTTTATAAGTTACTTTTTTTTTTTCAGGACATTGAGGCAGGTTACGATGTCCCTTGAACTCCCTCTGACAGCAGTTCATGGTCAAGGACTTCCCGAGGAAACCTCCGAACACCAAATTCAAGGTCTTACGCACGTCAGGCACTCTTTAAAAGTAAAGGAACTGGCTCCAGTCTGTGTGAGTGAAAGATTAGTTAATCTACTTGAAGTAAATGAAAGCCAAAAGATAAAAATCTCTTAAAATAAATGCAGATTGGTGATTAGCACAGCTGGAGTCTCCCAAACATCATCCCACTAGTATTACTCTAATGTCACTCCAGAGTTACTCTATGGAAAACAAAACACTGATTTACAGGGAGATAAAATCCTACAAAAGAGAAGTAGCTGAACATAAGGCCCTTGTTACTCTGAGTCAAGCCATTTAACCCATTACGTCTTGTGCTCACACAGCCAGCAGGAGAGGAAGGGCCTGAGAAGCAACATGATACAAGAGACAGTGGAAGGCCAAAGCCCTCTCCCAAGAGGCCACTTCCGAGGGGTCATGGAAGCTTCAGGAAGGGAGATATATTGCTGAGTCAAACTGTGAGTGATCAAATTGTACTGTAGTTAGCAATTTCTTCTTTTATTTCAAAAAAAAAAAAAGTTTGTTTTTTGATTCTAAGAATGTTGTCAAAAAATTTAGAAACAAAGAATGCTTAAAAAGAGGAAACATTATCTTTTGCTTCTGCTGCTGTAGCACAAGCCTTTATGAACATTCTTGAAGCACAGATCCTGCGCTTTGCTGCTGGCCCTACCCTTGTTCACCCCCTTGTGGCCAGGAGCCAGGCAGCAGGAAGGAAGGAGTAAAGGAGCCTCAGGAATCAACTGACCATTTCTCGTTTCATCTTTGTAGTCATTAAGTAGGTCTGCCTGAATCCATGTGGGCAGGGAGCATCTTGGTAAAAACAGATGAAATCCTTGAAATGGGGTGACTATAAACTATTCCCTTCTTAAATTTCGTTTGGAATACGGGCTGTGTTAACAAATGGATCAACTCCTGCAGCCAAGTGTTGGCAGTGAATATCTGGGTAAATGGAGACTCTAAGGTGGACTATGTCAACCAGTGGATTCTGGAAAGATTTCATCCTGCTTGAAGTGGCGGGAACAGCAGTAATTCAGAAGAGTTGAACTACTGAAACTTCTTGAGCAGGACTCTCAGAGCAAACCCCACATTGGGGACCCTGAGGTGGTGCCGGGTGGCTGTCCTCCATCCCAGGGTGCAGAGGTGTTTGGGAGGCTGGGTGTGGCTTCTCTGCTTCCCTCTCCCCCCCAGATACAGGAAGGAAAAAAGAGAATGTGAAGACAGTGCTCTCACCCATCTTCCTGTAGCCCTTGACCTTTATCACCTTAATCAACTATGTAAAAATCATTTAAAAAGAGATAAAATGAAAAAAAGCAGGGGCTCCGTTAAGAGAAACCTAAAAGGGGTGTCTTGGTGTCTCCCATTGAGCCCAGCTGGAAGCCAGAAGATGGGGACACTGAACTTCTGCAACCTTCTCAGATCCATTCTTCCAGGACAGAAAGCTTAGTTGGTCAGAGCAAAGCCAGCAAAAAATCTTTCTAAAATATTTCAGTATAATTTCTTTTTAAAGGCTTCAGTCCTAGAGCTACATTTCTGAATAATCCTGATATCATTTGGAGTTGAATAGCTATGCATTCCTGTGTCCTACATGAAAGGAGACAACAGAATTTCACCCTAGTCTGAAAGTGGCACACGTGTTTTTCTCCTGTACCTATTGCCTGCAGAAGTGTAACGCTGGCATTGGAGGGGTTCAAAACCCTGGATAGTTTGGTATGCGTGACGGTAAGGTAAGGAAAGAGAGGAAGTCATATGTGCAGACACACAGAGTTCAGCTACTGCTTGTTATTCGTCCTCTTCCACCCCCTGTCCTACTGGAAAAGGACACTTTCCAGCCCCTACCTGGAGTGTTGAGACCAACTGTCTTGGGTCAGCCCAAATATGGGTCTACTTGGCCAGCAAAGAAGGATTACAAAAGGAAAAAATCAGAGCACTTGGTTATAAAGCTATTGTCGTTTCGATACATTTTAACTTTTATACAGCAAAATTAAACTCTAATGGTTAGTTTAGATAGCTATAAGTGGAGTGGTGGGGAAGGAATAACACAGTGTAATCTTTTTTTTTAAGATTTATTTATTTATTGGAAAGTCAGATATACAGAGAGGAGAGACAGAGAAGAAGATCTTCCATCCAATGATTCACTCCCTAAGTGAGCGCAATGGCCGATGCTATGCCGATCCAAAGCCAGGATCCAACGTAACAGGGACCTGTTCCAGGGTTAAACCCAACATACCCTGAGGTAAGAACAGAATGAGCAGATGTTTTCCACCCATTAGCTTGCCTCAGAAATCCAACAGAGTGAAAGTTGGCACTCGTGTTGGATGATAAATATCAACATTACAAAGGCACATGCTTCTCACTAATCATTCTGTTAACAAGAAGTGTACCAGTTTTTTAACCAGTACCAATTATGCTACCTAAAGCAGTTCTCCTTATCCGTGGTTTTTATTTACAGTTTGTTGGCCGCAATCAATTGTGGTCTCAAAATATTAACTGGAAAATCCCAGAAGTAAACAATTAATAAATTTCAGTTTTGAAAACATTTTTTTTTCCTGTTGTTGATTTTGTTTCATGACTTTTCATTTAAGGGGATGTACAGTAACTGTGTAACAGAGCCTCACGTCCAGATGTGAAGGCACCATACAGCATACATCTCTACTTCTAAATTAAGTTGGACTCCCAATTAAACTCTTAAATACATCTTGACAACAGGATGCTGGACTCTGCTACTGTCCATGCCCATAATGTCAGTATGTATTTAAATAGCAGAATGATGCTTATAAAGAACTATACTACTGTGTAAAATGAAGGAAATAAATTGGAGGCGGGAGAGGAGATTTGGAGAGGATGGAAGGGAAATCCCAGAACCTATGGAACTGTATCATAAAATAATAAATTAACTTAAAAAAAACACACACACATTGCTTCACACACACACACAGTTTCTTCTATCCCATGTTTATTCTGAAAATCTCTATAATGGTGGTGCTGAGCCAGGCCATTACTAGGAGCCAGGACCTTAACCCAAGTTCCTCATGTGAGGGCAGGAAGCACCCACCTAATCTACCATCTGAGTTTGCATGACTGGGAAGCTGGAATCTGGACCCAAATATTCCAATATAGTATGTGGGTGTCCCATGTGGCACCTTAACCACTAAGCCAAACGCCCACCCTAAGCCATACATTTTAAACGTCATACTGTTCTGAGCTGTGTGACTGAAACCTCTAGCTGACTCACTCCACCTTGCTCAAGATGTGTGAATCTCCCCTAGGCCAGTGTGTTTGCACTTATACATGTTATCTACCCATTAGTTGTGCAATCTTGTTATCTAATCAGATGTTGTGGTATCACAGTGTTCCTGTTCAAGTAATCCCATACGGGCACCAGTTCATGTCCCAGTAGCCCTGCTTCCAATCCAGCTCCCTGGTAATATGACTGGAAAGCAGTGGAAGATGGTCCAAGAGCTTAGGTCCCTTCCTTGTCTAACTCAGCCTTTCAAATTAAAAAAAAAAAAATCCCTTTCAAAAACCCTAAAAAACTGTATATACTGAGCATTTAAAAAATCATTATCCCGGGCCTAGCGGCTAAAGTTCTTGCCTTGAACGCCCCGGGATCCCATATGGACGCCGGTTCTAATCCCAGTAGCTCCACTTCCCATCCAGCTCCCTGCTTGTGGCCTGGGAAAGCAGTGGAGGACGGCCCAAAGCTTTGGGACCCTGCACTTGTGTGGAAGATCCGGAAGAGGTTCCTGGTTCCTGGCTTCAGATCAGCACAGCACCGGCCGTTGTGGTCTCTTAGGGAGTGAATCATTAGACGGAAGATCTTCCTCTCTGTCTCTCCTCCTCTATGTATATCTGACTTTGTAATAAAAATCATTATCCCCAAAGTAACAGAGTGTAACAACTACTTATATAGCATTTATTTACACTGTGTTTAGTACTAAAAGTAATTAGAGATGATTTAAAGCCACTATACAGTATGGTGTAAAAAGAATCCACCCTGCATCTGATCCTGTGCCTGCGCGGTGGCACGCAGATCTTCGTGAAGACCATCACCCAGGAGGTCGAGCCCAGCGACACCATCGAGAATGTCAAGGTGAAGGTCCAGGATAAGCAAGGCATTCTTCCTGACCAGCAGAGGTTGATCTTCACAGGCAAGCAGCTGGAAGACGACCGTACCCTGTCTGTCTACAACATCCAGAAAGGGTCCACCCTGTGCCTGGTCCTCGTTTTAGGGGTGGTTATTAATTCATCAGGCTTACTAATCCGATTGCCCAGTAATGGCATCACTCCATGATAGCATCTGCCCACCCCAATTTAAGTTTAGAAGTTACCAGCTTCAATAATAGCTAAATCTGTTCAAAATACTAATAAAGGTTTTGTTGCATGGTTAAAAAAAGAGAGAGAGAGAGACTGTTTGGAATACCAACATCTTGTAACGCAGCAGTGCCTGGGTTCAAGTGCTGGCTCCAATCCCAGCTTCCTGCTAACGGGCGCCGTGGCAGGTGACGGCTCAGTCCAGCGCCCGGGTCGCTGTCGTCCAACGCTTTCCACCCAAGTTAACCCTAAGCATTTTCCCAGCTCTTCTGCACACAAGCACTACCTCGCCTCGCAAACGCACACGCCCGAGCGGGAGAATTTACATCCATCCCTTCTGTCTTGGGAAACCTCGAGAAGTTCCTTTCGCCGTTTGCCCCGCGCCAAAGGAGGCGCACTACTTAACATCCTCGCGCCTGTCTCGGTCTCATCACCCTTTACCCTTGTAAGCTGTGACGTCCGCTACGACGCAACATTGCTTTCCTCCGCACCACACACACCTTCTCCACACCGCCTCCAGCCCACACTTCCGCCAGTCCCGCACCCTGCTTCCGCCGCCTTCACCTCGCCAGTCGATTGGCCGAGACGTCCTCCCTGTGATTGGAACCGGCAGCCGTCTCCTGAGTCGGACGCGCGGTGATGACGACACGGGCCGGCGGCGGCGTCTGGGAGACCCGGAGGGCTGCCGGCCTTCGCTGCTAGGTGCTGCCGTCATGGCGGTGTCTCTGTGGGGCTTCCTTTCCGTCGTGTTGCTTCTCTCAGGAACTGCCCAAAACTCAGAGTTGCCTGGGGCTTCTGCCGAGGGAGCGGGAGGCAGTGGGGTCGGAGATCGTTTCAAGATCGAGGGGCGCGCCGTCGTCCCCGGGGTGAAGCCTCAGGACTGGATCTCGGCCGCCCGAGTGCTTGTAGACGGAGAAGAGCACGTCGGCTTCCTGAAGTGAGCGTCCCGAGGGCGGCGGGCAGGCTGGAGGGCGGTCCCCCCGGAGAGCCGAGGGCAGGGCAGGTGCTCTAACGGTCCGTGTGGGGAGACCCGGGGAGGCAGGAGGGCCTTCTCACTTCCTCGGCCCCGCACCCAGAGGTGAGGGCTGACAGGCGTGACCCCAGCCCCGGTGCTCGTGGGCTCAGGCACCTCGTGCCCATGACTGCTCTCGGACCCCGGGGACGAGTGGACCCCGTGTTTCTCTTGCTTTTGCCTCTCGGGTGGCTTTCCTACAACCCTGTCGCCTTTTGCACTCGTTGCCGTGTGTTGCAGATCGATGTTGCGTGGAAAGATGCTAAACAAGTGGGAATACCCAAAGCCCAGAGGACTTGTGGTGATGAGACACGGAGAGCCTAATGTCACTGCTTCTGAATTTAATGAGCCTTGCAGTCCCTGATCGCAGCACCTTTTTGGCTTCGGGTGGGACTGTTGTTCTTTTCGACACTGGAGGGCATCAGGGGATTTGCAGTTTCGCAGTTGTCATTGACATAAGACTAGGATTTCGTCCTCGCTTCAGTCTTTTCTAGCTTTTCCTGGAAATGGAATTTCTGTTGCCATTAAAAGGCAGGGTGAATTTGTTAGCACTCTAGTTTATAAGTAGCCTGCTTTTCAAATGTCCAGGCAAAGTGTGATTTAAATCTTTCCATCACTACTTAGAGAATGGATTTGGAAACGGAAAGAAAGTGTTCAGTGAAGGAGGATGGTTCATCTGCAAGTGGTTTTTGAAAACCAGACAGGTGTGCATGTGCTAAACCCGATTCGCAGATTTGTTCAGACCATCCGTGGGCTCTGAATGAGAGTGCCAACCTCAGATTAATAACAAGTTTTCACCCAGTGTTTTCATGCTGTCATTAGTAACCTGACAGTGTGTTCCTTAGGGCTTAGTGTGATTAGCGGTGCTTTCATGATGCGGGTGTGAGGGATCCTTACAGAACTGTCATGAGTTAACCACTTGGCTTCTCTAACACAGAATGCAGGTATTTTGAAAATCAGCAGAAAGAGAGAAAGGGAGGGAGGAAAGAAGGAGGGGAGGAGGGAAAGAAACGACAACAACGAAAAAAACATTTACCGTTTTCACATAAGAAAGCATGTGTTGGGGCCAGTAACCCACGTCAGAGTGCTGAGCCTTGCCTGCACTCAGGATCAGGCCTTCTGATGTGCCTGGAAAGCGGGGGCCATCCCTCAAGGAGACGTACCCCTCTTTCCCATGGGAGAGACTCGGACCAGGCTCTGGGCTCCTGGCTGTTGTGGATATCAGATAGTGAGCCAGCAGATGGCAGGCCTCTTCATCTCCCCCCTTCCTTCCTGTTGCTCTACCTATCAAATAATAAAAGTCAAATTTTTAAAAAGTAATATATTAATGTTTATTGAAGAAAGTATTAGTAAATAGAGATAACAACCCTTAACATTTTATTGTTTTGTCTTCCCATTTCTATATAGCAGGATGGATTGAGATACAGTGAACTTGAAATGAGTCTTATTGGAAGGAGTGTGGGTAATTTGTACTGTAGTTGCTTTGAATAACTAGCACACAATTTTTTATCCATGCTTGTTAGACTTGACCTATGCTTAGGACTTGACTAATACAAATAAGAAGAATTGATGTTGAGGACTTCTCATGCCATTTCTTGCTGAAACTTAAGCCTAGGCACTCCAATATGGGATGTAGGCATTCCAAGCAACATTTTTTAAAGATTTATTTATTTATTGGAAAGTCTGATAAGCAGAGAGGAGAGACAGAGAGGAAGATCTTCCATCCGATCATTCACTCCCCAAGTGACTGCAACAACTGGTGCTGCACCAATCCAAAGCCAGGAGCCAGGAACTTCCTCCAGGTCTCCCACATGGGTGCAGGGTGCCAAGGCTTTGGGCTATCCTCGGCTGCTTTCCAAGGCCAAAGCAGGGAGCCGGATGGGAAGTGGAGCTGCCGGGATTAGAACTGGTGCCCATATGGGATCCCAGTTTGTTGAAGGCGAGGACTTTAACATCTAGTCTACTGCACTGGGCCCGATATTTTTTTCAAGATGATGTTTTGATCAGAGTGGGAAGTATCCAGGGCTAGGGAAAATTGAGTGTAATTGCGTGTGATCATTGTTTCCAAACTGTATTTTTCTCTCCATTTCTGGGGGAATGGGAGAGATAAGGAGTGAAGCCATACCCAGCCTCTCAACTGCTCCAGGAACCAGTGATGGGGAATGGCCACCCGATATGAACCCGAGTCCTGATGTGGCACACGCTCCGAGGGTTCTGCCCAGTTGGGTGTGATAGTGTCGAGATGCTGTTGATCTTGCTGATCTGTGGATGAGGAATCCCTTCTAATGTCCACTGGCTGACGCAGTCGGCCTTAGTCTCCATTCGCCCAGATATTTGCTGTGATCCTTTGGCTGAGGTGATTGTCCAATATGTTCTGTTCTCCGTTCTCTGCTATGGGACCAGATGTCCCCTTGGGCTACCATATCCTCTATGTGCACAAAAACCTGCCAACCACCACTCCATCCTTTACACTGAAGACTAGTTCTCTCAGCTTGGCCAAAAGATCTGGGCCAGGTATTCCAGGCCCCATTGGACCTCCGTCCCTGGGGTTCACGGACCCAGCACCCATTGTACAAGTAGACCCAGTGACCTGGGCCCTTCCAGAGCCCCCCACCCCTTGGGCTCACGAATCCAACACCCACCTCACAAGAGGGCTGATGGTTCCAGGGCAGATGACGAAGGGCCCGCCAAACCCCTCAGTGCTGGAGCTCATGGGCCTGATACCCATTGTGCAGGCCCAAGGACCAGGCCAGGTGACCCTTCATGCCCAGGACTCACAGGCCAAGCATCCAGCTCACAGGCAGGCCCAAGGACCGGGGGCAGGTGACCTGGGCTCCATTGGATCCCCCGACATGACACGCCTGGTTTTCATGGATTTAGCACCCATCTTGAAGGTGGACCAAAAGACCCAGGCCAGGTGACCCAGCCCTTCAAGCAGCATCTTAATTGCTGTGCAAGATTCCAGGACTCCTGCCCTGTGGAATATATATCTTTTTTTTTTTTAAGATTTATTTATTTTTATTACAAAGTCAGATATACAGAGAGGAGGAGAGAGAGAGGAAGAGCTTCCATCCTATGATTCACACCCCAAAAGACCACAACAGCCGGTGCTGTGTCGATCTGAAGCCAAGAGCCAGGAACCTCCTCCAGGTCTCCCACACGGGTGCAGGGTGCTAAGGCTTTGGGCTGTCCTCGAATGCTTTCCCAGGTCACAAGTAGGGAGCTGGATGGGAAGTGGAGCTACCAGGACTAGAACCAGCGCCCATATGGGATCCTGGCGAGTTCAGGGCAAGAGCCTTAGCCACTAGCCCACGCCACCGGGGCTTCCAGGTCCGAAGCCAGGAGCCTCTTCCAGGTCTCCCATGCAAGTGCAGGGTCCCAAAGCTTTGGGCCGTCCTCGACTGCTTTCCCAGGCCACAGGCAGGGAGCTAGATGGGAAGTGGGGCCGCCGGGACTAGAACCAGTGCCCATATGGGATCCTTGGCGTGCAAGGCGAGGACCTTTACCACTGCGCCACCGCACCGGGCCCTAGAAGGTGAATCTTGAGGACAAATGAAAGATGGCTAGCCCAGTAAAACATTATGTTGTTGTTTACTCTGATGTAACAAGGACATTTTGTCATCATGTTAAGTAAACAATGTGGATATAACCACTATCAATTATTGCTGAATGAAAGAACCTTTTTTTTTTTTTTTTTTGGAAAGGCAGATGCACAGAGAGGAGCAGAGACAGAGAAAGATCTTCCGTCCAATAGTTCACTCTCCAAGTGAGCCGCAACGGCCGGTGCTGTGCTGATCCAAAGCCAGGAGCCAGAAACTTAATTCTGGGTCTCCCACATGGGTGCAGGGTCGCAAAGCCTTGGGCTGTCCTGGACTGCTTTCCCAGGCCACAAGCAGGGAGCTGGATGGGAAGTGGAGCTGCCGGGACTAGAACCGGCACCCATATGGGATCCCAGTGTGTTGAAGGCGAGGATCCTAACCGCTATGCTATCACACTGGGCCCATGGCCTTCATGTTTTAAGAAGCATGATTTCAATTTCTTTCTGTTTAGGAACTTTCTGATGTTATTGATCCTTTTATTTATTTATTTTTTAAGATTTATTTTTATTATGTTTTTATTGGAAAGGTGGATATACAGAAAGGAGAGACAGAGAGGAAGATCTTCCGTCCAATGATTCACTCCCCAGGCGGCTGCAACGGCCGATACTATGCCGATCCGAAGCCAGGAGCCTCTTCCGGGTCTCCCACGCGGGTGCAGGGTCCCAAAGCTTTGGGCCGTCCTCGACTGCTTTCCCAGGCAACAGGCAGGGAGCTGGAAGGGACGTGGGGCTGCCAGGATTAGAACCAGTGCCCATATGGGATCCCGGGCGTGCAAGGCGAGGACCTTAACCACTTGCGCCAATGCGCCGGGCCCTTTATTTATTTTTTCATAATTTTATTTGATAATTTTACGTAGATGATTATGGCACAAAGGGTCAAGGACTACAGGAAAGTGTGTGTAAGATCATTGTTTCCACATTTTTTTCTCTCTCTCTTTTCTGTATCTGGAGTAAGGGAGGAGATAAAAAGAGAAGCCCCAGCCAGCCTCCTAACCATCCCAGGGTGCCCGCCGTGGGGCATGCTCTGGGGGCATTACTCAGGTGGTTTTAATAATTGAACAGTTCTGAATTGCTGCCCATCTCTCCATTCCAAAGCACGATGAAATCTCTCCAGAATCCACTAGCTGACAGAGTTCACCTGTGGTACGAAATCATCACCACTTGATAGGATAATTTTCTATGTCTAGAAGATATAGAAGAAATTAATTAAAAAGATGGATGGTTTTAACTTCATTCATATCTTATAGTTCTGCAAAGCCAAAAAGTAGTAACCAAAGTCGATGGGGGCCTGTTTATAACAAGTAGAACAAATGGGACTATACAACTTTTTATTAAAATTTTATTGTGGAAAAAAAAAAACAACCCAACAAGGTGCAAGTTCAAAGTAAAACAAAATACTGTTTTTTTAGTAGTAAAAATTGTTGGGATTGGCAAAATTAGGGCTAATATTGTAACAAAAATGTATATTGGTATTTTCCCTTGCTTAAGCACTTGGCTTCAGAATAAGGGCTGCACTCCTGTCACCTGTCATATCACTGCTCAACGAAGAATGGAAGTAATTGGTATCAGGGTTCTTTAGCTCAGGTATTTTTTTTATTTATTTTTATTGAAAAGACAGGTATATACATAGTGGAGGAAAGACAGAGAGGAAGATCTTCCATCTGATGATTCATTCCCCAAGTGACCGTTGCAACAGCCAGAGATGCACCGATCCAAAGCTGGGAACCAGGAACCGCCTCCAGGTCTCCCATGCAGGTGCAGGGTCCCAAGGCTTTGGGCCGTCCTCAACTGCTTTCCTAGGCCACAAGCAGGGAGCTGGGTGGGAAGTGGAGCTGCCAGGATTAGAACCGGTGCCCATATGGGATTTCAATAACCCAGTCAGGATAATTAGGGAGACCAGGCTTTAATTCTTTAAAGTGTTATTTATTTATGTGTTTGCAAGTGAGAGTAACTGAGAGAAATCGATCTTCCATCCTCTGATTCATTTCCCAAATGGCCGTAAGAGCCAGGCCTGGGAAACCAGGAGCCTCCCCTGGCTCTCCCCTTGGGAGTACTAAAGGGCTCGGGCCATCTGCTGCTGCTCTTGGAGGTACACCAGCAGGGTGCTAGAGCAGAATGGGGCATCGGGGACTAAGCATTGACTGTGAGGGGTGCTGGCATTGCAGTGGCAACTTAGCTCACTGTACCACAACTGTAGCCCTAAGCTTGCTTTTTTTAATTTTTAAAGCTTGCTAGTATTGCTTTTTGGTCTTTTGGCTAAAATCAAGTGTTAAAGCTTGCTAATTATGTTTATTATCAATTTTTTTTTAGGAATTTATTTGGGGATTATTGGATCAGTTAAAACATAAGCAGATTAAATTATTAATCAAAAAATGACTAAAATAAAATCTTTGTTCTTTCAGGACAGATGGGAGTTTTGTGGTTCATGACATACCTTCTGGATCTTACGTGGTGGAAGTTGTATCTCCCGCTTACAAGTTTGATCCTGTCCGAGTGGACATCACTTCCAAAGGCAAAATGAGGTGAGGGCGCCTGATTTAATGTCACTAAAGGCTAGACTGCGGAATGCCTCATTATGTATTCTTTTTAGAATTTACATTTAAAGTTGACGAACTTTCTTGTATAGACTGAAAATGTTCCTTAAAACGCCCGAGGAACATATTACATATACTGGTTTAAAATAATTTTCAAATTGATCACTATGGTGGAAATGAAAGTTATAAAGCAAAAGAAATGCTTATCTACTAAAAGTGGCTTTTAATTATTCTTTTTACTATTTAAAATTTGAATAAAATTGACTTGGCAAATGAAATATTGTTCTAAACGTAAAGGTTTGTTCTTTTGTCTCTTGGGTTAAGTGTACATGGGTTTAGCACTGAAGAACTGCTGGTCAGTGGGATTCCTGTTTTCAGGTACATTTGTAGTGAATGGATGCTTGAAGCATAGGCTTTAGGAAAGACCCTTATTTTGATGAGGGGTGAGAGTAGAGAGCAAGGTGAGAGTCGCATAAGATCCTCATTTTGATCAGTAAGCGTGCATGGTAAATTACTTTTGAGTGTATATGGAGCTTTTTTTTTTTTTTTTTTTTGACATTACAGCAGAAGAAAATGTAGTGCAAATATGACACGTTTCTTTTTCAGCTCCCCCAAAATAAGGGAAATCCCCAGTGGATAAACTAGAGGCCTGCTCCCTCACCTGGGGCTTTGATACTCTGTAACCAGAAGGCTTAGATTAGCAGTGTGCAGGTGAGATGTAAGCCTTGAGTCTATCCAAGACTTCTTGACTTTGAGCTACTGGGAATAGAATCCAAAAGATCAGACTCTCCGTCTGACTCTCCCCCGAGGGCGAAGCATCTCTGGATAGTGGCGGCCTTGCCGTCATTCATGGGGTGTGAATTCATTACTTTCTGCTTAATCAGGGTACTTTGCAGATGAAGAGCTAACAAGATGCTCCCTGGTTATAATGCCAGACTTTCTGGCCAAGACAGAGGCATGACTGTGGGAGGAGATACACCCTTGATGTCTAGTTACGTAGGTAAATAAAATCGCTGATGATGTACTCAAGGAAACAGTCTGCCTTGAATCAGCAAACATGCTAGACTTCTGAGAACTTTGGATGATGGAATTATGGAGACTGTAAAAATAGCTTAAAACACTTAAAGAAATAAAAGACTTACTACCATAAGAAATGTATGCCAAAATAGACAATGAACACTCACAGAAAGGATAAGATATAACTTCTACAATGGATACGGGCATTGACATTTCAAACTCAGTGGATGTTGACCAAGCAAGCAGAAGTTTGATTGCATAGGGCACAGACCAGAACAACTGTCCAGAATGCAGCACAGACTCAAAAACAAACCTTGAGAACAGCGGAGACAGTTTTTAAGAAGTAGGATGGGTTAGGGTTTTTATGAACTGTAGTCCCATCTGTGCAGCAAATGTAATATTGCCCAAAGCTACTGCAGGGCTTTCTATAATCATTATCGTTTCCTGCGGTATAGCTGTAAGAACTGCGTGCATCCAGTACGCACATTTCAGATTGTCTAAAACATAAAATCCAGCGTTTTTGTATGCTTATAGTAAATTCATTACTAAAAATAACTGAGAGACTTTAAAGGCTTCTATTTTTTAAGAGCATTTATTTGAAAGGCAGAATACACAGAGAGAGAGACAGATCTTCACCCACTGGTTCACCCTTCCCAAATGTCCACAATGGCCAAGGCTAGGCCAGGCTGAAACCAGGAGCCAGGAGGTCCCTCTGGGTCTCCCACATGTGAGGGGCCAACTACTTGAGCCATGCTTTGCTGCCTTCCCAGAGTCACTAGCAGGGAGCTGGATCAGAAGTGGAACAGGAACCAGCACCTCTTAGGGACGCTGGTGTTACAGGTGGCAGCTTAACTGGCTGCACCACAGGCCTAGCCCCAGAAAGGTTTCTAAGAGAACTTTAAATACAAGTTTAGGCGCTTGTCTAACCCCACAGACTGAGTAGTGACAGAGCAAGGCTAAGATTCCAAGTCTGGTATTTTCTTCTTTAAAATTTTATTGAATATTTTAGGCAAGCAGGTAATTTACTTTGATCATATTTTTATGATTATAAAAATAATCAGGAGTTCAGGTCACAAAGCATTTTGGAAAAGACAAAAGCCAAAAATAAGGCTGTTAGTGAAATTACTGATTGTTTTCTTATGTTGCTTTATCAGGGCAAGATATGTGAATTATATCAAAACATCAGAAGTGGTAAGACTGCCCTATCCTCTCCAAATGAAATCTTCAGGTCCGCCTTCGTACTTTATTAAAAGGGAGTCCTGGGGCTGGACGGACTTTCTGATGAACCCAATGGTATGTGTTAGCAAAGTAAAGCACTTTACCAGTCCATGATCTACCTCGGTGCAGTTGATCATTTCAAATTCTTATGAGATAGAAATGTGATGGTTAGATTTTTGGATGAAAGGATGATTTGCAGATTTCAAAGAAATCATGGCTTTGGTAAGATACAGAAAAAAATAGAATTGTCCTGTAGATTTGACATTGAAATGTACAACAGAAACTGAATAAACATTTATGATGATGATTTTGGTGAGTCATACTTGGAGCTGTCGCATCTTTTGTACTACTGGTACTGTCATTTGTTGTCCATCACCTGTTGATGATCTGTTTTGACATCTGTGATAAACAGAGAAGTTCATCTGTGGTAATTTAAGTAGTTGGTACCATGAAAGTGGTCGTAATACAAGGTACTCATGTGCATTCTTTATATAAATGATCTCTTTCTTTTTTTTTCTCTCTTTGAAGGTTGTTTTTGGAATTGTCTGAATTTTGATCATGTTCTCTTCTTTAAATCACAAACAGGAATGTTTGGAGGTTGTTTAGTACTTTATCAGAGGTCTAGGGAGGAGAGGATAGATTGTGTAGGAGACATTACCAGTGTGGCTGCATGTCTTACCTTGTGTGTTCATGTGTTCAGTGCAGAGGCTTGTAAGTCATTTTTCAAAACTTACCTGCTATAGCAGCTGCTTCCTGCTGTAATGAAGGCTCCAGAGAACGTATGTTAATGGGAGGCGGGGTGATAGGGTGTTTTATCCAAGAACCAGAGTCGTAATGGAAAGAGTATCCTACCTGGTTGTCAGGATCGCTAGTCCCAATGCCAGAATGTAGTTCCGAGAAAGTGCCTGGAGAGTTCCATCGTGGACTGTTGTGTCCAAACAGAGTACTCGGGCGCACTGTGCAGTCCGCGGCAGACAGCACCTTGTTATCGGAGTTCACACAGTAGGGTTGAGGTGGTTCATGCTCACTTTGTTCTGCCTACCGTATTTGAATCTCTGATTTTGTTGTTTATTGTCAACCGCAGTTTCTGCTGTAAAGGTGATGCAGAATGTTTTCCGAATTTTTGTCTTCCACAGGTTATGATGATGATTCTTCCGTTATTGATATTTGTGCTTCTGCCCAAAGTGGTCAACACAAGCGATCCTGACATGAGACGGGTAAGGGGCCACTGTCTGCCTGTGGGTTTGTGAGCCATGTGCTGCGTCTGCTTCCTGGGCTGTCCTTTGGCTGAATGCTTGAGTTTTTCATATTTTACTCTAATTCCCATGCCAAACTAAAGATTGTGCTCCTGGTATTTAATTAGTCATTTCTGTGGGACTGCATACATTCATTTGCTTCTCCTTAGCTAAATGGATCTCTTAATATACATAAAACATTTTGTTAAGTCCTAGCTTCCTGTCCTGCCTCACCTGTTAAATATGTGAAATGTACCTTAATTGTGCTTTATCTAATCCAAACATAATGCAAAATGACTGTTTCTTTAACCTAAGTTTACAAAACTCTCTTCAAAATGCATACTCAATTAAAAAAAATTAAGATTCATTTCTGTTTATTGGAAAGGCAGACATGCAGAGCGGAGGAGATACAGAAAGAAAGTTCTTACATCTGCTGGTTCATTCTCCCCAAGCGGCTGCAACGGCCACAGCTGAGCCTATCCGAAGCCAGGAGCCAGGAACTTCTTCTGGATCTCCCACACGGGTGTAGGGTCCCAAGGATTTGAACCATCCTCGACTGTTTTCCCAGGCCACAAGCAGGGAGCTGGATGGAAAGTGGAGCAGCTGGGTTACAAACTGGTGCTCATATGGGATCATGGGGCTTGCAAGGAGAGGACTTCAACGACTAGGCTACCTTGCTGGGCCCTGCATACTCAGTTTTTATGTCAGATACCCAAAGGCAATTCAGCTAGACCAAGGGGGATGAATAGAATAGTTGCTTTCAAATTCTGAACTACATAATTAGTTTGTTCTGTAAGAAAAGAGGAAATTTTGAACTAGGTGATTCAAATGCAGTGACACCAGTGCAGGCACTTGGCTTTGTGGTTGATTAGCCTGATGGTTGAGGCACCAGTGTTCCACTTTGGAGTGCTTGGTTTTGATTCTGGACTCTGCTCCTCACTCCAGCCTTTTCCTGCACCGTCGGAGGCAGCAGTCAGGGCTCGAGGGATTGAGTTGTGCTGCCTGTGTGTGAAACCTGGGTTGAATTCTCGGTTCCTGACTTCGTAGCTCGGGACCTCCGTGGGTACTGGGGAGTGAACCAGAACAGAGGAGTGCTCAGTCTCTCTGTCTCTCCTCTCTGTGTGCCTCTGTGTGTCCTCTCTTGTTCTCTATTGTCTCTCTACCTCTCAAATAAATAAATAAATACTTTGAAAAATAAACCATAGGTCATTGCTGTTATCAGGACACTGTTCTACTCTTCTTCATTAAGAATTGTTAGGTGTGGGCCTGGCGGCGTGGCCTAGTGGCTAAAGTCCTCGCCTTGAACACACTGGGATCCCATATGGGCACCGGTTCTGATCCCAGTAGCTCCACTTCCCATCTAGCTCCCTGCTCGTGGCCTGGGAGAGCAGTCGAGGACGGTCCAAAGCCTTGGCACCCTGCACCCGCGTGGGATACCCGGAAGAAGTTCCTGGATCCTGGCTTCGGATCGGCATAGCATCAGCTGTTGTGCTCACTTGGGGAGTGTATCATCGGACAGAAGATCTTCCTCTCTGTCTCTCCTCTTCTCTGTATATCTGACTTTCCAATAAATAAATAAATCTTAAAAAAAAAAAAAAAGAATTGTTAGGGGTTTCATCATTCAGGGAATTCCAGTACCTTTTCATGGTTTTTTGCTGTCTCCCTGCAGGAAATGGAACAGTCAATGAATATGCTGAACTCCAACCACGAGTTACCTGATGTCTCTGAGTTTATGACAAGACTCTTCTCTTCAAAGTCATCTGGCAAATCTAGCAGTGGCAGCAGTAAAACAGGGAAAAGTGGGGTTGGCAAAAGGAGGTAGTCGGGTGGCTCTGCAATGGCCTTTGCACAAACACAGTAACACTGGGTGACATCTGAGTCTGGAGGGAAAACTGTGAAACAGCTGCTGTATGCTTGAATCATCCCGAAGGTTGATCTCTTACAACTGTTGTGTATGCTAACTTTTTAGCACATGTTTTGTACTCGGTACATAAGATCCAGCTTTCATCCTTTGTATGAGGTCAATATTGATGTCACTGAATTAAATGCAGTGTCCTATAGAAAATGACATTAATAAATTATATGAAAATACTATATGTTATATTAAAATGTCTTAATCCAGAGATCAAATTGTTTTCTGCCTTTTTTTCCACTTAATGTGCCTTTTTTTTTTCTGACAGTTTTCTGCCTTCATTATTTGAGACTTAACATTGATCTTTTCTATTTAAAAAGAAAGAAGTAGTTATTTTTACAGCAGTGTACACCATATTTCTCTGTGTGACCGTACTTTGGAAAGTGTCAGCCCTGCACTGCTATTTGCCATTCCTTCCTGTTTGAGGTGGAGTCATATGATCCTGGTATAGTTTTAGTTTTTGGTGTAAGAATATAGATGTATGGATAAGTCCTGTAAATGTTATTCTGATTGTTATCTATGGCATTCATTTTATTTGTACTGAGTACCAACTAACCATTGTGATTTCAGGTAGAATACAGACATGGGTGATGTTGAAGCCCCTGTCTACAGCAGAGCTCCTTTTGGGTGGGATGACAAATGATAACAGAGAGCAGATGGCCAGGGGAAAGATGCAGCAGGCGGAGCACCTGCTGGTGTCTGAAGATGAAGTGGGCCTCAGAACCCTGTGTGGTAATATTGGTGATCTTTCTCAGAATCGATTCTTGGAGTTGTTGCAATGTAAGTTGCCACTTTCCAGCTAGAAGTATGTCACAAAATTCTTACTTCAGCGAAGTTTTCATTTAACTCTCTATGTTGTAGTGTTACCTTGTTCTCTCCTGTCAAAGAACTTACCTGTTTCTTTAAAATGTTACTACATCAGCCAAAATAACAACAGCAGGATTGGTTCCAAACTGTTACGTACCATTGTTGTTGTTTTATTTTGAAGATTTATTTTACTTGAAAGATGCAGAGAGAGTTTTCTATGCACTGGTTCACTCCCCATTTGACTGCAACAGGCAGAGGTGGACAGGTCCAAAGCTGGGATCCAGGAGGTCATTCTGGGCCTCCCACATGGATGCAGCAGCCCAAGCCTTTGGGCCAGTCTCTGCTTTCTCAGGCTGTCAGCAGGAAGTTGGATTGGAAATGGAGCAGCTGGGACAGGAACCAGCACCCTTATGGGAAGACTATAGCACAGCATAGAATTAGCCACAATACTGACCCCATCACTGTTCATTTTGAAATGAGATAATACAATTTCCATTTAGGGCCCAGCACAATAGCCTAGCGGCTAAAGTCCTCACCTAGCACGCACAAGGATCCCATATGGGCACTGGTTCTAACCCCAGTTGCCCCACTTTCCATCTTTCCATCCAGCTCTCTGCTTGTGGCCTCGGAAAGCAGTTGAAGATGGCCTAAAGCCTTGGGACCTTGTACCTGCATGGAAGACCTGGAAGAGGCTCCGGGCTCCTGGCTTCGGATGTGCTCAGCTCTGGCCGTTGCAGCCGCTTGGGGAGTGAATCAATGGAGAGAAGATCCTCCTTTCTATCTTTCCTCCTCTCTGTGTATCATTTTTTTTTAAATGATTTATTTTTATTGGAAAGTCAGATATACAGAGAGATGTGGTAGCCTAGTGGCTAAACCTTTACCTTGCTTGTACCAGGATCCCATATGGGTGCCTGTTTGTGTCCCAGCAGCTCCACTTTCCATCCAGCTCCCTGCTTGTGGCCTGGGAAAGCAGTTGAGGACAGCTCAAAGCCTTGGAATCCTGCACCCATGTGGGAGATCTGGAACAGGCTCCTGGCTCCTGGCTTTGGATCAGTTCAGCTCTGGCTGTTGCAGCTACTTGGGGAATGAATCAGCAGATGAAAGATCTCTCTTTCTGTCTCTCCTTCTCTGCTTATCTGACTTTCTGATAAATAAATAAATAAATCTTTTTTTTGAAAGTCCTAATTTGAATAGGTAAAGTTTGCACATGGAATAATGACCAAGAAATTAAAACACATTTGGGCCCAGTGTGGTAGCCTAGCAGCTAAAGTCCTCACCTTGCACTTGCTGCCGGAATCCCATATGGGTGCTAGTTCTAATCCTGGCAACTCCACTTCCCATCCAGCTCCCTGCTTGTGGCCTGGGAAAGCAGCCAAAGACAGCCCGGAGCCTTGGGACCCTGCAACTGCATGTGAGAGCCAGAAGAGGCTCCAGGTTCCTGGCTTCAGATTGATGCAGCTCTGGCCATTGCAGCTGCTTGGGGAGAGAGTCATCAGGTGGAAGGTCTTCCTCTCTGTATATCTAACTTTCCAATAATAATAAAGTAAATCTTTAAAAAAAAAAAGAAATTAAAATATATCTGCAGGAATTACCATTTCACTTGGAATTTCACTTGCTAATCTTTATTTGACATCAATTCTAATAGCATATGAATATCACTTATACTCCTTATATTATAGAAATATATTACTTGTGTATGACAATCTTATAACCTCATCAAACGCCTAGGGTGCTTGCAGGTACAGTAATTGTTACAGATTATTTGTCAACACAGGTTGTGGCACGAAGAGCTCGCTGGCTGCTCGCTGGCTGTGTGACTTTGGGCAAGTCACTTTCCTGCCCTGGGCCATTCTTGCCATGTCCTTTGTCGTATTTCCAACATTATAAGCACCACAATGAATGTTGAATGAATAAATAAATGGGCCTCAAGTTTCCTCATCCATAAATTGAAAGATTTGGATTTTTTCCACTTTTTTTTTCTTATCTCAAATTCTATTATAATATTTACCCAGTCTTATTAGTTACTTCTTTCTGTTAATCTTGTGATCATTGCTGACTTCCTGTCTCTTTTACTACCTAGGGTTCTTTCTGCTGTTTCCTATTTAGGACAAAGTGTTTGGCTCTTCTTTAGGGTGTCATTTTAGATTCATTTTATGTATATCTCCTTTTAATCTGATAGTTTCTTTGGTAGCTTTTCACACATGTGAAATTAAATCTGAGTGGTGTCTTTGTGATTAACAAACCCTAACTTCCTGTTCGGGCTCCCTGCGTGACTTCTCCGGGTCAGATGGGTTGCTCTCAAGTTGCAGATAGTCTCTTAGGAATTAAAATGTCTGGATTTGTTTTGAGGAAAATCGGAATGTTACATAACTTGGCTTGAGCAGGGAAATACCTTAACCATTTCTTTCTTTGCGTCTTCCATGACAGAAAAGAAGAATCAACCTGGCGACAGTGTATCACTGGTGCCCATGAGAATGGTCAGCGAAGACAGCTCCTCAGACTTTCAGGAAGTTGGGGTTTGTATTTTTTCTAGAAGTTTTTTTTTTTCTGTTTAAAAAAAATCTATTGAAAATATGCAGTATTTTACAGAAAGATCTGAAAACGATTGTCCTCTTTGTTTATTGCCTTTCGGGTCTCATGGAGACACTTTTGCATAGTTATACAGGTGTGTGTCCCGTTTGTGTTAAACCCAACTAAAGTTGCCCTAAGCACTAAGTTCAGGGATCACATCAGGAACTGGTAGCTGAGTCACTTACTACAATGGAAGGGATGTGTTGAGACAGGCTGTGGTTGTAGAGTGGCCCTCACTGTGTGATTTTTTTTCTCTTTGGTAAATACATCCGTGTTTGTTTTTTTTTTGTTTTTTTTTTTTTTTACTATTAATTCACTTGGGACATAGATGAAAAAACAGACTGCTGCTGTCTGCTCCCACGAATCCCCATGACGTTCCGGAGCAGGCCGGGGCTGGAGCTGGGAGCCGGAAGCAGTCCAGGTTACTGTCGTGGGTGGAGGCAGCGCAACAGCATGAGGCTCTTGACTACTGCTGGTGTCCTCATGAGCAGGAAACGCAAACCAGGAACTGAGGCTGAGACTGAAACGCAGGCACTCGCAGGGGCGTAGGCATCCTCGCACCTGTGCCAGTGCCAACCCCTCATCTCCATCTTACGTGTGATCATTCTTGGGAAAATAGTCATTTATTTCTTAATTTTTAAGGTATGTGGATAGTCAGGTGGTAAAATGTTTTTATTCAGGAAAACTTCAATATAGCTGTTGTGAAGTTTAGATGTTACCTACAAATTATCAATATATTTTTTTTTAATATTCTTGAGAGAAAGATTGAAGTATTTGCAGAGCTGTTTGAGAAAAACAGGCCTCCCAAAATACCAGCAACGATGAGCTCATCTTTGTTCTCAGTAACATAATCCTACTCTGGGTGCACAAGGCAGCTGAAACTTGACACAATGACTTTTCTGTCTGGCAGCACTGAGCTAGCCAGGCAAGCAAACCTGAGACGAGGCAGGAGTAAAGACACTCAAGCCGTAAACAGGGCTAATGACTGAGGCCGCAAAAACTAGAAAATTTTGCCAAAGTGTTCATCTCACTAAAATTTACTAAGTCATTATTAGAGATTCATGCCTGTAAGTCTTTAGGTAATTCTGAAATTTAATCTTCCCATCTACATGAATAGTTCCAGTCCCTTTCTAAAATTTTTAGAAGATTTTACTTATTTATTTGAAAGGCAGAATTTCAGAGGAGAGAGAGAAGTTGTCCATTGGCTGGTTCACTTTCCAAAAGACCATAACAGCTGAACCTGTGCCAGGCGGAAGCCAGGAGACAAATTTTTCTGGATCTCCCACGTGAGTACAGGAGCTTGAGGACTTGGGTCATCCTCTGGTGTTTCCCCAGACACACTAACAGGGAACTGGATTGAAGTGGAGTATGTGGCACTCAAACTGGCACCCCATATGGGATGCTGATGCCACACAGTGGCTTGACTTACTGTGCCACAGTGATAACTCCCCTCTCTCTGATTTTGTTTTTAAATATTGACAAAGATTGGACATTGCAAGTTTACCTTGCGGGATTCTTAGGAGGAGATGTGACCAAAAAGAAATGGGGGGACAGTGCTCTCTTAGGCAACTGACAAAATTGATTTCCAGGGTTCCAGTTTATATACATAGTTTAGCTCAGACATTGGTTACAAATGATCAGGTTTGATGTGCAACTCGTGTCACGTGTGTATGCAGGGAGTTCCAGGAGAGCTAGCGAGGCACCGGGATCGAAGCACCACTGGTGAGACAGTGAGCAGGAGCACTGTCTGCTCCTCAGCACGAGCCTGCCGTGTCCCTTGTGCGTGAGAAGCCTTTTGCCACTGTTCCGCAAATTGATGGGTCTGGATCGATGAATGAAGGGCCGCTCCAGAGACCGCAGCTGAGGCCGTAAGAGCAGTAAGTCCAGTTAGCCCCCAAATAATCCAGTCAGCAAATCGTTTACTCCAACACAGGAGATGTTGTAACACTTGTCGGATGAGTCCTGCCACAGGACCCTCCTCTCAGGGCCTGGTAAGGTTTACTGGCAGCCAAATCCCAAGTCTTTGCTTTAGGAGAAAAAGTGTATCAGAGGTAAAAATCAATAGGTACAGAATCCTTAAGACGTGCATTAAGGCAGCAATAGTAACAATCCAGGCTATCAAGAGTAAGGTTTGACTCCACTTGACCAACAGCTATATCATAAGGAAGTTTTGCACAGGCTTATAAATATCTGATAACATTTTGGCGAAAAGTGTAATCTGTTGGCTTCCACACTGAAGTTGTTCCTGACCAGGTAGAGAGAAAGCTTGTAGGCACAGACAACACAGGCCATGCAAGAAGTTCAGTATCCTGCTTCCAAAAATTTGAATTAGAGGTAGTGTTTATTATTGCAGTGTGGTAGCTGAGAGTCATCAGTACAGCTTGTAGCAAAGAAACCGCGAGGTCCCCAATCAACAAATTGGTATCCTGCATGAATAGAAACTTCACATTTGTCCTCTGCAAGTGGACTAATGTATATCAGAAATATTATAGTATTTCCAGGTGACTATTTCACAAACTGGCTCCCTGCTTGTGACCTGGGAAAGCAGCCGAGGACAGCCCGAAGCCTTGGCACCCTGCACCCACATGGGAGACCTGGAGGAAGTTCCTGGCTCCTGGCTTCGGATCGGCATAGCATCGGCCTTTGCGCTCACTTGGGGAGTGAATCATCAGACGGAAGATCTTCCTCTCTGTCTCTCCTCTTCTCTGTATAGTCATATCTCACCGTGGGCGAATAATTTTGAGAGGGGGGTAAATAAAGGTGAGCATTGGTTGGCTGTAAGAAATCTCATCTTCAGAAATTAGTATTAACGTCAGTCATTGGTGGAGAAGGCAATCACCAATCACACCACCTGTGTGTCCTCAGGCCCCACACAAGGCAATGGCTGTCGGGCCACACTTGAGAATGGCCTTTTCTGCTAAGCCAGTGAAACCTATAGTTGCCTCCTGAAGAGGCCCGTTTTCAAGCCAGTCACTTTCCCCAATGACACACACATCAGCTCCAATGTCAAGTAACCCAGTAAAAGTCCTTCCTTGTATTACCAGATCAAGCAGCGTTTTCTCAGACTCTCGGAGCATAGCGCTGCCATTCCTCCCTGACGCTGACAATTTTTTTCTTTTCGGGGGAACATAAGGTAACAACAGAAGCTGTGCAATCTTATCTCCCCCTTTCAAAGTCTACTCCAAGGGAACAGTCATCACAACAGCAATTTCGTCAGTATAATCTTCATCAGTTATTCCTGTATGGACTGTAATGCCCTTGAAAGAGAAGCTGTTTTGACCCAAAATCAGACCCACAGTCCCAGAGGGAATGGGCCCCTTAGCCTAGAGGAATCTTACACAGACATTGAAAAGGATGTATGGGCAGATCACATGGGGCAGGCAGATTAACAACAGCGCTGCCTGCAGTGGCTCCAGACAATTCCATAATCTTATTGTCCCTTAATTTTGATTGGGAACCAGGGACTTGCCCCGCCCCCCCAGGAGTTTTCCACCAGCACAAAATGTTGCTGCGGTGGTGGTATCTGGGTCCTGGGAGCCAAATCAGGAGTGAATAGGAGAGTCCCATCCTTATCAAGCTTACAGTGGCATTTTTTAACCCAGTGATTGCCTTTTCTGCATCGGGGACTCAGCCTAGTGGAGAAATGTTTATACTCTTGCCCCCTTTTGCCGCGTGTCGCTGTAGGCAGTAGAAGGGGCACGGTATTGTCTTCTAAAATGTCCGGGCTTGTCACAGTTAAAACACTTAGTTCTCTGTTGTTTATTAAGGGCTAGTTTCTCCAGGGCAGCAATTCTGCCCTTATGTTGATCCATTAAATTTCCCTCCTCCTTTTAAGGCTTTGTGATGCTCTGGCAATCTGAATTTGTATTATCATAGGCCAACTGCCCGAGCAGAGAGTTTGTAAATCAGAGCCAGGTACTTTCCCACAAAATCCAAATAACTTTCCTCGGGCCTTGTCAAATTTTTGTATGACTGCCAACATGAGCAGATCCTGCACCAATTTTTTCCCCAAGCCTTTAAATTTACTTCTTGGATGTGTCAGAGCAGGGCCAGAACTAACAGGCTGCTGTGGCACATTGGCCCGTACACCATTGTAAGTATATCAACAGTGATCCCAATTTTTCTAGCCTGTTGACTGAGCTGATTTTTCCCCCCTAGCTTCATCACTAAGCCACATTTGCCATTGTAAAAACTGTGATTTTGACAACACCATTTTTTGCCACAAGATAAAAATCATAAGGAATCCGTTTACCCTGATCACTCCTGTTTGAAAGAAACTCAAACCAAAAGGAGAGGTTGATCCAAAATGAGCACATGCCTTGTTAAAAATCATACATCATGTTAAGATCAAGTCTTGACCACACAGTGTTCCCTTGCTGGTTGAAGGTAACAGGAAAGATTAATTTTAATTCATGCAGCTGGAATACCGCTACGCTGTGTGAAGGCTGAGCCGCAGAGTGTGCCTTCGGAGCCTGCCACACCCTGGGGTGCTGCCTCCATCCTGGCTTTTTTTTTTTTTTCTTTTAAAGATTTTATTTTTATTGGAAAGTCAAACATACAGAGAAGAGGAGAGGCAGAGAGCAAGATCCTCCATCCATTGATTCACTCCCCCAAGCAGCCACAATGGCCAGAGCTGTGCCAATTTGAAGCCAGAAGCCCGGAGCCAGAAGCCTGGAGCTGTGCCAATTTGAAGCCAGAAGCCTGGAGCCTCTGCCACTTGGGTGCAGGGCCCCATGGCATTGGGCTGTCCTAGACTGCTTTCCCAGGCCACAAGCAGGAAGCTGGACGGGAAGTGGGGCTGCCAGGATCAGAACCGGTGCCCATATGGGGTCCCTGCATATTCAAGGTGAAAACTTTAACTGCTAGGCCACTGTGCCGGGACCCTGTCTTTTGTTTTCATCATCGGATGTAATTGTTAACTCTTGGAAAGAACTTTCCTCCCACTCCTCCTTAGTATCACTAGATGGTAGTGGGGGATAAAAAATGTGAAAAGTGAGGCAAGCTGGGCTTAAGGCCCTCATTTTCGCTTTCAATTTCAGGAGCTAGCTACGCTGGCAAGTTTACTTTTGTTTTTCTCTTATAGCTCACTGGGAAAATCTCCCTTTTTGCTCTCTCTACTTCTTTTTGAATTTTTAGGAGCATTGAGGCCAAATAGGGCCACTTAAAATAACAGCCTTTTTATTTTGCAAAATACGTCCTAGGATACTGTAAGAATAGTGTTCTGATTATCAGTTATCTTGGCACTGGACTTGTTAAATGAAACAGTTTTAACAAAAAGACATACATTAAGACAGACGTAGGTGGGCACCACACTCACACAGTTTAGAAACCTGATGGGCCATAACATCTCATATGGGCCTGACTCAAGGTTGTGCTGTGTCCAGTCTTCCTAAGTCCCATCTGAGTACTCCAACAGATCAGATGGGGAGATACCTGCATATGCACAACGGGCAGTGTAGATCCTGCGAGCCAGGAAGCCAGGACTGGCAGCTGGGCTATGTTAATCTTCACAGTGGTCCCCTCACACTGCTGAGCTGTGTTCCAGAACACAGGATGACCACTGCCCTCTGACTGAGGCCTCAAATCTGAAACTTTTGAGTTTTTGAATGCCTGTCAAGAATGCCAGAAAGGCTTAAAATATCTGATAGAAATAGGATTGTTTTGTATGACACAATATAGATTAAACTATTAACATAATGCCATCACTCAAATACTTCTAAAGCAAGAACATAACTTTTTGTTGATTTTAAACAATGAGATCTTAATGAGATGGAGAACATAAAGATTACCTTAACATAAAAGTTTGTAGATAAGAATTACCGCATTGCTTTAGCTATTATTCATGTAATCTTCAATGTCTTTTTCTAAATGTTTAGCCTTCATCCCGTTAATACTGAGAAGCATCACTCGGACAAAAGCCCAAGTGATCAAAAATTGTCCCAGAGATGCTCATCTTTTCTATCTGCTTTAAAAATATTCTGCTTTACTCTCTCCCCAGTGTCTCAGTCTAAGGTCCCTTCATCAGGCAACCGAGCATTATATTCTGACACGGTGTCCCAGCGCTGCTGCAGCTGTGCCTGTGAAACCCCAGCACTGTCCCGCTTCCACAAGCGATGAAGCAGCTCAGTGTAGGGAATATACCTCCCCTTTCCTACTTTCTGCCCCATTTTGTTCCTCCTGCAGCGATTGTCTCTGCCTGCCTGCCTGCCTGCCTGCCTTCCTTCCTTCCTTCCTTCCTTCCTTTTTCTTTTCTTTTTTTTTTTTTTTTTTTGTCTTATTTCAGGTCCCCTATTGTGGCTCCAGTTGCAAGTTTACCTTGCGGGTTCCTAGATCACCGTGTGTCATGGAAGCATGAGAGCACATCCAAGGACTCAGGGGGCAGTGCACTCTGGGTGACTGCCCCTCCGCCTCTTCTTTCCTGGAACTTCTCAACAGGATCCCATGGGCCTCTGCTGTCCCAGCTACCCTGTTGGATGTGTTCTGGCAGACATATTCAAGGTGTACAAAGTGAAGTTTTATATAATATATATTTTGTAATGGTTACTACAGTCTAATTAATTATGCTATGCGTTAGAACCCCAGAATTTATTCATCTGATAGTTTGTAGCCATTGACTGACACCTTCCCCTTTGCAGTTCTCCGAGCTCCTGGCAACCATCATTCAATTCTTTTCTTTAGGAGTTTGGCTTCTTTAGATTCCATATGTAAGTGAGATCATGCATCTATAATCTTATTAAATGCTCATAAATGTTAATATTCTTTTGGCGGGGGGAACTTTCTCTGAGTCACCAATGGGTAAGTGGTGTTCAAACAGAACAAATGCTTTAACTACTTCCCATAGTGCTTCTCTCACAAGATAAACTAGAAAAACTGTGTCTATCCTTTATGCCTACAGGCGCCACATAAACAGCTGACTCTTGCTACCTGTCCGCTTCTCCCACCTCCGTTGGCAGAACCTAGAGACTTGCCCCTTGCCCCTTCCCTGTATGCCTCAGAGAGAAGCACTGGTCCAGTGAAGAGAAAATGGTTTCCAAGAAAACGTAGTTCTAAGCCTAGCTCCCCTCTCTGGTGCCCAGAGCTTCAGGTATCGTGATCCTAAAGATGCTTCTAAAGGCAAGTTTGGCAGAATCTTCACTGACTCTCCACAGGCTTCAAGGTAAACATCTTTGGCCCTGACCACAGTTCCTCCAGGCGCCTCTTGCCACTTTATTCCCACATATATCCTGAATTATTCGGGGTTCCCTAAAACTTTATGTGTTCTCTTGCCTCTGGGCCTTTTGGACTAATTTTTTCTTCACTCTCTACCCCATCCCGTTCCCTTCCCTGTCTACCTTACACCTTTTTCAGACTTTAGCGTAGAAATCACCTTTTACAGATATCTTCCAGGTCCTTATGATTGTGATAAGTGCCTCTGTCCCCTATGCAGTGCTGTCCATCTCAGCACTTGGGTTTACTGGATGACTCGTTCCTCCAGACCCGAAACCCCTTGGTCCGTAGAGCACAGTGATACCACAGCCCTGTGGCCAAGACAGTGCAGGAGGAGATGTCATCTCTGTTTAAAAGAGTTCCCGGGTGCCGACATGCACTGGAGTACAGCTCTGCCCTAGGTGACTGGGGTTCAATCCTTACAGACGGGTAAAGATTAGATCTCCGTATGGAACGAGAAAGATCCTGTGACACTCTGAAGAAAGCAGAAACCAGGAAGCTTACCTTGTAACTTCCCCCTCTTCAGCTATACACATACTATTTATTAATTTTTTTAAAGATTTATTTATTTTTAATGGAAAGGCAGATATATAGGGAGGAGGAGAGACAGAGAGGAAGATCTTCTGTCCGATGATTCACTCCCCACATGACCACAATGGCTGGTGCTGTGCCGATCTGAAGTCAGGAGCCAGCAATTTCCTCCAGGTCTCCCACACGGGTGCAGGGTCCCAAAGCTTTGGGCTGTCCTCTATTTCTTTCCCAGGCCACAGCAGGGAGCTGGATGGGAAGTGGAGCTGCCAGGATTAGAACCGGCGCCCATATGGGATCCTGGCGCATTCAAGGCGAGGACTTCAGCCACTAGGCCACACTGCCGGGCCCCCACATACTATTTATTAAAGAATGTACTGAAACATCTAGACTAGATGTGCCAAGGGCTGATAAGTGATGAATATACCAAGAAGCAAAGCAGTCATGAATGCTGGCTTCAGAGCTAGAGTGAAACAAAGACAGTAAGCAGCCAGACACACTATGCCACCAAGGAACCAGCCAAGTTCCTATAAAAGCTCATACATGGGGAACCGGACTGTTACATAGAGGACATTACTTTCCTAAGAAAGTGACTTACAAAGTAAGATCAAAAGACCACCCATATACAGAAATTACCTATGTTGACAGAAGTGGGATAAGAGCAAGGAGATTCTCAAACCTGATGCTTGGGACAGTAAGGAAGGAGTTGGGCCCAAATGACTTGAACCATGGCCAGTGAACATGAATAAGGAAGTCCAGGGGCAGACATATTGACCAGCATGTCTTCTGACTGCCAGACTCTGAGTGCCAGTTTAACTTCTGGCCTTGGTTTCTGCCTGCCTCCAGCTAGCTTCCTGGTGATGCAGACCTGGAAGGCAGCAGTGGTGGCTCATGTGACTGGGTGCTTACCACCCATGGGGGCAAACCTGGATTGAGTGTCCAACTCCTGGCTTCAGCTCTGACCTAGCCTCCCAAATAGGTAAATTATTTTTAATTATGGAGGAAAATGGTGAAGCCGTAAAGTTTCTTTGTCAAGCTTAAGTGATGAAGTGTAGGAAGTGAATTTTGTATTCATTTTGCTAAAGCATTCCTCTCAGGCTGCCCTTAAGTAGTGAGTGTCCCCTAGTGTACTCAAAGGTAGCCAGAGTAAATTTGTTTGATGTCGGGCAAGCTATTCCATTCTGAAGGAACTCCCTGTGGAAACCTGAACCTGGCTGTGGCTGGCAGGGGTCACCCACCGGCCATGACTGACACTGATACCAAGTCTCTGAAAGCCCCGGGGAATGCGAGGATCCTGATCAGAAAGCCTAGAGTCTACAGTAAACCTCAGGACAGGATGTGAACTGGAGAACAAACAAGCCTTGCCTTTCCCTGTGCCTTGTTCCCCGCCCAGCTGTGGGATCTGGCCATGGCCAGTGGCACAGACAGCGACTCTCCCTTGTCCTCTGGAGCTGCTATGGGTTGGCTGGAGTGGAAGTTTCCACTTCTCAAGGGAAGGTAGTTGGCTCAGCCTAGCTGTTAAACTCTGCTCAAAACAATTTGATATACCTGGGTGTATTACCTCGCTCTGGCTCTCAACTCGGACTTCTTGCTAATCTGTGTTCTGAGAGGTAGCATTGATGGCTCACATGATTAGGGTCCTCCCACCAACAGAGAAGGCCTGGACTATTACTGCCTCCCAGCTTTGGCCCTAGCCAAGGCCTGGCTGCTAGACATTTAGGGAGTGAACCATCAATGAGGACTCTGTTTCTCTTTTTCTTTTGTCTTAAGCACAAAAGAATTGAAAGCAAATATTAGGACTCTACCTAAAAGGTTGATCAGTGTTCACATCACCAGTCATGTGACAGAAACGCATCATGTACCTCCTGAAGTGATGATGTCCTCTCCTGAGGACACAACTCTCATGGCTTTCCTGCCCCAAACAAGAAAAGTAAAACAACAAAGGAACAACAGATAGTCCCAAACTGAGAGTGATACTGCGAAGTTGAATAGCAGGTGCTGATGAGCAGGTCATCAAAGACAGATTAAATGTGACATCTAGTGTGACATGACAGTAGATCCAGGGTGCATTAGATTCTGGTGCAGTAGATCCAGGGTAGATTAGATCCTGGTCCACAAAAGACATTCTTAGAATGAACATCTTATGGATAATTGATAAAACATGAGTACAGATTACCATTTACCTAATAATATAGCAATGTCAGATGTCCTGACTTTTTATTTGTACTATAGCATATAAAATAATCTTGCATTTGAGAAACACACACTGAATGAGGTAGAGGTGTATGGACGTGATGCTTGCAACTTACAACTGAGAAAAAAGGGGCGTGTGTACATACATGTAGCAACACAAATATCGTACATCATTAACAAACGTGATATGTACCAGCTCCCTGCTTATTTCCCGGGAAAGCAATGGAGGATGGCCCAAAGCCTTGGGGCCTTGCACCTGCGTGGATACCTGGAAGAAGCTTCTGGCTTCAGATTGGCTCAGCTTTAGCTGTTATGGCTATTTAAGCAGTGAACCAGCAGATGAAAGATCTTTCTGTCTGAGTTTCCTTTTCTCTGTAAATCTGCCTTTCCAAATAAATCTTAAAAAAAAAAATAAAACAAATGTGGGATGTAGCTGAAGGATATGGGAGGTTTTGTTTTTGTTTTTCTATTGCAGCTTTTCTGTCACTTTAAAATTATTTCTCAGGTTTTTAAAATGTTCGCTTCTGGATCCTTCCCTGTCTTTGCAGTTCTCAACCTGGAGTCCTCACTGAGAACTAACGAAGCGTGGTGTTTACTGGTGAGATGTGAGGGAGAGGGAAATGACTGGGCTGAAGATGAAACACGGAGCCTCTGCCTGATAAAGGGCTGTGACCGGAGCTCTGCCCATCACATTTTGTCACAAACCTATTGTTCCTGCGTGGGGATGGCACTGTGCAACCATCTGGGGAGAGAACCAGTGAGTAGAGGGAAGACTTTCTGTCTCTTTGTTCCGTAACTCTGACCTTGAAAAATACCAGAATAAGTCAATCATACCCTCACAAGCCGGAACATGGTGAGATCCCAAATTCATCTGGATCAAACACACTGAGACCACGTTCTTGTTTAAATGTTTTTCATTGGACCACTGTGTGGTTAAATGTAATGCTATTCCAATACAGAAAACAGCCAAGTTCTCATATCCTTGGCTGTAACTTAGTATTTACAGTAGACAACTGGATATACGAATCCAGAGTGTTAGGTACAGATTTCACAACTGGATATTCCAATCTGGAGGATTAGGCACAGATTTCACAATTACAAAGGGCCAACACCAGCGTTGTCCTCAAAAGACATCAAGGCAGCAAAGCAGAAGCCAGCAATAGCAAGAAGAAGCTTAAACTGAAAATTACACAGAAAACAGATTGCCTGGGAAGCCACCAGACTCAGAGTGGTGGAGAAATGAATCACATGTTGTCAAGGTTACAATGGCCAATAGGTGACTACTGTACATAGCTTACCACAGACAGCTAGAGAGACCAGGGGCTCGGGAGGCCTAAGAGCTCATGTCGGTTCATGCCCTGCCCACTCACCCACCCCCAGGGCCCTGTAGTTTACAGCTGAGGTCCCCATGGAGACCTTATTCAGGAAAGTCTAGTTTCTCTCAGTAGTTTGGGGGTATTTTTGGTCTGAGTCAAGGTGTGTGAGTTTTCTATAAATCATGCTGCCTTTCAAAGCCATGATAAACAAGCAGAGACCACCCATTCATTTCACATGAGATGGACACCGAAGGCTGGGGCCTAAGCGCCTGTGAAGGGTACGAGGGTGTCCCTCTCCGGCTCTGTGTCTTTTTGTTTGCTGGAGCTTGGTCATCTGTCTCCTGAGAACAGTGAATGCCCAACGTGAACTTCAGTTGCCCTTCTCTAGAGGAATTTTCATTTGTGTCAGGAAGGAAAGCCTTTAGCAGAAAGAACTGTTCATCTAGAGCTGGTGGAGCAGGTTTGCTTGTGTGGCCACACCCTGCTGGTATCAGGAAGGGGGGAGTCCGTCTGCCAGAGAACTGCCAGAGAACTGAGCCAATTAATTCAGCTCTGCTAAATGCTTGGCAGGTGTCAACCTGTGCTTCAGAAAGGCTCAGCAGCTGCAGGGCTGTTTCATGTCAACGTCAAGGCCCTGCAGGGCTGGACGAGAGGCCCAGCTGGACCAGCCCTGTCCTGTCTGGGAATCTATCGCCCCGAAGTCTCCCTGGCACCTCCCGTAAGAGGCTGAGTGTGCTCTGCAGTGCCAGGGTGCAGCTCTCCCACACTCAGACTCAGACCCAATTCCCAGGACAATTCAGTCGGCTGTTCTTCCACCCCCTTAGCGAGCAGAGCTGAGACTGAGCTGGCCTACAGTAAAGGACAACGAAGGCTGGGGGCTGTAGAACTCAGCTGCAGATGCAATCAACAGATTCAGCCCTGGGCTTAAGCCCCGCTGTTAATTTCCTGGCTGTGTACCACAGTGCTGCTTTCTTTGTGGCTCTTCTGTTGATGTTATGCACCATTTAATAGTTTCAGTTTCTTGTACAATGCTTTGTTTTCAGAATCACCAAAAAGAAGTGTCTTAGACTATATACACTTAGAGATTACAATTGCTTTTGGTTTTTAATTCTCTTGAGTCTGTTCGTTGTTTTCTTATGCATTACTGTGATCTATGCTTTGTTTTCAAATATGCACTTTTTATTTTTAAGGGGTCATAGCCACATTCACTGCACCTTTCCCAGGCTTCTCATTTTGACTGGATGTAGAGAGGAATGAATGGGTAAGTTGCTTCTAGGCCTTGGTTTGAAAAGCCTAATATAAAGAAAACTTTTCCCATTTGTTTACCACCTCTCTGCTCTTCCTCTCCCCTCTAGCCCTAGCATTGCACTTGCCCTGGAGGTAGCATGGTGGCCTGCTTGTGCCTCTGTGTGAATTGGGGATCTGCATCCGGGAAATTGGGGGCCTACAGAGGGGTTCTTGAAGTTCAAAAGCAATGTCTGAAACTGAGTTCATTTCTGTGGGGTGAGCATTTAGCGGTTCCGATGCCTCAATCCCGTATCGGAGTACACGGATTCAATGCCCAGTTCCTGCCCTGACTCCAGCTCCCTGCCCATGCAGGCAGCGGTGACGACTCAGCTCGCTGGGCTCTTGCTCACTTGCGAGACCGAGATAAAGTTCCCTTCTGTTAACTGTGACCTGGCCTAACCCCAGCTGTTTGAGCCACTTGATGAGTGAATCTGTTGAGTAGGAACTCTGTGCGTCTGCTTCTGAGAGAAGCAACAGTACAAACATTTCTTTTCCACAGTTTTGTTGCAGGTTTTGCCTCGGGAAGAGGTTAGAAAACAGGTCCTCTGAAAACAATGCCAGAAAATAGTGCTTAGATGCCTGCAGAAGGTCTGTACCCAAGGAAGGCCTCCTGAGAACACAGTAGCAATAACCGAGTCTAAGTGGGTACATTAGACTTTTGTAGACAAAAGTTTTCAGTAGTAAAAACAAATTGTGCAATTTGATCATCTTTATTAGCAGACTGGCAGCCCTCCTAAAGGATGGTGTGTGACCAGGTCTCCCAGGATTCTGGGAGAAAGGATGGTTCTGTGGGCATCAATAGCTGTGAGGAGTTGGCACTGGGAATGGAAGGGAAGCGCCAGAGTGCCACCCAGATGTAGGGACAAGAACATACACCCCGCACAGAGCACAGGATAGCTGCAGAGTCAGACCTGATCGGCTTATGAAGGTAATGTGTCCTTAGAAGCCAGCTGAATGTCACTGGAGCCGACAGTAGCCCCGAAGTCCATTCTGCTGTCTGTCCCTTGCACAGGACAACAGACATACGTACTGCACCCTGGGACAGATTTCACGAATGCCCACTGTTCCCTACGTCATGGCTCAGAGTGTCCCACGTTTGCTTCCAATGAAGGGCCATGATTCCATCTGTCTGTGTGTCATGCAAACTCCAGTGACATCAGGTGGCCTTGGTCATAAACAGGAATCGTTCACTGTCACAACCTTGGCTGCTGCTGACTCTCCTTTTGGTAGCAGATCTGGAGATTTCTGAAAAGTCCTCAGGGACTCAAAATAATTAAAATTTTTTTTTAATGGAACGTAAGCAAACCATAAGTAGATGACGGTCAGAGCTGTGAACTGCTCAGGGTAGCTTGCTGTTCCCCTGCCAGTACAGCTTCTCTTCTGCCTTTTTCTTTTTCCATCGACAGAGCAGCAGCATCTTAAAGGTCTTCCGGAAGGTTCTGTTGCAGAGGGCATAACACATGGGGTTGACAGTGCTGTTGACGTAGCACAACCAGTAGCCCAGGTGCCACAGGGTGACGGGGACACACTTGTCGCAGAAGGTGGACACCAGGACCATGATGTTGTACGGGGTCCACGTGAGGATGAAGGCCAGGAGAATGGCACTCAGGGTCTGGGCTGCCTTCCTTTCTTTGACCAGGACCATCCTCTTCCGTTTGGTCATTTGGTGGCTGAGGCTGGGGTCAAGGCCCCTGGCTGGAGGGTCCTTGGACACTGCGAGGGAACAGGGCATGACTTTCACCTTGCGACAGCCGTTACTGGCCTCCTGGGACCCCTCAGCTTTCACCACCAACCGGAACTTGTAGGCCACACATTTCTGACTCTTGGGTCTGTGAGAAGCAGCTGGAGACAGGAAATATTTTGGGGTGTCATAGTCATTTTTTTCAGCCTGAGCTTTCGTGAAAGTTTCCTTGGCCTCCTCAGCACTGAATTCTTCCTGGGGGCTCTCCTTGGGTTGACTCTTGTAGACCACTTGGCAGACAGAGCCACTGGAAGACTTGTCCTCATCCTCTGAGGAGGGGCAGCTGCTGCCAGCGGTGAGTTGCTCGGGTCTGACCCAGTCGACACTAGGGCCAGGGCCTTGCGAGGACTTCCCGGTGGTGGAGGTGCTCCTGCGGGAGGATGACCAGGACACCTGGCTCCTCTCCCTCTGGCCCAGGGGTGGTCGTGGGCAGCGGAAGCAGGACCGGAGCAGAGCCCTGTGTGCTGGCTGCCGCTGCCTCCCCACCTCGGCCACAGAGTCAGAGCCTTGGAGATCGGCCAAGTCCTTGGTCCGCTTCTCTGTTTCCCGGTAAATTCGGCAGTAGAGGATCGTCATGACAGACACGGGGATGTAGAAGGCAGCGATAGCCGTGCCGAAAGTGATGGTGGGCTCAGAGAGGAACTGGATCTGGCACTCATGTGGGGGCACTGTCCGCTTCCCGACCAAGTACTGCCAGCACAGGATTGCCGGGGCCCAGAGCAGGAAGGAGATGAGCCAGGCTAAGCCGATCATGATGCCAGCTCTCTTGGGGGTGCGCTTGGCCCGGTACGTCAGCGGCCTTGTAATGGAAAAGTAACGATCAAAGCTGATCACCAGAAGGTTCATGACGGAAGCATTGCTGGCCACATAGTCCAGGGCGAGCCAGAGGTCGCAAGCCAGACTCCCAAGCACCCAGCGGCCCATGAGGATGTAGGTGGTGTAGAGGTTCATGGAGAAGACCCCGATGATGAGGTCTGCGCAGGCCAAGCTGAGCAGGTAATAGTTGTTGACCGTCTTGAGCTGACTGTTCACTTTGAAGGAGATCATGACCAAGACATTGCCCACGATGGTGACCAGGCTCACCACAGCAGTTACAGCGGCAATGCTGATGACTTCCCACAGCCCGTGACGTTCCAAAGGCTGCTGATTCACGGGGGTGCCGTTGACCGTGCTCGCGTTCTGATACGGTTCCCCTTCCATCCTGGCGCAAGAATTTACATGAGGCTTGAGTTGTAGGTTTTAGATTTTTCTCTCTCCTATCTCACGTGTTAGCCAGCATCTGGAAGAGAGGGAAACATGTTAACTCCATTCATTAGCATGAATTGCTCTTCCACCCATGGCTTACTGTGCGGAACAGTTTTGGTGGTTACCAATGCCCGAGGACCCTTCTTGTGCATGAGGCTGCTGCCCTCTTGTGGCCATTTTTAAAAAGGGGTTGAGATGTTGAGAGTGACAACTAAAAAAACCAAAACCCAAAACGAAAAAACCTGAATCACTGGGGAGCACAAAAGAGGTGCGGGCAGGTGCCTGGGCTCAACAAGCTAATCCTCACACCTGTGGCACCACCACCCCACATGGGCACTGATTTGTGTCCCATCAGCTCCCTGCTTGTGGCCTGGGAAGGCAGCGTCCCCAAAGCCTTGGGACCCTGCACCCATGTGGGAGACCTGGAAGAGGCTCCTGACTCCTGGCTTCAGATCAGATCAGTTCTGGCCATTGCAGCACTTTGGAGGAGCGAACTAGTGGATGAAAGACCTTCTCTATCTTTCCTCTGTAAATCTGCCTTTCAAATGAAAACAAATCTTAGAAAAGAGGTGAGGGATGTGAAATCACCTCAGATTACAATGACCTTCAGGGCATAAACTGTGTTTTTGGTTGTTGTTGTTTAAAGATTTATTAATTTTTTCATTGGAAAGGCAGATTTAGAGATAAAAATCTTCTGTCTGCTGGTTAACTCCCCAAGTAGCTGCAATGTCCGGCACTGTGCCGATCCAAAGCCAGGAGCCAGGAACTTCTTTCCGGCTCTCCCATGCGGGTGCAGGGTGCCAAGGCTTTGGGCTGTCCTTGACTGCTTTCCCAGGCCACAAGCAGGGAGCTGGATGGGAAGCAGGGCAGCCAGGATTAGAGCTGGTGCCCATATGGGATCTCAGCACGTGCAAGCTGAGGGCTATAGCCACTAGGCTATGGCACCGGGCCCAAAATTTGCCCTGTTTGAAATCAAGAAATCTTTGCTTTCCAATTGTGTTTCCATTTATTGTATGTCTTTTTTTTTTTTTTCTCCTTCGATTTTTCCTGAGAATGAGCTTCTCCAGTTCCTAGGCTGCTGCAAGTCAGTTCTCTGCATAGACAGAGGCATTTGTGAAAGGTGGCAAGCTACATGACTGAAGGACTCTTCTCTTTCTTGGATGACAGTTGAAAATGAATATTGGGTTTCAGGCATTATTGTTTTCTGTGATAAACTCCCTGAATCAGTAACAAAATGTTTTTGAGTAAAAGGTGATGTTTATGGAGAGGCAACTCCTGTTTTGGGGGTGGGGCTCAAAGGCCAATGCAGAATCAACATTTATCTGGGATGGGAATCCTGAGCTTACTTGCTTAATTCAGCTTCACAAGATTCCATTGGATCACTGTTGGGTGTGCATGTGTTGCTAGGGCTCTGGCGTTAGCCAGGAGCGGAAGGGCTCATGTCTCCCTTTCAGCAGAAGGCCGTGCATGCAGCAATGGAAGCCCCCATGTTCCCGCCTTGGCACATTCCTTTGTTGTCAATAAATTACAAAGGACTCAAATCAACACAATAACCGAGAGAGGTGACCAGGCCTTGCAGATGCAGGCTCTCCCTCCACAGGTGGCCTTGAGGGCTGCTGAGGCTTTGCAGAAGGTGGGCTTGGACCTTTTCTGAAACAGCTTTTTTCTCTGAGAAGCTTTGTGCCTCAACCTGTCCTTGCCATTCTTTGCTGTTTCTATAGCAACCAAGCGGCATGCTTTGGAGCATCTCCAGTGCAGTGAGATGGGGACAGTATCAAAGCAGCTCACATTGCCAGGAAGAGTGTGCCTGAGCCACCTTCCCCTCCTTCCTGTTCAGGGACAAACCAAACGCAACTTGGCTTGGAACACCAGTGGTGACACCGGGTTGGGTATCAGGAAGAACTTCCAATGATCGCATGCAAGAGGAAGGCAGGTTCTGGCCTTGCCTTTTTAATGTTTAGTCATTTTCATATACTTGAGTTGAAGAGTGACCGAGAAATGGCTTCCCTCTGCAGGCTTACCCCAAATGCTGGGACACAGCCACGGCTAGGCCTGCCTGAAGCCGGGAACCAGGAACTCCTTTGGGGTCTCTCAGATACTTGAGCCGTCATCTGCTGCCTCCCCATGCTGCAGTAGCAGGAAGTGGAATGAGAAGCAGAGTAGCCAGGACTTGAACTGGGCCTCAGCTATGGGATGTGAGTTTCCCACGCAGGGGCTTAACTCGAGCTACCGCGCTCACTCTTTGACTTGCCTTCTTTTGAGAACTGTTTTAGAACAAGATATATCAGGGTCAGTGTGGTGGGGCGGTGAGTGAAGCTGCCGTTGGCAGTGCTGCCATCCCATATGGACACTGGTTCAAGTGCTAGCTGCTGTACTTCTGAACCAACTCCCCGCTGCAACCCGGGAAGGCAGCGGAAGACTGCCACTGTGCTTGGATCCCTGCTGGATCTGGGAGACCCAGTCGGCTGATGGGCCAATAGATGGAAGATCTCTCTCTCTCTCTCTCTCCTCCTTCATGCCTCTTGTTTCTCTTTCAAATAAATAAAATAAATCTTAAAAAAAGAGAGAAGGAAATGACTTTTCAGTGCCTCTGAAGCAGTAACACTTCAAGCAGGATTCTCATGCTTTTGTAACATACTCTATCCTTTGCTGTATTAGATGCCGTGGAGCTATACACAGGGGCCAGCGTGGTGGCTCAACAGGCAGTGCCAAGATCCCATATGGGCACCGGTTGTAGCCCCAGTTGCTTCACTTCCCTCACTCCCTGCTTATGTTCTGGGGAAACAGCAGAAGATGGTTCGAGCCCTGGGGCCCCTGCATCCACATGGGAAACCTGGAGGAAGCTCCTGGCCTCGGGTCGACTCAGCTCTGCCTATTGCGGCTGTTTGGGGAGTGAACTAGTGGATAGAAGGTCTCTTTCTTGTTCTGTCATTCTGCCTTTCAAATAATATAAAATTTTTTAAGAAAAAGAATTATGCAATGGTTCTTGAACTGAAGGACTTAATGTTTTACAGTTCTTAGAATAAAGAGAACATAGGAATAAATTTCAGCCTTTAGATCAGTTTAGGTGAGACAGACCTACTGCTAAGAACACCACATGAATCCGTTGTAATTGTATCCCAGGAAGATGGGTGGCACTGCTTTACGAGAAGGCATAAACTGGAGCTATGTGATCTCTGCATGGTGTCCCCGGCCTAGCAGTTGGTTAAGCAGGGCCCCTTCTGTTGGGGTAGTCTTGTTTTCCCAGAGTACTATGCAAATATTATAATTTTCTTTTATTATTTTTGTTTGAAAGGCATAGCTATAGAGCAAGAGACAGCGAGCGACCTACCGCTGGTTCACTCCCCAAATGCTGGGGCTGATCTTAAGCCACAAGATTGGACCTTCTTCCAGGTCGCTCCTGTGGGTGCAGGGGCCCAAGGGCTTGAGCCATTCTCTGCTGCTTTCCCAGGTGCATTAGCAAGGAGGTGGTGCAGCCATGGATTGCTGGCACTTGAGCTGGTGCCCATCCTGGTACCACAGGCTGCAGTTTTACCCACTCTGCCATAGCACAAGCTCCAAGTATTGTAATTTTATATTTAGATGACATGAGAAAATCTGATAAAGATTGCCAGAAATAGATTTCTGTGACAATCTGGAAATCCAAAACATCTTGACTACATCTCAAACCTAGGCAACAGGTGTAAGGTCAAGAATTATAGGCACTCTTCGTCTTTGAATTCCTAGGCACAGCCTGCTCTTCTGGAAGCAACAATGAGAAAATGCTTTCATGAGGTGGGAGTGTTCAACGGTTATCAAGTGAAGCTGAGAAATCAAGTAAGATTAGGACTAAGCCCTGATCCCTGAATTTAGCTAGCTAGCCTACAGATCATAGGGAACCTTGGCAAGTCAATTTGATGAACTGTTGGGTGTATAACCCTTGGGGAACACCTGAAAAAGGGAAAGGGAGGGGAAAAACACCCCCGTAGATAGCTCCTTTGGGGAGGTTACTATAAAAGGGAGTAGAGAAATGGAATGAAGAATGGGTTAGGGTGTAGGGTAAGTGTGTTTTCCTTTATTATTTTTTTCTTCCTCCTTCTCTTCCTTCTTCTTTTCCCTCCTTCCCTCCCGTCTCTTCCCTCCTTTCCTTCCTTCTTTCCTTACTTCAAAACGCAGCACAATAAAGAGCTGGAGAGGAACAGAGAATCCTTCATCTGTTGCTGGTGTACTCCTCTGGAAATAGCCAGGTTTGGGCTAGGCTGAACTCGGAGCCAGGATCTCCATTCTCATCTCCCAGATGGCGGGCAGGGGCAGAGGCCCAAGTACTTGGGCCATTTTCCGTTGCTTTCCCAGGCACACTAGCAAGTCAGCAGCTGAATTGGAAGCAGAGCAGCCAGAACTGGCACTCTGATACGGATGACAGCATTACAAGCTGTCATTTAAAGAAAGGCAGACATTCAACGTGCCATATGTTAAATGTGGAAAACCCAGTGGAGGGTAAAAATCTGAAGTGCTGGAGAGAGTGAAGGCAGTGGTGGGCAGGCGTCCTCAGATAGGTCAGCAGGGAAAGGAGTGGGCCTGGCCCCAGACCAGAGCAGGGATCCTCCATAGCAGCAGGGGGAGAATTCTCTTCTAACTGCCTCCCTTCCTCCATGAGTGTTCTTACTGTCCCTGCAAGGTAAGCAGCCGAGAGGGGACGGTAGAAGCAGAAAAAGTATTAGGTCATGAATTGTGTACTTTGGGTGTTTGCTCCATTCATTTCTGGGTTCCTTCTCATCCTGACCACAGCCCAGGAAGCCAAAATACCATGAGGACCTGGCGGGCTGTTCACTCTCCCTCATCTCTGTCAGCACAGGGCTGTGGATTCTGAGCTCAAGGACTAGCCCGTGCCAGAGTCCCTCCCACTAAGGCCTGTGAGGATGCAAAACACGTGTACAGGAAAGAAAAAGACAGCTTTTTGAGAAAACATATCGGTGTCTTCCAGCCTGCATTGTTCATAAGGGAAGCGTCAGAAACCATTTCAACTCTTGAAAATCTGCCTGCGTAGAAAGAGGACATTAATTAGGTGACTGTGTCTGTCACAGAAAACTTACATTTGCAAGGAGACGGTACATTTTAATTTTCAGTCTTATCATTTATTTTTCATCAAACAGTGAAAACCTGAGTGTTGTCTTGGATGAGGAAGGTTGTGATTTTTTTGTGTTATTTTGAGGCCTCAAATGCTACACAGAGACAATGTTTCACCTGTATCAGAATCACTTGGAAAAGCAGGCATTGCAGGTCTCTCATCTGCTGAGTCATGCCTCACATGCCCACAGCGGCCAGGCTGAGGCTGGGAGCTGGGAGCTCAGTCTGAGTCCCCTCTGAGTGCCCAGGCCCAAGGATTTGTCCCATCACTGCTGCCATCTGGGTGGGCATTAGCAGGAGGCTGTACTGGAAGCAGAGTTAGCAAGGACTAGAACCAGGCACTCCCATGTGGGATGCAGGTTCCCGGGCACCATCTTAACAGCTAGGTCAAACAACTGCCCCATCTGGTGTGTTTATTAAAGTACAGGTTCCTGCACTGCACCCTGAGTTCTTGAGCCTAGAACAAGGACCAGCAATTTGCATTGGTAACAAGTTCTCAGTCTTTGCTATGTTGCTAGTTCATGTTACAGAACCATTACCTTTTTTTTTTTTTTTAAGATTTATTTTTATTGGAAAGGCAGATTTAGAGCGAGAAAGATCTTCCATCTACTGGTTCACTCCCCAAACAGCCACAACAGCTGGAGCTGAGTCAACCCAAAGCCAAGAGCCAGTAGCTTCTTCTGGGTCTCTCATGCAGGTGCAGGGATGATCCTCTGCTGCTTTCTCAGGCCACAAGCAGGGAGCTGGATGGGAAGTGGAGCGGCTGGCACCCCTATGGGACTGGCACAAATATGGAGTCCTGGTGTGTGCAAGGCAAGGATTTAAGCCACTGAGCCATCACACCAGCCCCGAGAACCATTACCTTTAGGAAATTATTATCTTTTTTTTAAAAAAAAAGTAGGCCATATTTACAAAAAGTATGCAAAAAGTATAGCTTATGTTCTTCCACTAGCTCTGTAATTCAGTACTTCGCTTTCGATATCTCATGAAATTTCATGAATCCTGCCAAGAAGAGAGCATGGAAGTTTTTATTCATGCAATAGCATATGTTTAACATAGGACTGTCAAGTCAAAGCAACACGGGAGCACGCTCCTTCCCTTTGTTATTCATGAGCTTCAGTGCAGGAGGTGCTTGAGCGGCCTTTTCATCCCCTGTGACAGACACTTCCTCCATATGGATCGAGGAACGCGTACTCCGCATGGCTGCTGGAGGAGCTGCAGCGGTGGGCTCCTCCAGGAAGCCTCAGAAGGGGGCCTTGGAATGTTCTGCATCCTAAACACACATGATTGAACTGCAAAACCTTGAATTTACAGGGGGCAAAGGCATTTCTGGGCTGCTTACGGCATCTGCAGCACACACAAGAGGCCATGAATTCAGCAAGTGCATCTTCTTGTCCCTTAAGAGGCTGTGCAAATTAGCTGCTTGATGATTCAGTTTTCTTCAGTGTAAAACAGAGGCAGTGATAGCATTCTGAAAAGTTGCCATCTTAATCACTGAAAATGTATATTTTTCATCGATTCCAAAGGCCAGTGGGGAGGTAGGAGAGTGTGAGAGAGAAACAGAGGCAGAGAGGATGAGAAAGAAAATGAATCTCCATCTTGCCATCCAGGAGTTCACGTCCTAATTGCAACAGTTAAGGCTGGGCCAAGCCAAAGTCAGCAGTGTCCCCTCATATGAATAGTGGCAGGGTCACCTGGTCACTGAAGCAGTAAACACTTCGAAATTAGTATTTAAAAGAAAGACTTGAAAGGCAGTTACAGAGCGGGGAGAGCACACAAATCTCCATTTGCTCACTTCCGACACCCACAATGGCCAGGCGCAATAGCAGGGGGCTGGATGGGAATCGGTGGTGGGGGGCAGCTCACCTGCTACCCTTCAATGCTGGCACAGATTGGCGTTAAGGTGGGCTTCTCTGTCTGGAAACTACCCTCTCCTCTTACCAACCTGGCACGCTCTAGCTCTACTATCTGGCTTTAGCTCAGGATTTTTTTTCCCAAAGATTTATTGCAAAGGCAAATAAGATTTAGAAAAAGGAGCGACAGAAAGATCTCCCCAAACGGCTTCATCGGCTGGTGGCAGCTGAGCCAATCCGAAGCCAGGAACCCTTTCCGGGTCTCCCACACGGGTGGGTGCAGGATCCCAAGGCTTTGGGCCGTCCTCGACTGCTCTCCCAGGCCACAAGCAGGAAGCTGGATGGGAAGTGGAGCAGCTGGGACATGAACCAGTGCTGGCGCTTGCAAGGCAAGGATTTACCCACTGAAGCCTGGGTCGTTGGGAGGGAGGGTGGGAGGAGCAGGATTTATTTCTTATGAAGCCTCAGGCATTTCATTTGGGCGGACTGTTTTTCCCTTGAGAGTTCCCCGGAACAATCATCACTGTATTCACAGCACCTAACTCATCTGTTTACTACACTGGCTTCCTTATGGTCGGGGAACAGCTCGTGGGCGGGGCATACTTTTTTTTTTTTCAGGGCATATAGCTTTGTGCCTGACTCAGAACAGACGAACATCATGAACACTATATACACAGTGCAGGAAAGGGCCAGAAAGGACCGGAAAGACAACACTTGTTGGGTTTTATTTCCAGATCACTTTTTAGTACTTCAGCCGGACTCTCATGCCTCTGCATCAGCAGCTGGTCCTTCTTCCTGTCTTCTCTTTGATTAAAAAGGGGGCTGGACTGAGACTGCCCGAGTTACCACGCCAGTCCCACCATTAACTACACACGCGTTTAACCTCTCCAGGATTAAGCTTTGCTGCAGAGTTAGGACAACAGAATCTCACAGGGTGTTAACAGAGTCGCATCCTCACCTGCCCAGTGAGCCTAGGCTGCTGCAGTCCCGGGCAGCCTCTCCTGTCCCTCCACACCCTGCTCTCCTCTCGGGATCTGGGTCCTGAAACCGCAGACACTCCCAGAGGAACACGTCGGCACAGCCTCAGCCTTGCTGGCATATATGCGTACACCAATAATCCTTTTTCTTATGCAAATGATTTTTATTTATTCTACAAACACGAGTTCCTATTATACAAACTTTTGATGTTTTTTTTTTTACGACCTTCCCCGACCCATTTCTCATGCGCTGAGGCTCCCCGCGGAAGCCCCTCCGGTCCCCCGACTTCGGCGCCCACCTGCGCGGCTCTGCAGCCCCCCGGGCTCCCGCAGGCTCCAGCCCGGCCCCGGGCCGCCCCGCCCCCGCCGCCCTCGGCCCGCACCCGGCGCCTCGCCGCCACCGGGGGCCGCAGGTTCGTGGCTGCTCCGGGCGGCCCGCTTCCGGTGGGACCCGGGCGTCTCCTCGCGGCCCGCGCGCTCGGTTCCGTCGGCCGCGGCCCAGATGCAGGCGGAGCGGGGAGCTCGGGGCGGCCGCGGGCGGCGGCCTGGCCGCGACCGGCCCGGCGGAGAGCGTGACCGCGAGCGGGCCGGCTCCTCGGCGGCCGGGACGAGAGGCGGCTACGGAGACGGAGGCGGCCGCCGGGGTCGGGGCCGCGGCGGCCGGGGAGGCCGGGGAGGCCGAGGAGGAGCTCCCCGGGGCGGCCGCCGGGATCCGGCAGGCCGGGGCGGCGGACCCAGCGGCCCGGTAAGGCGGCCGGGTGGGCCGGGGGACGCGGGTGGGCGGTGCCTGCGCGGCGCGGGAAGGCGGGCCGGGGGCGCGGGCGGCGGGGGCGCGCGCAGGGGCCAGCCTCGCTCTGCACGTGGCGCCCCTGCCTGCTGGCTCCTGGGAGACCGCCTGCAGCCCTGCGTCCTCGGCGCGGGCTCGCCTGTCACAGCAAGGCTGCGTGCCAGGGCCCGCTGCATCCGGGGCGCTGTTTCCTTGATTAACCTGTGGTGGAGTGAGGACGCTGCCAGCAGGTGTAGGTGCCAAGGACCCGGGTGGCTCCACCGCCCAGGCACGTCCGTGCTACTAGCAGCAAAGCTGCCGGTTTTCAGGGGTGTTTGTTTTGTTCACTGTTTGTGCCGAGCCGGGCTCACAGCAGGCGAATAATTAGAGTTTGTGAAATGAACTCCCATATATAGGAGCTTTAGTCGAGAGGGAGAGGATCGGATGTATGGTTCTTTTTTTCATTAAGAGTTTCTCTTTTATGTTAACACGTGTGTGTGTAAGTCAGCTGTTGTCAATTGAGTTTAAATGTTCTGCAGTCAGATCTGAGTGTCAGTACTAACATGATACATGTTATTCACACGCGCGCAGAGGAAGTTTTCTCAGTTTGCATCAGGAGATGATGGATAGGGCAAACTTACCCTTCTTACTGTACATAAAGGAGTGAGATTACAAACTCTTCTGTTACTTTAACATTGGCAGTACAGTACAGTGTTTTCCATTGTTATGTGTACAGATGAAAAAAACACTTTTTAAAAAAGATTTATTTATTATTATTGCAAAGTCAAATAAACAGAGAAAATGAGAGGGAGGAAGATCTTCCATCTGATGCTTCACTCCCCGAGTGAGCGCAACGGCTGGTGCTGTGCCGATCTGAAGTCAGGAGCCAGGAACTCCTTTCCGGGTCTCCCATGCGGGTCAGGGTCCCAATGCTCTGAGCCGTCCTCGACTGCTTTCCCTGGTCACAAGCAGGGAGCTGGATGGGAAGTGGAGCTGTTGGGATTAGAACCGGTGCCCATATGGGATTCTGGTGCATTCAAAACGAGGACTTTAGCCATTAGGCCACTGTCAGGCCTGAAAAATTCTTTTGATGGTGACCAAATTTTGATACTAAAAATTGTACTATGTGAAAGGCCTAGAAGATATCTCTTAAGGTAGTATTATAAAACTTGCATTTAAAAATCTATAAACTTTGGGCCCTGTGCAGTAGCCTAATGGCTAAAGTCCTCGCCTTGAATGCACCAGGATCCCATACTGGCGCTGGTTCTAATCCCAGCTGCTCCACTTCCCATCCAGCTTCCTGCTTGTGGCCTGGGAAAGCAGCCGAGGACGGCTCAAAGCTTTGGGCCCCTGCACCTGCGTGGGAGACACGGAAGAGCTCCTGGCTCCTGGCTTCGGGTTGACTCAGTTCTGGCATTACATCCACTTGGGGAGTGAATCAGTGGACAGAAGGTTTTCCTCTGTCTCTCCTTCTCTCGTGTATCTGACTTTACCAAAAAAAAAAAAAAAAAAAGAACTTGCATTTTCTAACATATTGGCCAATCAATACCTTGTCAATTAACTCCATAATGTTGTAAATTGTTAATGTTATGTTGTGGCTTTTGATTGGACGGGATGATATTCTGCCAGCTCTGCTTTCAGACCAGAGATGGTCTCCCCAAGAAACTGTTGAATTTATCTGGACAATAAGATGCTGGACTCTATGCATGGGACATGCTTGCAATGAAGGAATCATGACTGTATTTGAACTGTAATACTGCAACAAGGTGGAGGAATCCACCATGGGGGAAGGGCATGGGGAAGGATTGGGGGAATCCCAGAGCCTACGAAACTGTCATAAAATGAAATGAACTTTAAAAAATTTTTAAATAATTATAAAATTTAATTTTGGTAAAGTGAGGTAGAAAGCAAAAGTGCAGTGAACTAGAAACTCGACATTGTGAGGGAGGAGATGAGAGAGGCTCATACCCTCCTAGTAGCCACTACACATCACATTTTGTCCTGCAGGCACTCGTGCAAATATGTCCACACCTGTGGAATCACCTGTGCTCACAGCCAAAAGGCTGAGACGTGTTATGCTTTTTGATGAGCAGTTGGCAAAGTGGAAGTCGATATTGGCAGAGTGTTTTTTTTTTTTTTTTTTAATAGCCATTTGAGTTACTAAGCTCACATTAGTTGAGCACTTAGTTTGAGACAAGGGCTGTGAGATAAATAAGTTGCAGTTAGGAGAGGTTAACTGGCTTTTACCCACTGCCATCCCTCAGCCAGGGCATGGCTGAACCTAGATTCTCAAATTGGACTCAAATTGGACTGCGAAGCCTGTTGTTTGGGTTAGTCCTGTGAACATCCCTGGAAAGGCTTTGGGATTGGAAAGGGGGCCGTGTGTGATCCTTTCACATGCCCCTTACACCCCCGTTGTGTCAATCTGGTTATCAAGCTCTCGGGTGAAACCAGCACCGTTTTGGGTTATTGTGGACCTTTGCAGAGCTTTGCTGTTTCTCTCCTCTTTTTTTTTGTCTGACATTCAACTAAATAAATCTTGGGGGAATAAAACTCAGACCCGAATGACAACCTCTGGACTATTTTCCCATTTTTCATAAACCTGAAGCAGATTTGGTGAGACACTAGCTGTATGTAAGTATCTCACCGGAACACAAGTGGGGGGCCAGCACACTGGTTCAACAGGCTCATCCTCCACTTGTTAGCATTGGGATCCCATGTGGGTCCTGGGTTGTATCTCAGCTGCTCAACCGCTGATTGAGCTCCCTGCTTATTGTCTGGGAGAGCATTGGAGGATGGCTCAGATCCTTGGGCCCCTGCACCCCCATAGGAGACCCAGAAGAAGCTCCTGGGTCCTGGCTTTAGATTGGCTCAGTTCTGGCCAGTGCAGCCATTTGGAGAGCAACCTAGCAGGTGAAAGATCTTTGCTTCTGTAAATCTGCCTTTCAAATAAAAATACACCTTTTTTTTCTTAAAAAAAAAAGATTTATTTATTTATTATTGGAAAGTCAGATATGCAGAGGAGACACAGAGAGAAGATCTTCCATCTGATGATTCACTCCCCAATTGGCCGCAGCGGCTGGAGCTGAGCCAATCTGAAGCCAGAAGCCAAGAGCCAGGAGCTTCCTCCAGGTCTCCCACATGGGTGCAGGGTCCCAAGGCTTTGGGCCGTACTCAGCTGCTCTCCCAGGACACAAGCAGGGAGTCGGATGGGAAGTGGAGCAGCTGGGATAAGAACCAGCACGCCTATGGGATCCTGACACGTGCAAGGCAAGGACTTTAGCCATTAGCCCATTGCGCTGAGCCCCTCCCCCCCGCAAAAAAAAAATCTTTAAAAATACCATTTAGAAATGTGATCTGTGGACTCGGCCACTTTTCCTGCTTGAAGCCGTCACGCTGCTTCGGCTGAACATTCTTCACCCACGCTGTCTGGAGGTGTGCCTTTCTCAGTGATCAGTGTTTATCTTCCTGATCCGGTGATCAACGCAGACACCTGAGTTCCCAACTTTCTTGTATTCTCTTTAACACAGTCTTGAGAGATCCTGTGTGATGGCCTTTAAAGCTTATGTCTAACATTTTTACAATCAGTGGTTCAAAGTTTGAAAATGTAAAATTGTCCAACCTATTGGTTTGCTAGTGATCTTGCACCATTTAGTCACATTTTCACACTTTTTGGTGAGGTGATTTTTATTGTTCTTCTTTTAACCTTGTATTTCAAATCCAATCTCCCACAGAACTCTATCCAACATATTTTATACTTGAAGTTATTTTAGTGATAAGCCTTGTGTGTGCTCCTATAATAAATTTAGATAAAAATGTCTTCTGGGGCATTGTGAGGTAAAGTGCCATTTGCGACATCAACGTGCCAGCCTGCTTGTGTGTGAGAAGGCAGCAGAAGATGGCCCAGGTACTTCTGCCCTTGCTGCCCATGTGGGAGAGCTGGATGGAGCTCCTGGCTCCTGGCTTCTACCTGACCCAGCACGACTGCTGTGGCTGTTTGGAGAGTGAACCAGGAAGTGGACGGATGATCTCGCTTTCCCCCACTCTCTGCTCTTCAGATAAAAAAATAAATCTTTTAGAAATGTCTTATTAAGGCTAGGGCACAACTTTTGTTTTAATTTGAATTAAGATTACATTGACATAATTATTAGGCATGATCTCAATATTTTACTATAAAGCATCTCATTTTTCCCAATGAGTTTAGATTGCTATGGATGAATATTAGTGCTAGTTCTCTTCCCAGTTTTTTATTTTATAGATTTAAGCCCCAAGAAACATTGTTCACACATGAAGGTGGATGGCAATGTTGGCGCTTTGCCATACGAATGTCACTCAGTGCTTTGAATATCTTTCTAGTTACATGCTGAACTCATTATTATAAGACATTTAAAATGATCATTCAGCTGACAGCTGGATTAGATTCCTTTTCAATTCTGTTGAAAGCCAAGAATTGGAAACTACCTGATTTGCAAAAGGACTGACTTTTACGTTTTTTCCCCCGTTAACTTCGAGGGGCTCTGTACCATTTGCAGAATATGGTTTCCAATTTTTTGCCATTTTAAAAGATTTTGAAATATTTATTTGAAAGCTTGAGAGGCTTTTATGAAAGAGAGGCAGAGAGAGGGAGACAGAGTGGGAAGGGGAGAGACCGATTTTCCATCCTTAAATGGCTGGGGCTGGGTCAGGTTGAAGCCAGGAGCCAGGAGCTTCTTCCAGGTCTCCCATGTGGGTTGTACGGGATGAGACACTTTGACCAATGATGCTGCTCCCCTGGCTCGTTAGCAGGAGCTGGATGGGAAGTGGAGTAGCCAGGATTTGAATTGGTGCTCTTATGGGACGCTGGTGTTGCAGATGGCAGCTTAACCCCTGTGTTAGAATGCCAGCTCCAACCATTCTTTCTTTATTTTTGAAGTTTATTTATTTATTTATTTAAAGATTTATTTTATTTTCATTGGAAAGGCAGATATACAGAGAGGAGAGACAGAGAGGAAGATCTTCTGTCCGATGATTCACTCCCCAAATGAGCGCAACGGCTGATGCTATGCTGATCCGAAGCCAGGATCCAGGAACTTCTTCTGGGTCTCCCACATGGGTGCAGGGTCCCAAAGCTTTGGGCTGTCCTCTACTGCTTTCCCAGGCCACAAGCAGGGAGCTGGATGGGAAGCAGGGCCACTGGCATTAGAACCGGTGCCCATATGGGATCCCGGGCGTGCAAGGCGAGGACCTTAACCACTGCGCCATTGCACTGAGCCCAAAGTTTATTTATTTGAAACGTAATGACAGAGTTCTGCTGGTTTACTCCCCAAATGGCCGTAAGAGCTGGGCCAGGCCAAAACCAGGAGCCAGGATCTCTATCTAAGGTTCTCCTATAAGTAGCAGGAGCCAAATTAATTAAAAAAAAATTAGGTCATCACCATCTGTTCTTTTTTCCTGGCACATTTAGTAGGGAGCTGGATCAGAGGCTGACGTGGGACTCCAACACAGGCACTGTGATATGGATGTGGGAGACCCAAGTGGCAAAAACATGCTACATAGAATCCCATCCCATTTTTGTCACTTGCCATAATGCCACTGTCTTTATTTCAGCTATTGGTAATAGTGATAATCTAACTGGGGGTGGAGGGGCTGCCTCCACAGGCTAGTCCTCTGCTAGTGGTGTTGGTATTTCATATTGGTGCCAGTTCATGTCTTGGCTGCTCCATTTCTTTTTTTATTTCTTAAAAAAATTATTTTATTTTGGCAATTTTTACATAATTGATTAAGGCACAAAGGGTCAAGGACTACAGCAAAGTGGGTAAGACCATTCTTTCCACATTAATATTGTTTTTTTTCTGTAACCGGGATAAAGGAAGAGATAAAGGGAGAAGCCCCACCCATCCTCCCACCATCCCAGGTCAAGCAGTTTTGATAATTCAACAGTTCTGAATTGCTGCCAATCTCACTGCTCCAAGCGTGATGAACTCTCTTCAGAATCCACTGGCTGACATAGTCTCTTCATGGTTGGGGTTCTGAGATCAGCAGTTCAGTTGGCGGGATCTCCAAAGAAACTTCGTCTGAGGTGTTCCCAAACCAGATTCTTGTGTGTTCTCGCCAGTACAGGGTCTGGCACCGTCTGTCACCCCAATCAGCTTATGTATGTGCTGGTGGTTGCAGTTGCTGGGTCGGTTTTGTTTCCAGCCCAGTCTTCTATGTGAACCGATGGGTGTTTCAGTTCAGCCCGATCCTGCCCACTTCATACTCAGCCCTCACACAAACCAGTGGGAGCTGCAGCCTAGTTGGGGCAACTCCCCATAACCCCCTCCAGGCCTGCCCCCTCCCCTGGTTCCCATGCTTGCCAGTGTGTACCGCAGACTTGTTCAGTCTGTCCCACATCCCATTTAGCTCTCATTCCTGTGAATGGGCATTGAGGCCTAGTTCAGCCAACCAGCCCTACTATCCAGTCTACACACATACTGGCAGATGCTTTTCTGTCTAGCCATCCCTGGCCCTGTCCTGGTTTTCATGCTTTCCAGTGGGAGTGGTAACCCAAGAGGAAGGTGCCCACTCTTTTCCTCCTAGGCCACTTCCACTCCTGGATTATGCACTCTCCATGTAATTCTGTGGTTTAACTTGACAGAAATAGCCCCCTGTGCCAGCCTCTGCCAGCTGATGTTGCGGCAAAGCCCAACCAACCCTCTCCAACTCTAGGTTATGCTTACACCAGTTGGTACAGTCAGCGCAGCCTGGCTTTTCCCTGATCTAGCTCACATGAGGCCCGCACGTGTTGTAGCCCTGCCTGGTGTGGTCTGCCCCCATCCCAACTCACACTCTCCAGTGGGAGTGCTTGTCCAACAGGGGAGCCCACATTCTCCCTACCATCTTTGCCCCCTGCCTCCCTGGTTCTCACGTGTGCTATTTGGGTGCGGCGACCCAGTCTGGCATGGTCCACCTCACCTTGGTATTTGCCAGTGGGTGTTGTAATCTGTCCCGGCCTGGCCCACCCCCAATTTCAGCTGATGCTGGTGAGGGTTATAGCCTAGCCCAGCCCAGTAGGCACCCAGCCTCAGTCGTAATGTGCACAGGTATGTATTATGACCGGTCCTGGCCTGACCCACAACTCTATTCTGGTGCTTGGATTCGCCAGCGGTTGATGTGAACTGGTTCAGCCTGGTCCGCCCCTGACCTATACCAAATGTATGCCAGTGGGTACCTTTCCCTGGCCTGGCACGGCTGCTCCCTATCGTGGTTCTTGCCCTCACCTGCAGGGACTGACTCCCTCTATCTGGGGTCAGGGAAGAAACAAAAGGAAAAGCCCCACCCAGCCTCCCACCCTGGATGTCTGTACTTCTTTGTGAGTTAAGGTTTGCTCGGCCCTGCCTAGTCTGCCCCCTTCCAGTTCCAGCTCGGCCCATCCTACATCCTGTTTTAGAATGTACATTTGAGGGCTCAGCGGCGTGGCCTAGCGGATAAAGTCCTCACCCTGAACTTGCCAGGATCCCATATTGGCACTGGTTTTAATCCCTGTGGCTCCACTTCCCATCCAGCTCCCTGCTTGTGGCCTGGGAAAGCAGTCGAGGCTGGCCCAAAGCTTTGGATCCTGCACCCATATGGGAGACCTGGAGGAAGTTTTTGGCTCCTGGCTTTGGATTGGCATAGCACTGGCCATTGCGGTCACTTGGGGAGTGAATCATCGGACGGAAGATCTTCCTTTCTGTCTCCTCCTCTCTGTATATCTGACTTTGTAATAAAAAGATAAATAAATCTTAAAAAAAAAAAAAAAGAATGCACATTTGAGTGCTACTGCTTTGACTTGCCCAGGCTGGTGTCGATTCCTGTATCAGTAAGTGATGGCAGGTTCCATGGTCACACCTAGCTTAGGCCATCGCCATCCCAACTCACAAGCTAACCAGTGGGACTTGTATTTCCACAGGGTTGGGCCTACATTTTCCCTAGAGAATCCACCCCCAGATCTGGTTCTTTTGCATGCTGGTTAGTGTCTTGACCCTGCGAAGTATGACCTGTCCACTCTTCCACCACTCAGTCAGGTACTGGTACCTAGCCCTTCCACACAGGCCCCCATCCACTGCTCTGGTGTGCACTGGTGTGTGGCAGTCAGTGATGCTCTATGCTAGCAGCCCATCTCAGAATTCCCATGTGATTTGATGAATCAGTCTGACCCAAACAGAACTTATGGACTCTCCCCTCCAAAACCTCAGATCTCAGTCCCCAGGCTTGCAAGCAAGTTGGTGACCCCATCGCTGGGAATCACCCAGAATTCATCCCTCACCTACACTCACACTAGCCTTATCCCTGGATGTCCCTAGGCAGCAATTACATACCTTGCAAACCCCAGAGCTTGTCACTGGGTGGCCAGCAGGCCTAGGACTCACTCACCATGTGGTGACGGTGCCCATGGGCCAAGTCCCAGGCATTGGGTCCAACCTGGCCCTGGGAACTCTCCGCCAGTGGGTTACCACCACTGTGGAGGGCTACTGTCACCCAAGCCGCCAAGAGCGAACTGGCTGCTACATTTCTGATCTTGCTTGCTGCTAATGGCCTGGAGAGGTAGTGGAGGATGGCCCAAGTTCTTGGATCTCTGCATCCATGTGGAGACCCAGAAGAATTTCCTGGCTCCAAACTTCAGACTGTTCCAGCTTTGGCTCGAGCAGCCATTTGGGGAATTAATCAGCAGGTAGATTTCTGTCTCCGCCTTTGTGTAATTATTTTAAGTGAAGTAAATAAACGTTAAAAAAAGAAAAGAAATCCTAGCTCGTGGCTCCATGTCCCTGGTCTGTCTTTCCTAGGGTACTAGAACTAAACCTTGCTGTTTTTCTCATTCCTCCCACCTGACAAATAGTGGCTATTTCCAAAGTACTGGGCAGGGATCTCTAGAAAGGTTTTCTAGGACATTTGACCCGAACCATACCCAAAATGATGTGTTAGCTTCCTTCTCCCCCGCCGGAAGTCAGGTGGTTGTGCATGTGTTTTCTATGAAATGTCAAGCAAATGGGACGGGTGTCTGGTCCATCAGTTAAGTCGCTGTCTGGGGTGTCTGCTTGCTACATCAGGGTGCCTGGGACAGTTTCATATTTCATAGGAGAGACCTCTGGGAGTGATCACATAGAGTGAGCTGTTATCAAGGAGGCAGAAACTAGTGATGCAGTTCTTTAGTGAGATGTGCTGGTTTGTCATTTCATCAGACCAGTTTTATCATTTCTCTGAAGATTTGGTACCTGATATGTAGTTTATTAATTAATTTTTTTGTATCCTGGGTGATGACAGCTTATTTGTGATTAATATGCACAGCATGGTGATCTCCATTCTGTGGTTTATTAAATTCCAGACTCATCTCAAGATGATCTGTGTCAGTCTGCCTCTCCTTGCTGTCAAAATTAACATTGTCCTTCCTCCCCTTTTATATCTGTGTAGAGGATACAGCCTAAGGTTCAAAGTTCTGCAGATTCTGCTGATAAATAACAGAACAGCTCAAGAAAAATAGAAAGACTTTAATATTATCATGCAGAAATAACCACAGTTAATATTTTGATGTTCTTTCATTGTATATGTTTCATTGTATAGCTGGGAGATCCCATAGACTTGTCAGTGAGAAAAGATAATACTGTATTTATGTGAAAACTACAGGATACCTATGGATTCATTTAATGCTGTGTCTTAGTTTTTGTTACTATAACAGAGTACTGGAGGCTGGGGACTTTGTACTGAAAGGAGGCTATGGAAGCTCCCAGCTCTGTTAGCATGGCGCTGCCCGTGTGTGGCTGTGGTGAGGGCCTTGGTGCTGATGGCAGCATGTGCAGAAGGGGGATTCAGGCAGGTGTCAAGCTCCCTTTTGGCAGTATTTTATTTTATTTTATTTTTTCTGGAACTCATCTAGTGCCATGAAACCGCTCTAACCTCTCTCAAGTGGTGCCCTGTGGCCCAATCACTGCCCCTAGGGGCCACCCCTTAAAATCTCCACCACCTCAGTGTCACCATGCTAGAGACCAAACCTCCTGCACAAAAAGGGAACTTTGCAGGGACAAACTGGATCCGAGTCATAGGATGCTCAAAGGATGCAGGCATACGTACCAGGGAATGGCCACTGTCCTGGATCCCATTTTGAAGGGCCTTGGCTTGACTGCTGGCTCTGTCTCTTGTTGATGCAGACCCTCGGAGGCAGTTGTGTGGTAGGTCAAGCTATTGGCTTGCCCCTACCCACTGTGAGGGTTACCCTGGCATCTCAGCTAGTCTGAATTTCTTAAATTACTGTGGCTCCTTTGGCTCAGTTCTCAGACACCTGCTTCCTGCTTGTCTTTTTAATCCATTCTGGGGTTCTGGTCTCTGTCAATCTTTGGATCTATTTGACATTCTCATAGTAAATCCCGTTTCTGCCCAGTTTGCAGCCGAACTCTGCTATGCTTTCCCTCCCCTGCCCTACACTTCCCCTATTTCAAAGCCTTACTTGTCTTCACATGCACTGGCTTTCTCCGTGAAACTTGTGATTTTCCTCAGCAGTGTCGTGTTCTGTGAGTGCAGTATGCGTTGTTTTGTATTTTATCATAGTTGTTTGCTTTGATGTAGTCTTCATTAATTGTAAACCTCTTGGAAGGCCTGCATGTGAGACAGCACTGTGATTGGTTGGCTAATGAGGGCGAGCGTTTTGAAGGTGATTTCAGAGTAAGTAGGGAAGCTAGAGGCAGCGTGTGTGTTTAGGCAGTGCCATCGCGGGCGTGTTGGTAGGGGAAGCCTTTGGGTTTCATTTACCCTTGTTACATTATTTGAAATACTTTTTTTGGTGGTTGACAGCTCAGCAGCTAAAAAACAATTGTTCTTGCAAGAGCAAATTTATATAAGAGCATTAAGTTACATGGAATTTTTGCTGTATTTTTTGTTCTGTTTATTAAGCTTTCTGGTTTAATGCAAACAACCACTTTTGAAAATTGTGACAGTAAAACAAAAATTATAGTGTTTTCTGGAGGTCTTATATTATTGAATCTTTTCTTACTATTTATTTCTGTGGGTGAGGAGGAACCGTTTTTTGTTTCATTTTTATGGTGACAGACTTCAGGTTTCTCTTTTTGTTTGTTTGCTTTAGTACAAAGCTAAACCCCAAACAGGTACAATGAAGACCTGTTTTTGTGGATTTTCACTCTGTCGGGTCCTGCTCCATCCTGCTGAGCACCGAGCAGCCCAGAGGTTTGAGCTCACTGGTTTGATAAGTCCTGAAAACTTAATTCTCATTTTATCTACACCTTGGAGTCCTCGCCGCTTTCACCTTTGCTATATGTGTCTGGGGGTAATCATAACATCAAAATCTTTTCTTTATTATCTATTATCTGCTATGTTTAAAATGATCTTTGAAATATTGAGTAGTTAGTAATTTTAGTATTTCTTTTTTGGAATTGTTTCTGAAATAATTTGCTAAATTTCAATGAGAATTTATTACTGTGTACTATTTGTTCTATAGATAAGATGATAGGATTTGGGAAAATTTTTTTCTTTCTTTTAACTTGAGAATTAGAGTATACTGGCTTAAAAATATGTGAAATTTGTTTATTTTATATAAATACATTAAAAATAGAACAAAAGTATTTGAGAGGCAGAGAGGTGGTGACAGCTCCCATCTGCTGGTCGCTCCCCAAATGCCTGCCGTGGTGAGGCCGGCCAGGCCAGGGAGCCACATGTGGGATTTCTCACAGGTGGCTTACCTGCTGGGCCAGATGTCTGCCTCTCTTCCTACTTCATGGTGTCCCTTCCACCTGTCAAAGAAGCTCAGGATCAACGCTGGGCAGGTCGTTCTGTGTGTCAGTGCTGAGACTGATATCATATATTGTGTTTATTTTGCCACATAGAAAGTTGTAGGTTCTTTACTTGCTTGAAGCAAATGGTGGAAACATAAATTTGGTTCCTTAAGAATATTTAAAATGTATGTTAATTTCCTTGGCTCAGCAATTTCCTGATGGAGACTATTATAGAAAAAAACCCCTCATATAGTATCAAAAAGCAGTATCATATTCAGTATTCACTGAATTCTCTCCTGCTGAGAGTTGATAACACATCCAGAAGTAGAGCAATTTGTCTTTTTGTTAAAATGAGGGAGAGCCTTAGTGACAGAGATGGAGACAGAGGCACACAGACGTGATCTGCTGATTGACTCCCCGAATGTCCACTGTGCTAGGAGCTGCATCTGGGTTTTCCATGTGGAAGACAGGGTTCCTACTCTCTGAGCTGCCACTTGCTGCCTCCCATGACTGCACTGGTGGGAAGCTGAAGCTGGGTGCGAGATTCAGGAACTGTACTCAGACTCTTTGATGTGGGGACTGGAGCACTTAACTGCTTGGTAGTTTGACCTCTGAATTTAGCCTGTGGCCTAGCTATTTGTCTCATGTGTCTGAATAGGTCAGCAGTGTTGTTTAACATAAGGAAAACTTGCAGATTTCAATGTTTTATGTTGGAAGAATTAATGAACAAAATTATGGTATGCCCCTGTAGAGGAGTACTGTGCAACTGTTTTCAATGGGAAAGGTATGGAATAAATGCCCAATGTAGCTGGGAAGGGATATTTAAGTAGTATGGTGTGATTGGCCTTGACTTTGAGACTTCTAACCTCTGGGATGGGATTTAGCTTTTTGTTTATGGCTGATCTGAATGAGTAATGGCAAATGTTTTCTCTCTTAGAACCAATTAAATAATGTATTCCATTAATGCCTTGCTATCTCTCTCTCACACACACACACACACACTGTCCAGTGTGGCAGGTGGCTGAGCTGTATTGAATTGTTTAGCTCTACTGATGTCAGGTTTTCTAGTTTATTCAATCTGTATATATCTTATTACCCTTAAGAAATAGTAATGTATAATAAAATGTGGAGGTGGGAATTAAAAATTTCCACCAAGTAACAGAAGTTGAAGTCTCTTGCCTGGTATTCTGGAGTAGACAGATGTGTCTGCACCACAGCAAAGATATAAAATCACTCTACCTATTCCTGAAGTCCTTGTTCCTTAAACATCGAGACCCCCAAACTGCTGTGCTGTGTGATTTTTAAAAAGACTGGGAAGGGCTCTTTGGCATTGTGGGTAAAGCCACCACCTGTGGTGCCGGCATCCTGTATGGGCACTGGCTGCTCATGACTTCCTGTCCCGCTCCCTGTTAATGGTTTGGGAAAGCAGTGAGAGATAGACCAAGTGTGTGGAGCCTTGCACTCACATGGGAGAAGCTTCTGTCTCCAGGCTTCAAATGGACCAGCTCTGGCCATTGTGGCTATTTGGAAAATGAAGCAGTGGGTACAAGAAATCTCTCTCTCTCTGTAACTCTGCCCTTCAAATAAAAAGCATATGTATTTTTAAAGGCTGGGAAACCTTTATATCCTATTTGTAGCCTCTTCTTTTTTCCTCTCTAAATGTATGGGATATCTTTAGCAAATAAGTATTGATTTTAATTTAGCCTCTCTCTCTCTCGGTAAACATTTAAATGTGAAAAACGTGGAGGAGACTATTCAGTTTCCAGATGGCATTCTTACAGTTTGTAATCAATGAAATATCTTTAATTGTTAGATTCAAATGCTCTTAATAAATAGACCTCCTGGAAAATGTTGGCTGCTTAAAAACGACTGTGAAATGTTGAGCCTTAATTTCTTTTTACAAACACTGAAAGTAAAGTGTTCTTGCTTTGTTTATTTGTTTTTCCAAGAAGTGAACCCTCGGGTGAGCAGTGCCTGCATGAGGCTGCGGTCAGAGCGGGGGTCCTGCAGGCCAGTTCCTCTGTTTAAACACAGCCAATAGCAATCCGGGGTGCTTGAGAGGAGAGCCGCAGAACGTGCGGCCTTGCTCCGAACAAACACCCAACAAGCGCGTGCCAAAGAGTGCTTCCTAGCCACATTCAGCAACGGACAGTTGATCCATCTGTCATAGGAAGACTGAGCCAGACGTTTTAATCCTAAGAGCCTTTTCTAGTTTGAATGGAAGATTTGCGGGCCATCTTAGATGTTTCGCTGACAGCTGCTATGCCGCCAGCAGCCGGAGCCATTTCGGCAGTGAACAGCAGGTGGGGCACACGGGCCAGCATTTTCCCAAATGGGAGTGACATTCATTTCACACTTTGTTATCAATTGAACAGCCATGGAATGCTCACAAAGCTGAGCATGTGCAAACCTTAGCTGATTATGTTAAGGCAGCAGCAGATTTTGACAGAGACTATAATTCTTTGCTACTGTGTTTGACTGTTTTTGATGTTACTTAAAACTGGAAAAATCTGAGAAGCCATGTGTATTTCTCATTCTCTTTTGTGTTACTCCTCCTCTTTTTTTTTTTTTTGAAAAAAAAATTTCTTCATTTTTTTTGGAAGGCTGAGTGACAGAGGGGTAGAACTTTCATCCACTGGTTCAGTCCTTAAATGCTTGTAACAGCCAGGACTGGGTCAGGGTAAATCCTGGAGCTCCCATGTGACTGGCAGGAACCCAAGGACTTCCCTTCCAGGCACGTTTGCAGGAAGTTGGATTGTACACCAACTGGCACTCTGACAGGGGCTACCGATATTAAGTAGCAGCCAAGCCTGCTGCATCACAGCACCCAGCCCCTTGCTCTCGATTGCTTAAAATAATGCATTCTTACCTGTAGAGGAAAGAAGAGTGAGGATACAGAAGAAAAGGAGACAATTCATTTTTGGTGGTGGAGCTTGTTATCTGATGGGTGTAGGAGGCCTTCTCTGCCCGGTCGCCACGTGTTTATGGGAGCCTCCTGTGATAGTTTGCATTTTATCCTTGGGGGTGGTCATTTGGCTCACCAGGACAGCTGGCCTGGGACCCCTGTATCCCGGATCAGAGTGCCTGGGTCCAGGTTCCAGCTCTGCTCCAGAGTCTAACGTCCTGCCACTGTGCACCCTGGGAGCAGCCGGGGATGCTGCCACGCGTTTGGGTTCCTGTCGCTTGCAAAGGAGACCCAGCTTGAGTTTCAGCTCCTGGCTCTGGCTTGGCCTGGCCCTGGCCCTGGAGGACATTTGGAGGTTAAAGCAGAGGGAGGGAGAACTTTTTTGATCTCTGTCCATGTCTCTTCTCTCTGCCTTTCAAATAAAATGTAGCTTCGTTTATTACTGAACAAGGAAGGTCGGGAGTCAGAGTCAGCTTATGTGTACAGTATAGATTTTGTCTCACAAATGGCAAGCTTTGAGAATTGTTCTTTCCTTTGGGGTTATGAGCCCCTTATGATATACTGATTTCTGAAGCAATGTTTATCTTCACAGTTTAATGTATAGTGACTTATTTGGTACTGCAGTCACCGGTACCTCTTGTTGTGCAAACTGACTTATCTGTAAGTACACATTTATTTTAAAGGAGCAAATTAAACAGGTACCTTTTTTAAAATACAGAAATTGACTGTATATGATACAAAAACACATATAATTTGGTCATGTTATTGGAAACTCAGATATGCAGAGAGGAGGAAAGACAGAGAGGAAGATCTTCTGTCCATTGATTCACTCTGTAAGCGGCCACGATGGCCAGAGCTGAGCTGATCCTAAGGCAGGAGCCAGGAGCTTCTTCTGGGTCTCCCACACACAAGTACAGGGTCCCAAGGCTTTGGGTTGTCCTCGATTGCTTTCCCAGGCCACAAGCAGGTAGCTGGATGGGAAGCGGGACTGCCGGGATTAGAACCGGTGCCCATATGGGGTCCTGGCAGCATGTGCAAGGCGAGGACTTTAGCCGCTAGGCTACTGTGCCGGACCTAGGACTGCCATTCTTGACCCACGTGCCTACCTTATTCTGATAGTGTGTATTACCACCAGAAACTATTGCATTGTAGTTTTGCCATGCAGCACTGTGTATTTATTTATTCGTCTGTGTTTGACTCCTGCAGTGAAAGCAGGCTCCCTGAGGGCAGGCAGTCTGTTTCGCTCCCTGTGTTATTCACTGCACTGTAACACTGTAACCGGTTCAAGGTAGGCTTCTCAGTACTTGTTTGTGATTGAATAATGGACCTCTTGTTTTAGCCAAGAATTGCTTCTGATATTCTGGACACATTCATATGTTTTTCTTGTAGCAGGCTGAACCCTTCTCTTTTTTCAGTTGAAAGCATTGAGGGAGGAAGTGGGATCAGGTGGGGTGGGCAGTTTAGCCCTATGTCTGAACCCATTCTACACTTTTGGTACCTGGCTGGACACAGATGGCTGTGTCGCCACTAAGCCATAATACTGCTGCTAAAGAGGCACCTGCTGGAGTTTTACAAGCTTGCTTTCTTCAACTACAGCATGGAGATGTGTGCATTGGGTCCTCTCAGTGGCAGTTGGCATATCTGATGAACATTTGCTTACACTTAATAGCCAAGTCCTCCCAGCTTCTTAACCCAGCATGACTGATGGGATGGCCAGTGGCAGAGATGTGCAGAGGAGTGACTAGAGTAAAACCGCCTCACAGAGATCAGGTAGTTTCAGTTTTCTTTCCTTCCACTTTTCTTAAGAGCAGAAATAGTGACAACGAAGAGCTGAATAAAGGATTGTGTATGGAGTGTCATGGTTTTATAAGAGCAGTGGGGAACAGGCTGGAGCCCCAGCCTGGGTGTGTGTAAGCCCTTATACTGGGAAGGGGCGCCAGAGAGTGGCTGCTTCAGTGAGGCTGAGGGCAGGGTGCAGCCCAGAGGAAGGGAGCCCACTGCTGTCTGTTCCTTAGATTACAGCTAAAATCTATGGTCCAAGGCGTGTAAGGCGAGGACCTTAACCACTGTGCCATCATGTCGGGCCCTAGGCAAATGTTTCTTAGGTGTGGTTGCAAAAGACGCAACTGGACCAAGTGGGCCACCCTGAAGATTCCAAACTTCTGCCCCAGATTGACAACTTAGAAGAAAGTGAAGCCCTGGGTCTGGCTCAGTGGCTTAGTGGCTTAGTGGCTAAAGTCCTCGTCTTGAGAGCGTCAGGATCCCATATGGGTGTAGCTCCACTTCCCATCCAGTTCCCTGCTTGTGGCCTGGGAAAGCAGTCGAGGACGACCCAAAGCCTTGGGATCCTGCACCCATATGGGAGACCTGGAGGAAGTTCCTGGATCCTGGCTTTGGATTGGCATAGCACTGGCCATTGTGGTCACTTAGGGAGTGAATCATGGGATGGAAGATCTTCCTCTCTGTCTCTCTTCCTCTCTGTATATCTGCCTTTCCAATAAAAATAAATAAATCTTTAAAAAAAATTGAAGTGTCATTTGTCAAACTAGGGAGAATAATTCTAATGCAGATACAACAAAGAAAACAAAGAGGAAAATTAAAAATATTCAAATGCCATATCTGTATGTGGCTCCTCCCTCTTGGGTTACCACTTCCACGGGAGGGCATGAAACTAGGACAGCGGCTGGGGTGGAATGGGGTGTGGGACAGACTGGACTACTGCTACACATACTGGCAAACCAGCGCAGGGGGCGGACCTGGTGGGGGTTATTGTGGGTCGCTCCAACTAGGCTGCAAGCTCCCACTGGTTTATGTGAGGGCCGAGTATGTGCTGGGCAGAAGCAGGCTGGACCACAACACCCATTGGTTCCAGTGGAAGTCGGGGTTGAAAACAGAACCAACCCAGCAATTGCAACTACCAGCTGATTGGGGCGATGGACTGTGTCGGGCCCAGTACTTGCTAGCACATATAAAAATCTGGTTTGGGAACACCTCAGACAAAGTTTCTTTGGAGATCTCCCCAATCGAAATGCCGGACTCAGAACCCTAACCAAGAAAAGAGAGAAGACAGAACAGGTCAACCCAACCATCTTAGAACCTCAGAGCATACCCTACATCCGGGACGTAGGGACGGTGGGAAATTGGGTGGGCCTTCTCCCTTAATACCCCCCTTTAAACATGAAAGAAACAATATGGAAAAAATAATAGTCTTTCCCACGTTCCTGTAGCCCTTGAACCTTTTTACCCTAATTAACTATGTAAAGATTGTCAAAATATAATAATAAAAAAAGAAAAAGTATGAAAGTATTTTTGTCCCGTAAAATACTCGTGGGGGCAGCGGTTGGCCTGGTGGTTGGGATGCCTGTCTCCCCCCTGGAGTACTCTGGCTGTCGATCCCCACACTGGCTGCCGTGGACCTGGGGGCCCCACATGGCAGCCCCTGAGTACCCGGCTCCGTGCTTTGCTTCTGACCCCTGGTACCCTCACCGTTGTGGTCACCTAGGCAGTGAAGGGAATTCGAATGCCCCTCTCTCCTTCTCTCAAATATCTTCTGTTTTTCAAAGGGTAAATCATCCATTAAAAAAGAAGGTTGAGATGGACACTGCAGCAAAGGAAGCATATCGATAGCAGACAAGTAGAGGATGGTGCTCCGTACCTTTGTTATTAGGCAGACGTGAATGAGAAACCATCATGGGAGCATGTCTGTTGGAAAGGCGCAAAGACACCGCACCGAATCCTCACAGTTTCTTATTCAGTCAGACACGCACTTGTAGTGTGGCCTGGCCATCCTTTCTTAGGTGTGTATGAGGATACTTCACCAAGTTTACGAAAAGTGGAACTAAAAGATGAGTCTATTTTGAGGCCATAAAACGTTTGAAATGTGCGCACAGGAAAGGACTTTGAAGTGTATGTCATTTCAACCTGGTGATTTTTCCTCTGTAGAAATTCCCAATTGGGGCACTTTTTGAGGCAGATGAGCAGCCTTTTTGTGCCTAACAATATAGCAGAAAGACACCACATTTTTGTTCCTCCATCACTAGAATGTGTATCCTGATAGGATTTAGCATTTTCAGGTCTAATCAGCCTGAGGATTTAGGCCAAGTTTTAAATTCATAGGCTTCTTGTTAGTGTAGAGCAATATTGGAATTTAATTTGTACTTCTTCTCCCATGAAGTGTATTTTGGGAGCATTGGTATGGACCAAGAGAAGGTAGAATTAAATGTGGATTTATGTTTTCAATGAAGCGGAGAGAAATCTCATATTTATTCAAAAGGTAAGGCACGTGTAGTGTTAGTATTGCTCATGGCATGGGCATTTTGCCAAAATGCGGATGGATATTCAGGCTTATGAGTCCTGTGGAGCAGCTTCCAGCGCTTGGCATGGAAGGCCCACTAAATACATAATGCTGGCCCTGGGATTTGCATTTTGTCTATAGCAGAAGCTTTGAGAAAATCCACCATTCCCCAAAGCAAGGTAAAAGCTTCCTCCCTTCCATCGGCGTGTTGGCTGCCCTTTGTTTTAATTAAAAAATTGTACTCTCTAATGTGGGAAGAGCTTCCTAAAGGTCACACTCAGAAAGAGCTGCGTAGGGGAAAGGCCGACGAGCGGATTCTGTCCTGTCGTGGGGGAGAGCAGCTCTGGACTCGCTCGGCCTCCGGAAAGGGCACCTGCCTTTTCTGATCTCTCAACACCGGCTCAAGTAATGGGGATGGGAAGGAAGGACTGGCTGCTGACATGGAGCCGTGCTGTCACTCAGGGACTGAATGGCCAGGGAGCAGGAGAGTCAGCCAAGCACCCCCCAGTGCATTGTGGGGCAGCAGGAGGTTCCAGTGCACGGGCTTATCTTCCTTGCAGACGGCACTGTTACGTTTCATCTATGAAATCTTCGCACTTCAAATCGCCAAATGCAGCTTGTGCAGTAGTTGCCAACTACCTTAAGAGCCGCTTACAAGAGGGTCATTGAGAGCTGCTTTCTTCCTTCATGTTAATGTTGTGCATGTTGAGTGTGGTTTTGGAGATGAAGAAAAAAAATCTCATATTTAAAAAACAGCCCAGCCAGTCCACAAGATGGAGAAGAGATGAATTTTATATACTGAGTTCAGGGAGGAGGAACTGAAAAGGAGGATGAGTTTAAAAGAGGGGCTTTTAAAGGCTGCAAAGCTAGAGAAGGTGGAAGGATACATGGACTTAGTTTATGAAGGTCAGATAAAACATTCAGAAAAGAAGGCATTTTAGCTGATTGGTTTGCGCTTCAGTGGTGACCAGTTGGTCAGGATGTGTATATATCGGCTGTCCTCACACAAGGTAGGCCAATACAAGGAATGGAATTATGATGAATCCATTTTTGTTTCATGTGAAATGGCAAACCAAGGCCTTACTGTCCAGGGCTTGAATTTGGCCCTTGTCTGAAAAAAGAGACCACTAAGACTTATGTGGATGCTGTGTCTCGTGTCGATCCCTAATGAAGCTTACTGCCTTCGGGCACAGGAGAGGAGGATTGTAATTCAGTCCCGGGGCTGTAAGCAGCTGTGCTGAAGGTGCTCAGACCATCTCGGGGCGCGTCAGTCACGGCGAGCAGTGCTGATGGGAGTGCAGTGACAGCTGCAGATGGTGACATTAAAATGCTGATTAGCCATAGGTGCAGAGAGACCTGGAGCGCACCTGTTTTGCATTGTGGCCTTTTTTCCTTCACATTTTGTCCACTTATCACCAGCTGATATCTCTATTTCAATTTGCTCTGAGCCAATTTTGACAGTTTTTGCAAATATTCCTCAACTTCTTTGGTTAAGCATTATTTTTTTCTTTTACTCTTCACTGATTATGTTTACTGCTCTCTTCCCCTGTCCCTGTTCATCTTTTTTAAGAAAAGATTATTTGAAAGGGGATGAGAGAGATAAAGGAGAGGGAGAAGCTGGCGAGGGTAGGAGAGGCGACCTGAACTAGAGGTCACAGTGGCTTAGCTTGTTGCATGGCAGTGCCCACCCTCTGGCCACTTTGATCTCTTCTTTACTGTAAGTGATTTCTTTCAAATTTTGGAGGAGGCCATGGATTTGGATTGAGCCCATCAGACCCAATTTCTATAGACTCAGTAACTGAATCTTGCTGGCTGCTTGTGCAAGGCCCAGTAGTAGCCAGTCAGTTGATTAGGCTGCAAACAATTAACTAGTTAAGCTGTGGCCATTTGGCTGGCTCTCTGACTAAGCTGTAGCCAATTAAATGATCTATGAGTCACTTCTGCTAACCTTTAAATGTTGTCTGATTCCCGTGTAGTTTGGAGCTCTCAGATCTTGCTTGGGTTGTGAGAGCTGCTCGATCTGTGAATTCAATTTCTTTTTGCTTGGGCAAGACCTAGTAAGTATCATTGGTCTAAGGACTTTTCCTAACACTCTTGTCTGTGAACTTTGAAGTTTTCCATGACTGTTATGAACAGTATTCATGTGAGCAAGTATTTGGGTCAGAGCTTATTTACTTGTGGAGTTCGTAAGTTTTGGAGTGGGTACATGGCTTTTTGGTGTGTATTTCATCTGTGTACATAGAACTGTTACGTGAAAGTAAAGACCTGTGTATCCTTCAGGGTTTTGTTAAAATGGAGATAATTGAGTGAATTTTGAAGCGCTAGAAAATGACGTAGGAACAGTGGCTTCTCAACTGGGAGGATTCTTAGGTTGTCCTGCTCTGGCTGGTATCCTGTCTTATGCCAGTCCAGTGTTTTCCCTTTATCCCCCATGGGCAGTCATGACTTTGACACGCATCTTAGTAAGAGCTTTGGCAACTGAGATTGTTTAAGATTTGGCTCAGTGAAGAGCCAAGCTCACCAAAGCCCTGGTTTGCGCATCAGGAGCTTGTTGTTCAACCTGTGATGCGCAGGCCTCGGCTGAGTCCCTCTCTGAGCTTCATCTTCTCCCCAAAGCCCAGGGCCTTCAACCAGGATGAAGATTTTTTAAAAAAAGATTTTATTTATTTATTTTGGAAAGTCAGATATACAGAGAGAAGAGACAGAGGATTGACTCTCCTCTGATTGACTCTCCAAGTGACCGCAGTGGCCGGAGCTGTGCCAGCCTAAAGCCAGGAGCCCAGAGCCTGGAGCCTCTTCTGGGTCTTCCATGCAGGTGCAGAGTCCCAAGGCTTTGGGCCATCCTCGACTGCTTTCCCAGGGCACACAAGCAGGGAGTTGGATGGGAAGCAAGGCTGTTGGAATTAGAACCGGCACCCCTATGGGATCCTGGTGTGCAAGGCAAGGACTTTAGCTGCTAGGCCACTGTGCCAGGCCCAGGGCGATGATGTTTTAAGGAGAATTGTGTCAGTATAACCAGATGCCTCTGGGGGTAGTGCTGTGGAATGGGCTTGTGAAGGCTTCGGTAGAGAACCCTTTCCTACGAAGCAAGAAACGATGCTGTGTAACACTAAAATCTAGTTTTTGCGGCTTGAAAAGAAAACTTAAAGACTCTACTGAACTTGTATACGTTGGAAAAAAGTGCTTCAGTGGCATTAAAAAGAATGATACAAGATGTTGCAGTTGATCCTTTTTTGTTTTGCTAGACTTTGCAGTTGCTGGGTAGCAGTTTTGAGTCATCTTGGAACATTGGGCTAACTGAAATCACATATCTTGTTGGTACTTGGCATCTTGGTGGAATTGAGTACATGGTAACAGGAACAATATATAAAGTCTAAAATGATAGATGTGAGAACAGAGAAGAGGGAAATTCTTGGGGGAAACAGCTTAAAGTCATTGGAGCAAAGATGAAATCTCCATGCTGTCTAAAACGGCAAGAGCGTGGTCTCTTCGACCTCGTTCATCCGATTTGCAGGTGGAGTGAGTGGGAGGGATGGGCGGGGTGGGAGGGAAGGGCGGGGTGGCAGGGATGGGCGGGGTGGCCCACTGGAAGGGAGAAGATGTTGGTAGATGCTGATACTGCCTTGGCTGTGAGATTGTTTTGAAGGTGATGTTTAGAAGTGTGCATGACCTGTTGCCTTTGAACACTTGTGTTGCTTTAAAATGGGACCACTCAGCAGAGGGACCTCTGAAGATTTCAAATGTTTATTTCTTACTATGTGTCTCATAGCTCATGAGCATGCACACTTGGGCTTAGCTGGCAGTGAGTTCACAGGTGTGATCAGTATTGACCTTTTTCCCTAAGGTATTTCTAACAAGAGTAAGTTACATTTTGTAACCCAGAAGATAAATACTGCTGGGATACCTGTGAAGGGAGAGGAGGAAGCATCCAGTGAGTAACCTTACCACACACTAGAGCCCACATCAGCAGCTGGCAGTTTCATAATGGTTGACAGCACTTCTTGGAAATGTTCTGGTGATCTGGTACCTTGTACATCTTTTTGATTCAAAAAAAAAAAAAAACAAAAACAGAAAACCCTGTGACCCGGCGTGATGGCCTAGTGTCTAAATCCTTGCCTTGCAATCACCGGGATCCCGTATAGGTGCCTGTGAGTGTCCTTGCTGCTCCACTCCGATCCAGCTCCCTGCTTGGGGCCTGGGAAAGCAGTGCAGGATGGTTCAAAGCCTTGGGACCCTGACCCGTGGGAGACCCAGAAGAATGTCCTGGCTTCGGATCCGCCCCGCTCTGGCCATTGTGGCCACTTGGGGAGTGAAGTAGTGGGAGATCTTTGTCTCTGTATCTCCTTCTCTCTGTAAATCTGCCTTTCCAAGAAAAATAAATCTTTAAAATGGGAAGTCCTTCCTAGTGCTGTGTGCTGGCTGCTGTTTGGATCTGAGGGTGTGTTAGCCGGGGAAAGTGAGCAGCTGGAGGCATTAGTGCTCAGATTGTTGGTTCTGTTAGCAGTAATGACTTTCATGCCTTTGATTTTTTAGCTGGCTCTCTGAAGCAAAGTAACACCTGTGAGAAAGCGATTACGAACTCGGAAGGAAAGGGCAGATCACGGAGACGCTTTCATCACCCAACAGCAGCTTTGGGGGGATTTTGTTTTTCTCCATTCTCAGTGTCTCCTCCCACTTTTTCATGTGCTGGAGTGAGATTTGACAACTGTTCTTTTTCTTAGCTTGTGGAAACATGGTGGAGTTTCTAGGTGCTATTTGACCAGTGAAACTGTGTCGCAATGAAATGCGTTCTGATGACTTGTAGAATTTATTAGGTATGCTTCTATCCTTATTGTATATATATGTATATGTATAACAGTTTTGTAGGGATTTTATTGGTCGTTGGCCATCTGTTAGTGGGATTGTTTCCCAGCTCCTAGAAGGGAGACACAGCAAGGCTAGCTCTCGGGCCTCACCGCTCCAGAGCACTCCTTTCTGTTGATGTGTGTACAGACACGGACTTTCTTTTGGGCGTTTGGCCCAGCAGTTAACACAAAGGTAAGATGAGCCTGTGTCCTACACTACCATGCCTGGCTTTCATGCCCAGTTCTGCTCCTGATTCCAGTTGCAGCTAATGCAGACCTTGAGAGCCTGCAGGTGATGGCAGAAGTACTGTGGGTTCCCGCCATGCAGTGGGGACGTCTGGATTGAGGTTTTGGCTTCTGACTTCAATCCCATTCAGAGACTTGTGGTCATATGGAGAATGAGCCAGTGGATGGGAGCTCACTGTCTAACAAAAAATTAAATGTTAACATTCTGAAGTCTGGTGTTCTCCATGTGAGCTTTCTTCTGTTTTTTATATTCTGCCCCATTTCCCCACTTGGATTCTATAATTAGCATTACCCAGCAGATTTTCTCCAGAATGAGTTTTGTTTTTTCCTTCACGGCAAAGGAGCTTTTGGCCAGTTAGTATTTGAGAGTTGCCATTGCCTAAATCATTTCGCTCCTTCAGGCACTGCACTCACCAACTGTTGCTGTGTATTGCAAGATGACTACTTGAAACATCTTTATTGTAGAAACTTGAAGAAGGGCAGGGAAGGCACTGTTCCAGTGCCTAGTACAGTGAGTCTGTTTTGGGCATAGCTGCTAACAAAGGTCATCAAGAGTTCAAGAATTTTCCATTTTTTGAATCACACCCCAAATGCCTGCAAGAAAGAGCTGGGCCAGGCCCAGACACCAGAAGCCAGGAAGGCGAAATGGATTTCATTGGTAGCAGGTGCCCAAGGACTAGAGCCATGACCTGTGCACATTAGCAGGAAGCAAATTGGAAGAGGATGCAGGAATTGAACCCGTGTACCTCTGTGTGGGCTGTGATGCTCCAAGCACCATCTTAACAGTTGTGCCAAATGCCTGCCTGTGATAGTGTATTTTTGTTTTTTGTTTTTTTTTTTGGATGCACCTGCACTCCTTATGAATGCTTTTTAGTGTCACATTATGTATGCTGACTGGCCTGGCTTTTCCACTGGCCTCTGAGTTCTTAAGCTTAGGGACTTGTGTTTGTGCACCAAGTACCGGAGCCAGGGCCTGGCACCCACTACTTATGTGGGAAATACATGCTGAGTGACTGTTGGCCATTGAGTAGTACAGGAACAGTGTGTCCCTGTCATACATACATGAATGTACACATCAAGGACCGGCTGTCCTCATCAAACACACATGCATACATTTGGCAGGACAGACATGTAAGATGAGTGCCACTTGGAGTTTCGAAAGGGAGAAGGAAGTCCCCCAAGAGAAACTAGCAAGATACGTGCTTCTACAACATTATCTTAAATGTGTGGTAGGGAGGACAGCACTGTTGAAGCCCTTGGTAGACTGAATCCATTTTGAGTGAAGTCACTAAAAAGGTCTTAGGGAGTTAAAGCAACTTCGGACAAATGATGGTTGTGATTAAGAAATGGGAGTGTGTCCTCATGAGTTACATGCTCGCTTGGGGTGATGACTGAAGATCATCAGAGAACCTTGGGCCCAAGACAGACCAGTCGGCTGTGATCCTCTGATGGCTGGCGAGGATGGGACTAGCGCTGTCTAATTGCCTTCTAGCTCAGTGATTTTTTTAAAAATTTGTTTTATTGGAAAGGTGGATATACAGAGAGAAGGAGAGACAGAGAGGAAGATCTTCCATCTGATGATTCACTCCCCAAGAGGCTGCAATGGCTGGAGCTGAGCCAATGGCTGGAGCTGAGCCAATTCGAAGTCAGGAGCTCTTCCGGGTATCCCACATGGGTGCAGGGTCCCAAGGCTTTGGGCTGTCCTCAACTGCTTTCCCAGGCCACAAGCAGAGAGCTGGATGGGAAGCAGGGCTGCCAGGATTAGAACTGGCGCCCATATGGGATCCTGGCAGCACGTGCAAGGCGAGGACTTTAGCCACTACGCTATAGCGCCGGGCCCTCAGCGATTGTTTAGTTTCTTCTCTGCATGCCTGGAGATCAGATCCAGGCCCTCCTGTGGGTCCTGGAGTCTGCAGATGCTTGCTGTAGTGTTCCCATGTGGCCTTTGCAGTCCTCGTGTGTATTTGATCTCTAGCCTTCTCATAATGCCTACTGGATGTAAATGCCATGTACATAGCTGTGCTTCAATGTTTAGGGAGTAATGACTAGAAAAGCCTATTCATGTTCGGAACACAGGCGGCTTCAGAAATCATTTCCATTTGTGTTTGGATCCTTGATGTGGGCCCGATGGACACAGCAGGCCAATTGCCCTTGTTAATTAAGTTCTCTCCCTCTGGTGACTTGAGAATATTGGGAGTATCTTAATCAGATGAACAGCTATTTAATGCTTTGTGATTTTCTTAGTTTTTTTCCCCCTATTGGAAAGTGCAGGGTGACGACAGACATCAAAACCTGAGTAACCAAGGAAACCAGACCATGCTAGTGGAAAAGGGAGATGAAAATTTCACTGACACGGTTGGGAGGAAATAACCGCCACTTCCACCATTAAGTACATGTGGTGAAACTCCAAGATGGAACAAAGAAGCAGGTGTCATTGAAGCATCCCTCTCCCTTAGGTAATGAGTGATGTGTCGGTGGCTCTGGGAGAGATCAGTGTTTTGCACAGCAGCATTATCCGGGAGTTGTCCAGCTATTCATAAAAAAGGTGGATAATATTACTGTGTGTATGTATAGTTTATATAACTAATTTCAGAAGTCTTTTTTTCTTTTTTTCCACTTTTGGTCTGGTTGCATTGTGTGTGTTTAAGTATTAAGTGGATCAACCAAGTGCAGCCCTACTTTTCCTTCCAGCTCACAGCTGCATCAAGAAGCAAATTGACTTCCTATAGTTCCATTTAGTGCCTTATTTACTGGAAAAATTGTTTATTAATCTTGTTTATAGACTTCCACCTGGCAGTTGGGAATTGCAAGATTGCTTAATTTGGTAGCTTTCAAATGTTTTTAAAAAGGCAAAAAAGCCCGAATTTGTACCTGGAGTTCAATTTCTGAAGCAGGTAAATGGAAAATTCTCTTCTCTTCCCTCTCCTTTCTGCAATGACTCCTTCAGTAGTTTATTTTTTTAAGATTTATTTTTATTTGAAAGACAAACCTACATAGAAGGAGAGACAATGAGATCTCCCATCTGTGGTTCACTCCCGGAAGGCCACAGCAGCAGACTAGGGATCTGAAGCCAGGAGCTTCCTCTGGATCTTCCATGCGGATGCAGAAGTCAGAGGGTTCAGGTCACCTTCTCTCTTTCAAGGCCAGTAGCAGGGAGCTAGATTGGAAGTGGAGCCTCTGGGAGTCAAACTGGCTTCTATATGGGATGCAGGTGCCATTTTGCCATGGCGCTGGCCCCTCAAAGTATAATTTAAAATCACTATTTGTCAGGCTCAACGCGGTAACCTAATGGCTAAAGTCTTTGCCTTACATGCCCAGGATCCCATATGGGCACTGGTTTTTATCCTAGCTGCTCCACTTCCCTTCTGGCTCCCTTCCTACTTGTGGCCTGAGGAACCAGTCAGGGATGGCCAAAAGCCTTGGGACTGTGCACTTGCATGGGAGACCTGGAAGAAGCTCCAGGCTCCTGGCTTCGGATCAGCTCAGGTCTGGCCATTGTGGCTACTTGGAGTGAACCAGTGGTCAAAAGATCTCTATCTCCTTTACTCTGCAAATCTGACTTTCCAATGAAAATAATTTTTTTAAAAAGATTTTTATTTTCATTACAAAGTCAGGTATAGAGAGGAGGAGAGACAGAGAGGAAATCTTCTGTCTGATGATTCACTCCCCAAGTGAGCACAACAGCTGATGCTATGCCGATCTGAAGCCAAGAGCCAGGAACTTCTTCAGGGTCTCCCACACAGGTGCCGCGTCCCAAGGCTTTGGGCCGTCCTGGACTGCTTTCCCAGGCCACAAGCAGGGAGCTGGATGGGAAGCGGGGCTGCCGGGATTAGAACTGGTGCCCATATGGGATCCTAGTGCATTCAAGGCGAGGACTTTAGCCGCTAGGCCACTGCACCAGGGTCGAAAATAAATCTTCAAAAAAAAGTCAGCATTTGTCTAATCAAGATTGCTCTAATTTCCCAAACTACTCTTAAACTGTTGAAATACACAGTTCTCAACAACTTGGTATACGGAAATCCCACCGTCTGTCCCTGTGTGGACCGTCAGCACATGCTAGTGTGTTATTGGTGTATGCTGCCTGTGTCAGCCAGCTTGGAAAGATGAGTACTTGATAGAGACTCAAGGACTTGGGGAAAGAGAGGGGTGTTGTGAGAGGAGTTAACTGAGCGGTAACTTTGCAGGTGGGTTTACCGTGTTCTCTGTTCCGGGCTCCTGCTCTTCCCTTCACCTCCCGCACAGCGGCTGAAATGTGAGGAGTCTGCGTTTTTTTATCCCCATTCTTGCCCCAGTATTGTGGGTCTCTCACCTGTTAGGTATGCTGTTCTGGGACCAAAAGATGATTTTTAAAAATGCCACATATTGTACTGACTTGGCTTTTCACATATAAGGATCGATTCGTGCTTTAATGTGTATCTTATTTACTTAACAATGCTAAATGAAAAAAATCCTCCTTAGGGCACTCATGCTTCTCTTATTCAACCTTTTATTGAAATTTAGCTTCTTGCAATTATTTGGTTAGCACACATTACTAACCTCCAAAGCTCACTGAACTCCTTAGAATGGTATGATTGTTCAAAATTTTTTCTTAGAGTTAACATACTTAAGTGGCTGTTTGTTCAGATGAGTATGTAAGTGACCTTAATTGGGTTAGATACATAAAATAGGCAGTTAAGTATTAATATTAAAATTATTTATTTGAAAGAGGCAGAAAGGACCCTTCATTCATTGGTTCACTCCCCAAGTGGCTACAATGGCTTGGCTGGACCATGCTGAAGCCAGGAGCTTCTTCCAGGTCTCCCAGATAGGTTGCAGGGGCCAAGAACTTGGGTTTGATTTTGCTTTTATTACTTTTTTAAAATGCTGTTTTTCCCAGGATTAACAGTGAGTTGGGTTGGAAGTAGGGCAGCTGGGAATAAACTCAGACCTCTGAGATGCCAGTGTACCTATGACACCATGGCACCAGCCCCTCTCAACTAACGTTGAACCTTAGACTCTTCCTTCAGGTCTGCAAGTTTTGGCTTGACATATAATGATTTCTTTCGTTAGTGAATACTTTTTGTATCCTTATACTTGTTGTTTTTGACCCACTTTTTCTACAGTAGCTTTTTGTCTTGCAATAATTTTTTTGTTTGAAAGTCTATTTGCTTTTTTATATAGTCATTACAGCTCTTTTGGTTACTCTTGACAAAGTCTTTTCTCATCTTTTCATAGCTCTTAACTTTGAATCAGATGTCTCATAGGCAGCTTATAGCTTGATTACTTATACAGGGTGAACAAGTTTCATGTACTTCACAATATAAATTGAGAAGCACAGTGATACTTCTCATCTAACCTCTCCCACCCTGTCTATCCTTATTTTCTAAAATTTAAAATATTATTTATTAGAAAGGCAGATTTACAGAGAGGAGACAAAGATTTTCAATCCACTGGTTCACTCCCCATGCAGCTGCAACAGCTGGAGCTGAGCTGAACTGAAGCCAAGAGCCAGGAACTTCTGGGTCTCCCACACTGATGTAAGGACCCAAGGCTTTGGGCCATTCTCCATTGCTCTCCCAGACCATAAGCAGGGAGCTGGATTAGCAGTGGAGCAGCTGAGAACAGGTGCCCATGAGGGATCCAGGTGCATGCAAGTCGAGAATTTAGCCACTGGGTCATCATGCTAGGCCCTACTTTTAAAATTTTGTGAGATATTTTCAGTTTGGATTTGTTATGCATTCTGCCAGTCTCTGCCTTGTGATTGCATTCCTTGATCTATTCACATTTTTACATTACTAATAGTTGGAAATTCATTTACCTTTTAAATCTTTAATGTTCAGATCTTATTAATAATTTCTTTACTATTTTCCTACACTAAGTAAATATTCTAAATATAGCATTTAAATAGATTATTTTCACTTTTTTTTCAGTCATTGTTTTGGTGACTGTTTCAAGTTGACGTGCATTTTAACTTGCCAGAGTTTGTTTTAGCTTTGTGCTAACTTAATTACAGTGATGGTCAGGAACTCGATTCCTGTGTAGCTCTATTACTGGATTCCTCTTTCCGTGGTACTTGTTACATATTTTGTTACAAAGCCAAGTATGTGTTGTTACAATTACATCATGTTACTTTGTAATGGAAACAAAAAACTAATACCTATCAGGAAGTGAGATTCTCACACAGATACTGAAAATTGTACAAAAAGAGTTTGAAGCTATAATGGGTAAAAACTAGAATTTTGGGGCACATGCTAGAAGTGACTTAGGTACCTGAACCTTGAAGGAAGTTCTGGGAAGGCCTGGGAAGCCAGGAGTGTGCTGCTGGATACAGAGGGAAGGGCGGGTCTTGGCTGGGACTGGTAGGAAACCTAGCCGAGTAGTGTTCCCTTCCCTTGCTCTTTGTTGCTCTTCACCTCCCTCCCTTTCCTGCTGTGTGTTTATGGGGTTGCTGACCTGTGAAAATGCGGAATTGTCCTGTCAGTCCCTATTAGGAGGTTGATGGCCTTTTCCTGACTATTTTTAAAACAACTTCTTAAATTTATTTCTATTGGAAAATATATATCTTCCAGCTGCTGGTTCACTCCCAAGACAGCTGCACCAGCTAGGGTTGAGCAGATGTGAAGCCAGAAGCTTCTTCCAGGTCTCCACCTGGGTACAAAAGCTCAAGAACTCAGGTCATCTCCTCCTCTTTCCCAGGCCATAAGCCGGGAACTGAATCAGAAATGGAGTAGCCAGGATTTGAACCAGCATCCATATTTGGGATACCAGCATGGCAGGTAGAGGCTTAACCCGTATGCCACCATACTGGCCCTTGACTAATGATTTTCCTGCTATTACTTGAGGTGAATTAAGAAGTGATAAGACTAATCCTGTGCTCTGCTGATACACAGCTTGATTAAGAAAGAGGTTGTAATTATTATGATACTTTCAGATATTTGTGCATTTAATGGGTCTGAGTCTCATTTGTCTGCCTGGATAAATGAAGGTTATAGTTCCTTGTGGTAATACAGTGCTTTTCTCATTTTGCTCACACCTTTTTTTTTATAACTGCCTGGGATAAGAGTAAAAATAAACACTTTGGAGAAGGAAATTGGTAGTTTGGCTTAAGGTTTGATTGGTCTCATGTTTAGAAATGCTTAGAAATACCATATTCTGTGTTTTAAAAACTTTCACCTTAGCTTTCTGTAGAATGTAACACTGTTATCCAACTGATATTTTTCTCTTCTTCCTTCTACAGTGGAGGCAAAGTGAGATTGACTCTTGATTATATAAAGAACTGCATAACATCAAGTTACTTTTACTGATTAGAAATCTTTGCCCTAAGTGTGTGTGTGTGAATGTGTGTTGAAGATGATAGCTCCACAGTAGTTTGATTGTATAACAGGTATCTTGCTTGTTAACCAAATCGCGTTGCTGTCATTTCAGGAACACTCCAACCAGTGGCCAATGGCCAGGTATGAAGTACATTCAAAGCTGAGCTTGTAATGGTACTAGCATTATTTACAATTCTCACATTGTTTTTGTCTATTTTTGCATATGCTTTCTTGCCTCTCTGCATCTTGAAGTTTTGCCTACATAGTAGAGTGTTGTCTCAGATCTTTGCCTAATGAGCCAAATATGAAGTCTCCTGGAGTTGCTAAGAGAGGTGTATTTTTCTTGATGTTACATCAGGTGTCTTCTAAACTTGTCTTTTTTAAAATCACTTTTACTACCCTCGTGGTAGAGACTAATGGCAGCTGCTCTTGTCATTGCGTTTGTGTCTGGGTAATGAGCTCCTTGTTCGGGGATTGTTCTGTGGAGTTCAGTGAGTCATGGATCGGCATGAGACCCAGTCCATCATAAACACTTGTGACTACTAAAGGACTATGGAAGGCTCATGAATTCCTGCTGGGTCTCCTGCCTTCCATTTCCGTGCCTGTTTCACTGCATCCATAGCTCCCCAGGCCTTTCAGATCATAATGGTCTTTCAGACCAAGATAATTATTTTGCCCAGGGTTACATTTTTGTCTTGTTTCATGGCCATGTTCTGAGGTTTTATACTAATCAGAGAACCCTCTGTGGATTGTATTTACCCAGTGGCCCAACAGGAGAATATTGAATTTTCCCAGACTAAGCTCTGCTAGTATTTTTACTTCTAGGCATCACCCCTGCCCCCAACACATACTGCCCACTACAAAGCTGCTTTCTTGAGAATGTTCTTGGTATATGGTATTTGTAAGGCTGATCTTGTTCAGTCAGAGATTTTAGTCTGCCAGCATCTTTGTTCTATGAAATTTACAGAGTGGCAGGAAAACAGCAGGTTTTGGGAAGTCTTTGCAATCTTAGTACTATAGTGTCAATTACTGTCTGATTTGGCAAGGGCGTTTTATGATATGTGAGGGCTGAAAGTGATCTTCAGAGTGATCACACCATCGTATCCCAAGCTTATGAAACCTGATAAAGATGATTATTGACCAGAGTTAATTGTTAGATGATGGCTGATGGGAAAATTCTGTGAACTGAAACAATCCCACACCTACACGTTTTTGCGTGAAGGGGTCAGAGTGTATCTGTAGGGAATGGACAGACTTCATCTGAACCATGTGTCCCATTTAGCAAGACTTACGCTGGTTCAGCCACTCAGCTGCCATTTGATGTGAACTACTGTAAGGCTCAGAGCACCACTTATAATGTATTTAAGCTGAAAGATATTCTTCTGTGTTGAGCGTGTATTCTTAAAGATTAGGTTTTTAAAAATTACAAATGGCACCATGGGGAAGCAGCCGCACAGAAGGGGGGTTCTTTACGTTTTACCTGGCTCTGCCTTGTCAATAAGTTACCACTACAATATTAGGGTCTGTGCTACATATAGAGGATCTTAAGGGGAAATGATGCATGGCCTGAATGGGATAGTGACCTGGAAAAAGAAGCTGTATAGCAAAATTCAAGAATTAGGGAAATTTGGTAATAGTTTGACATGAGATGAAACTTATTGGAGAGATGGGAAGCACTAACTTAAACGGCAACATTAAAACTTGGTTTCCAGGAAGAAAGGACTTGTCAGTGTCTAGAAGGCCTGGCAGCATATGCAGTTAAGTGTTAATGATACTCTAGGTGATGGGAATGTTGCATTTCTATTTCAGAATTTAACTTCCTATATTTTTTTTTTTTTGCAAAGCACATGATTAATTTGTTTCTTTTTTAAAGACAAAAAATGTCCATGTTATTAAAATGTCCACTTTTTTACAGATGGCTTATAATACATTCGACTGTATAATACTCCTTCATTCCCCAGTTAATAAAATTTTATGATCTCTTTAGGGATGTTTCTTGGAACTCTGTCTTTAGATGCTACATGGATCTCATGTTAAAAATATGGTATTTGTTTTGGAAAATTTCAAACACACACATAATTGGATGCAACCAGTTTCCGTGTAGGTTCTGCAGCCTCAGCCACTGTGTTAGTTGATTTCACTTTTCTCTACCATTGGGCTTCACTTTCTGTTTTGCAGCAAACCCCACATGTTACTATTTAATTTCCATAGAGCTTAGTATTTACATTTAAAAGGTGACAACCCTTGAAAGATCCAGTACCAGTATTTATTTACTGGGAGCAAGTAGGCAGTGGCTGTACTTCTTCAGTTGACACATGGTGACTGTTTTCTCTGGCTGGGTTGTTTGACTCTGGACCCAGAAAGGTTTGCTGCATTGTATAGGTTGCAGGTTGTGTGGTTAAGTGCATTGCGTAGGTTATGCGCTTGGTAGGCTCTTCTGAGCTACTGGTTTCTCCCTATCGCATACCATTTTTTTCCCCCCTGTAATTTTCATTGAACAAATAGGTCTTCATCTTGTGGAATTTCTCAATCTGCATTTTTCTGCTTACTGTCTTTTTAAAAAAATTTATTTATTGGAAAATCAGATTTACAGAGATTGTCCATCTGCTGGATCACTCCCCAAGTGAGCCGATCCGAAGCCAGGAGCCAGAGCCTCCTCCAGGTCTCAAGGTAGAGGGTCCCAAGGCCTTGGGCCATCCTCGATTGCTTTCCCAGGCCACAAGCAGAGAGCTGGGTGGGAAGCAGGGCCGCTGGAGTTAGAACCAGCGCCCAATATGGGATCTTTTTTTTTTTTTTTAATAATTTAAGCTGTTTTATTTATGCAACATGAGCACAATTCACATATTTCATAAAATTTGGAAGCATAGTGAAACTTTCCAATCTCCACTGCACGGGCACATTTCAGTTCACTTTGCAATCACAAGTTAACACGTACTAGGTAAACAAACAAATAGCAAATAAAGTAGAAGAAAACCCATTTTTCTTTGAATACACACAAAATCTATTAACAGTAGTCAAGTATCAAAATATCAGTGTTGCTCACATAGGTTACAGTTTTTCTGTGCTTTGTGTATTAGTTACCAGAGTCCAGGGAAAACATATTTATCTTTTTTAGGCCTGGCTAATATCACCAAGTGCAATGGTTTATAGTTTGATCCATCTTTCTGTTCTTTTTAATGGCTAAGTAGTACACCATCGCATAAAGATTTGATTAATTAGGCAGTGAGAAAAAGGCAAAGTGAGTGTATTTGGAGAGTTCATTGCTGAGGAACAAAGCACCAGTCAGAACGTCTAATCCTCACTTGAACTTGTATGTGAGCACATGTGTTGTTTCATTCATTTGTTTCACAAATTTTGCTGCTGAGACACAAAAGGACTAGGTCTGAAAGCAACATTTAAAGTACACACCATTTACCTGTTCTCAGTTTGAAAGTATGATTCAGGGTGACGCATAAACAAAAATGTCTGTACTAGTTTGCTAAACTATGCACAAGGAATGCTATATATGTTTATATTTGCTTTATGTGAAACATGCTGATTGAAGGAGACGTATATAGGGCTGGGATTGTGGTGCAGGGGGTTTAGCTCTTGGCTACAACACAACCATCCCTTAGGAGCCCTGGTTCAGGTTGTAGCTGATCTGCTTTAAATAGCCTTCTTGCTGATGCATATGATAAGGTACCAAAAGATGCTCCAGTTACTCTGGTCACTGTGACTCATATGGCAGAATTTCTGGCTCCTGGTTTCACATGGCCCTGGTCTGGCCTGGCCAGAGTGGCTGTATGGGGAATAAAGTCTTCACTCGCAGCCTCTGTCTCTTCCTCTGTTACTCTGTTGTTCAAATATTCATCTTTTCACCTTTCAAATACATTAAATACATACGAGGACAAAAATGTGCATCTGCACACACACATCATCGTCATCATTATTTATGCTAGTTCACTCCCCAGCTGACCACAGTGGACTGTGCTGGACTGGGTTGGGCCAGGATAATGCCTGTATCCTAGAGTTCCATCTTAATATCCAATGCATCAGGAGCCCAGGCAATTGGACAATATTCTACTGCTCTCCTAGGTACATTAGTAAGGAGCTGGAACAAAAGTGGAGACGCCAAAAATTGAACTGTTCCTCTGATGGGGATCACTGACTTTGGAAGCAATTTAACACACTGCCATAATCGTGCCCAAAGAACCTTTAGACAATAAGGGAATTTGCCTTCCTTCCTGAAACTGCCTTGGGCCATCCTCCATTGCTTTCCCAGACCACAAGCAGAGAGCTGGATGGGAAGCAGGGCCGCTGGAGTTAGAACCAGCGCCCATATGGGATCTTAGTGCATGCAAGGCGAGGAATGTAGCCGCTGAGTCACCACACTGGGCCCTGCTGTCTTAACTTTCTAATACCCAAGACTGGAAACATTTCTAGAACACCTCCTAGCTAGATCTTCATTAAAAAGTGTAGAACACATTTATGGAGTATTTATCTGTAAACTGAAAGAGATTTCATGTCTAACCTACAGCCCTTTGCATTAAAGACTTTTAGCCTTATTTAAACTAAATCATGCAGCTGTTAAGATTGAAACAAATTTTTTGTAGATACCAGTTACACATTTGGGCAGGAACTTCTCAGCTTTTATTCTTGATGCCTATGGAAGAGTTCATCCTGAAAAATGACACTGGTATAATGGGTATAGGGGTGCTCTTGAAATATAATTCAATATTCTCAGGTTGGTCTGTGAATTTGCTCTTTTTTGTGGAAGCTGTGTACTTTTTTCTTGAGCTCTGCGAGCTACAAAGGTCAAGGATTCCACTGCCTGCTTATTGATTGTGTCTAATGATTGCAGGTTGGAGATGACAGCGATGCAGAGTCTTACGGAGAAGAGAATGAGGAGCAGGGAAATTATTCTAAAAGGAAGATCGTCTCTAACTGGGATCGATATCGAGACAGCGAAAAAGAGGTCGATAATGAAAGTGGAGAGTCTCAGAGGGGCACAGACTTCAGTGTCCTCCTCAGCTCTGCAGGTACGACTTCCAGTGGCACGTTGTGAACGTTGCCTAGATACCCGTCTTGCCTTTCAAAATGTGCTTTTATAACTGGGAAAACGGGCGAAATGCGTAAGATCTGTTATTTCCTTATAACTGCATATGAATTTATAGTTATCTCCAAGGGTATTATTACCAGGGTAAAGATTTAAAGGATAAAGCTATGAGAACAGAGATACAAAACGAAAATATTTTCAAATAGTTTTGAATTCCTCTTCCCCACACCTTTATGTTGCTGTTGGACTCAGCTTTTCATCTGCCTGTGTTTTTTGAATGCTGGTACCAGAACAGTAATCAGAAGGTGATGCGTTTCCTCCCAATACTAGGGGATAAACTTGTGAGTAGGAAAGAAGAATGTTAAGTCCTGAGCCCCAGAGCAAGGTGTTCAGTGTGGTATCACGATGCCAGGATTAGGTGACACATAGAGCCTAGCCCCTTCAGATAGAGGTTGGGAGATGACATTGGACAGCTGGATTCTGCCAGGGTTGGGAATGCTACATTTGTGTCAAGTGAGTGTTGCTACCTTGTTCCCTGTGTTCTGCCTGCTTATGAAGTTTATAAGCCATTTTCTTTCTAGGTGGGAGAATGGAAATAGGATAAAATGTGGACTGATGAGTTTCAGTTCTTACTGGCTGTCCTGCTAAAAAAAAATGTAGGAGGAAAATTGAAGTAATGTAGTGAAATTAGCTTATGTATTACACGTGGTTGGAATTCAATTAGGTCTATAGTCAATTAGGACAGTATTTGGTAATCAGGTACTACATAAATGCAGGAAATTAAAAAATTCTAACATAACAGATGTGTCCGGTTTGTGATTCTGGTGATGGATTTTGGTTCCGTGTGTTGCTGCTGTTGTCCGTGTTTGCCCCTGCTTTCTGAAGTGCCTTGTTTCTCTGTGATTGGTTTATTGGAAGCCTGTGGCCATCCCAGCTTTAATATGTGTGCACACTGCTTTTCTGCTCTGCTGATGTCTCTCTCGGTTCTCAACACAGCCTGAGTTGTCTTCATGCATGTGGCAGTGTTGGTAATGCTGACTTGAGAGATTTCGTTCTTTGAAAAAAATTACTGAAATGTCCTTAGGTTGCTCTCCTGCTTGGAATGAACTGATTTTCAGAATATTGTCCTTATTTACTGGCTGTGAAATGTCATACTTTTCTAGGTTTTGTGAAATTGCTCCTCAAAGTAGAGATGACTTGGAGTTCCTAGTGTTTCCCATGCTCCTAATGTATGGTGCTGTTTGCCTTTCAAATAAATCTCTACAATTAAAGTCTGACTTACAGGAGGACAGACAGGTCTTTCATCAGCTGGTTCACCCCAAATGGCTGGACCAGGAGCTCTCCCTGGGTCTCCCAGCTGAGTGCAGGGACCCAACAGTTGGGCCATCCTCCTGTGCTAATGCAAGCCAGGTGCATTAGCACAGGACTGAATCAGAAGTAGAGCAGCTGGGACTTGAACCTGCTCCCATATGGGACGCTGGCATTGCAGGTGCCAACTTTACCCATTATGCTACAGTGCCGCTCCCCCACCCCCATCCCATTCGATTTAACTGTGACAAGTTGATTGAATGGTATCTGATTGTGGTTCATGCAATGAATATCGAAGTGGCTCCTGTTTCCAGGCATGGTTTTTAGAGGCTGGTGATGCAATAGTGAACGGAACAGACAAACACTTGCCTCATGGAATATATTTAGAGGGTTGAAACAAAGAAAAGGAAAGCCCAAAATGGTGAGTGGTGATGATAGATTAGGGCATCAGTAAAGTGAGAAGAGCTGTTAAATTTTAACAGAGGTTGAAGAAGGTTGCATTGAAGTAACCTGAGGAAGGGGAGGGAAAAATTGAAGTGACTTGCAGGAAGAATGTTACAGGCAGAGGCAGCAATAAGTGAATTACAGGGAAGGGCAGAGTAGTAGAAGCAAAGTGAACAGTAAACAAAGAAAGAGTGGTTTGATGTGCTCACGACCAGCTATTTATGCTTCTGCCTAATGTGTTAACATGGTGTCTAGGTTCAATACTTGTCTAAATTTTTTGATTGAAACGTAATTATGAAGTGTAATTATTTGTTCCAGTCTAATTTCTCTAATACCTTTTTTCTTGACTGTTATCCAGCAATATTTGACATAATCTCTTTTTTGAGAGGCTTTCTTTCACAGCTCTGGGTGTAAAGTCACTGATGTTGAGTCTGTTCAGTGACTGCCAGTGGTGCTGTCCCGAGTCTGTCTGTCACGTCAGCATTTCCCTCCACCCCAGCAGATGCTGCCGTGTGCCACTGAAGGGTGGACGGTGCCCTCCCTGTGTGGTGTGATCCAAATCTTTTCTCAAATGAGGCCTGCTTGCTTCAAAGTATGCTTCCTACTTTGTTTCTCCTTCTAAATGAGCTGGGCCATGCATCTGCTTCTGACTCAGTATTTTTGGCAAGAGCACACCTAGGTTAATGTGTGTGTTCTAAGGAGGATTTCCACCGCAGCAGTGAATTGCGAAGGCTGGTGATTAGAGTGGATTCCTGTCTCTCACACGGTTGGCGTATGCTTATGTTGGTGTTTTCCCTTCACAAGGTAGTTTGCCTTTTCCCAGTAATGCTGAAGATGCAGCCCTGACACCCTGGAGGCTCTTTACGGATTGTGGGGTGTGTGCAAGGGTGTTTACGACTGCATCCTGTGAAAAAGCCAAGAATGGAAGCTGCTCAGGTGGCCATGGATAAGAGTGAATAGACTATCAGATGGATGTTTTCCTAACATAATAGAGAAAAACACTATATATTCACAGAATGCATCAATATAATTCTGTTTGCATTGAGGAAAAATACAGAAAAGTAAAGCACTGGAGTTGGTACATTTAAATGATAAAACTAAACCCAAGGGCATGGTCATTGTGAAGGTCAGGATGGTAGACAACTGTAATGGGGAAGTGAACAATAGTGTTTGTGGAGGGGAACAGAACTGGTGTGCGTGTGGTGGGGGGTAGGTCACTTGTGTGTGGTTGGTGGTAGCCGAGGTATTGGCCTGGATGCTAGCTAATTGTGTTGCTTTAACAATTCTTTAAATTGTTAATATGTATTATCCATTAAAATAGATCTTAAAATCTCCCAAGAAAAGTGACATCAAAATATTGAAATGGATTTCTAATGCTAGAATTTCAGTTGGTACCGATGACAAGGAACCGTTCAGGGAGAAAACACCTTTTCCTGCACCCTCACCCCAGGCTATGCAAACCCTACCATTGGACTTTCTGGCCATGGGCAGTGGTGTTCTCATTTTGCTGTTGCAGTCGGTATGAGAGGTAGGTGATTGGCTTGGCATTGTATCTTTCTGGTAGCATTGGGCGTGTAGCTGTCCTCCTGGAGGACATTCATTCCTGTAGGGCAGATATTCATGCCTCGGTTTATCTTTTTCAATGGTACTCTTGGAGTTCTAAGTTGGGCTTCAAGAGCTGTCACTGACAGATCTTTAGGCAGTTTCTTCTGCCCTTCACTCTAATTTTTTTTCAAGTGGCGAGTCACTGAATTCATGTCAAGTGCATAGTCTGTACAAGACGTTGCTGATAATGAGCAATAGGAAACTTTGTGGTGTGAATAGAATGTGCTGGAGGAAAGTTGTAGATACACGTGGGAAAAATCTATGTGCAAGTCTGTGGAACAAATGAAAATATTTAGGTTACAGTTAGGTCAGCATAGTTCTATGCATATTTGCATTAAACTTTTAGATATCTTTCAATGTAATGTCATGAAAAGTTGATTCTGGGGGAAGATGACAGTAATGAGCGTGAATAATTTGAAAGAGCAATTAAATGTTTTCCTGGCAGCTGTGCTTTTCTTTTTTTTTTTTTTTTTCAAGATTTTCATTTGAAAGGCAGATTTACAGAGAGAAGAGACAAAGATCCTCTATCCACTGGTTTACTTCCCAAATGGCCACAACAGCTGAGCTGAGCTGACCTGAAGCTCCTGGCTCCTAGCTTTTTTTGGGTCTCCCATGTAGGCACAGGGTTCCAAGGACTTTGGTTACCCTTGCTTGCCCTTTCCAGGCCCCAAGCAGGGAGCTAGATCAGCAGTAGAGCAGCTGTAATAGGAACCATATGGGACGTCGGTGCTTGCAGGCAGAGGATTGGCCTGTTGAACCACCGCACCAGCCCCAACCTGTGTCTTTAAGACCTTGAATCTTGTTTTCTGCATTTTGGGATGGTATTTGCCTTCACTATTGGCTCCTTTTTGCTGTATGGTTCGTAGTTTGTAGTGACAGAGGCTCCTATTACAAAGGCTATTTAGAAGAAGAGGTTCCTTTTTGGTATTTGAATCATCTGACAAAACAAATAGAACTATGCTCACAAAGTATAAAAATTCATTATGATAACCAAAGTTCAGTCTTTCTTACAACTGGATACTCAAGTGGGCTTAGCTCAGTTTTTTCTATTTTAAAGCCTCAAAGATAACGGCAGTTGCGTATCAGCTGTTTGAACGCTGCCCTGTTGGTGTTCAGCACCATTTGGTATGCTCGGCTGCCTGCCGGCTCTCTCTGGCTTGACTGGTCCGATTGCACCTTGTTCTTCACCGTGGTCTACTTCCATTTCCTGGCCCTGGAGCTGCCCTTGGCCTGCAGCAGACCCAGCCTGGGCAGCCTTCTTTCCCCTTTCCATTTGCTTTCAATCTGACAGCACTAGCTGAGGGAGTCATTGCTGATCCTCAAGCTTTCTGATTTTCTCCTCTTCTTCCTCCCCTCTTGTTCTTTCTTCGTCTCCTCCATGGTCTTTGGCTGTAGGTTTACTGGATTGGCTTAATTTAATGTTCAGCTTCTTTCCCAAGTACAGTTATTCCCCACTTCTTTGAGGAAAAGGAAGGTGAAGGGGGTGGGAAACGTTGCCAGCCACTGCTTCACTCCCTAAGTGGCCTAAGTGGCTGCAGCCGGGAACTCACTCCAGGCCCCTGAGGTGGGTGACGGGAACCGACCCACTTGTCATATCCCAGGAGGTAGCAAAGATGGCTCATCAGCAAGAAACTGGAGTTGAGAGCTAGAGCTGGTTCTTGAACCCAGGCAGTCTGGCCTGGGGCGCGCCTGTTGTAACTGCTAGGTCAGAGAGAGGCCTGCTGCCACCTTTTGCCTTTTGAGGAAAGAATGTGTGGATCTTGACTGAAAATCTAGTTGTCTTAGTCATTCAAATTTCAGAAAACATTCAATTAAAGACTTAATCTCAGCATTGTCAATGTTTTTGTTTTCCTTTATTTTCTTGTTCAGCTCTTAATTTAGCTTACACTTGACTTTGCTCATTTCCTTCATTCTTTTGCGTAAAGTAATGGGAGGTCTGTGTCTATGCCAGGTGTCAGGTTCAGTGATCATGGTAAATATGTTGGGCAAATTGAGTATTACCAAATTCTACAACTATTGATTCCTTAGATGCTTGTGCATTCCCCAAGTCTGAATGCTTTCACTTGACCCGTGGGTCTTTCTGTTACATAGTTGGGAAGCCTTTTCTATAAATAGATCTATTTCTACATTATTTTTATATTTATTAGCCATCATAGAGATATTCTTAACAAAGGTTTATTGTTTTGAAAGGCAGATTACGAAGAGAATAGATACAGAAAGAGGGTGAGAGCTTCCATCCACTGATTCACTCCCTAAACACTTCTAATGGCCAGAGCTGGGCTGGCCCAAAGCTAGGAGCCTGGAGCTTTTCATGGGTCTCCTGTGTGAGTATGGGGGCCCAAGGACCTGGGTCATCTTTTGCTGCTTTCCGAGGTACGATAGCAGGGAGCCATCACAGAGGTACTTGGGAGATATTCTGGATCTAATTTTAATCTGTGCTTGTTTTCATGACTTCTGCCATTGATTTGTTTAGTGCTTCCATTAAATTGAAGTCTGTTAGATGGTTTTAACATGTTGAATGTTATTGTCTTCAGAGGCACCCAACTGTGGTTCAGTTTGATTTGTTCCTTTAAAAGTTTTTTTCCCTAGTAAGTGAAAGTTACCAAAATGATACTTGATTCTGTGATGCATTTTGTCCTCCAAGGCAGTCGATGTTTTTGCCATCTTCTACTTTTGACAGCTGAGATGATCTTTGTGGTCCCAGCCTCTAAGAGCTGAGCCAAAGGATCACCAGCAGGGACCATAAGTTCTCAAGCTCCTTTTAAGGCCTGAATGTTTTTTTTTTTTTTTTGCACAGATTATTTATTTAGATTATTTTTTACTGGAAATAAGAGATTTTAGCGAATCTGTTTTTGGGGGCTTAAGTTACATTTTGGTTGGTCTGTTTCATCAACTCTGGGTGCTACACTCCAATAGCTTTTAGTACATTCCTCTCAATTGCTCAGCTCTCTGGTTATCTTTCAGATTCCAATTTCCTTTTGCCAAAAAAGTCTTAATTTTAGGGGAATTGGAATGGAGAGTAAATGGTTAAGATAAATGTGATCAACGGAAGTTGGTTCTGTACTTGATCTAGAAAGCATCTTTTGGAAAGTCTTGAAAGTTAGTATAGAACAGAACCTCTTCCAAAATAAGTCTTAAACTGGGTGAATTCAGAGGCCATGCAAGGGGCAACTCTAACCGTAGGACGCTGACAGCAAGGTCCTCTGTTGGAGCATGGTAACTGAGGTTGTGGAATGAATGTTTAGGTAGTGGGACAGAAGGTGTTTGTCCTGAGTGTCAGATGACTCCCTTGGGTTCTGGTTGCCTGTTAAGAGCCACGTGGCTCTGAGAAAGTGAGTGAAACTCTTGGAACCTTTGTTTCAATAACCAAAACTACTAAATCAAAGCGAACACCTTGCATTTAATTTAGTCTTTTCTGGAGATAATGTGGCATTATTTAAAAACTGATAACCTATTACACAAATATTTTAAAGGTGAAGAAAACGGGTAAGGGTGTACTGTGGGTCGTCTGTGAAGTCTCACCATCAACAATGGGGCTGTCATTAAAATATCCAATCATGTCCTAAAGTGAGTAATTTAGAATGTGAAACACTAGGCCCATTAACTTTTTTGGCAGAATTTTTTTTTTTTTTCAGCAGCCACAGAGGGACAGGCAAGGTTATTTGACCTTTTCTCATTCTATTGCATCTTACCCAAATGTAGCAAGGTAGTGTAACTAGTGATCTTGGAGGGTATGCTTCAGTACAAAAGGCCACTAATGACCCTGTGATAACAAGTGACCTGAAGCTAATCACCTGGCAGGGATATCAAGTTCTGTCATTTGCTGAACATGTACCAAGTTCAGGCATTGTACTGAAGTAAAAAGTGTTATGTAGGAACTTAAAAAATCATATTTTGGTTTAAATACAATAATTGCATGTATTTGTGGGAAACAATACAATCTTAATACACATGCACTAAGCAATATCAGATTTGGGTACTTGGTATATCTGTCACTTTAGGCATTTATCACTTTGGGAATATTAAATCTTTAGCTATTTTGAAATACAGTTAATTGTCAACAAAAGCTATCCTGTGGATATTTGTTTAAATTTCATTAGCTTCTAATCCAGTAGGTAGGATACATTTCATTATTTCTGTACATGTTGATACTAACCCTTGGGCACAATATAGCTGGAAAGCAATTAACCAAATGGCTTTATTAAGTTTTTGCCTAGAAATTCTTCAGATGTAAATAAATTCTCCAATCAAAAGGCATAAAATAAGGTTTTGCTTTTCAACCCATTCACTAATTGTATACTGCATAGCAGAGACTTACTTTACCTTAAAATTCATCTATAGGAAGTGAAGGAATGGATTTTCTACACACTTGGAAACAGACAACACAGACAACAACAAACTTCAGGTTAAAAGGAGACAAATAACAATGATAACGAGCCAATGTATCAAGATAACAACAATTAAGGTATATATGTATATCATTCCCAACACTGGTGTCTAAGTCAGTAAAGCAGCTACTTGGATGGAAGGGAGAACACTAGTTGTCATGGATTTCAGTGCGATAGTTGCACGTTATTCATGGTTTTTCTTCCATGGTTTTAGCTACCAGTGTTCTGAAAATATGAATCTTTCCTGGAATTTTCCATTTAACAAGCTTTTAACTGCATGCTGGTTTTAGTGTGATGGAATCTGGTACTTTTTTGTCCCATCCTACCTGGCATGTGGATTAGCCTTCTGTGCAGAGTCTGTGCTCTGCATACCACCTCCCTGCCAGTCACTTGGCTGTGTACATCATCACACTGGCCGGTGTGGATTGCAGCGCATTAGCTCAGGTAACCGTTACGTAGTCGCCTGACGCTGCATCACAGTGACTGCAACATTTATTTTGCTTCATCTCATTATACAGGTATTGCGTAATCTAACATTGTGTGTAAAGTAAAACGTTTTGAGAAACAGATCACATTCACTTTAATGACAGCATATTTTTGTGATTGTTTCATTTGTGTCCAATTTATAAGTTCTACATACATACCTATGAAAGTTTAATAAAACAATATACAAATTAGTTTGGTATTATATATACTGTGAGGCTCCTGCTAGGGGTACTGAAGTGTATTCCCCATGGATAAGGGGAGACTAACCCACTTTTTACATTGGACAAGTCATTCCGACAGCAAATCAGACAGCAAATCTATAAGAGGTATTTGAATACACTTGAGACTCAAACATTCTATCCAACAGCAACATACTCAAAATATATATGGAACATTATTTTAGGATAGATCACATTTAGGTCAACAAAATTTATACCATCGTGATATATATTTGTGTGACAGCAAGTATACTTAATCACTACAAGTTACAGGAGGAAGAATGGAAAACTATCGTGAGAATGTGGAAATTAAACTGTATACTCCTCAGTAATAGTTGGGTAAAGGAAGAAATTAAAGGAGAAATTAAATACCCTGAGACAAATAAAGATGGAAATACAATGTGAAAACATGGAATACAGCAACAGTAGTAAGAGAGCGGTTTATAGCAACAAATGTTGTAAAGATTTCCGTATTCTACTCAAAGTTACTAGAAAAGGAACAAATTAAGCCCAAAATTGTCATGAGGAAGGCAACAACAAAGATAAAAGTAGAAATATGGAATAGAATGATAGGCTGCTATATTCTCCAAGTTTTCTATTTGGTACCATTGCAGAGGAAGGAGAACAGAGCAAATTAGATAATTACCCCAGCAAGCGATAAAAATCTGGGTGAATGGAGACTTGAGGTCAACTATGGCAGCACATGCACATTGGGAGGGTTGCCACATCCTGGGATCTGTGAAATCGACGGCATTTTGGAGTTGTCCAAATGGCTCCCTGGGTTGGTACTGGGTGGTGGTTCCCCACCCCTGAGTACTGGGACATTTGGGAGGCGGGTGTGGCTTCCCCCTTTGTCTTTCTCCTTCCCCAGAGATGAGAAGAAATGGAGAATTAGGAAACAATGATTTCGCCAATTGTCCCTAAACTTCAATCCTTCCCACCCTGATCAACCATGTAATCATCATAAAAAAATATTTCATTAAAAAGGTTAGAATTGGATTTATAAATATGAATGGAATGGATAAATCCTTTGCTAGACAAAAAGGTTCAAATCAGTGAAAGGGGAGACTTTGTGATTCAAAAGTTTACAGGAGATTACTGTGAACAATGGCTAGATTCCTAAAAATAGGTGACTTTCCAAGTCTAAACCATGAAGAAAAGTCTGAAGAGACTGATAAAGTGTAAGGAGATGGAATCAGCATTTGAAAATCTCTTATCACATGAAAACTCAATACCAGATGATTTCATGGCTGACCTCCATAAACCTTTAAGGAAAAATAATTCTCTTGAAACAAGTCACTGAAGAAGGGAAGATACTTTCAAACCCATTCTATGAGGTCGCTAGTATGATGTATCAAATCCAAATACCACAAGAGAAGAAATTGTCAGGCCAATGTCCCTGATGAACGTAAGTTTAAAAATCCTCAAAATACTAGCAAATTGTATTCATGCTACAACAGAACATTCATCAAGATGAAGTGACATCCCTGGGATGCAAGGTTGGATAACTTACACAAATCCATAAACATGATGTACTATGGTCACAGAATGACGAAAACCAGATCATCTCATTAGATAAAACAGATTTATATGGAAGCTCTTGAGTAGCTAAAACAGTCTTTAGCAAAAAGGCATCACAATACCAGATTTCAAGACTTAGTGCAAAGCAGGTGTCACAAAATTGCAGGACACTGACATCAAAGCGGACAGGACTCAGTGAAGCTGTATGGCGCTCCCCGAAGTCCAGACGTCTACAGCTGACTGACTGGACAGAGGCGCCACAAACACTGAAGACATGATCGTCTCTTTAATAGTTCGGGAAGACTAGATTGAAACTTGCTGTCTTTCTCTACAACTTGGCACAGTCTGGAACATCTGTCCAAGAAACATTCACAGCAGAACAATGAACCAAATACAAGAGTATCTAACAGAATGGGAGAAAATATTTGATGCATCTGACAAAGGGTAAATAATCCAGAATGAGTAAGAATTATCTCAACTAAAATAATTCAGTTTAAAAAAGTGGATCGTCTTGAGTCTTGGCTGCTCCACTTCTGATCCAGCCGTCTGTCAATGCACCTCGGGAAGCAGCAAAAGATGGCCCGAATCTTGGGCCCTGACAGCCGCAGTGAAGACCTGGAAGCAACTCCTGGCTCCTGGCTTCTCATTGGTTTAGCTGCAGCCCTTGCAGCCATTTGGGGAGTGAATCAGCAGATGGAAGGTCTCTTTGTTTCTCCTCCTCTAACTCTGCCTTTCCAATAAACTTTCTTTAATGGACGAGTACAGACAGACATTCTCAATGTTGACAAATGCTCAACAAAAACATGAAAAAAAAAAAACTCAGCTAATCATAGGGAAGTGCAAATCAAAATCACAGTGTGGTATCCGCTCACTGCAACTTGTTATAAAGACAAATGCTAGAGGAGATATGGACAGAAGGGAGCCTACATACACTTGGTGGGAATTCAAATTTGCCAAGTATTGAGGAATGTTATGGAGGTTCCTCAGAAAAGTAGATCTAACACATGACCCAGCCATTCCTCCACTGCGTCTATATCCCGAAGAAATGGTACAACTCATCCCTTCCTCCCCATGTTGATTGCAGTGCTATTCTCTCAGTAGCCAAGACAGGAACTTTTCAATAACCTAGGAGTGAAATTGATGCTAAGAAATATGTTTATTTGCTAACCTGCCAATCTTGTGAGAATTCTTGAGAAATTCAGTATTTGTGACAGGAGCCTGACTGAGAGCGCCACCATCTATTTAACATTCCCTAAATAGTGCGTCCTGGAACTATTCCAGGAGGAAGGCGAAGATTAAATCTTTAAAAACTTTTTTTTTAATTTTTAGATTTTTTAAAAAAGATTTATTTTCATTACAAAGTCAGATATACAGAGAGAAGGAGAGACAGAGAGGAAGATCTTCCATCCGATGATTCACTCCCCAAGTGACTGCAGTGGCTGGTGCTGTGCCGATCTGAAGCTGGGATCCAGGAACTACTTCCAGGTCTCCCACACGGGTACAGGGTCCCAAAGCTTTGGGCTGTCCTCAACTACTTTCCCAGGCCACAGGCAAGGAGCTGGATGGGAAGTGGAGCTGCCGGGATTAGAACTGACATCCATATGGGATCCCGGGGCGCATTCAAGGCGAGGACTTTAGCCGCTAGGCCACTGCGCTGGGCCCAAGATTCAATCTTTAAAATGGTATTGCTGGTGTTTAAAAACAGTGAAATTTTGCAAGGCTTGTTTCCTTCATCTTTTACTTGCTGCCTTTGAATAATAATATGGCCCTAGTATTTACCTTTAAAAGAATAGTTGCAGTCTTGTGTTTAAAAAAAGACGTGGCGTGGTAACCCAGTGGCCAAAGTGCCTTGCCTTGCATGCTCAGAGATCCCATATGGGTGCCAGTTCTAGTCCTGGCAGCCCCACTTCCCATCCAGCTCCCTGACTGTGGGCTGGGAAAGCAGTCAAGGACAGCCCAAAGCTTTGGGACCCTGCACCCATGTGGAAGACCCAGAAGAAGCTCCTGGTTTTGGATTGGTTCAGCTCTGGCCATTCTGGCCACTTGGAGAGTGAATGAACAGGCAGAAGATTTTCCTCTGTCTTTCCTCTCTGTATATCTGATTTTCCAATAAAAATAAATAAACCTGAAAGTTTAATTCTTATAAGGTTTTATGTTTGGGTTATTAAAAATAATTTCATGAATAATGTCAAATAGCAAAAAGTAGTGCTGTGGATTTACTATGTTAACGTGAATTTCCATCCTGATGGCTGGAATACTGTGTGATGTCTGTCAGGAAGGTGCTCAGCACTTGAGTTCTTTGGCAGTTTGAAAAAAATGTATATACACGGTCCAGTGCAGTAGCCTAGTGTCTGGAGTTCTCGCCTTGTATACACTGGGATCCCATTTAGGTGCCGGTTCATATCCTGGCTGCTCCACTTTCTATCCAGCTCTTGTGGGCTGGGAGAGCAGTCTAGGATGACCCAAAGCCTTGGGACCCTGCACCTGCATGGGAGACCTGGAAGAAACTCCTGGTTTTGGCTCAGCTCAGCTCAGCTCCGGCTGTTGTGGCCACCTGGGGAGTGATCCAGCAGATCTGTCTCTCCTTTTCTCTGTAAATCTGTCCAATAAAAATCCACTAATCTTTAAAAAATATGTATGTTGAGGCCAGGACTCTGGTACTGCAGGCATAGCCTCTCCCCTCCCAACCCCCACACCGCCAGCATCCCATATGAGCACTGGTACAGGTTGCTGTACTTCAGTTTCAGATCCAGCTCGCAGCCAGTATGCCTGGGAAAGCAGTGAATGGCCCAAGTGCTGGAGAGATCTTGAAGCAACCTCAGGTTCCTTACTTCAGCCTGGCCCAGTCCTGACTGTGAGGGACAACTGGGGACTGGACCAGCAAGTAGACGATCTCTGTCCTTCCCTGTCTCTAACTCTGCCTGTCAAAATATTAAAAGCCCCTACATTTAAAAAACAACAAACATACTTATTTTGAAAGGCAGAGTGACAAAATAGCTGCACTTTGATCTGCTGGGTCACTCCCCAAACATCAGGGACTGGGCCGGGCTGAAGCCAGCAGCCTGGACCTCCATCTGGGTCTCTGATGTGGGTGACAGGAACCCAGGGACTGGGGTGGTCATCCTCTGCCTTCCTAGCCCATTAGCAGGAAATTAGATTTTAAGTGGATAGCCATGAATGAACAACTTACTTGGGTAATTGGATGTACTGTACTATGTCAATGGTCCCAAGCATTTCCTACCAAAGTTTTTCTCCTTTTAAAAACTTCAAGTCCTGGCAAGATAGTGAAACCAGCAATTTTAGTAATCTAGCATGAATCTGTTGCAAAAAAAAAATAGGAAAAGTGGTTGAGCTTTCACAATATTTTTTTTTGTAGATTAAAACTGACGTTAAGGCCTAATTTTAAAATGCTTAATATTGGGGGCTGGCGTTGTGGCGTAACCAGCATCCCAGATGGACACTGGATTGTGTGCTGGCTGCTCTGACCAGGTTCCCAGCTCATGTGCCTGGGAAAGCAGAGGAAGATGAACCAAGTACCTGGACCCTTGCAACCATCTGGAAGGCCTGGACAAAGATGGCTTTGCTTTGGCCCAGCCCTGGCTGTTTGCGACCATGTGGGGAGTGCATTAGTGGGTGGGTGGTCTGTCTCTGTAACTTAACTCTTCCTTTCAAATCTAAAGTAGATTTTTTTTCTCATGCTTGTTGGATTCTTTCAGAGAAGTTGCAAAGACAATACAGAGAATCCCTAGGTATCCTGTATCCAACTCCCTTTGTGTTAGCATATTTTCCATCTCAAAAATTAACACTGAACATTGGTATGGAACAGACTTTCTTTGAATTTCTCCAGTGTCTCCCACTGAGGCCCTTTCTTTTCCAGCTCATGATACCACATTGTGTGTATTCACATCTCCTTGGTTTCTTCTAAATCTGCGACTTTGTCATTCTTTCCTGAACTTGATGCTTTTGAAGAAGAGTGTTCAGATATGTTTGTAGGACGTCCCTCCATTGGGGGGTTTTTCTGCTTTCTTATGGTGTTTGGGCAAGAATAGCGTCGAGCTGATGTGCCTTTCCTGTCGAGTCATGGCAGTGGGCGAGTTCATCCACAGGAGTCGGTCGCTGATGGTGGTAGCTGAGATCCCTCGGGTGAGACTGAGTCTGCTAGGGCTGTCTGTGCTGAAATTCCCGCTTGTCTCTCCATTCTTGTTCCCAGAAGGGAGTCACTAAGGCTCACACTCAAAGGGCTGGGAATTAAGCTTCACTTCCTAAAGGATGGCTGTCAAGGAATTTGTGGGTGCACGTAGAAACAGTTGAACTTGGGGAAAGATTTTTGAGGCTAAGCAAATATTGTTGCTTCCTGGAAGTTCAGAAGAATCGATGATCTCAAAATGAGGCCAAGAATTGCTTCAGACCAGAGGCCAAGCCACACTGACTGAATATTTGGATCTTTGTGTTTGTATTTTAATTGCAGTTATTCCTATTACATGTGGTGCAGTTTTTATGTCAGTTTTATGAGGCATGAAGCATTTTTACAAGGATACTTGAGAAAGTTCACGGACGGTGGGAATAAAAAGAGAAATTTATGTTGGTGCAAAATTTGAAATCCTCACACAGTTGTTTTGTCATAATACACAGTTCTTATAAACTTTTTGAAAGCCCCTTATAACTGAATGACCGAAGTACATTTTTGAAGTGAGGTAAAATCAGTAATTTATTTTGGTTTATTTCTTGTTACAAAAATGTATTTTATCTTTTACTATTTGCCTATAAAGTAAGAGGCTAAACATATAGCTATATTTGACAAATAAGTGTGTGTGTGTGTATATGATTTTCATATACGTGTCTAAAGTCTATTGCTTAGGAAAGTCTGCCCTAAAGCAGTGTTTCTTGTGTAATTAGGAGTTACAACTTGTAGAAGTTATTCCTGCTGGGTGAGAGGCAGGCATGTTCCAGGATCCAGCAGCTATCCTAGCACTTGGCAAACATTTGGTCTGCCTTGAAGGTGGTGTTTCAGGGCTTTTGTCCAAACTTGTCCAGGAAGGTGATGTGGTTAACATGCTTTTCGATTCATAAAAAGCTAAGCATCATGACATTTTGATATGATTTTTTACTCCATTCCACCATTCAGCAATCTCATAATCTACATATGTTTTTGAATTATTAACAGAATAATTATTTTGGGGAGTGCTTGGGGAGTGAATTATTGGACTGATGATCTTTCTGTATGTCTGACTTTACAGTAAAAATAAATCTTAAAAAAGCAATACTTAGGAATAAGATGTTTAAAAAAAACTTGAAGCATTTTTCAAAGTTTGTACAATCTTTTAGAGAAATTTGGAGATTTTGTTGGTAGTAGGTCAATAACCATCAAATTGGACCGTTGGTACCGGGATCTAGCCTCATTACTGTATTACCATTGTACTCCACAATAGATTCTAATAGTTACTGTCAGAGATGCATTCTTTTCTTTTGTACTGAGCACAGCACTTCCAACCCTTGGGGGGCTTTATACTAGAACTTGGGTGCAAAGGACATGAGTGTTTACAGGGTATGACTTACAGCTACTTGAAATTGAGGTGGCAGTATTCCTATAAAATATATTGGGACCAACTTCTGAATTAGGTTGGCCAATAACTACCTATATTTGGGAGAGAGTGGTCAGGAGAGACATAGGTGTAAACAAAGGTGTTGAAATAATTCATTTACAGAGTGTCTGACTGGGTGTTTAGTACTTGGTAATGTTTTATCTAAATCCAAAATAACTACTGCTGTTAGGTTGCTATTAGGGTATTTTGCTTGTGAGGTAAATTAGGCTCAAGGAAGTTGAGTAACTTATCCAAGATCACATGCCCAGTCTGTGCTAGAACTACAGTAGAACTTCTGTCTGATTCCCCACATCCATTACCAGTTTCCAAATGGTATGGTTGCCTTTTGCAACGTGCAGTTGGCTGTACCCAAATCAACTCCTTTGATACACTATATGGAAAACAAATAATTTCCTTTTTTGGTTGGAACAGTCAAATGATCCTCCATGTCTCCATCCTTTTTTCTAGTGTATGTTGCGTTTAATACCAATAAATGTTTGGCTACTAAAAAAAATGTTATGCTTAGTTGGTGGCTTTTGATCTGGTCATGACAATGGAAACATTACTCCTATCACTTACTTCCTTTAAACCAAAAATCCTGGAAAACAAAAAAGGGATTATTTCAAGCTAGCATTGTGACACAGTGGGTTATGTTATTGCCTGTAATGTCGGCATCCCCTATAAGCACCAGTCTGAGTTCTGGCTGCTCAGTTTCCAATCCAGCTCTCAACTATTGTGTGTAGGAAAGCGGTGGAAGATGGCCTAAGTGTCTGGACCTCTAACACCCATGTAAGAGACCCAGGCCATTGGAGCCATTTGAAGAGTGAACCAGCAGATGGAAGACAGCTCACTCCTTGTCCCTGTCCCCCCATCTCTGTAACTCTGCCTTTCAAATAAGCAAGCTTTATTTTAACTGACTTGTTACTATAGAGATAGATATTCAGGAGTTATAACATGTAAATGAGTTTTCTTAAGTGTTGATAATTAAGCAGGAAGATAATTGTATTAGAAGCTGTGTGTGCTGAAAGTGAAATTTTTCTGGGTCGTATTTCCTTGGAAAATTGATAAGGCATCTGTATTAATAACTTTGATAGCACCTCTTGGGTTTCTTATTCAGATGTCCTCTGCCCACAGTTTTGACAATTAAGAGGGGCTGCTGCCAAGGCTTGGCAGAGGTTTAGAAAAATTTGTTTTGGCAAATTCATACATAAGCTCAGTCTGACCTTAGTAAACATGGCATTTGTTCTTTTATTTTGGCGATCCCTATTTTAAATCTTTAAAAAAAAAAAACTTATTTGAAAACCAGTGCTGGAGAGAGCACTCCCAGCTGCTGGCTCACTCCCCAGAAAACTGCGAATCCAGGACAGGCTTGAGCTGCAGTGGGAGTTCCACCTGGGTTCTCCACGGGAGACAGGGGCCTCAGCTCTGGAGTCATCACTGCCTCCTCTCAGGATCGGCCTGAGCAGGCCAGCAGAACCGGGAGCTGGGAGTGAAGCAGGCGTTCCAGAGAGGGGACTTGAGTTTATCGTTCTTTTCTTAAAAATTTATTTTTGATGATGTTTATGTAGTTGATTAGATTGGGAAGGGTTGAAGATTAGAGAAAGGTGGATGAGACCATTGTATCCACTATTTCTTTTTTCTTCTCCCTGTATCTGGGGAAGGCAGGGGGTTAAAGGGAGGAGACATGTTCAGCCTCCCAGCCACCTCAGTACCCGGGGCTGGGGAATGGCCATCCAGTGTCCTCCCAGGGTCCCTGGTGTGGAGCATGTTCTGAGGGTTCTGTTTAAATGGTTGCGATAGTTCTGAAATGTTGTTGATCTTGCCACTCCATGGATGAGGAAATCCTTCCAAGGTCCATTGGCTGATATAGACCACCTTAGCGTCTCCGTTTGCCCAGATCTTTGCTGCCAATGCTTGGCTGGGATAGTTGACAGTTTGTTCTGCCTTCCTTCTTCTGTTATGGTTCCAGATGTCCTCTGCAGGCTCCAATAGATTTCCATATCCTTCATGTGCATTTGGGTATGCTGTCCACTGATTTGGCTGTCATTGAGGAGGACCAGCTCTGACACATGTACTCCATGGTCAGACCATGAAACCTGCAGTTCTCCCCATGGTTGGAGTTCTGAGTCCAGCAATTCAGTTAGTGGAATCCCCAAAGAATCCTTTTCTGAAGTGATCCCAAACCTGACTCCTGTGTACTTGCCAGTATGGGGTCCAGCTCTGTCTGTCACCCACATCAGCCTTTGCATATACTGGTAGTGGCAACTGCTGGGTCAGTTCTGTTCCAGCCCCATCTCCTATACAACCAATGGGTACTGCAGCCAATTTGACCCTGCCCACGACACATTTGGTTCTCACAAACACCAGTGGAAGCTGCAGTCTGGTTGGAATGACCCAATAATCCCCACGCCCCCAGCCCTGGTTCCTGCACTTGCCAGTATGTGCAGCAGATTGGTCCAACATATCCCACATCCCATTCAGCTCCTGTACACATCAATGGGCATTGAAGCACGTGAGGCTGGGTTAGGGGGATAGTCAGGCTGGACTGACTGTACCCACTGGTGCATGCATCAGCCAGAGTGGGTACTGGCTCGTTGGGTTTTTCTGTAGCATCAGCTGGCAATGCTAGGATTTGGGGGCAAATCCTGTTAAGCTAGACTGAAGAACCACCAGGAAAGTTCAAGATCCGGGAGTGGAAATAGGCCCAGTAGGGAAACTGTGGGCACCTCCCTGATGGGTTTCAACTTTCACTGGTGAGCATGAGGATCAGGACGGGGGCAGGCCTGGCTAGACTGGAGTTGACACCTGCTGGTGTGAGTGTGGGCTGGATAGTGGGATTGGTTGGGTTGAGCTAGGGACATGAGTATCACATCTTGTGGCTTCTTAACTGCTAGACCAAATGTCTGCTTGCTCTAAGGTGAGAGTATGTATTTGCAAATTGTATTTTAGCTAAGTTTTTTTTTTTTTTTTTTTTTTAACACTTTGGAGACTTGAGTGATACCATTTTCAGGGTAAGCTAGATTCAGGTGTCTGAAGGCTATTGTTTTGTAATCAGAATGCTTTTACAAGTTAGTCATTTTCATATTCTTCTTGATGGTTTACTTGCATGTGGTGTAAATGGAATTTGGGGAAATTAAGGTATTTTCCTGTACCTTTGGGCAGAGCAGGGGTAATTTGGCTCTCTGTGCAGTTGATGAGAAATGGGCTGTGTTCTAGGGCAAGGTGTTTTTTTAGGGTTTGCCTCTTTCTGTCGCTTCCTTTTCTTTCCTGTTTGTGTACTTGATTACCTATTAAAACGCCCAAGTGTTTTGTGAACTCACTTATGCTTTGCCACCTCTCAGGCTATCCTTCTGTGTGTTTTTATGAATCACATTTAGTGTTTACAAACTGTGTGGAGACATCCAGGGGGCTTGGTCAGGGCATTGGTCAGGCTGTGGGTTTGGAGTGCTTGTGCAGGGGCCTGGGCTTGCTGCACATCAAGTGGAATCCTTTTAGAGAAGGCTGTCCCACAGAGGACCTGTCAAGTTAAGACATTCTCAGTGTGATGGAATTGCTAACAAAATGATGATTACGTGTAATCTGTGTGGGAGTGTACATATCTGTCAGCCATACAGTGTAATTTCTAAATAAGAATTTGCCACACTTGTTATAATTTTAATGTAACTTCAGCTCCACATGTTTGATTTCCTTATACCTCAGCCTTGCCATGTCTGCTTGCTATGAGCTATACTAGTTTCCTGTGGGATCATGAGGGGGAAAAAATACACTGATTCATCTTGGCTATCTTGAAACTTGTTTCCTGTTATCTTTTTTTTTTTTCTTTAAAGTTGAAAATCACCATGTAAAATTGAGTTGGCTTTCCCATTTTTTTTAAAAAAAAATTTATTTCATTTTTATTGTAAAGTGAGATATACAGAGAGCAGGAGAGAGGAAGATCATTTGTCCAATGATTCACTCCCCAAGTGGAAAAACAGCTAGAGCTGAGCTGATCTGAAGCCGGGATCCTCTTCCGATTCTCCCACGCAGGTGCAGGGTCCCAAGGCTGTGGGCCATCCTTGACTATTTTCCCAGGTCTCAAGCAGGGAGCTGGATGGGAAGCAGGACTGCCAGGATAAGAACTGGCACCTATATGGGATCCTGGAGCATGCAAGGCGAGGACTTTAGCCATAGGCTATTGCAGTGGGGGACTTTCCTTTTGAAACTGAGGCACTAGAGAATTAACTGCTGTTATACACTGAACTCATAGGTAGAATGAATTAGGGGATCAATCTTGAGCTCTTAGATTTTTTTCCGCTACTCTAATCATTAGCAGCTCATAGAATAACAATATATAGCCATGTGCATGTTGTCTTTTTTCTGGGCATTGGAGATCTTCTCTGCATCTGTCCTTGAGTGACACTGGTATGTTACAAGCAATTAAGTCTTTTTCCTTATTCTCAGGGGCACCATAGAATGTTCATAGTGAAGGCCGTCTGGTAACATTTGTGCTGACTTTTTATTTTTCAGATGGGGAAATTGAGGTTCATGAAACTTTGGAGTTTAACCTAGGAGCCTAGAGACGTCTATCTGTTGGGGACTAGTGACTCAAATGAGATACTCCCTGCAGGTTCTTAGACCTTGGGGTTTCTAGAAAGTTCATAGCTGGAGGACCTCCATTGGGATTCCAGATTTTATGGCAGAGTAGGAGTTAGTTCCATTGAGGGGAGCTATAATCAGATTGCTATACAGAGAATAACTAGAATGTTATATTTATTAAAAGGATTTTTTTTCAAAGTTAGATTTTAGAATATTTAAATATGTGAGACCTTCCAAAACAAAGAAGCCCGGAGTGCCATACAAACCAGAAGGTCCATTACCGTGCCTGCGTTTCGTCTGTCTTGTTCTGCTGCACCTGCTCCGTATTCTTGGCCTGGCCTGGCCACTGCTTTGTTTCCCATGTCTTTTTTTTTGTTTTCATATTTTCTCTTGTTACACTTAGGAACTCAGGAGAAAAGTGTTACTCTCTGGTTTTTGTATTGTGGCTCATATTCTTCTTGGAGTTTGAGAGCCATGAGAAAGATGAAAGGAAACCAGATTACTGTTTTACTCAGGTCCTTTGGAGACTAATTTCCAATAGGGCAATATTCATTTGGAGTTTTTCTTTCTCTCCCCGCTCCCCCACCTTTTTTGTTTCCGAATTATTTGTTTGAGAAGTAGAACCACCACTTGGGGTTCATTCCCCAGGTACTTGCATTGGTTGGGATTGGGCTGCATCAAAGCCATGTGGCAGTCGCCCAGGAGCTGCTTCAGCTTCAGCTTCACCCTAAGTTGTGTATTGAGCATAATGAACTGTAGGCGTTCTCATTAGTAGGCAAAACCCTCACTCTCTGTTTCCGTTCTTCTTTAGTTGGGAAGGAGGGAGCTGTGAGGGGGAAAGACGGGGAGCATGAGAGAACCCTCCCATTCGCTGGTTCACTTCCTGAAAGATTGCAGTGAACCCTCCCTGAGGCTGAAGTCAGGAGTCAGAAATTCAGTTTGGGCCTCACAGGTGAATAGCAGGCATTCAACCTCGTTAGCTCTCTCCTGCTGCCCCCCATCTCTGCATTATCACTCCCAGTGGCATTGGGAGCAGGGACAGCATTTGAACCTAACTATTCTGATGCAGAGTGTGGGCATCCCAACAGGGCTCTTAGTTGCTAAGCTAAATGCTTGTGCATCTTTGATCTTTATCTACTTGTACGTTTTTCTGGACCAGTTCATTTGTGGTTTTAAGTAAGAATAGGGAATTTAAAATGTTGACTTCTAGTTTAAACCTGGCTTCACTTATAGGGCTAACCAACTCCAAGATTGTACACTGGATTATAAAGGATTATGGAGAATCTGTGATTCTTCTAGAAATAGTCACATAGTTTCAAGGCTCAAAACTTCAGAGCTGCAGGGATTGACAATGTGGCATAGATTATAAACACACCGCCTGTGACACCAGCCAACCCCCCGGTGGTGCTTGTTTTCTATCTGCTCTGTTTTTGATCCATCTTTTTGCTAACGCACCTAGGCAAAGCAGTGAAAGATGGCGCAAGCAGCTGAGATGCTGTCACTCATGCATGACACCCAGAGAGAAGCTCCTGGCCCAGTCTGGGCTGATGCGGCTGTTTGGGAGTTAGCAGATGGAAAATCCCTCCGTCTCCTTGTTTGTGCTTCTGTCTGTAACTCTACCTTTTGAATAATTTTTTCTTTTAAATTTCACATACATAGAGGGCTGTAATGAGAAGGAAAAGCGGCAGGAACTTGCTATGCTTTCAACGTGGCCTCCAAGGAGAGAGAGTGTAAGGGCACCAGCTGGAATCCAACAGCCTGAACAAAGCTCGAAGTAATTGTGTTGTGCAGTGCTGTTGGTGCCATGTACACAAAGAAGAGGGCAGAGGGGAATTGGGTAACTCCATTTCCTACATTTCTTTTGAAATGTTAATCTGAGGATGTTTCTATGGTATCTCTGAAGGTGAGGCTGTTGGAGATCATTCTGATTTGTTACCTTGAAGGAAAGCTGCTCTGTCTCCCACGGAAGTCCAACCTTTTGTATTCCCATTAAATGTAGATGTTAGGGCTTCTGTTTTTCTTGTTTCTGTTAGAGGAGATGGGATTTTATATTTATTTAAAAAAGATGCATTTATGTGAGAGCTCAGGTGACAGGAGAGAGAAAAGAGAAATCTTGCAGCCACCGATCTATTCTACAGATGATTGGCTGGAGCACAATCCCGTCTGGGTCACGTCAGAACCAGGATCCTGCAGCTCCATCCCTGTATCCCACATGGTTAGCAGGGCCATAAGCACCTGAGTCACCTGCTGCCTCCAGACACATTAGTAGGAGCGTGGATCGAGTAGAATAGCTAGGACTTGGTCTAGCACTCTGTTAATGGAGTGGTAGTGCTATAAGCAGCAGCTTAACTCACTAGGCACAGTGCTGGGGAGGGGGAGAAACAGAGAGGGGGAGAGACAGAGTGAGGGAGAGACAGAGAGAGGGAGAGAGAGTGAGGAGGAGAGACAGAGAAACACTAATGAACTTTGATCTGATTGTTCACTCTGGAAATGCTGTCAAAGACCGGGACCTGAAACGCCATCAGGTCTCCCACACCGCCACCATTTGGGGAGTGACTCAGCTGACGTAAGATCTGTCTCCCTACCCCTGTAACCAGCTTTCAAATGAAATAAAAGTAAAAAAGTGTAAATATTAGGGCCCAGCAGCGTGGCCTAGTGGCTAAAGTCCTCGCCTTGAACATGCTGGGATCCTATATGGGCGCTGGTTCTAATCCCAGCAGTCCTGCTTCCCATCCAGCTCCCTGCTTGTGGCCTGGGAGAGCAGTTGAGGACGGCCCAAAGCCTTGGGACCCTGGACCCATGTGGGAGACCCATACTCCTGGCTTTGGATTGGCACAGCACCAGCCGTTGTGCTCACTTGGGGAGTGAACCATCGGACAGAAGATCTTTCTCTCTATCTCTCCTCCTCTCTGTATATCTGATTTTGTAATAAAAATAAATAAATCTTTTAAAAAATATTAATTCAGTATATAAGACTATTTTAAAACTGTAAATCAAGTGAGCCTTTCCTGTCTCAGATGTCTAGTCCAATAGTTGAAACCAACACCTGGTCAGTGGAGTGGTAGGGTGCTTTTCCCCCGGCCTCTGAGTGAGGCTGCTGGGCTGAAATACTATCCTGGGTGGGAGTAGATGGATTAATATTACAGCATTCATTGGGAAGCAAACCAGCTCTGCCAAATTACTTCTTTTACGAAGAGAGAGATGGTGAGACTCATGGTCACAGCAGTTTGAATTAGAGTAAGACTGTGATTCTATACATAAAAAAAGAATTTCTGGCTGAAGATGACACCAAGGAGCTGGGAAGGTCAGAGGTGTCTATTACAGGGTGGGCCTTGTGCCAGAGCAGGTTTAGTCATTGCCTGCCACAGCCCTGACTGGCATGCCCGTTCCACCCCTGGCTACTGTACTTCCAGTACAGCTTCCTGCTGATGCATCCTTGGAGGCAGCAAGTGATAGCCCACACGTTTTAATGAAAACTAAATCTTAAAAGTCTTGATAAAAGAATAGCAAAATTGATATATATTTTTTTAAAGCTGGGGGATAAGTATCAAAGTGCATTATTAAAAATCAATGCGATGGATGCTGGCATTGTGGCATATAGGTCAGGACACCACCCAGAGCATTGGCATCTCAAAAGGGGCACCAGCTGTTCTACCTCTGATCCAGCCTCCTACGAATGCAGCTGGGAAAGAACCAGAGAATGGCCCAAGTGTTCAGGCCCCTGTACCCACTTAGGGGAACTCGAAGAGGCTCATGGCTTTTGACTTCCGTGTGGCTCAGCCCTGGCTGTTCCAAGCTGTCTGAAAGTGAATCAATGGATGGAAGACCTCTCTCTCCCCCTCCCTCTTGCTGTAATTGTCTTTCAAATAAATAAATGAAATCTTAAAAAAAAAAATCAATAGATGGATTAAAACATTTTTTACTTTAAAGTGAACCTACTTTTAAATTCTATTTTCCGTGAACTTTTCAAAGTAAACTCAGACACTGGTGTTTGAAATAGTTTATTGTAGATTACTTAAATACAATCTCAAGAATATATTTTAAAATGTCTTAAAACAGTTTGGTAAAAGAGACATTATCATTTATGAGATTGTTTTCAAAATAGAAATGACTCAATTTTTGGAGAATAGTTACAAGAATTCCTGACCTACTGGGGCCCTGCTTGAGATCATGACTGTCACAATTATGGAGATTTTTTTTTGAAGGCAGGGCATGATGGTTCTTTTTAAAAGTTGGTTTTATCTTTAATCCGGTTGGGTATATTATTGAGCTGTGCCTGGAGGCTCAAGTTGAGATACTTGATCTGTCTTGTTCTCATGTCAAGTACATGGCTGACTCCACAAACCTGGATTTGGAAGCACACCTAAAATACTTGGAGCAATTAATGGGTAAAATAATGTGAAGAAATCCTGACCAGTATCCAGCGGTTATATTCTAATGATTTCTCAAACTGGATGCTGAATCCTGTTAAGACAAAGTCTCACTGTCTCATTTTTATGCATTATTTCTTGATTGCAAGTGATAGAATTTTCTGTGACCTAGCTAATTTTAGTTAGTGCAAACTACAACCCAAGTTGCAGGCTTCTTTTTAAATCCACTTATAGGGCCTGGTGCAGGGACAGTAATAAAAAACAACCCTGTGAAAAAATGGGCAAAGGAAATGAACAGACATTTAAAAAAAATAGATTCAGATGACTCACAGACATATGAAAAGATGCTCAGGCTCCCTAACCATCAGAGAGATACAAATGAAAACCACGTTGAGGTACCACCTAACTCCGGTGAAACTGGTCTACATTCAGAACTCGAGTAACAACACCTGCTGGTGGATGTGGGGAGAAAGGCACCCTCCTTCACTGCTGGTGGGAGTGTAGGCTAGTACAACCACTGTGGAAATCAGTATGGAGAGTGCTTGGAGAAGTGCAAATAAACCTGCCATATGACCCAGCTATCCTGCTCCTAGGACTATACCCAATAGAAATGAAATCTGCATATGAGAAGGGGATCTGTAATCCTATATTTGCAGCAGCACAATCTACAGTAGCAAAGACATGAAAACAAACCAGATATGTGTCTAAAGAAGAGTGGTTAAAGAATCTGTGATACATCTATTCCGTGGAGTATTATTCAGCTGTTAAGAAGAATGAAATCATGCCATTTACAACTAGAGACCATTTTGCTCAGTGAAATGAGTCAGTCACAAAAGGACAAATACCATATATTCTAATATAAGGAAACTATCATGGAAAGTGTAACTTTAATAACCCGATCTGTACTGGTTGTTTTCTTTTTTTTTTGACTGCATCCTGTGTGTTTTGATGTTTTGATGTTTTTTATTTCAGTGTCATTTATCCCAAACACTTAACTTTTCTCTTGTCAAATTCATTACTGGCTCATGGATTACATGGTAGCATCATTTTTCCCAAGAGATTTTTGTGTTTCCCTTTGTCACCCATGTGTTGGTTACTCAGAGGCACATTTTTTCATGTTGCTGTAATTTGTTGTTGTAGCTGTTGTTCTAATTCATACCAGTTGTTGACCTTGTTTCATGGCTTCTCATTTATGGAAATGTATAGTGATGGAGTACTGGGGTCTACCATATCTAGATGTCGGGGCACAATGCAACATGCATTCCTGCTTCGAAATAAAAGATGGACTCCCAGTGAAACTGTTGGAAATGTGTAGACAATGGGATGCTGGACTGTCTGACACTGTCTGTACCAGCAATGTTGGGGCACACTTAAATAAGAGTGATGGAATTATGACTCCTTAAGAACTATGCTATTGTAGCAACATGGGGGAAATCTGTTCGGGGTGGGAGTTTGGGGGAGAATCCCAAATAAAATAAAATAAAATACAATAAAAATAAAATAAAATAAAAGGGCCTGGCACAATGACTTAGTGGTTTAATCCTTATCTTGCAGGGCCAGGATCTCATGGGCACTGGTACATGTACTGGTTGCTTCATTTTCCCATCCAGCTCCCTGACTGTGGCCTGGGAAAGCAGTTGAGGATGGACCAAAAGCCTTGGGAACCTGCACCTGCATGGGAGACCTGGGGGAGGTTCCGGACTCCTGGTTTCAGATTGACTCACCTCTGGCTGTTGAGGCCATTTGAGGAATGTACCAGTGTATGGGAGATCTTTCTGTCTCTCCTACTCTCTGTAAATCTGATTTTCCTTTCCAATAAGGAAAATATATCTTTAAAAAAATCCACTTGTTTATTTAAGTCCTGGCTCTTGGTTGCTGTACTCCTGTTGAAACAACAGAATAATTAACATTCTACATATGTCAGCAACACTGTTTTGCAAGCTGCATCCTCTTGGGCTAGAAAATGCTATTGCTTGGTACCACTCATACTGGTAATTTCAGATTAGAGTATTTGACATTGTGTGAAATAAAGAAAAAAGTGTATTAAAATGGAGTATAGGCACTGCTGTTTTGGCACTCTGAGTTAAACTGCTGACTTGTGATGCGAGCATCCCATATCAGACTGTTGGTTCTAGTTCTGTCTGCTCCGTTTTCAATCTGGCACCCTGCTAACATGCATGGAAAGCAGCAGAAGATGGTCCTTGGACCATCTTGGACGGAGGTCCTTGGCCTCCGTCACCCATGCTGGAGACCTGGACAGTTCATGGGTGGGTCCTATTTCAGATTGACCTGGGCCTGACTGTTATAGCCATTTGGGAAGTGAGCCACTGTCTGGTATATGGATCTCTCTCTCACATGCTCCTTTAAATAAACCAACCTTTTCTGAAAATAGAGTAGAAGGCATTTGTCTGTTCATCTAGCTAGTAGAATAGTTAGAACACATAGACACTTTGAGGTTTCTGAGAAGTGCAGATGAGATGTAGATCTGTGGAATGTGCAGCTTTCTATCTCAACTCAGCAGGCAGATCTGTTTGTATATGCTTTTTTAAAAAAGCATTTACTTATTTGAAAGGCAGAATATGAAGAGGGAAAGACAAAAGTAGAGATCTGGCACAGTGGCCAAGGCTAGGCCAGGCCGAAGCCAGGAGTCAGGAGCTTCATCTGTATCTCCCATGTGGGTACACCAAACATTGTACCATCTTGTGCTGCTTTCCCAGGGAGCTGGATCAGAAGTAGAGCAGCTGGGATTTGAACTGGTGCCTGTATGGGGTGCTGGTGCTGCAGGCAATGACTTAACTTGCCACACCACAGTGCCAGCCCCTTGTATATGACTATATCTGAGATTTTGTTTGAAAAGAATGTAACACTGCCTAGAAATGTTATGATGTAAATGCTAAAAATATTGAGATATATGCATCTCAAATCAGATATCGGTGAATTTGAGTGTATTGATCTGTTTGCAATGTGTGCCCCTGGGCTGTAGCTGATTATACCCCAGCATGTGTGTTGATGAGTTCTAGAGTGATGCAGACTTGCTGCAATTACTCTGCTTACTTGGAATCTTCTTCTCTCACAGAAATTATAGTACAGCCTTTGGCCTCTGTTCCTGCGGCTAGTGGTCACCATCATTGGCATAAATCTAACAGATACCAAAACCTGAACACCTGGGGCTGGTGTGGTGGCTTAACAGGCTAATCTGCTGCTTGCAGCAGTGGCCTTCCATATGGGCACCAGTTTGAGTCCTGGCTGTTCCATTTTTTTTTTAAGATTTATTTTTTATTATTTTTGTATTGGAAAGGCGGATATACAGAGAGGAGAGACAGAGAGGAAGATCTTCCGTCCTATGATTCACTCCCCAAGTGAGCGCAACGGGCCGATACTATGCCGATCCGAAACCAGGAGCCTCTTCCGGGTCTCCCACATGGGTGCAGGTTCCCAAAGCTTTGGGCCGTCCTCGACTGCTTTCCTGGGCCACAGGCAGGGAGCTGGAAGGGAAGCGGGGCTGCCGGGATTAGAACTGGCGCCCATATGGGATCCCGGGTGTGCAAGGCAAGGACCTTTAACCACTTGCTCCACCGCGCCGGGCCCTGGCTGTTCCATTTTTTAACCTAGCTTTCTACTTATGGTCTTGGGCCCCTGGATCCAGTGTGGGAGACCTGGAAGAAACTTCTGGCTCTTGGCTTTCGTTTGGCTCTGTTCTGGCTGTTGTGGCCATTTGGAGAGGGGAATGGTGCAAGATCTCTTGCTGTCTTTTGTTCTCTGTATATGTGTGTGTATCCTCTCCCTCTCAGGTAAAAAACAAAACAAAACAAAAAAAACAACAACGCACTTTTTAAACATTATCTGAATAGCAAGAGATTGACTTAAGAGTATTGCATAGATTAATGAGAGAATAATAGAGAATAATAATAAAATTATAAGTTTCGTGTCTCTTGCTCTCATCTTTGGATAGAAGCTGATTGCAGTAATTCTTGAATTTCTTTTGCAAAATGCATTCCAAAATTCTCCTGGAATTGCTTTTAAATAAGAGCAATGTAGATACTTTATCTCAATATACTATGGTCACGATGATTTTTATCTGAAATGCAGCAGAAATATGAGGGATAAATTTACAATCTTATATTTGCACAGCTCATAATATATAATATCCCTACCAGATAAGGACTTTTAAAAATAGATGTTATTTTAGTATGACTGCTCCAAAAAAAAAAAAAAAAAAAAAGATTTTTCTGTAGTTGACCTACTGGTGCTGAGGTATATTTTGGATTTTTTTTTACCTTTTTGAAGTTATACTTGTTACCAGGCCTGTATTAGGATATATTTCTGCATTCATTTCGTGCACCTGTAGACTGCCAACTAGTTTTCAGCTTTCCTTGAGAATAAATCGGAAATGGTCTTTACTCTTGTGAGCCTTCACCCATGAGAAATGAAAGTTTCCTGGGAAGGTAGATAAATAGACCTAACAAGATGTTATAAAAGAGGTATTATTATCAAAGTGCTATGGAAATTGCTAGATATGAAAAATTCTTTTGTAGATATTACTATCAGTTACAGGAATTATTGCATACAAAGGACTTTGTCCTTGAAACACACATGACTGGAGATACACAATTGATGAAAGATTAAATATTTGTAGTAACACCATGTTATGTATTAAGCCTGGTGGATTTGGATTATGTACCAACCAGTGTTATCTAGATTATTGTGCCAGGAAAACTCTAGACAGTTAAAGATTTTTTATTGGGATAACAACTAGAAACCAGTTCGACTCAAGGAGCACATTATTCAAAGATATTTTTCTATAGTGATAATCAGTAAGTAAGAAGGCTCATATATTCTGATAAGTGTGACATCAAATAATGGATCCATAGGAGTTTTGGCAGTTTCTGGGTGGTATGGCCTGCATTTCACTAATACTTCTGATGTCGTATGAGACGTGGGGATATTAGGATCTTCAAACAACTGTTGGCTAGCACAGTGGTCATCAGTAACCAGGGTGTAGGACCGAATAAATGCTCTAAGACTTGTCTATCACGTGACCATTTGAAGCAAAGTGTAACTGCAGGTAATAACTCCAGTTTGGTTTATAATATTGTATGGTGCGGTTCCTATTTTTTTTTTTTAACACATAATAAAGGCTCTGTGTCTAGGAGGTCAAGTCACAAATAATTGATCTTTTAAGTTGAAAGTATTGCCAATGTAAGCAAGGGATAAACCATACGTGTGTTTAGTGTGGACTGATTGGTTGTTCTGCTTTGTTCCTGCAGTTACAAAGCAAACAAATGTGACAGACACAGGCAAGATGGTCTGAATATGAGTAACCCGTTTGTAACAGGTTTTATGTTTTCTTTCCCCCTCTCTGAGTCCTGATTTCCAGTTTACTTTTTGCAAAATGTTGTCAGACTTTTGTGGAACACAGTGGTTCCACTGATTAAAGACACTTTTCTTGTTTTACCAGTAAGTTAGTGTGTCTTGGGAAGATGGTGTCCAGCCGCTCCCACCCTCATGTACTTGGTATGCCACATACACATGAGTCTGTGTTGTGACTGGAGAGGAAGTCCCAGGGGTGCTCCCTAACGTCTGTGTAGTAATGTCATTCTGAGACCTTGTTCTCTTCATCCCGGGTCTGTTGGGGATTTTTTTTTTTCCTGAATTCAGTCTCTTGATGAGAATTGGTGTTTCTGATTTGAATCAAGGTGAAGCATTATGCCTATTTCTGTTCTCTTGATTCCTTTCCCATCCCTGCCTGCTTGCTTACTGGTAATTTCCTCTTAGCATTTTTTATCCTGTGTGTGAATCTCACTACCACATTGCTTGTTGCTGCTTGCAGATGATGAGTGAAGTAAACTCACTTGGTGGTGCTTTTCTCCTTAATGGTGCCAAGAAAGAGCCAGATGCAATCTGAGCCTCTCTGTCTAACTCAGTTCCTGTCACAGTACTTTTGTGGCTTGATGAGAGGACATGAAATGGTGGTGCTCACATCTTGCAGCAAGTTTTCACTGATGGGCTGTAATCAGCTGGTTGGTGTCAGAGACCCCTCCCTGATCGCTGGATGTGATGGCATGAACCGAAGGCTCACTCACAGCATAAAAAGCTGGAAAGCAGATCTGCTTTCCTTTCTCAGAGTTGGCCACTTCATCAACAAAACGGACCATAGCGAGGAACAAAGCGAGGAACAAATATATTGGCTCATTGAACTGTTGACTTAAGCTGGAAACACTTTACCATTATGCTAGGATAAATTCATTTTCCCCAAAATGTAAACTAAACATTTGAAAGTTGTAGTAATGCAGAAATAAGCAAATATACATTTAATTCATTTTAGAATAATATGTAGTTCTAGTTTCTTTACATGTTTCCACATAAAAAAATTTCAGGTATATTTAGAAAATTATATTGCTTGCTCTTTCAGACAAAAATGACAAAGATTGATATATTAGGATATGTTTTATGATCTGCAAACCAACTTTTATTTTCCTGTGGTTTAAATAAAAAGCTTGTAGCCTTTGATGATTCATAGCGACCAGAATCTATGATATAGTTAGATGTGGTAGGATGTGGTAGCCAAAATATTTGTTCTAGTTCTGTGAAAGAAACCAGTAGTACATAATCAAACTGATTTGGGCATGTAGTAATTCTCTGTAACAATGCTTCTCCAGAACGTTCAGAATCTTTAAGTGTATTCACACTGATGGGGAAAACTCCCATCAATAAATCACACGGCAGGTATGTGCAGAAAATTCCTTACCGTTGGTATTCGTGAAATGCTAAAACTGAAGTGATTTTTCACTTTTTTGATATGACATTTTAAATAAAGTGATGTGTTAAAAACTAGTTAATGTGTTTTTCACCAAGCTGAAGAAGATGTAGGTGCTTCCAATTTGCTGCAGTCTGTCCTTTGAAAGCTGCTCTTGACACATGGATGATCGATGAGCAGAGTGACTGATGGAGAAGACGGTGGAGACTCGCTGGGAATGAGTCTGCCACAGGTTCATTGCCACCAGGAGACAATGCCAGGAGCAGAGCGCCCAGTCTAGGGTGCTGTGAGTGCGTATGTGACAGCGAGCGAATGAAATTTAGGATACCTCAGATATTACTTTATTAGAAATATAGTATATCTCATTTTTGCCCATGTTAACTTAAAAACCTTTGTGATTTAAAATAATTGGTTAATACTTTTCATTTAAAGTATCCACATTCTGAATCATATTAGTTGATATAAAAAGAGGAAGGAGAGGAAAAGAACCCTTAAGGATTCAATAAAGTCCCATGACAGGAAAAAAAAAAAAAAACCTAAAAAAACCAAACTTTTAGTCATGGCTGGTGTACAAATGAAATATTTGGATGTCTCGAAATATTTTTCCTTGAAACAGGTTGGTATTTTACATCATTGCTGCTTGTGTTTAAATTGCTGATTTCGTTGGTATTGGAAAATGACGGGTAACTTTCTGTAATGACTTGCAGATCCTAAAGATTTATGATATTCAAGGTCATTTATAGCTGTCTTGGAGAGAGAGAATCATATAATTTACTCCCTTAATTAAAATTTGAAGAAGAGCCTTCAGTGAAATGGAAGAATTTCAAATTAGATTATATTTTAGACAAGTATTGAATCATTACTTCAAATATCTTTATTATCAAAGTATTGATTTGCTTTTACTGTTTCTGTATTGTCTCCTTAGGTAATGGAAATATGATCATTTACTATAGAGTTGCTTTGTGATAGCTTTAAGCTTTGAACCCAACTTGCTGACTTTATGTAGATAAATTATTTCCCCATGTAGGGAAGTAAATTCAGGTGAGAGAGGTTTGACAGTTCTTTCCTGCCTCTACACCAGCTAGTCTTTGTGAAAGACTTGCTCCAGGAGTTTTCCAGCAGTTTCTAAAAAGGCACTGTACCCTTTCAAATTTTCTCATGGCTTCACTGGTTGTCTGGATTTTACAGTTAGGATCATGGATGGGAGTTAAAGCTTTTGAGGTCTGACGGCACCAGACCCTTTCTGTTCTGTTGTTAAGTTAGAAAAATGTCACCATCTAATCTGTTCTAAAAACACGCTTGGTGTCGTTGGGTAGGTCAGCCCCATCTGTTGGAGTGTTCTTCCTCAGTTTACTAGAGATTGTTTTCTGTTGTGCGATTGAACATAACATTATAGCTTTTCTCTCCCAATAATTAGAACCAGCCATAGAGCTTTGTTCTTTTGCATTGATGGAAATATTAAAAATGCCTATTTTTGTTTTGTTTTATCATTCGCCCCGGGAAACAGTTTATTTGCAGTCAGTGGCTTTAATGCCTCATTCTGGTCTCTCATGTTCCACCCCCCCACAAGCTATTAATTCAAACAAAATTAAGAAACTGCAAAATGAAGATAAAGGCGAGACAAATGCAGTGAAGAATGAATGGGATTTAACTGGTTACTAGAGAGATTGAGAGAGTCATTTGTGTAGTCCAAGTAAAAGCAAGTGTTTACCTCGGAAGGGTTAAATCTGCATAAAGCTTACAGGAGGATCACAGGAAATTACAACCTGCTGGCTCCGTCTCAGCATCCACAGATTTCATTTTAGTCATCAACATCATATACATTAATGTGAGAAAACGAGCTCTTACCTGGCAGGGGTTTGTTTGAAGCTCAGTAACGTGAACTCTGCCTGGACACCTGGAAGCCTTGTCTACGTGGCTGTCCTGTGTTCTCTTAGCAGTGTCTCTGTGTCCCTGATAATCCTGTTGCATCTGCAAGGATGGCACGCGGTAGAGGAAGACTCCATCAGAATAGGATTATAGAAAAAAGAGAACGCTGCCTCTCCTGATCCCGGCAGCTGATCGCACCACAGACAGTTGTGTTGAGAACTTATTAAGAATCCATTGAATGTTTCATGCATGACAAATGTAGATTGTCTATATAGATGTTTTGCCCTCTGGAAAAGTTCTTGTCTGTGTCTCGGGATCACACACGGTCCCAAGTGTAGGAGCGTTGAAACAGTCATCCGACAGAAGCGTGCATGCTTTCATCCCTGATTTGCTTCTTCTCTTCACCAACTTCTCAGTCCGTTAGCAGCTTCCTTTCTGCAGAGAAGATGAAGCGCTTTCTTCTTCAGTCCTCCTTGGGCGTCTGTGCCACATAGCTGCGGTGCGCTGCTTCATGAATAGTGAGGGAAAACAGATCCAGAAGGAGGCACGGCTTTATCCTGTCTCCGGCCAGGGAGCCTACTTGGCATGAATGAAAAGCTGATAGGAGCTATTCAAACCAGACAGCAAACTGATGGGGTGACGCTTTCGTACATAATAAACCCATTAATTACTTCTGATGGACAGCAGCGTGCCCTGCCAGGAAAGCAGAAAGGGGCAGATGATCGCCCGCGTTTGGATAGGTGCTCTCTGAGCAGCTTGCCACGGGGAAGTGAATCCAGGAAAAGCGGCAGGCTTTGGACTGGGATCAGGTAGAGCGGGCAGGAGTTAAGTGACAGTTAAGTGACGTATTTTTTGGGGGGAAAAAAAGAGCTTAGCACAGAGCTAACTGGAATAAGGTTCCAAAATGTTGTTTTGAAAATGTTTTTCTTTCAGTTTCAGTCTTTTTGGCTGCAAGTGTGTGTGTGTGAAGCTTTGCTATGTATTTTATGCAGATTTTTACTGGCATTGTTTTCATATGACATAGTTTTGTTAAAGAGGCAATTTGAAAAATTTTGTGGTACATTAGATTGAGTTTTATAGGAAGAACAGGACCATCCTTTTTTTTTTTTTGTGAAAGGCACACTTATATATCTTTGGGGCACATGCATTCTGTTGCTTTGGAATAAAGTTTTATGAATCATTATTTGATATAAAAATTTAGAACAGATCTTCATGAAAATTTGTTAATGAAATTCTGATTATCTATAAAAAGTGTAAATGTCAGTGTCATAACTTTTGTGCTTTTTAAATGTCACAAAGCCCTTTCCCTTCTTGTCTGTGCAGTTCTTTAGGACTGCATGTAGATGATATGGTGTTTCATAGTGAAAAATAGGCAAAACTGAAATACATGAACTTCTAATAAACACATTATCCAGATTTAATAATTATCAAATTTTTTCATTGCTGAGATAGTTTAGAGCAAAGATCATGTCAATCTTCAAACCTTAGTGTGCATATTTTAACAATGTGAACACTTGCCCACATGACCGCTGGGCCAGTATCACAATTATTGGGGGTCGTTGCAATCTTCAGTCTAGAAGCTATGTTTCTTCCAATTCCTCCTCAGAAACTGCATATAGCTTGTACCACCCCCCCCCTAGTTTTTACTTATTTGAAAGATGGAGATAGAGGAAAATCTTCTGGTTCATTCTGGAAGTGCCTGCAAGGTGAAAGCCAGTTGCTCCATTTGGGTCTCCCCATGGATCCTGAGGCGTCAGGACATCCGTCGGGTCTCCCCTGTGGATCCTGGGGCATCAGGACATCCGTCGGGTCTCCCCGTGGATCCTGGGGCATCAGGACGTCCGTCGGGTCTCCCCCGTGGGTCCTGAGGCGTCAGGATGTCCATCCGGTCTCCCCCGTGGGTTCTGAGGCGTCAGGATGTCCGTCGGGTCTCCCCCGTGGGTTGCGGAGGCGCCAAGACCTCCATCGGGTCTCCCCGTGGGTCCTAGGGCATCAGGACCCACGGACATCCACGGACGTCCGTCGGGTCTCCCCGTGGGTCCTGAGGCGTCAGGATGTCCGTTGGGTCTCCCCGTGGGTCCTGGGGCGTCAGGACATCCGTCGGGTCTCCCCCTGTGGGTCCTGAGGCGTCAGGATGTCCATCCGGTCTCCCCCGTGGGTTCTGAGGCGTCAGGATGTGAGCATCACTTGCTGCTCCCCAGCATGTGCGTTAACAAGCTGAGACTGGAGCGGAGCTGGGACTTGAACTCAGGCAGTACAGCCAGTGGGTGTCTAAGCAGTCTGTTTAACCCACTGCTCTGTGGGACTTTTGTTTTTCACATCTAAAGTGAATGTGTTGTATTTAATTGTTAGGCATTAGATTTTTAAACATTGACTTCGATGGGAAAAATGAATCTCAGTTGGATAGTATTCATTTATGCACATTTGTGATAGGTTCTCTTGGGTAGATACTAGTATCTCTAGAAGATTATCTTGAACTTTTCTAAGTTAACATTGCATGAGACCAAAAAAGACTCTTAATTTCTTACGTCAAAGATTGGTCATTGCATTGTATCATATTCTGTTGGTTTTTTTTTTTTGGTTTTTTTTTTTTTTTTTTTACACCAAGCAGTAGAGCCTGTGTTTTGGGCAAACTCAAATCAAATGTGTTGTTTTGTCAGTTCTACTTCAGTTGCTGGAAAACACTGTCTTCCTTGCTTATTGTACTTGCTTATCCAAACATTAAAATATTTCAGTGGTGCTTTCACTTTGCCATTTGAATATGATTTAGAATTCTTTACATATCTTAAAATGAAGACTAACAATGTGTCAAATGCAACACAATGTTCAAGAGAACCAAACACTAAAATATTGTATATATTTTTTCCTGAGTGTCTAGTTTTCTTCTATGATTTTTTATTTTCCTATAAAGTTTAAACTCCCAACTGTTTTTTATTTTATTTTATTTTAAAGATTTATTTATTTATTGGAAAGTCAGATATACAGAGAGGAGGAGAGACAGAGAGGAAGATCTTCTGTCCGATGATTCACTCCCCAAGTGAGCGCAATGGCAGATGCTATGCTGATCCCGAAGCCAGGAGCCAGGAATTTCTTCCGGGTCTCCCACGCGGGCGCAGGGTCCCAAAGCTTTGGGGCGTCCTCGACTGCTTTCCCAGGCCACAAGCAGGAAGCTGGATGGGAAGTGGAGCTGCCAGGATTAGAACTGGCGCCCATATGGGATCCCAGGGCATTCAAGGTGAGGACTTTAGCCGCTAGGCCACCGCGCCAGCCCCCAAATGTTTTTTAATAAACTGGAATATTTGGTTGCTAAACTTTTCCAGGATTATCAACAGTATGCGGTTGTGCAATGAATTACTGCTGAAATAGTCATTCAGTTTTTATTCATATTTTTAAAAAAAGATTTATTTATTTTTATTAGAAAGGCAGATTTACAGAGAGAAGGTGAGGCAGAGAGAAAGCTCTTGCATCCACTGGTTCACTTCCCAAATGGCTGCAACAGTCAGAGTTTAATTGATCTGAAGCCATAGGGGTGCAGAGGGGCCCAAGGACTTGGGCCATCCTCCACTGCTTTGCCTAGGCTGTGAGTATGGGGAGTTGAAGTGGAAGTGGAGTAGTTGGAACACCAAATGGTACCCGGATGGGATATCAGTGCCGTTAGGTGGGGGATTAGTCAACTGAGCCACTGCCCTGGCACCTTGTTTCCTCTTTTTCTGTCTCTTATTTTAGCTTCCAATCCACCAGTGAAAATGGGGAAAGTAACATAAGGGGGACTGTTGAAGCATGGATGGCAGATATATTTTCCTGTGCCTACTTAGCTCAAAACACCACTGCAGACGGTTCCCATTCGTTGGGATGGCTGCAGTCTTCTCTCAAGGTGGTCTCTCTTGGCTGTGTTTCCTAGCATCTGGCATGTTATGGTATGAGTGCTTGATAACATTGTCCTACACTTTATGTTCTCAAATTATGCCTGCCCCTTAGATTAGGCTAAACAAGAATAAATGTATGTGTTACTTATGCCAATCATTTTTTTAAAGTTTTTTTTTTTTAAATTTGAAAAGCAGAATTAGAGAAGGAAAGACAAAAATATCTTCCATTTGTTGGTTAACTCCTCAAATGATGCAGTGGCCAGAGCTGGGTTGGTCCAAAGCCAAAAGCCAGAAGCTTGTTTCTGGATCTCCCACATGTTGTGGGGGCCCAAGGACTAGAACCAGCTCCTGCTTTCCCAGACTGTTAGCAGGGAGTTGGATTGGAAGTGGAGCAGCCAGGAATTGACCTGGCGCCGATATGGGGTGCTGATGGCACTGGCAGAGTCTTAGCCTTCTACACCACTGCACTGGCTCCACATTTGTGACACTTATTTGTTGAGAGGTCAGTAAGTAGTTAATGTGACCATTGTATATTGATAAATTGGTTGGAAACTTTGAGCCAGAACGTTTTTGTCTAAGTCACACCTATATTTTTTCTCCTCAGTTGTTTAAAATGTGAGTAGCTTCAATAGCAGCATGATGGACTGAGGACTGTTCATGAAGGAGCACCATTGTAAAACTAGAGGAGGGAAGGAGGGAACTTGAGGGGCGGGGAACGGGAAATCACAGAGCCCGTGGAACTGTATCATGAAATGATAGTAGTAGTAGTAATAATGATGATGATGATGATGTGTGTAGGAAGCTGATGTGCCCTGAGTAGAGATCTAGAACAATGAATGTATTTTGGGTGTAAACCTCTATCCCAAATTACTTGCAGTGGGTAGGCAATACGTGGACTAAACAGAAAAACACTGACTCAACTGGTGACAGATTCAAACCAAAAGTAGGTGCACCTCAGCCATTGTCAGACGTGTTTTTCTTGAAGATTTCTCTCGTTATTCATGGCAGGGATGTTTGATTAGTAGAAAGCTACATTTGATTTTCATAGGATAGGCTTTCAGTTTTGAACAAGGTTATGTCTAGGGGGAAGAGCGTCTTCAGAGACTTGATTGATTGGATGATTGGATGGCTGCTTGTTCTCCCTTGCCTCTTAAATATAAGAAGAAAGAGGAAATGGATTCTTATGTTCTCCTTGCTTATAACAAAGCACAGTTTTCTTTAGTTTAAAAGTTGCAACTTTCACCTCCTAATTTGCAGCTCTTTTTCTTATGTTTAACCTAAACTCTCCGATATATACCATAATAAAGTTTAACGAATAACTTAAAAAGTTTAATAAACTATGCAGATTTTTCAACAATTTAATTTATGACAAGATAGTGATTTCTCTTGTTGCAGGTTTCTTGGTCCATACCTCAAAATATGCTCAAAACTATTTTGAATCTTTGCAACAATTATAATTGCTTCCATAGGGAAAAAAAGCAGTCCCCTCAGTATGTTTTCCTACATATAGTTGATTAGAATTTCTGATTAATGATTGCTTTTCTAGCCACTACTTACTTTTAAAGGATGTTTATGATATATATAACCTCAATCAAGTGTGATGATTTTAAATTAATAAACCAGGAAGGAAAAGTTGCTTTTTAGAAGAATATCATAGATTCACATATGCATTATGTAAAATATGCATTTTGAAATTTCTTGCTGAAGATGCCACATCTTTGTTGATTTAGGTGGGTCATGCTGGGTGCTTTGTTGCATGTTCATTGAAATGCCTGGTGAACAGTGGGTCACTGCTGGCTAGCTAACACTCCTCTGGTACTCACTTCTGATGGCTCTGAGGCAGGGACCGTTACTCTGCCTTGCCAAGGAGGACATTGAGGTTCCTGGAGGTAAAGTAACACGTGCCAGCCCACCTCTCTAGGCAGGTACTGACCAGGGATGTGCATCCGGCCAGGTGCTCCTTTCACTGTGAGAACCCCAGCGTAGTTGGGAAAGGTTTGTGCTACTCCAGCATAACCAATATTCTTTTCAAGTGAGAGCTACAGGTGATCTGGAGAGCAGACAGTATCTGAGAAGCAACGTTTGAACTTAGGATACAAGTAATCTCTTCTTCCTGTCTTTTGAATTTAAAAGGGGGAGATTATTTTTTTTTTTCCCAAAACTGTATATTTTGTGTATGGGCTCTGAAACATTTAAAAATACCAGCAGTTAATGTTCACTTAAAATTTTTGAAAGCTAAATGGGATGCTATAAAAGAATATGAACTGGATTGGTTGTCCTTGAAAATCAGTGATTTGGAAGCAGTTTCTTCATGTATCCCATCCAGGTAAACTGATCGCATTTTTTTCTAATTCAGACCTTTGAAAGGATCATTTTTAAACTTCCCAATTGATTCCTCCATCCAACCATACACCTGTCTCTGTCGCAGGACTTAGCCTGTGTTCTGGGATCTGGCGCTTGCTGTCTAGCCTCCTTCAGGTTTTGACTTTAGCCACTGCAGACAACCACTAGAGGGCTCCAGACCACACTGGAGGAAGGTACGGTTTTACACGCCAACTCCAGGAAGTGGAATAAATGTGGTCCAGCCGAGATTATTAATATTTCTCACGAAATGTTTTTATGTGCAGCTTATGTTCTAGGCCTTAGAACAATACCATATCCTATGGTAGATTAAAACCAAAAAGGTAAGTAAGGTCTCTGCCCTTGAGAACTGTACAGTCTAGTGGGCACAGTGACTCACCAGCACTCCAGTACACACAGTTCACATACTTGGAGATCCCAATTACCAGGAGCCTTCAGATATCCAGGCTTCACAAAGTGCCAGCAGTATGCTTGGTAATTTTTAATGCATAGGAAGTTGGTCCTGCTCTCCCTCCCTCTCTTCCTACCTGTATGCAGTAGCCTGTATTTGTCTTCCAAGTGCAGTTGAATGGGTTCCTTTCTGGTGACTGGTCAAAGAGATGAAATCTCATCTGCTTATATAGTGTCTGCAACTCTTGCTGGGGCTCTGCCAGGGGCAGCTGACAGCAGCCACACGTGCAAGTGGGAAGGTGCCCTGAGAGTCCACAGGGCAGAGCCAGGTCCTGTGCCTCCCACTGCTGGGAGACTGGCATACTGATGCAGATGGACCTGATGCCTGCAAGGTGCCGTCCAGAAAGTGAGGATGCAGCTTACTTTGTGATGTCAGAGCCCTTTGCGTGCTGCTGCTGTGGATCCCCTGCTGGGGAGTCAGCTTGAAGGAGAAGCTGGGAGGGTGTGCTGCATGCTTGAGTAGCCTTTCTACTCCCATGTTTTTGTCACCTGCACTTGTGAGTAGGGGTTTCACAGGAGCCCTTGGTGGTTTCAGTGGCGATGCCTAGAGCTGCAGACTCCAGACCATGTCTGCACTGGCACAATGACTTCACGTGGGGAAGTGGCAGCTGGGGCGTTATTGGCCAGCACTGCATCCCCAATCTGTGCTCTCCTCCTTGGAGAACTAGAGCCCACTCTTCGCCCTGCCCTCTGCCCCCAGATGAGAGCCTGGCTTGTCCAGGAACGGGCTATTTGGCAGATGCCCTGGGATGCTCTTGCGTGTTGTCATGTCCTTGCCCATTCACACCCGGCCTGTTGTGGGAGGATGTTTGGTTCTACTTGAAGTTCAGTTGGTTGTTCCCACAAAGAAGCGTCTTGGGTAGTCAAAAAGGAGATGAACTTTGAGGTCACCCTACCTTCACGGATACTGTAGCTGAGGTCAGGGATTACCTCGCTGGCTGAAAGCTGACGTCCTTCTCCCAAGGATCCCTGGTGAGAATGAGCTGCGCTTGCTTTCTGATAATCCTCATTCCTGCATCTTCATCACTGGCAAGGCCTATTCTCTGGCACAAATAGGGTTATTTATGGGGGGAGTGCTCTGGATTTTGTCTTGTGATATTGTTTGCAGCAACTTTCTCAGAGTCTATTATTTTTAGGGAGACCTAGGGCTTCCCATTCACATTGTACTTTGCACTAGACTTTTTTTTTTTTTTTCTTAAAGCATCTGAGTGTCAAATCGCATCTCGTGTCTGTTAGGGGTATTTGAATAGAGAAGTGCCTCATGGTAATGTATGTATTGAAAGTTTCTGAGTAATCTGTGGACAGCACATAGCCCAATGTCTGGCATGCAGAGGGTAAGTACTCAGGAGAGATCAGCAGTTGTCTTACTGTGGGGCTTAGTTTTACTGCTGGAAGAAACGTTAGAGATAGTTTAGCCCAGGCATCTGTCTCATACAGTACATTTCATGGTCTTTCTCATGCAGGCGGTATACATGTTTGGGGGTCGTTCTCCTTAATGTTACATATTCAGTAAAAATGTGACTTAGTCATGATCAACTTGATGATTATATTGACTCATAAGAACTTTTCTGTGATTAAGTATCTTCAACAAAATGATGATTGTCAGTTTTATTTAAATTTGAGTGACATCGAGCAACTAATAAGCAAAATACTGTACCATAATTAGTGTGTAGAAGACCCAGCAATTTTAGCTTTTTTTTATCTGCAACAAGGATTCCAGAGAAAACCTGAAAATGATAGATTGGTTGCCAAACAGTCTAGAATTGTGGGTGAGGCACTGCAGTGTAGCTGCTGCTTTAGATTCTGGCATCCTACACTGAAGTGTCTGGTTTGGGCTCTGGCTCTGCTGCTTCCAGTTCCTCCTCTGGGATGATGCCCCTGGCGGCGGCAGGTGATGGCCCAAGTGTTTGAATTCCTTCCATCCACACGGGAGATCTGGGTGGAGTTCCGGGATTTGACGTTCAAGTGATGAAGGCATTTGCAGAGTGGACTAGTGGATGGAAGGTCTCTCTCCCTCACACCGCCTTTCCTCCTCTGCTTTTTAAAATAGTGTAAAATATTGAATGTACATGCAAGTTAAGCAGTTGGCCCCCCAAGACTCACAGTTGAATAAGTAGGAGCGTCAGGATTCAAAGCTAAACATGCTGACTATGAAGATGTTAATTTCAGAATTTTGGGGGCCAGTGTTGTGGTATAGGTTAAGCAGCCACCTGCAATGCCAGTTTGCCATATATGGGCTCTGATTTGAGTCTCAGTTGTTTTACTTGCAATCCACCTTCCTGTTAATGGACCTAGGAAAACAGTGACAGATTGGCACACGTGCTTGGGCCACTGCATCCATGTGAGAGATCGGAAAGAAGTCCCTGGCTCCTGACTTTGGCTCAGTGTGGCCTCGCCTCGGCCATTGTGGCCATTTAGGGAGTGAATCAGTGGATGGAAGATCTGTGTCACTCTATCTGTAATTCTACCTTTTAAATAAATCTTAAAAAGAAACCCACACATTTTTAATATTTGTGAACAAGTGCCATTAATCTAAGCAAATACCAATAGTGGTACAGGCAAATAAATCCAACAGAATAGTGTACCAATATCAGATTCTAAAAAATAAAAAACTACAGAGCTTTGAATGCTAATAATTATTAAAGAGGAGATTGATTTTAGAAATAAATATATGGATGAGCAGAAATAAGTGAGTTTTTTTTGGCTTTAAAAATATTTTGACAAAATTTGTAGGTAGAGGTGTGTTTTTTGAAATCATTTATTTAAGTGTGGAAATAGCCTTAGGGACCTTAAAGAGAGGGGTCATTGCCTGAGAGGGAGACACCCACAGGTGTGGGCATCAGCTCCTGGAGTGGAAGAGGTTTGGGGAGACTTTCAGAATTGAGGCAGTTTTCATTTAACAGTTCCACAGGCAACTTGTCAGAAGATAAGAAAAACCCCAAGATTAGGTAGAAAGGCATAAAGCTATTAGATCATGCCTAGAATGGAACTGTAGCACTAACATGGCGTATACGTTTCAATCTGGGCAAGGATAAGTCATCATAATTTTTTGATGATATACAGTAAGATAAGGACAGGATTATAGTAAGGTTTGAAGGCATGCAACCTCCAAATTTTGATATGCTTTGAAAAGGGTTCTCTGAGTTCCGTGAGCGTTAAGAAGCTAAGGCATTGGCTGACGAGTGAAGAGGTGATTGTGATGATCCAGGGAAACTGATAATGTGCTAGACTCAGGTGAAAACAGTGCAAAAGAAAGCAAGTGGGCAGGCAATAGGCATGCTCCGAAGGCACCAGTGCTAGAATCAGCTCATGAGTCAGATGTCTGGGTAAGATGGGTAACGGAGCGTAAACATGACCCCCAAAGTCTGGCTTGACTGAGGACAGGGATGGACTTGGCTGAGTTTGTTGGAGCTGGACAAGGAGTAGGTTTGGGAAGAGGAAGAAGAGAATAAATATTGAAGAGGGTGGGTTGGAGCTGGCCATTCTTCTCCAACACTTGAGGCATGGGAAGAAATACCCCCTTGTGTGTTATCTTTGTGAACAGGCCCGTGCCTACCCTATCCTTTTGTTTTTAAATAACTTTAAACCTCATTTTGTTTTTTTTCCTTTTCCCATTCTTTTATACGTAAAATAATAATCTCCTTGCAAGTATTTAAATAACGATAGAAGATCTTCTATGAGTAGTTTTTCATAAGTCAGATTTCTTAAAAATATTTGTTTTCTTGGTCACACTGGTTCATAAGCAGAGAGGACTGTCCTCGGGGGTCAGGCCCCTTGGTTTCTTGGTGAGATGCCCAGCTTTGGAGGCACTGACCTTGACCGGAGGATGCGGAGCTGGCAGCTAGTTGGCAGTAGATAGCTTTGAGCAGTAGCCCAAGGGCTCAGAACCTTAGCTGATATTTCTTCCCCAAGGAATACTGCTTACTTGGTCTCCCACAAGAGAAAGTTTTTAAGGATTTATTTCTTTGAAAGGCAGAGTTACAGGAGGGAGTGGGGCGTGGAGACACATGTAGGGGTTTTCCATCTGCTGACTCGTTCTTCAAACTTCTCTAACAGCCCAGGCTGGGACAGATCAAAAGCAGGACCCAAGAACTCTGTCCAGATCTAGTGGGGGCCCAAGCACTTGGACCATCATCTGCTAGCTCACTGGCTCATCAGCAGGAAGTTAGATGAGAAGTGGAGGTGCCAGGACTTGAACTGGCATTCCTATGTGGAATTTGGATGGCCCAAGGAGCTGCTCCTCTTTCTGCTGTGCTCCACTGTTTGCCCCTGGGTAGCATCTGAAAGAAGCTTTTGGCACCAGAAGGGTAAATTTCAGTTGTTTTGGGGAAGATGAAAGGCTTGCTGTGTGCTAATAATAAATATGGTCCTGAGGTTATACATGAAACAATTTCTGATGCCTCTAATGGAAGTAGTAACAGCACCTGACACACACACGCCTGGCTTCTCTCTCTTCCCCCTTTAACCCAAGTGTTCCAGTTGCCATACCAACCTGATTATGGTGGTGCATTTGCTGCTGTCATCGAGGTGGGATCAGCACTTCCATGATAAGCTGCAATTTTGGGATTTTAAAATTCACCGTCACGTTCATGGACGTGACATAGAAAATTCTGCCTGTCTTGATTTGATTTTCCCCCTCCTGTGTTGAATAAGGGCCTGTGCATCTGGCATTCGAGATTCTTTTGTAAACATTTTTTATTGCTGGAGGACCTCCCTATTTCTGTGAAAGGTTCTTCACTGCGTAGGGAGGCAGTTGAGAGGCTCTGGAGGGCCAAATGCCAGGCATAGGGTTGCATTGCTCAGTGACTCTCACAAATGTTGGCAGTCGGCGACATCTTTTGCCTCGTGGTGCTCTTGAACTCCAGCTGCCCCTGACTGGGTTTGTGTCACTGTGTATTTGATGTGCATCTCTTCTTCCGAATTAGCTTTCTGTTGTCACATACTGCATTGCAGAGGTTGGTTTGTCCCAACTCCACTACACCAGGCAGACACCATGGTTTCTCCAGGACAAGTTAGCAGCACTTGCTGAGCAAGATCAGCTTTGCCTCTTCCCACTGTTCGCTGTCACTGCAGTCTATCAACCCCTTGACCTTTTTGGTTACTTACTCCCGGTGCTTGGACTTAGTGACCTGCTACAGGTTTGCTGCTGTTTGAATAAATCAGCACTCCACTTTCTGACTGATCTGGACATGGATGAACAGGGAGATCCAACAGGGGAAAGGAGAGTGTTCTAAGCAGAAGGAGAATCCCAAGGACTCAGAAGCTTCCTGCTGCTCGTCCTCACCTCTGCTGATTTACTCTCTAGATGGCTGCAATGACTGTGGTTCCCCTGGGAGACTGGAACTCTATCCGTATCTTCCACATACTCGGTCTGTCGTTCACTGCTTTCCCAGTCCCATTAACAGGGAGCTGGATTGGGTGCAGAGCGGCCAGAAATTAAACCAGTGCTCCAGTATTGGGTCACAGCATTGCCAGCAGTGACTTAAGCACCACGCTATGATGTCAGCCCTCAGGGAGGATGCTTTGGCAAAGCTAAGATAAAATGTCACTGTCACTCCAGAAACACTCTCTTCTTTCCTTCTGCCCCCTTCTTCAGGCCACCACAGTTCTGATTTTAGATACTATTGGTTAGTTTTTTTCTATTCTTGGACTCTATACAAACGGGATTTTCTGTATTTTATCTCTGGCTTTTTGCATACAATGTAATGATTTTGAGATTTGTTATGTTGTTGAATGTAGTTTATCTCCCCTCCTCCCTTTTAAAAATTATTTTACTTGAAAGTCAGACTTACAGAGAGGAAGTGGGGAAAGAAGGATCTTCTGTGTGCGGGTTCACTCCCTAAATGGCTGCAATGGCCAGAGCTGGGCCTGTCTGGAGCTGGGAGCCAGAGTGTCTTCCATATCTGGATGGGAATGTAGGGGCCCAAGGCCTTGGGCCATCCTCAGCTGCTTTCCCAGGCCATAAACAGGGAGCTGGATTGGAAGTGGAACAGCTGGGGTTAGAACCAGCACCCTTATGGGATGTTGGCACATGGGCCTAGGATTAGCTTGCAGTACCATCATGCCAGCCCTGTTTTATTACTGAGTATTTTTGTATCATGGGATTAAAGCACAGTTTATTGATGTTGTGGATAAACATTTGTTGGTCCAAATGCCTTGGGCCCCTGCCACCCTTGTGGGACAGCTGGACGGAGTTCCTGGTTTCTGGCTTTGCCTGGTCTAGCCCTGGATGTGGTAGGCATTTGGGGAACTGAACTAGCAGATGAAGTTTTTCTCTTTCGTTCTTTGCCATTGCCTTTCAGATAACTTAAAAATATAGCTTATCATTTGCTTGGAGGACATGTGTTAGACACTTTCTGCGTGCCAGCCTCAGCACAGCCCATCGCTCTCAGGAGCTCCCGGGGAAGACCCATTCCTGTACTGGAAGAACATACACAGTGGTTCTGAAAACTGCTCTTAATCCTAGCGCATCCGAATGCTGTTATTTTGCGAAATTCTAAACATCTGAGACTCAGGAGCAAAGAAGAAGAAGAAAAAAAACCCAAACCACCCCATTTGAAATCACTGGGGGAAAAGATGAGTTTGTCAATGAAATAGCGTGGAGCCACATGAACTTTTCATCCGGGGAAATGTACTTCAAACCTCAAACCACAGAACAGAATCAAGTCTCTGCTGGAAAGGTTACTGTGAGTCAGTAAACTCAAATACAGGGACCAGTCATTCACAGCTTCTCTGCCAGCAGGGTGGGGAGGGTATCTTTAAGTGTGATGCACAAAACCTAGAAACCTTGAAGGAAAAGGTTAATTTGGGTAAAAATGGAGAATGTCTATATAGTAAAACTCACTATAACCAAAGCTGAAAGGGGAGTGATGTGGAGTGAGGGGGTGAAGGGGGGGTGGGGCCGTAACTCATGTTGCAGAGAACATGTATGCAGTCAGTTTGACAACTTTGTTTAACAACGGGCCAAGGTTCTCTGAGCAGACTGTTCATGGATCTGAAACATGTGAAAGATGTTCAGCCCACTCTTGAGAAAAGATGCAAATTGATGAAGCTGAAACACGGATCTTTGGTGATTAGACTGATAGGCGTCAGAAAGACTGATGAGGCACTGTGTTGGCTAAGGTGGAGTGTGTAGGGTTAGAGAGGCACAGCAGAGAAGTAAGGGCGGCTGTCAGAACCAGGCAGCTGAGGGGAGGAAGGAGCCAGCACTTTGACAGCAACTGGGATCCATGGCTGGCAGACCAAGGGAGAAGGGAGAAGCAGGGAACAGGTTCATCACAAGTGGGAGCTGGGGCCCGGTGCTACAGCCTAGCGGCCAAAGTCCTCGCCTTGAATGTGCCAGGATCCCATATGGGTGCTGGTTCTAATCCTGGTGGCCCTGCTTCCCATCCAGCTCTCTGCTTGTGGCCTGGGAAGGCAGTTGAGGACAACCCAAAGCCTTGGGATCCTGCACACATGTAGAAGACCTGGAAGAGGCTTTGGATCGGTTCAGCTCCAGCCATTGTGGCCGCTTGGGGAATGAATCATCAAAGATCTTCCTCTCTTTCCTCCTCTCTCTATGTCTGACTTTGCAATAAAAATAAATAAATCTTTTTTTTTTAAGATTTATTTCTTATTATTTTTGTTGGAAAGGCGGATATACAGAGAGGAGAGACAGAGAGGAAGATCTTCCATCCTATGATTCACTCCCCAAGTGAGCGCAACGGCCGATGCTATGCCGATCCGAAGCCAGGAGCCTCTTCTGGGTCTCCCACGCGGGTACAGGGTCCCAAAGCTTTGGGCCATCCTCAACTGCTTTCCCGGGCCACAGGCAGGGAGCTGGATGGGAAGCAGGGCTGCCGGGATTAGAACCGGCGCCCACATCGGATCCCGGGCGTGCAAGGCAAGGACCTTAACCACTGCGCCACCGCGCCAGGCCCAAAATAAATAAATCTTAAAAAAAAAAAGTGGGAGCTGAAAATGCCAGTCACTATGGAGCAGATGGCCCATGCCGGTGGGGGGAGCACTTCATACTTTGTGGTCTGGGTCACTACAAAAGAGGAAGTTACTCTTTGTTTTCTATGTAAGAAAGTTTGAAGATTGGACTTTAAATTCAATGAAAGCTTAGCACACTCAATGACAATTTAAAGATGTTTTTCAGTTATTCCAAGTTTGATGTTTGGAGAATGTATTTGAAGATGTCGAGTAAATGAAATGTGTCTCTGCTGGTCTGCTTATTGCTTTACTTAGGCTGTCATAGTGTGCGTTCTAAAGCTCAAGCAGCATTTAGGATGAAGGTGGCCAGTCATTCCCTTTTGCTGAATTGGTGGCATAATTTTCTATTCGGAGAAAGATAAGCTTCAAGTGTTTGGTTTTAGAGAAGCAAATAATATGTGTAGTTGAATAGTGTGCTCTTCAGCGTGGGTGTGGGATGAGCTGGGCTAGGTCGTGGCTCCTGCTGAACCACATGACAGCTGTGTCTGGGTGTAGACCAGGTATGATTGGGCTGTAGCACCCAACAGTGAGAACCAGAATGGGTGTGGGCTGGTTGGGCAAGGCCACTGTTCCTGCCAAGACAGGAGATAGACAAAGTCTACCTGGGCTAAAGACCCATCAGTGTGTACAATATCTGCCATTGGGAGGAGACCAATTAGAGGAGCTGGGGAAACTCCTTTATCAAAATGCAGTTCTTATAGATGAGCACAAGAACCAAGGCAAGGAGCAGCCCAGACCAGGCCAGGTTATAATACCTGCCAACATGCATGTGAGCCAGGTCAGAGGGGCAGGTCAGGCTGGGCCAGTTCATAACATCCACTGGTGGATCTGAGAACCAGAATGGGTTGCAGGAGGGGCTGGGTCAGGCTGCAACACCAGCCAGTTCACACTAGGGTCAGAACTTGGGCCTGGCTGGGCTGCAGCACCCGGCTGCAAGACCTGCTAGTGGATGCCATGATAAGGTAAGCCATGATAGTCATGGATGGGTGGGTGCTGGGTCCGAGATCCCCAGGGGTCTGGCAAAGCTCAGGTTTCCTGGCCCAGTCCTTGGCCCTCCTGCATGGTGGGTGCCGAGTTCATGAGCCCAAGGGGTGGAGATTCTGGTGGGGCCCTGATTGCCTGGTCCTTGAGCCCTGGCTGTTTGGGGGATTTGGTGGGGCCCTGGTTGCCTGGCCGGGGTCCTTGGCCCCTCTATGTGGTGGATTCTGGATCCATGTGCCAGGGTTTCTGGCAGGGCCTAGGCTGCCTTGCCTGGGTCCTTGTACCATCTACGTGGTGGGTGCTGGGTCCATGAGCCCTAGGATTGGGGGGTCTGGCAGGGTCCGGGTTGCCTGGCCCAAGTCCTTGGTCTGACTAGACAGTGGATGTTGGTACTATGAGCCTCAGGGGCGGTGGGGTCTGTTGGGGCGTGGTAGGGGTCCCTGGCTCACTTGTGAGAATTTGATCTCATCAGCAAAAAAGATGGAATAGTGGACAGCAGCCCAGATCCAAATGTAGGGTATGGCAGCCCACTGAGCTCTACAGGGGATGTCTGTGCCATCCCAGAGGAAGGACAGAACAAGTTGGACGACAACCCCAGCCAAACAATGACAGCAAATATCTGGGTGAATGGAGATTCTGAGGCCGACTGTATCAGCCAATGGTCATTGAAAGTGCTTCCTCGTGCTGGGTTGGTGAGATTGACAGCATTTCAGAACTATTGATACCAGCTTGGCAGAACCCTCAGCGTATGCACAATATTGGGACCCTGGCTTGATATCAGGTGCTCAATTGCTGGGTACTGGAGTGGTTGGGATATCCCCCTCAACTATCCCCTCACTCCCCGCCCTGCAAAACAAGAATGATAAATATAAAATTTGAAAACAATTATCACATTCATTTTCCCCTAACCCTTGGTCCATCCCACTCTGATCAACTATGTTATCATCATCTAAAATAAAAAATAAAAGAATAGTATGGTGCTCCCATCTGATTCTAAAATTCATAATACTTTTAAAAATGGAGCTGTTATCTTTTTCTGAGTAGTTTATTATTGGGGGCAAAAGAGGAGATTACTTAACTGGTTGAGATAACCTTTGATCTAGGTTATTATTACTCTGCTGAATAGCATGGTTTTAAGCATTGTCTACTGTGGATTATGTCTTTAGATTTATGCACAGTTGGGGGCAAATAGGGCCAAAAATATTTAATGAGATTTTTGTCTGCTTTAACATTCTTAACAAAGAATGTAATTATATGCTCAAACCAAAACTAACTTGATTTGAATTTTCCTTCTCATAATTTAGTTTGCTAGATTAAAAAAATGAATCTTATGCCCAGTTGTATTTCATTTATTACATTCTGTTTATTTGAGCCAGATCAGGAGAGGTCCATGTGCTGGTTGGTTCCCAGATGGCCAATGCAGCTGAGATGAGAGTGAGGCGCTGGGAACAAGCTGACTGGCAGACACCCAACTCCTCGAACCATCACTGCTGGCTGTCAGGGTCTGCACTGGTAGGGAGCAGGAGCCAGGAGCTAGGGCTGATACTCAAACAGGGTGCTCTGGTAAGTGTAAAATGAGCATCCTAACTGCAGGGCCAAATGCCTGCTCCCCCAAGTGTAGTGTAATTATCCCTTTGTGTCACTAAAGCAAAAGTTTAAGCAAAACGTGCAGGTAGTAGAGTACTTTCAGCGGTGATCAGTATAGATCCTGAAGTGTTTTCTGATTGGAAAGGCTGTAGGTTCTGTTTTCTACCAAAGGGGAGTACCATGATGTGCTTGTAATTGGTATTCTCTATGACATCTGAAAAACAGATTTATTTTGCAGTCAATTCTTGTGTAGTTTTCATCCAACATGTCTTGTACATAATCTGGTGGAAAACTGTGCAGCTAGCCATTTGAAACTTTTTCATGGCCCTTTCATTGGTTTGCTTGGGTAAAAGGTCTAATATTTGAGGAATATTGATCTTCATGACTCAGGTAATTCAGTCGTGGGAGTAGAAGTGCCTGGGATTACCTTGTTTTTTAATACTAATGCTGGGATCCTTGGATGTATGTGGATTATTGAATTAAGTGTATATTTTAATTTCTTTCTTCAGCCTCTTATAGACAAGGATCATGTTGAACTTAATGTTATGGTGTATATGTAGGTGTTTTCCTATAGTCTGTATTAAGCAATCCAATTAATTATTGGCTGATTGTCAAAATCTTGTCCATGTCTTTTCTCTCAATTGTAGTTACACTTCCATGTCTAGTTCAGCCATCTCAGAAAATGAGGTATAATTGTATTGTACAAAAATCTAATGTGTTTAATCTATTTTTTAAAAAACATTTATTCTGCTTTGGGAGCTGTTGTTTGAAAGTTGATATTCTTTCATCATTTATGCATTTTCAAGTGTTTTTAGAGATTTGTTAAAATTTGATGCCATTGAATGTCTGAGAAAGGAAAGAAATACGGGATTGCAGTGGAGGAGTCTTAATTTCTCATTACCTTTAACCAAGTGAGTACTCCACGTGTTACCAAATAAGGAGATGCCTCTAAATGGACAAACTTAGGAGTCCTGTTCAGGGAACAGGTTGCAAGGTGTATTGCTATCCTCTCCCGTGTTTTGTCTACTTTCTACATATGTTCCCCTGTAAAGTGGATGTTTTCCTTTTGACATGGAAAATGGATATAACGTGTAATTGAAGATGCTGTCATTGCCTTTATGACAGCTGCTGACCTGTTACAGCCTGACTAGTAAAGCTAGGTTGTTAGAGGACACAGTTCTTCAGTATACTTTTGTTCCTTTGTTGTACAGAAGCTTCTTGGTTTGATGTGATCCCAGTTGTTTATTTTGGCTTTACTATATGCGCTTCAGGTGACTTTTCTAGGAAGTCTTTGTCTACACTTAGATTTTGTAGAGTGCTTCCTATATTTTCTTGTAGTAGTTTGGTTTCTGGGTGTAGATTTAGGTCCTTTATCCATTTAGATTTGATGTTTGTATATGCTGAAGGTGGGGGTCTTGTTCCTTCTACATGTGGCTATCCAGTTGTCCCAACAACATTTGTTAGAGACTGATCTTTTGGGCCTGGCATGATAGCTTAGTGGTTAAAGTCCTTGCCTTGAATGCACCGGGATCCCGTTGGGCGCCAGTTCTTATCTGGGTAGCTTCACTTCCCATCCAGCTCCCTGCTTGTGCCCTGGGAAAACAGTTGAGGACAGCCCAAAGCCTTGGGACTCTGCATTTGTGTGTTGGAGACCCGGAAGAAGCTCCTTGCTTCAAATTGGCGCAGTACCGGCTCTTGCAGTCACTTGGGGAGTGAATCATTGGATGGGAGATCTTCCTCTCTGTTTCTGTTCCTCTCTGTATATCTGACTTTCCAATAAAAATAAATCTTAAAAAAAATAACCCTTTTCCTTGGGTTCTTTTCCTTTCTCTTGTTGATGATTAGTTGGCTGCAAATGCGTATAATTAAAAAACAAAAACAAAAACAAAACTTTGGTTGCTGCAACCACTGAAACCCAGAATGATCTAGAGATCTGGCTGTCAAAACTGAATGAATTTTGAGCTCAAGAGCTGTGTCTACTCAGATGGAGATGGCGAATTGTCTGTGGTGGGTATTCAAGAAATTACTGTTTGGCCTTGATCTTACCCAGCTTTACAGGCCGACTTGAGAGTTATTTCTCTGAGGAACAGAAAAATCTCAGCTAAGATACATTTAGCTTTTCACTTTCGGTCTTCTCTGCTGAGCTATATCTTTTCTAAATCACCTCTAGTAATCATTTCTGCTTATTAGATATGTGATTCAGTGCCGTTAAAGATGCAACTAAACTTGAGGAATAGCTGTTACCCTTGGCTTCTTCTATTGTGACCTATTTGAGTAGATCCCTTTTCCAGCCTGGCTGGCAGAGAACTAGCAATATTGTTTCCTGTTTTAGGGGTGCTATGGATGCTTGTCCTAAGAAATGGTCATGATTTAGCTTTTGAGGGCTTCTTGGCTAAAGGAATCCTTTGGTTAAAGGAGTGTTGGTAACTTCTTATGACCTTTAAGATTTAAAGAACTGAGTAGAGGTCAGCATAATGAGCTATAAATCCTGTAGCTTTTATTATTTGGTTTAAACGTTTAAAATTCATGTATGGCCTATATAACAATGAATATTTCATGCATATATACTTTAAAAAGAAATACACACACAGAAGACAAACAGATTTTCATCTACTGCTTTATTCTCCAAATGTTTGCAACATTAAGGGCTGGACCGGCTGAAGTCCAGCAGCAAGAGCTCAAGCCAGGTCTCCCATGTGAGTGGCCAGGGATGCAAGTCCTTGAGCCATCACCACCACTTTTCAGGGTGCACCTTCATTGGAGGCTTGGCGTCAGGAGCTGAACTGCATCTTGAACTCAAACCTACACACTTGAACACGGGGCACTGGCATCTTAGCATTTTCACTGCTAGGCAGGCCAAATACTCACCCCAGTGCACACTTACTTAAAAAAATATGGAGTAACTTGGAGTACTTGAATAATTTATTGTTCATGCTAGAAACATCTGTTGATCAGTACTGTGCTTTGGAGCACTGTGCTGGGAGCTTGGGGATGGTGGTGGTGTGGTGGGAGTTGGCGGGGCGTGGGATGAGACCTAGTTCCTGCCTTAGAGAGGCTTACTGGGTAGTGGAGTGGATGGCTATGTTAGTATGTGGCCAACATCTGACAGCGGTGATAGAATGTGTGCAAGAGCTTAAACCCTAAAGAAACATGTGAAACTTTGAGCAATCAGGAGATTGAGCTGACAGATAAGCAGCAGTGTAATTCCTGGCAAGAGTACAGAAAGGAGCAGTCAAGGGCCAGCACTCAGATTTAGAGAATTAAGCTACCACCACCTGTGTGACACGAGTGTCCCATTTGAGTACTGAATTGAGTCCTGGGTGATTTACTTCTGACCCAGCCCCCTGTTAATATGCCTGGGAAAGGCAGTGGCTAATGGTCCAAGTACTTGAACCCGTGCCACCTGTGTGGAAGAATTGGGTGGAGTTCCTGGTTCCTAGAATCAATCCGGCCTGGACCCAACTGTTGTGGCCATTTGGGGAGTAAACCAGTGGATATAAAATATTTTTCTTCCTCCCTTCCCATCTTTATCTCCCAAACACTCCTTCATTCTCCCTCTCTCTGTAACCCTGCCTTTCAAGTAAAATTTCTTAAGGGGAAATCAGAAAGGAAATGAGCTAGAGACTTTGCACAGAAGTTTCAGAATTATAGGATTTTGCAGGGAAAACATGCTGAAAGAGATGGAGGCAAAGCTACTGTTTGAGAATTTGTGTCTGGCTGGGTGGATCGGGGAGTGAATTTGTTTCATATATCTGAAGTCTTTGGACCAAATGTCTCCTGCCATGGGGGACACAGGTTTAATGAAAATGGAAGCATGTGGGCTCAGGTACAGCGAGACTGAAGAGCCTATGAGTAGGAGAAGGAAAGTGAGTGGTAGGATTGAAAGGTTTGTATAGGGCTTTTGGGTTCAGAGAATAATGGCTGTAATTAAATTGATGTCAAATATGAGTATTAGCAAATGTAGAAATACTCTGAAGAATGACTTAAAGTAAGGGAAGTCTGGAAGGAAAGACATTTGCTTCCTCCTTACGTACAGGTAGGTCTTTGCAAGGATTGCCAGGAGGAGCTGCTGCCTGGACATCTCGGGGGTCTGACCGTAGACGAGGCTCCCATGTCTCTCCCATGTCTCTCCCACAGGTGCACCATTGGCTTATGCACAGATTGCTTAGGCTTTCTGAAGCCCCATTCCCCGGTCTTCCTGTCTGCTTTCTCTCCGGTCAAGTGCTCCATTTTCCTTCAGAATGCCCCACGTAAGAGTGAGTTTGCCTGATGCCACAGTGGAGTTAGGCAAACCTGCTCTCTGGTGTTGCCTGTTTCTTGGACCCATGTTTTCCCAAAGATTGTAATGCCTTGTTAGCTGCCTGGCTCCCTAAGGACAGGATGAATGCATTTGTGGTGCCGGTGTCAGTGCTTAGCAGATACTAGACATGTACCACAGCAGAGATACATGTTTGTTGCAATAAGTCTTTGTCGTATTTTTTTAATGAAGGTCTTTGGTATTTTTAAATGGAGGTATTCCAGAATGTGCATGTTGTAGAGGTGGAGTGGTGAGTTGAGAGAGAATGTTGGGTAGGCAGCAGTGGGTGGCTGAAGTAAAAGATGAAAGCAGAAACAGTGTTGAGGTGAGACATTTATATAAGGGATAACCTCATGATTATATTGGCAAAGTGGAATTATGGCTGCTAATCTTTAACAGGATAGAAAAATTAATAAATGTCCAGGCATATTTTCTGGATAAGAGGCCGAGTTGCTATGGAGAGGCATTCATTGTCTAAAAAATGGCAAGAAACCTGTTACAGAGTTGGAGAGATTATAAACATAAATATTTAAAATACCGGTTTGGGCTCGGCGCGATGGAGCAGTGGTTAAGGTCTTCGCCTTGCACTCCTGTGATCCCATATGGGCGCCAGTTCTAATCCTGGCAGCCCCGCTTCCCATCCAGCTCCCTGCCTGTGGCCTGGGACAGCAGTCGAGGACGGCCCAAAGCTTTGGGATCCTGCTCCCATGTGGGAGACCCGGAAGAGGCTTCTGGCTTTGGATTGGCTCAGCTCCAGGCGTTGCGGCCGCCTGGGGAGTGAATCATAGGATGGAAGATCTTCCTCTCTGTCTCTCCTCTCTCACTGACAATATCAAGACAGTGTCATCATCATAGATGCTTTTGCTAAAGCAGCACTCCACTTGAGTGACAAATACTACCACAGTCAGGATTTAAAAATTTTTTCCCCAAACTGATATAATCAATTTCCCCCCTGTGTCTGGGGTCAGGGGAGAAACAAAAGCAGAAGCCCCACCCATCCTCCCACCCATTCTAGCTCCCTGATGTGGGGCATACTCCGAGCGTCCTGCTCAAGCAGTTTTGATAGTTCAAAAGTTCTGAATTGCTGCCAATCTCGCTGTTCCAGTAACAATGAAACCTATTCAGAATCCACTGGCTGACATAGTCTCTTCATGGTTGGGGTTCTGAGATCAGCAGTTCAGTTGGAGGGATCTCCAAAGAAACTTCGTCTGAGGAGATCCCAGACCTGATTCTTGTGTGTTCTCACCAGTACAGGGTCTGGCCCCGTCTGTCACCCCAATCAGCTTATGTATGTGCTGGTGGTTGCAATTGCTGGGTCGGTTTTGTTTCCAGCCCAGTCTTCTATGTGAAACGATGGGTGTTTCAGTTCATCCCAATCCTGCCCACTTCATACTCAGCCCTCACACAAACCAGTGGGAGCTGCAGCCTAGTTGGGGCAACTCCCCATAACCCCCTCCAGGCCTGCCCCCTCCCCTGGTTCCCATGCATGCCAGTGTGTACTGCAGACTTGTTCAGTCTGTCCCACATCCCATTTAGCTCTCATACCTGTGAATGGGCATTGAAGCCTAGTTCAGCCAACCAGCCCTACTATCCAGTCTACACACATACTGGCAGATGCTTTTCTGTCTAGCCACCCCTGGCCCTGTCCTGGTTTTCATGCTTTCCAGTGGGAGTGGTAGCCCAAGGGGGAGGTGCCCACTCTTTCCCTCTTAGGCCACTTCCACTCCTGGATTATGCACTCTCCATGTAATTCTGTGGTTTGACAGAATTAGCCCCCTGTGCCAGCCTCTGCCAGCTGATGTTGCGGCAAAGCCCAACCAACCCTCACCCACTCTAATTTTTGCTTGCATCAGTTGGAACAGTCAGCCCAGCCTGGCTTTTCCCTGATCTAGCTCACATGAGGCCCACAAGTGTTGTAGCCCTGCCTGGTGTGGTCTGCTCCCATCCCAACTCACGCTCTCTAGTGGGAGTAGTTTTCCAGCAGGGGAGCCCACATTCCCCCTACTGGCTTTGCCCCCTGCCTCCCTGGTTCTCACATGTGCTGTTTGGGCGCTGTGGCCACATCTGGTACGGCGCACCTTACCTTGGCTTTCTGTAATGTGCACTGGTTTGTGATTTACCAGTGGTTGATGTGAATTGGTGTAGCCTGGTCTGCTCCCCCACCTATGCCAAATGTTTGACGGTGGTATCTTTTTCTGTCCTGGTCTGGGTTGCTCTCTATCGTGGTATTGTGTTCCCCTGCAAGGACTGTGTCTTGCCAGAGGAGTTTCCCAGAACCACTCCCTGTACCAGATCTTGCACATACTGGTGGGTTCATGGGCCAGCCCTCCTTGCTGGCCTTCAGTCTATTCCAGTTCTTATTGTTGAATGTTTCAGCCCAGCCAAGACTCGTCCTTACCCAGACACTGCTCACACATGGCTCAGTAGGGGCAGAGACCTAGTCTAGTCCATCCTGCATCTATCCAGGTTCTCCAGAGCACCAGATGGTGCTGGAGTCTGGCCCGGTTAGGTGCTCCCAGCCCCAGTTCACACTTGTGCCAAGGGAGATTGCCACCGTATCCCGACCAGAATGCAGGCCTCACACTGTCCCGTGGGAACTCAAACCCAGTTAAGATGTCTTCTTAGCTCCCCAACCGGGCCTGTTCCCAAGCAAATATCACACACATGCCAGTAGTTGTTCTGACCCGGCTTGGCAAAGCCCCTCACCTGTCTTGGCCTTTGCCTTCGTTGCTGTGTCCTAGTATCCCTGGTTCACGCAGACCAGTCAGTGTAAGAGCCTAGCTTGGCATGACCTGTGTTTCATCCTGAATTCTGTTTTTCCTTGTGAGTTGAGGTTTGCTTGGCCCTGCCCAGTCTGCCCCTTCAAGTTGCAGCTTGGCCCACCCTGCATCCTATTTTAGGATGCACATTCCAGTGCTGTTGTCTTGACCTGCCCAGACTGGTGTCGATTCCTTTACCAGTAAATGATGGCAGGTTCCATGGTCACACCTAGCTTAGGCCATCGCCATCCCAACTCACAAGCTAACTAGCAGGACTTATATTTCTACAGGGTTGGGCCCACACTTCCCCCAGAGAATCTATTCCTGGACCTGGTTCCCTTGCTTGCTGGTTAGTGTCTTGACCCTGCGAAGTATGACCTGTCCACTCTTCCACCACTCAGTCAGGTACTGGTACCTAGCCCTTCCACACAGGCCCCCATCCACTGCTCTGGTGTGGACTGGTGTGTGGCAGTCAGTGATGCTCTATGCTAGCAGCCCATCTCAGAATTCCCATGTGATTTGATGAATCAGTCTGACCCAAACAGAACTTATGGACTCTCCCCTCCAAAACCTCAGATCTCAGTCCCCATACTTGCAAGCAAGTTGGTGACCGCATTGCTAGGAATCACACAGAATTCATCCCTCACCTACACTCACACTAGCCTTATCCCTGGATGTCCCTAGGCAGCAATTACATACCCTAAAATCCCCAGAGCTTGTTGCTCGGTGGCCAGTAGGCAGAGCTTATTTAATTACGTAGTTTTCATGTGTGCTTACATGTGAGGATACTTTAGAAAAATCATGGAGGATTGTAACTTAGAAATGTTGAGTGGATTAAAAAATTTTAAAAAGTTTTCTGCTTATTTAAAAGGCACAATTATAGAGAGGAAATCAAGCAGAAAGAGAGAGAAAGAATGAGTGAGTATCTTCCATCTGCTGATTCACTCCCTAAATGGCTATGATGGTCAGGACTCAGCTTGGCTGAAGCCAGGAGTTAGGAACTTCTGGCTTTTCCACATGGATGGCAGGGACCAAAGGACTTGGGCCATCCTCTGCTGCTTTTCTAGATGCATTAATAGGGAGCTGGATCTGAAGTGGAACAGCTGGGTCTCGAACCATTGCCCATATGGGATGCCAGCAGTATCAGCAGGAAGTTTAGCTGGTTACACATTTGTACTGGTCCTGGCGAACTTTGATCTAATGTTTTTCATCTACTTTTTGATGTCCCCTTGTGTTATAGATGTTTATCTTTTCCTCTCAACTTTGTGATAGGTTTTCACTTGGTCTATTCTGTCATTGAGCTCTCCTTTTGCAGGGAATTCAAGCAGTTGGGAGCACCCCAGCTTCTAGTCCTTTCCCTTCCTCAAGGTGGAAGCACTTATTGCTGGCATTTTCCTATGCTGGTTTTCAGCTGAGACACATAAGAATTCGTGTTTTCAGTAGTGTTTGGGGAGTTCAGTGGGAAAAGAAGCTGGTGGGGCTAGGAGTGTCACCCTTGAATGTGTCACCATTTGTCTTCTGTTTTCAAGGGAGGACCCTTGGTCTTGTGCTTTGGCTGGGCTGGAATCCCCAAGTCCAGACTTCCTCATGGTGCGTGGTTAATTGTGTGCACCTATGAGCTGCTTGGGGGAAACTGTGAAAGTGCTGCTGGCCAGCCACGCTCTATACCAGTCAGAATTTCAACCAGAAGCGTTGCTTGGGACTTGGGCATAGGGTGTTTTTGTTTTTGTTACTTTAAAGGCTCTCCATGTGATTCCAGTGTTGGGTGAGCTCAGGTTGTTTTCTTTTGGAGGCCTGACCCTGACCAAATCTCGGGCTTCCCTGCTGGTACATGCCCTGACCCCCACACCCCATCTCAACCACCATGCTGCTCCCCGGCTGAGAGTGCATGCCCTTCTCTGGGCCCCTGCACCTGCAATCTGGATTGTCACAGCCCTTGGGATGAGCACAGTGCTTCTCTCCCTAGTTTCTGGCCTGTGCCCTCACCCTTGGGTAAGAGCTGGACTGCATATCCACGCTAGCTGGCTTCCCCTTGTATCTCAGCATCCATCACATACCAACCACCACAGACCGCTGGTTGGCAGCTCTGCCTAAAGTGTCAGCTCCACGAGGAGGGCAGGGCCGCTTTGTGCCTTTAGACATTTCTGGGCATCGAGGACTGAGCCTGGCACTGAGAGCTGTTGCTGACTCTGAGTTTAATGACCTTCTGCAGAGAAGGTTTCCTACTGGTGTTGGAGGGTGGGCCAGTGGAACCGTGTGGGGCGGGAGGCCAGGAGGGGGATATGTGTTCTCAGGCTATTCTATGATTTTTCCAACTGGCTTTTTAATTTTCAGAACCCACCTGCACCTGCGCCTGTGCCTGCTGTTTCTAAATTTTTCTTCTGGGCTTTTCTCAGAAGATGAAGGTGCCAGTTGCCAGGTCATTCACCTTCCCAGATTTGACTGCTCTCCTCTATTCTCTTCGTCCTCAAAGATCTTGCTTCAAAGATCAGTCTTTTAGCAGTTATTGGATGGCTCGGGAGGAAGCAGGTAACATTTGTATTCCATCCACTTTATTTAGCTGGAAGTAAGGCCAGGGCTCTTCATTCATTCTTCCTTCATTCATTTAAAGATTCATTTCTTCTACAGATTTACCAAATGCCAGATGTGTGCCAGATGCTGTGAATAGAGCTCACAGATCTGCTCTCGTTGAGGTTAGCAAAAGGTGAATTTCAACGAACAGGATCAGGAGTGCATTTCACTTGCTCAGTATTTCTGTAAATTGGATTTTATTATTTTCTTAAATGAAAATTCTGCTAAGGATGTGCCACACAGTGGCTAAGTTGGTGTCTCCTGTGTCATGCCTGAAATTCTAAAGGCTTTGTGAACCATTGAAGGATTAAGGGAGGGAGCTACTGTGAAGTCTGGAATTTCGAAAGATTAACCCTGAGTGTAAACTTGGGTGAGTCGAGGCATGTAAGGCTGGAGGCAGGGAAACCGGGTAGGAAGACTTTGCAGTAATTCCAATGTGATGAAGTCTTAAGATGAGACACAGAGGATGAAGAAAAGCAGCTTTCCCCCGTAATACCCTTGTTATCAGCTCTCCTTGGAGGTAAAGCTGTTTCTGTGGTAACACACCGGCCGCTGCACCATTATTAAGGAGACTGAGCTCGTTCTTGCAGGCTAAATGTCTCTTGCGGTTGCACCCAGGGACAGAGTCATAGGATTTATGACGAAACTGACATTGCAGTACACAAAAAGACTTCTGTCGTGAAGTTGCAAGGGCTGTTAGTATTCAGAGAGCTGCTCCCTCTGTTGTGATTATAGACATTGCTCAGGACCTAGTTCATCTGGTCTGATGGATAAAATGTTGGGATTTGTGATAACGAATTTCTCCGTGGTTATCTCGCTCATGAATTTGCTGTTTCATTGGGCTCGTGTTTCTGTTTCACTGGGCAGCTTCTGCTCTCACTGGTTGCCATGGAGAGCCTTTCCCTGTTCCCCAGCTGCTGCAAACCTTGAGGACCCACTGTGTCTCTGCTTTAAAGGCAGGGCCTGTTTGTGGCTTGTACTTGAAGTGCCTCTCTCTCTCTCTTTTTTTCTGCTACCTTTGTATTTATTTATTTTTTTTTTTTTACATTTTTATTATTATCATTTTATGATACAGTTCCATAGGTTCCTGGTATTTCCCTTATCCCAGCCCCAATTCCCCTCCACCCCCACATAGTTCCTCTATATCATTACTAAAGTATAGTTCTTCATACACAGTCATATGTCCATGATTGTGGGCATGGACAATGGCAGAGAGTCCAGCATCCTATTGTCAAGATATAGTAAACAGTTTCATTGTAAGTCCATCTTTGTCTGGAAATAGAAATGCATACTGCATTTTATCCACACATCTGGATATGTTAGTCTCCATTTCACAGCTACTGTACATCCCCTCAAATGAAAAGTAATAATATAAAATCCACAATAGAAAGAAAAATAGAAATTTACAATGCGATGAAGCTAAATAACATGTTACTAGATATGACAGTCTCCATTACACAGCTACTATACACCCCCTTAAATGAAAAGCCACATACAAAAATCAACATCAGGAAGAAAAAAGAAATTAACAACACCATGAAGTTGAATAACATGCTACTAAATGACTAACATGTAGCTGAAGAAGTGAAAATCAAGAACCTTCTTGCAGAAAATGATGCTACTGTGTGAGCTATGAGTCATTGAAGAATTTAATCAGAAGGAAGTGGTTTTTTTTTTTTTTTTTTAATATCTTGGGAAGTTTATTCCAGCGGGGTAGGAAAAGGGGATGGGGAAGGGAAAGGGGGAGGGGAAGGGAGGCTAGAAGGAGGAGAGAGGGGAAGAGCTAGGAAGAGGAACCAAGAAGAGAGAGAGGAGAGAGGAGAGAAGAGAGGCAGAGAGAGAGAGAGGGAGAGAGACAGAGAGAGAGAGAACCGAGTGGGGAGGAACAGGGGAAGGGGGGGGAAGGGAGGCAAGAAGGAGAGAGGGGAGGAGCAAGGGAGAGGAGCCAAGGAGAGAGAGATGAGAGAGGAGAGAGACAGAGACAGAGAGAGGGAAGTGTTTTGAAGAGATGAAACTAACAGAAAACATCAAAACCCATGTGATATAGTTTCCACTGGTTTTTGTAGGTGAAATGTGTCTCTTCTAGACAAAAAATAGATGGGCTTTGTTTTTTAATCCAGTCTATTAATCTATGACGTTTGATTGAGTTTAAGCCGTTTACATTCAGGGTTAATATGTATGGGTGGTACTTTGGTCCTGTCATTTTAGGAATGGATTGTTCATTGTTTTAGTCTTCTTTTGTCATTTTACTGGGATGTTCTTCCCGTTTGCCTTTGGTTTTGGTGGGTGCTATTCCTCTTCTCTGTGAAGAGAACATCTTGAAGTATCATTTGTAGGGCAGGTTTGGAAGAGGCAAATTCTTTTAGCTTTCTTTGATTGTGGAAGAATTTTATTTTCAAAGACAAAAGAGAGCTTTGCTGGATATGTTACCCTAGGCTGATTATTTTTTTCTTTTAGAATCTGGAATATGTCATTCCATTCTCTTTTTGCCTGTAGAGTTTCCTGTGAGAGATCTCCTGTGAGTTTAATTGGCATTCCTTTATATGTCAATTGATTTTTTTCACATGCACATTTCTGGATCTTTTCCTTATGTTCAATTGAAGAGGGCTTGATAATCATGTGTCTTGGTGAAGATCGCTTTTGGTCAACCCTGTTGGGAGTTCTGTGCCCCTTCTGGATGTTGTTTCCCAATTTTTTCTCTAGATTAGGATTTTCCTTTATTATTAAATATATTTGTAAAACCAGTTTCACTTTCTGCACCTTCTGGGACTCCCATAACTCCTATATTTGGCCTCTTAATAGTGTCTTTCAATTTTTAAATACTTTTTTTTGGCCTGATCCAGCTCTGCTTCCAGCTTTTGTTTGCTTCCCCCTCTTGAGAGGAACTATCGTCCAACTCTGAGATTCTTTCTTCTGCTTGCTTCATTCTGTTTTGGAGACTCTGCACTGTACTTTTAATTTGCTCTACTGTGCTCTTAATTTGTGCTATATCAGCCTTGATTTGTTTTATTGCTGCTATTGCTTGTGTAAAATATTCCTTAAATTCTTTGAACTCTTGTATGTGCTTCTCATTGTTGATTAGAAGCTTTAAAATGAGTTTTCTGAATTCTGTGTCCCCCATTTTCTCTCTCTTCCTCAGTTAACTCTGAGGTTGGCATTGGGTTTTGCTCCTTTGCAGGGGAGTTTTCAGTCATATTCCTTATGCCTTTGTCTCTTCTCTTGCTCTTGATCATTGTACTTCTGGTTAGCAGAGTCTTCTCCTTGGGGCAGGTTTCTAAGCTCTGTCACCCACAGATCTACAGTTTGATTTTACTTATTGCAGTTGGTACACAACTGTCTGCTTGCAGCCAATTGTGCCATTCCTTCCCAGCAAGTTCCAGGTCTGGGTTCTTATGTTAGATTTCCACCATGGTCTCCGTAGCCCCAACTCCTGGCTCATCAATCTCCACCTCCTGTGATACCGCGCTGAGGCTGCACCGTTGTCTGTACAACCATTCTCCCACTTCCGGTTGGGGTACGTCTCAAGATTAGAGACACACCATGTGTCCTATATAGCTAGATTGTTGGTGGTGCTGATCTTGCTGGAACCTGTTGGATGTTAGGTCTGGGTGCCACATGGACCTATTTTGACCCGTATGAAGCCACAGTCTGTATTATTTTCCTGCAGGACCAGTGCAATCCATGGAACTCAGTGAGTTCCTGCAAGCTCAGCACATGCACAGTTTACTGTTGTCCCCTGCAGTCCTAAAACTAGTGCCACAGTGTACAAAATGGCACCTGACGTACCACCACTACTAGAGTTCTTGATCTGCTGTCTGTCAGGTCTGAGGACTACCCAAACCTGTCTTGTGTGGACCCTGTAGAATGCCACGTTGCTGCAGTTCACTGAGTCAGAAATGAGTTCACTCCCAGCTCAGCATATGCTCAATCCTTTCCCTTGCCTTTGCCTCATTACACAAAATGGTGCCCAATTCAGCTCTAGGGGGCTGACTGGGCTATGAAATCCACCCTGTTATTGCACTGCCTGTCTGGGATCTGCTGCTCTGTCTCTGCTCCTGGTCAAATCAAACTGACCAGCAGGGTGGACAGTTCTTCATCTGGGCTCACCTCCCGGGCTCCCAGTGAAAGTCCCTTTCCACCTGGTTGCTGGTGGAGTGCCGGCTGCTGGTGGAGTTCAGGTCGCCATTAGCTGAATGCCACTGGAGTATCAGTCACTGCAACACTACACCATTGTGTCCACTGCTTTCCTGTGTCTGTCAGTCTCCAGGTACCCCTCTGCTGTTGTTCTGTCCTCTCCTATTTCCTGGAATGTGTCTTCTCTGCTTCATCCTGATTAAATGTTTCTCTGTTTGTTTAAACGTGTCCTTATCCTATTCCGCCATCTCGATTCTCGAAGTGCCTCTCTTTTTACAAAACAACTTTTGGCTATTTATTTATATTTATCTTACCCGCAAGTAATGTTCTTTGTGTTTACTGTGAGGGAGATTTTTGTCCCAAGAGACTTGAGTCCAAATAAATTTTTCCTCCTATGAGTTAGCAGGTGGTCAAGAGGAACTATAGAATTTACCAGTGCACTGAATGCATTGCACACACGGTAGGTTGCCAGCACTGAGCTGCTCAGGGCAAGGGTCACGGTCTAAGCCCCTGCAGTCCCCACTCAGTTCCCACAGTCGGGTTTGCTTGCCTGTTAGCCCATGGCAGGTGAGAGAAGTGAAAAGCTTTGTTCTATGAGCTCCAGGCAGACTCGGCTGGGCCTTTAGTCAGCTTCATCCAGTTGGCTCCTGTTGCATGTTGGGTGCAAATGGCAACATTAGTGTTATTTGAAATTGTGGGACAAATGTAGAGAAATTAAAAACATTTAAGGAGTAAAGCACAGGATATGAAAAATATGTCATTTTAACAATGCTTAGTACTGTTCAGTGCAGGTCTTTTTCATACTGCGAATCTGAAACTGGGGCCCTTAAAGAAGTTCCTCTTTGGTCTCCCTCAGGTCCCTGAAGCCGTCTTCTTTGCGCTTTTGGTTTCCACGAGTTTGATTACTTTAGGTACTTGATGACAGGGGAATCATGACATATTTTCCTTTCTGCGATCAGCTTATTTTGCTTAACATCATGTCCTCCAGCTTCTTCCATGTTGGAGCACGTAACAAGATTTGCTTCCTATGTAAATGTGTGTGTGTCCATTTTGTTTACCTGTGTGTCAGCAAGCAGTGGGGTTACTTCTGCCTTGTCAGTTGTGAATGGTGCTGCTGGCTCCGTGAGCATGCAGACATCTCCCTCTGGTGTAGTCTACTTTTCATTCTTGTAACAGATACCTGAGAGAGAAGCTACTTAGGAGAGAAAAACTGTTGGCTTTTGGTTTTGGAGCGTCACGGTCCACATGGCTGGGGAGGTCTGCTGGTGTGGTGACTGAAGAGTGTAGTGGTTGGTGGGTCACGAGCTGAGCCAGGAAACCAAGGATGCAGCCGGCCTGACTCGGATGTTGGTCATCAACCCCCTGGCAAGCAGGGCCTGATCTGGTCCCGCCTCAGTGACCCCAGGACACTGTCGGCGGGCTCACCTCAGTTCTCTGCCCTTTTCTAGCACTACCATCCTGGGCCAAGCCTTTACCACATGGGCCCTTGGGGGACCTGAAATGAGGATCCAAGTCACAGCACTCCACTTTCAGCCCTTCTGATTGTCTACCCAGATGTGGGATTGCTGCAACATATGGCAGCTCTATTTTTAATACCTTTAAAAACATCCATAATGTTTACATTGAGATTGTATCCTTTCGCAGTTCCAGCAACAGTGGACAGAGAGTCCAATTTTTCCCATACCCTTGCCAACACTAAAAATATTTCATGTTAAAGCAAATGTGCAGTAGTGTTGATTGTATATCTTAAATGAATTTTAAAGGTAAAAGGGAATGCTTTGCTTTTCTGTGGCAGATCTTCTCTAAAGAAGGAGTTTTCAGGACTTGGTTAAGTTAGACTGTCTGAATTCATGTCAGTAGTAGATTTTCTGAATGTGACACATTTTGAAGGTTAAGTGTGAATTAATGACAAGAGTATGCATTAATTATGAGGAAAATGAGGTCTCATACAAACACAATTTCATATTGGGAGCTAATATTAAGCTTTTCCTTATTTGTATTTCATAACACTTGTAATTGGAAAGTAGTAAGTGTGAGTTTGCTTAATAAAAGCACATTCATTGTTTCTCTTAAGATTTTTTTTTTTTGCAATCTAAGTCAGCCTTAAAATACTACAATCATTTATGTCACAAATTTCCTAGGTTGGATTGAAAAGACTACTTGGTAAGTGCTGTTTTGACACAGTCTTCTGGAATCCAGGGATTTCAATAACTGTAATTTTGTGGGGGGTGTTCATTGATTTTCTTTCCCTTGGACACAGCTTAAATGAGCCAAAGCATTCCAACTGCAAGTGTCCGCTTTGACAAGTGTTGCCCCACGTGTGTGCTTCTAGGAGGAAAGCAGCCTTGATGCAAGTGATGAACTAGGTTTCCTTTCTTTGCTTTTCTTTGTTTGCTTTGTCTTTTTATCTCCCTCCTTTCCTCCCTCCCTCCCCCCTTCCTCCCTCCCCCCCTCCCCCTTCCTCCCTCCTTCCCTCTCTCAGCTCTCTTTCCCCTTTCCTCTTTCTCGCTCTCTCTCCCTCTCTCCTTCATTTCTTCTTATTTTTTTTTCTTAAGAGGTTTGAAAGGCAGAATTGCAGAGAAAGGAGGTAGGGAGACAGAAGTCCTCCAACCCCTGCTTCACTCCCCACATGGCTGCAACTTTCAGAGGAAACATATTTGTTAAAGCATTTGGCATTTTACTTGATTTTGAAAAATTACTAAGTGTCTTCACCCCCCCCCCCCCCAAGATTGTTTTTGTTGTTGTTTTTAAGAATTATTTTTACTGGAATGGCAGATTTACAGGGATAAAGAAAGAGAAAATCTTTTATCTCACCCCCCAAACGGCCACAACAACCAGAGCTGAGCTGATCTAAATCCAGGAGCCAAGAGCTTCCTTTGGGTCTCCCACACAGTTGCAGGGTCACAAGGCTTTGGGCTGATCTCCTGTGCTTTCCCAGACTACAAGCAGGGAGCTGAATGGGAAGTGGAACAGGTGGGACATGAGCCAGCATTCACATGGGATCCCAGTGCTTGCAAGGGAATAATTAACCAATTGAGCCATCACACCAGGCCCTCTTTCCCAAGGTTGTTAAAAAGGGAAGTAGGTGCTGTTCTGTATTACCCACTGAGCCCAGATGATTATTTCTAGCTCTTTGTTTCTCACAGTTGTGGAGCCTGGGAAGTTGAAGGTCAGGGCTTCACAGGATTTGTTTCTGATTAGGGCTTCTGGATCACGGATAGCTGTCTTCTCACTCTGCCTTCTCAGGTCTTGATAAAGAGAATGCTCATCCTATTCACAAGGGCTCCCGCCTGTGACCTCCGCTCAGCCTAGTCCTTCCCAAAGCCCAGGCTCCTATGGCAGCATAGTGGGAAACGGTCTCCCACCCACAGGTTGTGAAGAGGACATGATTATTCAGAGTGTTCATTCCACAAAAATTTGTAGCATTATGAAATTTTATAATTTTGAGGACTCTTAGTGTCATTTCACTCCATTTTTAAACTATGACAAAACTGAAGACCTGGGATATTGTATAATTCACATAATTCTCAGCTGTTTTATGGCAGGGTTTACGTTAAAATCCAGGTCTTCCAATTCCTGTTTTGATGTTCTTCCCATTGTGGTTCTGCAGCTCTCGAGTGTGAGTATGAGATATCTGTGTGTCTCTCCTTGTCTGTACCTTTCCGTCTCTGTTTTATCTGAAGAAACAAGGAAGCCTGTGTGGGAGAGTTTGTCATTAGTTTGTGTTTAGATGTACACTACTCCATAAACAATATGTATTGAATTCTAGCCTCTGTTTACTTAAAATGGTGCCCTTTCATGCTCTGGAAATTTATCAGTTATAATTATTAAAATTTAAGTTGTGTTGATTTCACTAATGCACAGAGATGCTTTGTACAGGATTAAAGGAAAAGCACAAAGGGAAGACTTCTGAGGTTTTTAGTCTTTACTCCTGTGAGAATGATGGTGTCTTTAAAAGAAACAGGTGCCGGCTATCTGACACTGTTGGATAGGCATATTAACTCATGTCCTTCTCTTCAGTTGCACAAATAATGCATCATTTTAGTTGTTCTCATTTGCCCCTCACAGTTGAGGCAGTAGGTTTTATGCAATCAGAAGGTAATGGAGAGTTTGAGGCTACACCAGCCCGATTCTCTAGCCCATGTTCCCTTCACAGCTGCCTGCCTTTCTGGGAGGCTATCAGTGGAATCCCACATGTCTGCAGGCAGGTTGCTTCTGCGATGTGTTGACTTCACAGTGTTGGAGTACTTTATCACTAAATCACCCTCTGGAGCCAGCGTGTGAGCCGGCGTGTGAGCCAGCTCTGTGTTACAAGAGGAATGAGCTGGCATTTGTGTTGCCTGGAATGGCTGTCCAGGGTCGTTCAGAGGGAGATCAATTGTTTAAAGAGCCAATCCAAACAAGAAAACAACCTGGGGATGGACTGTGTTTGGTGTGGTCCCTTCTGCTGCTGCCACACATGCTTTTTTCTTCCTTTGCTTCCTAGAGGAATTGCTTGAACTCCAGTTCCTAAAGACCTTTCAGATCTTATTATCATGATTCTGTTGGGTGTTTGTGTTAACCCACAGATGAGACTCAGCAACAGGAGGAGAAGAATTCCTTTAACAAAGAAAATTCCTGTCCTGGAGCCAGTCTTCTTACATGGTTGATTTGTTCCCTCCACTTACCGATGCTTATTCTTTTTTTTTTTTTAATTTACTTTTCATTGAAAAGTCAGATTTACAGAGAGGAGAAGAGACAAAGATCTTCCATCCACTGGTTCACTTCCCAAGTGGATGCAATGGCTGGAACTAAGCTGATCTGAAGCTAGAGCCTGCCCCAGGTCTTCAATGCAGGTGCAGGGCCCCAAGGCTTTGGGTCATCCTCTACTGCTTTCCCCGACCACAAGGATGGATGGGAAATGGAGCAGGTGTGACAAGAACCAGCACCCATAAACGTTCCTGGTGCTTGCAAGTTCCAGGATTTAGCCATCGAGCCATTGTATCTGGCTCTAATGCAGGTTTTTAACTTTAAGCATATTTATAGGTAGAATTATAGTGAATTCATCTTGTCTGAATAATTTGTCATCCAAGTCTTCATTGCAAGTAGAAATCACTTATTAACTGACTTGGTAATTAAAAATACAGTTTCAATGAAGCTTCACTACTTTCTCTTAAAAATTTTTTTTGTAGCTTTTTCTGTCAGTTTGAGGGAATTTGCTTAAAATTACGTGAAGCTCTAAAAAATATACAGGCCATACACATTTGAGAGACTTGAGAATTAATATTGAATATGTTTTATGACAAGGAGGTAATCTGTCTTGTTATAGCAAATTTGCATCTTGGAGGTCACTTGGAGGCGGAGCCATTTGATTCCCCCAGATTCTAGAACCATGACTTGACTTTCCTCAGATGTATTCATTCTAAAACTAGGGGTAGTGTTTGACTGATTCTGTTGGGGATAATGAACTTCCTTTTGATTTTCCACTTTGAGCTTTTAAAAAAGGAAAAATGGTGTCTTTCCTAGACCTTCATCACAGCCAGTGTTGGAAGGACACACCCGGATGCTAGAGTGAGGGAACTGCAGGCAACGTCTTGCCAGCACTATAAAGACAGCCAGGGAGTGGGAGAATTCTGTGGGGCAAGAGAGCAGTTGTTTCACTGTATTGAAACTGTGCAGCTGAAAAACTTCATTTTCATTTTGAATTACCAGGTTTGTAGACATTCATTAGATGTGAGTGGAATGTTCTTCTGAACCGTCATAACAACCGACTTTCCTGTGTGGCTGTAGCCTGTCTTACTGATTATCTAGGCCCTGAAGACTTTGGTTGGTAGCCAGTGTGGTGGTGATATGTCCTGGCCTAGGGTGAGACTATTTTTAGGATTGATTTACTTAACTTTTATGGTAAGATTTATTTTTATTGGAAAGGCAGATTTACAGAGAGGACAGAGAAAGATCTTTTATCTGCTGGTTCACTTCCCAAGTGGCTGCAACAGCTGGAGCTAAGCTGATCTGAAGCCGGGAGCCAGGAGCTTCTTCCAGGTCTCCCACACTGTTTCAGGGTCCAAGGCTATAGGCCATCCTCTACTTCAGGGAGCTGGATGGGAAGTGAGGCAGCCAGGACACAGACCAGCACTCATATGGGGTTCCGGTGCTTGCAAGTTGAGGACTTGAGCAACTGAACCATCTTGCTGGGCCCTAGGATTTATTTATTATTTGAAAGATAGAGATTGATTGGCTGATTGGCCTTGCATCTGCTGGTTCCCTCCCCTAATAGTTGCAATGACCAGGGCTGCGCCAGATGAAGCAAGGATTGTGGGACTGTATCCGGGTCTCCCACATGGGTGAAGGCCTTCACACTCAGTCTATCTTCTGCCTTCCCTGGAGCATAAGCATGTAACTAGATCAGAAGTGGAACAGCTGGAACGCAAACCAGCACCATGTGACATTCCTGGCATTGCAAATGGTGTTTTAAAGCACTACACCACAACATGGGCCCTCAGACTACTTGTTGTAAAGCTAAGCCTATGCCGTACACGCCCTCGCATAGCACACAGGCAGGAATGGGAGACTCACTGGAGCTGCAGAGGAGGATGCCTCTGTTCTGGGTTTGGAGATGTTGTTAGTAGCCAGATGTGGCCTCTGGAACCTACTACTGAGAGTGTGCGGGGAGGGATGCTGTCTGGTTCTGATGGGAGTGGCACATGTGTGTCAGCATCTCCACTTGAAGCTGTGCAATGGCTCACACCTACCTGTGTTCTCCCAGGGCATCACAGCCTTGTTTCTGTTTCCAGAAGACCATTTTACTCCAGCACTGTGTAACAACTGTGTCACAACACAGAAGGGGGTGGCCTTTAGGTCTCAGAGCTGCCAGACTGAGAGGGAGCAAACATGCTCTATTTTGTGAAGGCAGAGCCTGAGCCTGTGGCTCTGGATTTTTTATGCCAGGTGCCAGGAAGAAATAGATTCTATCACTGTATCCTTCCCCACCTGCACCAGAAATAAGAGATTCATGGAGTAAGTATTACTCATGCTTTGCTCTTTGCTGTGATCTGTTCTGTTCTTTGTGCCATTTCAAAATAGCCACCAATACAGGAGGGTCCACCCTTTAAAACTAACTCTAGCTTAAGGAGAACATCAATCATTTTTCTTGTGTTTCCTGTTACAGAAGTAACTCTACCAGGATGTGTGTGTAGTCTAGTCCCTGTACACAAAGTTATTCCAGGAGCCAGTTTTGTCAGCTTGATATTGTCTTTTTTTTTTTTTTAAGATTTATTTATTTTTATTGGAAAGGCAGATGCACAGAGAGGAGGAGAGACAGAAAGATCTTCTGTCCAATGATTCACTCCCCAAGTGACTGCAATGGCTGGTGCTGAGCTGATCCGAAGCCAGGAGCCAGGAACTTCCTTCTAGGTCTGCCACATGGGTGCAGGATCCCAATACTCTGGGCCATCCTCGACCGGTTCTCCAGGTCACAAGCAGGGAACTGGATAGGAAGTGGAACCACTGGGATTAGAACCGGCGCCCATATGGGATACCAGTGCGTTCAAGGCGAGGATCTTGATCGCTATGCTATCGTGCTGGGCCCTTGTCATTGTCTTCTTACTGCACACTTGGGACTGACTCTTCAGCTGCTGGGAAAGGGGAGGCCCAACCGTGGGGTTGATTTGGAAGCAGTAGCCACTGACTTGGCGTATTGGGTGTGTACTGTCAAGCAGTGTTCTGTATTACTAAAAGGATGGAAGGTCCTGTGTTCCAGCTGTCCTTGTGTGATCCTGGAGAGTTCTCCTTTTTGTGATGGACTGCCCCAGAGGTCAGGCTCCCGGTGAGTGTGAGGGTGTCGGGTGTTGTCTTCTTCCTTTGGTCTCTGTCTCTGCTGTGAAGATTATTTTGACTAAGGTGGCAATTTTGTTTGTTGCAAATTTGCCTTGAGAAAGAGATCTTTCTAATCAGTTGGATTTTGTCTTCTGCTTAATGTTGAAAATTCTAATGACCAAGGTCTTGAAGAGAAAAAGACGAAGTAAGATAATTAATTCCTTGGTTTTGCTATAACACTGTTTATTTTAATGAGCTTGATACAAATTTTAATAATTTCCTGTGCAACAGTACAAAGATTTTAAAATGTTCTTTAATTTGATGGCTATGTGCTGACTGAAATAATTGCAAAGTAAAATCAAACGAATGAACCTAGAAATGGAGTTAAACATTTTAAGTTTCAAATTTTGAAAACTACCCCTCTTAAAAGAGGACAGTGGCTTTTCAGGCTGTGTGTGATGTCCTCACTGTAGCACACCTGACACAAATGGTCACTGTGAAAGATGAAAGAAAAGCATGGGCAGGAAGGAGTGGCTGGTGTGTACAGATCTCTGTCCGGAGGAGGGAGTGTGAAAATCCTGAAGTCACAGGCACCCAGCAGTCAGCCCCCCAGTGACTGCAAAATTAAACAGTGATTCTTCATTCAAATTTCATGTGAACATGAGTCTCAATTTTGAGCTTTTACCAGACTATTCCCATGGAATTTTTACCTTGAGCAAGAAAGCATGTTAGAGGTTGTTTCATATGTAAGGGAGAGGGAATATTTAGCTCTAGAGAAAAGACTAGTGGATTATAATTTATGCACAAAGTCACATTTTTTTTAAATGTTAGACTGTCTCTGGACTTGAAATTTGTGTTTAGTTAGTCAGCTCTTTATAAGGATCACCAAAGAGAGAGAGAAAGTGTGTGTGTGTGTGTGTGTGTGTGTGTGTGTGTGTGTGTGTGTGTGTGTGGTCACAGGAGGATTCAAGAGATTGACTTCTTCTATGCCTGGATGTCCAGATGCCACACAAAATCATATCTATATCCCTTGTAGAGATCTCAGGTTTGGGGTGTGGCTCAGCTCATCCCTAGATGATTAGGAAATGTGGGAGGGAGGGAAGGAGGGAGACAGGAGTGTGAGAGTTGGGGATCTACCCTGTCATGGTTTCCCGACCCATTCAGCCAGATGCCAGCGTGTAGGTGGGCTCCCTTGGGCATATCCGAAGCACGGGACTGGTTTGGCTGGCGTTTCTTTTAGCAGCAGTTATGCCTCATATAACTGAGCATGCTGATATCTCATCAGTCTGGTATATACTTTCTATTTAGTTCTCTACTAGTTTAATACCTTATGCTTCTGTTTGTTCTGAATTAATTTCCCTTCTTAGATATGTAAAGATTAAGCTGATCTGCTTCACTGTGTATTTAGGGACACTGTGTTTCCCATTTATCACCTGCTGCTAATCTCTAGCAGTAAAATTAAATTGACATTTGTTAAAGGATGTTTTGATCTATCTTTGAAAAGGGTAGTAAAGAATAATTAGTCACAGTAATGACTTTCTTTTTCATTTTGTGTGCAAATTTAGGTTGCTTGCTGAAACCGATTCTAATTTTGTACAGAATTCTCGCTTTAGTTTCATGATTTACTTAAATAGTTAAAAATCTGAAGAATCTTTGCAGCACTTGGGAATATTGCAGCCTCCAAAACTAACCTTCTTTACTTGGATAGCTCACAGTCTACTTTTGTTCCACCCAGCCTCTGACCCAGACCTTGGTCCCAGTGAAAAACTGTCCACAGCTGTAAGATCTATCCACAGCTGTAAGTGACAACTCACTTGGTAACTCAGATGCAATTGGGACAGCAATGCTGTGACTTTAGAGTTGGTAACTGACTGGGGTTATTAATCTTTCCATGCCTTAGTGATGCCTTAGCAGTCAGCATAAAGACTAAGCAGGGAATAAAATGTGTGTGGGAAGAAGGTGTCAAAGGGCTGCCGGGCAGGGGCTCAGATGATAACGCATGCACTCATCGGGCGCTGAGTAGAACTCATTACAATACGCTTGGCCGGGCTCCTGTGTCTCAAGCCCCATGGTTCTGAAACTCTGCCAAGCCAAGCTTTGGTTTTTCCGGGAGCGATAACTGTAACTGCTGTGACACTCAGAATTTCTATTCTGTTCCACAGGGCTGTCACTTTAACTTCTGGCACCCATTATGATTAGATAGGTCACCGTCTAGCAGAAGGTCCTCAACTGCAAATGAGAATATTCTACGTAGAATCCTACAGGGATCAGTATTTAACATCCTCGCAGGAGAGGAGAGAAAGGAGTTCTATTTGGATTTTCACATGGGTCCTTGTTTGTGGGGCAGGTGCCTTTGGAAACTACACACAGACTGGTTTAGGCTGTGTGCTACTGTGTTTAAAGGCCCTGCCTGCCTGGGGGCGCCCCTCCTGGGCAGCTTGTTGGTGTCTGTTGACCTCTGTGCAGTTCCTGGGGAAGGTTGACTGAGCTTCCTCACTTTTGGGTTCACGTAGCAATCAAGTTGGCATGGCCATGTGTTCTCATGCCCATCCCTGGACACAGGCCTGTTTCCTCCTATCTTTTGGTTACTTCTTGAAATGCCTTGTGCGTTTCCCGACTCCCCTTCCCCCTCTGCCCCCATTGATTCTAGCCGCCCATGGTGTTTCTCAGTCCTTTAGGGCACTCTCGGGCCTTGGTTTGGCTATCCACCATGTCCTTTCCTGTCAGTTTTCTGCAGGGTCATCTTCACCTCTGTCCCCATCAGCTTGATCTCTTGCTTTCTCTTTGCCAGCCTGGTTCCTGTCATCAAGCTAGCAAGCCTCTCACAGATTTCTCTTAATATTAACTAAGATTTTGTTGCTTTGAAGTTTTCTTGTGCAAAGGGTCATCTTTTAATTAACCATACTCAACAATGAGTTGGTTCCTGTCTCTGTTTCAGTGGTTTGTTACCAATTCCATGTAACATTCTTTGTTAGTAGTGCTTTGCTGTGTTATTCAACAATTGAAACTTTCATTTTAAAAAGGTGTTGAAGAGAACTGGACTTTTTATTCATTGGATGGTTGGCAGATTTTTGCATGAATTAGCTTCTGTCTTTATGCATTCAGAACTTGTCTCTTCTCCGCCACCCACTTTCTTTTCCTGGAAAGCATGGTAGAACACACAGTCAGCTCTCCACATTATACCTGTTTGTGTCCCAATACTGGTTTGACATAGTGAACGGCAGGAATATTCATAAAAACTACTCCTAAATTAAAATGATGGGCATTGCAGAAGCCACATGCATAGGTGTCCGATTCATATTCCCTTCTCCTGATACTCCACAGGTCCAGGGCCCCACCAGAGCTGCTCTGTACCAGGGTAGCAATGAAGTTGAAGTGGAGGAACAAAGAGCTTTTGACAGATTGTGTGGAAAATATCCTACTTGAATTAATTCTATGAAACTATGACATATAATACATTGCCAGGACCTTCAAATTCTGCAAAAACACATGATCATTGAATTTATTGCTGCAACTCCTGAGGGCCTGGAAGAGACCTATGCAAAAGAGGAGCCCCGAAGAGCGTTCTGTTAGTGTGCGGTAAACTGCCTCCACTCTGTCTTCTTGGGTAAAGATCCGAATGTCAAATCCAAGGAAGCTTGGAGACACCGCAGAATTCCCCTACAGAAAGGACTGTCCTTGTTCTATATGGGAATTGCATATGTACGATCATTATACACTCTGTGATAATGACAGCCATTTAGGTAGCGCTGGACACTGTTAGGAACACTTAACACATTAGTCCAACTCCAGGAGTTGAGTGTAATTACTTATTGTAATCTGAGGCACAGATACCTTCTATCACCTGTCACAGTCAAGAAGCAGGAGAGCCGGGATCGAGGCTGGGTCTGCGGTTCCATGACCTGATGCTTGGCACCGCCTGGGCAATTCCGGCCAAGCCCTGCTGACATCCTGGGTGGCTTTTCCATGGCGTGAGGCCTGGGTCTCTTTTCTTCCTACTTGAGGAAAGCTGTGAAAAAGATGCATAGCAGACAGTCTGAGATGAAGAAAATGGTGTGAAAAAGATGCATAGCAGACAGCCTGAGATGAAGGAAGTGGTACACAGTGTTCCTGAGGAAACCCGAGTGGAGGCTCATCAGCCCGAGGAGAGGGCAGATTCCGGATTATCCACTGAATTGGACTATGTGTTCCAGGTGCTGAGAAACACTTCTTGTCATATCCTTAATGTTTCCAGTCTCTCTGTACTTTATAGTTTTATAGGAGTGGTAGTACTTCTCCCTATCTAAAAAATTCTGTTTAAGCCATGGAGACATGTGGCAATGTACGCAGGACAATCAGCACGTGATGAGTTGCTACGGGAAGAGAAGTGTTCAGATGCAATAATAAAGAAGCAGGCTAGATGGAGTGTGAGGAATGCTTGCTCAGTGAGAGTGCTGAACCCTTGCTCACAAGGGGATATAAAATTCTGATGAAGTTTTCCTCTAAATAGGTCTGGGGTTGACATGTAGCCATGATTTGAAATTCTTCCCTTCACTACAGAGACACTAAGCATATTAATGATCCTTCCTCTGGTACCTTCTGGATACAAATCTCTTAAATTATGTGGCTCATTCACTGCAGTCTCCCAAGCTGTTATCATTTAGTCCTCAACCATGCTTATGGGCAGAAATTAGCTTTGAGCGTCTTATGCAATTAGCAGTTATTAACTTGCATGCTCATCTTTAAGGTGCTGCCTTTGATTCCCTGGGTCAGTAGTGCCACCACAGTGACTGGAGCATAGGGACATTAGCGGCAGGGGGATGAGTCCATCCCCTCAATCCCCAAAGCGTCTTCAGCAAAACTTTTCACCAGAGGTTTTCATTTTTGATGGTCAATTTCATGTTAATCCTACTAGGGTCAGTCGGATAGTGTTGGTTTTGTCTTAGAAAATGTACCAGATGGGATGGGAGATGTGCAATAGGAGTCTGCCTGTCCATTGCTGGCGCAAATAATTTCTTCCTTAGAGTTTGCAGAAATGATGTTAGGTTTTTCCTGATAACTGATTTAGGAAACAGTAGGAATGAGAAGACAGGGGACTCGTGTGAAGTTCTCCATCAAGTAGCTTCATAGTCCAGAAGGTATGTGAAAGTTAGTGTAGTTAGCACAGGCTTTAGTGTCAGTGTAAGCCAGCAAAGGGAGTGTTTTGCCAGCACTAAGTCCAGCCTGGCACAAGGTAGGTATTCTGTGTTTCTTGATTTGAGAGTTATCTGCAGGAAGGTTGGACCAGTCACTTTGCCTTTTGGCATCTCAAAGAGAATAAGATTAAAAAAAACAGATTTATTTTATAAAAAAATATGCAGAGATGAGGAAATAGAGAAAGATCTTTCATCTGCTGCTCACTCCCCAACTGTTTGCAATGGCCAGAGCTGAGCCAATCTGAAACCAGGAGCTTCTTCCGGGTCTCTCATGTGGGTGCAGGGACCCCAGGCTTTGGGCCATCCTTGACTGCTTTCCCAGGGCATAAGCAGGGACTTGGATGGAAAGTGGAGCAACCAGGATATGAACTGGTGCCATTATAGGATCCTGGCAGATGCAAGACAAGCATTTAACCACTAGACTATTGCACCAGACCCAAGAATAAAAATTTTCAGAATAGTTTTATTTGCTTGAGGGGCATAGAGACAGAAAGTTCCTGGTAGATTCATTCCCAGAGGCTGGTTATGGCTGGGACTTGGGCTAGGCTGAAGCTTGGAACCAGGACTACAACAAGGGTACCCATGATGGTGGCAGGCTCGACTTACCTGAACCATCACTGCTGCTTCTCAGGGTCTGCATTTGCAGAGAGCTGGAATCAAGGGCTGGAAGTGCCCTGAAAGCCAGGCACTAGGCTAAAATGCTTGCTCTCAGGATGAGAATTTTTTTTTAAAGATTTATTTATTTGAAAAAACAGGGTTACAGAGAAAGGGAGAAGGTGATAGAGAGGGAAGGGAGAGGGAGATCTTTCATTTGCTGTTTCACTCCCCACATGGCCCTGATGGCTGATACTGGGCCAGGGTCAACGCCAGGCTCCTGGAACTCCATCTGGATCTCCCATGTTAGTGGTAGTTGTTCATGCACTTGGGCCATGTTCCACTGCTTTCTCTGATGCATTAGCAGGGAGCTGGATTAAAAGTGGAGCAGCAAGGACTCCAACCAGTGCTCGTATGGGATACTGATGCTGACATGGCGGCTTAACTGCACTATAGCATGGCCCCAAGAATAAGAATCTTAATGTGGAGAAGCCACTTGAAAGAATCAATTCATTTGGAGGATATATGGTCATAATTAGAACATAGGGAAATATAAATTCAATCATTGAAACTAAAAGATGAGGGAGTATATTTAGAAAATTAATCATGAAACATTGCGGCGTCTCTTCTGAACTTGCCACTGTAGCAGAGATCTGAAGCCGACTCAATAGGTGCGCATCCTGCAGAGCCCGGGTGGTAAAGCAAGCATGCATGCACGCACACACACATGCATGGATGTGAGGGATTAGGAAACCATGGGCCAAGTCCTGTGGCGGAGGATGGGCTAAGCTGCTAATGTTGATCGGAAGAGGGGTGTGGCAGAAGGATGAAAAAGGGTGGTGGTGGTTCATTGTAAGCAGAGTAGGAGCTAGATAAGGCACAGCAAGAACCAAAAACATCAGGGGTGTATTTTGGGGTGCAGTAGCAGTGGGGCTCAGTGCCCATTGCTGGAGGTGGTGGTAGGGCTCTTGCTGAGAAGGTCTTCAGAGACCAGATAATAGTGCTCTGTAGTGTCTAAACATCTTAGAATTTATTAGTTCATAGTGGCCATTATAGGTTGACTGTTTAGGTGGTAGGAATTCAGAAACCAGTAGTGTTCATCATTAATTTTCTTAGTGAATTATTTTTTAAGATTTATTTTTATTGGAAAGTCAGATATACAGAGAGGAAGGTCTTCCATCTGATGATTCAGTCCCCAAGTGGTTCCAATGGCCGGAGCTGAGCTGATCTGAAGCCAGGAGCTTCTTTCTGGTCTCCCATGTGGGTGCAGGGTCCCAAGACTTTGAGCCATCTTTGACTGCTTTCCCAAGGCACAAGCAGGGAGCTGGATGGGAAGCAGGACTGCCGGGACACAAACTGGTGCCCATATGGGATCCTGGCATGCATTCAAGGCAAGGACTTTAACCACTAGGCTACTGTGCCAGGCCCTCAGCATTACTTTTGTGATCAGAAATGGACTATGTTCGTTTAGGAGAAAGTCAAGTAAGCCTAATAGGGTTAAAAGTCAGATGTAGGAATGAGATTGCTGTAAACAGGTATATCATACAGTGCTGATACAAAGAAGGTAGGATCAGTGAAATAAGCCAGTCATAAAAAGACTAACACTGTGTGATTCCACTGATGTGAGGTATCCTGAAGAGGCAAATTTCATGGGAACGGGAAGTAGAATGGTGAGGATAGGGAGGAATGGGGAATTATTGTTTGATGGGAAGAGTTCTAGTTTGTTAAAATTATTTTATTTTGTTCATCTTTACATAGTGGATTAGGGCATAGAGGTCAAGGGCTACACAAAAGTGGGTAAGACCATTGTTTCCACATTATTATTTTCTTCTCTGTATCTGGGGCAAGGAGGGAGATAAAGGGAGAAGCCCCACCCATCCCCCCACCCAGCCTCTCACCCATCCCCCCACCCAGCCTCCCACCCATCCCCCCACCCAGCCTCCCACCCATCCCCCCCCACCCCCCACCCATCCCCCCACCCATCCCCCACCCAGCCTCCCACCCAGCCTCCCACCCATCCCCGGTCCCTGACGTGGGCTGTGCTCTGAGGGTCCTGCTCAAGTGATTTTGATAGTTCAGTAGTTCTGAATTGCTGCCAATCTTGCCATTCCAAACACAATGAAATCTCTCCAGAACCCATTGGCTGACACAGTTCACTCTAGAGTCTCCATTTGCCCAGATTTTCCCTGCCAACACATGGCTGGCATAGTTGATTTGTTCTGTCCTCTGTCCCCTGTTGTGGTACCAGCTGTCTGCTGCAGGTTCCGATGGACTCTAGTTTTATACAGTGAAAATGCTCAGATGTGTCATGTAACATGAATATACTTAATGCTCTTGACTATGTGTTTAATATCAAAGTTTGCAAATTATACATACTGTGTATTTTGCACATAGCAATTAAAAAAACTGTAGAACGAGTGTATATCACACATTGACCCTGTAACCGTGTTGCCTACAGAAGCTGAGATGCCATAAATGTAGATTTGGGGTTCTGACTGACCAGTAAGGTGTGAGGTGCACTGGCAAGGGCAGCTCATGTGGTTTTGGGTAGAGAAAGAATGAAAGGATCATGTGACATGATGGGAAAAATTAAAAAATGGCGAAAAATGGAGGGAGGGGAATTCCAGATTATACAGAATTGTATGATAAACTTCAAAAATAAAACATTGAAGAATGAAGGGGCCAGGAAGCGCTCATGAAGAGCAGGTGTCCTCCCTCTGCGCTGGGGGAGAACGGGTTCCAGGACCTTTGGAAACCAACATCTGTCGATGCCCAGTTGCCTTCTGTGAAGTGGCGTAGTGTTCACACACAGCCTATGCTCCGTCTCCTGTCTTGATGTCTTACAGTGAAAGCTCTGCAGGCAGTTGTATTGCCAGGGAGTAATGGTAAGAAAGGAACCTGTACGTTTACACCACAGATGCTTCCCTCACTGCCCCCACGTCCCACCCTGCCCTGACTGTGGTCCGTGTGCAGTTGAATCTGTGCGTGTGGACTCGGCCACACAGGCTGACTGTATTTGGGGGGAAATGCCAAAAAGATGAGAAACTCTTGCTAGAGAGGACAATTGGCCGAGCGAAGAAACGGCCCGCCGATGGGGACACAATCTTGGCAAGTTGTTCATCAGAGGAAATGGGACTCAGCACCAAGGATGTGTCCTCTGTCAGCTAAAGAGCATCTCACGGACTTGGAAGTTACACTTATTACATTGAAAATGTCTGCTCCTTCTGCTCTCTGCCCTGTGGTCCTGCTCTGAGCCATGGCTTTCTGAGGGTGTTTGCCAGGCACAATTACAAAGGTCCATTCCTGTACCCTTTAATTCTGTCTGAAGGGCAGCTGATGTTCTGTTGGGCCTGGGGGAGGACTGGGTGTGGGGGCCACCTCTTGCATATATCCTGGTATAGTTATTTCTGGGTAAGGCCTGGACATCTTAATTTCTAATAATCTGTTCAGATGGTTCTGATATTCACCCAGGCTGTGTGACTGCTGCTGTTGGAGAAATACCAGTTTTGTGTTTCTGAGGATTTTCAACCTTGTACTTATATTTTGATTTTGTGTTTGTCATCTAATATTACCACTAACTAATGGTTTGGGACATAATTGAAACAGATGATTGGATTTCCTCCTCCTTTTGTTAAGCAAACTTATGTCAAGAAGAGAAGAGCATGGATCTTAAAACGAAATGTGGGCCTGGGCCACTTCACTTATTTGAGAAGTCCACAGCATGAACTTCCATTAAAAAGGTAGATTAACTTTCTCCACATTGAGGAAATTCAGCTTAGTCATTCTAAACCTTATGATTTAGAAGAGAAAGGGTAATTAAAAAGGGTGCTGTAATTTAAGACTGTGAAAACATGCTTCATTAAATGCTGTTTTTCTTGGCAGTGTTGAACTTAGGTTGTCTGATTTATTAATGATATTTAGAGAGGATTATTAGATTCTTATCAGAATGGTTTTAAATGTGCATTCTAGGAATGAAATGAACTTAATTTTTGTTATTTAAAAAAAGCTTTAAGCACTTTTCAGAAGCCAATTAGGTTTTTTTCTTGTTAAAATGAAACTGCTTATGTTTTTCTCTTCGAATAACCTTATTTTAATATAAAGCATCCAGATGTGAGGATACAATGTAGTATACATTTCTACTTCTAGACAAAGATGGACTTACAATGAAACTGTTTACTATATCTTGACAATAGGATGCTGGACTCTCTGCCATTGTCCATGCCCACAATGATGGACATGAGACTGTGTATGAAGAACTATACTTTAGTAATGATATAAAGGAACTATGTGGGGAGGGGGGAGGGAACAGGGGAGGGGATAAGGGAAATGCCAGAAGTCTGTGGAACTGTATCATAAAATGACAATAATAATAAAAATGTAAAAAAGTATGGAAAACTGCTCCACTACTTAAAATACATAATCAAATGTGGAGTTCATAAGTTTGTTGAATTAGTTTTGTGTCCCTCTCATTCTCCACCTGTTTTGTTAAACAAGCATACTTCAAAAAAGTTCATAGGAAGCCTATTTTGCTGCAAAGAAAGTTAAAATTCATGAAGTTTTTTTTAAAGTGATATATATTTTCATGACTTTTGAAAATCTACTTATATTTTTAAAAGTATAACAGGGTTTGTTTATATTTTGCAATTTTTTTTGTATCTTCCCAACCTATGCTTATTGATTAAAGCGTATGTATAGCATTAACATGCTTTCAAAAATCAAAGCTGTATGCAGGATAATCCACAGGAGTTAATTCGGCCGTCCTCTATTGGTGGACATGCAGGTAGCTTGCATTCCTCCCCAGGTGTAAATAGAGCTACGTGACTGATCATGCCTGCACAGATGTTCGCGTGGTTGAAGAGCTTTTTTCAGGGTACATGCTTAGAAGTGGGGTTGTTGGATCAAAGGAAACATGCATGTGGTTTTATTAGTCACTGCTAATTTTCCTGCATAGTGATGGTCATGCCCATTATTGATGAATAAATGCTTGCCGCTCCATTATGTTGTCAACAAAATTTGCTGTTGAGTTTGCTGGTTTTTGGCAAAATGATGGCTGGAAAATGACATCTCATTAATGGTCAAATTCACATGCTTTGAGTATCAGGTTGCATATACTTTCCTATTTTAAGGACTAAAAATATTTTTATGTTTCTGAATTGTCCTTTCATGTTTTCTGCTAATTTTTCTGTAGGGTATTTTTCTTGTTTTTTTTCCATCTTTGCAAAAATGTTTGTAGTTTAAAATTAGTCCACCATATGTTAGGTTGCAAATTTTTTGTAGTTTCTTTTTTTTTTAAACAGACTAAAGAAATCTTAATCTTGAGCCCAGCCCAGTGGCCTAGCGGCTAAAGTCCTCACCTTGAATGTGCCAGGATCCCATATTGGTGCCAGTTCTAATTCCGGCAGCCCTGCTTCCCATCCAGCTCCCTGCTTGTGGCCTAGGAAAGCAGTCGAGGATGGCCCAAAGCCTGGGATCCTGCACCCGCTTGGGAGATCTGGAGGAAGTTCCTGGCTCTTGGCTTTGGATCGGCGAAGCAGCGGCTGTTGTGGTCACTTGGGGAGTGAATCATCAGACATAGGATTTCCTCTCTGTCTCTCCTCCTCTCTGTATATCTGACTTTGCAATAAGAATAAATAAATCTTTTTAAAAAATCATTAGTTTACTTGAAAGGCAGAGTGACAGGAATGTGTGGGGATCAATATTTCATCTTCTAGTTCCTTCCCCAAATTGCCACTATACCCAGTATGAATCTAAGATCCAGGATTCCTGTGGTTTCCCACATGGGTGGCAGTAACCCAGGTATTTGGACCATCTTTAGCCATGTTCCCAGATGCATTGGCAGGAAGGTGGATTGGGGGCAGAGCAGCTAGGACTTTCTGACAGCGTTCACATGTGGAATCTGGGTGTGGAAGCAGGCCTCAGCCCTCTGCATTGGCTGCCTCAGTATTTTGATTTTGTTTTTGCAAAGATTTTTCTTTTTTCAAATATTTATTTAGTTATATGAGAGGCAGAATTACAAAGAGAATTACACAAGGAGAGTTAGACACACACGTATCTTCCGTCACTGATTCATTTCCCAAATGGTCCTAAAGGCCAGGGCTAGGCCTTACCAAAACCATGAGGTTCATTTTGGAGTTGCAGGAGGTTTTCTTATGTGGTTAATTGTATTGCACATCTGGATTATGTTTAAATCTATCTGAGAAGAGGTAAGTAGGAAGCCAGATTTGGGAGTGGAGCTGGGACTTGAACCAGGTATCCTTATGGGATTTGGTTGTCACAAGTGGCATTTTCCCTCTGCCACATGCCTGCCCCAAGACACATCTTTAGTTTGTGTTAGATCTGGGCCGATTTGTGAATCTTCTGTTTTATCCTGTTGGTATTTCCCAGTGGCATGTGTTATACACTGTTTTATTGAGAGGCTTTTAATGTCCTGTTATTTCTCATGGATCTTTTCAGTGTGTTCCTCACTGTACTTGGGGCTGTTAAACTGTTACAAGGGCTCCTATTGTGATATAGTGGATTAAGCCTCTGCTTATGTCAACTGGCATCCCAGAAGGGAGTCCTGGCTATTCTCTTTCTGAGCTTGCTGATGTGCCTGGAGAGGCAGCAGCAGCTGATGGAGTCCCTGGGCCCCTGCTGTCCTTGGGAGACCTGGATGGAGTCCTGGGGACTCTGGTTGTGGCTGTCTGGGGAGTGAAGTAGTGGATGGAAGATTGCACTCTCCCTCCCTTCTCCCTCCCCCCTCCATGTCACTCTGCCTTACAAATAAATAAATGCATTTTTAGAGAAATTGCAGTTTTGTAAACACCCTTTGTCAGTAATATCCCACTCACCTGCCTCTTTTTGTGCTGTTGTTGAAGCTGTAGACTCAAAGGAGCCTTGCTTTATGATGATACTGATTGCTACAATATTGTCATTTTGGTGTAAACAATTGTTTTTTAAGATTTATTTATTTATTGGAAAGTCAGATATACAGAGAGGAGGAGAGACAGATAGGAAGATCTTCCTTCTGATGATTCACTCCCCAAGTGAGCGCAATGGCTGATGCTATGCTGATCCGAAGCCAGGATCCAGGAACTTCTTCCGGGCATCCCACACGGGTGCAGAGTCCCGAGGCTTTGGGCCATCCTCTTCTGCTTTCCCAGGCCACAAGCAGGGAGCTGGAAGGGAAGCGGAACAGCCAGGATACAAACCGGCTCCCATATGGGATCCTGGCACATGCAAGTTGAGTACTTCAGTCGCTAGACTACCGTGCCAGGCCCCTGTGGTATTTCAGTCTATGTTTACAGTGAGTTACTTGGGGATTAACATTTCCATCCCTGTGTTGTTACTTTATGCTTGGGAACGTTGAACTCCTTTCTTGCACTTAAAATCTACCATAGGGTCTTGTGAAGCTTCTTCATAGGGAGCACCTGCTCTGGTGCAGGCTGCCTTCCACCCGTGGCTGTTGCCCTTGCAAAGGGACAGCATGTGGGCAGCATGAGTGCTTGGGTCTCTTCTAAAGGGCAGGCATGTGCTGTCACTCAACTCCGTGAGAGCTGTGCACAGCAGACGCTATTAGATCTTAATTTTACAGCTGAGAGAGTTGAGAGATTAATTAACTCCACTAAGGTCATAGAGGTTTAAACATGTCTCTTTGCTTTCCATTACCTCATGCAGCTTCCGAGGATCAATAAATACTTTACATAAAACAGGGAACCTGTAGGTGACACGAACTTCCCTTGATGCCTGGACTTTGCCTCATCCCCTTATCAAAGCTGGCTATTGGACGATAACAACATGAAGATGCAAACTTCCTGTGTTTCCTCTCTTCCCCCTGCACCTGCTTCTGAGTCCTTGTGTCCACTGAACTAACACCTCTCACCACACAGATAACCAAGAAGAAGCAAAGGAATATATTTATGGAAGTTGCTAGTTACTTGTCATCTCCTAAGTAGCTAGGAAGTTTGCTGAGTTGATTCTTAATTGCTATTCCAATTTCTTGTATAATTCACAACACATTAGCTTTTGGTGTTTTATATTGGCAATTAGAGTGTACAATGACTTTTAATGGTTAATAAGTGCTTTTATTTCCAGAGCTCTGTACTGCTAACCATTGTATTAGCTTTCGTTGGTGTCATATTATGACACAGAAATTCACTTTTACAGACCCTTGCCCTGAAAGTGCCTTGCATTTCAGATGCAGTTTATGCTTGTAACCCAGAGTAGCTCCTCAGTTTGGTCTCGTGGGACTGAAAAGATGTATACTACTTTTCCCAGATGTTGCTCGATTTCAAAAGCTCACTTTGGCAGGAAGATGCTTAGTGCCCTGTGAAAAGGCTGTATAAAAATTTGATCACCTAAATGTGTCTCATCAGAAAGAACTGGAAGCACTGGACCAAACACGGGGGCGCGGGGGGGTGGGTTGTAGCTGGTGGTGTCCTCGATGCTGTTGTGCGTGAAGCACACCTTGTCCTCCCACGTCCCTCGTGGGCCTGGCTTTTGTCTGCTGCCATCCTGGTGATGTCTGATCCACGGAACAAGTTTCCATCGTGTCACACTTGGCTCATAGGCAATTCTGATAATGGCAGTGATGAGGAGATGGAGTTCGTCGGCAGAGGAAGAAGGCCTGTGCGTGCACTCGAGGTTTGTGACTGTTCTGAGACTGTTTTGTGGAGCCTGTGCACTTCAGCTTCTGCACTTAGGGTGGGACCACTGTGATTTGTGGGTTTGACACTGCTTTGCTTCCAAAGAGCTTGAAGCACTTTCTTAGAGTATTTATAGTCTTGATAGCTCTTGAAATAGCGTTTGTTCCTCTTTATGTATGAATAAGGCAATGAGCACAATCGAACAGGAAAATAGTTGGCAGTGGTACTAGGACTGGTGTGTCTCCTCCTTGGTTGGAACTGGATTTGCTGCTAGCTTAATTTAGTAAGCTGGGCTTCTGTCCAGACCCACCTGTGGCCCATCTGGAGCATGTTTCAGTGGCTGTGACCTCACCCCCATGTCCATTAGACTCATCTCCCTGCGTACTGTGCAAGCTGCCTTTGTGTGCATTGGGCACGTAATGAGCATCATTCATTCTCGCTATCACTTTTTAATGTTTGTTTTGCATTTTTTCATCTACTTGAAAAGCGTAGCAATGAAGACACACAGAGATCTTCTGTTTGCTGGTCTGCTCATCGAATGTACACAACAGGCAGGGCTGGGTCTGGCTAAAGCCGGAAGCCAGGAACTCCATCCTAGTCGGCTACGTGGGCTGCATGGATCCAAGTACTTAAACCGCCATCTGATGCCTCCCAGGTGCCGTAGCGGGGGCTGGTTGGGGAGGCACAAAGTAGCCAGGACTCCAACCTGGTACTGCAGTCTGGGATGCCAGTGTCCCAAGCCACAGCCTTGCCCTCTGTGCCGTGACACCTAACCACCTAACCCGCTGTGTTACTTCTTAGTGATCCTGGAGCAGACACTCCTGCTGGAGCTTGGTCGGAGTTGAAGACTGTAATGAGCTGCTTCAGCTGTGGGGTAAATACACTCGGTTACTGGTAACCGTCATTTTAGACCCCACATTCCTTCCACCCACATTTTGGTTTCTTAGTGCTCTTAACAGCGTCAGGTGGTTAGGTGTGGTGCCTTTTGCAGATACCAGGCATGTGGCAAAATGTGTCTGCTGTGTATTGTTTTGTTTTGTTCTTCCATGCTAGTGATTTCGAAACAGATACCTTGTTCACTGGCCAGCAGAACTCACAGCTTCCCTTCTTGTCTTTAAAACATCTCCTTTAGTTCCTCATTGACAGATCTCAGAGAACGGATAACTGTGTGTCCTACACAGATGCTTAAGGGAACCCCTGTCAGCAATTCTGTTTTGACAAGTGTTGCTTTGCTTCCTAAACAGATGTTTTTAATGTGTGGAAAAAAAAATCCTACATAATTGCAAAATTGTAGTGCTTATAATTTTTTCTACCTTGCAGGTTATAACTTTAGTCATTTTAGACATCTTAAGCATGAAGCCTGAGGTGGATTTTAAGAGGTGATTAGGAGAAGGCAGAGGTGTCGCTGACAGCTTTGCGTCTAACTGCACGTTTCTTTTCCTCTCTGAAGCTTCCTCTGCTAGTTCCCTGGAACAGCGTTCTGTTCCGATGGGCAGTGTGCTCACCCCTGTGTTAGTTACATCGTTAACTGGAGGAGAAGGCTCCTGCTTGCTTGTTCAAACCTTGAACCAGCAGCATGAGTGTTTATGCAATTGCAGATGGGCAAATGATTTGCTCAAGGGAGCTCGTGTGTGCGCGTGCTCGGCAGGTTTTACTTTGTCTCTTATTGGAATGTCTAATGTATTGCCCAGGTGTGTTTTAATCTCTGTGAGGAAGTAGGCACAAATGTCTTCTTTGTCTCCAGAAATGGAAGATAAAGATATCTCTGTTACATCCCTGAGGAAACTGGCATTCCATAAACTCCCACACTAAAAATGGGGCTTAAGGGAGACATAGGGGCAGGTGATAGCCACTCACAACTTGTACAGCTTCGCAGCAAGAGCACTGAGGAGCACACACTCGGACCCCAAGCCCGGAAACTAGCACTTGGAGACTTTCAGGCTTTGGGTAGGCAGCTTAGAGCGATGAAGATGGCCGCGGCGGATACAGACACGGGTAAGACACTGCAGGTGGCCTTTCTCTCTGGTAACATCATAAGACTCCTGAAAGGAAAAGTGATCGTGCTTCAGACCCCAGTTTTGTCACCCTGGACTTACAGCCTGCTTCTGTCATTGCCAGTTTATCTTTGTGCAGTGCCTTCTGCATGGACTCCCCTCCCCCTGCCCTGCCTTCTTGTAGCTTGTCCGTTAAATGGATTATTTGTCTTTTTGCAATGCTGATTTGTACACAGCAGCAAGCATACAGAAACAGTACAGATGTCCACTGATGGATAAATGAGTAAACAGGAAGTGGTGTATACACGGACATATTACCCAGCCTTAAGGAAGGAAATGTGGTCCTTGGCTGCAACATGAATGAGTCTTGAGGGTGTAGACTGTGAAATAAGCCAGTGGCAAACAGTGGTTAATCCTTGGTGATTCTACTTGCATGGATTACCCAGAGAAGCAGATTTGTAGAATGTGGAGATTTATTCCCTGAGCCAGACCAACAGATGCGCAAGGGACTCAGAATCTCAGACATTCTTGGCACACTGATAATCCTGCAGGAAGCCAGCTTGGACTGCGGGTCACCTTGCTGGCCAAGCGTGCCTGGGGAGGTGTGAGGCGTCCTCACCATCTTCCTCTTCTTTTAGTGATTGTGGCCTAAACGTTTCTGAGTACAAACCAAGTTCTGTTAGATTCCTTTTCTATTTAGATCTGTTTGTTTACCAGTTTTGGTTCATGTAAGTCATGTTTACTTATCCTGTTGCCTGAGACCTGGTGATTGTTTTCCAAATCCCTTGTGGTTCTATTGTTAGAATAGCTTGCGTGCTGTTATTTAGTTAACTAGTAGCTTTCACCTGCCTGCTTGCCCTGCAAAAATCATGATATCGGTTGCCCAGTAAAACTCAATAAAGTGCATTGGCTCATCTTGCCTTTGCATCCCCTGTGTCCGATGCTTCTTGGCGCGGTCGTAAAACGGCAGGGGACCTCTTGTTATTGCTCTTTGAAAAATTGATTTGCCAAGTCTGCCTTGTCAGTGCAGAATGACAACCTTTTATCTGTCTTGTTGCAGGTATTGAGCCTATGCTGCTACTTTGACTTGGGTAGGTTTTGGTCATTCATATGTGCTGCTTCTGTGCAGTTGTATTCACTTAATACTGTGTTGACAAAGGTCTTCACCCCTAGACAATCTTGATGAACTTTACCCAGGTTTTCACCTCGCCCTTTACAATTTTGTAGTTTATGTCTAAATCTTTGCTCCCCGGAGAGTTTATTTTGGTGTTGAGAGCTTTTTGGTTCAGGCCAGTACAGCAGGGGTGTTTCTAGCGCTTTATTGCTTTCAAGGATCATTAGCACTTGAGGGAAACATCCTTGGCTCTCAGGCTCTTACCGTGTTGCTGAATTTTAACTTGTCGGCAGTTGTCAGGAAGGCAAGATGTGGGGGAAGAGCAGACAGCAGCAGGAAATCCATGCTTCCAAGGCAACCACATAAAGCCCTGAGAGACTGTAACAGGCTGACCCAGAGCAAGGCTGTGTGTGCTTCCTTCTTGGTGAGACGAACCCAGTGAGAGAATTTGTTTTTTAAAAATGTGCAATTATTTTTTTTTAAATGTGAACTTGATTTTTAAAAACACATAGGTTGAAAATATCTGAACAAAAGTGTTTAATTCAAAAAGCCTAGCTCTGTTTGGAAACAGAATAGCTGACCTCGGCATGCCAGGCTTTCCTCCAAGATGCCGCCAGCAGTGGGGAAAGAGTGGTGTGATGGCGGGCCTTCTGGAGGCGTGTCCATGTCTGCCTCTGTTCAGAACACCTGAAAGCTTAGCTGCATTGAGTCTTGTTTAAACTGGTACCCAGAGGTGTCGGCCAAGAACTGGATTTGGAGGAGCAAGGTATGGCAGTGTGGTATTTGGAGAATTATTGTCATGCTGGATCAGAGGTTGACCAGATGCCAACATGGGGCAGCATTCCGAGGCAATCATTCCCTGTTGGATGGAACAGGCTGTGCACTGTAAGGTACAAGAGCATGGTTTTAATTTCTGCTCTGCCACTAATTAATGTTAGGAAGTCACTTCAGAAATTTTATTCTTTTTCCTAATAGGTGAACGTTTTTTTAAAAAATGTGGTAATATATTTATAATATACAACTTGCTATTTTAATCATTTTGAAGTAAACAGTTTCACAACATTAAGAACATTTACATTGTTTGCTGCCATAACTGTCATCCAATTGCAGAATTTTCTTTCATTTTCCTGAATCTGTACCCATAGAATGGCAGGTCCCTGTTCTGTAGCACCATGGCATCTGGCAACCACCATTCTATTTTGTCTCTATGAATCTGAGTTCCCTAGATAACTCATTCAAAAAGAATTATATGGGATCCAGTGTGATGGCTCAGTTAGCTAATACTCCCCTTGCAAGTGCTGGGGTACCATATGATCACCGGTTCCTATCCTGGCTGCCCCCTTCCCATCTAGCTCCCTGCTTGTGGCCTGAGAAAGCAGTGAAGGATGGCCCAAGTCCTAGGGACCCTGCACCCATGTGGGAGACCCAGAAGAAGCTTCTGGCTTCAGCTCTGGATGTTGTGGCTATTTGGGAAGTGAATCAGTGGATAGAAGATCTTTGTCTCTCCTCCTCCTCTGTAAATTTGCCTTTCCAATAAAAACAAATACATCTAAATACTATTTACCTTAAAACTTTAAAAAATTAATTTGAAAGGCAGAGGTGGAAAGAAACAGAGATCTTGGACCCGTTGATTCACTTTCCAAATGACTGCAATAGTGTGGTCTGGAGCAGGGAGAACCAGGAGCTCTGTTTTGGTCTCCCACAGGGATGGCAGGAACCCAAGTACTTGGAGCCATCTCATGCACCTGCCAGGGTACATCGACAGGAGTCAGGAGTGGAGCTGGGACATGAACACAGTCATCCTGTTGGGTACTGGATATGGGCATCTCAAGTACTCTCAACAGCCATACCTATGCCTGCCCAATACTTACCTTTCTTTGTGACTTGTTTATTCCCCTTAAAATGCCTTTTAAGGTTGAAAAAAGTTAGATATGAGTTGGCCACATGATCACCAATCCCACTTGTTGCTATGTGCTCAGAGTCGAAAACAGGAACTTGAACAGATGCTTGCCAGTGTAAGCCCATAGCAGGGAGCATTGTTCATGTTGCTCAGAAGGTTAGAGCATCTCCAAGGTCCATGGATGGATGAATGGAGAAGCAACATTTGATGCATATAAGTATATTTCAAAAATTTGAAAATGAATGAAAGGTAATTTTATTTGGGTACAAACATTTTTGAAATTTATACATAGGGGAGATCTTCAAAAAGTGCATGGAAAATGTGTATCATGAAAACAAACTGCACCCAAATAGATTTATTTTAATTCCACGTCTGTGTGAGCTTTTGGTAATACCTGGGCATGTGGAATCTCATACTGTCTTGCCTCTGAAAAGGATGAGCCTGCTGCTTTTATGTCTATATGCCAGATCATATCTAAAATGTATCCAATATCTCCAGTGTTCTGTATAACACATCGCTGAGGGGTTCTGGTTGCTTTTTGGAGCATGCTTTGTTTCCTGTTCAGTGTTTGTTTTCCCTTCCCTTGTCACCCCGGTTGTCCCACCCACCTGGAAGCAAGCCCGCACATGTGCTCCGACCCTAGTTCTGATCTAGAAGTTCAGGGAAACTCAAACCTGTTCTTAACCTTCTAAACAGATTTAAGCTTGACCTTTTTGAAGGGCAGTGGTAGTAAAAAAAAAAAAAAGGAATTTAACAGCTTAATGTGAGCTTTCATGGAAGTGTAGGCAGTAATTCATGTGAAGAGTAGGCACTCAGAAAAATCTGGAAATACAACAAGGATGACATACTAGCAATATAAGAAAGATGATGCACAACCAGAATACTAAGTGGAAGGATGCTGTTGTTTCATGGGGTTTCATACATTTAGTTGAAGTGGTTGAATATTAAGGGTCAAGTTTTGCTTATCTTGTCTTTACTTTGAAAGAAATAAAGCATCCCAGAAATTAGTTTGGTTTGGGCTTTGAGGAGTGGGTTGTGTAAGGATAGGGTTATAGGAGTTTGTTGTTGAACCTGTGATATGCACATTTCAAGTGCTGGGCAACGGGTTTTATGTACAGTACCTCTCATCCCAGAAATATTCTTGTAGAATGAGAAAATGGGCTCTCATCAGACTTGGGTTCTTTTGGGATCAGAACTTGGGCTTGACAGCATCCAGAATCCAAAGCAATACGCCTTCACTAGCTGCCCAGGTTGTGGCAGGCCTTTAAAAATTTATTTACTTATTTGAAAGAGAGGGAGAAGAAGGCGGTGGAGAGATCTTCCATCTACTGGTTCGTTCTCCAGTTGGCTGTAATGGTTAGGTCTGGGCCAGGCTGAAGCCAGGAACTCCATTAGGGCCTCTCAGATGGCAGGAACCCAAGTACTTGGACCATCTTTTGCTGCTTAGTTAGGTACATGTGTAAGAAGCTGGATTCAAAGCAGAGCAACTAGGACTTGAGCTAGCTTTCTGCTTGGAATACTGGTGTTACAGGCAGCACTTAACCCATTGCACCAAAATGCTATCCCCTGCATTCTTTTGCATAGCAAAGAAAATGGATTTATACATCATATATTACAAGTTGGCAATAAAAAGTGAAGTACAGGTGCACACTACAATATATAGGAACCTTGAAAATACTAAATGGAAGAAACCAGTTACTAAAGACCACCAATTTTGTGACTCGTTTGATATGAAATTTTGAGAAAAGGCAAATCCATACGAAGAAATCCTCAGTGGTTGCTTGGGGGATAGTCAAGAAAGCAGGGTGATGCAAGTAGGTAGGTTTCCTTTTGGAATGATGAGAATGCAGATTGACTCTGAAAAACACAGTGTAAATGGAGGAGTCAGTGCGTGACACCTCTGTACAGCTATTAGAGGGAAAACATTGCAGATTAAAGTAAGAAATTTTGAAAAACAAGCTCTTAATTGAGGTCAAGAAAAGTTAACAGAATTATCAACCAACCAGTGGTTAATCCTTAAGTGATTTGTCTTTGCTTTTGAAATATAGCCTCCAGACAATACTGCACCTTGCTTTGCTTCCTCCTTCGGGGCCCTCACTGTTAGCTCTTTTCGGCTAAGCTCTTTTCCGTTTAAGCTCTTTTTGGTTAGCTGCCACAAGCCAAAACACCAGATGCAGCGAATCATGCAGGAGGTTTTATTCCAAAAGGATGAGGGCCATGGGGACGGGAGCAGAGAGAGAGGGAGAGACACATCTGCTGCCATGGCAGCAGCAGAGGGCTTCGGGGAATTGGTGAAGGGGACTAGCAAGGTGAAGGAGAGCCCCATGCAGGAGGGAGTGTGCCTTTTTGTGGCCGGGTGTCATGGCGTCCCGAGGGATTGGTGGATAGGGCCCTGGGTGGGCCCCGAGGGATTGGTGGATAGGGCTGCTGGGGCTGCAGGGCTTGGTAGGTGTGATGGTGGGCAAGGACTGGTGGGAGGGACCACAAGGGGTTGGTGGATAGGACCATCAGGTATGGTGCCATGTTACAGTGATTGGTGGGAACAGGGTTACGAAGTTACAGCGGATTGGCAGACAACAAAATGTAAATCTAAAGGGCACTCCAGGGGAAGCAAATATTGAAAACGGTGCAGAGACCAAAATGGCTGGGGTCTTAATTTAAGGGCCGATGTTCGAGTCACTCCTCACACTCATGAGAAATCTGTGTGGAAAAGGTAACACAGGTGTTTCTGGGTTACTGCTGAAGGAAAGACTACAAACATTTCACTGGTAACTAATGATTGAGTATTGCCATTTGTGAAATTGAACAATTATGGTTTGGAGCATAATTGAATTTATACTTGTTACCTACAGGTAAATGCCAGGTCTTAGACCTCAAGATAATTACTGCATGATTGAGAAAGAAACATGACACCCGAAGATATTTTACTTGCCCTGATGAGCTATACAGTCAGACTTTTTTATCCTTAAGTTTTAAAACACTATCTTCCTGGATCAGTTTTTTTCTGCTGGAGTGGTTATAACCTGAGATGGTTGAGAACAGTTAAATGAAAGTGGCTTGTGGCTTCCAGATCCCAAGGGGTTTCATGGACTCCTTTCTAAGGGAATAATTGCTATTTCAGAGTCCTAGGAGAGGGTTGGGGCAGGGGAAGCTGGTTCTTGAATATAGATCTGGATGCTAGACAAGTATCCATGCAGTGACTGTGACCGTGGTAATATTTGCTGTAAATTTCCACACAATCACTGCCCTTCACATTTTCTTTTTTATGGGTCTATTTGCACATGACTTTCTTCTTGCCTGTAAAAAAACAAAAAACAACAAAACAATGACTCATGGACCTTTAGTTTTGACTCTAGAAAGTGAGCTGGCATGCAGTTGCTTTGGGACACACTTTTGGGGAGAAGAATTACCTGGGAAGAGTGTGTGCAGATCAGATCTTCAGTTTTGTGTGCTGGGTTGTCAAGTTCACGGTAGAAAAGGTTCCCACTGATGGAAGTCAACGTGAACACTTTGCAGTCAACACTGCTTTTTGAAACACTATGCCTACAGATATTGAACTAGATTAAACACAGTGGCTGCGTCTTTGGGAGTCCTCCAGCTGCATCTAGTTTTAACATCACGTGGTAGCTGGAGCACTAGGGGAAGTGTGGCATGGCATCAGGAATTGCCACTGGGGTGATGTGAGCCATCTGTAGAACTACAGCTGGAAAGTCGCCCGTCACAATGCACGCTTGTGAGAAACGGGGATGTGGGTGGCTGAGTCTATTCTGATGCTCGCCTCAGTGCCCCGCTAAGTGCCCACTGAATTAGGTACAGACCCCGATTTAGGCGCTGAAGCACCTGCTACTTGATTCCCCTTACTGTTCTAGCGTATCACACTTGAATGCTCCCATCCAGTAGTCCTCTTTACCCCTTCCTGTCCCTGGAGTGGCACTCTCCTCCACCCTCCTTCTCTGGGATGTCTTATCGATTCTTCTGGTACAAACTAAACTTTCTTTTTAGTATCATTTCAAATATTGTTCTTCTAGCTCTGAAGTTTTTCTCCTGAAACTTCTGAACTGTAACTTTGAACGTGTCTTCCTGTGGCGGGTCAATTTGTTTACTTTTTGTTATAGCTGTCTCTGTCAGGGTTGAGTTGCATCCTCTTAGAAGAAAAGCTCGTGTCCTAGCTCCAAGTCCTAGGAGTGTGAACTGGTGTATGAAACATGGGTCATTCCTTTAAAATTGATTGATTTTTTTGGGGGGGGGGGGGAAAGCCAGATTTACAGAGAGAAGAGACAGAGAAAGATCTTCCATCTGCCAGTACACTCCCCAAATGGCTGCAAAGGCTAGGGCCAGGAGCTTCCTCTAGGTCTCCCATGCAAGTGTGGGTGCAGGGTCCCAAAGCTGTGGGCCATCCTCTTGTTGCATCCACTCAACCACTAAAACAAAATGTTACATTCACCAGTGACAGTCACAGCAAAGCTTTATTACAATGAAAGGCAGGGCAACTCACCAGCTGGCTGACCGGCTGGGACTGACTCCTTACAGGAGTGTGGCCCCAAATGGCACATTCACAGGGTTTTTATAGGGTCAGTTTGCAACAGCTCTGAAGGGGCAACTTACAATAGCTTGTTAGGGTGAGGGAGGAAAGGCCGCACATTCCCTGCTCATCTCAGCTGAGCAGCCTCTGCCTGGCTCTTCCGTCCGGGACTCCAGCCTGGGCGCCACCTGTAGTTTAGTTAGGCTGGGGCCTTGATTCTTGGGGATTGAGGGCCATGGACACTAAAGGTCATGTCGGTGGTTAGGCCTGCAAGCTCACACAGTTTCTTAACCAAGTAAGCAAAGAAGAAGTCAGAAAAGTGAAAATTAGAAAAACACTTGATAATGAACCATGTTTACTCCATTTTGATTTCAACTCTGCATTCTAATGCTTTCCCAGGCATAACAGCTGGATGGGTAGTGGAGAAGCATGAAACATGGGTCTTAAGAGGTTGTATGGGATTCGTGTGGACCTTAACACAATGCTTAGTGTCCACAAATGAAGAGGGACATTTTTTTCTGAAGAGAAGGCAGCCCTGCAGCCACAGGGGCTGAGATTGGAGTGAGACCGCTGTGAAGCACCACGCGCCAGGCATTGCTGACGGCAGTGGGACTCAGAAGAGATGAGGGTTTCCCCAGGAGAGCCTTCAGCAGGGAGCTCTGCCCTGAAGGAACCCTAGCTTCCAGAACCACGAGAAAAGCTATCTTTCTGTTTTGTTTTGTTTTTAAAAGATATATTTATTTTTATTAGAAAGTCAGATATACAGAAAGGAGGAAGACAGAGGAAGATCCTCCGTCTGACGGTTCACTCCCCAAGCGGCTGCAACAGCTAGAGCTGAGCCAATCTGAAGCCAGGAGCCAGGAACCTCTTCCAGGTCTCCCATGTGGGTGCAGGGTCCCAAGGCTCTTATCTGTCCTCAACTGCTTTCCAGGGCACAGGCAGGGAGCTGGGTGGGAAGTGGGGTTGCCGGGATTAGAACGGGCTCCCATATAGGATCCCAGTGCATGCAAGGAGCTGTCTGTCTTATGCCTCTGGGTTTGCTTGTCCAAAATCGGAGGACATCCTGTGAATGGAATTGCAGATCTGATCTGTTGCTCGGTATGTGGAGTATGTGATGTACAAACATAGTACAGGTGAAGGCTTTGTCCTCAGACCCAGCTCTAGTTGGGGAATTCATGTGAGGAAGAATCAAATAGAGGGAAGACACCTTCGACAGGTTTGTAGGTTTTTTCTTTTTTTCCTTTTTGAGGTGCAAACCCTATCACCCCAACTGTGTGTGTCTTTCAGTCTTAAACTTACAGTTGGGATTTTAGTATTAGCTGTCGGTGGTTTTGGTTTTTCCTGATGAGGAAAGAGAAGTGAACTCCCGGTCCCATCCTGCTCATGGCTTTCTGGAACCACATTGCCCAGGGCCTGTTCCTCTGGCACATGGGAGGTGCTCTGGGGCTGCCGGATCTGCTCTCAGGAGCCCGGGAGGAGCTGCTTAAAACCCTGGACTGTGGCTCTGCTTCCCTCCTGGTGTTTTCTGCATGAGGTCGGGGGCCCTCCCCCCCCCCCCCCAGCAGGCATGTGGCGCCCTGGCTGAGGTGTGTGGCCCTGCCCTGCTCCACCTGCCTTGGACCACTGAGCCAGCAGCAGCTACTGGGAGCTGCTGCTCACGTGCACCCCGCGTCCCTGCATGCCCTGCCTGCTTTCTGGGAATCCGCTGGGGCTCTGGTGATGCACATTGGCCTGGTATTAACCATGGATCTTATTTGCGAAGGATAACGTGCAAAAGAAGAAGAGTGAATTTTAAAAAGAATTTATATTAGGTTATTATCTATCACAAACAGTAGTTGAAAAACAGAGAATCCACAGGAAAATACTGCTGTCCAATGCACTCAGCCCTGGCGTTTGGATGGCTCTCTTCCTGGCTGTTAAAATTTCTCTGGGGAGGAATTTCTGAGACTATGTATTAATAACAAGGGAGAATATCTTAAAGCTTAATTTTTAGTGTTTTTCTTGTTTTTAAGGTAAAACCTAGCCATTTGAGAGGGGAGGTGGGGAAAGAGAAAAGGAGCGAGACTGAGCTCTCCCTGCACAGGTTACTCCCCGGAGGACCACGGTGGGCTCAGACCGAGGCTGCGGAGTGCGGGGACAGGCGGGTCTCCCCCGCCATGGCAGGAGCCCGCGGGCATCACAGCCGCCTCTGGGGGTTCGTGTTAGCAGGAACTAGATGCCGTGAGGGAAGCTGGGAGGGAGCCTGGACACTCTAATACAGGACATGGGCATCTTTAGCCACCAAATTAAGGACCCACCCCTAAATTATTTAAAACGTAGGTCTGTCTGGAAGACAGAAAAACAGCAAGAGTCAGAATGTATGCTCGCCTCCCCCAGTTCACTCCCCCGTGCCTGCCCGTGACGGCTGATGTTGAGATGGAGGCCAAAGCTGGAGCCTGGTAGTGCAGCTCAGGACTGCGCGCTGAGAGGAGCAGCTCAGTTCCGGGAGGCGCCACGCCGCCCAGGGGGAACACAGTTACAGGAAGCTGGAGCTGAGAACTAAAAGCAGGTACTCTGATGCGGGTGCAGATGTCTTCGTCACTAGACCCAACTTCATGGCACTTTTTAATTTTTAAAGATACATTTGAAACACAAAATGAGGGGGCCAGATCCTCCATCCGCTGTTCACCCCCCAGTGCCTGCAAGCAGGGGGAGCCAATGACCGGGGGCCAGGAGCTCAGCAGGGTCTCCCGCCTGGGTAGCAGTGATCCCAGGACTTGGCATCACCCACTGCCTCCCAGGGTGCACAGGGTAAGCTGGAGCCTGCATTGGAAGTGCAGGTGGAACTTGAACCCAGGCACTCTGCTACAGAGGTGGCTTAACTTATTACAGCACAAATGCCTGCGCCTGTTACTAAAAGTCTAATTCATAGATTAAAATCTTTGTAGCGAAACAGTCAAAATATATCCATTTTCTGATTTTTAGAATTTTGACACTTTCTAATTTTTATTTACAATATTTAAATAAGGTGAACAAATCTCATGTATTTCCCAAAGCATATTTAGGAGCATAGTGCTACTGCCCACCCTGTCCTCCCCTCTGTCCATGTTCCTCACCCAGCCTTCTCCTTTTTTCTAAAAAGATGTATTTATCTTTATTGGAAAGTCAGATATACAGAGATGAGGAGAAACAGAGAGGAAGTTCTTCCATCCATTGATTCACGTCCCAAGCAGCTGCAACAGATGGAGCTAAGCCAAACTGAAGCCAGGAGCCAGGAGCCTCTTCCAGGTCTCCCACGCGGGTGCAGGGTCCCAAGACTCTGGGCCGTCCTCGACTGCTTTCCCAGGGCACAAGCAGGGAGCTGGATGGGAAGTGGGATTGCTGGGATTAGAACGGGCTCCCATATGGGATCCCAGTGCGTGCAAGGTGAGGACTTTAGCCGCTAGGCTACCTCACTGTGCCCTTCCCTTTTTTATAAGTAATTGTTACAATTATATACTTTCAGTGGACATTATAGTCCAGGCTTAATAAACTCCATTAGGTAAAGAATTCAACAAATAGCAAGTAGGAAGAAAAAACAACCGACTGTTCCCCAAGAATAAACAATGATCAGATCTCCAAATATCAGGCTTGTTCTGTAGGTTGCTTTTTTGGTGCTCTGTTAGTTCCCATGGACCATGGAAATCATGTGTTTGTCCTTCTGGGACGGGTTTATTTCACTAAGTGTAATGGTTTCCGGTTGCATCTAATTTTTTTTAGAGAAGATAGAATTTCATTCCTTTTTATGGCCGAGTAGTCTTGCATACACATATGTATGCATGTGTACACACCGTGTTTTCTTGAGTCAGTCATTGGTTGACGGTATTTAGGTTGATTCCGTATCTTAGCTATTGTGACTTCAGCTACAATAAATGGTGTGCACATACATCCTCAATAACTGATTTTTGTTTGAGTAAATTCCCAGGAGCGGGGAGGCTGCTGCATGATGCATCTAGTTTGAGGTCTCTGAGGAATGTCTGTGTGGTCCTGCACAATGCTGGTTCTAGTTTCCCACTGCCGACAGCGGGTCAGGGTACCTTTCCCACACCCTCGCCAGCATTGATTGTTGTTTGGTGTTTTTTGGCTGTTAATAATCCTAGCCGGGGGGAGGTGAAGCCTTGTAGCTTTGTTTGCCTTTCCCTGATGGCTGCTGGCCCTGAGCATGTTTTCATGTGCCTGTTGGCCACTTGTGTTTCATCCCTTGAACACGCCTGTTCATATCTTTGGTTCATTTTCATAACTGGATTGTTTCGTTGTTGTTGAGTTTCCTGAGCTCTTTTTGGAACCTGGATATTCTCTATAGTTGTATACTTTGCAAATATTTTCTCCCATTCTGTTTATTGCCTCTTCACTTTGTTGGTTTCCTTTGCAGTGTAGAAACTTCTTAGCTTGATATGATCCCATTTGTTTATTTTGCTTTATTCGATGCTTTGATTTGTTTTATGGTTTTGTTAGTGTTTTGATTTAAACTTCTGGAAAATGTACAAAACAATATTTGAAGGATGTGTTTACAAATATATATGTAAATTAAAGGAATAATCTTTAAAAAATATCTGTAAGGAATATAATTTATCTTGTTATAGCAAAAAAGAATTCCCTAAATATTTTCTGTAGATTATATGATATTGCATTGAATATAAAGATTATATTAAATATAAAATATTACTATTCATAAGGTTTTTGTTGGAAGTTCGTTGAATTAGAAGTTAATGTTGGCGTATTTATGGTTGTAAGGTTTCATCAGGAGGGTTTCATTTTTTCACTTTGAACCTTTGTTTTTATTTTTTGTCGCTCCTCCACAACATATGTTGTGTTACCCCAGACTCCTTGCAGGTCCCCATGGCACCTGCTCCAGCTACGTTCTGATTTCAGCTCTGCCCTGGGTTACAGTCCTCCGGCTTTCTGCCCGCTCGGCTCTTAGTCATCCTGCAGGCTCAGCTCAGGCATCATCTCTCCTTGGAGAGCCCAACCTGCATTAATGATCACCCCACAAAATGAGTCCAGGAGTCTGTCTTTCATTGTATGTTCTGTAATGATGAACTCATTCATAGTGCCTGTTCTTGGTACATTTTTTTGTTTGGAGAATCCTGTAAACTTGCATGTTTTCTTCCTGTAGATCTCAACAATTTTTGTTTTGGCTATTGTTGTGTAGGAGTTCATTTCTGCTCCTCTGATTGTCTGAATGCGTGCGGTAATATGAGAGGTCTTGATGTAACTTGCTTTTCCTCCTGCTCCCTGAGAGTGCATGTGTGTGATTGCAAGGTTGCTTGTGGGATTTGTAGACTGTCATCTTCCGAAATTAGACCTGGGACCTTTGCTGCCGGCTGGTTTCACCATGAGATAACCGAACAGTCAAAATCTGAGGTGTTAAATAAGTTACAAATGAAATACAAATAAGCAGACTAAACCTAACTGAATCTGCACCATGAGCATATCATTGTGTGTATTTGCAAATGTACAACTTAACGCAGTGAAGTTTTTTTAACCCTTTGAAGAGGGAATTTGAATTTTCTTAAACATCTGTTATATATGATTCTCTCTTGTCTTGCTCAGCTCAGAGTCGGATTGCACAGACAAGGTGTGTTGTCTACAGTTACGTGTTCAGCACTTGGTAGTATTTGCACATAGTTGTGTTAAAGGAAAATGGTGTGGAAAAGTGAGCACGCTAATCAAGTGGCCATGTCTCCCTGAAGAGTTTCTAGGCTGTATTTGCTTTGCAACTGGTATTGCGTTAGGCTTGAAAGCAGAATTATACTCCATACTTATCCCGTATTAGAACTCAAAAACAAAACCAAAAAATTTAGAGGCACATTCTCCAAGATTAAGTTTAATCTCAATTGTGAAGTTTGGGCATTTTCAAATATTTCAGGGAAGTAGGCACAACCCACACTTCAGGGAACATGGTCCCTGTCCTGGAAGCTTCTACTTTAAGTAGAACCTTCTTGAAGCTTCGTGTTCTCCAACACCTTATTTACTCTCCATTTTTCTCTGTTAAGGGGAAATAGAACTCCTGCTTCATACATGGACAAGGGGCCACCTGGAAATAATTTACTTTGTTTTAAATTTAATATTTAACATTTTAATATTAATATCCACTTCATTTTAATGATGTGATACAGTTCTGGCCTGAAGGGAAATAAGTGGAAATGCATGGTTTGTCATTGCTCGGAAAGCTCAATGGACAGGTGGTGCACGCCTCTGCCTCGTTTTCTCCGATTCTTCTCCCTTGTGTCTGGAATTCTGATGGGTGGACAGGAGTTTGAGTTACTGGGTTGTAATGAGAGGGGCCTCCCTGGGTAAGGGAAAGCGATGAGCAGCTTCCACTGGCCCTAACTTTAATTGGCCTTTAAATGACAGAGACATGTCCCCTATCTCGTCCTTAGCTGAGATTTCCAGGTCTCCCTTGTAGGCAGCCAGTCCTAATCTAATTGACAACAAGCTGTGCTGGTGCAGAGCAGTTCAAGGTCTTACCACCATGTCCTCTCTGTGAAGCTGGGATTTTATCTCCATTTATTCATTCAGTTTTGTCAGATTCTTCACTCTGACCTTGGAGATCTGCGTCAGGGCTTGATGTTGGACTTGTCCTGAAAATGATGGCTTTGAGGAATTTTGGTTCAGGGTTAGCACGGATGCCTCTCCCACAGTTTTAGGGGGGAACAGCTGGATTCTGAATTCCAGAATGCAAGCATCGTTCTTTTCTCATAAAGCCCAGAACCCTTTTCTATACCCGAGGATCCCTGGCTGTTCCTTGGCCATTGTCCTTGCAGATGGGAGAGCAGCTTCTTAGGGGCTTGGGAAGCTAGGCACATCCTACTATGCAGTACTCAATGTGGACGTTTGATGCTCAGGGGCTTTGGGAGCCCCGCACCTGGTGAGAAAGTAATGATAAGTCACTGTTGAGCAGTAACAATGATTTTCACTCACTCTCTTTTTTTTTGTAACTCAGCCTTTTAATCTTGTAGCTCTGCCTCTGTAGTAGCTCGTGTCATCTTTATTACAGTCTCAGTCTCTGCTTTGTCTTAGGGACCCTGCTGAAGGGAAGGACTCCCACAGCTGTGGAAACTAGGACTGGGAGTGGTGAGGGAGATCCTTGGTCCTGCAGTTGGACCTGTGACTCCTCCCTGAGATGATCTGCCTGTGGACCCTAAGTCCACTCTGACCTTCTACCTATGGCATCTCTCAGTGAGGACATTTGAACTATTTGGAGAGGGCAAAAAGGAGTTTCATTTTTCTGTGGCAGCCCTTGACTCTTTGCATAGTCGATCTCTTTCTGTGAAGGTCAGAGTCTGAGCCTTGTCAGCCTCAGAAGTTCAGCTGGGGTCTTTCGGAGGCTTGATGTCCTGCTGGAGGACCCTGGACACTCTACTGAGGGCTGGGGGGGAGAGCAAAGGGGGTTGAGCATGATAAAGAAGTCGCAGGAAATGGAGCTTAAAGTTAAATTTACCTCCAACCATCTGATATGTTCTCCCCTTGTTTTCTAGAATAAATTTCCTAAAGGGGGCCTTCGCATGTATCTGGGTCACTTGATTAAAAGATCAAATATCCAAGATAGAAATCAGTTATGGGAGTTTACACAACCAAATTGTTGGAAGTTGGTAATAAGCTCAGGCACATTTTCCATCTTTCCTGGTTCATTCTCTACCTGATCTTCATTGTTCAAACTTTGTGTTGACAGGTTTCTTTCTGCCCAGTTAAGTAAGATTGTTCTTCATAATCCCATCTGAACTCTGACTGGAAAGCTCTGATTGTTAAGAACTTTTGTATAGCTGAAAGATCTTTTTGTCTGATGGAGCTAAAAGAATTAGCTTAGCATTAAAAGCTGTATTTTCTATGACTAGATGGCAAGCTTTTTGAAAGTATGTTGATAACTGAGAAATTTCAGCAGATTTGGTGTTCATTTGCCTCTAACCGTAAGACGTGTTAGACCAGTTGGAGAAGGCAGGTAGAATGAGAATCCTGGATAAAGTACAGAGATTACATCAACACTGTTCTTAGAATATTGAGAGTTTTAGCAAAAACCATTTTTACTTTTTGAAAGAAGTCTTTCATGAACTGGTTCGCTCCCACATCCCTACAACAGTTGTGGGCATGGAGCAAGCAAAGGCCAGGAAACCGGGGCTCAATCTAGGACGTGGGTGTGGGTTTCAGAGACCCGACTGCTTGAGCCCACACCTGCTGTTTTGCAGTGTGTATACTGATAGGAAGCTTGAATTGGAACAAGAGCTGGGTCTTAGCCCCCAGCACTGCGATATGGGATGAGGGACTCTCAAGCACTATCCTAATCACAGGCCCAGGGCACTTTTTTTTTTTTAAGATTTATTTTTACTGGAAAGGCAGATATACAGAGAGGAGGAGAGACAGAAAGGAAGATCTTCCATCTGTTGACTCACTCCTCAATCGACCACAACAGCCGGTGCTGTACCGATCCAAAGCCGGGAGCCAGGAACTTCCCACGCAGGTGCAGGGTCCCAATGCTGTGGGCCATACTCTGCTTTCCCAGGGCACAGGCAGGGAGCTGGATGGGAAGTGGAGCTGCTGGGATTAGAACCGGCACGCATATGGGATCCCAGTGTGTTCAAGGCGAGGGCCTTAGCTGCCATGCTACTGTGCTGGGCACAGGACACTTAGTTTTTTTTTTTTAATTTTTTTTTTTTAAAGATTTATTTTTATTATTTTTTCATTGGAAAGGCGGATATACAGAGAGGAGAGACAGAGAGGAAGATCTTCCGTCCGATGATTCACTCCCCAAGTGAGCGCAACGGGCCGATACTATGCCGATCCAAAGCCTCTTCTGGGTCTCCCACGCGGGTGCAGGTTCCCAAAGCTTTGGGCTGTCCTCGACTGCTTTCCCAGGCCACAGGCAGGGAGCTGGAAGGGAAGCAGGGCTGCCGGGATTAGAACCGGCGGCCATATGGGATCCCGGGCGTGCAAGGCGAGGACCTTTAACCACTTGCGCCACCGCGCCGGGCCCGAGGACACTTAGTTTTAAAAGTACTTTAGGAACTTTTAAAAGAAGCCCCTGAGGTCATTTTCATAAGTAAGGAAGGCTTTTCTTTGTGTTAGGTTTTGGTTTCATCTGAATCTGCTCTCCTATTCTCTTCTGTGCGTGCGCGTGCGCGTGCATGTATGTGTGTGTGTGTGTTAACCTGAATTGCCAATAAATTTCCTTACTTGCATCAACAGAGGAGAAGAAAATACTACAATTCTCAGTAGATGGCCATGTCTGCAGTCCCGACTTGTTTAGCTGTCTTTCAAGAAACATGTTAGGTGGCGGCTGTTGAACTGCATGAAGCAGTGAATGTTAGTTCCACCAACATGCCTGATTACCCACCAGGAGTAGATGTATACCAGGCCTGGAAGGCAGAACCGTGCAGTGTGCTGTTGCTGAATTCGGGAAGCTCTTCAGAAATGGCGCTGCTGTTCCAGGAGGGATATTTAGAGAGCTAAGCATTTTCTCTTTGCTCTTTGCATAGAACTGTGTATTTTCTCTTTCCCTAGGGGACTCCTTCTCACAGTTTCGGTTTGCTGAAGAGAAAGAATGGGATAGTGAAGCTTCAAGTTCAAAACAGGTAAGAGAACACTCTCTGTGAGTGTGAACTGGCTCTTGTGCATGCTGAAGGCTAACACCTTTGCCCGAATTGTTGAGCTAATGCAGTTGGTTAGCTCTTACGTAACATGATTGGGTGGATTTTCAGGAGGCCGAGGTTGCACAGGTCCTTGGAGCTGGTGCACCTTCCGTGAGCTGTCCGTGTCCCCTGGGTCACTGAGGGGAAGCTCTGAAGTAATGATTTGACAAAGTGCATGACTGCCATTTTCTTTCTCCTTTAGCTGTTTTGTCAATGATAGTTCCTTTACCCGAGGTGCTTCCCCAGCTTCTTCCCATCTGTATCCTTCTACAGGTTAGCATCTGAGCCTGCAGGTGGCCCGTTTCACCTTTGTATTGATTTTATGCTTGCTTATTTGGGATGGGCATGTGGAGAGACAACTCACTTGTAAATAACTTCTTGGCACTTTTAAAAAATGAGGAATGTATTATATATAATATAGAAAAAATTGAGCAATAAAATTTTTTCCTGTGGTTGAGTCCACCTGGGAATAAGCCTCAGGCACAGTTTAAAATTCCTGGGACAAACTGAAGGCAGACAAAGTGAGATTGTGGAGGGGTATATTTTCTATAGGATACATAGGGTTTTGCCCCCAAATTTGTGCACACATTTAAATCCCAAAGTCGTGAGCTAATGGAATTAGGAGAGCTAAGATGTAATCCAGTTATGGCACTTAGGAGGGAGTTCAATGGGGCATCCTTAGGTCACTGGAGGCACAGCCTCTGAAGGTGCTCTCATGAGAGAGCTGGCTGCAAAAGTCTGAGGTGGCTGTGCCATTCTCCGCTCCCCAGCCCAGGAGGTAACTGCTCCTGCCATTTTCATCTGTCACCCCACCAGAGGCAAAGCAATGATCGCACTCAGTCATGGACCTTGAACTTACAAAACTGAGCTAAATAGAGCTTTCCTCTTTATCAAGTTGTCTCGGGCATTTTGTCGTAGTGAGTGACGACAAGCTAACTAATACAACCCTCAAGATCAAACAAATCACATCTCAGCTCTTAGAATTAAGTAAAATATCAGAGTATTTAAAATATCTTGAGAATTTCAGGTTTCTTTTCTTTCTTTTTTTTTTAAAGATTTATTTTTATTATTTTTTTATTGGAAAGGCGGATATACAGAGAGGAGAGACAGAGAGGAAGATCTCCCGTCCAGTGATTCACTCCCCAAGTGAGCGCAATGGCCGATGCTATGCCGATCTGAAGCCAGGAGCCTCTTCCGGGTCTCCCACGCGGGTGCAGGGTCCCAAAGCTTTGGGCCTTCCTCGACTGCTTTCCCGGGCCACAGGCAGGGAGCTGGAAGGGAAGCGGGGCTGCCAGGGATAGAACCGGCGCCCATATGGGATCCCGGGCGTGCAAGGCGAGGACCTTAACCACTTGCACCACCACGCCGGGCCCAATTTCAGGTTTCTTTATCCAAAAGTGAATCATGTCATTCACGAGATGCTTGGTTAGATGTAGCATATTCAGGCGAGTAGGACGGGTGTTCATTGCGCCAAGTCCCACACATGAGCACCTTGGCCTACCTGAAGTAGATGCTCAGCTGATGTTGGCTTGTACAGGACAAGAAAAGTAGCCTAAAGTCAGCTGTGCAGAGAGGGACTGCTGCCTGGGTCTGGAAGTGGTTAAGAACAGTGCTGTGGGGAGAGATGATTTGAATGGGTCTTGGTAGATGAGTACAATTCTGCTACGTCCTGTCTGAGAAATGGGTGTGAGAACCATGAAGAGGTGGGCAGTGGAGCTGGAGGGCAGGAGTTCTAGAAGAGTGCCCTGCTCCTGTTAGTACAGGCAGTTTGATCTGCACTCCTTTCAGGGGCGACTTCGTATGTGGGTGACAACAGACCCGAGTGTGAATGCTAGTCTGATGACTTGGGCAAGCTTCATTTCCTTCTGTCTTCTCACCCGTGAAATGAAGCTTTAAAAACCATCAACTAGAGTTGTAATGAGGATGAAAGTAGATAACAAATATAAGGCCTCCATGCAGTTTGTGATGCATATGAGTCCCGCATATTACTAATATTGTTTGTTAACAATTGTGTTGAGTAAAACATGGCAATGATTACATTTGAGCTCTGCAATCCTGGGAAGGGGACAGCACAGCTGCAGGGTCGGAAGCAGGAGCACCATTTACGCAGCTGGTAGGAAAGGAGCAGGGCAGGAGTGTGACTTCGTGCAAGAGAGATGGAATAGAAAAGGAGGTTACAGATGGACTTGAGCAGAGGACGACCACGTGCGAGACGCAGGGTGAAGCAGCTTTGCAGCAGGCCTGAGCTTTGCAGCTTGCATAGAAGGATGAGAGGTGATGCCATCCATGGGATAAAAGCATAGAAAGAAGCTAAGTTTGGCTTTGAACAATTGACTTCCAAGGTATGGTAAGATATGTCTAAAATGGGATTCATCATTCCCCCAAAAACTACTTCCTGTTGGACTCAGCTCCACACTCTCCACACTGTTTTTTTTTTTTTTTTTTTTTAAGCTTACTTGGGAGAGAAAAGATGAGGGACAGATTAGTATTAAGATTAAAAAAAGATATATTGTTCCCAATGGCCTCCCAGACTCTCTGCAGGACCAGTCATGTAAGATGGTGAAGGGAATGGGGGAAACAGGAGTGTTTCGATTTGTAGCTGGAAGGAAATGGGATTTGGGTTGAAGGACATGCTGCCCAGAGAAGGACCCAGCATCACCACCTCGACTGTGCTCCTTCCTCCGACTCAGGGACCAGGTGGGAAGAAACCAACCTTGGGTGGGCTTATAGATGTATTCAGGTAAAAATTGGCTCTATTATCTGTAAAGCCATGTGACATTTTAATTCTGTTTTTAATTTTTCTTTGGTTGACCTTTCTTGAACAGCTAGCAGGTGCTGGGTGATCAATTCCGTGGTTCCTGAGTGGCTTTCAAAGGTGTGGATCCCCAGGTCTCAGCTCCATCCCCGGGGGGAGGCTGAGTTCCCTGAGCCAGGCAGGAAAAACACAGGTGCCTTCATTTACTTTCCTAGCTTATTCCAAAGTGCTATGCGCTTTGAGCATTTCCACCATGTGGTCTACAGTTGGTCCCAGAGCCCCAGGCTTGGGGTCTGAGGGAAGGCAGAATGGTCTCAGCAAAGACCATCTTTCAGCTGTGAACTAGGGTTTATAGCAGGTTCTTTTCTCTCCCAACTGTGTGCTTCCCAGGGCCTTAGCCTGAGAGCTGATCGAATTCCTGCGCATCCTCACTACCCTGTGGGGTTCTGAGCTTGCTGCTGGCGTACAAGTAGGGTGGGCGACCTTGTTCTGACAGCCCAGCTTGGCTTCCTTCTCCCAGCCTTGGAACATACAGGCAAGAAGGCCTTAGCCTGTCTCCCTCCTCTCGCAGCCCTCCCCCACAGCATGCTCAGTGAGTCTGCCTGTTGGCGGCCACGTCGCCTACTCCTGCGGTGAGTGGCTAGTAGGGTTGACCAGTTGATGTGGGGGCCGGACTTTCCAGGCAAAACTGACCCAGCAGTTATTTTTAAAAGGGGTAATAAAAAGCTGATTCACAGCTAATATCTAGATTAAACCTGCTTTTAAAATTCCTGCTTCAGTGTTACCAACAATTCAGTCCAGCTCACCAAGGCATTAGCCCCCCACCAGACCCAGCCACTGACCACAGAGAGCCTGCCTCACATGAGCAGCGTGGAGGTGGGTCTGCACCCGGCGAGGCGGGGGGTCACTGTGCCGCGCAGTGCTGTGAAGGCACCGAGGACGCAGGGCCCTGGCCGCTGGGTGTGGGCTGATCAGCTGGGATTAGAGAAGGGGAAGGAGACCACGCTGGAGACAGAGCCGAGCTGTGTTCACTCATGGAGTTCAGCTCATGGAGTCAGGGAGACGGACCCTGGATGTCTCTCTGGCCTCATAAACTGCTCCTTGTTAATGATATCCCTCAGGATCACGTGCTGTGGTTTAGAGGAGGCCAGAGGACATTGGAATGCTCCCCACATGTCTTGGCTGGTAGGAATCACCAGTCAAGTTTTCCCTGTTCCCTAGAGAGGATGGGTGACGTCGCACACAGTGTTATGAAGGGTGAGCGTGGCAGTTTCTGGGACTTCCCTGGGAGCTCGGCACTCAGGATCGCCAGGCGATGCAGCGGTTTTTCTAATCTGGAGAACGACGGCTTGGCTGTGTCGCTCTCGGTCCCCCGCGTGACATGCTACGTTCAGCATGGACAAGTGGCCTGGCCGTATTTAGAATCTTAAATGTTCTTGGCAGGGCCTCGTGTTTCACCATCCTGTTAAACACACCATATGTATATATTTTTAATGTGAATCTTTTACTCCAGGGCACGAGGGCCACAGTTGGTGCTGGTCAGTGTTGCTTGCCTATGAGCCAGCCATCTTGAGACAACTTTAAGAAGGGCAGTTGAAAAGCCAGATTATTTCTTTGAATCCCCATAGCCTCCCATTGTGTGGGGACCCTTAGTTAGGGTGAGTCTTGCTCTAGAGAAAGGGCTCTGGGCCCCCAGGAATACTGTTCCCGCCCTGGTCATGATAAACCCTTCTATGTGGGGTTTTCCTGCACTGTAGTGATGCAACTACAGGACCTGTGGATTTGGTTTAACTTGAAGCAGTGGTTTCAGATGAAGCCTTGGTCCTAGCTGGGCCGGGGGTAGTCCCTGGGAGGCCAGGTGGTCAGTGGCATTTCCTCTGAATGTGTGGGTATTATGACCACATTTCCTTTAATTATTGTTAAAAAGATTTACTTATTTGAAAGCGCTGGAGAGAAAGAGAGGAGAGAGAGATCTTCCCTCTGCTGGTTTACACCCCAAAGAGCCACAGCCAGGAGCTGCTTCCAGGTCTCGCACATGCATGCAGGGTCCCAAAGGCTTTGAGCTATACTCTGTGGCTTTCCCAGGCACATTAATAGAAAGCTGGATTGGAAGTGGAGTGGCCGAGACTAGAACTGGTGCTCCTACGGGATCTTCAGGTAGTGAGGTAGAGGGAGGGGTGGAGAGAGTAATCTCTTCCATTTTCTGATTCATGTTGCACATGGCTACACCAGCCTGGACTAGGACAGGCTGAGGCTACAAGTGTGGATTTCCATCCAGGTCTGCCACATGGATGCCTGGAATCTAAGTGCTGAGGCCGTCGTCTGTGGCCTTCCCAGGTGCATAAGCAGGGAGTTGGATTGGAAACAGAGCAGCTGGGACTCACACCAGCATGCTGGTGAGCTGCTGGGGGCACAAGTGCTGGCTTAACTTGCTGTTCCTCGATGTCGCCTCGACCAGCTTTTCATGTTTTGCTTCTCTTGTGTGGCCAGGACACTTAGAGGAAGTTGTTTAGAGCCATGGGTCATCTGGGTGTTATCTCACACAGTCTGTGAGCTCAGTGCATCGACATGACTTCTATGACGGGACCATCAGGGGAGAATTGCAGTGAGGCTGCCAATCTGCTTTCTGGCTGAAACACATGTGCCATACCTGCTCCTTGCAAGGCCTCTAGGTCCCTTGCTGCGTAGCAATAGCCCTTCCCTCTTGTATCTAAGGCTAGCAACAAAAAAATTGGGAAGGTGTCTAGCTCAGTTCTTTCCTCTGCTGGGGTCCATGCAGTGGGTTTGGATGGCATGAAGGTGTGAAGAGAACAGCTCCCCTGCTTGGCAGGGCCCGGGGGAGCTTCCAGCTGTTTGGCAAGGCCTGGCGGATTTCTCTGTGACCACCTTGACACTGTTTCAGCCCCTGGCTGCAAGGACACTCAAGCCACCCTACTAAGAATTCTGTAATCTGTTGAGGCATTATTGTTTGCCTCTGTAGGATGGCTTTTGTCACCAATGTGAGCTTGAGAGTTAATGTCACTGATAATGTCTTGGTGAGTGGGCCTTTGACAATTTACCATTTTGACAATTTGCCATTTCTGGACACCTTATTGGGTACTTAACCATTGTCTTAGAATTTGGCCCGGACATGCAGCACACCTTCTGGGAAGGGGCTTGAAAATATCCTAACTATTAATGCAAGTGATGGGAGTGAGAGCTGAAACTGCTATGGCAATAAGTATAGTTATTGTTATCTCAAAGGCTAGCCCGTCTTTGCAACTTTTTGGAACATAGAAAATGTAACTGTTTTAGCCGCTTTTATAATTTTTAGCTAGAGGAATTAAGGATGCTTTTATTAAAGAAAAATGCTTTTGATTATTGCTTTATTGTTTATGGGGTTGTAGGAGTCTATAGTTGTAGGGAGATTTAACATTTGAAGTTTCTGTTTTAGATTTTAGGTTTTTTCCCTTGTAACCTATTTTCCCATTAAATGATGGATAAATTGTAGAAGTAGAAATGTGGTGGGAAAGTACTACTGATTAGCATGTGCCTTGGCCTTGGAGTCCTGGCTGTTGCTCCATGGCTACTGTTGAAAAATAAATAAAAGCTTGCTTTGAAGAATATGAATACAGTATTTTGCAGAATTATCTTTAGGGGCACCTGCTTAGCCTTGAAGTGCAGACGGAGTGACCAGATGTCTGTACAGGCTCCCCCCACCCTAGTCTTGAAGTAAAAAATAGAACAATTAGTTGTTTGTGTAGAAGCTTGAAAAGGTTTTTGAGAAAATAAAAAGGACAGCTTTTTCTGGAGCTGTGGTGAGAACGCACCAAGTGTCTGTGTCTGTGTCTGTCTTTATCTTTATGCCGACTGCACGCACCCTTCCCGAGCTCCGAACTCGGCTGGAGCTGGACTCCGGCATTCCTCTGCTTATTTTTCTCCCAGCTTGTCAGTAGTAGAGAAGCCCCACAGTTTGCGATGGCTACCTTGCAGTTGGGGCATGAGGATGGTCACGGGGCTGCTGCTGCTGTGCAAGCTGTGGCCCAGGAAAGTGGTTTCGGTTTTGCTGATCTTGACACTGAGAGGAAAAAACTTCAGTGCATCAAGTGTGCTTTGTGATCTTACTCTCAGCCACAACTCCGCTGCATGATTTATTTACGGTTTCTTTTTCTTGTTTGTTGCTTTTTTTATTTTCAAAATGTTGCACTTAATCATTACCTGATAATTTCTTCCTTTCTTCTTTAAATATATATAGAATTCGGCATTTTATGTGGATAGTGAGTCCCTGGTTCGAGCTCTTCAAGAACTGCCCCTCTCCCTGCGGCTCAATGTTGCTGAGGAGCTGATCCAGGTAACAGCCCCAAAGGCACCGTTAAGATGGGGGGATTGGGGTATGGAGAAGAAAAGCAGGAGTTTTATCCCTCTGTAGGATTCTCAGACTCAGCCCTTCCCCCTTTAGAAGAGTCATTTGCTTGAATGGCACAATTAGAGAGCAAGGGAAAGAGACACACGGACGCACAAACACCCCACTCCCACACCCCCTCTTCCATCCACTGATTCACTCCTCAGATGGCAGCAATGGCTAAAATTGGGCTAGCCCAGTGGGTTGAGGTGCCCGAGAACTGATACCATCTCTGTTGCTTGCCCAGACACATCAGCAGGATACTGGATTGGAAGTGGAACAGCTAGATTTTTTTAAAAGATTTATTTATTAATTGGAAAGTCAGATATACAGAGAGGAAGATCTTCCGTCCGATGATTCACTCCCCAAGTGAGCGCAACGGCCGATGCTATTCCGGTCCGAAGCCAGGAACCTCTTCCGAGTCTCCCATGCGGGTGCAGGGTCCCAAAGCTTTGGGCCGTCCTCGACTGCTTTCCCGGGCCACAGGCAGGGAGCTGGAAGGGAAGCGGGGCTGCCGGGATTAGAACCGGCGTCCATATGGGATCCCGGGTGTGCAAGGCGAGGACCTTTAACCACTTGCGCCACTGCGCCAGGCCCAAGGCTTTACTTTTAAATGAAAGTATAATACCTTATAGTTAAGGATGCAGGACTTGATTATCCTTGTTGGAGTGACAGTCCTTTATATGGGGTTTTAACCCAGTTAGGTAATTGCACAAATACAGACCGACTGCATGTCCTGTGACCCACCCCGTATGTGGAATTGATCTGCCGTGGTGGGCTGGCAGTGACGCTCCTGAAGGTGTGTCCAGTGAGCAGAAAATTAAAGTCTAAGGACAGTGGCCCAGTCAGCTCTGCATGAACACAGTGGTACAATGAACATGATGAGGGTCAGCATTCTGGCTGCGAGTAGAGCAGACCGGGGTGCAGCATGAGTTTCTAGGCGGGGCTGCCCGTGCTCACAGGTGCCAAGGCACAGCTATGGAAGAAGCTGTGCTGGGAGGTGAGTGGCTCTGTGGTTGGAGTAGAGGTGACAAAGGAGGGGACTTGACTTGAGACATTTCAGAGGTGACTGATAGCGTTTTACATTGGAAATGGAGAGAAAGCCAGCAAGGAAGAACCCGACTTGGCAGCGTGTGCAGTTGAGTGGTGGGCAGGGACGGGCAGGGACGGGCAGGGTTTGGATGCCCAGTTTGTGCCTGTGGGAGATCCAAGTGTGGAGATACTTGTTACTTACATGCAGAAATTTATGGTTCAGGATTATGGACAACAAATCCAAATTGGGGTGATGCCAGGGGCAGGTGGCAGTTGATGACTTGGCTGGAAGAAGAGGGGAGCCGAAGGCCACATCACGAGGAAGTACATCATTTAATTATGGTTCAGTTGAACTTTAGAAAAGGGAATCTCTGGGACAGTGTTCATTTTTAAGTAGCAAGTAAAATGCTCACTCCCTCCTGGGGCAGGATGAGATGCTGCACTCAAGCAGGGCAGGGCATTGGCTGGCTATCCAGTGGCTGTTCCCATTGCATTTCCCAGCCCAAAACATGGGGCAGAAGCAGAATTTGGGATTGGAGGATGGTTGGGGACAAGGCAGAGGACTTCCAGGGAGGTGTTTGCTTCTAATGGGGGAGAGGGCGGTTGTACTGGTGGTTTTTTGTTTGTTTTTTAAAATTTATTTTTATTGTATTGGAAAGTCAGAGTTACAGAAAGAAGACAGATCTCGCATCTGCTGGTTCACTGCCCAAGTGTCCACGATGGCCAGAGCTGAGCTGATCCACACCCAGGAGCCAGGAGCCTCAAGCCTCCTCCAGGTCACCCTCAAGGGTGCAGCATCCCAAGGCTTTGGGCTACACCCCCCGTTGCTTTCCCAGGCTACGAGCAGGGAGCTGAATGGGGAGTGGAGCAGCTGGGTGCCCACATAGGATCCTGGCACATGCAAGACAAAGTTTTAGCCACTAGGCTGTCACACTGGGCTCACTCTGGAGATTCTTTAGGAATGTTTGGGGGTGTTTGGGAGAGGGCTATTGATTTTTTTCCTGCCAAGTGTCCAGGGCCAGTCAGTGTTCAGACGTGATCTCTCTGATCCCACATAGAGGAGTATGATCTAGAGAGTGGCAGCGGCAGCATTTTATTACTCAAATAACACTGCTGAGAGTTGTTATTGGTGAATTCTTCACCCAGTGAACAGGTCTGACTGCTGGTTACATTTCCGGTGAGCCGTACAGCTGTTAGTGTCTCACAGACAGATGTATAGTCAGCCTTGTGGTAGTACTAACTTTCTGGCCAGTGTCCTCCTAAAACCTCTTAATTTCAGCTCTGGGCTAGTGGGCACATGGCTGAGGCTGGGTGAGCGGAAGGCAGGGTCCTGTCGTGCTCCAGGGAGGTGTCCCACATTGCCCCGGGTCAGGGGTGATGTCAGGGCGGCTCCCAAGCAGCAGGTGCTTTGTGAATTGTCTGAATCTGTTCTTCAGCCCCACACAGTTTGAATGGCATCTTCAGCTTGCATTTTATTTCCACCTCAGCAAACATGATTTACATTTTAAACTCTGTCTTTGCAGAGCACTGTTCCTTTAGAGCTTCCGCAAGTGAAACCAAAGAGACCCGATGACAGCAAGGGCCTTGGGATGCAGTTAAAGGGACCCTTGGTCCCCGGAGGAAAGGGGTCCCTCTCTGAGCTGCAGTCTGCCACAGCCTCCTCCCCGAGGCCCCAGGCTCCTTCAGTTGGTCCTCAGAAACCTGCTGAGTCCATGGCAGACCCCTTGGAAGAGGAACTAGATCTGTTGCTCAATTTAGATGCGCCCCCAGCAAATGAGGAAGATGACTTCCTAGGCAAGCCATCTCACGACCTGACGTCTGAGGAAGTTGAAGAGATGGCCCAAGATGAAAAAGGTAGGGTTTGGCTGCAGTCTGCATCACGCTTCTTGATCCTGGTGTCATTCTGGTAACAGCCCCCACACATCCCCCTTGGTGTTGGACACTGACCCCGTGGCTGTCTGCAGACATCTCTGCTCGCGTCACCACTCCGCTGCCCCACAGCTGGCCTTTCCGACCACGGTCCCCTGACAGTCCACCGAGCTCCCGGGGCCGCCATCAGCCCGACTGGGGGGTAAGCCTGGGGCTGCACATTGAACTTGTGCTCTAAAAGGGCATTAAGACACCTGAAGTCCTTATTCAGCAGCAGAGGCCTTCAAATCGACTGCAGAGGCTCAGAAACCAGCTCTTGATACCTTTTTTTGCCACTTCAATCTTATTACTTTGGCAAAGAGAAACATTTTGTCACTGGTAAGTATTCTGTGAGATGCTGACCAGTCAAGGTCACTGCCACAGACCCTTGAATGATTTTATTGACAGGATTGCTGCACTAGTAAAAAGGAACATGAGCTACTGTTCTTTTAATAACAAGCAACTACTAGTGAGCTTTGACTGGAGACTAAAAGAGTGAATTTGTTCTCACTTATTAATCTGTTCAGGTATTATTGTATCATCTTAGGGGCAACGATAAAGAGAATGTTTTGTTCTTGCTCGAAGAAAAGTAGTAAGGACTGAATTATGTCCTGAAGCAAATGCTTAGGATGCTTTCTCCTTTAATTCTGGGACTGCTCTAATGTTGTTAACATTGCTTTTATTTCCCCAGTTCTTGCGAAGCCATCTGGGACCGAAGAAACGAATGTGCAATCTGAGCAAGCGAGTACATCGAAGCGCGTTACCGAGGAGGAGCTGGAAGACTGGTTGGACAGTATGATTTCCTAACACAGAAGCCAAAAAAGAAAAAGTGCCTGAAGACAATGTCGGTTGCCTTCTCAGTGAGTGCAGGGGTGGGGCTGGCCTCCTGGAGCAGCTGGTTACAGGGAAGCCCGTGGCCAGGGTGCTCCATTACACTTAACTGCAGCCAGTGCCTGACCTCTGTGCTTGACAACACCTGAAATCACACACTGTAATAGGTGCACTGCATTGGTTTTCGGGATTAATGATGTATTAGGCTGCCTAGTGCCCTCTGTCCCCAGCCTTCTTCCTCTCAGTGTTTACAGCTAGCAGGTGCTGCTGCTGAAGGAAATAGATGCAAGCAACATTGGCCAAAATAAACAAACCCTGGTCTGTGGAGTCCCTTCTCACTTTGGTTCTTCTGTGACGCCTCAGGCTCTCGGGCTTGTTGCTTTCCCCAACCATCCCAGTGCGGCTGTCAGTCCAAGCGTGAGTTACAAGAAGCCAAACCGTGGGTTGGTATGTATTACTTTATTGCAGTGGGCACTTCGATTTGAGGAGACTCACTAAACATAGCAGCTCCACTACTTATATGATTCCCTAAAGCATTGCTCGATTTTGGCATAAGATCAAAAGTTTTCTGATATTTCAGTACAGTACTTTTCTTCTAATAACAGCAGTTGACAAGCTGTTACTGGAAAAAAAATTATACGAAGAACTTTCAAGTGAAGTTTCTTAAAGACAGAGGATCAACACAACTAATTAATGGAACTGTCTCTCTGGAACATATTTAAAAAAACCTTGCATAGCTATATCTAAATAGGTTTTAAGGCACTTAATCGATAGCTCAGTGTCGACAAAGTGGTGGTGGTGGTTTCTAGTTCTTTTACTGCTTAAGCTTTTCAAGCTGATTCTCAGTATGGTCACTAGTGGGAACCATGGGGAAAATTGGACTGCAGTTAAATGAGACTTTGAAATTCAGACAATGAGTCACTGGTTGGATACAGTCATATGACATTCAGGTGTTGAGAATTTCAGGTATTACACAGTCAAGGCGTCCTAGTGCTCGGGCTCTTTCCTAAATGTTACCCGTACCAACAAACTAGTTACATCAGCAGCAGTTCCTCCATTCTTCATCATACTTTTAACATTTTGACAGATACTGCCCACGGTGAACATCCATCGGGTCGGGTCTGAAAGGCAAGCCAGTTTCCAAAGATACATTTAGAAAATGTACCACTTCAAAAACGTTGCAGAGCTGTTTAGACATGGGTTCTAATTTTACTGGAACGGATCGTCCAGTATTGTTACCATTGCTTCCGCCCAGATTTATCCAAGCTGATCTTCATACTGTTTGCGAAAGCAGTCCCCCGCTGGGAAGAAATCCCAGCACCTTTCCTGGTACATCTTCCAGACGTAGGATTCCTGAAACAGTGAGCACAGAGAGTGAGGGTGCTGGCGGGAGAGGCGCACACCCCTCCCCCCAGGAAGCGGAGGCCACCTCAGGGCTGGTCGCCGAGAAGAATCCTGCAGAGCTGCCGCCTGAGCTGGAATCCGTCCCAGCTCCTCACTCACTCAAGTGCCTGAGCTGCTTGGCGTTTTGGATGACTGCCTTCTACCTGCTCGGCCTCTGCCTCCACATTTGTTTTCTGTACTTAGTCACAGAATCTCCTGACACATCTTTCCATCATCCTCTCCAAACGCACACCTCCGGGCTCCCTTTGTCACGCACTCGGAAGGTCGTTATCTTTCTTACGCTGTCTCACAGTTTCCCTGTGCCGCTCCTGCGCGCGGCTGCAGCCACCCACTCCATCTCTCCTTTTCCTCTGTACTGTCTCCCCCACCTCCAGCAAGTGCACTCCAAAGCAGGGACCATAATGGTTTAGACATCAGGATGGGTGGGGAAGGATTATCAGGAAGATGTCTGGGATAGAGGGAGGTTCGCGTAGAACCCTGGCTGCTCAAGTCCCAGACATGAAAAAGCCACACAGGAGACTGCTGGGTTGTCTGTCTCAAACAGTGCATGTGTTGCTAAGACTCAAGACTTTGGGGAGGGAAGGCCTGTCGAGGGTGTACGATTCTAGTTCAAGGTGTTTCGTCTCACCTGACCCGTGTGCTCGGTCTCGTCTTTATTAATCAAATACATCAGAAAGAACCTGGAACAAGGTAAAATGAGAAAAAATATTTATGCAAGTAAATGAACCTTTTCTTCTTAAGCTAGAAACAAGGTTTAAATGTTTGCTGTCTTTATCAGTGCTGTGCTTCAGAGAAATGGTGCAAAAGACCACACCCTACAATGTTTAGTTGTAATACATTATGTATGTTAATTAATTTTCTATAATTTATAATTATTTCAAGTTTTTAATTTAGAAAAGGTAGTGATTCAGTAATCTGAAAATTGGCCTCTTTGTGGAAGAGATCATTTTTCCATCTCCAAACCTTAAGCTTTAACCACTTGCAAGATGGTGTTTTGGCTATTATTTTATGAGGAAAATTCCCACTAAAACAATAAAGTGGTAGCCCACATTCTTGCCATTTTATCATCTCACAAGATTGCAGAAATTCAAATTTCAAGACTATCTGGCGTGAACAACATAGTATTTGCTCTGTTTTTTTTATTACAGCTGGACAATGCCTGTGTGGTTTTCCTGGCTCTATCTGCTATAGGGCTTTAAGGTTTGAGTCTGTGATGCAAGAGGACCCCAGGGGATTGAACTCTCCACTCCAGTGGGGTGCTCTCAGGTGGTTTTCAGGCTGGTATTGAGGGAGAGAAAGTGGCAGTGATGTCCTGAGGGCGGCAGGGTGGAGGCTGGCCTCCGCAGGGGCCCTAACGCTGTTTCTCTCTCCCTTTGGCTTTTTCGGGCTTAACCAGGGTGCAGGTTACCACTCTTGCCAGGTTGGAGAGCTTCGCATATTGGACATGATTCCCTTCCTGGCATATTGACGGACTTAGCCAAGCTGGGTTTTGTTTGGGTAGGAGGTTCAAATGTTGAATATGTTGACATTTGTTCTTTCAGCCTGGTGCCTAGATGGGAACATGACATAACACAAAGTGTGACAGGAAAACGAGGAAGAGGGCTCCACCCAGATCGTGTAACTTTCCTGTAACCCTCTAGTACTGATGGTCAGCCATGTGCTTACCGTTCCTGAGAGCTTTCTGTTTATTAAGATGGAAACTTCATCAGGAGACATCAATGACAAATACTCAGGCATGAGGAAAAAGATATGCTAAAACTGTTTTTTTTTGTTTTTTTGTTTTGTTTTTTTTTTTTTTTTTTAGTGAAACTTGTGTTGTTGATGTAACAGACTCCTAGCCAAAAGACCTGTTTCTGTTGCTTCTTTCCACAGTACATTGACTGTCCCTTACCTGGAATGCTTGGAACCAGAGCGTTTTGGGGTTTGGATTACCTGCTGTATACACGATCTCTTGCGGAATGGGACACATGTCTAAACACAGAACTCACTTATGTTTCTATGCTTGTTAAGGTTTGAAGGCGATTTGAGAGCCAGCAGTTAGCATAGTATAAACCAAGTCTTATTTCTCTCTCCCCAACCATCCACACCATAATTCCTTTACACAGCCAGGAAGCAAGTCTGTGGCATGTGCATGCTGACCTCTGATGGGCCCAGAGAAGGTCATGCTGGCACTGGACAAACACCTGAATGCTCCCTTTGGCTCTCAGATGAGCACCAGGAACCTGGAAGGTAGGAGCTCAGCTCCTGGCACCCTAGGGTTACTCACAGGTTTTCCTTGGCTCTTTTTCGTCCGGTTCCCTCTGCAAACAGGGCCTATTGTCCCTGTACATGGTGTCTAGGCTGATGCAAGGTGAGCCAGCAGATTAGAGAGCAGCGGTCCTGGCATGAGGTCAGGTTGTCCATGAGGTCATGTGGGGCATTCTAAGGGCAGAGGGTCCCAGGATCCCTTTAATCCCAAGGCCTTATCGGGGCCTCATATCACTCTCTGTCTTCCATATTCTGTCCAGTGACCAAAGTGGCCACTCCTTGAGGCTAGACCACTGCACAGCCATGGGGTTGGCTGTTGAGACTGTCCCTGTGCATGAGTGAGGGGCCTGAGGCCCACAGGGAGTAGGCACAAGGTGGTAAGATCTGATATTAAAAACTTCTCCTGGAGCCCTGGTTTCCCAGGAGATGTGAGCACGCATGTGTGGTTTGGTGATGGCCCACCACGTGAGATCACATGCCAGTTTTCCCTTTTGGCATCATGCTGGTACTCAAAAACTTGCAGATTTTCTACCGAGGTTATTTAACTTGTAACATCTTTCCCCAAAGCTGGGTGTGTGCCGTCCTAAGAAGCAGTAGGACATTCTCAACAACAGAATGGAAGGGAAGCCGAGCCCACCACTTTTCTTCCTTGGAAATAATAAGGAAGTCTGAATTGTCAGGTAAAATCGATGAATTCCATTAACTGTAGAAATTCTAACTTTGAGTGCATGTTTCACCTTAGAAAAAAATCAACGATTGATTTATTTGCCCTTTTTGGAACGAGGCATTGGCTCTATGTGCATATAGCAGGGTGAGACCACCCACATCCTAAATCCCTTCCTACTCGAGGAGCTGAGGCAACCCCAAGGTACAGTCACACACAGGCCCCCCTCACCAGCCCCCAACCAGGAGATGGGTGATGTGACAGGGAGGAGAGCTCGGGGAACAGTTCACAGGAGAATGGGGTGAGCAAAAAGTGGGGGCAAGGGATAGAAAGGGAAAGAGAAGTAGCTGGAATTAAAATGGGGTCACTGCCTTTCTTTAGGATTTAAAAACAAAAAAGGCCTGTTTGTAGGGTGATAGTAAGAATCCATTTGAGAACGAGAGATTGCAGCAGGCGTGTGGCCTTGAGAGGGTGTGGGGGCTACTGCCAGGCTGTTGCTGGAACAGAGAGGCAGAAGAGGCCAAGCTACAGGCTTCTGGAACCCTTTTCTAATTACATCTACTTTTCCAGAGAAAGAAAGGACATCAGCACAGAATGGACTTTCCAACGGCCTTTCACCCCAGGATTCCCACCTCCCCCACCAGTCACTTCTGTTAAGGACACTTACAGGTAGTTCGCTAAATTGTGCTCTTGTAATGTATGTGTTTCAAAGCCATGAGGGGTGGTGTCAAAGTAGTCATTGCCAATGCCACAGATGAAACATTTAGTCTAAAAAAAAAATCAGAGGTAGACAAAGCATCCGTCAGTAGGCAGGACTGAGGCCGGAGGAAAAAGGGCGGCAGTGAGTTGATGATCCATCAGAACAATTTCTGTAGCTTTTGACCTTAGCTCCCTCCAGTCAGGCCAGTGGTGGAGGCAGCAGTGCAGCTGGTCTGGTAGCTGGCAGAAAGGCTCAGAGAGCAAACTTTGTGATTTTGCCTAAGTGGGGGCTTAAGGACAGAACCCAGTGCTTAAATCATGCATTTGTGGTGGGGGATACACAAACAAGAGTTGGACTTTGTAGAAGGAGGGGAGGTTACCTCCATATCTTCTCTCACTTGTTCCTGCTGGTCTCTCAGCTCTCCAAAAGCATCAATAATGAGACCTGGAATTTCAAACAATAGCAAAGCTCTCTTTATTCTGTATGGCAGTTTGGGGGAGAAGAGTGATGGAGGGACAAAAGCTACTTTAACTTGTTAATTCGCCTTCTTCATAAACTATTCAACTAAAGCACAATTAGTAACAAGATACCTGTCTTAGACATGCTATGTTCTGGCTAAACTCCCTCCACCCCACCCTCTGCACCCAGTGCTGCCTTTACCCTGCTCCTGCTTGACATGCTTCCCTCTCAACACTCCCTTCTTGTCCCAGCTTGCTAGGCTGTCGCACGTCTGCAGGCTTCCCGTGGGCTCCTTCTCTTCTCCCAGACCCTTAGATGTTGATGGGCATCAGGGCTCCTGCTGAATTTCTTTGTTGCTTACCCTGCAGTGCCTGCTTGTCCTATAGGCACCTCAACTCGGCATGACTGCAACTTAATTAATCAGCATTTTTTTCTAATGCCTGACAAATTATCAACTAAAATACCAGTAAGATATTTCCCCCACCCTCACCCTTGTAAAGAGGGAAAACAAAACAACACATGCTCTCCTCGCTGTCCCTCGCTTCCCGAAGAAGCAGGGCCAAGAACAGCCCCACAAAGTCTCCAGGAAGCAGAGAGAGAACTGAGTAGGTCATGAAAGGCAGAACATCTCTGTGGATTCTCAAGTCTCATCAGTGCCTCGGTATATTTTTAAGTATTATGTATGCATATTCTCTCTCTCTCTCTGTGTATATGTGTGTATATATATACACACACATATATATATCGTTAAGCCCTCACATGAAACAATAAATGTCAGCTAAAATAATTACTACAAAATACAAACTTTTTTTTTTTGATGAAGCAGTGAAGTCATAGATAACAGGAAAGCCCCCCCCCAAATAAAACCTTTATCCATCTCTTCTCATACTTAATATAACTGGAAACCTTACCTTGAATAATGGCCAGCAAAATGACAATGACAAAGAAGAAAAAGGTGATGTCAAAGACGATGCGGTACATTTCATAGGGATCGCCAGCAGGGTCTTCAATCTCATCGCCAATGCCACCTCCTGCTCTCACTCCCACGTACATGTGGAACAGGTAACACTGGAAGAGAGAGAGGGACCACTTGGGCAAAGCCATGGGGCTCTGTTTGCTTCTAGCAATGGTGGTTAGAAAACTCATGGGATTAGGTTAGACCAGGAGAAGGGGACTGTGTGTGATATCAGTATTCACATAGCTAATTTCTGTTCACTGCACCTTCTAGTTAGTTTTATGTCTGCAAAGAGATTCTTGGTGCCTGAGTTGCTTAAAAGTTTTCTTGGAACATTTAAAAAAATGTAGCTTGGAGTCATGTACTTCATCAGAATTCATTACAGGTTAAAAGGCCTTTAAGCCCTGGTGAGTATGGCATATGCCAGGTAGAGTGCCAGCCTGGCCTTCAGGCTGTGCTTTGCACTGTGTTCAGGGCCTCCTCTGCTTCCGCATTCCTTGTCCACCTAGTGGGTGGGGATTTCTGCAGGATCTGGAACCATCTTCTATCCAGTGTAGACACTGAGTCCCCCAGGAGGGCACCTGGCTGGCTGGGTTTGACTCCAGCAGAAAGCACCATCTCACTGAAGGTGAGGTCAAGGCAGTCTGAAGCCGGGCGCTGGTGCTCTGAGGACCAGAGTTACTCAGGAAGGGACTTGTCTCCAGAAGGTCTGAAGCAAGTTTGTAGCCAGAGACTGCGGGAGTTCACTGCTACCTGCTTCTGAGGCAGGTGTTGTGTTCTTGAGCCCTGGTCACTACACACTTGTGGAGAGACTACTGTAGTGGTTCAGGCTCCCCTGACCTGTGAGGGATGCATTCCCTAGCCTGTGTTGTAGGAACTGCCCCTGGCTGGCTGAAACCCAATTCATGGGACATTGCTCAGTGGTTCCCTGGGGCACAAATCAGCATGGCAGCTCTGACATTAAGCTACAGGTTCCTTCACTGGATGCCCTGCCTCTGCGGTAACCCCCTTCCCATAGGCTTAGGTGCATGGAAATGGATCCCGGTGTCCTCATGCCATCTTCTGAGGACATTTCTTTCTCTTGGTTGAGACACGCGTTCTCTAATTCTAGTCTTACAGTGCTTGCTTAGAGGCCCTTGAACACCTGATCCTGGGCCCTTCTCGTCCAACGACGGGGCATGATGGGGTGGGCCCTGGACTCTCACCGTCATCATGTCGTCACACTTCATGTCGGGCTCGTCGTCATCCTCACTTTTGTTGTAGAACTTTCGGAAGAAGTTGAAAGCCACCACAGTATAGAGGTAAACCACTACTGCCAGGAGACCGACTGTCAGCACCAACTGGGAGCAAGAAGATAGAGAAGAGGAGGTGAGACCTTCTCTGCCATCTCTTTACGGATGACTTGAGTAAAAGAGAGGTCCCAAGAGGTTCAGCAGGGACAGAGTGGCAATGAAGGCCATCTTCTAGGGTAGGCAGGGAGGGGGAGTCAGACCCACAGTTGAGCAGAAACATACATACAGGGAGAAAAGCAGGTTGTTTGGGGCTGAGTTAGTTTCTCTAGAATTAAAAAATAATCCAGAGCAAGAAAAGGAACACTGCCCTCTGCTGGTTCACACCCTTCATGTTTGCAATGACTGAGGCTAGGCAGGGATGATGCCAGGAGCTCATTCTGGGTCTCCCGCGTGAGTGGTAAGAATATAATTACTTGAGCCATCACTATTGCCTCCAAGGCTCTGCACTAGCAGGAAACTGGAGTCGAGCTGAGTTGGGGATGGAACTTAAGCACTACCTACCATATGGGCTGTGGGAGGCTTAACTGCCTGGCCCAGCCTTTCTCCTAAATTCATACATTGAAATGCTGAACCCCAGGATCTCAGAATGTAAATGGGTTACGAGATAGCTGCTTTAACGTGGATGTTAAGTTAAAAAGAGGCCATAGTCCAATCTTAATGCTCTTACAAGAGGAGAGAGAAGGATGCAGAGGGAGACCCAGACAAGTGTCTGCAGAGGGAGGACCATATGAAAGGAAAGCAAAAGGGCGGATGCCTACATGCCCAAAGGAGACAGCTCTGAGGTACAGCCTTGCCAACAACTTGACATTAGACTTCAGGCCTCCAGGACCAGGAGAAAATGTAAGCCACCCGGTGTTTAGCATTTTGTTATGAGGACCTATCAAAGTAGTACACGAGGTATGGGACTGACCAAGTGTAAACTGCACGGGGAGCTTCAGTATTGAACAGAAGAGCTGCACGGCAGAGGGCCATGCTGTTTTAAAAGACCTAATAAAGTTTCCTGGGGCTTTGCAATGCAGTTTGTTGTTCTTTTTACTACTTTTAAAAACCACCAAAGGTTCCTCAGACTGGTGGGTGCCTCCACATGACACTATTTTCCAAATAACCATGAATCAGATAACTATGACAGCTTTGACATTCCTGTAAGAATTATTTTTATAAGTCTTTTCCCAGCTCTTTGAGGGGTCACAGGGCATATCCATGTCCAGGCTCTATCGGATCCAGCAGGGTCCAGAAGCAGTGCCCAGGATGCACACATCTGTCTGTCCCTGGAACTAGGTGCTGAACTAGAGATACAAAGAGCAACCAGACTGAATCTTTGCCTTGCAGGAGCACCAAGTACCAGATCAGCCAGCAAAGGGGATTATGCAAACCTGGAAAAGAGGCCTTACAGAGGACAGTTGATAAAGGAAAGAGAAAGGCTCCATGTGGTTTGGGGTGAGCTACTTTGCCTCCCCAAGCCTCAGTGGTCTGTAAGTACTGGTAACATCTCCCTTCTGAGGTTACTGTGAGGGCCCCAGGACTTCTCACGGCATGAGCAGCTCCTACCATTGCTCCATTTCCCAAACAGATTTAGAGCTAAGAGGGAGACTCATTACACAGAACTGTCCTAAGTGAGGAATAAAATCCCAAAGAATTTGGACTTGTAGAGAGGTGGTTCTAGAGGATGTTAATGTGGCTATAGTCACTGCTATATCCAGTCTCATCAACAGCCCATCTTCTATATGTCCACCAACTCTATCATTTACATATATTTTAATGTATGTGGCCAAACTACGTGTGACAGTTAGATCATTGGTTCTTACTTGGAGGCACATATCCAATACCTGGGTAGTTTTCTCATTGTATTTATCTACTTGCTAAACCCCAGAGAGTATATCAGGCCCATGGAGAAAGATGTAGACCTACAAGAAGTCTCTGCTAGGAGTCTGATATATCCATAACTTCACTGTTAACTTCCCTCTTAGTTGGCCTAAATGTTAAGGTCTCTCATCAGTGGCTTCTGTCTCAAGTAATGGCTAGAGTTTTTGTTTGCTTTTACAAAGTTATATCCAATCAATCACATTAATTCAGTCAAGCAAGGTGCATTATACACTAAGACTGATTTCCAGTACCTGTTTGCCATTGTGAGTCACAGATGAAAGAATGGTCCTCAGTGTCTTGAAGCCCATGGCAATATCCAATAGGTGAGCAGCAAAGAAGAAGTTGTTGTAGTGGCCCAAGACTGACATGGTTGTGTACCAGGCAAGGTAGAGAAAGGACTGTGGATATTGAAGAAATTTAGTAGCTATTCTGATTTTCTCATCTTTGGGAATAGAATGAGGACAGAAGGAACTTTAGTGCTGAGATGCCATGAACTGGCCAAGTGGAGCCCTCTTGGCCTTTGCACAGGAGAGCTCTGTTTCGCAGCTGGTAGGAGGCTCTGGGTGTCTGATAAGCCACCCCAGAATCTTCAGGGACATCTAATGGGCTCTCTAGGGGGGCAGCTAAGGGTCTCCCTTGGCCTGAGGCACAGAATCTTAATTTTTTTTTTCAGAGGCAATACTTACATTGTCAGTAAAAACAACTCCCAGTTTCCATATGTGGTACTTCATGTCAATGGAACTCAGCCTAAAGGGGAACAAATCATTTCAGGATTTATAAATGTCAGCCTAAGTGTTTATATTAAAGGAAAATTTTTTTTCTTTCAGTTTAATAACCTAAATATGGATCTGAGCTTTATCAAGTTGTATGTGTTACCCATGAGACAGAGAAAGGGTGAATCACACATCTCAGGATTTTTAATTAGTCTTCAGGTTTTAAAAGCAGTCCTATCTTGATACGATAGAATACAGATGGGACACATAAGCGAGACCAGAGTCTGAAGGACAAATGCTTGATCGCAACTTCCCCCTCTAGCACAATGAAGTGGAATCAGCAAGGACCTCTTGTGGCTACATTGGAGCTTAGCCCTTAAGATACGTACGTACCATGACACCAGTGAAGCTGCCTCTGCTTTGGTCTCTTCTACTGGACTGAAGTCAAGGGCGTTTTTGTCCAAGCCCAGGAGTTCAGCGATGCGCTCTGCTCCGTACAGATCTCCATACTTGTTGATCACCTGAATCGGAAGGAAGTCAAGGTGAGCTAGGGCCACAAGGCACCACCCATGGCTCCTGCAGTGCCAGGAGCTAAGCTTTGCCACCCCTAGACTCTTCCAAGGGATTAACACATTACTCACAACACAACAGGAAAAGAGCACTGGTAAGGACAACTGAGTGAAAAATGTTTTTCAGGGTGATAACTTTTTGAGAGAAAAATCCTAATGTGCTAAAAATGCAAGAATGTGTTGCATTTTTAAGGCGGAGGGATGAAGCAAAAACAAAAAACAACAAAAACTACCTCTAAAGGTTCCCACACAATGCAGTGCCTTGGTCTTTTGGAAACACTGTTTCCAAGTATCGTCACATCCTTTTATTCAGGTTTAGGGAGACTTTGAAAGAATACTACATTTCACCTCTACCGACAAGGCTTACCTTTCTCTTCACAAACTTGTCCCAGTAGTTATTAGGGAAAGATCTGGGGGGTGAAAAAAAAAAGAGGTTCTTAATTCTTAACATGAAGGCAAGCACATCAAGAAGCCGCGCAGTTGGAGTGTCTGGATCTGTGATCTTTTTGGTTTGTGTCTGCTCACTGAAGACTTCAAGACTTCATTGAAGTTCAGAGTCATCATGGGTTCCTGGACTGACGGCTTCACTACTTTGTACTGACTTCTGAAACAGAAAGCTGCCCTGCATTTCCTCTATAAAATAATGGGTAAGAAGCAGGAATTAGGACTATTCAGAAACAGGTGTTCCTTGATGCTTTCCTTCAGCCCAGTGTAACCAGTAAGAAAAGCTTGCAGGAACCTCCTGTATTGTACTCTTTGAATCCCTAACTTTACATCAGTATCTGGAGTAGGGATGTGGTGGAAAGTACAGAAGTTTCTGCCCCTAGTTATCCTATACAGGATTTTTCTTGACCTGTGTACCCACCCACTCTGTTTTCCATTCCCATACAGCTCCTGTGAGACCCGCTCATCTAAGGGGTAACAGTCCTCATTCTTTCAGAATTGCTTTCAGTTCCATACCATCACTAACTTCCCCAGAAAGATCATTCAGCCTGGCACTTTTAGCTGCAGTGAAAACTGCTGCTTATTGGGCCCGGCGGCGTGGCCTAGCGGTTAAACGCCCCGGGATCCCATATGGGTGTCGGTTCTAATCCCGGCAGCTCCACTTCCCATCCAGCTCCCTGCTTGTGGCCTGGGAAAGCAGTGGAGGACAGCCCAAAGCCTTGGGACCCTGCACCCATGTGGGAGACCCGGAAGAAGTTCCTGGATCCTGGCTTTGGATCGGCATAGCATCAGCCACTGCGCTCACTTGGGGAGTGAATCTGCGGACAGAAGATCTTCCTCTGTGTCTCCTCCTCTCTGTATATCTGACTTTCCAATTAATAAATAAATCTTAAAAAAAAAAAAACCTGCTGCTTGTTGTAAACGTGAAGGAAGAAGTGTCATCTTCAGGTACATTGCCAAAAACGTGACCATGTGTTGCTCCTGTCTGGGAAGAAGGACTCCTGGCTAGGAGAGCTCCTTGCAAGGCTGGAACGTATACATGCATCTTGATGTTCCTTTGTGGCTTTGGAACAAACCAGTCCTCTATGCTGCAGAAATCCCCCGAGGAAAGTGATGAAGCAGGGACCTGCCTCTCAGACCCCTCAGAAGAATATCGCTAAGCCATTGTCTCCTTCCCCACTCAGCAGCTGCAATCTTAGATTTTTTTTTTTAAATTGTTGAAGCAATTTGGTTTTAAACATCTAAATGGCACTTAAAAGCAGAAACAAAAGTTGGTGTCACAGTAATCTAACATCTCAAAGTAACAATTAGTTTGACTTCTTTGACATTTTTTCCACTACATTTTTTTTTCACATATTGAGATCAGAGTGTAAACAAGTGAGAATCATTCCATGCCTCCACTTCTCCAGATAACATCTTCCTCTTAAATCCTTTATACAGGGGTGGGCGAGGGGTTAGTGGTCAGGACACCACCAGGGGGATCCATACCCCATATCAGAAAGTCTTATTTCAAGTCTGGCTCCATTTTCCAGTTCTAGTCGCCGACTGATGCACCTACTGGGAAGCAGCAGCGGTGCTCGAGTATCTGGGTCCCTACGTGGGAGACTCGAACTTAGATCTGGCCTCCTGGCTTGTGGTCTGATCCAGACCTAGCTATTGCAGGTATTTGGGAAGTGAACCAACTCTCTTACAAATACAATGAAAATTACAAAATAAAGTCCTTTATAAAATGGTTGTAACATAGTTAAGGCTTGGTCCTTTTTTGGTTCTAAGAAGATTCCACAAGTAACACTAAAATGTCAGTGACTTCAGGCTTTGGGCAGAAACCTTTCACCGACATGATCTGATGTTTAGAGGCATATGCCAACTTTGTTATCCTCTGACTAACTCCTTGCAAGTAGAAAATATTCTGTTTTAAAGGGTGGCACAGAGCACACTTTTATATATGAGTGATCAGAGAAGTGTACAAATGAGGTACTACTGCCAGAGCAGTAAAACTGTCTGACAAGTGCTGGCAAAGAGGTGGACAAGCAGAAATTGTCATGTAGTAGTCTTCAGAATAGACCAGGACAAGCACTTCACACTACCCAGCACTTTCCTCTGCTGATCTATAGAGAAACTAAATGTAAGAATGTTCCTTTTAGGGACAGTAGTGTGACTCATACGGATGCTGGTTCATGTCCTGGTTGTTCCACTTCCCATCCAGCACCCTGTTTATGGCCTTGAAAAGCAGAGGAGGATGGCCTGAAGCTTTGGGACCCTGCACCTATGTGGGAGACCTGGAAGAAGCCTGGTTCTTGGCTTCAGATCAGCTCAGTTCGGGCCATTGTCCCTCCTTCCCTCTCTAAATCTGCCTTTCCAATAAAAATAAGTCTTTTTTTTTTTTAAAAAAAAAAAAAGTTCACTATAGCCAAGTTGAAGTTAGGAGTTCAGACATCACTAGGAGTCCCCCACAGGTATGGTGGGGACTCAGCTACTTGAGTCTCACTTGCTGCCACCTAGAGGACACATTAGCCGGAATCTGAAGTGGAGCCAGCACTTGAAATCTGGCCTTCTGATAGGAATTCGAGCATCCCAAGCATTGTCCTATCTGCTTACTTGAATCTTTGCAAATATCTGCCCTAAGGCTGAGATGGTAAAACTGTAGATTCAAGTTCCAAAGACTAAAAGAAGGTTGATATCAATCATTTTCCATGACTGTTCTATTCGCAATAGACTTTTTTGTTTTTAAGTGGGGGTTGAAGGGGCACTTACGGTGTGTTGATTACCAAGCGGTCCCATTGTCCCTTGATGTCATCCTCAGATGGCTGTTCAGTGATGTAGAGGCCATCAAACTCCAGCTTCCTGGCAATTTCTTTTTCTCTTTTAAATACCACCAAAGGGACCTAGGAGAGAAAAGTCACTGGGTACTCAAAGATGGCTTTGTAGTTAAAGCACCTGTTCTCAGGAATTTGTCACAAATCACCTTTCCGAGCATCATGGCAGTAACGTCCTTTACTGGCTTAGAGTGTACAGTTGTGGCAACAGACTCAAAACTCTTCTCATTTCTTGGGCATATAGACCTGCCTTTTCAAAAACTGACCTAATTTGGGCTACCCTCTTAGGTTTGAGCTTAATAGCTGATTTTAACATAAACTGGATTCCTGTCCTAGTCTAATGGAAAGCTATATTTAGATGAGGCCCAGGGCCACATGAGTTATGTCTCCTAAATTCTCCTAAATTTAGGACTGACCAACACGGGAGTCTGATAAGATGTTCACCCTCCTATTACTACCTAGGGTCATACTTATCTCATGGGGTTTGATGTTCAATTAATAAAGCAAGTTTTTGATATTGAGGCTTGCTTCTTTCCATAAATAGCTCCTGCTAGCGAGGTATAACACATTTGTTTCCTTCAATGCCAACATAAATTCAGGTTCCCAAAGAACCTGAAACTGAATCGTACCCAGCCTTCTGCTTGCTTTTCTTCCCTGCACATAAAACCAGCATTTCAGTGCTTACTCCATGATACCTAAGCACTTACGTATTGTGGCCAAGACTTTTACAACTGTATAACTAGCATATTTTGCCGCCTTCACAATCTTACCCAAGGCTCATTCCTTCTAGACCTTAGCAGCCACAGCACTCAGTGTTTTCCCTTTCCTTATCAAGAATTTCCACTATTTTGACTTCAAGCACTCATGGCATCTCTTTGACATGTCCTAACTGCAATGACTACTCCTGTGTTTTGAGATATGATTACTGAAATAAGTGTTACTTGAAAACAAGCACCCTGATACCAAGAGAACTGCGATCTGATAACAGAATCTACTAAGTGATTAATAGTTGGATATGATAGCGGCATAGCTATGTTGGACAAAGGGATGATTCACATCCCAGGTGGGAGACAACTAGCAGACTAAGATTTCTCTATCAGAACACTGCATATCTTAAAACTTATAAACAGTTACTGGATTTTTCCATGCAATAACTTTGGACCATGATTGTGATTTGGAGGCATGGATATAAAGACCTACTACCAAAGGGAGATATAAAAAGGGATGGGAAAACAATCCACTTGTCTAGCTGTCGCTGGACTCACACACTTCTGCTATGGGACTGAGTGAGTTCAGAGGTTACTGCTAAGTCACAGGAAATGTGAAGTCAGAATAGTTAGAGTCCCTCCAGCCAGAAAGGCTTAATTCAGACAGAAGTCAGGGTTTCCATTCAGATGGGACACCACAGGTTGCCTGGTGCCATCTTTGAGACCACCCTCTCACAACTGATTCTTCCTATAACTCAAAGCTCATATGCATATACCCCACTTCCTCCTGTATTCCCAAACAAAAAGGTAAAACATAGTGAATTGTCCGGAGTTACCTCTTGTCCTTTTCCTATAAAACATCACTAAGGAAGTAAGAACACCACTGAGGAAATATAAAGTAATGATAGCAAGGTAGAAAAGGCTATGAATAGCCATTTTATACTGTGGGAAATCAATGACTGCTCTTAGTTAATGGCTGATGTAGGAGGGGAAGCAAAGCAAAGCTAAAGTTACTTTGACTAATGTCTGCTTTATTTCAAAATGACTGTGAAGAACAATCATTACACCCAGTTTTAGAGCAGCTCTGACTTCTTGGAATAACAGCTGTTTCCTTTGGTGCTCTAGGAGTCCTATTAATGGTTTTTGTTTCCTTAAGTTACCAATATTTCTTCAGCCCCTCTGACAAGCTGAGCTCTAGGATTCTGAACCAAGGGGCAGTAGCTAGCATGCCCCAGGGCTTAGCATGTTCACTGATCTGAGTACTTTTGTATGTTTTAATCCATTTAATGCCCTGGCAACTTTAAGTATTATAACGTGCATTTTTATAGACAAGGAAACAGGATGAGGTTGAGCAGTAGAGAGATGGTTCAACTCAGGAAGAAAGGTTGCATGGCTCTTGAATCCTTGCTTCTCATGGTTAAGGTGGAGTCTTTATATGCACTTTCCCTTAATGGTTCCTTTAATTTCAAAACAACAAAAGCAAATTTAGAAATCGCTTGCCATCACCTCTCTAATTGGAGCTTCTGGATATCCTATATGATAGTTTAGTTTACCAGGAGAAGAAAGTGCCACAAGATGACTTAGTGACTTGATGTATGGTCAAGGAAGTTTTCAACTTAAGAAAAAAAAAGTAGTGAGGAATAGATCGTGGTGCACTTGAAGCAGATATGGACTTAGAACACCAACATGTGATAGAAGATGGACATGTATATCTATGCTGCTCCACAAGTCTTGCACTATTAGCAAAGTCTTAGGGAACAAAGGGCTGGCTGGAATCAAAGATGTTTCCTCCTCAAGGAGTTGAGCTAGAGGTCAAGTGGCAAGTAGCTCACCTTCAGGCAGTAGTACCCCACCACACAGACCAGAGAGATGATGGTGTGGACAACGGCCAGGGCCCGCAGTGTTGGCGCCATGTACCCAGTGCTCTCCTGCAGGACAAAGAACACCATGGCTTCTTCCTCCTCCTCTTCATTCAAGGAATTCCACAGATTTGCAACGTCCTCAGTCTCTTCTTCTAAAGGTTCTTCTGTGACCTGGTCCAAGACATAACTCCCTTTATAAACATAAGGAAGAGCTTCAGCCACTGGGCTCTCCCCCCACAGATGATGTTGTTAGCGTATGGTGCACAAAGAGTACCAACTCAACATTACTTGCTGAACGAAGTTTCTAGATAACTTATACATGAAATTCCTTAGTGTTTCTATTAATTGCAACCAAATATTTCAAGAACAGATAAAAGCTGCCCATTAAAGCAAATTAAGGAGCTTTCATTACACATTATATAGTCTTTATGCCACAGGAGGTAATTGGTATCACAAGACCAGACTACTGCATGCATACCACAAGTACATGTATACATGACAACATACATATACACTGGATATCTCCCAGTGTTTCTGAGATTCCATAAAATCACGGCTTCAACTGCCACTGTTACACAGATGACTCTCAAATCTACATGTACCTTGGAGGCTTTTTCTCTGTAGCTCCAGGTGCCTTCTGGCTATGTCTCCTTGAATATCTGTTTGCAGTCACCTCAGTCTCAGTGTTTAGGATCAAGCTATGCCATACTTCACTACAGGCCTATTTTTGGCAGTAGTGAAGGCAGCAGAAAGCTTTACAGTTGTCACATGTAAGGTTGATGTGGATAAAGCAATGTTTCATAAAAGTTGGGGTTGGTAGTTTTACATAGGAAGACAGACAACAGGCAGAAAAGCCAGTTAAAAACTTTGTCAAGAGTCTAGGACCAGGAGCAGGCATTTGGCATAGTGATTAAGATGCCCAACTCCCACATTGAAGTAGCTGGCTTTAATTTTCAGCTCTGACTCTTGACTCCAGCTTCCCATTAATGCAAACTCTGGTGGCAGCAGTGATGCCTCAGATAACTGGATCCCTGCCATCATGTGGGAGATTAGAAGCGAGTCCCCTTTTCCTGGTTTTGGCCCCAGTCTAGCTCCAGCCACTGCAGGCATTTGGGGAGTCAATCAGTGGAGGGAATTGTCTATTTGCCTCTCTCTTTTCAAGAAAACATCCTGGCCATTCTTTAACTCATTGCATTAATAACTGTTATATGGTCTCAGCATACAGGGCCCACTTAACCAATATTCATAATCTCCATTTAAACTAGTTCCTTTCTTTATAATAGTTCTAATATATGGGCTAATTTCCAAAGGTACTGTCACCTAATTCCTGAGGGATATAACTGTCTATCGTATAGTTGGATATTTCACAGTTCCTAATATAAGGTTTGAGCACATAGTAGACACCTCACAAATATTTTAAGACTAAAGTAATGACCAAAATAAAACCTGAAATATTTAAATAGTTTCCCAAATAGCTTCACTTACCAGCAGAGTCTATTCTTCCCATGGCTAAAGGTTGTGTGTTTTTAGAAGTATCTTAGACACATTTTAAATTTTTTTCTAGTACTGCAAGCACAGCTTTTGTTAGGGTGTGTGTGTAGCATACTTAGTATTTGGTGTGTTTAGTAAATAACCCCTGAATAAAGAATCACCTTATAAAAAAGCAGGATAAAGTTGATAGCGAAGGCTACAAACAGAGCAAGGAACCTCAGGTTGTAGAAATTCCTGGCGAGGTAATGCTGCAAAGAAAAGGATAGGCAGATGCAGAAGACATTTGGAAAGAAAGAGCAACTTCCTTCTCTCACATAGATCTATTCCGGTTAGAAGTTTCCATGGGACTAGCCTTACTCTTTGGTTACTGCTCTTCTAGCACAGTCCTGGCTTTCAAACATAAACATGGCTTATGTGGAGGAACCAGAGTGTTGATTTTTTTCAAAGTTGCTTAGATTCTCTCAAAAGAATCCCATTTCTGACTTGTCCTTCAGGGAACTCATGTCTAAACATGGCATTAACATAGGACTCAAGCACTGTTGTGAGGGTTGTGTGTGTGTGTGTGTGTTTATGATGTTTCCATTTAGACCATTACCTACTTGGAAATGATGAGTGATCTGGGCTCATAAAAAGGTTCCAATAGCTGCCACTCTGGATACAGGCTGACTGTAGCCTTGCCTGCTCATCCTCATGAAAGAAGCCTTCCCTATTCCCTTCTTTCTCCCATCTTTCCTAGGAACATCAATGTTGGAGGCCTGGAATGGTAGCTGCTTGGAAGAAAGTTCCCAGTCTCTCTTTGGGTACCTCACAAATGGTGCCAGGCAAGGTGCAATTCTGGCCATTAGCAACTATGCCTCAATCTCAACTGATTAGAGAAAGGATGTGGCAAGCTGTATTGAGGTTTGCTCTCATCTAGAACAATAAAGCATCTGAGGGTAGAGAGGGAACCTAACCTAACCAGGAGAATTCTGTCTGTTTTCCAAATAATCAAGGCACTTGCGTCATGTCCCCAGAGAGAATATGGAAATGATCAACCAGAGAGAGTGGTTTCCACTCCCATGGAGAGAGAGCATCCTACAGTTTTGGGAAGGCTACTCTTATTTCCAGAGTATCTCCCTTTTCTTTTGCTTTAATACAAAAGAAACAGATAAATGGGGGAAAACAGGAGAGAACTCAAGGATGAAACAAGTCAGCAGCCAGATCTGAGATCTGTCTGGGCCAACACCTATACCAGGAAGGAGAGCAAGAATGAAGTGTTTACCAGTAACTTGGTCTGATAGATTTCTAGCCCCTTAAAGAAATTGGCCATGAAAGCTTCAGGTTTCTCAACTTTCTGACCACGCCGTCGCTTCTTCTTTTTTGTCACTTCTGCCCACAAGTACTCAGCCTGTTCCTCCTCTTTGGCTTTGTCTTCCTTTTCCCCATCTTCCAGGCTGTAAGGAAGAGGAATTGAACTTAGTAGGGGGAGTGGGAGAGAGGTCTGCCCCAGAGAGAGATGGAGAGTTCTGGGTTGAGAGGGCAGAGGATATAATCATTCCCGAGGTATGGAAATCTCAAATCTATTCATTCACAGTGGCTGGATGTCAAATTTACATTTCATGAGTGTTGATCATTGTTGATGACTCATGATCATCATTTATACATAAGTTTGTATTCTTTTGAAATTAGGCTTAACTTTTTTATCCTTCATTAAATTTGTCCTTTAGTTCTAAACCTTCTTAGCAGTTAGTAGTAGTATCTACTGTTCTAAACTTGTGTTAAAGGGCTTGCACTTGATGTGCAATAACTACTCAATTAATATTAGATATCATTATCATTATTATACAAAGTTGCCCATGACCAGTGTTTGATAATTTGGCCAGACATGGAAATTATGATCTATTAGTGAGACTGTAAAGTTAGTATAATTGAGATCTTAGTAAGATCTATTAATAAGGTTAATAGAGTTGAAGTAAAAACACATATACCCATGATTTGAATATCTACTGTTTATATTAATGATGCCACATTTTCGACTGAATGTGGTGATAGATGTTAGCAATCGGATGCTATTAAGAGCCACCTGCAATTGCACTTGGAGTACTAGGTGCTTCCCAGAACTCACTCTGCCTTCTCAGAGTCTGCTTTTCCTTCTGCTTCATGTGCTGCCTTCATCTCTGCTGCCTAGACAAAAACAACAGTCAGTCAAGGTTTCCTCAGAGAAGTGAGTTCACGGTGAGCCACATCACTGACCACAGGTCCCAGTGCCCTTTGCTCTTAATGTTTCCACTGTCTCAGAATAACAGAATGCAAGTGTCCTGCTATATTCCAAGCTATTTTGGAGAGAGGCCAAGAAAAAATATTTCTAAGTTGAAGACTCAACTGCCCTTCTATTATTTATGCAATTCAAAAAGGAAAGTTGTTCTAGGACATTGGGAGAACACTGTGGCCATTGTCCATGGGATAAGACAAAAATGGAACACAGATCAAACCAGTTGAGAACCTGCTTCCACCTACCAGGCTTACTGGTTTGTCATCAGTTCTCTTACCATGATCCCGATATCTCTGGCTGATGATCACACTACCATTAGAATCAAAGCCAAGCTCCTTTCTGAGATCAACATGTCTTTTACAAAGTTCTCTCCCACACAATCACATAGTACCTGGCATTTATTCCTCTCATTTTTCATGCTTGCATTAACTTGTCCAATGTTTGACTTTCGCACAAAGCTACAGGCACAATGTGTTGCTCATTCATCACAGTATTCTTATAGCCCAATACAATGCCAAGTGCAATGAACTTTTCAATAATTAAATTAATGAACAAAAGTCCCCTTTGGGCTCTGATCGTACGCCTTTCAACCCTTTTTACACTACAATCATGTTTTGAAATGGATCCAAGAGAGTAATACTTAAAACTTTCTATGGCCAAGGGAATATGAATTATTCTACCTTATTCACTTAATTATCCAGTTGACTTATTTGAAGTGTGAGTTGGATAGTGGGTACATTACAAGGAGAAAGGTTTCCTAACTTTTATAATGAATCATATGATGTCATCTGGGTTTTAGAGCGCACTACAGAAGTGTCCTCTCACATGGCAAGTCCCCCTCTTTATGTATACTCGGCTTCCTATGCTTTTAGTGTATCAAATGAACCCTGCACCTTTTAATAAAAGTTTGAAGCAAGGTGAGGGTAACAGATCATCAAGTTTGAAATCTATGGTGAAAACTGGAAGATAGCCTAGCAACTAGACAACAAGATAGCATCTAAGTCTTAATATTCCCAGCATGGCAGAGCTGGGATTGTAAAATCACGGTAAAGCCTAGGGGATTGGTGCCAGTGGCTGCAGCATACAGTGTTAACCTGGGGTAGATAGAAACAGAAGAGCCTCACCTGTGCTTTCCTCTTCTTCCGTACAGTACTCTCTAATGTAGGGGGTTCATCCTTTCTGATAATTTCAGAGAGGTCGCCCAAGCCCACTTCAGGCCCATGCTTTAAGCCACCTTCTTTCTTTGAGTGGAGCCCAAAGAGGTCTGACATGATATCTGTATCTCCCTTCTCACTCTTGGCAAAGTGTGCAAGTTCAGGTGTGATGCCTGCCTCAGTTACGTCTGTCCTCTCAGCCTCCATAGCATCATCATGTATACCAAATTGAGTTGGATCAGGCATATCACCCAGGATCTTAGTCACTCTGATGTTTTTCGCCCCTTCTACTAGGCCCCCTCCGAACACTGTGCTCCAGAGGATCTGGAAGATTCCTCCCAGTATGGTGAAGAACAACTGGAACAGCCCCACGAACAACATCCAGAAGAAAGAGAAGAACATCTTCACCAGTTCCTTCATGGTCATCTTCTTCACATTCCGGTATTGCTTCCTGAGGTTTTTGAGGGTGGCCTTCCTCAGGAGGTTGGTGATGTTTCTCTTCACTGAGGCGCAGGCCATGGCAAATGCAGAGGCAGATTCCAAAGATTTCTCTTCCTCCTCCTCCTCGTTCACTTCTAACATGTAAGAAGGCTCTTCATCTCCCTCCTCCTCTTCCAGCCGGTCAGCTGAGTCAGACTCCGAGATCTGAGACGCTAACTGCATTTCAAAGATCGTATCCTCACAGAAATTCACAAACAGTTCCATCTTTTCTTGTTCTCCACCTTCATTGACAACATCAAATATGAACTGTCGCTTAGATTCCTTTACTTGTGGCTTCTCCCATTGAGTTCGACTGGATTCACTGATCTCAAAGTACACACGTTCAATTTTCTTGGCCCCACCCATGATCTCAATTCGACCTAGGTATGGCTCGAAGTAATTCAGCACACTTTCTGCTGGATCTAACAGACACTTCAGGCGAGAATCATTTGGCATGTGTTCTGAAAGATTTGTCAATAACACTGCCACATTAAACCCTATGTCTTTAGCCGGCTCATGGAACCGGTCTACAAAATCAATGTAATTAAACATGTCATTTTCATCAGCTTCTGCACATGAAAGAAGAAAGTCAATCTCTGACTGTGTGTACTGTTTTTGCCCTTCCATGGCCTTCTGGAATTCTTTTTTGGAGATAATCCCTTTACCATCTGGGTCATATTCTTTGAAGGTATCTGAGCTGGTTAAGTCCTTAAGTTTCAAGAACATGTCAAAGAATTTCAAGATCATTTCTACATTGGTAGATGATTCTACCAGGGTGTCAACCATCTGCTTGCCAATAGTTCCATTTACCACATTCCCTGTGAGGCAGGTTCAAAAAGACATACAAATATATAAATAAACTCAAGCCATCATGTCATTGACCAGGTTGCTATTTTTACAAGACTTACAGGAAAAATTCATAGGCTTTCCCCCTTTTTAACTGTAATGATTTGGAATGGATAGAAGGGAGCAGCAAGCCATAAAGACCACACCACTAGGTGCTAAGAGGGAAACAAAGGGAGGAACGCACTGCCAACAGCATTGCATTTTCTCTGGCCTGGGGTCTGGGACGTGGTTTCATTATTAGATCACTGGGGACATAGGAATATTTGGTGTCCCTCTTATCCCCTTAGACGTAGGAGGGTGCCCAACTAGATGGCTGGCATATACACTGGCAGCCAGATGTATTGAAAAGCAATGGGGAGAGGGAGAGGATAGGGAAGAGCAAAGCTTGGAGGTTTCCCCAGTTCATTCTGGCTTTCCTATTGATAGAAAATGGTTGGCTTCTGGCTTTGTCCACCAGACAGTGTGCCCCTCACTCATTTTTGGCTTCTGAAAATTTGGCATTCCAACCAATATCATGGCACCAATGATCTGCCAGAAGAAGAATCTGCACAATTAGTAAAGTTAGTGTTCAGACCAATTACAGTTGTGTGAATGCCTAGTTATACCAAACAGCCCAACCTTCCAGGAGGGACAGAAGCATCACCACCATGTCCTGAAGGAGATCCAAGAGTTCCTTCAGCAGCTCGATCTGACTGGAATCCTAGAACAGAAACAGGAGATACCCCTGAGCTATCTGATCCCTCTGCACAGTACAGGGCAGTGAGCAAGAAGAGCCTGCTCTGGAAAGGTTCAGTGAAAGCTGTGTTCGGGCCAGGAAGGCACTCTCCTCATTGTCAATGTGCCTGCTGCAGCATGGGAGTGGGAGATGCATCTAGGTGGAGCTCCCTCATGTTTTCCCTTTTCCAGGTTTGGTGAGGCAGATAGAGAGAACTGTTGTCCAAAACACTGAACAACCCAAACCAGCAAACAGCTTTGAATACCTAAGAGTACTTTAAGTTGCCATTTTCTACATAGAGGGTAACCAATGATCTCTGTGGAGTTACTATTGCAATTCAGTTCTGGTACTAAGCTCTAATTGCCAAGTAAGCTCTCCTTCCTGGATTAATTTAGATTCTCCTGATACCCATTGGTGGTGGCTTGGGTGCCATGCTTTTCTTGTGGATGGTTTTCCTACTTGTTTGATTGGTTTGTGTTTCAGCAATACAGACAAAATTTTTGCTGAGTCATCTCTGTGCTTTGTGTTAGGGAAGGATATAGTCTTTGGGAGATATGAAGTGGGTGACTTGAGGTGGAATTAAAAGTGCATTAGGTACCACCCTTCCTTTACAGACTCTTGCTAAAAAAGACTCTTTGCCTAGCTCTTCCGGTATTAGAGGAATGAGCCACCTCTTGTGTTGTGCATTAATAGTTATACACAAAATATCATAGGAGGATAGAAGGTAGAGTTGCAACAGAAATTTCAGAAATCATCTATTCTTACTACCACTATTTCATGGATGATAAAACCCCAAACCAGGCAGGGACATGACTTTCTAGACACCACTGCTGAGAATGGCTCCTGTTTCCAGAACCTGTGTACCACTCCATCGCAGGCAAGACTGCAGTGCACAGACCATGGCCCAGGTAGTAGCCTTTTCAAGAGCTCTCTCCATGTGTAGGGCCAGAGTCAAAGGGAAAAATAAAAAAGAATGTTCTGGAACACAGGAGGCAGATGTGACAGCCTTGAAAATTTTAGAAACAAATTATTTAAATCAGCGCTGCAAATGTTACTCTAATCAGCCTGAAACACATCCTGAAGTTCTCCCTCATGTGTTGCCATGGAGAGAGGTGATCCACTACCACATATGCTGCATTTGTTTGTTTGTAATAATAATACGCTCTGAGTGGTTCTGATTCATCTTGCCAGAGAGATGGGGAGTGAGAAAGAGAGGCAGGGGAAGAGAGGCAGGAGGGAAGCAGAGGAGAGAGAGAAGGGCTGTGAGGGTTACAAAGACATGCAACATTTGACAGATCAGACAGGACTAATACAGAGAGTGTTTAAATGGACAGGGAGCAAAGGAATTAGTACCATAGAAAGCATGGGTTGAAGCAATTTTAAAAGGGTAGGTAGATGGGACACAGGGAAGGAAGCTGCACACATGCAAAAGCCTGTCGGGGACACCCCTGGAGCATTTGTTTCTGACTTCCATTTTGGCCCTCAGCTTTTAAAACATGATCTAATTTGCATGACTTTTCTAGTCTTTGACCAAGCAGCCATATCCAACACACAGGGAACTGGAGTAGCATTTCACACCACTGATACGTGCAGGAACGGGCCACAGTACCTGAGAAAGTTTCATCTGCATGTTAGCAAACACATGGAGGAAGCCGACCACTGCATCCCACAGCCTACTGTGAGCCAGGCTCTGCTGGTTCCCGATGCAAGGGCCCTGTGGAGAGCAGGACATCCTTAGGCCACTTAAGCATCACACGTTGCTCCAGCTGACACTTTTGTATATGACGAGGTAGCTGAAAACTTCCCTAGGATAATATTATTTTCCTCCCTTATCATAGGGCACCATTTATAAGAAAAAGTAATCTTGGATTTCACAGTGCGGTGATTTTTCAGAGGTTTTCTTTTAGCCTCAAAAAAATCACTATGCAAATGAAATTCATATTGAAGTACAACAGGAATATTTAGCTAAGTACTGTGGTTACAACACAGCTGAAGGGCATTCCTGCCCATCCTCACTCACACTTGGTCTAAGAGGCAGTCTGAGAAACCCAAAGGTGTGGCATAGTTGGTTCTCTATATATTGCCCACAAATTATTTTCAGATTAAACTTCATATAACAACTATGCCCTTGCAGCTATGTGATCATATGAAAAATCATCTAATCTAGTATTTAACTTATTTGAGACTTTAAACTTCCAATTTTAAACTTATTAAACTTCCAATATAAAACCATCTCTTAACTATCTTTCCTTAAAGCCACGTAGAGGGCTGAATTAAAGACCAGCTTGTATGTTCCTTGTGTACAACTTCCCTGCTTTTGAAGATAATCATTGACAGTTTTTGTCCTTAACACTTCTTAGGGTATATTTTGCTACCTTTTAGCTAATCTCCAAACCACTCTTAAGAACTTTTTTAAGGAGATAGACACTACATCTCAAGTTCTGGAAACATTTTTGTCAGGATTCCCAGAAGAGAGGTCAACAGGAAAATTATTACCTGTGGTCCAAATCACGCAAACTTGTTAAAAAGTCACTGTGTGTAATCAGTATCTGATCTGCAGACATTGATAAATTCTTTCTAGAACAAAGTTGACTGTTAAAAGAAACTCACATCAACCCCAAAATGAGCTTCTCCTGTATTTTTGTGTCAGTTGTTGTAATATATCCTGAAGCTTAGGACAGATGCTGCAGCGGTCACACAGCTGTCTGTGCAATGTGTGCAGTCACCTGCTCTTTCACATTTCCTGCACATCAGTCACCTGTTTCCAGGTTTCTCTCTGTGTGTCCCAAGCACAAGCTGGTATTCTTAGTTTTGGGTTTATTGTAATTAGCAAATGTGATCTAAATGTGCCAGTTGGTGCTTCAATAAGGATCTTTTTAAAATGAGATTTTAATGACTATCATAGAACAAATTTTGGCTCAATTATATTTCCTGCACCAAGAGCCCCTGAAAACCCTTGCGCTCTTGGAATACAAAATGTTCTTTGGAAAATAAGTGAAGGAACGCAGGGAAGGGAATGACATAGCTCCTATGTCTTTGTTTTCCTCATTTCAGCAAAACTGACATTTTCCTCATGAATCCATGTGTGGTGTTATCTCTGTTGCTTGTCCATGTGACAGATGACCAGAAATACACTTCCTTTTCTGTATCCATTCACAGCCCTCATGTCTCCGTGAATACCTTTTGGTTCAGCAGGACTATGTCCTTCCTCTGAACTCAGACATATGTAATTCCTAAGCATGGTATATATGACTATTTATATCACATCTGACCAACATGTATGAAGTAATTTCCTCAAGTTCATGCATTCTTAAATTGCATTGTAGGCTCTTAAAAGGTACAGGCCGTACAGTAACTTTATATCAATCACAGTGCAGAACCCAAGCTAAATATGTTGCTAAGTGAACAAATGAATGAGATTGTATTCATGAGTCTCCTGATTGTGCAATTTGAAAATGAGGTTTTATCTTTGACGTTACATCACACAGATCTTTATTATGGATAATGATTTCATAACAAATTAAGCATGAATATGTCTGCTATATCTTTTCACAGTAACTAGAGATAATGCAATGAACAGAGTCCTGCTGTTAAGTTCTAGACATATAACCTGAAATTCATTTGTAGACATGAGTGTAACTACATGTAATTTATATGTTTCTGAAGTTACTTTTTATAGGTAACTTCTGATAAGTTAGAATTTCCATAAATTCTGTTTTTAAGCTCTAATGAAGATAGCATTTTTTGTCCCCTTTACTCCTTCATTCTGTCATTCATACATCTGCTCTAGCAATGAATACCTATGACACACGGGACATGTTTCACACTGCATTATTATAAATTGAGTAAGACATTTTTCTGTGCACAAAAAATTTTCAGCCTGGATGGGGAAGCAGTAAAAAGATAAATGGCAAAAAGATGTGACAGTGCTGTGAACAGATCCCACTGGGGGACCACAAACCATGGCTTCTTGTACAGTATAGGAACTACTGGTGCCTGTTTATAGACAAAAAATATTGTCAGTGTTGGGGGCTGGATGCACGGACTACCAGGTGCACCCAAATGTACCATAGCGAAATACAGAATGAGGAATGTTGAAAACATCCTCTTGTTTACAAGCATGCACTCTGCAGCACATACCTGGATGTATTCTGTAAGAGAATTGAAAATCTGCTTGGTGACTGCTAGAGCTTTGGAAAAATTGTGCTGTCCAGATTCATCAATGATGTCTTTCCCTGAGTAATACCAGTAGAAATCACTGATTGATTCCTAAAAACAAATAAATAGCATGTATTATTTCTCAGGCTTCAGTAAGACAGGATCCATTTGATGTTCAGGAACCTGGAGTGTAAGGGAATCCTACATCTCCATGACATGTTCACCACAGCAGGAGTTAGGGACTCTGTGAGGAAGTACAGAAACAGTTAATCCCTGGCATTTTTCAAGCACAAATATCCCTCTACAGGAAGGAGCATTTTGGAGACATAACAGCCTTCATCTGAACTTGGGAGACTAAGCAAGAGGACAATTCATTCAGAGTTAGAAGCCTGTGGCCCGGGAAAGCAGTTGAGGATGGCCCAATTCTTTGGGACCCTGCACCCGCGTGGGAGACCCGGAATGAGGCTCCTGGCTTCGGATTGGCATAGCGTCGGCCATTACGCTCACTTGGGGAGTGAATCATCGGATGGAAGATCTTCCTCTCTGTCTCTCCTCTCTGTATATCTGCCTTTCCAATAAAAAAATAATAAAAATAAATCTTTAAAAAAAATGAAAATGCTTGTCATCCAAATAATAACAAAGCAGCATAACAAAAGGCCATGTATATGCCAGACATCATTCTGAGCACAGCACCTCTAACTGCATCTCATGATCTTTACTGTCATTCTGTGAGACAGGTCCTACCCGTTTAACAGTGAGCAAAGTAGAACACATGGAATTACCTAGATTTCAAACCAGTAAGTGGAGGAACCAAGATGATGAACTGGCAACAAGAAAATGGAGTCCTTATTCACATCTGTTATACTTATTAATATAGTTTGGACTTTTCTTGAAGTAATTAGAGTGAGTGGCTCTTAAACACCAGGAACTTGTGAACTCATCACTTTCCAATTGTTACGTAACTTTTTTTCCTAGAGAAATTTGTAGTTCTCATTCACAAGTTGTACTACCACTCTTGGGCACTAAAGATAGGTTCTCATTAGAAAAACTAATACAATCCAGCACTTTATAATAGATGGTTTGGTATTTAATCACTCCCTTTGGTTTTATTCTATACTTTTTAGGCATTTGATTTCTCATTTCCACGTGGACATAGAACATATTAATGCCTTCCACAGGGACCAGATGGTCCCCAACGTGTAGTTCGACTTTCACCTTTTTCTTCATTATGATGTGAAATCAATGTACATGTAGTAGAAACTGTTGTTTGAATTTTGGCCCTCTCCTGGGGTAATAGTACCATGCTTTCTTGTGGCACTAGGCAGTGGCAGTAGGCACAGTTACCAGTCAGTCACCCAATCAGAAGGGAGAAAAAACTGACTTTCTACAGTATACCAAGATGTGGTTCTAAGTGTGGATGTTTGGAAGGTGCATTAAATGCACTTTCAAGTTTTAGCTTATGGGCTCACTGGGCTGTGACTTCATTGCAAGCCGAAGAGCATCTGTAGCCTGGGGCTCCCCTGACCCTGGGTAACAGGTTTCACCTTTTGGATATACAGTTGAGAGATGCCACCCCTCAAGGCCCACCTGCTCACCTGCAGACGCAGAAGATAGTCCACAGTGCTGATGATGACATTGACGGTGGTAGTGTTTCCCATCTGAGTTCGCAAGAAGTTCTGAAAGTCTGAGAGCACCAGTTCTGGGTCAGAGTCTGTCATGCTGAGGGAGCCAGACGCATCCTCTCAGCTGAGCTTAGGAGAGATACTCTGTGAGAAGTCTTACAGGACACCACATCTGGATTCTGGCAGATCCTTTAAGTAAGGGCTCTGCTTTGGGTCCTCCTAAGCTGATGACACCAGGAATGAGACTTAAGAAGCCTTTAAGGGGCTAGATGAAAAGGACTTGACATCAGATTTACTATCTGAAGATTCTGGAAGCAGTTTAGCTTAATGACACTAAAGACAATGACCCTTAAAGCTAAAGATCATCTTACATTGAACACCTTATCAACATTACTTTCTTAAGTAATATCCCAAAGGTACCAACTGGTTATATCAGAGGACCACACTAAACTGAATGATAATTTTGCAGCTGAATATCATTTTTCCTTGACAAACTGATCTGTTCCACTTACCACTGTTATGTCCTTCACAGAGTAGCTGTAGGAATCTAAAGAGATCTCGTGTGAATTCATCATTCTGGAGCACCTTTTCACCTTGAAAACATATAATACTCATGAGCATTTATTTGACTTCTCAACACAAAGCACCTTCTGACGCACACGACTGGAGAAGTGATGTAGGAGTTGTGTGAAAAGGATTGGAAAATGAATTACAGGGGGATGGTAATAAACTTTATGAAGGTTGAACTGAGACTGCAGGGCACAGAGGCCAATGAAAATAAAATGTTTAGCCACAGATCCATTTGTGCTGAGAACAACCAGGATAATGGCAGTAAATGTTTCACAGTCCATAACCCATGCTCTTCACAGAGAAGACACTTCTTTAATTAAGCATCAAACTGTTGAGTTAAACTCGACATGCAGCCACTAAGCCTAAAATGTATCTACACTAAGACAATTAAATTAGATATTTTTTAGGATTCACACGTATAATAAGATGGTAAGAACTCAAGCCAGAACTCAAACTTACCACGCTCACGAACAATGACTGTGATAAGAGAAAAATAGAGAATGCCAAATAAGAAAATAGTAAATATCTCAATAAACTGTCTTTAGTTAAAATTGACTCTATAAATATGTCCAGGCTGGATGTGGGCTTTATCAAAGCTAATGAGGGAAACATTTCACAAAATGGAGCAAATATTTGCAGATTATGAAGCAGTGAGCATGGGCTCTAACCAGAGAGTGTTACTAAGATTTTCGTCAGGAAGAGAAAATGGCCTTGACATTCATGATTTACTTACGTGTTCCTTCCTCAGTAACCATCCCCAGGCCTTCAGCTTTATTCTGCCTCTCAAATGCATTCAAATCAAGGACGCTTTCAATAGACAAAAGGAAACAAGGTTCAGGGCTGTGCAGGCTGGGAAGATGGATTTCCAATGTCAGAGTATTTTGACTAACAGAATCCTATCCTTACATTATTTATAATTTTTTTTAAGAAGTTTTGTATTAGTTGACAGGCAGAACAACAGAGAAAAACAGAGAATGTGATCTTCCACCTGTTGCTTCACTTCCCAAGTAGTTGGGATGGGGTCAGGGTAGAAACAGCAATTTTGGTGTGAGTGGCAAGGGCCCAAGGGCTTAAGCCATGTTTCACTGCCTTCCCAGGCATTTAGCATGGTACTCGATGGAAAATGAAACAGCCAGACTTGAACCAACACTCATAAGAGATGCCGGTGTCACAGGCAGTGGTTTAACTTGCTGAGCCACAATGCTGGCCTGCATGACTATGTGGTTTGCATAAACTTATTGAAGTCCCACCATATGCATGGATTTCAGATTTTTGTGCTCACAAACTTAGCATTTTCATGACCTTTTGGAAGTACCTTTGTATGATGGGAACTAGTTTTTCTAGTTTGAGTCCTTCTTATGCATTAGAATTTAGAAAAGCTTCCCAGAAAAAAGAAGGAATAATCTGTTTCTGCAGTTTCTCAAGGCAAATCTTATTTTATATAGTAATGACTCATGTTCACTTCCCACCATTACCGACCTTTTGTAAGAATCTGGTTTCCAATGCTTCAGAGACAGAGTTACACATCTCCCCTCTCTTCAAGGGTCCCATTTTATGATTCTTGCATCCTTGAGGAGTCAGTAGCAGCCAAGGTTAATCTTTCTATAGGAGATGGTGTCCCTAGAGGTTCCTGGATTTGTAGGAGGCTAATCTTTGGTTTTATCCCTAAACTTACCTTAATCATAGTCATCATCAGATCTTAGTTAGGCATGAAGTCCTATAAGAGCACTGAATGCTCAGGTTATTTCCATGTTGGGTTCATTCTGTTATCTAGCTCTTTCTACACAGTGAAGGATCTCAGAGAATAGAGAATGTAGGCTTCACAAGAAATAGCTCTAAGATCATTATGCCTAGAGCAGAGACCATGAAGATGTAGGGTCACTAGCTTTCTTCTACCACTGAGCCAAGGAATCCAGTGTCCTTTTTCCATTTTAGGGGATCACTTAAGTTTTGTAATCTAAGTGAACTTGAAATAAAAAATGGTGCAATTTCCATTACCATTTTTGTTGCTGCTCCCCTGCCCCAAAGAGCCAGCTCCACAATACAAACTGTCCTATTTTTGATTTTGCTGTCAGAAGAGGGTAACACAGAAAAGGACATTTGGACATAGTTACTTTGAAGTAGCAGTTTTGATTTTAAATCTGTATAACACACATTTCTGATCTTCATCCAACCCTAAACATCCATTCTGAATGTTTTAATTTCTTTATTGCTCAAATTTTATAAATATGTATTATTTGATAATCATTAAAAACATTAAGATATCTTAAAACTTCTGCCAGAACTCGGTTAGCCTAGAAGTACATGTCATTTGTCTCTCCAAGCCATCGTTATAAACAGATTTAGCAATATTAAAAATTACATAATGCTGAGAGAACCCTTAGTCATTTAATAGGAAATTTCATGAGCAAAGTGGAACTGAATGGCCTTTATTTTTGCCATCTGTGGACCCACCAGTATTATTTGACCCTCAGTGAGTCAAGTCTGGCATTTTCTTTTACTAACAGACAATAAGTAGGCTATTGGTTGGAAAAATATGGGAGGAACACAAGGGCTATCATTGCCCTAAAGTATAATATAATATTAAATTCAGTAAAGGGTAGCAAGATTATGGACACCATCAAAAGTAAAGAGAGTATGCATTGTGACAAGGTGGGTTAGGTCACTGCTTGGGGGTACCTCCTGCTATCAGAGTGTCTGGTTTGAGTCTTGCCTACTCTGTGCTTCCTATTTAGCTTTCTGTCAGTAAGTCTGGACGGCAACAGTTGATGGTGTGAGTAACTGGGTTCCTGACTTTCGCTTGCTCCAGCTTTGGCCCAGCCCAGCTCCAGCTGTTGTAGGAATTTTGGCAAAGAACTAGTGGATGGAAGATTTCACTAGTTTTCTCTCTCTCTCTCTCTCTGTCTCTCTGTCTCTTTATCTCTCTCTGCCTCTCTCCCTCCCTCCCCTCCCTACTCCTTTCTCTCCCTCCTTGCCTTTGAATAAACAAGCCCTTTGCCAGAAAGCAAATCAGGATTTCTACTCTCCAGCTTTTCAAATGGAAAATGTAATGTTCTATTTACGGGTCATTAGGAGTGAGTAGCTGAATAACCTTGATTTCTTGTGGAGGGAGTTGCAGACTATTCAAAAGACATACAAATTTTATAGAACGAACTGACACTTTTCTGAGAAAGCCTGCTGGCTCATTTCTGAATGAGTGAGCATGGTGACCTGGTGATTTCTGACTATAGGTTACTTATGTTCAGCCCTGAGAAGCAGTTTTCACAACTTGGTAATGTAAATGGGAAGTTTAATACTTTCTGTTTGGACTATGTCAGAATGTTCCCATGGCAGGATGTACCTCTCTCAACATAAGCACGCCCAGAACTCCCTGTCAAGCTCAAAATATGAAGGTCAGCGATAAACAAAGTGCTTTATAAGTCTAATGAAGACACAGCCTTGAATCACAGTGAGGTATTCCTCCTCCTTTTCATTCTTTTCTGTTTGACTTTCATGGGAATATGTGTTTTAGGAGAACTCAATGTGTACACTGGGAGGGAGGAAGGGAGGGAGGGAAGGAAAGGGAGGGAGAGAGAAAGAGAGAGACTGATGACAGTTACAACTTCTCTGTAGGCTGGAGCAACAATACTCACCTTCTCAGCTTTCTACAGCAGGTGAAATGCCACGAGAAGCTAGTATTTTTGCTACACCTTTTCCTTTAAGTACTGAAGAATGCTTTAAAATGCTGAGTGGTTTGCTTATATTTACCTGCAAGACTGCATAAGACCAGAAAGGCTTTGAAAGAATCCAGCATCCTTTTTCTCCTTTAGATAATCTAGCATTTTCTGCAAGCAAGACACGTTAAAGGAAAAAGCAATGAATACCATTCTACAAGTGCTAACTCTCCTGATTCTGATGAAGAAATGGCATACTGAGTCAGATCCAGGGCTTTGCATCAGAACCACCAATGGACTTGAAACCCTAATGTGGACCTGAACTCTACTCTCTCAGGGTGGAGCCTGCTTACCAGTCCACCTAGTGCTCCGGCTAGGGGAGCAGAATGACCTTTTGAAGTCCATGAGCTTACTGTTTGAAGTTTATCTATTTGGGACTAGACACCAGGACCATGATGGAGTAATATTTGAGGTTGCTGAAGCAGAAGCTAAACTCCTACTATTTTGAGTTTCTCACAGCAGAGCAAGGAACTTAGCCAGTAATGAGCCTCATCAAAAGCTCAGAATTTGTGTCACACTGAGACTCGTGTTCTTTGTTACTGGCAAGGCTAGAACTCTTTCTGACATAATACAAATTTTAAAAAATTAAATGTATATAAGGTGAACACATTTCATAGCTATAGATGTAAGAGCACAATGATACTTCCACTCATCCCAGCTCTCACCCTCCCTCCTCCTTTTAATTTTACTACAAATTTCATTTATTAAAAAAAAGGTCCTGCAAGACAGTGAACTGATAGATAGGTGGTGGTAGAAAAGCAAGCGAGGACTGGCTTAAACATGAAGTTCTTAATGAGAGACTTGCTTGGTATGAATTGGAAACATTTTGTGTAAACGTGGTACCCAGGAATCTGGAAGTTCTCCAAGTCCCGGGAGTATAACCTGCATGGATGATAAGGGTCTGTTTGAAATGTCACTTTTCTGTGCACAGAGGTGACTTTAGTCATAGCCTGGAGCACCTGGAACACCCCAGTGCATGCTGACATCTCTAGTGAGTCCCAATCCAGAAAACTCACTGGATAATCATCATGAGGCAGGTCCTCAAGCAGATGCTTTGGCTGTTGTCTCACTAGCAAGTAGGCTGTACGATGTTGGGGTTTCCACTGCCTGCTTTGGGGCTACATCCTTTACAGCCAAGCCTGGCATGGCTGGCAACCAGCATGCAGTTGTTCAATAAGTAAATGCGTGAGTGACATGCAGGCAATCGTTGAGCCTACTTAGCTTTGAGCTGCCTTTTTCTGAATAAGTAAACTAGTAAGTGAAAGGGCTGAAATAAAAGCCTCAGGTTTAGCCAACTTCCTCTAGAGTAAATTTCTGCAGAAACTCTCTACTGCTGACAAAAGTCAATGTTTTTCCCATAACCCTGGAGTAGCACCTCAGTATTAATGACAGCACCCATCTGTTGACTTGCCTCCCTGGTTTCCTGTATGTTTCCAGCTACTCTGAGTTAACTGGCCATGAAGAACAAATAAGAGAGTGATTCTGGGTGACCTTCCAGTGTGTTGGTCAACACCTCCCCTGCCCAAGGCATAACAGCTCAGCTACAGGAATACCCCAAGCATTCTGCAGAAACACCTGCTAGTCCCATTACCTGCTGCACACCGGCGTTGCCTCCATTCAGAATGGCAATCCCCAGCTTCAGGGTCTCAACCACCATGGGGCTCATCTCACCTGTCATGAAGATTTGATTGAATCACCAAGGAAACAGAGGATGAATCACGCCTGTTGGGCTCTATCAGGACTGGCTAATACTGCCTTCCTGCCATGGTGTGCTAGCCAGAAATCAGGGCAGTCACCTTTGCTGGCGCTTATCATCTGAAGGACCATCTCAGCAGCACCGCGCTCATGCAGACGAGCCTGCTGATAGAGGGTTTTCTGCTTCTCCATCTCTTTCTCCTAGAAAACAAAACAAAACAAAACAAAGAGAAAGAGCTGCTCCTCTTCTCACTTCTGCTATTTGCACTTTCTGTCCCTGTCACCTGCTCGGAGAACTCATTGTGGAGATGCACATTTAGACAATCTGTAATTGACTAAGGAAGGGAATTTATGTTATTTAGGATAAAAACCTCCTCTGGGGCCTGGCTCCAATGTCTCAACAGTTAAAATTCTCTCCTTGCATACCAGGATCCCATATGGGCACCAGTTTCATGTCCCAGCTGCTCCCCTTCCTATCCACCTCCAAGTTTATGTCCTGGGAAAGCAGTAGATGACGGCCCAAAACTTTGGGACCCTGCACCTGCATGGGAGACCTGGCTCCTGGCTTTCTATTGGCTCAACTCCAACTGTGGCTTCTTGGGGAGTGAACCAGCAGATGGAAGATCTTTCTGTATATCCTTCTGTCTGTAAATCTGCCTTTCCAACAAAAATAAATCTTAAAAAAAAAGGACTCCTTTGAAGTTTGTTCGTGGGCATTCTCAGATTTCCAAAATGGTCTGTACAGAATTCACCCATAATTTGATGATGAATTTTTCCACTTTTAGTGGAAACAGTAACAGCAGGTAACTCAGTAGATTGCTCTTTAATACCATATTTTTAGGAATCCATCCAAGATTCAAATGTGTTTGCTTTTAACATCCTAACACACATGAGAACTTCTGAGGAGGTCAACCTGAGTCTCAGTCTCTCCCTGTCTCTGAATGTAGGAAATGCCTGCTTATCTTGAATGCTTAGGACAGGCAGCAGGCACTTTGTATCAGACAGGAGTTGCTAGAAATGCAAAGCTTTCCAGGACTACACTTGTATCCACTCCCTTCTGTTGTGTCCTTTACAGTCTGTAAAGGAATTTAGGTAGCCAGATGTTCTTTAATCTGGGGGAGTCTCAGAGTCCTGCACACTCTCGAAATCGAAATCTACATCTATGGACATTTAAGCAAGAGTGATGCAAAAACCATCCCAGAGTTTTCATGGTTCTGATTGTCTATTTTTGAAAGTCTGAATTTGTCCTCCTATGGCTCTTTCCTACAATGCCTGGGCCCAAGCTGAGAACTTCCCAGAAGAACAAACTTAACTGTGGTGGTTTGCTTACTGACATGCTACCTGCTATCCTTTGTTAGGCAGACCACAGCCAGGGGGTGATTCTTCACAAGGCAAATTTACTAACACATGGCAAGTGAGCTACGTGGCCTAATGTTAGCACCCACCTCCAACAGCCCAGCCTACAGACCTTGTCTTTATTCTGTCTGAAAACTTACTTCAAATGTCTTTTCCTTGTCTTCCTCTTCTTCATCCTCACCACTTTGACAACTCTGGATTCGATGGAGGTGGAGGTGGAGGAAGAGAAAACAGACAATCAAATTTATGATGAGTCTGCCTAATAAAGAAAAAATTATATTTCATGTTGCAAGGGTAGGGGACAGGACATAACCTATAGGTATTTAGTGCTTTGTAAAGCCAGGAACACTTTGGTCACTGCAGGGTATCACTCTACTTTGATGATGTTTGCAATCATCAAAAGGTTCTGATATGAAACCCAGGAACACCAAGATCACATAATCAATGGGGACCTATCTGGTTCAACCACAGACCTGAATTCTCTTTCCTAGTAAAACCATGATAGAAACAGAAGTCAGGAACACAGGCAACTGTCTAGCTACATCACCGAGGTAATGGCAGTAACATTGGGACATCTAAGATATGAATCCTAAAATGCCCCTTCTTAATGAGGCCCTGTGGAGCAGCTAGACAAATGAGCAGGTGCTCCTGTACCCAAGCTATTCCCTTGCTGCCTGAAATTTATTCCTTGGAGAAGTAGTAGTTTTTTCGTTCTTTCAGTATTCGAGTTCACTGTTCCTGTGTCAGACATCCTCCAAATGTTCTGCCTTTCCCAGAATACTTTGGGATTCCCTCTGGTTTCTAACCCTGTTTGCATAACCTGCAAGTATGGTTGAATGGTCTGTCTTAAACTAAACACTGACTGGAGATGCAAAGTCTATAAGCCCAAACCCTGTTTGATTGGCTTTGCAACTGGCATGTGAACCCAGCCATGGGAATGCAATTTTTCTAACAAGTTTGCATTCTCCTTGTGTAACACATGGAATCAACTTCAAGGCTAAGTCCCAGTCTTTCTGTCAATCCATTGCTTTCCATGTGTCTGAAGAGCTCTAAGGGAAGGCAGGCAGTCCAGGTGTACCTTAGCCATCATGCTGGAGTAGGAAGTGTACAAAGGGTCATCTTCCAATTTGCTGCAAAGAGAGGAAATAGTTGGCAAGTTGCTTGGACCTCATTAAAACAAACAAACAAACACACCCTAAGGGCCATACAAATCTCGGATGCCATGCACTTGTAAATGAGTTAGTACATATCCTCTCTTACTCTAAATCTTGGAAACCAGCCTAAAAATTGGAATCAGCTCTGGCTTAGGATAGAATTCCAGGACGGTTACAGTTGCAAGCTGTTTAATCCTGAGTTACAAACAGAAGGCTGTGGCTTGATGTAGTTGGCTGATGGTGAGCAACAGGACTGGTCAAGTCTGACATCCATTCCACCCACTGTCATGCGTACAAGGAAGGTTGGAGTGCCTGGGAGCAGAAGGATAATGCTGGTAGAGCTGACCTCCTCTCTGTGAGAGCGTTGCGGCTGAAATGGAGAATGATCTGATGCAATGGGTCTGGTTGCTTTTGCATCTCTTCCTCCTCTTCCTCTTCCACCTTTGGAGATTTCTACACAAACCAACACAGATAGGTTTTAGGCACAGATTTCAGTACATGTTACACAACTGCATGCGAACAAAGAGAAGGCCAAGCGCAAGGCACAGAGTGCATCATACTGAAAGCACAAAAAGAAACCACCACATCATGTATGTATTTCAGGATAAAAGCCCTGAGGATGCAAGGTTTGGGATGTGTATATATATACATATATATATTTTTCCAGCTAGTCAAAGAAACATTCCAAATTTTGAGTTAAAATGAAATAAAAAAAAAAAAAGCAGAAGGCTGGCCACAGGGGGAGTAGCTCCAGACCCCAATCAGCAGAATTGTCATGCAAGCTCTGGGCACCTGAGTTCAGGAGGGAACCCCTGAGGAGTCACCTGAGAGACCGGGTCTCTCTGGCCAACATCCGAAACAGCTCTTGGAGAGCTGGGCTGGAGACAGGGGAGGGTAAGAATTACAAATCTTAGAAGTCATTTCGGGGGTATGTTATTCTCAATTCAACCCAAAAATTGTCTGTTAGCCTTGCCCTTAATTCTAAAAACTCTTCATTGTTTCCAAGAGCTGCTGTCCTGGAATTGTAAGCCTTGCATTACTCTTATTAAACCTCCTTCTCTATCACCTTTTCCAGAAAAGGACATAGCAGCTGATGCCAGAGGTTAAAAGTGATTATTCTAGCAGTGGGAGAGCAAACAGGATGGTCCGTATTTCGTAAACTGGCAAGAACTACATAGATTGTGTGAATGGTAGAAGAAGTAAAAGGCCAAATCAATGCCCGTTGCCTATTTTACCTAATCAACAAGCATAAATACTAGGTTTTTTCTTTTTCACTGACAGAAACATATGGGCACAATCAAAGACACATGGGCTAATGGAAGACAGATGGGGGAGGAAAACTTAAATAAGAGGTAAGAGAAAAAGAAAGAAGTGGAAAAAATTGACCAAAAGAATGACTAGTGTTGAGAAAAGGTGATGAGAGAAAAAGCTAAATGGGAGAAGGAGAGAAAAGAACCAAATGCTGGCCAAGGGAGAGGGGCTTTATTTTCTTTCTGATCCAGAATGAGGCTTTGCCCCCTTGCCTGCCATCTTAAGTGGTTTTAGAGCATGAAGTTTGTTAGAATTAGAACATGCTAAATTTTCTGAAGGGTCAAATATAGAGATGTGAGATGCAGGAAGGGAATTTATTTAGATGTGGCTTCCCCAAAGCAGAGCTATTGATTAGGAATGTGGGTCTTGGCTGAGGTGGGTGGCCTCCTGCAACCAATGGTGCTCAAAACTTAACTTGGCATGAACTCCCCATGATGCAGCTGCACATTTAGTAGTGCAGTAGTAGTGGTGCAGCAGTGCAGTAGAAATTAGTAGTTAATGATGACGATGATGAGGATGATGGCAATATTACTAGCACCTCTAAGTGAAAATTCATCCTCTGGCATTAGTAAGCATTAGCAGGGCGTCCCCTGAGAACTTTTTTGCAGTTAATTTCTTTCTAATTTATACGCTTGAGCCTTTGTAAAGGTTTGTCAGTTAAAACACACACATACACACACATACACATGAATACAAACACCAGATTCATTTGCACCCATATCTGCTCCCAGTTGAATCAGTACTTACAGCCAAATCCTGTACTAGTTTCTCTTCAAAGGAATATTCCTCTGTTTCTATCCAAAATCTCTGATAGCCATGGAGGAAGAGGTTAATAGAGCGGTGCCTGAGCGGAAGGGGCGAGAGTGAGGTCAAGAGGGGTCCGTGAAACTCGTTATTTTAGATTGGGTTGTTAATGGTTTAGTAAGCAGGACAGGCTTTTGTACAATTCTTAGCATCTGATTGGTCAGGGCAGAACTTTCTGAAAATAACAATTGGTTCAAGATGTGCAGTGAGTGACCATTACTCTAACCTGATCTCACGTGTCTCCTCTAACCAGAACGAATTCCTTAGGCTAAGTAGCCATCTTGAAGTATCTGCTTCAACAGATAATTCAGTTTTTCCTTTTAATAGGTCACCTATGTTTGAATCTAAGTGAAGCTGACAGTGAGTGGCTCAGAGCTGGATATAGCAGGAACACTGAAGTGCAGCTTCTTTTCATCCTTGAGGAAACCACACTAGCCAGATGCTCAAGCCTTCACTGAAGGAAGGTTGGACTTGGGCAGGCTGCGTTAGCAGCACATTTTCAGTGTGCCACTTACAGGGACGCTGAATGAATGACAGGAACCACTCACTATAACCAGACTGACTTCTGGAGATAAACAGCAAATATCAACCAAGAATTTACCCCTTATGAGGCGGAAAGCAGAGGAAAGGAAATAAAGGACAACACTAGAGTTAGTAAGGCCTGATCGTGGTTTTCACAGAACATAGCCCTTGCCAGCTTCCTTTTAAATCTGACCAATCAGAGTTCTTTTAACAAATTGTACAAATTTGTGTTTTTATGGTAACGTTAAGTCATGGTCAAGAAAAGAGTGTGCAGAGGATGAGCAGGTCTCTCCACAGGTTACATTACCATTAAAATGGGTATAAGCCTGTCATACTGAGTTTTTTCATTAACCTTTTCCAGCCAAACCCGTTGAAAGGTGCTCAGGAAGAAATTGTTAATTTTGTGTCTGGAGAAAAGCATACAGGTTTTCTTTTAAAAACTAACATCAGAGAAACAGTTTCCACATATTAAAATAAATCTATTTAGCCCCTGAGTTTGGAAAATTCCATGCACACTTTGTGTCATCACACAAGTTGAGGAAGAAGAGTGGTCACCACCATCAGCTTTTTAGGGATTTGTTGCTGCTGTTCTGAGACCATTTGAAGTCCTCCATGCTAGACAGAACACTTAGGGCAGTCCTAACAGCCCACTGGGTCAGATATATCCATGTTTCATCAAGGGCAGAGTGCATTTCTAGACTTATTCATACTCCTACAGGGAGCAGCCTAAATCTGAAAGGGTGGTAACTAACATTTTCAGTGGATTGAGTAAACAATGTTTATTTTTCAGAGATTTTATTTCTTCCTCACTGGCTTGGCCCTGGAGACATGTGCTTGGTTAGAGCTAAGTTCTGGAGACCAAGTTATCACGCTGTATTAGGGAGGGGTCTCAGCCAAAGGGTGAAGGCTTTCTCATGCTTCAGCACTTCTAGAAAACACAGATGCTATGTCACTGGACTATACATTTCACTTTTCTACCACAACTTTACTTCTCTGGCCTTTTAATTTGTGAATTCTCTTTGACTCAGAGGTGCCTACTTCCCTTTCAAAGATGGGAATTTTTTCTCAAGAGCAAGTGTGTATCCCGGAAGCCATGTTTCTCAATCATTTCAAGATTTTAATTAGGAAAGCTCAGTTGGCCAGCTGGCTCAGGATAGGGTTACAGGACGCTCTGGACAAATGATGGCAAAGTAAAATGTTAAGTATAGAAATGCTACTTTATTGGATATTCCAAAGAAACACATTTACATGGGATTCCGAATACCTGTCCCTGTCAGTTGACCTTCCCTGACCTGGTAAGAACAATTCCTACTGACCTGAAAGTTGATGTGGTAGAGACTGATACCCTATCGCCAGCTTTGTTTATTGATCACAGACTTTATCAAGTCTGTGATTAGTGTGGGGATGGAATTGTTTCCCACAGCCAGACACTGAGTTCATCTTGATGACCATGCTGGCCTGGTCCGCCACTGGTACGCTTCCACTAGTTGATGCAGGTTTTATAGTTTTAAAAAAATCACTCACTTCAAAAAATGGGCTAAAACACTAGATTCAGGTATTGGGGCCCCAAGTAATCTCTCGGATGCATCTTTAGCTTGGTTTCATCTTGTGCTAGATGCTATGCTAAAAGATCTCAAGTTACCTATCTATACCTGCCAAAGAAACAGTAATGTTAGTTTCAAGTGTTTGTGTAGAGAAATATTGGTTTGACCTGTTGGTGGAATTTGGCATAAAATGCTTTAGAAAACACATCTTTTTCAGAAGAGTTTACATCTTCACAATGAATTCTAACTCAGCAAAAGTAGACAGCCTCCACATGCTCACCTGGCCAACTTACGGTGCAAAATGGTGATCTGCATTAGGCATGGGGAATCTTACTGGATTTTAATTTTGTGTTTCCCTATGGCTTAAGTAGGCCATTGTACTATATGGACTACATTGCCTCCAATGGGTCAAGGAGTCCAATTTTACTTCTTGGAACAAGAATGTAAGGTCCAGAAAAGAGTACAGGAGAATACCTTATGGTATTCTTACAAGGCTCACAAGTAATGGTTCACAAGGCAGAAGACAATGGTATAATACTGACCTGGGCAGATTATAGAGAGGGGCCATCCTGAAACAGGCCACCACTGCCCGTTTCCGTTGCTTTGACAACAGCTTGTGCCAGACGGCCTTCTTGGATCTCAAAGGCTGCTCTACCTGAGAAAAAGATCACATAGAAAGGTATATATTAGGCTGATGTGGATGACATAAGATACTTATCTGTGCCCTAGACTTTCCAATGCTGGAAGAACACTGACTTTTAATTATGCTTAGCAAAATATACCTAGCAGTAGATGGTTAAATGTGTAAAGATCTTAAGTTTTCTCTCTTCTTACAGCTGTTAGTGATATATTGCTAAACAACAGCTTTGCAAATGGTACGGTATTTGAATGAATGGTGACAATATGTAAACTACTGGGAAGGGAAAGATAAAAGGGTGTACTACCATGAGGCACCATTTTTGCCTCTTGTATCTTTAGTTCTGGGAAGGAATCTGGAACGGAGATTAGGGTGGCAGGGGCGGGAGGTGGGGGGGGGACTGTATTGTGCAGGATAGTCGTGCAGCTCTCAGGACAGATATTCCTCACCTGTTCCAGGTGGAAGACAGCTGCTGAAATTCTCTGTACACGTTCCACTGTCTTTTCTGGATTGGAAGGTTCTTCAGTCTTCAGAACATCCTTGTAGAGATTTAGTTGCCATTTTACAGCTGGGTCATCAGACTGAAAATTGAAGCATCCCGTGGGATGAGCAATTTCCACTACTTCTTGTGCTATAAAGGGCTTTTACTTAAACCAGACTTTCACGGTAATTGAGGCTGTCATTTACTGCCTCTTATATTGTCTTGTGGAACATTGTAGATGTTATGTGAGAACTAGTCTCAATGTTTTTAAACTGTCACATGGTCCATTCTTGTATCTTTCTGAACTACCTTTTGGTGGTAGTACCTTCCACTTCAAAAGTATTTGTTTTCAGCTGTATCTAGTATACTTTTAACCTATTAATTTGGGTTTTTAATTTGAATGACACTTTTAAAATTTTTATAATCATTATGAAGTATTTAAAAAAACTTTTCCTTCAAAAAATAATACCTAATTATTACCTTTTAAAATTATATCGTCCCCCTTTAAAAAAAACTCTTTGAATGTTTCAACTATATTTAAATCCATTTATTTAGTTTTTGGTTACTTTTTAAAATATTTCTTTAGTTTTTATTGGAATGGAGAATATACAGAGGGGGGAGATAGAGAGAGAACATCTTCTGTCCGCAGTTTTTGGCTACATTTGTTGACCTTCTAATGATGGTGGATTGTTTTTTATGTGTCCTATAAATACAAATATTTTGTGCGAGTTTGCCTTTGGGAGTTTTATTTGTTGGCATCCTAGCTTATATTTTAGGAGGAGAAGACTCCCCAAATTTTCAGTTATCTGTGTAGGACATTCATGGCTTTTACAGGTTCAAAGCCAATTCTATCCAAGTTTCTTGTATTGCATTTAAGTACAGTGTGGCTAATTACGTCCAAAATGCAACTTAACCTCTAAGTTTATTAAAAACTATTGCCCAGGGCCTGGCACAGAGGCCTAGCAGCTAAAGTCCTTGGCTTGTTCTCATCAGGATCCCATATGAGTGCCGGTTTGTGTCCCGGCAGCCCTGCTTTCCATCCAGCTCCCTGCTTGTGGCCTGGGAAAGCAGTTGATGACAGCCCAAAGCCTTGAGACCCTGCACCCACATGGGAGACCCCAAAGAAGCTACTGGCTTCTGGCTTTGGATCAGCACAGCTTTGGCCATTATGGCTGCTTGGCAAGTGAATTAATGGGCAGAAGATCTTCCTCTCTGTCTCTCCTCCTCTCTGTATATCTGACTTTCCAATAAAAATAAATAAATCTAAATCTAAAATAAAACAAACAAACAAAAACCAAAACTAGTGCTCAAAGATACATTTCTGGCCTGGGAAACACCATGAATTCTCCCTAAGTACAAATTAACTAAGTGGAAGGATGGACCCTGCAGCTGAAAAAAAAAGCCCAGCTTGAGTTCTTGTGTCTTCCTGCAACATCACCTTTTCCTGCAAGTGCAAGTTATTCCGCAGATGTTCCTTGACCTCTTCATCTGTGTCCCTCTGTGGAAAGAAATATCCCATTTTATCCCTAGGATCACCATGGAAATGGCAACTGGGGCACAGAGAGTCCGGGCACTGTGTTGGTGGGATCTTTAATTGGAAGAACAGAAGAAGGAAAATCAGACACCAATCCACAGAGTACACACGGATTCCCAAACTAGCTTTAAAGATGAGCGTGGATTGTTTCTGTACATCATCTGTTCTTGCCTCTACCACCTAACCCTTAGGGAAAGGATTATCAGGGACTCAAGTTCTATCACTGCCATCACTCATATCACATGCATAATCCAATCAGGGCAGCTTACATAGCTGTATCGGGATTTAGCGAGGGAGATCAGCTCTTGGTCGCCTGGAGTGCACATATTCAAGCCAATGGGCAGCATTTTCTTGAGTGCAGCCACGATGAGGGAGGTCTGGATGGAATACAGGTCTCCTCTCCGCTTTGTCTTCTTCCGCTCCTGGTCCTGGCCTCCAGACTAGGAGATGACGTTGGAGTAAACAGAGAGGGGCTCAGTGATTCTTTGAAATGAACTGCCTGCACTCAGGGGCAGATTGCTGCTTTGTGGCCCTGCCAGTACGGGACAGTACTTAGCGCACTTCAGAGGAACAGCAGTCTGTTAAAGCTAAGCTAGTGGTCACAAACGGCTAGCCCTGACCTGGAGTCTTCTGCACATGCACACAAAATGACATAACTAGACACACAGTACGGACATTTACAGTCTTTGCTCATTTACTTCTGGACCACACAAACAAATATACTGGTATTTTACAAAAGGAAAATTGAAAACTGACAAATGCCATTTCTGGGCAACCTGCAGAAATGTGAAAAACATCTACCATAGAAGAATTTGGCTGTGCTTCCAGGGCTGAGCAGTGGCCTGGGGTCCAAGCATTCCACATGACCTTCCCGCCACAAGGCAATGAAGGTGGGTGTATCTCACAATCCACCGTGACGCCTCTGGACGGCAAAACCCAGTTTGGCCAGACATTGCCTATCAAATCTATGTACTGATTCCATGGACCCCTTCAGCTCCACACTTCAGAACACCAGGTCAGCCTCCAAGTCAGCAGTGGCAGGGGGAAAGACTGACTGTGTCCTAGCATTTAGTGAGCACTTACTAGCTTTCTTACATTGATATATAATTCTAAAGGTTGTGCCTCAGAGTGAGACTCAATTATAATCTAAATTACCTTCTAACATGCCTCAGACCATCCATTAAGGACAGAATCTACTCAGATATAAATATGTGATATAATGGATGTATAGATGTACAATACAAATGCTAACATGTAGGTTATCACTAAGGAAACAGGCTTGAAATGTGAACAATGTGAATTGCATTATTTCCTGTCACTCTATTAGATCTGACCAACCTCATGTTTTTCTAATTATAAATGATGTCTATATGATGAGTCTTCAATGTGCTTGCTACTTATATAAAACAATTTCAATCCTCCCAAAAACCTTGACAGATTACCAAGTCAGCTTTATAAATGAGAATAATGATGTTCAGAGAAAATAAGTAATATTTCCAAGGCCACACAGAACTGGAGTGCCTTAGCCAACATCCAGAGGCAAATCTGTCTTGCCGGGTATTTTTCTAGGAACTATATATATGGCTTGATTCCTACATCTCCCCCCTTGGGACAATGACAGAGGACAGACACATAGCAAGATCAGAGGATAAACATTTCTATTTAACAATCTCCCAGTGTTCTACCATATACATATTTCATGCAACAGCTCAGGACTGGCTGCTGAATTCAAGCCCTTGAGTCAAGTCCCTGGAATATTCTCTTTAAATCGTGGGAGCCTTGTACAAGAGGCAGAACACATGGATAGTGTGAAGGGTTGGAACCATTAACAGAAAATAGGAGTCTGATTATGGATGGAACTGTAGAAGTGCATTTCTCTCAGGCTTTCAAGCCCTGTCACTCATTCTATCTTTAGGAATATCCTGGCTGTCAAATGAGAGGGCAGCTCGGGATTGGAGCAGAGATGACAAAGAGACCTCAGTCAGGGTGAGGCTTGGCTGGCTTCCCCTTTCCAAAGGAGAGTAGGCCCTACATTCACTCTTCTGGCAGGCGATTTTCTTTCCTGTTGCAGGACTGGGGACCTCCAGGTGGGACAGATCCATTCTATACCACCCCCATGGTAATCATAGCGCAGAAGGAGTCAGAGCCTGGCTCTTCTAATACTAGGACAGAAAGACACATCATGCATTTGACCTGTACCTTTACTTGCATGGCCTGTGTGGAAAGGCAAAAGAGAAGAAACAAGGAGAAGAGTCAGTCAATAAAGGCAGGGCTCCAAAAGCATAGATATGACACACTAGTCACACAGCTTCTTAGCCCTAGTTTCTCAGCCAACACTGCAAAAACTTAACTGTTCTGTAAGTCAGTTGAGCATGACATGAAGAACAAGTGGGAGGTTAGGATGGAGGTTAGTTTGGTCATAAGGCCTTACACCTAGGTCAAGCAGTCCACCTCTGGTAGAGGGTCAGCTGTCAGACCACCCATCTCAAGTATGTGACACTGAGAGTTGACCCAGGGTAGTCTTCACATCTGGCCACTAGGATTAATTCACCTCAAATCATTCCCCTTGTCACCAGGGTGGGCTACCCACAATGAGTCACATAAGCAAAGACCCAGATTTTCTTTTCTTCCTTTCACCTACCACATAATTGACTCTAGCAGATATACAATTAGAGAAATAAAAGGGAGAGAAAGCTGAGCAAAGGGTCAAGGCTTGAGCTTCTGCTAAAACAAGCTGTCTAAGCACATCTTAGATGATTCAAAATCACCCACATCCCAAAGGATGGAGGATTTTTCTTCTATTGCTGCGACCTTCAAACATACCTTAAAGACTCCTACATGTTACAGATGCCTCTCACGTTGCCTAGATATTATAACGCTGCCCTTAAATTTCTCAAATTCCAATTTCTATACCTTCAAAATAATTTTATATTCCTACACATAGATAAACATTTTCACCATTAATTGATGATGCAAAGATGATCTTATATGTCAATCTTACAGCAAAAAACTCTTTTAATGGATATTGGCATTTGAAGACAAACCATATAGTGGTGTTTTGTACAGTCAGGGCAGGGGAGCGTTTTATCAGTTCCTGAACAAAGGCAAGCCTGTGCCACCAGAGCTTCTTGTCCCCTCTTAGAGGGTGCAGTGCAGACAAGTTAACTTAATGATTTATGCAAAGTTGTTTGTGAATGAGGAGGAGAGAAAAAAAGTGGGAGGGAAGGAGATGCAGAGAGGGGGGCGAGAAGGCGACAGAGAGGGCAAAGGGACAGAACATAGGAGAAAGGAAGAGGGAGGGAAGGGAGTAAGAGGAAAGGGAGAAAATGAGCAAGAGACAGATAAGAATAAGAGTAGGGAAGAGGGAGCGTGTGAGGGAGGAGACAGATGGATGGGGTAGTGGGAGACACACAGGGGGATGTGCATGTATGAGAATGAGAGAGTAGGAAGAGAAAGCATAAGAGAGCTAGCAAGCCCGAGCTTGCAAACTACACAGATACAAAAATAAATGCAATGAAAACAGGAGGAAAGAGTTGAGCAAAGGAATGAAAGAGAGGAATGTGAACCAGAGGGGAGCCTAGGGCCAGAAGGATGCTCACAGATCAGGCTCTGCATATTCTTGAGAAACTATCTTCTAAAATACTTCCTGTCTTATTTGAACCCACAGAAACCACACTCCATGGCAGGAACTGACTTTAAACTATGAGGCATTCTAATATATCCTGCATCACAACTTTTTAAAAAATTTCGTTGTTTGCAATAAATTTGGCCAAGAAACTGGTATTTCTTGGGCTAAACATGTTCTAACTTACCATTCCCTTCCGAGGAAGATGCTGCCATTTTTCCAGAAAACAAAACAATTTAGAAAAGAGAATAATACTCTCTCAGCTTAGTTCTGATTAGCTTAATACATAGCTGTGAACTGGTTTATATAACCAAAATATACAATGAGCTCTCCAAAATAAGATCTGCATTAGCTGCCAGAAATATAAGTTGAGCTGACCCTCAGTTGATCAGGTGCAAACTTAAGGCCCACTGTATATTTTCCATTCACAGTGGCATATGCAGTGCGTGTGACATGCAGCATTCACAAACACATCCTCCACGGAGGCTGCCATGTGCTCTGAGGCCCGTTGCCTTTATACAACACCAGCATTCCAGTGAGTGGAGACAGATAAAGGCAAACACAGGTGACAATTCAGACCAGGTAGGAGAGAGGATATAAAATTGCAGAGAGGCCAAGGAAATAGGGATAGAGAAGAACATCCCTTTCTAGGCTCTGCAACATGTAGTACCATGTTCAAAACATATCAGAAATGTTTGAATTGTTTGTTGGGGACATGGCATCTCTCTGCAAAATAATGCACTGTACTTATCCAATATCTTTCTATTCTAGAGATATTGCTGAAGATGGATTTTTAATAAGTGTCTTAGAGCTAGAGAAAGGATTTAAGCTCAATTTCATTGTATAGATTTTTAAATTGGAGTCACAGATGGTAAATCAATAGCTGGGCCAATGATAAAATTTGGCTTTCTCTAAGTTTCCAATGCTATACTATACTGTGTTCCAACTGGAGCAACAGGCACAATGTGAAACTATTACCTTGAGCAATATTGCAAATATTATTTAGCATCCAGGGACTATCCTCATATTCCTTATATTGTAGCTCTGATCCTATTCCTTCTGGCTCAGAAAGAACTGTCATACAAAATCAATGAAACAAAATGAAGAGTTCATATCTGCAGATTAAACTTACCAAGAGAAAAGATGCCCAGATCCTGAACATAACTACCTCCTGACATAACAAATTCTCTTTTCCTTATTCAGTGATGTGTGAATGAACAAGGTGTCTGGTTAGTTATTTAGTAGGTGAGTTTTGAAATGGCATTTTCTGTCACCTTATCTCTTTCCAAAAGAAAACCAGGGACTCTGAGTATTCATTCCTCACCACATGAGATAGTTATTTCTGCTCATTTGTGATTCACTCCTTGTTACCAAAGTGATTTCTATTGCTTTGCTGTCATCCCTTGACAATCACAACAAATGCTAACTGATTCTGTCCTGATCCAGTGCACCTAACCCAAGTTGAAGACAGCATGGAAACTGCCTAGAATTTGCCGACTTTATAAGTTCACATGTTAAGGAACTTATAATGGATGTAAGAAGATTCTGAAGAGGCAGCTCAGGTGAGCTCGACAGCCTAGGGAGATGGGGTCTGAAAAACACTACCTCATGTACATCACACAAGCAACACCTGCTTACCAAAAGGGGAATAACTATGAAAAATCAAGTAAAAGTTTCTGAAGCAGAAAAGAATCCATCATAAGTTTCCTTTGCAGTCAAGATTCCCATTGAAGGTCATTCTTTGGCTTCACATATGTATAATATTGTTAAACTTTGAGAAGCAGTGTATATTAAAAATATATATATTCGGGTAAACTTGAAGTATGTTCCAAATTCTACTGTCAATGTTTGGAGACTGGGAAGTGTTAGTACAGCTAAAAGATGGAAGAGATGGAAAGTTCAGAGTCATTGCCACTGACCAGAACTAGACATGCTTGGTGCAGCTCTAGGGGAAATTTTCATTATTGTTGTTATACCACTTTGTCTGTAGCTCCGCATACACAGGCTCTCCATCCCAAGTGGTTATTTCAAAATATACCCAAGGTATTCACTACAAACCCATGATGTACATCTTTCCAAAACAGACTGATTTCTCCAGCATTCACACCCCCTAGCTTAATGTTCTTCAAGAGTAGCACTGCACCAGCAATCAAAGAGCTATGTATCTCAGGCATTTCTTGTCACTTACACTTGACATATATAGTCAGTCATTGTGGAAGAACATTTCTCAGAGTCCAGGGTATGCCATAATAACATTTAAGTAGGGTTGCTTTGTTGTGTATACCTAAGGAATGAGTCTGAGGAGTCTTTCTAGTCAAAATAATAAAGTCTCATTGTGCAGAGCTGACTTAAGAGGAGCTGGGAGGCCAATTTGTCCCTCTGTATTCCTGCTACATTCTACCCTACAGGTTACTCTGTTTTCAGACAGATGTCTGTTGTGCCCTCTTCCAAACATTCCTGCAAGGAGATGGAGAAATATTGGCCTTCTGAGTGCAACTTTCATGGGAAATAAATGGAAGGCATCAAGAGGTCAATACAACTACAAGTATTGGGTGCTCCAGATAGAAGGGAGCCAGGTATAATGTCGGAGTACACACTGCTGAGATCATCAAAGCAAGATCATTTCCTCTTAGCTAATCAAAAGGTTAGGGATCTGTACTTTTGTAGTTTCACTACATAGGAAGTAGTTCTATTTTAAAATCACCGAGAGTAGTTTTGCTTTAAGACCTCTTGAATGCCTTAGGCAAGTCTTGAATCAACTTTTTTTATATACATAAACAAGCAGCTATTTATTCATAAAATGTGATGACCATGCTTATTTGAGAGCAGTTTCTTCTGGCTCATTCTCAAAGAAACGACAGTAGAGACTGTGGGTTATGTAGTTTGACCTAATATACTATATAGTACCAATTCCTACAAAACAGCAAACAGATCTAAGTCACAGGTAAGGACAAGATTGAAGAAATTTTGAAGTTGAAATCTAAGGACTTACTTTTGACATCTTGCTTTTGCTATCTCCAGTTAAAAATGCCAAGTTATTAATTTCATTCTGAATCACAAAATTTTGTTCTTCCCTCTTAAAGTTCTAGAAAGAACAGAGATTAAAAAGTGAACATTACAAAAACACTTCCTAAAGTTTATACCCTTCTCATCCAAGCTAAATCCCAGGCACAAAAGTATCCTTACATGAGATTTACACCACAAGATGAAGACCTCTGCCACCATTCGAAATAGCTGGTCAGAATCTGCATCAGGGCTTTTGAGCCAGTTGGATCTGGATTTAAAGGCAAATGAATAGGGACATGAAACTCAACAAGGGTTAAACTGTTCACACCCTCACAATTATGTGTACATTTAGCTAAAACCCGATTCCCTTAGGAAGGCAATCATTGGATCTGTCAATATGCTCCTTATACATGGAGACAGATTCTGGAAATGTTTTTGAAGGACATTCAATGATTGTTTCCCTTTCACTGAAGATTGATCTTATCAAACAGGTGTCAGAAATCAAAATTTGAAAACTGTCAGTGGAAGGTTTTGTTGTCTCTTTAAACTGATGAGTTAATTAAGGCTCAAGTTCCACATTTTAGGACAGGCTGTTTTTAATACATGAGCTGCCAAAGCTAGAGAAGTCTTCGTTATTATAACATCTGATCTTGTATTTGACACATCATTGTTAAGTCTCTGAATTCTGAGCACAATAAATAGAATGTCACTCCTTTCCCCCATTCTCTTGAAGCCAGTCTTATGAATGGAATTTGAAGACAGTATGCTTTCCACTATGATTAACCATATGAGATCAAATATTTCTCATATCCTCTAAATAGTTCAAAAATCCCCTAAAATAGGTATTAAATCTTTTAAGATAGCTTCAAAAACTAGCCTATGTTAACTTGTACAGTACCAGCAAGAAAGCCACACTGCAATAGAATCCAGGCACTCTTCACAAGTTGTTTTTTGCTGCAACATCTTACACATTTTACTGAAGTCTTATTTTAAAAGTGCTAGATCCGTAGCCATGTCCAAAAACTTGCAGAGTAACTCAAACAAGCATTCTGGTACTTAAACCTGGTACGTCTGACCCTAAATGTGTGGGTTCTTTCATTACATTAAGCAATACTTTGTCTCTGCAGGGAGAAACCAACTGGATGTCCTACAATTTAGTTTTGATGGTGTCTGGAATTAGAACACAGGTTAAAGGATTAGTTCCACAAAACTGTCTTCCAATTTCTCTTGTCAGTTGTAAGTCCCAGGTTGTGGCGGGTACTTCTGATAAATGCCTATAAACTATGGATCCATACAGCCTTCTGGGACCAATAATTTGCAAGACTAGCTCACAAAACTCAGGGAAACACTTGACTTACTGTTCACAGTATGTTATACAGGATACAACTCAGGAACAACCAAATGCAAGAGAAGTTATAGGGCAAAGTTTAGGGAAGGAAACATGGAGCTTCTACGCAGAGTCCAGGTGTGCAAACCTCTCAATACCTCCATGTGTTTGCCAGCATAGAAGGTGTCCAAAGTCCATGCTTAGGAGCTTTGATAGAGGCTCCATAAAATAGGGTCATTGGTTAAATAAGAATCATCAATTATTAAACTTCGTATTCAGTCTCTCCTGCTGGGCAATTGAAAGAGGGAAGAGATGTGAGGCTAAAAGTTCCAACCCTTTAAATCACATGGTTGATTTTCCGGGAAACAAGTGCCTAACCTTCAAGAGTCATCTTGTTAAAGCAAACTCTGGTATGGTTAAAAGAGTTTTAGTATAAGCAACAAAAGATGCTCCTTTCACCACCGTCAGAAAATGCAGTGCTTTAGGACTTCACTGACAGGTGTCAGGAATAAAGACCAGTATAATTTCTAGTAAATCACAATATCATGGTCACATAGAAATTTTTATCATCATCACCAGACATGATTTGGACTTTTTTGTCTCATGAAATATCACACTGCCCTAGGTTTCAGGCTCAGGAACATTCTTCCTTAATATCTCCTGTTTTTCAAGTCACCAAGCTTCTGTTTTACACAGTAGATATCACTGTCTACACAGTACTGGTTCTCCTGCAATAACAAAAGCCCATTTTGTTCGTGGTGGCACAGTGGCCTTGTAAAGATCATGGTATTTGTCTTCCCTGGAGCTGCACCTGTGAGTCTAATATCTAACTGAAACAAAGCCCCATAGAGTGCGTTGATGAAGACAGCAGATAATGTTAGGCTTTACTCTCCAGTCTCCCTTCTTTAGCTTAAAGTTTCCTTGCAAATCAACTGCTTACTAACATTAACTCAGCAATTTGAGGAAACAGGTATTTTTGTTTCCTACGTGGAATCTCCCATCCCAAAATTTATTTATTTGAAAGGCAGAGTTAGAGACAGAACACACACACACACACGAGAGAGAGAGAGAGAGAGAGAGAGAGAGAGAGAGAGAGAGAGAAAGAGAGAGAGAGAGAGAGAGAGAATGAGAATGAGAATGAACATCTTTATTCCATTTGTTCTCCCCCTACATGCATCAAGGCTTAAGCTGGGAGCTTGGTACAGAGGCCCTAGTACTCGGACTATCCTCTGCTGCTTTCTGAGGCAGGGAGATGGATTGGAAGAGGAGCAGCTGGAACTTAAACTAGTGTCCATACTGGATACCAGTATCTCTCAAGTGGCAGCTTACTGTGCTGCACCAAGAGCCAGCTCCATACAGACTGATGCTCAGTCTTGTCTTAAAGGGTTTTTCCAGGAAGTTTGACCCCTGAGGGGGAAGAAAGGAGCATATGACACTACTGACCAAGGGAGGGCAGCACACACTGTACTAACCAGGGCCTTGCACACAAAGGGAACATGTAGTCCTTCACTTCCACATCCATCTATAAAAAAGTCTTGACTCTTCAGTTATTTCTTCAAGAGCAGAGTGGTGAATGTGAAGAACACCCCCTGAAATATTGCCTCCCTGGAAAACAAACTCTCTGCAACCCTGTTCCAGCAGATCAGCTGATACTCGCAGGAACAGAAGATGTGAACTCCACTTTTCTTCTGTTCGCCCACTCTTTCTCTCTCCCCAAGTGATGCTCCTCTCCCTGTTCCTAGATTTTCATAGGATTCATTTTGCATGTTAATATTTTGAGATATGGGTTTCTTTTATCATCTGCACCGCCTATCTGTCAAAAGTCAGAAAATGCAAGACTGTAGGATGAGAAGGTTCGCTTTAGCGATAATGACCTGGGAATCTGCCACATGAAAGCGCCAGTAGAAGCAAGCTAAAAAAGAAGAGTATGAGTAGACTCTCAGGTGATGGCCAGAGCGAGAAGGAGCTGACTCCCATCTTTAGCAAGTCGAGTTACCAGGCTCTGCAAAGAATCCACTCATCCGTGTTCATGATCTGGTTGTCTGACCTAGGGTGAGCGTTTTGCTCAGCTTTGTTATGATGTCTCTTGTAGAAGACTGAGGTTTTCCCTGTAAGGCTTTATTGAGACTCTTCAACAGTTCAATAGCGGGTTCCCATCAAAACTCACACTATTTGAAGTTCATTGCTGTGTTCCAAAGGTCTCTGATTTCTAGAAATGAGGATAAGAAGCCTTTGCTTCCTACACAAGGACATGCTCTGTAACTTCTGGCTCAAGGAGGGAGAAAGCTGATTTTCCCTGTGCAGATCATGCCACATCTGGAGTTCTTGCTTGTTCTAGGTCAGCTTCAAGGTAAACACTGAGTAACAAAAGCTTCTTTTGGGCCCAGCACGGTGGCCTAGCAGCTAAAGTCCTCACTTTGAAAGCACCACGATCCCATACGGGTGTTGGTTCCCATCCAGCTCCCTGCTTGTGGCCTGGAAAAGCAGTCGAGGATGGCCCAAAGTCTTGGGACCCTGCACCTGAGGGGGAGACCTGGAGGAAGTTCCTGGCTTCGGATTGGTGCAGCTCAGACGTTGCACTCACTTGAGGAGTGAATCATCGGATGGAAGAACTTCCTCTCTGTCTCTCCTACTTTCTGTATATCTGCCTTTCCAATAAAAATAAATCTTTAAAAAAAAGCTTCTCTTGAGGAGAACATACTGGACAAAAGAGAAAATTTTAAACACTATCATGATGGGGCTGACAAGGATATAGCAACTTAATAGGATAAGAAAAATAACAGGAGACAAGCATAAGATGGACTCTGTTTAATATTTAAAGATCTGCCACAAGTGAGATTAACATAATTTTTGTGTGGCCCTAGAGAATAAAATTAGAGTCTTTAGCAGAAGTTAGTGCCTTGAGCTCAAGATGATTGGAGCTGTCTGAGCCTAGAAAGGAAGCGAACACAATGCTGACCCTGTCGCTTCCTGCGCTCCATCACCCTGATAGAACGGTGGACGAGCAGGCAGGAAACTGTCTTCTGGAGGTACGATGAAGTGACTTTCAATAATTCCTAGTCAGCCAATGCTTTTGGATGAACAAAGAGCCAGAAGAAGGTAAAGGCACTCAACTTGGAAAGAAGCATTTTTAAGCAAGGCTCATTTGACTGTGGTGCTTGGGGAATAGGCTGAAAATCCGCTATGAATGAATTAATGATGATCTCAGACTCTCTGACATTGCCATTTTTAGTACCTGTCAAACACCGGCTAAGCAGAACATACTCATGCTTGATTCTTGATCAATAGTGACAAAGGCAATTAAAGAACTATCTGAGGAGCAACCTTACCCTACTTTTCGTTTTTGTCTAAACTCTTGCTGAATTTCCTCTCTAAATTGCTAACATAATTATGTCATAGGAAATGACTAAAATAATGCCCCTCAAAGCAAGCTTGCTTTACAAAAGGGTGCGATCAATTTCCATAGATAATGATATGTGTGTTTAGACATACACTAGCACATGCACAGAGGTGCTTAGTTTGAATACTAACTGTAAATATCTTAAATAGTTTTCAATAAAAACAACTGACATAAAGTAAGTGTTAAGAGGAGTATATTTAGGCCTATTTCCTGTCTATGACAAAATGGAATACTACTTGAAAAGTTAGCCATGCTTTTTCAAATCTTACTACATCCCTGTGATACCTACAGTTTTTTTTCTTTCAAAGTTAATTATTTGAAAGGTGGAAGAAGAGTGGAGAGCGAACACAGAGGACACTTCCCAAATGCTGACAACAGCTAGGACTGGACTAGGATAGAGCCAGAGCAAGGACTCCACCTTGGTCTCCCGCCGTGGGGAACAGGAGCCCAGGTACTTGGGACTATCATCTAATGCCTCTCAGGCACATTAGTGGGAAGCCGGATTGGAAATGGAGTAGCAAAGACATTAAGGATCACCCCAACATGTAATGCAGACATCCCAAGTGGTAGCTTAACCTGTTTCGTCACAGCACCCACCTCTACGATAATTATATTAAAATAAATAATCCCTAATTTATACTTAGGCTTTTAAACTTTAGGAGCATGATCTAAGACAAATACATATATATTTGGCCTTTGCCTGTGGTTCCAGGCAGAGTGCTCATAAAATTTTTGGAATTTTCTGAGTAATAGAAGCAGTTTTTGTTTCTCAGCCTGAGCCCCTTTGACCATACTTAAAACTTATGCTGATAGCCTGTTGGCTGCTGACAGGTCCTGGGCCAGGTTGGACTTCATGTTTGGGCCCTGATTCCAGCCACTGTGAACATGCGGTGAGCTGTCCCTGGGCCTGCCTGAGCTCCAGAGGCTGTTTCCTTCCTGGTGAGTACGCCGAGAAGGGAATTCTAGAGAACAGGGCAGCCAGTGAGCCATTGGGTAACCTCCTCCAAATTCCTAGTATTAAGTTTAGGTATCTAACTCTGACCATTATGCTGGATCCTAATAATCATTTATCCTTTGTTCATGTTACCCTCCTGTGTGTTCACAGCTCTTGTCATCCAGCTTAAATTCCACAATCATTCTTTATACTTATCCTCATCAGTACAGCTGTACATCCCTAACACATTTTTTGTCACACTCTGTAAAACCAAAACCTTGGATAAGTTGAACTCCCTTCCTGTTCTGAGCCTATACCTGACAGCTGAATTTGGCTAGGGGGAAAAAAAAAGATCATATGCAGAATATGCAGATTGGCTTCACTCTCCATTCACAATCCTGTGTCTCCAGTGGGGCACCTGAACTTCCTGATAATCACACTTCCCTGGTCCATCTACTCTTCTACGTTATCCAGCAACTATTTCATAATTTTTCTTTATACCCCAAATCTCCAAGCATTTTCTCCTCACCTTCACTTCCAGTTGATGATCTTGCTTCCCACTTCATTGAGAAAATGGAAGCCATCAGTGAAGGACTCCCTCAGACCACCATCGCTGTCTCTCTCAACATATCGTTCGCCCCACGTATTTGGAAGCAGGTGTATGTATATGTGTACCAGCATCATCAGCATCCACACTCTGCTCTCCTGTCTGCTGCCATAGATGAACTAGATAAGGCTGACTCTTCCAGCTCAAGGGTGTTGCTGTAGACATTCTCTCTCACTTGGATCGTTTACAATAGCAAAGAAACAAGCGGACAAGTGTTGTCTGAAAGACTCCTTTCTTAAGCATACGTCTACATACTGTGAGAACCCTGTATCTGCCCTTCTTTAAAGTAAAACTTGAACAAGTTGCCTCTATTGCTTCCTCCACGCACACACTCTTACCCCAGACCTTGGTAGCTCCCAATCTGACTTCCTTCAGGTCTTTGCTCAAATGTTGCTTTCTCATAACACATGTTGTAAAGACTGCCAATTCCCATCCCTCTAATGCCCTTTACACTGCTCTAAATAATTTACTTACAGATTTTATACATTGTGTATGCCTCCCTACCCACATAAAAAATGCTCCCGTGTCCAGAGCGCTCTTCTGTCTCATTCATTATTCCCCAACGCCTAGAGAAACAGCTGTCACACAAAGTCACAGACATGACTGTGTGAGCAAACAGCAGCAGTGGGAATGAATCAGTGCTGCCCTTATTTGACCAACTCCCTTTTACCTGTGGCAGCCTGTGAGGATGGAGGAGGTAAACATTCCACAGACTTCTCAGACTAATTAGTCAAGAAAGGCACTGCTGAGGGGGCCTGCTCCAGCAATTACTAGTGCAAGGCGGGGGTCAGGGTGGAGAGAGGAAGCTGGTGATGGCAGCTGTGACCTTCCTTTGTTGCACCATCAACACAGCCCGATGCCATGCTTTCATTCTATTTGACTGCTAAAGTTCATGTTAGAGAGGATCAGACTTCCAGAGGTCACAGCCCTACCTGTTGTTGTCCACATAGCGGATGAGCATGGGATAGAAGGCGTAGAGGTCTCTGCAGAGGATTGCAAACTCATCTAGGATGAGGAGCTCGGCCTCCTGAGTGTCCCCTTTGCCATCGGCCTTCAGCTGCTCCTCCTCCTGCACCGTCTTGATGGCCTTTTTCTTCAGCTTCTCCAGAGTCGGGATGAAGTGACTTCTCAGCAGGTCAGGCCTTGCTTTGCTGATGATGGGCTGGGCATACACTGGGTGCAAACACAGGGTATCCTTCATTTCTCACATTACAGCTATCAATGAAAGTGAGTACTGAAGGGTGAGGCTGTGACACCTACTCAGCATGACACGTGTCCCTTGTCCCCTCCTTCAGTCTTCCAAGCATGCTGCCCTCTCGCAAAGCCACAGTGCAGACTATGATGGGAGAAGGTCCACATACCCACTCAGCTGCTCCAAGGCCCAGAGAGCTCCTTTCACCCTTACATCCTGCATGCATGCATGGCTTACACGGCACCTCTTAGCTACCTGGTATTATTTTATAACACTTCTGTGTTGGTTTTGGCTTGCTGGGCAGATTATAAATAGAAGGAAGTCTTCCATTCATAACAACCATGACAGAGTTGAGCCACAATATGAACCTAATGTATGGACTCTAGTTAAAGAAAAATCTGCTGCTGAAAGCACATTAACTCAACTACAGTTTTCAGCCTTTCAGTTGAAAACTGTCAAGGTTCTGCCTGTATGCTCTCCTGAGCCCTGTGGGAGGCAGATAAATCAACTCTAAGTGAACAGAGAGGGGGTGGGCTACCGTTTTAGCATTCTAAAAAAGGGAAAGCTAAAAAACCTACATTTTATCCTTTTTTTTTTTACATCCTACTTATTAGCTAATGAGTGTTCTTATTATAAAGGAACTGTTATTTTAAATATTTAAAATGTTTATTTTTTACTTATTTTAAAGGCAAAGTGTCTGAGAGAAGGAAAAAAGATCTTCTGTTTGTTGATGTACCCTCAAGTGCCTATAGCTGCCAGGGACTGGGTCAGACTGAAACTAGCAGCCAGAAACTCTGAGTCTCTGAATTGGGTGGCAGGGCATCCTTATCCGCTGCTTCCCCCGGGCACGAAGCAGGACGAAGCAGAGATGGAGGCAGCTCTTACTCCCAGGCCGTCCGCCGTGGGGTGTGAACACCACCAGCACCAGCTGAAATTGCTGCAACAAAATGCCCACCCTTGCTTTTCGTCTTTATGAAAGACCAATGTGTAAAGACAAATATAACAGTAATTTAAGAAAACAATAAGTGAAGTAAAATGACTCAGGGTCATGACTCATTGACAACATATATGCAAATGTATCTTTCCCTTAGTTTTTACTTTTACAAAAGAATACAGATTTAGAAAGGGAAAGATATGGGTGCTGATGAGATGGATTAACTAAGAAGCTATGACTTATTAGCCCTCACCCAGGAGCAACTCTGCTTTAGACCTGTAATCAAAAATGCTGGGCGATTCTGGGTGACAACTTACAGTTGACTTTGTGGAGTCCCCAGGGACTAGTGACCTGATTGGATGAGATCTGTATTCTCTTGTGGAATGGCAGGCCAACAATCAACTTTCATCAGTACCTCTGTGCTATGGCATTTTTCTTCTCTGCCCTTCTAGCAGATTCTTTGATTCTCTTATTTCCGGTAATTTGGATGCATAAATTAGAGCTTATAGAAATTGCTTTCTGGTTAATACTATTGTAGGGCTAATGAGTAAGAATAAAACATTAACTCTATTGACTAACGTATCTGCAGGACAGTGCCTCTCAGCAGTCCTCAGCACCCAGATATCTATACTTTCAATCACAGTTCATTTTGGATGGGGCCAAATGAGGGGGACAGGGGCTTTTCTTTCCTGGTCCAGGTAGGAGATCCAATCACTTGTCCAGAAAGGTAAGTACCCAGTGCTGGGCTAATAGCACTCTCTTGGCACTGTATTTTATGGTTCAGGAAATGATGTTGGGAATAATTACTGGTGGACTTCAACAACTAAAGTGTAAATCCATCAAATGCCATGACTTTGCCTTAGCATCTTGTCTCCAGAGACTCATGTTTGAAAGAGAGGACACTAAATATTCATGGTTTCCTAACTGGGAAAATATGGCTATTACTTTTTTAAAGCCTGTCCTTTCTTGAATTTATTTTAGGAGCTGAAAATACGCTGGCAACATACACAAAGTTTTAGAGGGAAGCAAAAGAAAACAAAAACAGCTGCTGCTACTCTGAGCCTACATTAAGATATTACCCGGGAGGCATAAAGTGATACGCACATGTGGAGTTCAGTTCCTTAATGGAATTTCCAGTGCCATCTTGATATGTTGAGTTTATATATTTGGGAAACACACAAGACTGTTTACCAAGAAAATTATGGGCAATTATTACTGTGAGAGCAAATGGGGTTGTTAAGTACCTAAAACAATAATTGCTGGGAATCTACTGGAATACATCTAAAGGGTTTCCTGGTACTCTGAGGGGTTTGGATTAGCAGAATAGGATGGAACTCCAGGAAGTTCTACAGGTAAACACATTGGTTCTTTTTACTGTTCAGCAACTGAGATGAGCAGAGGACTAAAGTGTAATGATAGAATAGAACTTGCTCACAATCACCTCTGAATTAATAGGAGAAGTCAAACTCCCTGATTCATAAGCTAGGACAGAGGGGAAATGCACTGGTACCTGCAATGCGCTTCATCCAGGAGGCCTCGTCGATGCCCAGGTTGTTGTTGATGATTTTCAAGATGTTACCCAGGATGAGGCTGAGATGTTCGGAGGTGACCTTGCTGCAGCAGGGTCCTGTACTTGTGTGCAGGTTCTCAGGGCCCCGCTCCCACCAGTAGGACAGGTAGTTGCATAGCATGGGCAAGATCACCTCAATCACATGGGGCATCTCTGTGTAGCGTGCCCCTGACTCAGCCAGGTCATTGATTTCCTTCATTAGGCCGTCCAGCTGGGGGATGTCAGGGCACATCTCTTCCACTGTGTCTGGCATCCCCAGAACTGACCAAAAGAACACAGGAAGAACAGAGGCATAGTGATTCATAAGCAATGGCTGCCACCTTCTCTCCTCTGCCCCATGCTTGCTTTGGCTTGGTCATTGTCCATGCTGGTCACTTATGGGGAATGAACATATACTGCACATTTCAACAAAATAAACAAGATAACAAAGATCATGGGATGACAACAACCTGAGAATCCAGAAAGAGCTGAACAACCAAAACAATTTTACATGGACATTTCAGAGTAAATACATAAAAGCAGAGAAGTCAAACTTCCTACTCTGAGACTATGACCATGAATATTATCAACTGCTTTAGATGCACTGAAGTTTGTGATTATTTGCTATGAGACTACAAATGAGAAAGTTCAGGTGTGTATGAGCATGTTTAAATGTCATGCAGAGGATACATCACGATGGAAACATTTTTCCCATCCTAAGAAAAATACAGAGTTGCTGGAGGTTGCTGCTCCGGAGTCATTACAATGACCTTTAAAAGTTATTTATATATACAGTAATTGGTCCTTGAATGGAACAAACACTTGGAATTCAGAAGGTGTCTTGTGTATCAAATGCCACAAAATAACAATGAGGTGTGAGTTAGCTACTTAAAAAAAATACCCTCATCTGAGTCCTATTAGAACAGGACATAAGACTGTTAGTGGGTAATCATTACAATACAATGTCTTTTCACTTTTTAGATCAATAGTGAGATCTCCCCACTAAAGCAGAAGCATTACTTTGGAAACTTGTTACAAATACCAATTCTCAGGCCCATTCTAGACCTAAATGAAATGTAAAAATCCCAGGGGAGGGGCTCAATGATCATCAACAAGCCTGCTAAATTACTCTAGGGCAATCTGGAGTTCAAAGGCCAGTGGGTCAGTTCTAAATCAGCACCCCACCTAGTGGATCCAACCTGCGGCAGAGTTGGATCTCTATTTCAATAGAGTATGGGAGGATAGTAAACTGTCTGGTGATGGGACATTTTAGCCAACCCAATATTCTGGTTAGTAGATACTGTCACACATTATAAAGGAGTTATCTTGTTTTGAACAACTGCTGCCTAAGAGTAGTAAACCTTTTTTTCATCTTATACTCTTCAGAGGGGTAGGAAAATGCTCCAGGTTCTTACAGTGCACTGGATATATTAATATTTCTGTTGGTAAGGACCAGTGATCAACATCTGAAAGGACAAGTAGACCAAAGCCAAGATCCATCAGTTCTGTATTCTGTATTTCCGAGCCACAAGCTCACATCATTCACCACCCTACATACATTTCCTCCTCTTCTCTCCCTCAGGCCACCCAGTTTTCTATGAATGGAGGCTACCTTCTTAAAATCCACTAAGCTGTAAGTCATCCTGTGAAGAAGCCAGATTATCTAAGAATTCATGTTCATACATTCACTACTTTTCCAGAACCATAGTTAGCACTCACTTTATTGTGATTAATCTACTAATGAAAAATATGGACTCAGG